>NC_079335.1:62055068-64455068 GCF_029582105.1 Oenanthe melanoleuca
GAACAGACCATCTTTCTTATAGGATAAAAGGGTTACTAAGTCTTCATAACCTGTCAATCCTGAGGGGTTTTCCCCAGGAAAACTGGTAATAGTGCCTTATTATTTTGAATTGTGAGTTGGTTTAGAAGATGAAGATGGAAGTCCACTCAGGGCTGAGAGAGCAGCTTGTCAGAATAATTTTATTGGCATTTTTATTCTGACTGGAATCAAAATATCAGGAATGAGCTGCATCAAGATTTTATATGGTTCATATTGCAGCTTCTACTTGCTCTGCTGCATTCATTTGTTATGATTTTTTTTTTTAAAGAAAAGAATTAATGAGAGTATTTCTTCCTTCTCTTCCTTCTCTCTTCGCATTGACTTTTTCCAAAATCTAGTATGCAAATACAGGCACTGTATTAATAAACCTGAGTTTATATTCCCATGCTCTCTACCTTTCAAGACAAATATCATACCAAAACGATAGGTAGAGTGCATCTATAATTGAATTAGCCTTGGAAGCAATTTGCCCACATGGTACACTTGTAATATTCTTCCCAGAATAAATTTTTAACCATTTGATAATTAGCTTAGCCATACCTGTGACAACGAGTAAATTGTAAAACACCAGAACAGTATCTTAATTATCCTTTCTAAAGAGACCAAGCAATAATTTGCTTAATCGCAACGAGGGATGAAATAATGTAAGTAATTAAGTAAGAAAGTATTCCCACATGATTATACACTTTCGTGATAATGTAAGGAAAAAAAAGGGAGAAGATGAGACATTAAAAATGTATACCATAATATTTCATACAGGAAATATGAAAACAGAAATCAAGTTGTGATTAAATAAAATTTCTAAAATATCAAAGGCTCCTAGTAAACATAAAAACAATTTTTAGCTACATAATTCCTGTAATCCTAGTCTCTTTCAATTCTGTAGCTCTATAACCTTTCACTGCAAAATTAAACCAAATTGTTCTCCTTTTATGAAATACAGATAAGGAGAAAGCACTGTGGTTATTCAGTCTCACTGATAGTTACTTCCTCTTTATTTTTATTTTGTAATATGAAATACAGAAAGCTGTCCTTGTATTTCCTGCTGAAAGATCTTTCCTAGAAATCCAGATAATTTCAAGAAATCTGTTCAGCTACGTATTGCATGCAATTGTAAATACTTGATAAACAGATTGTGCTCATTTATTTTTACTTCTGTTCCTTAAATTAAAGCTAATGCTTACTCTCCTTATCAGCTTAAAATTCAGAAAATAAATTTCCACAGTTGATTAACCTTGATTAATGCAAAAATATTTACCTTTACATATCCAATGAATATTATACTGCTGCATGAATGAAAAAAATGGGTCTCAAATCTGAAAATTAAAAATTAGATACTACCTACAATAATATATTAAACATGACCGGCGAAAGAAATGCTGATAAATATGTGCCAGAAATTACGAGCCCACTGCATTCATTCCTTGAGTTTTTCCTCCCATATTTTTATTGTGAGGAGTAACAGATGAAAAATACAAGTGTTTGCTAATAGGATTCACATCTTATTATTGGTGCTGATTTGCAGTTTTCCTTAACTCGCCATGATTACTTTTTTAGAAGCTTTCACTTTTCCCCAGCTGATCCTCGTCTTGTTAGGCAGCATTAATGACACTTCAGTCATTGTGGCTTTCAAGCAGAGCCCTTCCAGAGTGAACAGAGAGTTGACATTTCCTGACATTTTCCCAACTAATTACAGGACAAATAATTAAGCATGTTCTCCTATGTAACAAATGAAGGCAAAAGCCGTCTGTCAGCGATGTTGATTGATGACACTCTGGGAGACTTTATCTGATGGGTCCTGCCATGCGGTAGAGGGGAAGCAAATTTATTAGAATGAACAATGCAAATTCTGAGTCATCTCATCCAGTTATGCGCCAAAGCAATATCCATGTCAAGGTGAATGTGACAATGAAAGCAAAATATTTGCATTTTGTGGAGCAGGTTGAAGGGGAAATCAGAGCGAGAAGATGACAGGCCTAATTATTTTGGCTCATACAGGCTAGGACAGCTGTTTCTGGTGTCCTGAACAAGGCTGTCACACAGGTAACTAAATAGGTCTGCATATAAGTCTGTATCCAACACTGTACGGAGATGTCTACCACTAATGACCAACGCTAATGTTACTGCCATCCCTGAAAAACAGTAAATGTGTCACAGTGCACCTTCTGTATGGCAGTCAACATTTCGCTACATAATTACTTGTTAGTGAATTAATTCCTATCTGTCAGTATCTATGCCAGTGTCATTTTTAGACCATTACGAAATTATGCCATCACTATAGCAACTGCAAGCACAGTTAAAAGGCAAAACAGTTCAGATACTCAAGAAAAGTGCCTAGTTAGGCAGAAGACTAATAATGTAAAATTCAAATTGTGATGTTGCTGTCTGCCATCCTAATTTTCTTTATCTTGATTATGCGTTTGATCATTGATCATTAAACAATAATTTAAGGTTTCCAATTTCAATCCATGATTAATATTTAATATAATTAAAACCTCAGCCACAACAGCATCTTTCCTATAAACAGACGCACACCGCGCTGTCATTGCAATTAATTAGGAGCTAAAAAGTGACATGCTCAAAAATGAATCCTAATATCAGAGTTTACATGCAAATAAGAATAACTGATAGCATCAGGATGTTCTTTTCTCCCTGCTTCCTTTGTGGTTGTAAACAATGCCAATCTTAAAACCTGCATCCTGACTCATTTCTTATTTTTTTATTTATTTCTTGCATGCATTCCATTTATCCAAGGAAAGTCAGGACCCATCTTACCATTATCACCATTACTTACAGATTTCAAGATGCCATCTTGTTCACAGAGATATATTCAGAGGCTTAAGATAAATTGTGTATACTAAGCTAAAATCTTCCAGATTGCTGAAATTTCTAATGGCTTGTAGAAAAAATATTTGCTGACATCTACAAGTACCTTAAATGCATACAGGTCTAAGTGAAATTAAGGAATTCCTCATATGGAGAAAGCATTTCTTCATTTGCATCCTCCTCTATTTTATGTAAATACTCAAATAAAGGAGAACAAATTCTTCTAGAAACTTTCAGCACACATTCATCATGTTAATCTATGCAACATTGTGGATTTTTTAGGAGGGCGAATGTTACAGTTGTGCATTTCAAATGATGTACAGCAGCAGTACAGTGGCCTCGGCTAGTCTGACTCGATGGCAAAAGAATGCAGAGAAATAATAGTCAATTTGGAAAACCCCTAAGGGACCAAATGTGGTGGTGAGTTTTGGGTTTGGTTTTTGGTTTTGGTTTTCAGTTTGTTTTTGTTTTTTAGGGATTGGTGTTTTTTTTTTTGGGGGGGGGGAGGTTCTTGGTTTGTTTTTGGTTGGGGGAGTTGTTTGTTTTGTTTTGGGGTTATTTTGTGGCTTTTTTGGGGGGGTGGTTTTGGGTTTTTTGTTTGTTTTTTTTTTTTTGTTTTTTGTTTCTTGGGCTTTTTTTGTTTTTGTTTTTGTTTTTTGTATATTTGTTTTTTGTTTTTAACTTTCATTTCAGGAAAAGAAGAAATAAAAGACAACTTATGATGCCTTTTTCTTTCTAATGTTAATAATGTATGGCCAGTCAATTATCCTTTTGCTTAACTGATTTGTAATAGCTCTCTGGCATTAAAATATATATTTGTAAAAAGTTGGGGCTTTTTTATTTGAATGTATGTCTGCAGAACCAATGTGAATATCTATTGTTTTCTGTCTTTCTTAACATAGACATTGTTTTCACTACTATGGTGTGTGTTTCTAGCAGGAAATCAAGTTTAAACTCAGCCAATCACCTGAAATTGAAGCTGAATTTTTCCAGAAGAAAAACACATAATGATTATAATGCAAGTGTATAGATCATTAATGTTCTTCACTTAAACCTACCTGACAAATAAATGCATACTTTTCACTAAAGGAAAGACCCTTTCACGAGATGGGAAACATCATTACTTCCCCTTGCCACATTAAGGTATTTCTTTCACTAAGATCTACAAAACCGTCAGCTACTCTTCTTTCTCTCTCTCCTAACTTCACACAGACCATTAGTATGATGAAATAGGATAAACTTTGCAAAAATGCCCTGCTGCAGTATTGTTCTGAGATAGACTACTGTTCTGAAAGTGATGGGAAGATTTAATTTCTGTTCTGCTTAACAAGGTTAGAAGAGTTCGGTTCTCGGTTAACATTGACCACTAAATGAGTAGGAATCAATAGCTCCTCACTAATGCCACAGTAAGCCAACTCCTTTATTGACCTTTCCATTAACACTAAGCAGCTGAAATGCAGAAAAAAAAATAGACTAATCATTTTAATTTTTTAACACCTACCAAATCAAGTCCTTCACTGGTGTTTCAGTGCTCTTCTGCCAGTCCTCTCATGTATCTACCTGCACTGTTTTATGTTCCATCAGATTTCAAAAAACTTCACTTTGGATTTATTTATTTGGTGATCCTGTATGAATAGTGTGCTTTACCCAGGAGTTGCTATAAATCTAGAAAAAAAACGCAGACATGAAATAAGGAGGTTTTGTCCAATTAGAAAACTTTTTGTACATCACAGTTACTCAGAGACACTTTTCAGACAAGTAAACAATGAATGAACTTGATAGGGATGATATACAAATTTGATACAAAGAGCCAATGGGAGAGTTTCTGTCTAATGATCCCAGTCAATCTAATTAATGTATTCTGCTACATTACATTTTAAGAAGTGACCATTGTGTAATACACTTTGAAATATGCACAAGCTAATGGGATAAGATACAAAAATTATTATGCTGACAGTAAATCATATTACATTCCTAATAAGCATTAACTAGATAACTAGGTCAAAGCAGTATTATCTTAATTGATTTTTCAAAAGAAACCTGACAGAAAAATGTCAATGCTCGAATATTTCTTCATGCATCATTAAAACAAGATTGGCTTTTAACAAAAGAAGAATCCTTCACAGAATTGATTCTTGCTTCAGGCTGCCTGCAAGTAAGTGTATTACATAAAAATCTATACAGGATATTAAAACAACACCACTCTGCAAGACAGTTACAATTAAAAGCTGACACCCCCCACCATGTGTCTACTACAGTAGCTTGCCAGTAAATGTATTTAAAGTCTTCAGAGCCATATATGAAAATTTGTCAGTTTTACTATTTGAGTGGGAGGGGCACACACACACACACACACACACACACACACACACACACACACACACACACACACACACAGCCTAATCAGAGCTTTTAATTGAATCAGTAAATTTGCAATTCACCTATTTCATTGCTCTATAACAATTAAAGACACATCCAAGGAAACATGAAAAAATATTACCTTGGACATATAATTATGAAAACAAGCTCTAAATCTAACAAAATGTACATTTTAGTGTTCTTACATCAGAAATTTCCAATAAGGATTGTGATGCAAAATGAAATATGCAGAACAAATAACATGATATCATCAATAATAAAATATTATATAGATTCAAACAACTGATCATGTTGCAAGTGCACATATATGTGCAGAGGATCAGAGAAATGTTTACTGATCCATCTAAAGACAAGTAGCTCATAAACCTCAAAATCATGACTTCTGGTACATTTGTGGCTCAGTAGTACATAAGGCATTAGTTTTGTGTAAATGATCACAGCTCGTTTGCTTGGACTGTGTAGTTCATGAAGTTAGCAGCAGAAAATGCACTTAGTAATTTCTGATAATTTTCAATACCTTGTTTATACAAGACTTTCTTAGAATTACATAATATAGTTACCATTTATTCAATGCAAAATAATTTGATTGCTAAACTTTTTTTTTACCAAAAATTGCGTGAGTTGTGCCAAAAAAGTCTAATGGGCTCTTCAGTTTGTGAATTTTCCTTAATGCTGAACATATTTTTGTGCCCACTGTGCAATTTGTAGATCATTACAACTTTTAAAAGTAAGGGAAGGATGATAATAGAAATTTTAAAATATTATTTCAGAGACACAGGTCCACAAAGGCTGTTCTCAGTCCCTGGGAAAGAGAGAAGGAATGGACAAGGTAAACCTTCAAGTTATGTGAAGATCTAGACTGCCAAGAATGATTTGAACCATAAGTCTAATTCAAGAGGGGGCTATCTCCTTCATCAGCTCTGCCCTGTTTAGCTCTAAAGAATGTGGAGTTTTTACAGCATCACCTGATTTGAATGCTCAGTTTTACATAAATTCTCTGAGATTTCAAAGTAGGAAGTGTTGAGACTGTGGTTCTCTTCTAACTCATATCTTTTTTTTAAAGTCAGGTGTAAATTTTCCAGAGAGAATGGGTTCTGATAATCTCTGGGTAACATTAACCCAAATTATCATCTATTCTGTGAAAGGCAGTTTTGAAGCAAGTAGTATTGTGAGTTGTGCAATGTTCTATTATATAGTGGAGAAATGTTGTCCCTTAAAGGAGTGCATATAAATACATGATTGAAAAAAGTGAACCATGAAGGGTCATTGCAATTTATTAGTAAAAACTCAAATTTAACTCCCATCCATGTTTGTTATGTTGTTTGCAACCTCTGTACCAGTGTAGCAAAAGACACCCAAGACATTTGTGCCAGGACTTGGCCCATAATTTGTCATTTCCCTCCATTTCTTCCATTTCCAGAGACCCATCAGACACAAGACAGCAAGTGGGACCTTCTCTGAAGGCAGGCAGGAAGAAATTCTGTGGTGTGGTGGAGAAAGGAGGAAGAAGAGAAAGGTTTTGTGGCAGGATGAAGCTGCAGAAATAGGAAAAAGAAAGGCCACTGTCCTACATTTAGGGCTTCTCTTCTAAGATCCTCCTCCCAGACAAGTCCTACAGGTGTTATCATCAATTTATTTTCAAAAAAAATATTCAAATCCCCAATTAGTGACTATCATCTCAGTCCAAAAAAGGTAAGTTGAAAGCTGATTAGAAAGATCTGTTTATATTTTCTCAAAATTAAAATTAAATCTTGAATGAAATGGTAAATAATTTATTTCAAAGCAAATTAATTCTCCACTGGGTTCATACATAGTCTGTGAAACCTACTGCCAAAAAGTATCCTTGAGGACCTGAACTTAGCAATGGCCAGGAATGGACCAAATATTTCTGTAGAGTTCAAACGTAGTCCTAGGTAACTATTCAAAAGCATGAAAAAACTGATTTTTCTGTCTTGCTGTGTTTTGTTTTTGGCTGTACTGTGGAGTCATCCACCAATTTCTTGAGATACACAATCATTTGCTGAATTTGTTCTACGTGTATTTTGTTCTTAATATGCTTTTTGCATATGCTTAGAGAGCACTGTATGGATAACATTTTGGTTTTCATATTGTCCAGCTTCTCTTTGCATTCTTGCCTGGCTTTTGGCACTTCTCAAGCTTTAGTTGTGACAATGTATTTCATAAATGTTTTATCTCCTGCCTCTTTCCTGCCTCTCTTCAGAAAGATCATAGATCTTAAATAATAGATCATTATTGAAGATGTTAAATGAAGTTTGGTTTGCACACATTTCTGTTGCATTCTTCTCAAACTCTTCTCCAGAAAGATACATAATTTTTTTTATATTTATGGGGGTTTGTGACTTTATTTTTCAAAAGTGCTTTTTCCTGGCCTGGCTCATATTATTTTTTCAACAAAACACAATAGTGAAAACTGTACAAAGATTCCTTAGCATTCAATGTGTTCTATTGCAATTTGAGCTCATTTTATAATGTTTCTAGAAAGCATAATTAATTATATTTTTACACTCATCTATTTCTTATGAAGGAAGCCTTAAATATAAGGTGGTGGGGACATAACACTTTTAAACAAGCAGTACTTGAGAAAGATCTTAGTAAGGATAAATTAGAGAACATGATCACAATTTTTTTAAATGATTAATTTACATCTTCTATTTGAAGTATCTGAACCATAAATCAATAACTTGGATGGATCAATAACTAGATAAATGTTATGAGCAGACATTGCTTTCTCAGATATTACTGGAATTTGCTTCATGTTTTGAAAACAAACAAAAAAATAACCTTCAGAATGAATCCATTTCAATTAGTATAAAACACTCAGTTTGGAATAAATTTCACCTATTTCTAGTCATGCAAAAGCACTGCATATAGTTTTAACTATTTCTCTAAACTTGCTTCTCAAGCATGAAGAGAAAGTTTTAAATAGAAGATAATTTATCCCATTCTGAGACAGCTGCCTGAAACTGGTGGGATGACTCAATTTCTGTCATCCCAGTCTCTCTCAGCTGCTGAGACTAGAACCCTCATCCAGAACCTTTAGGCAGCTGCAGACAGTTGAGAATAATTTTTTTCATGTGGATATATTTTGTCTTATCAAACTATGATACTAAAAACTACTTTAGAGAAAAAAATATGTCACTTTCATTTCAAGAAGGACTATTTCACACAGTCAGATGACTCCTGCAAGCCCCAACAAGGTCTTTGTCTTAACTAGGATTCTGGAAACAGCTGAGCTCTTTCCAATGCTGAATAGACGAGTGGGATCACATCCCTCGACCTATTGTCCCTCCCTGGTGCGTCCCAGGTGCTTCTGGCCACCTTTGCCACAAGGCCACCTGGTGACTTATGTTTCACTAGGGATCCACTATAGCACCAGGGTCACTTCTGCAAAACTATTTACCAGTCCTCAGCCTGCATGTGTCAGTGCTTGGGGTTTCTTTTGTCCAGAGATGGGACTTGGCATTTCTCTTTGCCAACCTTCATGAGGTTCCCATCAGACCAACTCTCCTCTCAAAGACCTTCTGAGTGGTAGTACAACCATATGGTGTATCACTCATTACTTACAACTTTTTGTCATCTCTAATGTGTCACTTTGTTCCATCTAGGTTGCTAAAGAAAATGCTAAATAGTACTGGCCATAGTATTGATCCCTTGGGTGCAACACCAGTGACTGGTCTTTTCAACCCACTTCATCATCCACTTATCCAGACCCTATTACATCTATTTGTCAACAAGGATGTTAGGGAGGGCAATGCTGAAAGCCTTCTAAAGCCAAAATAGCCACTGGTCACCCTTCATGCACTGAGCAAGTAATTAATTTGTAGAAGTCTATCAGGTTTGCTAGGCATGATTTCCCCACTGACAGCTGAGTATTCCAAATCATCTTTTTGTCTTTAATATCTTTGGAAATTGTTCCAAAAAGGATTTGTTCCATCACATTTCCAGGCCTGTAGCTTCCTACTCCTTTATGCTCCTTCCTTCTGTCCTTCTCCATTTGCCATGACATTCCAAAGATAATTGAACTGGACTTGCAATGACATTGGTCAGCTCCTCAGTACACTCCATCAGGTCCCATGGATTTGTGTATGTCCCCTTAAATTTTCCTTAACTATACCTTCCTTTACTGAGGGTTAAATCCATATTCCTCCAAATTTTTCCACTGATGTCAGGCACCTGACATTCCTGAACCCATGGTGTGTCCCAGCCTTTAACACTACCCTTCCCATAAGGGTTCTTGCCCCATCTGGCATCAGAGCTTAATTTTCCACAGCCCTCTTTTTTACTGCTGGACCTGTAGAAGCCCCTCTTGTTTTCATTCACAATCTCTCCAAATTTAATTTCATACAAGCTTTGTCTTTTTTAACTCCATCCCTACGTGCCTGGACTCCTCTCCATACTTTGAATGACCTGATCCTGCTTGCTTCTTCATATGCTTCCTTTTCTATCTGAAGATTTTTTCAGGAGTTCCTTATTCATCCAAGTGTGCCTCCTATTACATTTTCTTGTTCTCCTGAACATGGGGAGGGACACAAGAAACTTTAAAAGGTGAGTGTCCTGGTTTCAGCCAAGGATGGGGTTAATTTTTTGCAGTAGCCATGAGGAGGTGCAGCCTGGAGACCTGTGGGCTTGGGCCAGGAAGGACAGACACTGCAGCTGAGGAAAATGGTCCTTCCTGGAGTCTTTGGCAAAAGTACCTGTGGAGACTTGAGGACAGCCCCTGCAGTTCTGGAGTAGGAGATACAAAGCCAATATATATATATATATATATATATATATATATATATATATGTATATAGCCAGTATACATATCGACAGACTGCCAGTGCTGCCCTGGATGTTCAAAGGGAAAGCCCCTTCCACATAATTCCACTGATGTAAGTGGAGCATGCTGATCCCACAGAAAGCTTGATTAGGAATCCCCAATTGCCTAGGGATCCTGGAAGTCATCGCAAACTGTCCTGAAGGCAAAAAGTTTATCATAAAAATTTTTAAATGTAGGTAGCATTTAAAAATTCTACATCCTGTAACAAAAAACAAAAAACAAACAAACAAACAAAAAAAAAACCAACCAAAAAAACCAACCCCCCTCCCCAAAAAAACCCTTAATGGTCAATGTGGGTTATTTTCTTGGCACTTTATGGGGAGAAGAGAATAAAGATAATAGTATTTCCAGATGTCACCAATACATAATAATTTATTCACATCACTGGACACTTCTACTTTTAAAATCTTGATTTGCATTACTTAAGATATTTCTTCCTTTTAACTAATGGGATGAAAATTTTCTGTGCCATTACTCTGAAAGACACCGATTTTTTTGCAGACAATCTTTAATCTAGGAATATTTTCAGCCAAAACTTGCCAGACTTCATAGTCTAACCACAAAAACAGACTTTTGTGATCTCTGTGAAAATATACTTCAGTTAGGAAACATGCTTCTGAACATCTCTTTGCAACTTTGCAGTGTTTGAGTTTCTTGGGTTATTTGTTCTAATCGTGTTGCATCATGAAAAGGCTGAGGCTGTGAACAGCTTCCACTGTAATTATTCACCCTGACATCGAGGGACCAAAATCATAAAAGGAAAGTCCAGAAGGAAATTAATAATTGAATATTCAGAAAAGGGTAAGTGGAGTTAAGTAAATAAGGCCCAGGGCTACGTATTCAGTGCTGCTAAATCTCAGCCTTTTCAGGCTGCCTACCCTGCTTCCTCACCCATTTCAGTGTAGTCCTGCTGTGAAATGTGTGGTGTTCCCTAAGGCTGAGAAGGGAACAGGAGTGTTGAGGAACTGGAACTGCAAGAGGAGCAGACAGAGGCCAGTGGGATACTGGTTTGGAGATAATTGCTAGATTGGGAGTAATAGTAGAAATTGTTAGTGAAATTCTTGGTATTTGGGGAGAATCTTGAAACTCAGCATAATCTCAGTGAGACTTCCTAATGAGGGAGTGCCAGAAATTACCCTGATCCATAAATATGTAAATGTCAGTAACAGCACAGTAAATGGATTGGTTAGTAAAATCTGAAAAAATTAAAAATACCTGTTTACTACAGGGGGGAAAAAAAAATCTTGGGATGATTCTTGGGTTTTCTTTTTTGTTGAGATTTTTTTTTCCAAAAACTTCTAAGATGGAATCAGAGCAGAAAATGTAGCAGTTTTACTTTAGCCAGTGTTCACTGAGCCCCCTCCACAGGTATTACTGTTCAAGTATCTAGAAGAAATAAAGACATTAAGGCAACTTTCAGTAGTGTTCATCTGTTGAATATGGCATTTAGATAGTAAATTATATTCTGATTTTTATTTACAACTGTCTTAATATTACACTGCAAAATAGAAAAAATGTGCATAAATGTTAAAGGAAAATGTGGAAAGGAAATTTTGGCTTTCTCCCTGAATCCCAGGAGTCTGGTGTTTCTCCACAGAGCACACAGACATGGCACAGGCTGTGACTGTCATCTGAACCCCAGGAGCCTGGTCTTGGTCCACAGAACACATATAGACATTGCACAGGCATGTAACTGTCAAGTTTTATGTGCTTTAAAGATGAATAAAACATTGCTGTTGCTAGGTTTGTGTAGTAATGTCTCAACAAGATGTATGGGACAGTTTTTGCTTCAAACGTGTGGTTCAAGACATCACTGTGCTAACATAGAAGTTGAAGGAGAGTTTGGATTCTACTTATGAAAATCTTGTCTAAAATCAATTTTGTATATAAAATGAAAGTATGAAACACGATATCCTGCCCTTTCTTCACACAAGAGAAAGGGACAAACAAGATTTCTGACCTAAGCAGATGATCCTGTATTTTCTCTGCAGCAGCAACATGGTATATCATTATATTATTAAAATATATTTAATTTAAAATAATAAAGAAGCCTACTTAGAATTGTTTATATGTACAGTTCTATCCTCGAGGATAATGAAGTTGAATTCAGATATGCTGGTAAAGTTTTATCTAAGTAAACTCAACCAAGAAAATAGTGAAACATTCAAGATCAGATCCCACCCACTGATCTCTTTGCAGGGTTCCCACAGCAACCAGCATTTTAACAGAGGAGTGCTGCAGTTCAAATAGTTCACATACAGGTGTCCTTTTAGTGTTATGACTAAATAAAGTAAGTATAAGGCTCCCCACCAATCTTTTTCCCCCCATTTTAGATTTGAGCCCTACAAAATAAGAGAGATGAAGACTCCCTTTATCTTGCACACTCTCTATCTTCTTGCTTTTTTCTGTGACTTACACCTTCTTTAGCTTTGGAAAACTGGCAGTGTAGTACAGCAGAAATAAACTCAACTTCTGCACAACTCCTTGTTTATCTTTCCAGACCTGAACCAATGTTAAGAAATTACTGGATGAAGAAGTGGGAGCAAGTGTCTGTGTGTTAATTTTTGAAATTCTTCATTTGTCTGCCTTGGGCTGGAGCACACAACATACAGAGAGAAAGACAAGGCTGTGCACTTCTTTAGACTACAAAAGAAAATGTTAATGAGGTGAGATCTAATTGAGGTCTTCCACTTAAACAGGAAGTACAAAATTTATGGGGATGACAGAGACAGATACTTTTCTGAGATGTACAGCCAAATAACAAGACAACACTTGGAGTGTTCAACATACAAAATGCCAATTACATGAAAGTAAAAAAGAGCTCACAGTGATAGTAGTTTACTACCAGAAGAAGCTGCTGAGTTTCACATCCTTTTCATCCAGGGCCCATGCAAGATCCTGAGTAAACCTACCAAAATTTGAAACTTGCCCTTCTTGAAAAGAAGGCTGGAAGAGAAGTTCCTTAACATGTAATTTTCTGAAATTCTGTATTTTCTGTGACTGCATGCTAAACCACTTAAACATCAGAAATCTCTGCTCTGAAAAAATACTACTGCTTTCACAAAAGTGAGTCTTCAAAAAAACCTCCTGTACTATCAAATCCTATTACCCCAGTCTTCTACCCCCTTGCCTCCTAACATGCCTGGAAAAAAAAAAAAATTGTTTTCACAGAAAATACAAAAGGACAAAGCTTTGGCCTACCAGATACTACAGGGTGTATAATACTTTCCAAAAACTGAATTCCTCAAATTCCTAATTTATCAGAAGATGTCAGCTTTTGCATTGATATTTTCCCCAAGTATAGTGTTTTCACCCTTTCAGCAGTATGACTGCACTTTGAATTCCATAACATTTACAGGAGTTTTCAACTACTGTGGTCTACTGAGGTGCATTATTATTGATTCCCCTATTGGGTACCCAATCCATGAACACCAATATAGTTGAGAAATCTGTGAAGAGGAACTTGTTTTCTTGATAACAGCTCATATCTTTTATTCCTTGCATATGCAGAACTCCAGTTAGTTTTACCAGGTGATTTACATCAGTAGGAGTGACAAGATCAGGAGGCAGATTGCTTTCATAATAACAGCTATTTAACATCACTTTCATGTTTAAATGAGTAATGCCACATGATTAAGGAACGTCAGATATCACTGAATATATCTATAACATGTTTTTGGAATGGGGTGATACCCACTAAATTCAGACTGTACACAATTGACCTTTTCTTAGTGCACCACTTGGACAGTTTTTCAGATTAAGCTTCCCATAAAAACACCAGTTTTGACAATAATCACCTCAGAAGGATAGACCCAAACAATATGGTTCCACAGCCAGCACACTAATGCCATGGGATATCATGTAGTGGATTTGCAAGTGCACACACGCACAAACACACGATTATATATGTGATTTGTAAATTTGCTTGGTGTGTATATGAACAAAATTAGTACTGTACAAAAATCCAAGCAAGAGATGTGTTCAAGAAAATAAATCTTTCTGTTTGCAAGATTTTCTAATTTTCCTGTACTGTGGCATTTCCAAATAACTTTGATTTTGCTTTAAGACGTGTGAAATCATTGCTGTGGTATTGAGACCATTGAAAAAAAAATATTTTTTTTTTTTGCCACAGCAAAGGCAGGAAAACACTGAAATCTGGAAATTATGGGTCTCACAAATAAGCAGAAAATGTGAATATAAGTCTTCCTAGTTTGAATGTTAACATGAAGTGAAACAATTGACATGAAATTTAGGGATTTTAAAACTTCTATTGATAGAAAAAAATCAAGATATATCAAAATTCAAATTGATATTAAATATAGCTTAAATATAATTAAATATAGTTTCACAAATATTTCCAAAGTGAATGGACTACTTCAGCATTTCTTTATTTAATAGATCAGGAAACTGCATAATTTAAAAATTCATACAACAATTATTTCCCTGCAACCAGACTGATTTTTCAAAGAGGCAAGTCACAATTTAAACAGTATTCTATTTAATTCTCATCCATGGTAACCTCTACAGACATAGTACAAAAGAAAGAAGGTGAGAATAAAGAAAATGTGGTACAAAATTATGGCAAAATTAATTTTTCAGTAGAAAAAAAATCTTAAATATAGTCATATTCCAAATGCTCAATATGTAAATATTTACAAATGGAAAATAAAACTGGTTTAAAACTTTTTAATGTAAGAATATTATGATTTCAATTTATTTATCTTTTCAAATAAATCATATATGTGAAAAAACAATAAAATCTTAGTTTCTTTGGGACTTTCTTAGAAGACAATGTTACAAAGATGGCTTGTTTTCCAAATAGTGTATCAAAATTATAATGAATTATAGTAAAGCTGCTTATCCTTCATTTTCTATTTCCTTATAAATTTATTTAATATTGATGTAATAAAATACCTACATTACCTAGCAAGGAACACCTAACATTAAACAAAATATTACACTCAAATCAATTTATGTTACATGAAATAAAATTATAGAACAGCACAAACCTTGTTCCACAGCCATCTGCAGTGAGGGAAGGCCCTGAAAACAGCAGAATCGATGGTGATTTCACTGTGCAGAATGTAAATTTGGATACCAGCAAGTAGGGATGGTCAGGAATTCTTCAATAAAAGTTTATTGTTATAAAACGCTGGTTCATCCAAATGAAAACTTTTCTCTGGAAAATTTCTGAAAATACTTTCATCAAGAAATGTTTCTTCAGGTCTGGGATAATACACCTTGCCAGAAGCAAGCTCACATTTCCATGGTGACATGGAATTCAGCTCTTCTAGTGTAAGAGAGGTAGCTGCCCCCAGGCAAACCTAGGATTTGGAAACACAGCTCCAAGCTGCTCTGTGGACAGCCCAGACCTCTGTCTGCCAGTTGAGCCTACATTTTTGCCCAGCCATTCCTGAACTGTGCCAAACATGCCTGGCACACCATGGAAGCAAAATGAGCTGGATGCAGCCAGAACATGCTGAGCATGGATGTATTCACCAGGAGATTGAGTTTCTCCAGGACCTTTGCATGTTCTGGCTCCATGGGCTCGTGCACAGTGGCATGAGGAGGAGGCAGAGGAAAATCCAGGTCTATGATAGATCCAACCAATAGCTATTCTAACTACGTGAGGTTTTAGGATTATCACGTGTGGAATGTGGACAACTAGCACTGTCAATAAGTTCCTTCCAAGAAATGGCCTTCTAGCTTCCACAGCATGACCAGGTAGTGACATTTGTCACTTGTGTCTATTGGCACTGTAAGGTTTGGTGTTTGGAAGGTGGAAATGCACTCCTTCAGAACCTTGGTGCAGATTCTGTTTCATTTCCTTGTAAATGATGTTTGTCATGAAAGTAGGGATGTCCCAGCTTTGAGTTGGCTGCTGTTGTAGGACAAGTGTTTTTACCCTCCTAATCCTAGCAGTTATCTCCATGATCTGGTAATAAAGCCAGCTCTTGAGAGTGAATAGAGGAGTCCACATGAACAGGATAATATTTATAAATTTTAAAATATTAAAGAGAAAAAAAGTTAATTATCACCTTTACCTTTTTGATTTGTTTGTGACTGTGAACAATGTGCATCTTTTGCAGGGAAAAAAATTCAACTACTGCTAATGTCTCAGTGCAAGCAGTTAGACTGCATCTGAAAGCAGATTGCCCTATATAATTTTCAGATGGGCCATTTAAAGATTAATGTTATGAATTTTCCATGACTTCAGAGCACTGAGAATCTAGGTGTCGTGTATACATTGCTTGCAGGTTTATTTCTGGTGTAAGTATGTAAACAAGAATGTGACTAGTGTTAAGAACAAGAAAAACCTATGTGAGAATTGTTCAGTTTGAGCTATTCCTCTGTAGTTCTTCTTAGGAGGCCTGAGTCCCTTCTGCTTCTGAGAATTTTAACAATTTGAGTACTAAATGAACAAGTTGAATTTAGTGTAGTTATACTATGAGAAAAAATAGCCTTATCTCATGGGGGAGCAGTGGAATATTGTGCAGAGACCATTCCCCTGACATCAACTGTGTTTGGCAGATGGTGCTGTCAGTTCAGGTCTGTGTTTATTCTATCATGCATGTGGTAGCATATTTTAAAATGTACAATCTCATGTATTATCTATGGGCTAAAAGCATGCAACACAAGCGGGACTATATCACAGGAGTTAAACTTCTGTAAACAACTAGCAGCGGTTGTGTAAATGCTATTTTCTCGACATAAATAACAGAAACATATGGCCAGAGACAGGAAGTGGGTGATACCTGGATAGATTGATATCCTGCTAGACAAGTGGCTGTATTTATGACATGATTCTGCTTGACAGTGAAAGAGGAGGGGAGGAGAGCTAATGACTTTTTCATGAACTCTCTGACAACATACATTTGACCACTGAATAGCTTTGCTCAACAATCTGATTCTCAGCATTGTTGTTAAACACATTCAATGAGGATGAAGAAATATTGGGGTCAGAAGTGGAAGGTAAAACTCTTATTTCCCATTTTCTTAGGGCAACTTGTATTGAAACAACATTGTTATTCCAATAGTTTAGTACCCACATGATTTCTAAACACTCTTCCTTTACTGGAGAGTACATGTCATAGGCAAGTAGTGTCCTACTATAAGCATTCTTTTTCTGTTATGGCCTGAACTTTAATGTGAGAGGTTTAATACCTCTTTTATAATCTTGACTCCTTCCTATTTTCTGATAAAAATCCTGCCTACAATAAGTTTAAAGCATTCAGAATACAAATCACCTTTCTGCATTTGAATGTTACTCATTGCACATTACTGAATCATAGTAAAACACAACTTCACTACTTGTGACTCCTCTGCAGCATTTCAGAACAGTGATATATGATGTTTCTTGTATCTGAGCTATCCTGTTTTCCAAATTTATCCAGTTTACAAAAATCCTACAACAGTTTCTGACAACTGGATGAGATTTCTTCCAACCATTATAAATGCAGGCCAAATCAGGTTTTCTGACACATCTGTGTAACTGCTCTTCACTCTAATTCTGTCCTTAGCAATAAAGATTCAAGTTGTCTTCCTTTCAGCATGGCCCTGTGTCTACAGTCTATCATAACTTTCTGAAGTGTTTGCTCACTTGCTTTAAAATGATGCTCATAATGCACTACAATCTTCCTTAGATCACTCCTTCAGTTTTAGCAGGACTTTAAGGCCAAGTTAGGGTTAGATCAAATTTACATTTTGTAACTGAAACTGATGGATTATTCTCCAGTCAATATTAGATCAATGACTCCTGTAGAAAGGTATTTGAACATTACCATTTCAGTCTTCCTTACATATTGCTAAAATAGAAAAATGTTAAAGAATATAGGTAAGGAGAAAAGTGCACTTGTGCTTAGAAAGTCAGCTGGATTTATTCCTAAACAAGAAGATTCAGAAGGAGACTATCTTCAGGTATAAATGAACATTTGCAAAGCAATTCAAACAAAAGACTGCTTCCAGAATTGACCCTGAACTTGCAGAGCATGAAAAGGAAGCTGTTGAAATCCTGTCCTGGAGCAAAATCCTAGAACTTTACTTTAAGGTAAACTACTTTTAAATGAAGCAAAATAGCATGCCTGAGGTTCAAACCACCCAATTCAGAATATTATGACCATCTGGAATATTCAGTCATCTTTTCCTGTCGTTCTGTGCAAGGGTCTGATGAGCCCTGTCTCACGAGGGACCTCAGAGGGAAGCATTCCTGTTATTTACAGTACCCCAGTTGTTAAAATACAGACCCACTATGTGGGAGGCCAGAGCTCAAATTCCTACTTTGGTTCAGCAGGAATGCCTCTGTGAAGTGCCTCATCAACACCAAACAGTGTATTCCAGGGTGTCTGCCTGTTTGCCATATCCTCCCACTGCCCCTGTTCCACTGCACTCAACATCATCAAACATCCACTGGTGCACCACTCAAAATCCAATGGTTTAGAATCCCAACAAGCTATAACTCGTACATTTAAGCCATGATACAATAAATATTTAATTATTCTTATCATATTAATTATCAAGAAAACAACTTTTGCCAGTACTCCTGATTACTTATTGTATTCTGACATGTAAAAGAAATAGAGGAAAATAAGACTGAAGATTAACATTAAGAGTTGTGGTAATCATTGCAGGCTGCATGCAGCATTTCCAAAAGGCCAATGGCCAGGTCTTTGACATAGTGAGAACTTTTAAGTGTACACACTTAATGTGGCTTTTGCAAATCAGAAGAAAAAGAAACTGCCCAGAATTCCTAGACAGCAAGTGAAAATATACTACAAAGACAAGAGGTATTCCTAGGTGTGGCTTTCACACCTCAGACTCCCCATTATATCAACCCTTAAACTTTAGACCCCAAGAACTAGAAATTAGATATGCCCCTCAATCATAATTTTCAACACTGAGACATTTCCCAAACACCTTCTAGCTTGTATCAGTCTACAATTAATAAAATGACATTTAGAACTATAATTAGCAGATAATCACCTAGTCACCACCTGCTGAGAACTGGTCATGATTTAAACATCTGAGCTAGGGCTGATTCCTGAAAAATGTTGTGTGAATCAAGAATATTTACATGCACGTTAATAATCATATTCTTGGCATCTAAACAGTCTGCATGTAAATGCTGAACAAAAAAAAAAAAAGAATCCAGTTTTCCCACAGAGTTCCTCATTATCTGCTTCAATGGGAACATTTAATCATTTCTAAGACATCAGGGAAAACCAGCAGAGGCACAGAGACTCTCCTTGAATGTGTGCTGTTGTATGGTAGTTGTAAACAGAAGGAGACACTCGTGTAGCTTAGTGTCCACAAACTGAGCAAAGCCCCTGCACAGGGAAGTGCTGGCAAACTCAACTTGTCATCCCCTGCTACTTTCATAGAGGCCTCGTGAGTGCTTTCTAGAAAACAAAAAAAAAAGGGGAAACATATGCTCATGCAGAGCTTGAAACTGGAGGGAATGTGCAGCAGTCTATCAAATGCATAAAGGTTGATTTGCTGATTTCTTTCTGTTGCTAATTTCTCTGCATCTTGGATCCTTTCTCTGTATGTCTGACTGCATGGATTGATCTAGTGAATAGCAAAGGGAATATTCATTATGTGTGAGAAAATTATGTTGCTTGTAAGGATTCCTTCAAAAATGTAATTCTTTTTGAGGATTGTCAGCATAAGAGATGTCTTAGTTCTGCAGATAGGTGGCTTTTTTTTTTATCCTTGGTTTTACAGAGAAATATAAGACAATATTCAACAAAATATTTCTGAGGAACTGATCACTTTCAGTCATTTTATATGAATCTGAAAAACTATTCAGACTCTGACAATGTCATATTGCCAACAGTGATTCTTAGCTTGTGTTACTGTGAATCAATAGAGTATTGACCCTAAAATTCTGGGTGGGACAAGCATCACTCTGAATTGTCTCTCATCACACCTCAGTTTTTATTCATCACTCATAAGTTCATTTTTTTCTCAACCATAACAACCTTGAGCTATTATAAGTACTTTAGAGAGGCAGCTTGATGTAGGTTTGTTCATCTTAAAAACAGAAGAGGCTCTTCTTTTGTGTGGGGAAGTACTAGGGCTATACCAACTATCTGTCAGACATTATGTCAATAGACCCTTTCCAGCTCTTTCATGTTAGTGGAGCTGACATTAAAAAAAAAAAAAAAAAGCTGCAGTGAACAAATGAATAAGCCAAATAATCAAGCTGTGGAAAGCCTGCTGGCCACAGCATAAACTTCCTCAAGATGTGCAAAGTTTGGTGAAATTCAGACAGACTTGAAACCTACCTGTGCAAACTGGATATGCATTTCCTCAAAGTTTTCAAATAACACAATACTTACTGTTTCTTTACACTGCACAAATAAATATGATTAAGTAGATATCTTGACATGTTAATATTCTACCTTAAAAAAAAACCAAAACAAAAACAACAGGAAAGAAAGAAAAATACACAAAAATTCAGGGCAACACTTTTTTAATTTCTATGTAGAGTTTTTGAAAATTCATGTTATTATTCTTTCTACATTAATTTTCATGAGAATTTTCCTTCATCCTTATTTTGTTCTCAAGACAGTGGCAGGCTGTTTTACTTTACCTGAATAAAGATCTTAAATGTATCATAAACACAGTCTCTTCCATGACATTTAAAAATCCTCTGGAGCTGAAAACAGAATACTTTAGAGCCATTAGCAGAAAACTGCTTAACTACAAATGGCCTGGCTGGTATATAATATGCTTAATGTTAAAGCTGTTCCCAAGGTAAACATTCTGTAGTGGTTTTACAAATAGTGCATAGTAAAAAAATAATGGGATCTGTAATTGTTCAGTCATCTGCACAGGATAAAAGTTAAGTATCTTAACCGTACACGGAGCGCGTTCAGGCCCTGCAATGTTAAATCTGGTGTCTCTGGCGCTTTGTAGCTGTTGTTATAAGACAAGGAGAAAACAAGCAGTCTGCAGAGAACCTGCTGCAGTGCTTTGCCATATGTCAGTCTCTGGACAAGGCCACGCTGGTGTAGGAGTGGTCAGCTCCTCATCCCCTCCTAATGTACTGGAAAGGCTTCCGCGCTCGGCGCGTCCCTTCTCGTCTCGGGACATCTCGTGGAGGAGCACTTCCCCAGCAGAACAATATGGCCTTCTCTGGGAAAAGCCCTCTGGGCTGATCACTGTCAGGTTATGTTATCTTTTAACAGTAGGCACTTCAATGCTAGTTTTGTGCAGAGTTGTAGCAGGAACAAGAGGTCTAAACAAACAGAAGGGCCACTAGAGCCCTTCCATTTATCATTCCAACCTGACAGGAACCCCTAACTATTCCCTAGCTTTGCTGAATTTTACACATTTTTTTAAAAAAATCTGCTTTTAAAAAGCATACTTGGCCCTTCTGCATAATCATAGCCTTCCCTACTGTTTAGACAAGCCAGTCTCAGAAATCTGAAGGAAAATATAAAATCAGTGATATCTGTCTGAAAGGTTTTAGCAGCCTAAGTAAATATTATTAAAAATAATGGTGTTAATACTTGCATGGCACCTTTTAGCTGTGAAGGTGTGAATTAATTAGTGCTCACATCACAACACCCCTGTGAATTGGTCAAGAATTATTATAGCAAATATTCACAGGAAGAAACAGATATAAAGAGAATATAAGTGTTGCCTAGGTAACACAGGGAATGGCAAAGGTGGGATTTAAGCCCAGTTTTTTTCAGTGTTCATGAAAAACACTCCCTCTTTAATAACTGAGTGTATCATCAGTCCATCTTAAGTGAGCAATTGCTTACCATAAAGGTTGGGATAAACTTTCCTTAAACACATAGTTTAAAAATGCTCCTTTAGCACAAATTCTCAGTGTAAGTCTGTTCAGGTAACTAAGAACATACCCAAAAACTAGCCACAGTATTTTCCCACTATCTGTTTATCAGTAACAATGGCAATACAGTTTGGAAAAGTATTTTTTAGTTTCAGATTGGGTTCACTGCCTTTCTTCATGCAGCTCAAGTCAAGTATTATTTCAGTATCCATCATTCAATATTCAGTATTTCTGTGTTTTGAATGAACCTTCCCCATGTGATCATAAAGGGACTTGTCTCCCAGGACTGAAATGGGAAAGACATATCCCCAAGAAGTACTGGCAATATGTTAAAAGAAATGCAAAATATTTTACATGGAAAAAGAACATTAAGACAGGACTCTGTTGGAGTGATTTATTTAGAAGAACTATTTGGACCAGACACAGAAGGTCTTTCTGTCTGATGGTAATGGGATATGTTTTGCTCACTTTTAGAAATGGTTGGGTTTGGGTGGGTGATAATTCTAGTAAAGGGTGAGAGAAAATTTATGGGTCTGAAAGGAAGATTAGTAACATGGGGACTTTTGTATGAAAATATGCTGCATTTTTTAGGAGAAATGCTGTTTTGATGGAAAAGTGATTAATTTTCTCAGAGTTGTAAGGCACAGCTCTACTTCAGAGAAGGATGATGATGTTAAATACTTCAGTGAATTCGTGAGAAATCTGTGGGATTTGAGCAAGTGCTCAATCTGAAATTAATGGGGAATTGGTGGCACAGGGGAAGAATTAAATGCACACAGTCATGGGATTGGGACTTGAGAGATTCTAAAAAAATTGGATTGGGAGGCATCACTTGGGTCATTGAGTCGTTCATTCACAATTTCAGCTAACTATGTGATAGATGTTTATTTTAGATTTATCCACATAATGTCTATTCTGCTTTCTTCCACCTATCACATTTCCCAGGACCCAAGGAAAATTAAGATGTTCAGTAAAAGTCTCAACTACAGAATGTCACAGAAAGGACACAGAGGGGGTTACAGTCACCTCCAGTAGCTGTGTCCCTGCATTATCAGGGAAGCAATTAAATAAAACTCTCAAGTGAGCCTAGAAAGCAAGCACTTTGCTCCATAGTACAAAAATGCATCGAATTTTCAAATAAGGGATATCTTTCTTTGTAGAGCCAAACCCAGTGGCCATTTTACCCTGGGTAAATGAGAAAGATAAAATAGTATGGCACTGAACATTAATTGCAGTAGAATAAAAGCATCTGAATATCTTTCCTGTAACTTTTCTGTAATTATGGTCAATTTCCAGCACATCACAAAAAAGAGAACTTTCCATCCTATAAGAAACTTGTTACCAAGATATGAAAAAATTCATTCCTTGCTTCCAGGAGGGTGCATGAGAAGTGCAAGGCACAAGATTAATTCAGTCTATATGCAGTGTAAACAGGCAGCACTCATTCCAACTCCCTGGACATATCAGATACCTAATAATTCCTATCACAAGCCTAATCTCTTTCCCCCCTCCCCCGCCCCAGAATTCTCTTTTGCAAGTTTTAAAATCTTTCCTTCTTATCACCATCTTACATTGACTTCCTACCTCATTCTCCTATTTGGGAACTAAAAACTAATTTCTTGGATGGTTAGATATCATCTAGTTAGCAAACTAAAAGCATTTGAAACCAATTTATTATAACTTCTCTTATGTTCATTTAATTCTTTTATGTAAAAACTCTTCTTCCTCTTGAATATTTAGCCATGTGTTTCTGAGTTATTACATTTCCAAACCTTCTTATATTAACTCCAAAGAAGTTAGATATTTTTAATCTATCCTCACAAAATAGCTACTGCAGGTTCCTAATAAATCTTTCCTGCATTTAGCTCTATATTTCCTGAATACAGATAGGTAGTCCTGCATATGATGTTCCTAAAGAAGTTCTTTGATTGTCTTCCCTCATGGTACTAGCAAACCTGGTCTGTGATAGAATAACCAGGTTTGATGTATTCTGAATCTTGACATTCTTTTTCACAACTCCATCACATTAGTTGTATCCTTACATATGCACAAGCTTTCTTCCATTTCATTATTTTCCAACTGATAAGACCACAATCACCAAACTTGTTGTCTGGACTCAAGCACATCCCACTGTGTTCCATGACAATAATTTCCATTCTGCTGCTGTCACTCTGAACAGTTAAACTACCAAATTCCTTTGAGATATTTTACACCCTAAGTACTGGCAATAAGTTATATTGCTCCAAAATATCATAATTGCCCCTAAAAATCAAAACAGTTCTCTTTGAGTAGGAAATATATGTGCTTCTTCCAGCATGCTATTTTGTACCATATTTTCTAGAGCCTTGAGAGCACAGCACTCAGGCATGAGCGTGCAAGGCAAAAATGCTGTTTCAGCCTTGAGTCAAATACAAAGTTTGAGTGACAGTAGTGTGTAAATCCAAACAGATGAGGTGAATGAAAAATTATAGTGAGAAAATTTTGATTGACAGATGCACCTCAGTGACTACTTCTACTCTTCCAAAGGATTTTGAGCACAGATTCTGTGGCTGGGATTTGGGAGTCAGCAGGGGATCATTTGTAAGTTTTAGTCTTTTTGATCCCTGACCCAGTGGGCAAGGAAAGACATGTCAGGGAAAACACTGTGTTTGGGGGAGCAGCTAAGTACAAGATGCTTAGTACCAGTTAGTCTGATCTAAATATTGTTTTAGGATTTCAGCTGACCAAGATGTTGTCCTATTCATGCTGTTTAATGTGCAATAGGATTAAAGGCATGCATAATCTGAGCATGTATGAAGCCCTTGAGACCCACTTGAATGGCATGCTGAGGCTTTTGGCTCGGATCCTGCCCAAGAGGTATTAATTTGGGTATGAATCAAATGAGGCTGGGAACTGGTGCAGTTGTGCTAGTTACTGCTGATGTCAAATTTAAAATCTCTCAGCTCTAATAAAGCATGTTGTCCAGCTTGTGAGAATGCATTAAGATGGACAGAGTAGTGCTAATCAATGGCTAGCAGGTCTGAAGCTCTGCCAGCAGGGACAATTTCAAGGTTGCCAAACATTCCACCCTTCCCTCAGTGCTCCTGTCCCACAGACCTCAAGCAGTGTCCCAAGTCTCCCCTCTCCTTGGTCTCCTGTGGAAGTTTTTTGGTAATATAGCAAAAGAAACACAGAGGATTTGAGAGGCATAGTAAATAATAATGAGACAGATTGAAATGTCCTTTGCTCAAAGTGTTTGTTTGGACTTCTAACAAGAGAAATTACTTATGAGCTCAAGTGATGGGTTTCCAGTGTATCAGTTTACAGAGAAGACAGGATTAAATTGGAGCTCTTGGGCTGAAGTTCCTCTCTCCTGTGACATTTAACCCTAATGGTCCATGGGCATTAGCCTGTGGCTTGAAGGATGGAAGCTGGCTGCACCAGTGAGTGGGTCTGTAAACAGCAGATAGAAGAGGTGACTGCCAGCTGGTACGAGGCACTTGGCAAATGAAAACAAGGTGTCACCAATGGGAACAGTGTGCAAGTCAAGGAAAAAAGTAAAACTTCCCACATGTCCTTTGTGTCCAATATTTAACCCAGAGTTTTCAGGAAAAAATGACAACTGGAATGCTCTGCCTAGGTTAGAGGAGTTCTACTCTTAACTGGTCTTATCCTCTTCTTTCTCTGAGACAGCAGCATTCACATTCACATAGTGTGAGGCCTTCCCAAATTGTTCAAACACCTTTTTTATTGATTAATTTAAACTCCCCAAATTGTTTAAAATTTTATTTAAATTATAAAGGTTTCTAACTGTAAAATATACCATATGTCTGCAGAGGTCAGAATCACCCTAAGGAACAGAATGAGCTTTTAAACTGACGTGATGAATATACATTTTGCATGTTTTCCCTCAGTTCTGTATGGAATCAGCATTTCAGTTATGTAAGAGAAATTGTTGTAACCAAAGCATATATTACATTTGAGGCAAGATTATCATTTAAAGGAGCAGACTTCCAATGTACAGTAAAATTGTGTCCAACTACACTTTAACTATTTTGTGATTACTCATAATCCAAACTGAGAAAACAGAACTTTAAAAATTGCTTCATGGGGAAATTTGAATTAAGTACAAATAGTTGACAAGTATCTAGTATCTGATTCAGATAAGTTTCAAAAATCTATGAAAGAAAGATTTTAAAATTTTATAATACTAATAAAACAGCACCACGTTCCCCTATTTGATATTCTCATTTTGATATAAACATTTCATTCTGTAGAGTCATATTCTAGCAGCTTGATGATTGCAAGTTTTCCCTGAAATACAAAATTCCTTTCAACTTGGAATACCAAGTCAGGCTTAACAAGATGTAACAGGACAACAAGACAAATCTTAGATAGAATACAAATTGATTTGTTCACCAGTTTATTTTAGCAAAGTTTTACTGTAAATTTTAAGTGAATGGCATCAGGGAAGTAGAGAAAGTTTTTTATCTTCTCACAATTATTTTGATGCAACTCAAAATGGGGAAGTTCTGCTACATATGGTGAGGACATAAAGGTAAAGCTTTGGGCAGGCATTTTCTATACCTAAGAAGAAATGAGGTGAGACAAAAATTTGACCATATTAAGCAATTTGGTTAAACTGCTAAAATAGTGGGTGCTGTCTGTAGTAAAGGGTAGATACCTGCATTGAAAATAAGTTAGGTATCAAAATAGATAAAAAAAAGGTAAAAAAGCAGGCATGAAGCTGCTAAGTTAATCAAAGGCAAGAAAACTGACACAGATGAGGATATTTTCCCTAGATAGTAGCATAATGAAGAAAGACTTCGAGGTAGGTAAAATGTTTTCATTGTATTAATCCTAATACTGGAAGATGTAAGTTGTATCCTACTCACTTCTTTATGCTAAGACTTGTACTTCTCTAATATCACTCCATTAGCATTGACTTAAATGAGCATTATTTCTTTGAAAGGCATGGGCCTCAGATCTAATTCCAGCTATCTTAGTGCATGATAAAGGACCTAGATTTGCAGGAAGTATTTGTTGGATCCTCTACAGGAACACTCAGCTGAACCCAGCTGATTCCCAAGCTTGTAGCCTTTAAGAAGGTGGTAATACAACATTGAGGGACAAGAAAATCTAGCTATTTTGGCTAAGAAAAAACCCCACCTAACAGAAAACCAAACAACAAAAATTGACCTGTTGAATACCAAGAAATCTATTTTCACTAATGCATGTGGAAGAAAGGTCTGAGGAAATCCAAAGGAGCTCCACAAAAAGAGGAATTGTAAGCAAACAGAAGGAAACACTGAAAAAACTGTTAAATAAGACCACTATGTGACTGGACTTGAATATTCTTGTTGAATTAGCTCTTCTTTAGGTGAAGGAAGATTTTTTCATTTCTCTCAAAACACAAGGAGTTTGTAAGATGAAAGAGCTCTGACAGTTTATACCTTACAGGTGAAAATTCATTCCAGTTACATTAAAAGAAGGTGATTTCCTCCAAGGAAAATTAGGCTCAGCACACTAGTTTTGAATGTAATAAATATATTAAGAACAGTCCTATCATCTTGACAATGGCATTTTGAAAAGAGGTAGCCTTGTTCATCTCAGAGGAAGGCCATAAGTTCAACAACACTCAAGAGGGGCTCCCAAAACACAGATATCTTAAGGACAGTGCCATTCTGCCTTCTTCCCTCAGATAACCTCTAAGGAAGAACAGCTTGAGATATCAGACTTGAGCATCACATTATGTTTCTTATCAGCTGCTTCAGCTGGCTCCTCACTTCACCTGTGGGTGTTCAGGATTACTTGCTGATCAGCCCATGCCCTTTAGATAGATATTAGGAACATTGGGTTTTAATTGTTGTCTGAGGGCCAGACACTGAAAAGTTAGGTGCTGTTTTGATTAATTTGTAGGTGTTTAACATCATTAACTGGATTTAATTTATGCAACACTTAACATTTATCACACCTGAATCCTCGCATGGCTTTATCTAGTATCCTATAGAATGTGCAAAGCAGCCAAAAGCAAGTAAAAATAGGACCCAGAAAGCAAAATAGGGTACCATATAGTAGTACTCTGTTTCCACAAAATCTCTGTCAGTAGGCTGTGAAATAAAACAGTGAAAAAGATTTTTTAAGCAACGTGCCCTATTAGCAACTGATCTAACTTGTCTTCATAGATAGACCCTCAGTAATGAGAACATAAGAAAAGAAAATAAATTGTTACTATAGCACCAAAGTAATTAAAGCCTGTTTCACTTATTACTGACTATTTGCTTAGGGAAATTATTCATTTTATCAGGAACAGAATAACCACAATTTAATAATTGCATTCTGTGCAAAGAGGGTCTGATAGCAGAATAAGATCTTCCAGTTTAACTCTCCAAAGGGGCTTGGGAACATAACTGTCAACATTATTCTCTTAATATATAAAATACATGTGAAAAATAAGTGCCTGGTTTTTCGAATTCTAGGTAGTTAAATTACCAACACTGTCTCAGCTGCAACTAATAACTAATCCCCTGAGAAAACCTCAACATAAATCCAAATACTACCACACCAGCTCTGTACTTCAGTACAATTCCTCAAACCCTCTCTTGCAAATCCCACCTAAATAGGTTAGTCCTGCAGCAGTGTGTTTCTGGAAGGTAAGGGGATAAGGACCACAACAAGGAGAATTTTGTGAAATGGCAGGTTTCCCTCTGTTTTCCAATTTAAATCCAGAGGACTTCAGGTTTTTAACTGCTCTATGAATTGAAATTTGACCAAAACAGTGTCCAAAGAAAGGGACTTGGGGACAGAAAATAATCCTTTTCCTTGTCCATTTAAAGAATTGGGTGTAATTTTCATTATTAAAAAAAAAAAAAAAAACAAAAAAACAACAAAAAAAAAACCAACCAACCAAACAAAACAAACAAAAAAAAAAAAAAAAAAAAAAAAAACCAGCAAACAAGGAGACAAACATTTATGGTGCTTTGGTTCAAAACTATACTTAAGCAGCTGACTGCCTGCTTCCTGTTAATCTTGATTACACTGTTTCTAGGTCATAGCTTTAACTGAAACTTGGTGCTAATGTGTAAAGCTATAGATGATTGTTGCATCTACATGGATTATGGAACAAATGTTCTATGATATTTTTTCTTTTTATTTATTTTTTTCTTTTACATTCCACTCTCTTTGCCATGGAAAGAAGAAATTTACCAGGTGTGAGCTATTCATCTTCAGGTATTTCAAGGTATTTCAAAACACTGCTTTTTGAAGAATTCCTATTGCCTGGAACATCCAATGTGTATAAATATGTGAAGTACATATAAATAGGATCTGCAGGTATATGAAACACCCAGCAGCAAGTAATAATTAGAAGATGATTTACTATATTCTTTTGGAATGTCTCAACTCAGCATCATTGATCCTTATAGTCTGAAATTGTAGTATAATTATTGTGGATATATATTAAAAATATGTGATTATGTGTTCACAGGCAAAATAAACACATTATATTTGATTATGTTAGGTGTGTTAAATTCTCACATACTGTCTGCAGCTATGTGCATTATTGTACAAATACATAATAAACTATGGTAAGTAAAGGGAAGAAAATAAAAGTATTTTTTTATTATTTCCCTTTAATTTTAGGGGAGGCCTGTTGAATCACTGTGTATTTTTCCCTCTTCAAAATCAGCTCACAATAATTTGTAAATCATCTTTTCATCATTGGAAAGAACTTCAGATTTCTCCATTTCAGATATTTTGTAGTTGAACTTTAGGGAAAAAACCCCTTGTATATTAAGCATTATTTTAAAGTCAATATCTACCCTAAAATTTTCTGAAACTTCCATTACATTCTGAGTAATTTTGTTCCTCCTTTGTTGCTGTGAAAATATATTTGCTTCTCTATCTTGAAATTTATAGTGTTGTTCATACACTCATAATGAAGAAAAGATGTATCTTTGTACTGAATTCTTCCATACTGAGGTATTGAGTATACATTTACTTTCAAGTTAAAGTCAAAATAACTGTATTACCAACAAAGCTTCTAATGTAGCAATTAATGGATGAAGAAAGGTACAGACTTGTAAACAAATGTGATGAGATAAATCTTAGTAAATTAAGTATTACAAAATTTCAAAACATTATTTTCCTGCTATCATGCACAATATGACTTGGTATTTTAAGCACAGTCAAATATTTTAGGCACTATTTGGAAACTATAAGAATACTTTGTGTGGTGTACTCTCCTCAAAATTCTGTAAGCCTGTAACATAATGTTCTGTGTCACAGAAAATGTAGAGTTCTAGGCCAGCATGATTCCAGTGAAGCCAAAGTCAAAATAACTTATAATGGAGGAATTAGGTTTGACTTTTACTATAGTTTCAAACAATAACCCATTTTCTCTACTAACTCACTTCCCATTCATTAATTATATTACAGATTAAAACAATCAGTAGGGAAAAAAATCCCATCCAGCATAAATTTTACTTTGTTTCCTTTTCTTATTTCAGCCTATAACTTTAGATATAATTAGTTATATTAAAGCTCTGAAGAATAAGGCTGCCATTAACAGTGATTTAGCAAATGCTTTCGAATTTTAGTCTTACACTACATAATTATACTTACATGAAATATAATTAATGAGGAAAACGTCTCAGATGTGTGGGCTAGGAAGGCAAATATAACTATCCTTTATTGTGCCTTCAAGGTTAGAATTATTATAGCACTTATAATTTTATTATAATTACCCATAATGAGACTCCACATGCGTGATACAGTCTACATGCTTTTGACATTAGAAGTTTTCAAAATGCCTCATTAAGTATTTTACTCTATATTTATGTGGTTTTCCTTCACCTCCCATTTTTGGTGGCCATCTATTTCATGTAAAAGCATACAAACTTATATAAAAAATGCTACCATTAAAGATCATAAAATGATTACAATGAATAGATATTAAGATGTCACAGCTGTATAACCTATTCCTTTTATGTACTCCCATGCTGAATTGTTTTATGACCTATCATAAACCTATTAAACTACTGGTAATAAAGGATTGTAATTAGTGATAAAACCTTGTTGCTTACTGAGCCAAGACAGTCATCCTTACTTTGGATTTTATTGAAAGTAATCAAGATGAAACCTTCAGCAATGTCAAATAACACCTTCAGAGAAGAAGGTTGGACTTTTGGTAGAGATTGCCAATGTTTAAGCTTTTTCTGTAGTTTACCTGCACTGTATTTTGCAGACTGAGCATGATGAATTCTGTTGCCCTCCACCCCTTCCCCAACGAACTTGCACAGAAGAATGAGAAATATAGGATAAATGAAGCCAAATAAGCTTGCAACACAGTTTGACTTCAGTGGCTTTCCATTTTGCTATTGTATTACTCATGTAGAATGCTGTCCACAACCTGTTTCTTGGCAGGATTCAACAAGGGCTAAAGCAAAGTAGAAATCCTTAGAAGTGAGCTCTGACTGAAACAGAGAATCTAGTTAAGGAAAAAAAGCATGCAAGGCACTGAACAAAATGTGTGACCTTTTCAGTTATCAAATCAAATTAACTTTTTTCCTAGTCATACTGGGCTGAATGCAAACATAGCTTCCAAAGGCACAAAAGCCACTGCTTTAATCTGCACACTACCATCAAGTCCCTCTTAACATTTGTGTGTTGGCCTTCTAGAATGCATTAATTTTGCCAGCGTGCTCAGATGGTTGGTTCTTGATGTATCCTGGTGAAAGCTGACATTTTCACTTCCCTTAATGTAAATTTTCTGTAGCTTAACCTCAAAATTCCGGGTGGAGTAATTTTCTCAGAATCTAAGAAAATGCCTTTTACCATTTTGGCATGGAAACAGTATATGGATGAGTCTGGGTGAAGGGAAAATACAATGCCAGAGATTAAACTCAGAAATCTGTATTCCTGTCTCCACGGCATAGCTACAGTATCTTGCACATTTTGAAAACTGGAAAGGAGGGGGAGGGGAAGAAATCAAACAATATTCACTTTGTTTTTATAGCACTATATTTCACTCTGCAGTAAACTGGAAGGACAGAGCTCTAAGCACCAAACAATTAACCCTCCACTAATTCCCCTTCTATCCTACAAAATAAAGAATACATCAAAGACAGAAGAACAGGTATCTTCTCTCCCATTCTTCTCAACATGGATTTATTTGTCCTAACTGGACTTTTAAACCTATTGTCCCTGGCTTTTCACAGCACTGAATTGAGCAATAGGGAAACTATAGTAACCAATAATCTGTTTCACTTCAATGGAAACTATGTATCTTGGTGGATAACAAAGCCTGGGATAAACACTAAAAACCTCTGACAGGGTTTGGAGGGGGAGAGTTTGGTGTCTCGACTGTCAGGTCACGTTTTAGCCAGCCTTCACCTATAGGCAACAATTATTAGGGTATTCCTCATTTGCTCTTCACTGAGCAAATTCTTCAAAGGTGCTTAATGGTTACCTCACCTCCATTAAAATTCACAGTATTCTGTGCAATTAATTCAGCCATATGCAGAGGTGTGTGCATGCTAATCGCTTTTAGGCACATATACATTAAGATTATCTGCACCAGGCTCCTTTTGAAGGGATGCCTCCTCAAGGAAAGCTGCTAAAACTTTGTATAGTAATATTTGTAGCCGAGTCAACACAATGCACCTCTCCTTAATTCCCATAAAGATTTTAAATCTCCCATTTCAAAGGCAGCAGGGGAAAAGTGTATTTGGTATTCTCCATGCAATTATAAATCGGAATTAAAACAAGTCCAATATCCACTTAGATATCAATATGACCAAATAATTTTACGTTACCTAAGATCTACATGAAATCAAGTGCACCAAAGGCTGATCACTTTTGCAAGTAAATCAAAAAGGCTCTTCCTCTATTTTATTTTTTATCTTAAATGTATCCAGAGTTTTATAGCTAAATACAAAAGCGCTAGCAGTTGGTCATGCTTTAAGCTACTAGAAGAAAGTTAAGCTTCCACGTTGGCTAGCCGAGATATCAGCTCTAAGCTGACAAGTAATTAAACCAGCATATCTATAACAACTGTCATCTCTTATTTCTGTGCAACTTGGATGTAAACCAAAGGCACGAAAGCCAAAAAAAGACTTCACATTACTGGGCAACTGCTGAGCATCTCCTGCTGAACAGTTTAGCAGACCTGGGCATTTAGAGGATTGTAGCAGAGATCAAAAGGGTCAGAGATCCCTTTACCAATTAACAGCAGGGAGAAGAACATCAAATAAGGTGTAAATTTTAGCTCTGCAGTTTTGAGTAAGCCAAGCATGAAATGCATTCTAATACTCTTGAGTAGCTGCAGCTTTGAGCCATCAGTGATGTCACTGGTGCACTAAAGGAAGCTTAATCGCACTTAGAGTGGCATGTAGCAATCCCGCTCAGCTAGGTGCTAAAGCCTGCTGCTTCTTGTCTCTTTTGATAACACATGGGAATTGCTAGCCCCGACGTGGCTGGCGAGAACAGAAAACACTCCACAAAAAGCAGCCTTTCTTCGGGGTCTTACGCTTTTATTGCTCCCGATCTTAAAGAGATAGTGACACAGTGTTTGTTTTCTCCCCTTAATTGTTTCAAATAAAGAAGGAAATAATTAATAAGGCCCAGTGTAAGTAATCAGCCTTTGGGGGCTTGAAGCGCTGCTTAATCCAACTTTATGCAAATCACCACGGGGGGAAAGCCGTTCCTATAGACACTGCTCTTTCTTCTCTTTCTTCTCTCTCCAGCCACCCCCCCACCCCGCCTTTTAAGTATGACAAAAGAATGCCATTGAGCCTCTTTATGCTTCCCCTTGACCGGTATATACTGCCCAGAATATGCAATCTGACACGGCGGTGCTGGGAAATGCCGAGCAGGGCAGGAGCGGCCGGGAGCAGAGGGATGCTCTCCCTTCCTGGGGACCAGAGTGGGGCTGTCCTGCCCCTGTGCCGCAGCCTCCACCCAGCTGCCCAGAGGATGCGCAGCAATGGCACCTGTGAAGGTGGAGGAGGCAGCATGAACAGCAAGAGCAGCAGCAGCAGCGACAAAAGAGATGAAACGGGCACACTGCTCTGGCAAAATAGCAGTATAACACTTTAAGGCTGAGCTAAAGGTCAGAATCAGATAAGTTTAACCTATTTTTAAAGTGGCTTTGTGTGTGGATATTTATTGTTGCCCAATGTCATGCTTGCTTTCTCACAGAGAAGTGCATGAAACAGAGTCTAAACAGAAAAAAAAGCTTTTTTTTTTTTTTTTTACTGTTTGTGAATTAAAATTATGTCAATAATAATTCGAAGCACAATCCTTAAAGAAATAAATGCGAATATTATGTTATGCTTTTGTTTATTTCAGCTAACAAAAGATTACCATGGGGACAATTACAAATTCATGATATGGGTACATTCACAGAATACATTAGTGGTCCCGCTTCAGTGAGAAAATACAGTTGTGATGTTTAAAATGTGTTAAGAAGAATTCCCACAACTTAAATATGCACTTTCATTTTACAGATCTCAACTACATTAAGTTCAAATCAGGAATGCTCTATCTCTAACAGATTTCAATTAAATATATTTCACATGAACTTAACTATTCTGCTCAGAAACTCACCCCAGAGAATCAAATACTCTTTTTTTCGTACCTAAGTATTCATAATTGCATATACCTAATTTATTTAGCAAAAATCAGTGAAATCCCCCTTCTGCTTTGGTTTCAAGAGTGCAAGTACTTGGTTTTCTAAACATTATGAATAAAACTAGATCTGAAAGACATCATATCCACAACAAAGAGAGGCTAGTGACCAGCTCAAATACACTGTCTTTTGAACAACAAGTCAGTGCAGACAGAAGTAAATGACAGTTAATTACAAATTACATTCTGGTTGGGGCTGTGAAGGCCTCCTGGCTTGAATAATAATCAGGCCCTGGGGCACTCACCTGCCTGCAAACGAACATACAGAGACACAGGCTGGGGTGCTATACAAGTTTCAAAACAAGCTGCTAAACACAAAAGCTTATTGGATTACAGAGATTTAGGCAAAAGCATTCAGATCTCTGGCAGCAGCTCTAATAGTAGGTTGAAGGAATTTCTAAAGGAAGAATTGCCATTTACTGTAAATTTCTGAATACTCCTCCTGATTTTGGGGAAAGAAAATAAGATCTCTTCCAACATTGAAAAAGTTATCCTGTTGCAAGTGCCCTCTACAAAATACGGTAGGAGAATGTGTCTGCTATGAATTAGAGATCTAATCTCTTTCCAAATTAGAGAAATTACACATACTGTTTAGATTATTTCTTTCCTATTCTTGCCATTCAGCCAGTACCATATATGTTCTAAATGCAGCCTATATAAATGCAAATGAATCAGAAAAGTGTTAGCCATGGTGGAAGAAATACTATTGTGCAGCATCTTTGACTGTTGAAATTTGTGTTGTTTACTGATGTCTGTTGCATTTTTTAACCATTGATTTCAATCCCATATATCTGTAGAATATGACAATGTCTACATTAATTAATGTCAGTATTAGTGCAGTGTAAAACCTTGGCTTTTGTAATTCACTAAAGCAATTTCTATTCATTTAGTTGAGCTAAGTGCTTATTGTTAAAGACAAAAGGCTCAACAGTTTGACATTGAGCTCATTATGTATGTTTAAAACATTCTGCAATTCAAGGCCACACCACATGCAATAAAAAAGAAGCCGGTGGGTTCAGGGATTAAAATTCAGACCACACAGTTCTCTTCAATAACTTTCCATTTAAATCTGATTCAAACTTCAAAACAAAGCTATTTAGATGTATCAGCATTCGTGGGTGTGTAAGTATGGGAGAGTATCTATCTTTTGGGTTCTTGATATGCATACACAAACTTTCAGCTGTTCTGTATTTCTTTAAGTTGGCTGCCATGTAGATTCTGTAAAAAGATTTTCTTGTTAGTAGGTGAATGTGATCATGTGTTTTTGAAAGAATTTCTGGGTTGCAGAGAGCAATAGTTTAGTAATTTTTTTGCTGCCTATGATTATTTGCAGAGAAAATATATAAGACTGTTTATGCCCTGTATGTCATGTACACGTACATATAGTGGAATGAAAAGATAACATGGAAAGTACAATGGGATGGAAATCATGCTATAAATTTCAGATAAAGTGCACAGACTGCAAAAAGGCTTGAATATCAAAAAATACTCTTGCAGTTAAAAGTATGCCTGCATATGCTTCTTCCAAATCTCTTCTATTCCGAGTAACCAGACAGTGACTATTTCCTTCTCCAAGCACAAATTTCCAGTAGAACTTTTGACTTCAGGATTAGAATATAAGAAGAAATTAGGCTGAATTATCACCATGTCACTGTGAATGGAACAGCACCTCTGTGTGCCATGACAGCCTTATAATATTCCATATGGGATGGAAGTGGTGCTCCTGTGGTATGGAAAGCCCAGCAAGACTTTCACATTTGTCTGCCAAACACACTTGCCTGCTTGTGGATCATCTGTATTTCTTAAAAAACTTAAGCAAAGAGTGATCTCAAGTGTTAGTACCACTTTCAGGCTTGTGGGGACAGGGTGGAAAAGGCATTATGGAGCAAAATTTTGTTTCAGGAAAGGCTGTGATGATAACTATGAACTCACATTAAATTCTCTGACAGTAATTTTCCAGGAAAATAAATGTTGTGCTCAACACTCCTCTTCTACAACTGATAATTCAGGACTCCTGTCCAAGCTGTTCTTGCTGTCTGAACATCAGGGCACCCCCTTCAGGTTTCACAGATGAGTGGGGGGAAAGACATCAGCATCAGACACTACATGCAGAAGAGGTTGTGACTAGCTCCGAGCCAAGCAGTGTTAGAGCCCCTGCTGAACTTTTTATTTGCACTGCACAGCTCTTGCAAAGCTCCCCTACAAACATTTCCAAAGCCCTGCCATTTTCCAGTGCTTTATCCTCTTTCAGTGCTGCTACAAGGATAGCTGTCTCTGAATGAGTTCAGAGAAGCATTCATTATCCCTCTCAAAATATTTTATTTTCAGGATCAGAAAAAAAAATCAAGTGATGCAAAACACTTGATACCTTCTATTCTGAAAGTAATTTTCAAAGAAATTTGTCTTTAACGGTCCAAAAATACTATGTATAATTAAAAATAGTCTTCTCCATCTTTGATTTAAGGGATGTTTGTGCGAGCTACAGTTTCAAAACCTGAGGGAAAAATAGCATCACTCAACCAGAGTAAAGAAAAGGGGCCACCTTATCGGCAACAGAGTGATTTTGACTGTACTGACAATGACATGAGTAATCCATCATGTCATCGGCCCGGTGACGGATGTACCCTGCACCTCATCTCTGTATGTGTGCAGGGAGGACTATGTAGCAAGCCAGGAGGCAAGTAACACTTAACCCCTGCAAGCTTCATGTCCCTGCTGTGCTTCAGACAACCTCTGTCATGTATGAAAAGCCTAAAGAATGACAGTAAATCTATACAGACCAGCACAATCTACCATCGTGACAACTACACACCACCATAGCCTTATAACACTATTAAACTGTATCATCACAGACTTGTAAGACAAGGCCTGCATTATGTGCTTTGTTGAGCTGCTTAAAAGGTCTTTGGAAATGCACTGAATATACCTTTTGTCATCATTCGGGTAACAAAAGGATATAGTTCATAAATACTAATTCCATAGAGAAGGATGATTAATTATTTTGGCCCAGCAGAAATAGCACCTCGTTCCAGAAACTGACTTTCATAGTGGACAATATTAAAAGGGAGTAACAAAAGTTTAATCTTCTTAAAAATATTTTCTAAGATTTACTTTTTTAAATTGACAATAGTTTTAACAGAAATTCGTAGCTGTTTTCTGGTCAAAGGTATGACCTACTTCCTTCAAATTTTTAATTTGTATGGTCACTTCTGGAAAAAACATGTACCCTAAAAACTTTGACATCCACTATATATTCAACTCTGAAATGTAACAAATATTTCTGCCACCACATTTGCTGTTCTATAGAATATTCATAGTTAAGGTATAACACTGAAATGTCCCAGGATAGTAACATCATAGATTATTACAAATGTACTAACCCGTAGTTCTCTATATATGTGCATACACACACACACAGACACACACACACATATACACACACACACACATATATATATTCTGGAAGTGTAATGTGCCATGAAGATACCATCCAAAATTTTCACTCACATCAGGAAAGAGAATACTGAATATCTCCTTTAAAAACATATTCAATGGCTACATATCCTGAGTCTTCAAAACTGGGCTTTTATTATCTCTCCTTTTCTCTTTCTCTTAATAAAACAAGCTTCTCCTGGGTTTAAAAAAAAAAAAAAAAAAAAAAAAGGAAAAATAACTGGTTGAATAGTAACATCATTTGTTCATGTATATGCAAAAAAAAGATCTTTTCACACCTTGATGAAATTAACATAAATTTAAATACTAATGAATAGGTAGAGACTAGTGAAGAATACCAAGGACCCCATTCAAACAGAGTTATATCCCTATAAAACAGATCTATTTTCTAGGGACATGTGACATGAGTGTTATATGCCTTTATTGCACAATCTGCATAATTCTCAGTCCAAAACAATTTGCAGCTGGATAAAGGAAATCCACTCTTTACTAGTGGAACATCACATCTGAAGGATATTATTTCACTTCTTGGCTGAAATGACCATGTACTGTTGGAAGCCAAAAATCCATAGTCAGAAAATACAAGGAAATGTGTGTTTGGAGCTATTCAGCATTTTGTCACTGGGGAAGCACAGTGCAAACATACACAAGGCAGAGGAGGAGTGGAATGCAAGGTGAAGAACCACTGCATCTTTCAGTAATTCCAAGAAGCTGCTAAGAGAAGGACAACAGACATCAGGAATAGTTTGTCTTCTCTGCTCCCTTCAGGCCCCGTACAATGTATGCATGAAGCAGCACAACAGGAGCCAGTGCAAAACAAATATGCATAGTGGCAGAGCCAGTGTGCAAATCTAAACAATTGCTATGCCCAATACTGTGGAATTTCCACACTGTTAGTGCTTTTCAACTCATCTGCTTATTGTGTGCATGGTTTACTCTGCTTGGTTCTGTTGGGGTCAGTCACAACCTTCAAAGCAAAAGTTTGTCTATATTTGCTCTTCTTTCCTGAATGGATCAAATCACACTCTTTTTTTTGTTGTTTGATGACTTCCTCAGACAACCATTCCTTTGCCTTCTTATTTTGTTAGGTCTTGAGAACAGTGGAGACCTGATGGCAGGACACTCCATATCTACCAAAATCAGTTGACAGATTTCAGCAGGCATAAAGTTAATGGTGTGCTTAGCTTTGGCTGAGGGGTAAGAAAGCTCTTTTATGCCTGCAGAAGCAGCAGCTGGTTCAGCACTGTCTTCCTTCCTCAATATATTTTCCCTGTTCTACAGCAATGTATCATACACATGATCTGAAATTAATTAGTCCAAGAGCAAAATAAGTTCAGAAATGAAAAGAAACCCTCCTACGCTGTTCAGAACAACATGACAGTATATTAAATCACTGTTTATAAGAACACAAGAGTCGTGAGCAAAGTTATAAAGTTCCATTCAAATTGGGAATGTCCTTGGTAGGAAAAGACTAGCCTTTAAAAACATGTTTATTGCTGAAATTGAGTTTTCTCAACTTTTTTAATGTTAACCTATTATTTTCTCCTAGTGAAAACCCAGATAGATAAAACATAAGCAACATAATTTTAAAAAGTATAGAATTTTACCTTTGAACATATGCAGGAAAATTCCCTTTCCTATTATGTAGGAAAAGATTTGAAATACGTCTCTCAGTTTGTCATCCATTGACCTCTCCCCTGCTGGCCAAAAATAGCATTTTTCTTTCTCTACTCGCAGTAAAAACCTGAGAATGTACTACTCTTTCAGAAAATACTTTTTCTGTCATCTGGTGCAAGTTGCTATTTGCAGTCATATCATCCTCAGAAGAGAATATCCAAAATGTATTTTGTTTGTTATTACGGTATTGACATCCACCATGGGGCACAATAGGTCTAAAAAGAGTATACATTTGTCCAACAGGTGAGAAACAAGTGTGTGAAACAGGTGTGGCTTGCTGCACAAAGAAATTTATCTCCATAAATTGCAGATTACTACATAATTCAGTTTTTTTGTGCAGGAGTCAATCCTTTGCTCCCTGTGTTGGGATGCAGCACAGGCCAGGGAGTCAGGGGCAGCCAGGGCAGTCACTGCCCTAGGGATTGGGTAACAAGAATGGTACAGCCAATAAATCTTTCTGAAGAGGTTAATATTAGTGAGCACAGCTGATGGATTCTAGAAAAACCCACATTAATGTCAAGCAAAACATTCAACTTTACTTTCTCAACTAGTTGAAGTGTCTGTGATCAGAAACATTCTCACAAGAACACATCATGATTTATATAAAGCAAACTAACAAAAAGTAGTTTTCTACTTCAAACAGCTCGTTTCAACTCCTTGTATACACTGATAACAGTGCTGCTGTTGTGGAAAATTTAAAATGAAAATAAGATATATATAATGTTGAACAGTATATCACAGACTAAAATCTCCCATGGAAATCATTTGGGCAGCTTGAGGTCCAATGTTCCCTAAAGAGATTAAGGCTACCTCTACCTATATATATATTATAACATGTGAACTACATGTAAACAGAAACCTATTTTACAGAGGTGGACTACAGCCTTTTGAAATTTATATTTTAAAATACTCAAAAGGATATATCCTAGAACCCATATGCTTGAAAACTAAGTCCTAAAGATAGTTTCTGCATATGCCATTTTTTAGTTTCTCAGCATCAGAATGGCTTACCAAAGGGACTTTGTCATTAATATTGAGTTCACCAGAAAACATCAGGATCAAAAGACTATGAAAATCAGTCCATAACTTTCTCAGCCTGAAGGAGAATTCAGCTGCCATAGGTAAATCCTAATCCCCACAAACTTGATAAGTAAGTGGTTTGAGATGCAATCTCAATCGCATCTCAGCTTAAGATGAGATCTGGCAATCTCTGAAGTTCTAGTCTCAGCTACAAAAAATATACAGAAGCTTCAAGATTCCTCTAAATGGGTAAAAGATAAAATTTAAACCTCATAAATTATGGCAGCAAGTAAGGAAATTACTCACAATTATTGATTTCAGTAAGTTCCTTAAACAATATAGACTAAAAAATGTATCTTTAACAGGAAATTTAAAGGTTTGAGAAGCCATCCTCCTCCTACAGGGAAATTTTGTGGTCCCAGAAGCCATTCCTGGGGGCAGTACAGCCAACACAGCAGTTCTGCTGAAGAGCCCAATGCACAAAAGATATTTCAGAGCATGTGATGTGCAACAGCAGGTATTGGGCTCTAGCTTTAACTATGTGAAGTTAAGAAGTTTCTGTCCTCAGCCTGTCCTAGCCATTCCTCCCCTCCTTAGGAGTAATTCCCTCACAGATTTGGAGGCATAAGATCACTAATAATTACTCCCTAACTTGTTATCTGGATGACAGTATTTAGTCTTCCCAACCACACCTTAAATATTCTGTTTTAGCTGTCCTGTGTCATTACATGGGCTTGACAGAAAGATTTTTCAGAAAATGGGCCAAAAAAAAAGCTGTAAAATTCTGATGCGGCTTAGCTAAAAATGAAGCATGAGATTTGGAGGTGAAAAAAATTGCACCTTTGCCCATCCATAGAGGGGTCAGGCTCTGAAAGTGTATTATCACATGTATTATCATCAGTCATTCTGTGTATTTGGTGCTATGGACAACTCAAAATGTTCTATTTTTTTTTTTAATCTGTTAAAGGCAGGGCAGACATAACCTTTCTACACATTCTTAAACCCCAAATCTGAGTTCTTTCAGATTTAATATAGTGTAAAGAAATGGCCTCATATTTGACTGAGAAACCAAGGTGCTCTGACTTACTCAGACTGTCTGACATACTTTTTGTTTGCTTAGCAAGTGGATTTACTTTTTGCCCCATATAAAAGAATGCAGAGGAAGAGAAGTTTAGTTAAACTACATAACCATAAGTAAAGATTTGGGGATTTAGTGTGCAGTCCTTGGTTTAGTTTATAACATTTTGTTGCAAAGGAATGGCTTTCAATTGTTTATGGGATAATTTTAAATAGGATTATGACAAGTTTTTTGTGCAGTTCTTGATACACAATTGCACATGCTAGAAGAAAAGGAAGAGAAATTCTGCACGACCTTGGATTTGGATGCATAAAAACCTACATGACTCAATATCTCTATTGCAGGATGACACATGCGGCATAATTCAAAGCTTCAAACTTCACAATACCAAGTACTTGCAGGCTAGAGAAATATACAGGCAACTTGACCACAGACCTTTATGTACTGGTTCAAAGGACTGAAGTGTGGTTCTAATTGCTCATTTTGAAAAAGCATTGTATTATTTTTCTTGTCAAGAAAACAAGAAAAATGAAGAATTCAGTGCCTCAGAATAAGGGAACCAGAGCTGTTAAGAGAATACAGTGACAAAATGTTCTGTAGAGTAGAAATGAAACATTTTAAATGTGCTTCATTTCCTATATAACATATGGTGGGAGCAGAGGTGGCTAGGAGAGATTGATGTGCATGTGCACACTCTTGTGTTACTCTAGAATAGAGTGAATCAATGCAACACATATTGATTCAAGAGATTAGCAGTTAAAAGACAGTTTCACATTAGAGAGCTCTGAAGTTGTCACTGTTACCACATCACCACTTTAACATCCCAAACAACTATTTCTACTGGTAGTGCTGACGTCTTAGGATAAACATACATAGATATTCTACATTTAATACAAGCAGGGTGTCTCAAAGACCTACCAAAATAAAATTCTAAATTAAATTTTGAATAATGAAACTTTCAAAATAAAGTTCAGTGATAACGTATTTGAATAACTAATGTACATTCTAGTGACAAGTTGGTAGGGAAGACTTCAGAAATGTTTTCCTTTCCATGGATAAAATAAAGCTATCTACTGTTATGCAATTGTTACAGACTGCAAAATTTTTCTTATAAACACTTCACTATATTAATTTTTTATTCTGCTGGTTAGGGTTTGTAAGGCCTTCAAACATTTCCTTCCCTCTTCTGTTCTTCAGACAGGAAAAAAAGAATTAGATCAGTGTTTTTCTTAAAGCTTTCTCTTGGAGAAATGGACTCCTAAAAATGCTTTAGCCATGGATTTGACAAAAGGTTAACCCTGTGTGTATGAACATCCCTGCATGGATCAGAGATCATACATTCAGGTGGTCAAAACAGTGAGTCTGCATCATAAACCAGAATTTTTTTGAATGTTGAAGGGAATACCTATCCATTTTTATAATAATAACATGATAGATCTGTTATTTTATAATATACATGAGGCAAAGGACAGTTGAATGTCCAGAAAGTTGGAGCGAGGAAGGATTTATAGAAAAGGTGAGTCTGTTAATTATTATTTCTGTGATCTTCTTCCAAACACCTCTTGCACACCCAGACCATAGCACCTGTGTAAGGAGTACATCTGTGCATGTTATAGGCTACCATTGGCAGAAAACCCTGGATAGCAATGTTCCTGAACTTTACTGAAAAAATATTTTCTATTTTTTTCCCCTTCTAGTTTACTGATTCTAATTTGCCACTGTCATTTATTTCTGAGCAGCCATTAAAGTTTAATAGAAAGAGGGTTCATCATTTACTTCTAGCACAATTATCCCCTCCATAAGAAAGGAAAATCTGGTGCTCCTTTCAAAATCACAAGGGTTCCAATGGTCAGTGACTAATATTACCACTATATTTTTTTCTTTTTCAGTCTTTATTTTCACATTAAGGGGAGACATACAATTCTTTAAATGGGGGAGCTGATTTATCATTCAAAAAGTAATTCTTCATAGGGGCACACTAGGTGATAAAAATCAATGACAAGTATAGTAAATTGCCTGGGAGGGTTCAAAACAGATTCAAGATAAAGCAGAGGGAGAGAGAAAGAGGGAGAGAGAGATTATGTCAAGACAGCATCTAATGCTTTTGCCAAACACTTCAGCCTCACCCTATTTGACGTTGATCTAATAGTCGACCATTTAATTTCCAGGTCGCAGTGCCAATCTTTTGTCACCTCTGTTGCCCCATATCAAACTTTCAGGAAACAAAACCCCTGAAAGCAGACAATCAATAATGAGATCAGCAGATTTTATCTTAAGAGAAACAGGACTTGCCTGCTTTGTTTGTGGAAGGTTGTTTCTTTGAATGCTTCAGCCAGGGCTGCTTGTCAGTAAGTGACTGTGATGTGCACAGCATGATTGAACGAGACTAGATAAAGTCACCAGAAAATGTGGAAGTGGAAAGCAAAACACATAAACTAAGGGGTGAAAATGTACCACACCATGTGTGGCCACACAGTTCTTATCACATGTACTCTCCTAGCATGTCACTCCATATTATTATTGGTGCATTTTAGATGTCACTGGTCATATGCTAAACACATTTTTACCTTAGTATCAGAAGATACTATGGGATTCCTAGGTTTCAAGATATGGAGGACTATGCATTTCTCCACAGAAGTGATTTTTTGCTGCTCTGACCTACTATATTGTTTAATAGACCTGTTGTGGGCTAAGAAGTCTATTGTATGGTTGGCTTTTTTCCCCCATGATTTTTAAACCTTTTTCTGAGAAAAGGGATAGAGAGGCAGGGAACACAGTAGAAGATGTATTTAAAAATTTTTAACAACATTTTGTGTATAGAGGCCCAATCTAGGAAATCTGCCTCATGGACTTGTGACGTTGATATTTCAGTAAAAAAATATTATGTAGTGCCAGTGTCCACTGTCAAACTATATTTTGTGTGGGTCCACCCTCACTGAAATTAGCTAACATCATTTCCACTCTCCTTTCCTCTCAGCAAAATGGTATTTGGAAAAAAAAAATACAAAAGTTTCAAAATAAAAAGTAATTTTCTGACGAACTTAATTTCAACCAATACAAATTTCAGCGTAGAAAAGTAATGACTCTGCATGTTACTTTTCCTAGTTTTTCTCTTTATCTTCAAATGTGCCAGCCTCATCACAACATTTCCTTTTATAAGGCAGAGTAGGACAATCTTCATTTTACACAATCCATTTTCATTTGTGTTTCAATTGCAGCCAGTAGGAAAACCATCATTAGTTAAAATTCAGTTAATTTCCAAAAAGTATTCAAATGAATGCTGACTCCTTTAGAAAGGCAGGGGCCAAGCTCTTCTTTTTAACCACAATGAGGTGCTAGTCAGTTATTTCACCTACTTTTTTTCAGTGGCAGTAGAGACTTGAATGAGAATGGTGAAATATTCAGCATGTGTTCTGTGCTTGTCTTTCAAGTTGCTACTGGTAGAATAATATGGCAGAAATAACACCATTGCTTTCCTTGGCATAAACACAGGATATTTTTAATTATTTAATTTTCTCAAGAAGCTCAACTGAATGCAATCTATAGAGTTGGGGAGACAAAAATTGCTGTTACTAAAGCTTAAAAAATTTAACACAGTAGCATCATTAATACCTTCATAATCAGTGCTAAAGTGTAGGGTAATTTAACTAAAAAACACCCTCTTCTTCATTCAAAATGACACAGTCTATGAATTCAGAGGGCAGAGAGAAGAAGAATTATACTGGTGAAAAGGATATTAATGTATCTAACAAATAGTTATTCTGTGGATCCCTACACTTAATTTTCTATGCTCTTAATTTCTGCTTCTCTTCCTTATGATTTTCACTTCTAAGAAAATGAGGAGTTTGTTCCAGATCTTTAAAAATGTCTATTTCTAAGGAGAACGTTGTTACTCTGAGCTGAATGATGATTTAAAGAGGAATTTGTGCCCAGGGCATTGACCTTGGTGGCCTTTTCGTACATTACAATTCCAAAGGAAATCACAAAAGAAGATGGGCTTACTGTAGTTAATGAGATTCCTCACCAAAAACACTAATCTGGGTTAAAACTAAAAGAATGCTGATAAGGATATTACAGCTCATACTGAGAACAAGAAAGGTGCACTGCTAAGATCAATTGTGGATGTTAGGAGGTAGTCTTCAATAGCCGGTTTTTAAAAAATATCTATCAAAATGGATGTTTGAGAAAAAGCCTTTTAAATGAGGATCTGCTAAAATAGAATAAAACATATCATTTCTACTCTTTTTTTTTTTTTAATATTGTACCAGGTACAAATCAACCAATATTAGCAGAAGTTTAACATCACTTTAAAAGAAAGAGATTGACCTACTGAGAAAGTACATGAGTAAATGTGTAGCAATACACTGATTATTACTGTTTCCCCTCAGGCAAATACCTCTCTCTTAAGCATGTGCTTCACTGGAACATTTTGTTTTATTACCTTGTGAGATAAGTGGGGAAAAAAGCCTTTAGTACCTGGGGAATTAAAAAATTCAGACTTGTCATATCAGTGTCTGTTCTCAATTTCATGCAGGGCGCATAATTATAACCGTGTTTAAATTGAGCCCAGAAGAAAGATGGGTTCAAGTGCAAATTAATTTCAGATTATCACAACAAAGGCAATCAAATCTCAACAAGCTTGCCAGCAAAATACTTTGCAAAGGTCCCCAGGTCCCTTCCCACCCCCAACTTACAACAAAGACCTTTCAGCTCAAATTAAGCTAATGATCTAATACAACATTTCTGCCTACCTTTTTGGGTTTTATTATTTACTCAGATGTGTACATTAAGTTAGTGAAAAATGGGGGGAAAAGAGGAAGAAAAGGTGGCATGGAAAGGTCAGTGTTTAGTATCAGTAAAGTGACAAAATAAACAGTCAACAACCCTGACAAGGTCTGCATGTCGTCAAATTGTCTTATTCAGTGGAAACTATCAGAGTGAATTGACAGTGCTGAAAGAACTTGAAATTTATCTGAACCCCTTCTCATACAGACAGAATCCAAAACCAAATAGCATGGCTCACCTCCTCCACCTATCTATCAGCACAGCTTTTATATAAATCCAACATCTTACTCTATCCTATGGGAACCTGCTGGGGAATGAAGGGAATCAAGTGCTGAAAAAATTCAAGTCAAGCCTCATTACCTCCTCATTACCTTTGCAAAAGTGGAGTGAGAGAAAATTTTATCTAGGGAACAGAAGCTTGGGAATCTCATTCAGAGTTCTGTCTGGTTATTGCACAGCCAACCATGGAGCTCTGCCTCTGTGGGATTAAAGTTTTCTTCCCATTTCTCTATAGTAATGATCCACTCATTAAGGTTTTTAAGGTAAATTACCATCACTTATCATTATGCCAGTCACTAAGTAAGCTGCATTAAACAAGGAATGTCAGTCGTACCCTTTGCTTTTCTTTCTTTCCAGTTATCATGAGGTAATAAAGAAAATACATTTTGCAGTTTTTTTATAATTCTATACTAATTCTATTTTCCCACTTGTATTTGTTAGATCCTTAGGGCAGACACATTAGACAGAAATATAAATTTCTTTGTAATAAACAAAAACAGTATACATGCAGGTATGTAATTCTGTCTTCCCAAAAAAAAAAAAAAAAAAACAAACCCCTTGAAAACATGACTTTTTTTAGCAGTTTATTTTCATATTCACTTTGCTTCTATCTGAGGATTTTATGTACCACCTCACTGTAGCATGTAAGAACTATTCATCTTGCTACATTTAAGTTTGGTTGTTATAATGTGCTTTTTAATTATTCAACTAACCCTTTTTGTTTTAAATCACTTCCTTTGTCAGTTTATCCTTTATTATGCAAATTGTTTTCGCAAAATAAAAATGCCCCACATACACCCTATTTTGAGCTTTTTGTAATGCTCAGTTCCCTGCTTCCTTGTTCTTTTCCATAAAAGTCTTGGAGCTTCTTGTTTATTTTTTCTTTTATACCCAGCATTTCCAGGCAAATTTATATGGATATTTTTAAATATAAGAATAAATTTGTTGGGTTTTGAGATTGCATGTTTGTTTTTTTTTTTTTTTTTTTTTTTGCTGTCACTTCTCAAACAAATTCATTGGAAGTTCATTTCAAAAATAAATACATAAAAACTTACTATGCAGCAAATACATAGTTTTGCCAACAGAAAGGTGATCTGCAAGAACAGTATCCCCTCCAAGCACCCATTTGCTTTTCTTATTTGACTGGAGAGACACTTAAATTAGCCCAATGTCTACCTGTCCCCATCATGAGACACTGGCTGATAGCCACCAGCCCACTGTGGATGGAAGAGAAGGCCACACAACTAACCTTCCCAAAACAGCCAAACTTCCAGGGTGCAGTGAGCAAGAAGAAGAGGAGACTCCATAATACTTCAGAACCTTCACTGGAAATAGTTGGACTCATTCTTTTGCAAGAAATGTGTACTGAGAGAAGAAAGGGATGTAAGAAGCAGAAGATAAGAACTAGGAACACTCATGGCTCCAGTAAAATGACAGGCAATATCACACTGCAGATGTGAAAATAAATTCCTAAAAAAGGCAAGCTGCCTTCAGAACTGTAAAAGGCTGCCTTAGTTTCTATTAAGTTTCCACTTAGTTTTGACTCTGCTACCAGTTCCTTTTCTAGACTTCCCCTTCTTCATCTTCTACGTCATGTTTTCTGCCCTCTTTCTAGAGTTTTATTTCCTTTCCTAACACTGAGGGTTCCTACATACCATAAAAATAGTGATTTGCCTATAGGGTTTGTATTTTTGCAACTTTACCTTTTGTGTAAAGCACAATTCCCATTAACTCTACAGCAATTATGGGTTGGAACATCACATACTCCTGTGACATAAAGAAGCAAAACTGATTATTTTGTAGGTAGTGATATTTTGTGGAGCCATGAACCTCTGTTGTAATATTTTTGAAAGTACATTTTAACTCTCCTGGCAGAGAAAATCTTGGAAATAGGTCCTCAGTGAAACCAAAAACAGAAAGAATCAATGTTGCATTATATTTTAAATGAACCAGTCACATGAGGCCCATCTGGAACCATTTGAATATGACAACATGGATTTTAAAATGATTACTTTTAACTTCTTTTCCTATATTTTAAAATTTAGCTTTCCTTAAGCACCAGATATTAATGAGTTAAATTAATGTCCCATGCATGTGAAGTTACTGTCCATAAAAACTCTGATCTTCAATAGACTTCAAAATACACTTATCAGTTCAGCAGTTCTTTTTGCATGTGGAAAAACAACGTCCTTCTAGGACTAAACCTGTTTAGGATGCAGTCTGAGTTATTTTCAAGAGGGAAACAATACTGTTGGCAGGCAGAGAAAATATAAACAGCTTCATGCATAAAATATCATAAAGGTTACCTAGTTTGGAGAATGGAGGAGAAAATTTTAAAAACCCAACCACTTTAGACTAGGTACTAAGTGAAATTAATATAGCCTATTTATCTTGAGTTTTATGTTAATAAAAAATATAAAACTGGTCCATATAATTATTTGTGCTCAGTTGTACATACTTCAACATCATGATGGTGATGTTTTCAATACTGAGTATAAATCTTTGTAATGCCTTTAAGTCCTTGAGAATTAATAGCCAAATATTGGCTAAATATGCATTGACATCCAAGAGCAATTAATCAAAAGACTGCAGGATAAGACATGAAAAAAAAATCAGAAAAATAAAATCACTTGAAGAGAAAATATACTTTTCATTTAACATCTAGAATAACCATGCTTAATACTTGCTGCTGCAAACACTGAACAGGCATTCTCACATGCAACACAAATACACAGACCCCTTGTCAATGAAAAGTGCTTGTTCTGTTCTAGGTTCACAGTAGAAATACCTTCAATGCACTTTGGTTTCAAAACTGGTAATTTTTATATACGAATACATACTTTTTTATATTGCAGCTGATTATAACCTCAGTAGTGCAAGACTTTGATGACTGTAACAATAATTTTATTGCAGGTTTCCACTTCATGGCAACACCATAACAAACATGATGCGTCTATTTGTCAAGTATGTGAAGGATTATCCCATTCTGCAAATAAATATAAATGGGACTAATATACAAATAAATACAAATGAGAATGCTATCACTTTAGAGCCACATATATTTCTGCAGACAGAATAATCTACTGAGAAGCAGTAGATTATTGTATTACACTCAGACTGTGGGAAAGGCTGCAGAGTCCATACAATGATTGCACTTTGTAAAACATAAACTAAGGTAATATGAATTGCAAATAGCTTTGGCTTGATATGCAAGATATTGTAATAAGCATCCTCCCAAACTTGAGCAATCAGAGGAAGAGCCCCTTACAACTTCAGTCTTTGATCTCAAGATAATTCTGGATCTGTTTTGCCACTAAAATTACTCATTTTTCCTGAGGCAGCAGTCAGAGTGCAGAGCTAAGGCCATGCTCAGTCATTTTACTACACCTTGAGGTGAATTTTCTTCACTTTGGCAGATGGATACCTTGTCTTAAACATTTCATATGGGCAGATTGGTCCAAAATATATAATTACCTGAAATACTGATTTTTAACCAATTTATAATTTTTTTCAATATATGCAAAGATTCATGTGTCATACATGAAAGTTATCAGTTTCATGGTTCATAACAAACTAGATGATGGGTAGGGTAAGATTACACTCTCAATTTAAAGGTAATTTTAATCCCCTTTCAATGCTGTTTCCTCTGTCTTTCCCACAAATGAAAAAAATCACATTTTTTGTTAAATGTTCAATTGTTCCTTAATTTCTTTTGGAGGCAAAGAAACATTCCCTTTTAAGAACAGTTTTGCTTAATAAACTGGATTTCATTGTAAGGCAGAAGTGACTGGTACCAGCTCTCTCCTAGAGTGCAATTACTTCTACCAGCAAAATCTGGCTTCATTCCAGGGCAGTAACTAAGCAGGTTAGCCATGGTGCCTCCATCAGGTGCAGTGAGAGGTACCTTGTGGCACTTTTGTGAAGTCAAAGAGAAGGAGAGGACCATGCCTCAGCATTACTGACCACAGTGCACACTTCCTGCATACAGCAAGTCTCAAAAGCCCCCTGAACCCCACACTTCTGTTGATCTTTATTGTTGACAAGCTGCAGCTCAAAAAGTGTCATCATTTGATGGTCTCTAAAGAAATGCTGTCACACTGTGGCCACTGTTGAGCTGCTGGCTTTGCTTCATCTTGGTGTCTCTTTTCTCATGGCTAAATCCCGTATCTTCTCTGTCTTTGGACACCAGTATCCAGATGAGAACACCTAGCTGTGCAGTTGAAACACAGCCTCTCTGCTGCCCACACACTGGCAGATTTGTGCCACTACAAGGAGAGGAGAAAGAGGAGTTTCACACACTGCTTATCAGAACAGGCTGCACTGGCATGACAGAATGCATCAGGAGACTGCCCAGCTGAAGGGGCCCCCATTGCCACTGTGTCATTGAGACAAGAGCTTGGGAAGAGGCACCGCTTTTGCCATGCAGCTTTTGTGAATATTAGGGAAGGAATAGCAGACTATATTTCCTAGGGTAATCAAAGAGAACAGCCCTACAGTTGAAATACAGCTCTTACACTGGTCATGGAAACTGACTGGTGTATTCTTCACAGGAGTCCAGACAGTCTTCCCTTGTCTCCTTCCCTGGGCACCACAAGGCCTTACCTTTAGTAATACTTAAAATGAAAACAACCTCTCTCCTACATGCACTTTCTAATAGCATTAAAATAAATCATCATCCATAAAGCCAAACAATGCCACAAATCTGTTTCCAGCCATGAGCTGGTTTCAGTAGTGCTAACCAGCAGCCAACATTGACTTACAGTATTTTCTTTCTATTTAAAGAACTAAATGGGGAGCTTTTTCCAAATCCCAAGTCAACTTTTTAAAATAGAAAGTAACATACAAGAGCTTGCAAATCTGCTTGTAATCAGGACTCCTGGAAGCTACATCTGGTTGACAGATTTAGAGCATCACAAGGGTAGAAAAAGGAAAGCTAGAAGAATAGCAGCAGCATCAAGAATTGGAGGAGATAAACAGAACAGCAGCAGCAGAAATTAAAGGAAGCATCTAGAAAACAATGGATAACAATGCATAAAATATATTTTATGCTAGCAACTAATACCATGGGATATAGATACTGAAACAAAAGGTTTCAGTATCTATATTGAAAAACAAACCAAAACACACCATCAAATATGTTCTTCCTGACTGAAATTGTTAAGAAATATACAATAAATATTTCTTGATAAATTTTGATTTAAAGATAATTAGAAGTATTTCTAAGTCCTTCTGAGTAGCCTATCAAGATATAATTTTTTTTATTTAAACGCATCACAAGTGGGGAAAAAATAATGGATACTTATAGATACCCAGCAAATTAAGATTGTAATTTTGTTAAAACAAAATATGCTTCTTCATAAGACTGAATACATATAGATCTCTCACACTTATCCCTTTAATAAGCATAAGACTATGAAGTCATTAGTTTACAAATTGTTTTATTTTGAACACACAGAAGTCTTGCAAAGCCTCTGGGAAGCCAAGCTGTGTCAATCCTCATCCATTTCAGTTTAGGAATTCTCAGGTTCCAACCGTGAGCAATTGTTAATTAACTATTGTTAATTTTGTTGAAAGGAACATGGGCATCTTTTGACAATAGCACGATAGTATAACTTTAGCCTAAAGCTGCTTATAATTGTATTTGATTATCATAAAAGTAGGCCTCCAAATTTGGTAAATACTTTATTAAAAATTATAAGACAAAAAGATGCGTTGTATGATTTACAAAGTGCTATTTCAATAAAATGCACAGACATAGTCAGATATATACCTGCAGACACAGAGATATTTCTAAAATTTGAGGAATATTTCTCCATCTCTCTGTCCCACTGGTGGAGTTTTTTAATGACAGGAATACTTCAGAATTTTCAATTGCTTTAGAAACATTTCTGAGTAACAAATAGTGTTCAGAACTCAGACACCCTATGTATTCTGTGGCAGGTGGACATTGCTTGTCACTAAATGAATGTCACTTTGGTAGAGTCAGAAAGGCTGAACCAACCAAATGCCCTTTACTGAAGAAGTGGTTTTGAAACATTTCACTGTTACTCTCTGCTGTGAAGAGTTTGCTTGGTTTTGGCAATATAATCTTTTGTTGGAGAACTTGATCTTTTACAGAGGAAGTAAGATCAGGGAAGTTTCCAACTTAGAACTTTGTAGTGAAGGAAAGTTCATCTTGTTCTTTTCTCTCATAGGGGTAAAATGGCCAAAGAAAGACATTAAAAAAAAACCCACCCAAGGCAGAAAAACAGGTAAGAAAAAGATTCGTTCCATTTTCCTTTCTCATCAGAGGAATCATGGGCTGCAAACAAGCAAAAGGGAACAGAACATAAAGTTTAGCAGGGCAAATGTAAAAACATAATGATGGACCAAATAAAAGTTTGAGGACTAACTTTCAGTAAATATAAAAAACCTAAAGTAAAGCTTTTTCATGCACATCACAGTTGAGAAATGTTCCAAAGAAAAGAGTAAAATTTTATTAGCAATTCACATTAAAAACATGAATAAATTCCCAAGCCAATATTCTTCTTAATAAGGGGTCCTCTAATTTCTACTTTGTAATGAAATGTTTCTAAACTCATTTATCAGACAAAAATATAAAATGAACAGTATTAAGTTACCAACATTAGATAATAGCTAACCAAGAACCCAAAGGTGATGGAAGAATGAACTATCTGAATTGTTTTGGACAATCTTTGTTTGAAATGATTTGTTAACTATGTGGTGGTGAAAACAGATTTTTTTTTTAAAGGCTGCATATGTATAATGAACTACAAGACTAGAAAGTTCAATATCTATATTGTGTAATTTAGCAGGAACTATTGTAAAGAATATAACCAGTGGACATATTAATAAATTACATGTAATAGGAAGGAGCTAGAAACTATTTTTATAAAAAGAAATAATGCCTAACAAATCAATACAAGTTCTTTAAATGATACACAAGAGAATTAATAAGATTCACCCTGATGATACAGATTATTTGGATTTCCAGAAAGCATTTGACAAGATCCCTTACCAAGGGTTCTTAAAGAAACTGAGAAGTCAGAAGATTAAAAAGAAGATTCTTGCATGTATAAATAATTGGTTAAGATTGGAAACAGAGATTAAGAGTCCTTTCTCAGTGTAGAAGGAGGATCCCTGTGGAGCTCTGCAGTCATATTTTTGGGTCTCGTACTGCTCAGTCTGTTGCTAAAGAACTGGAAGGAAGAGAGGGTGAATATAAAGTGTCAACAGTTCCTTATGATATTAAGCTATTTAAGGCAGCAGAAAAAAGAGCTCACTGTGAAGTAGTGCAGATAGTGCTACTGGAATTCAGATACTGCAGTCACTTCTTATTCTTAACCTGGCACTGTATTGTACCTTCAGGCATGGGGCAATTAACGTTAGATGAAATTTATTGAAGGTAAGTATATAGGTGAAAAGATGGATATGGAAAAGGGACAACCCTTATTTCAGATGTATTCTTACAGACTCTAAGCCAGCCTTTACCATTTAGGAGCTAGGCCTTCAGTTACAGCAATGAAGAGACTCTTGTGAATCTTTAATGCTGACCCCAAGTTAGTCCTGGGGAAATTTCAGAAGAGTGGGAAAAATCTTGTGTGGCAACCTTTCAAAAGGGCAAAAGGATGAATAAGTAAAAGCTAGTTATCCTGGTTATCTGGGAATTAGGAGAGAATAGTAACAGTCCATAATTTCACCTGAAACAGCTCATGTAAAATTAAAAAAATAAAAAAGATTTCTAGCCAATGACAAATATAATTCACAATGGTAAATGTTGTAATATATTTAGATTTTCAGAAAATTCACAGTATTTTTTGAATAAATGATAAAAAAATGAGTATAAAAACACATGACATACTATATAACAATTAATAATACTTGATTGTGTGAGAGTTCAGAAATTAATGCAACGAGGAATAGTCTTCGTAGGGTTTAGAATTTGTCCTGTTCTTGCAATGGGATGGTAACCTGTGCAGAACAGGTTTGAAAGCCCATACGAATAAATTAGTATTCTTCAATCAAGTACATAGCCCATATGATAAATGCATTTTAACCATATATCAAACAACAAAGTTCGTGGTGGAGTTGCTGCCTCAAAAAAAACACCTCAAAAAGAACTTGTATATGAAAACAGGAAAGTAATTTGAGGCTTGGATTTAACATCTAAGCATCCCAGAACTTTCACCTGCTGCTCCCTAAAGCCTAATATAAAAATACAAACAATCTAAGCAACCTTTTGCAAAGTCACTAACTCCAGCTGAAACCACCTGCAGCAGAATTATGTTCAATGTAATCTACTTACATTGGAATTATAATTTCAGTAACTTTAAATTGCCTCAATCACTTAGGCTAATGTCATACTGAAAATGTTACATAATTTTCTATCACATTAATTTTTTATCAATATATCCTTAATTTCATTTTTAACTTTTGCTTTTCAGTTATACATGGACCTATAGGCTTGTTTCTTCAAAAGCAAGGAAGAATTTTGACATATTAGCAATCAACATTTTTGTCCAAGCCAAGTTACATTGCATTAAATTCATGAATATCTGCCAAAAGGCAATAGAAGGAATGGATGCAAAGATAAAGTTGTATTTTCTCTTTTCTTCAGAGAGTAGTCTAATGCACTTGCTCCAATCTGTTACCCATTCCATCCTGTTTTCATCTTACTCTTTGTTTAACCATGATTGTCTGTGCAGCCCAGATTCAGTCATATTTTTAACCCAATCTTTTCCTAACTGATCCTAATCCTGGTTTTACTTTTAATAATAACCACTCACCTTCCAACCAAGTACAATCTGTCTACCTTTATCCCAGTCCTTTCTTCTCACTGGGTCTTCATCACATTTCCAAACCTCCCTCATTACAAGCCTTTTCTTGTTATAACACCTAGGCACAAGCTCTGATTCACACTTAGATTACGTCTCACAAGACTTGCTGACCTATTTCTGCTCCTTATCTTTCTCCAGATCTGTTTTTTAAACCCCTCATTTATCCAGATTTCTTGAGTAGCTGGAGGCCACATGCAAAAGAAAACACACAGGACAACCTGACCTTCATTCTGGCATTGGTTCCTGCTTTTCCCATGCACTGCACAAGGCTGTAAGTAAAATGGAAGTCTCTGACCAGAGACAGGATCCAGGGCACTCTCTTGCCTGCTGTGAAAGAGGCCACATATGGTTCAACGAGCACATGCCTGGGGAGGAAGAGTCTTTTGAAATTTTAGCTTTTTAATATGAAGGAAGTTGGCTGAGTGTATCTTTCAAATGTTTATTATTTGGCCAAATTTCAACAGATTTTGAAAGGGCCAATTAAAAAAAAACCCAACGCATCCGTAACACTATTTCAAGTCCCTGTTGCAAAGGAGGGGGTTGCTGGTCAAAGAAATAACAGACCACTGAATCACTTTGTTTGAAATTAAACTAAAATGCAAAAATAAGAAATCTTAACCTGAGGCTGACACACAACATGGAGAAATTTCTACCCTAAGGACTGCAGTTGTGCCAAGCTATAAGCGACTGAATAATAGGAACTTAAATGGGGACTGATAATGAAAATTATTGATAATTTTAATATCAGTAATGATGTGATGCTGCTATCCTGCCTATAGTAACTAACAAGTAGCACTCTTTTATATAGGCTAAAAGTAAAGGAATATAATTTACCAAAACTATATGGACAAGCAGACACATAATTATGTAATCTTTCTCTTACAGCAAAGTGGATGAGATAAGAAACTAGGTGATGCAGGATTTTGCTTCTCCACAGAAATAGGATTTTCATTGCTTTCACCAGTTGTGTAAATTTGTTTTTATACAGCTGTATCTTCTTTAAATCCTAAGGAAGCGACATTTGTCCCCTTGGACAATTTTTCAAACATGTATGAAAATATCCGTAGTTGCTGTGTAGAGTGAACAAAATTCATATCCAATATCCATATGCAATTATGTTCCATTAGTCACCCTTCCTTCCATCCCTTCTTCCTTCCTATTACTCCTTTACCAAAGACACCTGGCTTTTTATTAACTATTGCACAGATTGCGGATGTCATCCTTGAGCTACTAAGTACCAAATTTTCACTTGACATTTTGCCAGAAAAATTCTGCTTCCTTAAGGACTGGATGCTGTAAGCTCTATTATCTCCAGTATTTCTGATCAGTGTATTGTCTCAGTTTATCTAAATAAGTGACAGTCCACTTAACCCATAAGAACTCTAGCATCTTTAATAAAAGCCTCATTATTTTTTCCCCTCATATCCCAACACCTTACTTGCCAAAGGTCAGTAAAGAAGTGTTTACCATTCAGCTTCAGAAACATCTCCCAGCAAATTGCATGAATGAAGAATTACAGTCAGGTATTGTCATGCACAGAATGCTTTCAGATTGCAGTCTGAGGTCTGGGGGCACAGCGAGGAGGAGGGGGCTGTCTCTGTCTTGGATTAGATTCATGTCTGTTTTTTACAATGGTTTTCACTTGGAAGTGGAGAGGGGACCAAACTGTAATAACTCAATATAATATGAGCCTAAATTAGTGTAAGTGGAGTCTGATCTACATACAATCTAACTGACATATGCACCAAGGAGTGTATAATTTGAACATTTTTCCATGCCAATCTACTGCAAATTCTCTGTAAAAATTATTTTATGATCTGCCATTAAAACATTAATAAAAATAAAATAAATTAAAAAAACACAAGCCAAAATATTACTGATTTCTCTTGTCAATTTTTCTCTCTTCTATTTTGCCAATTAAAATGCTTTTTAGTTATCATAGTGTGTGCCTATGTTTTTGCAGTCTTTTATTTAAAGATTTCTCTTAATGACAACATTTGTTTCATTCAGCTTCCTTATCATCACTTGGATATTTTTACCAGTACAATACCTGCACTGCTTCCTGTTCATAGTGGGTGTAAAATGTCTGTCTTTACCACTTCAGACCAGAATGTCTCCAGTTATCTCTTCAAGTCTTTCTCACATCTTTATACAGGAACACATGTAGATCTGTACATGTATTAAATGCATGTTACAGTAAGCATGCATGCTAAAACCAGATTTTGCATTAACCTATTCATGTAGAAACATCCCTGGTTCATCACAGAACAGCAGACTGACTTTAAAATCATGCTGTCCTTTAGTATAACCTTTGTGGCACACTCTACTGGTTGCATTATGCAGTAGCTTTATAAGACATTAATATTATGCCTGATAGTCTGATATCCTATCACACCCCAGAGAACACACCAATTAGTTGCATCCTAGATGGCAACCAGCCTGCTCCCCATCATTTTACTGAGAGAGGGTCTAGCTGTTTCTTTGTGCAATGCATAAAATTCTGATGTGCTTTTCACTTCTTTTGGTTTAATGAAAAGGTGCCACCCATGGCACCACACAGAATTTCCCTTAATCATTTTCATGTCAGGAATGCAGAGTTGGATTACATATACTGGGACTGTATTCATATTGAATCTCATGGGTTGAAATCTCCTTGGCAAGAAGAGGTGATATATTTTCAGTAGCAAAAATTCTTTAATTGTTCATGGAAGAATACGTAGACACCATATTACTCAAGGCCTGACTATAGCTTTGCCATTTACCCTTGGACAGATAGAAAAGAAGCCTGTCATTTGGAGAAATAATCTGGGGCTTTCTGGTCACATTTTTATGGCTGTGAAAATGATAAGTCTGTCACTGCTTGCACACCACAGTGTGTTCTTTCAACATACAGGTTTAGTTACATGGGGCTGCATATTATTGTTCTAACCTCTTTAGAGTAACAAAGCAAATGCCCTATCCCTCACTCTCTAGTATGATACAGATGCAGAAATTCCACATACTGTTCCCACACATATACACCAGGCATTCATTTTCCTTTGCACAACTTGGAAGGGTGTGCTAATCTCCTCAAACTTAAGAATTCAGAGGGCACAGTTAAGCCTACAACACTTACAAGGGCCTGAGTATGGATCACCATCCCTGCAAAGAGAGATTAAGGGATAAGAATGCCTAGTGGGGGCATCTCAAAATTTCACACCAGAGGTCCATCCCTACTTCAAGAATTTCCAAACACAAATTTCCTCATTCCTCCTGGCCAAAGATATCTTTCTTCTGGAGATCTATCTTTAACATTTCAAAGCACTGCTGCATTTCTACAGAAGATCTAAATTTTCTCACCCAGTTCCATCCAGCCCTCCACAGATCAGAGCCCCAGCTGACACCTTTTACTCAACAGTCCTGCTCCCCTTGAGCACTACTCCTACTCTTCTGGATTCTCCTTCCACTGATGATTTTCCACTGGCTGATAAACCTTGTGTACAGCATCATCTCCTCACTAGGTCTCCCCATGACAGCTATCCTAACCAGAAACTTTCTGGTGTAACTTGGAGATTGAGGGGAAAAAAAAAAAAAGGGAAAAAAAAAGATATGTCAAGAGTAAACAGTAAACACATATAGGGAAGCTCTACCAGACCCAGTCTACTATTAATAAAACTCTCATTTTGGCTTGTTCTTCAAATTATGTTGTTCTACTCATGGACATTGTCATCTCTTCTTAGTCTAAAACAGCTTTCAAGAATAAAACATTTCAGCTGACAACTTTTATCTCTCTTTTTATTCACATGCATGTCTGCATGGTCCAGTTTATTTTTGAAAAGTCAGTATCTCTTTATCAAAATTTATTTATATATTTATTTAATTATTTAGCATGGTGTAGGTCAGGGTTTATATCACCTCAGCTGTAATAAAACATGTTAATACAAAAAAGATTTAATTTGGGGAACAAAGGTTTTAATACTACTAGAACTGAAAAGCAATAGCACTTAAAGTCCATAAAAAATTCTAAAATTCAGATATAAAAGTTGATATAATGGATATCTAGCTAAGTATGGTAATTATGGTGTATAGCTATTACATATATATATTCAGTACTTTATAAATACAGTAGTGACAATGGTATAATTTCCATGAATATATTACATTTAGTAAATTATTTTTGCTATTTAATAGCAATTATAGATAACCAATAAGGCCCTATAAAAAAGTACAGCTACCTGAAGGCTTAGGGACAAGAGAATAAGATTTTGTAGATAACTCCAAGTACAGTTTGCTGTAACTCTTGATTATCCTGTAACTCTCAAGACCTTGCACATAAAAACTACTTGATATGTTATTGTCATTTATGTTTAGGTTTTAGATCAATGGACAAAGCAGATTTACAGAATCTATTTTAACTGTTTTGCTAAAAGTAATGTTAATAGGAAAAAATCCAACATCTTAAATGCTCAATAAAAGAAGGAATGTGGAATGTATTAAGTGAAGTTTGGGTGGGGAGGTGATAATAGATTGAATTTGTAAACTGATTTTGCAAATTTGATATTGGTTTGCATCACTTTGCAAACTCACTGAACTGCAAAACTTGGAAAACTGTTCTCATAGTAAGGAGTTTTATTTACAGTAAGCAAGGATGCCACATTAACTGTCCTACTGCATGAATTCAAGCAGCCATTAGGCAATTTCATGCATCAGTTTCCAGCATCAGTAATCTAAAGTAAGGCCCCTAAGAGAGAAAACCAATGTTTTGGCTATGAACCTATAGCATATGTTGACCTTGAAGGACACATTGAAGAGCAAATTTTTAGCATTAAAAACATCTGTAACTTTTCTACCTGTCTTAAATCATTTGACTGCCTGTTGGGTTCCTAATGTCCCCTAAGGATAATTCATGATTCCCCACCATTCATAGTTTTCATCTCAAGTCATGAGTATTAATTTTACTTCTTTATGATTTTCAGAAATCAGTTATAGCATAGGATTTTTTCCTCTTGGCTTTTTACTGCAACTCTGCTGAGCAGAACTCTGTGAGACCCCAGTGCTGTGTGTGTTTCACCTGGGATTCAGGCTTCCTGTGACTGCACTACATAGGTGGAGTCTGAACTTATAAATATGTCATCATCAAGTGAGGTGACATCTTGTAAGCCTGACTTTAGTGACATTGGGCTTTTGTGATCAGATACAGGATCAGGCATATCCGGGAATAGTTTTTCCCCTATCTTTTAATTTGGTTTCAGTTGTGGAAATTATCCACCTATTTCTAAGGCTATTTTTTTTCCTTTTTAGTGCCTCCTACCAGTGTATTCTTTCTTATGGGTTTGAAAGAAATGTCAAACAAGAGCCTATAGGTGACAGCACTGCCTTCCGCTCTTCTGTTTCTGCACACCCCCCTTCACAACTGTATCAACTGTGCCTTTGGATGAAGCAATTTTGTGGGGTCCTCCCATGCTCAACTATTGAGACACATCAAACTGCTGCCTGCCTGTTTTACTGATGCAACATAACTCATGCTTCATCAGTGGTAATCAGGTCAAAAAGGGAACACTAAAGTAAATATGTTTCACCTTTGATCACTGAATAGCATTTAAGTGAGAGAAGATTCAGGCCTCTGTCCTACTTTCAGCCAAGGAGAGGGCTATTTGTTTTTGCTGTAGCCATGAAGGAATTCATTAGGAAAAGCACAGCCAGCAGGTCAAGGAAGATGATCATGCCCTTCTACTTACATCCTGGTGAGGTCACATCCAGAGTGCTGTGTGCAGTTCCAGGCTTATTGGTGCAAGAGAGACATGGAGCTCCTGGAGTGAGAACAAGCAAGAGCCACAAAGTTGATCAGGGAACAAGAGCAAGTCTCTTTTTAGGAAATACCAAGAGGTCTGGGCCTGATCAGCCTCAAGAAGAGAGTACTGAAAAGTGACCTTACTGTCTATAAATATCTAAAGCATGGTTGCCAAGAAGATGGATCCAGACTCTTCTCAAGAGGCAATGGGCAGAAATTCATGTGCAGGAAGTTCCACCTGAACATGAAGACCTTTACTACAAGTGACCATACACTGCAACTGATTGGCCAGAGAGGAGTCTCCCTCTCTGGAGCTATTCCAGAAGAGTCTGGACACAATCCTGTGCCATGTGCTCTGGGATGACCCTGCTTGAGCAGGGAGGTTGGACCAGGTGAGCCACTATGGTCCCTTCCAAACTGAACCATTCTTTGATTATGTGATTCTGTGGAAATAAATTCAAGGCAGGTTTCCTTACAGTTATAGAGTTCTTGAATATCCTTCTTGAATATCTTGAATCTCCTTCTGTTCCACAGGGAAAAGACAAAGACCTGTAGAACATAATTCTGGAAAAGATCACCAAGTGACCAATCCTGATGATCATGTGGTCTTCTTCTTTTATATCATAAACCTTTTATATCATTCAGTTTCGCACAAACCCTAAGGTTTTAATTAGACCAAAGTGTTTCAGAATAAGCTCTGTGCTACAGACTGAGAAGTGGAGATCAAGGCATTAGTAATTCCAAAAGATCCTTTGATGTTAGAAAACTGACGAAGTGAGAGCTGCCCTGATGATTCCCAAAAGCTGAACCACATCCTATGTTGCAGACGAAGTTGAAAACACCTTTACACTCAGCACAGATATATACACAAACACACCAGCATCTAAAACCCTGTCAATCAAGGTCAGGTTTGACCTTAATGAGACAGTCAGCCCAATCCTCAGCCTTGATGCAAAACACAGCCACCAAGAACCAAATAAAGGGTTTGCCTTTGCTAACTTTAGGCACAGTTCTGAGCAATCAATTGTCCTTATGTCTAATTTTATGAGGAAGTACAGGAGAAATAAAGAGCAATGCCCACTTCAGAGTACAGCTTCCTAATTACAGCTGGATATACCCCTGAGCATTCCTACTCTCTTTTGCAGACACAACAGGTGGTATATTTAAAGTGTTAACATTTGCAGATTCTGGTAAGGATGGAGACTGTGGATAGGTTTGCACTATAGGGCACAGAGACCTAAGCTAGCTCAAAATAAGGCTAACACTGGAAGCAGCATAGCCACGTCAGCATAACTGCACTAGCCAAAGCATAATTCAGTGCAGCAACCGTGCATCTGCACTGCTTTCAGGACCCAGACTACAATTTCAGAGTTGTACAGATGTGTAGATCTACTACCTCATCTGGAGCTAGCCTGAAAATCTTAAACAGAATTCCACACTGTAAGACAGTTCACCCCACATACATGCTTCCTATTGTTTCAGGTCACGCAAGGGAAATCTTTAAACACATTTCTGTATTCTCATAATGTAGCATCTCCTTTAACTTATTAAAAACCATTACACTGTAAAAAGCCTTCTTGACAGAGCTATTTGCTGAAAATTTTCTCTGAAACTGATCAGAGAGGAGTTGGCCCTGTTCGTTTCTGGGAAATCTCAATGGCCACTTTACCACTGTGTATGCAACACCAGGAGCATAGAAGCAGCTCTCAAATGGACAATTTCTCTGTTTTAGGAAAAGTCTCAGGAAAATAGAAAACTCTTATTTCAATTATTGTCTTTTTAGTGTATACGTTTTAGGCATGAAGTCAACTATCCTTTGCTTCCTCTCACAGCTGTTAATTTTTCACCTATATAATTTTATACATAATCTGAGAAGTGACTTAACTAAGACCCACCTGCTCTCCTCAGAAAATCATTTATATCTACTACCCATTGGTCATTTAAAACAAATTAAAACACAGAGAGCAAAGCCATATTAACTTCCTTCCTTTCTCAATCCCTTGAGGAAAGGCCTTTCCAGCATAGACTGTGAGTCTTATTTGACTGACTTTTAGGGTTTTGATTGGTCCTTGGATACAGCAATGAGAAGATATTTCCTGTGCTGTAGAGTGTAATAAGAGCAACAGATTTTACTCTGAGCCATGAGCTGTACAAGGGAGGAAATTGGAGTGCCTCACAGTAATTAATCATTGTATGATGAGACCTGTCAAAATCCTTTCTAGAGCTGATATTGCTGTCAATAACCAGTTAGTACACTGCCATCTGTGACTGCTTAAAATATCAGCCTATACTACAATCAACATATTTTTTACTTACACATCTTTTTTATTTACCAAATATAATTCTCCTAAGTACTATATGTGCTCCAGTGTTTGCCAGATGACAGCACGGCTGGTGTCAATATCTAAAACTAAATGCTTTTGCCCTAAGTATCCAACAAATCCCCTGAGCTGTAAAATAAAGTACCAGCTAAATTACATTTGTATCTAGTCTAAATTCCAGTGGTAAGAAAAATTTATTACCAAACATTTGTACTCTGCATATTGGCTTATGGTTGAATGAGAAAAAAAGAGAAGTTTCTCAGAGCAGTTTCGTGTCATACTAAAAGCTTAAATAAATAATAGCTGCCAGATTCTCAGCTGATATGAAAGAAGGGAATTCAATTGTAACTACAGAAAATTATGTTGCTTTACATCAGCTGAGAATCTTGCCCAAGCAAACCTGAACCTAAGTTTGATAATTTCTCATTTTATACTTTATTTCAATAATTGAAAGCAGCAGCAGCACTGGCTTTCTCCAAAATCTAAGTTTCTCTTTTCTTTATCAAATGTCTATGGAATAAGCCAAAAGTCTTGTGTATGTTGGTGGACTAAGCCAAGAAATTTTGAGGTAAAGCTCAATTTATGTCTAATAATATCTTAGTAATAAAAAAATAAAAATGAAGTTGCTTTTCCTCTAACTCAGTGGCTGCATGCAGCCTGTGAAACATTATTCTGTTGCCTGCAGCCATAGAAAATTAAAATGTTCACATAGACGTTAAAAAGTAAAGTGAAGAGTAACCTATCCTGTTCATTAACTATGTCTTCAAATTCTTCCACTGCCAGAAATGGAGGAAATGCATCAATTATCAATTGCTTCATATCTGATACAAAATATTAAGTAGATTATAAGAATAACAAAACACGACAACAACAACAAAAAACACACAAGAAGACAACAACAACAAAAACAAACTAACAAAAAAAAAAAAAAAAAAAAAAAAAAAAAAAAAAAAACCCCAAAAACCAAAAAAACCCAACCTGCAATACTGAGCTCAAACCTCACACATTTGGTGCTCTGTATTTACATATCAGGACCCATAAACAAGATCTTTCCTGTGTACTGTGTTAATTTTGAATCCCTGATTTTAAACTGAAATGATGTATAACTATCTGAGTATGTCATTTATGCAAGTTTGTAAGACATGTCATGTCTTACCAAAACCTAGGTAACTTGTATCAACACAATTCCATTTTGCAACTTAAGAAGTAATCTTGCACAAAAGAAAGTTATTTTGACAGGGTCTATTTTCCTTATGTTTATGTTGATTGGCATTCATTCCATTTTCCTCCTTTCATTCTTTTAGTAACAGAATCCCATTTCAGTAACTCTATTATTTTGCCTGGGATCGATGTCATGCTGACAGCCCTATAATTATGTGGGTTGGCTCATTTAGTCTTTTAAGTACTGGCATGGTGTTATCTTTCTTCCAGTCCTCTGGAATGTCCTTAGTGTTCATAGGGCTACTGCAAATCATCATCCTGGTACACACCAGTTGAATGCATGCTGGTTTACCACTCACCAGTAATTCACTTCTATAACCTATTTTACCGAATTTTAGCCAATGACAATCTTGGACAACTTTGTGCTGTTTTGCCTAAGTTGCAGTTTCTGAATAAGAGCTTTAACAATGTCATCACTGAAGTGAGAAAAAAAAAATCTTCAAAACCTCTTTCCTGTGAATTTTTACTTAAAAAAATTACAGGTGCAGGATGTGTCTTCCTATGTGCTTTTGTGTGCATTTATAGATTCATAAATTCACATATCAAACTAAAATAATGGAATTGCATGAAAAAATTGTGGTCAGGATAATACTGGCTATTTGGGTACTAAGAAATGGTTTAGTACAATAGATCAAAAGAGTTGCTGATGCAGCTTCTACATCTAAATGGTTTTTCAGTCAGGGTCTTACACTGTACTCATTTGGTTTGGTCCCCTGGGTTGACTGTACTTACTATGTGATGGCTCTTAGCCACCTGGAGGACAAGTCATAGATGTGGATGTCTATACATTTACTCCGGGTTTGGAGTTGCATTTGGTGTGCAAAAAGAGCAGAACCTTTTTACTTGTTAGAATTCCAGTTGCATGCAGTAAAACTGCTCTACAAATCCAGATCAAACTGCAGCAAATGCTTTGGCCAGGGAATTTGTTTCAAGCAGCCATGCTGTTCTCAACCAAAAGGCAAATGTACACACAATCACTGACAATATTTTGTCATAAAGAACTCATCAGAGAATATCTCAGTTAGTTTGTTTCTTTTAATTAATATTTTAGACTTAGCTTTTTCATACTAATGAAGTATATGATGCTGCATCAAAGATGAGAATTATATCTACTCTATATATACATATGTATATTATTCATTTGTTGAAGAAAAAAGAAGTTTCATTCCTCACAGCTTAACAGATATTTTTGGATATTTGTTATATTTACTTGATCTGGAACCAAGTTGAAACTAAGCCAGATGCCACAATTAGCTACTGAGAAGAAGGTGCTGAGTGAGATTTAATTCTATCCATGCGAAGCATTTAGATCAATGTATGGCTCTATGTAGTTATTCTAACTAAACTCTATATGGCACAGATTGATTATCACTCAGTAGCTGAAAAAGTCAGCTGACTCTACCTCAGTCCTAAAACTAAAAACTGCAATGTCACATATGTCTTGAGCAGAAAGCAAAAGTCATGAGGAACTTATAATGGATAAAACATATGATCATCTTTTTCTGAATATCACAGAGCAGTATGAACAACTTCCTTCATGTGGCACTATTTCCTTGCAGTATATCAGATCTGATGGAATGGCTTGACACGGGTTCTGTGAACATAACAGAGATATAACTGCACATAGCAGAGATAGAGCCTGCTCTGCCTCTGTGACCATGACATAAAGCCACATTTATATTTCCTATCTATTGCAAAGCTTACTCAGTTGTAGTAAACTGTAGCTCCTAAAGCCCTCTTTTACTCTGATTGCTGCAACTTGTAACACTTTTCATTTACTGCCTGATCATAATCTAAAGGTTTTCAAAGTCTTTTTGCTAACACTTATTCATATTTCAGTGGTTATAGTACTTGATTGTCCAAGAAACCTGCTTGCAATTTCTGGTCTAAGTTAATTCATGGCTGGCCCTTGGCTATAGTTGGAGGTGCCCTAAGCAACTTGCTTTTGTGAAAGGTTCCCCTGTCCATGGCAGGAGAGTTGTAACTAGATGATCTTTGAAGTCTCTTCTAGGCCATTCTCTCCTCGGCCAACTCAGGCCATTCTGTGATTTGTGATTCTATGAACATTCCTTGAAATTAGTTGCTTTCCCACCATCTGAAACATTTTTGAACAACATATTGGAAGATATAAGCAATTATAACCTTCTTCTTTTTTCTACAATAAATGAACATAGCCTTTAAAGTAACCTGTTGACCAACAAGCACTTGAGAAGCAGGTAAAACTATTTTTTCATATGTTCCTGAGAATCTCTGATTCTTTGTCCCAAAGCTCCATGACTTCAAAGAAAAAGGACATGTTTTAAATGGGGAATGATTATAATAATTTTTAAATTATTTGAATATACTTTAGACATATTTAACATATAATATATTTCCTCTGAAGACCTCCAAGGAATTAAAAATTCACTAATTAAGTACCGTAACATCCTTGAGAGGCATATACCATAATTATCTCCTTTTTACAGATGGAGCAAGTGAAGCACACGGAAGCTAAGTGATTTGTCCAAACTAACACATTCCACTGGAGTGTAGCCAGGAGAGATACCAATGCTTTCTAATTTCCAGTGAATCAATAGATTATGCTACACACACCAGCCCCCAAAGGCAGGCTGTTACTGTTTCTTCACCAGAAACTGTTGGCTTCCTTATTGAAAACAAGATGCAAAACTTTGCCTTAATTCAGATTGTCTAGTAACTGCCAAACAGTTTTTAAAAATGTATTAACATACAAATAATTATAAAGGGCTCAATGAAAGACTGACTTGGAAATGATACTCAAAGATTGTTTCTCAATGACAGCCTTCAATCTTGTACCTTCTTGGCCAAGTACGTATCTGTTCATTCAAAATTCAGGCATCTCCCTTCATAAGACAAAATGAGGTAATAGCAGATTGCTTACACACAAAGCTAGACCACTGGAAGATGCTACCATGATCCTTTGACTAATCAAATATGCATCTGTTACAATGATAGGGAATACCTTCATTTTGGACAGTGTCCTGGGACAGGTCCAATCATATGAGAAGGCAGTGGCTATAATCTCCCATTATATCCAAGACAAGCTGTGTGGTTTTTCCAAGATAAAACTTTTGTTGCTGACTAACAGCAGTTTATAAGGTTCTGGAAACCTTCTGAGAAACATCTGTATTCTCTTTGATATGTTAGACTTTATCCAGCATAAAATTCATTTTTCAGAGCCAGCACTGAAATTTAAGAACCTTGCTGTTTCACTTCCTCTCCTTCCTGCATCTCCTAATTACCACTGGGTTATCCTCTTCTTTTGCATCTTCTCCTTCTAACCTCTGACTTCTTTGTTACTTCAGGACACAGCATCAAAAGGAGAGTAACACATCTGCCTCCATCCTCCCTCATAATGTGCACCCTAGAAGGAGCTAAAAGCAGTACCATATGAAACAGTTGGTTTTATTTAAGGAGAGAAAGACATGGATTCTGCTCTTCTATTACAAAAAAAAATTCCAGACAACACCAAATAAGATAGGAAGTACAACTACTCTGACATCTTCCATTCTCTCAGTGAGACCTGAGTGGACTACATTGATGTTTCTGAAATGGAGTGGGCTGTGAGCCTGAGAGCCCCCATGGGCTAGCTCGAGCTGCAATTTCACCTAAGTCACTCTCAATAATTCCCTTCTCAACACTTTGACTACTTTGGGTCCAGTCTCTGATGCCATCCACCATACAGCGTATTGTTTCAGATTGACTAATGGGTCCAATGTGTCAAAATTTGCCAGAAGAGAAAGAATAGGAGAAATTTATAGCTCTTATGACTTCCCTGTCTTCCAGAAGTAATCTAAAACAATAAACTGGTAACTATAAAACCCTTGAACTGATTATCCTATTAATTCATGTTTCATGCTACTCTTGCTCAGACTAAAAGTAATCACTTATGCTTATGTAGAAGAAAAGAATATCATAAATGTTGGGGGGGCGGGGGAAATGGTGTTTCATTACAAAATTTAACATGTTAAAGAAGCAGGTTTTGGTGTCTGCATGACAAACACAGAGATTAAAGACGACTCTGAATTTCAATCTTACAGAACCTCTGCTCTTAGAAAGTCTACAATATCCTCTTACCATGACCAATTACTTGAAAAACTGTGGAAAAACATGGTATTGGAAAGGTATGTTCACTATTTATTATAATATTAAAACATGTATTTCTTTCCAGTATTTAGACTAATAAAAAAAAAATACAGAATAAGCACCTCTTTTACGTATACAATTATTCTGACACCTGTTTTTATCTAAATACATTACAAAGTTTGAACCAAATTAATAAGAAATATTATCTGAAATTACCATTAATTTTAAAATTGTCAATGGTGCTTCTTCAAATTCTTAAATATTGGCTATCAATTATCATAAGACAGACAGTGGCTATAATATGATAGTGAGAAAAAAAATCATAAGCCTTGTATTTAAAATGAATATACACATATACACTGGCAGTAAAATTTGCTAATGATGCTTGAACAAACTTATATGTTAAACTCTTTACATCTACTTTTATGTTACTATATATTCATTAATTAAAGAGCAAGAGCAAAAGATGTATAAAGTTGATGAAAGGTTTACAGACCTAGTGACCTATCCCAGCCCCAAGGATTAGTACAGAAACTGTGTGTGACTGCAAATTATTACACCAGCCTTATGAGGATAATGATTTCCCACCTTCCATGGTGCTGCATTGTTATCCATAAGCTCCCAAAGGTCCTTAAGCTTGTTAATAACCATTATAGATGTGCAATGAAGTGAATCAAGACTAAAATGAACTCACCTGAGCCTAAGCAGATTAACCCTGTTCAAGTCTGATGATGTCCATATAAATTCATCTGGATCTTCTTCCATCAGCAAATAGAGAAGTGCAATAAAACAAGGGTATATTTTATCTGTTCTTTTGAAAATAAGTGCAGGAAATTATTCAGGACACAAATTCAGGAATAATTATTTAAACTGTGAAAGAGGGTGAGCTTTCCCTGGTGGGGACATATCTGGGCCCCTGGGATTATATTTCATATGTGTTCAGCACTTAGTATTCTTGAATCCTGCTCACAGGCTGAGGGCAATATGTCTTGTAAGCTGACTGCAAAAATGTGAATTAAACAAAGCTGGACATCTTCTGTATTAGATTATTAGCTAGTCCCTGAGAAAGCCATTGAAAAGATGATGAATGCAAAAATGATGAAACATTCAAAATAAAGACGAAGGTAGCAATTTATAAAATTTTTAGAGTAGTGCTGTATTTCAGAAGAAAGAAAACAAATTTTGAATTTGTTTTATTGTAAAGGCAAATTGAAAGGTTTATAAAATAGTCTGCTAGGATTCACAGGCAAAACTTAAAAAGATAAAAGGCACTTAAACATTCCTTCGATGGGATTTCACATACAGATTATTATCTTATTTTTACACATATTGAAGTCACATGCATGTAATGAATATATAAATATAAATATGTTATATTTTAGTCTGTAGAAATCCTTACCTATTATAATAAATGTCAGATTTATAATTATTTAATTATATGTTGCTAGAGAATGTGGAAGAGGTGGAGTTATATGGAAAATTTAAAATTGGAAAGGGTGTTTCAGTGCATGAAATAGGTATGGAAGAAAGACTGACCTTATGATGGTGCTTAGATGAACACCAGAAAGAGGAGAAAGAATTAAATTAGAATCATAACCATTGGCAACATGTGAATTTGATGTGGAAAGACATGGCAGATGGACTGAACTGTAATCTGAGTAGCAGAAGAGACAGATAAGTATGGAAGCAATATTTCAAACAGGAATGATCATTTACACCTGAGGAAAACAGATCAGTAATTAGGCAGGAAACCACTGCAGCAGCAGTGTTCAAAAATAAATATATTTCATTACTTGGATATGATCTGTGTGTTGTATGAGAAGAAGAGCAATATCACAAGGGCAGGGAAGAGAAATCTGGACCTAGAAGGAACACATTTATCTGTGAAGATGGAGAAAGGAGACCAGGGTGAACTGAAAGAGAAGTCATCAATTTGCTATGTTGTTGTCAAACCCAAAATGTTCAGTGAGAGAAAGGAGGAATAAAAGGAATCATGTCATGACGGAATACACAGCAAGTGATAACACAATTAATATAGAAGTGGATTGTTAGAGACCAGATGTTTGGAATAAAAAGAAAAGCCCTCAAAAATGGACTACAAAGGGACCTCTGAAGAAAGTTGTTATATCAAGCCTCTCTTACCCTGTGATTGGCATCATAGCTCTGTGGAGGGAGAGAGGGAGGGAGGGACACAAAAATTTTCTTAAATAGAAAAAATCCAGCATTGAGAAATACTGTTCATGATGGACTAAACAGAGACAAGCTAAAGCAAATGTCTCTGCCATCCAAACTGCTTGCCTTCTTAGAGATTTATTTTCTGTTTCTTGTGTTCTTCCCCATCTATACAGGCTATGGAAGAAAGACAGTTCCTGAGTGATATTTTACCAAGAATACAAACACTCTGCTTTCCATTAAGAGTCGAGGCCAGTACAACAGCAGAAGGAAGCGATGTAGGTGCAAAAGCATTTCTTGATACAAATGGTTCGGCAGACTCTGATTTAGAAGCTGTGTGTTTTCACTCCTTCTAGTTCAGTTGTTGATTCTGTCTCAACTCTGCATTTTTCCTCCATCAGCATCTCTGCCTTCTTATTTCCACCCAATATTCTTATTAAATTGATGAATGAATTTTTTCCCCCTTTTATTTCTATGCAACCTCCTCATTCTTTACAAAACTGCCTGGGTTTTTTCTGTAGATGCTAAGCTATCTGGAGTATTTTAGTCTTCAGAAACACAAACTCCCAGAAACACATAGAAGTTTGAAGAATAAGCCAAAGCAGAAAATTCTTCTTTGGATTTTAATTACCTAGTTTATTTTCCTCAATTCTGGTCCCTTTTCTAGAACAGCTAAAAAATAGAAGATGGCAATGTTAGCATTACAGATGATTTTCAGACAATTTTCAGACATTCATGGGAAAGCAATTAAAGATTATTTGAGCTGAGAATCAAAGTAATGTAAAACCAGACTATTTCTAGCAAAAATAATGGTTAATTGTATAAAAGGGAAAACATGGTAGTTTTATTTGTTTGGGATTTTTTCATTTTGTTTTAGCTCATCTGCCTCAAAAATATTTTGATATATTCATATTACTTAGAACAAAACCTGCCAGAATTGGAGTTCCAGTTTCCTATGTTCAACTTGTTTTTCCCCACTGAGCAGCAAGAGTTCAGACAGATGTATGTAATAAATTCAGAAATGTTGATCTGCACTGCAGATGAAAGGCTGAATAACAGTATAGTCATAAAACTGAAACTTTTCATACCATGCAAGAAGCCTGTACTATATTTTACTCTACACTTCAAGATATATCACAATGACAGATTCTGTAATGTCAGGATATGGTATCGAAATAATTCAAAGAAATTTCTCAGCAGCTGCTGTAAGAATACTTGCAATTGACTTATAAAGCTGTCTGAAACATAGTAGTTTCCACTATTTCTTACACTTTTGGAGTACTTTTTTGTTAGTAAAAAATCAGATTTAGAACAGTCTAACTAATATATTCAGCCATTCTACAAGACTGCTAAAGATAATGTTTATAGCAATAAACTGAGCTAGAAAGTTTATAGAAACAGGAAAAATATGTAAACAGAACTTTTAGAAGGTAAGTAATTTTTATTTAGACTATCCAAAACACTTTATTTTTTTACTTTATAAACACGTACTAAACTTAAAGTCCTAAAAAAAGGTGGCTTGACAGTTCTGACCGAGGTTGTAATCAACATCTGAACCTGTCAAAGCAGCTTCCAGCAAAGCCAGGAAAAACCCTGACACTCTGGAGGCCCCCAGTTCTCCCTTTTTACTTAGTTTTCCTGGTGCAGTCTCTTGCTTTATGAAACAGTACATTTTCCATCCTTTTAATTGTAAGTTTCATATTCTTGTTAATTTTTTAAATGTACAGTAAAAATATTTCCCTCAGCTTCCAATGAGAATTGCAAGCCATCAGAAAGGATTCAACTGGGAAGTTTTCCTAATTAGAAAAGCAAAATGAGCCATTAAAAAGTGGCAACATTGTTCAGAAGAAAAGAAAAAAAAAAAAGAAGTGTAAGCTATTTTGAAAGAAGCTTACCATTCCAAATTTCACAAGTTCTAATCACAGAACATAATATAGCAGGGTTGTCCACGTTTCTGTGCACATTTGTGGGTTATCAGTACAGCACTACCAGTTTCATTCACCCAGACCTGTACTGAAGTTCTAGCAAAATTGAATCCGTTTAAATAGTACAATTTAATAAGTTTAATTAGTAGAATCCCACTTACACCTTGAAAATCAGGCCATTGTTTAGCCATTTACTATTTGTGATAGAAATCCAGTAGAATTTCTTCTTGCAACAAATACATGCAAACTTGCTTTTTAAAAAAGGTCTGTAGTATTCGGATTGCTAGCATGCAATTACTAAAAAATAGCTTTTTCATTCCTTTTTACAGGTAGCTTATGTTATGGCTGCTCTGTCTGCAGGAGGTTGTAAAGTCAATATCCATGGAAAACTTTTGAGACACACTTAGCAAACGTACTATCAAGCTTTATCAGTCACAGAAGGCAGATGCAATTGTAAACATGTTTCGTTTGGAAAAGAAACAGCTTGGCTTATGATTGAGATAAATATTGGTTCACATTTTTAACATTTACTTTGCACTAATAGACTGTTTCATTTCATAAGCATATAAGCAATCATGGTAAAGTTATGGCAGGATTAAAGTGTACTGGCATATTTATTCCTTGAAGTTCTCCAATCAAAGACTAAACTCAGTTGTTTGCTTTGATATTTATTTAATGATGTGAGCCCTGACCGGACTTGAGACAACCCCAAGTATTTCACAGAGCAGTGAGTTTCATTTGAAATGGAGCAATGTAAACATGCTTTCAGGTGTTGTATAAATAGCAAACCTCTAACGCATAATATTTCTTTAAATTAGCACAGTGTTAATAACTGATGGGGGAGGGGGTCATACATAGGTTACTTGGCAAAACAATGCTGTTTCTCAATGTGTAGGAAAATGCAGAACACAAGTTACAAAAGTGCAAAGTACATGATAGAATAGTGAAGATCATTTAGAACTGACCCTGGATACCTGAAAAAGGCTATCAGAATGCTTCAGTGATAGTCTTGGAGTGATTTTTTGATCCAAATAGACATATTGTTACTACAGCAACTTCCTTACAGTATTACAGTCAACCACTGAGAGATCTCAGGTGCTTCATGCACTCTCTGTAAGTATTTTAATATGGAGGTTCTTGTTATCTGTTTCTGAGCAGCTGCAATTTCCATCCTCTTCCTAGAATTGAATCAAGATCAGTCCAGCCAATCAAGGGTAAAAGTGGGAAAAATCCATTAGTAAGCACTGAGTAATGATAGAAACAATTACTAGACTAGTGACACCGTGGTGCTGCTGTACAGATACAGTTTGGTCATGATCTTTAATTTCTGTATTCTCTGTTGGACACACCAACTACAGTCTACTGAAACCACTTTAGTCAGTGTGCTCACAAACACACACATCCTCTCCATTTTTTAAAGCTGAGAAGATGCATAAATTTCAACTGGAGCCTGGCATCACTTAAATTAAGATTAAAGGAGTAATGTGAGTGTTATTTGACAGCATAGTGATTACACCAATGGAAAAATAGTATCAGTCAAGCTGGGACAAGCTCAAAAGAGTTTGGAAACTTATTTTGGTTATTTTGAAGCCAGTTTTCTGTGAGGAAACACAGAAATCCCTCTCAATATAAGACTAGAACTTCAGACATGAAACCAAACAAGAAAGAAAAATTCCAAAAGAAAATACTTCTCAGAAATTAATAGACGATCCAGGCTGATAAATTCCTCTGTGTCTTTTCACCCAAACTGCAAAAATGTTTTCCCTAATCCCAAATATTTTTACCTGTTTTTCAGGATACTTTTCTGGCTCTTGAAATCTCACCTGTTTTACCAGCACATCTTTAAGATGTTTCTATCCACGTCTCCATCTTTAAGAACTTTCACTCTCACAACACATTGCTTAAACAGTAGACACAATTTACAGTGATATTCATTACCATAAAGGGTTATTGACAATTCCTGTCAATAACTAACTTTGCATTTGGGGTCTGATCATCAGGATTAGTGCATTTGACAGAGCAAATGAAACTAGATCCTTGAATCAAACCATCTGTGGGTCCTAAATATCCAAAGACAGACTGGACTCCCTCCTACAAACAAAATTCAGTCTCCAGCTTTTAAAAAGCCATTACAAGAGCTTGATGCCCATAAAGGTGAGATTACATAAATATTTTTTATGTCTTTACATCTTAGTATTTTGCTAATATGTGTCCCAATGTTTTATAAGGTTTTATAAAGAAATATATGTAATATATGTGCATTTCTATAAACAGAAGAGCAAAAAATTTACCACAAAGAAAATGCATTAATTTTCAAGAGGATTCCACTGCAATTACCAGCCCAAGTGTTAGGTGTTAAGAAGATGTCCAACCAGCATATCTATTGTATATTCACCTGAGGTGCAAGGCATGCAAAAGCCCTTACATTATTTCAATCAGTGCCATGCCATAACCCTGACAAAAAGGGACTTGTGCTTGATGTCAGTTGTTCTATGACTGCCAACTCCATGGCAGATTTTGCTGGGAATAACTTTCATCTCCACTGACAACTAAAATAGAGTGAACAATGTTGTTACACTTCTGAGATGAGAGTGAAAGGGCTATGTGTGAAGTGCCAGTCAGAAACAGCAGAGTACACAATACTTAATGTCACTTACAAATATAAAACACTTATGAAATACTAAAATGATAAGTTCATTAGTAGAAGGGAGGGGATTAGCTCAACAAAGAGGTTTAATGTTTTTTAAACAAAAAAAAGTCAGCAAATAGCAGAGGGTAAGGGTCAATGTAGGTAATCCTAATGAAAAGCATTCTGCTTTTGGAATCAATACCAAAATTACAGCATGGCAGCAGAAAAACATGCTTTTTGTACTGACCAACTTCTCCCCTTGACAAGTGAGGTTTCTAGATGCATTTTTACCAACATCTAAAATCTTTTGGTAGCACAGTCAGAGAACTAATTAATCCAAAGATTTCTGAATTCCATAAACTTTCTTCAGTATATCTTCCAAATTATGTGAATTCCATGAAAATGCAAACCTTACTGACAGGAAAGACAGCAAAATAAGCTTTTCAATCTTATTATCTAAATTCATATTCTTCTTCAGCTCCAGAATTTATCTAATGAGCAGGTCTATGTTCAGGCTGAACAGGTCTGCTTTTCTTCCTAGAACTCAGATGCCCTGTCTACATCAACATTTGTGGCATTTGGCTTATTCCTCAATCTCTGTTTCAGCACATAGGGGCTCACTGATTCATTTTAAATAGTGACTGACAAAATCCAATACCAAACCCTCTCCTACATGCTCACTGGTGAATCCAGCCCATTTGCTGATCCTTCCTGAGTTAATTCATATGAATTTTCTTGTTTTTTCCACACTTCCAAAACTCCTGTGGCTCTTTCACCTTGAATGTATGTGTAGCTTACTGATCTGCTTGCCCAGCTGACCCATCAGTCTTGCACCTCTGAGCTAAATGAAGTTCTGTATTATACACAAATTAAAATGATCCTCTCAAATAAGATCCTATGCTATGCAATCAGTCTAAACCACTCATCCAAATGCCTATTGGCATCTTCCTAGGCAACTAGCATTCACTCTTCTCCTTGTTCTCTCAGTTATTCATCAACTCCAATCTTTTTTAAAAATTCCTAGCCTCCTATGACTATCTTCCATTACCTTTTTCAGGTTATTTTTTTAATCTTTCCAAGTTCTCTGTCAGTGAATCCTTCCTCAAAATATCTTTTAAGTGTGATATTTGAAATAAAAACCTGAACACCATAGCCAATGCCATTCATTGTGAAATCTAATTTGCTGCTTCTTTTTCTACCTGGATTTTGTAACTTCTGCTTTTGATGAACATAGTATTCAGCACAACAAAGCTCACAAGTTTGAGGTCCAAATTATAGTAATATTAACCATATCAAAATCAACATTTGGAGGAAGATACCTTTTTGGATTTTCCATATCTCTGTGAAACCATCACATACCAGTACACACATGCAAAATCAATTTTTGGATTTTTCTCTAAAATTCAGGTGTTTTGCCAATGAACATTTGAGTCACAAAGGTGAAATTAAAACAAATAAATGGGTTAGTTGTGATGTGTCAGTAAGCTGAATAAGGAAAGATTAGAGTACATGAGTGTGTGAATTCTGGATCCATCAAGTATTAACTGTTCTGAGGGAAGCACATAATCAAATGCTATGCAGAAGTGTGAACAGGTTAAAAATCATAGCAGCAATTTTATTCTTTTAATAAAAAGTGAAGCAAAAAAAAAAACTTGCTTCAACATGAAATTCTAAAAAATCACGTAAAGAAATAATTCTCAACTTTTTGAATTCATGTGAATAAAATTGCAGAATTCTAATCCCCCAAACTTAAAAATATACATAAAATACAAATCATTCCAAAGTTCAAATAAATAATCTATGATTTCAATCTCTGACATTATTTGGCATTAAATAAAGTGACCACAAAATCATAACTTTAGGCTTATATACAGTGTTTAATGGCAACAAACCCAAAAAGAAAATCAACTGAATTTTGATGAACTATTTTTCTTAAGTATTTATTCTTTTAAAAACAGAAGCAAAACAAACAAATGAAAAAATGTTATAACTTCAAAGTGTGCCATATATTTTTAATATTTGGCATATTCTCTCTAAATACTTGCTTGTAAATGAGAATTTTTTAAAAATAGAATATTCTGGAATAATATTTTTTCACCAGAATAACTCGTGTCTGGAAAGAACTATACTGCTATATTTATGTGTGTTTTTCTTCTTTTTCCTCCAGCTTTATGCAGGATCTCAAAGTTCTTCACAGTACCTTATTCTCGCGAGACTGCATCGCTTCTCCTTCTCTGCAGTGTAGTAAATGTGAAAGTTGACCTCACAGGTCTTAAATAGGTGCCCTTTGCTTTTATGCTAGTCATGAAAATCACAATTGCTGTAATAATTTGCTCCTAGCAGTAGTCTAGCAGCTGTCTAAATTTACAAGGTCAGTTCCAGCACAACCTAAGCCAAACTTTTTAGAGACCTCAGGGTCAGGTTTCAAATAACTGCACATTCCTACTTTAACCAAAAGTAATCCCTGAGACTCAGCACACTTTAAAGATGAATGTTCATCTCTTCTCACATTTGAAACTTCAAAGGCCCAATTACTACTGGGCTGACATGGGCTGTTTCATGATACTTCCTGTGCAAAGTGCTACCTCTCTGCACTCTGTGTTCCTGATGCTTCTGTTATCGCTGGTCAGTTGCTCTTTGGCAACACAAAATTCAATACCAGGTTTCCTCTCACTTCTTCCTTGCACTTGTTAAAAGCAATTACTCTTAGCATCCATATTTGAACTTTGAGTTCTGTTTCCGGGATTGTTTATATTCTTTACGATGGCTACATTAATCACCAGCTATTGGCTTATCTTACAGTCAAAACTATTGGAAACACCTGGCTGGAAGATAAAAAACAAAAGCAAGGCTACCAAAAATATCAGGATTAAGTGCAAGATAACGCCACTATAAGAATGTCTGTACGCAATCTGCTTTCAGGGAAAAACATTGACAAAACAAATCAATTTATTAAAAGATAATGTTTCTCTTGGTAGCAGCAATGCTCTTGAAGTGTATTTGTGCATTTTTGCTATTGAGAGTGTTTAGTTGCTATTTTCATTCCTATTCAATGACTTAAAGGTTTTTCAAACTTGAAAAATTCAAGAGCAAAAATTTATACCACAATCAAATCACACATCTTTTGCTTACAACTTTCCTTGCCTAAGAGTGGGTATTTGAACAATAGTTTTCTCTCTGGTATCAAGTCAAAACTTACCATTCTTCATTTAGTATCAATGTTCAATTTTTAAAATTACCTTTTGATAAAACATCATAAACAAAAGGCCTTCATTAATTCATTAAATTCTTAGTCAATATGTGACAGAAAAAGAGAACAATCCCAAGACGGCCAGTGACTGAAAAAAAATCATGAATTCACAGGACAGATGGAATGGATTTAGAGTGGACAGGGTGGAAAGAACAAGATTCCTTGTATAAAATAGTTACTTTTTTTTTCTTTTCATTTTTATTGCAGTTCAATTTTTTTTTAATAGAATTAGGTACAACAATATAATTTGCACTGCAGTGTTCATGTAAGAAATACTTAAGTGACTTCTGAATCATGTTGTAAAAGATGTGAAGACTTATAATTTATTTAAGATTAAACCTAATACAAATGTAAAAAATTCAAAGTTCAGTTGTGTCTTGATATTAACATGCAATCTTGAAACTATTTGTCGTTTATAAGAAAAAAAAATCAGTGAAATCATTCCCAGTAACTTAATACCCTTAAATGGTTTATAATAAAATGGTTTGCTCTTCTTTCAGGGATTTACCTTAATGATATCATTCCAAAGGAGTCTGGTTTAGATCAAACTGGGTTAAAGATCATGACTGTCAAAAGATGATGTCACTTAGATTCCATTACTAATAAAACCAGGGGTCATTTTGAGTACAGAAACAGATTGATATTCATGCTTTCTTTACCTCTAATATCTTTAGTCATGCATTACTAAGGTAAAACTTAGCCCATTCCAATGTAGATCAAGAGAACAGTACATCAACATCATATTTACTGTTCTTTAGCAGAGTTGTTTAAAAAGTCAATGGCAAGAAACATCCAAAATCAATTTCAATAAATGAAATCACTTTGTCTAGAAAATTCTAATTTCTGCATATTACAAAGATTAAGGTCAGAGATGCAAAAATTGCATCTTAATTTATAAATCCATGCAAATGTAAAAAAAACCAATCAGTATAGCCAATATCCAGTACAATGACTGTGAAACATAAAGTTAGGATAGCCTAATATAAGACTGAAAGGCTAAAATCTTATAATCTACTTACAACATTCAGCAGTTATTCTTTTCTTCTCTTACCTATTTATAACTTTGTATCTTCCTAGTACTGTTTGCTGTGCCTGGTATTTTCCAGAACTATCCAACTTTCCCTGATACCTAGAAAACATTAAATATATAATTAACATACAAATAAAATAATAATTGGAAAATGAAACAAGATTAACTTCCTCCAATGAAGAACTGCAATTATCATTTAAAGCAAGAAAAAACAGAAGTCAAATTAAACAAAAGAATATTTGCCACCATGGGATGCTCAAGTTGCAAAGAATAGTAACTATCAATGAAATCTCTATGAAGTTAAACAAAAAAATGTTCTATGATTTTCATTACAGGTTTATGTCTTGCCATTAGTAGTCTAATGTGTGAAAAGAAAAACAGCTGAGCACTAAATAAGTGCAAAAAGAGATGTACCTCTAGCTATGACAGACTTTGGCCTGAGTACTTAGGATCCTACTTGTCAACTCCTGCTTTCCTGATTTCATTATTTTAGCAATTAAAATCCAGCTACATCTACTGCTAAGACTCCAGGAAAGATTCAGAACCAGTCCATTCTGCTGGCCAAGATTACATTTACTTTTGCACAGTGAGAACCTTATTGAGGACCATTAGACAGTCGTGTGACTGACAGGAACAACCATCTTGGATGCTTGTGCCTCCTGAAAGACCTGCTCTTTGTTAGCTCTGACATACATCACTATGAAATGCTACAGTTCTTCTCTGCATTCATTTTTGATACAGCTCCTGTAAAATTAAATGCAACCTATCGCCAAAACACTTATTCAGAAGTATGTTGTAAAATGTTCTTCCACAGTCTGTCCTCAGATATTCAACCAACACCACCGTATTATTTTTAAATTCTCCTTACGCTTTCTTCTTCATATTTCTCCATGCCAATTCTCCTCTGTCTGTTTTATTGTCAAGGTTTCTTTTAAATTAGTTTCTGCTGTGCAACCAGTAAGATGTAAAAGAACTGAGAAAATAAAAACAAAAAATATATATCAATTTATCACAGATGAACCATCATATTTTGGAATCTGCATCTTCTCCCTATTCTGCTTTTATGTTTTGTTATCCTTTGGGTATGAAATAGTTAAAAAAAAACCTAGAAAAATATGGGGTTTTGTTGTTTCTGAAATTTCACTACAACAACTGAACAAAAACTAATATAATAGAATGTTTAAACACAAACTTTTCACAAGGGAATAATCTTCTGCCTGAAATTCAGAAAGGCTGTATCAACACATTTAAATGAACACTTTACAATATACATTCCTGATAAAATGATTAACTTGCACTTAAAGTAATGTACCATATGGAGAATTAAACAAAGTTCATTCTAATGTGGATAAAACAACCTTTGGAAAAAATAAACACTGCCACATACTTCATAGGTTGAATCAACTATACAACCTGTAGAAACATGTGAATTACCTGCTGAATCAGATATTTAATCTACTAAATCAAAGTTAACACCTACTGAGTCAAGCATAACACCTAATAAAAAACTATTAGGACAGATTTATATGTATTCAAGTGAATCCAGTAAACACATTGCTCAAGAAATACAAAGTGGATGCCATCTATTTATTGCATTATGATTGCAATGGCAACAAGTGCTCTGCTATGAGGGAATTTCCCATTCAAATAGCAAGAAATAAGGTCTTCCTTTTGTGAGTCAGTTTTCTTCATTAGATGGCACCGATCCTCACCAATGAATTCATAGATATTCTTATGTCTCAGCAGAACCTGTAGGAATAACCAGGGCAAGGGGCAGGGAGGAGACACCTGTGCAGTTAGTTTGTTCCCTGCTTCTTTTATTATTCTTTCCCTCATAAATCATGCTGCTACACATGTAACTGCAATGAAAGGTGTGTGAGAAGAAGAAAAGGGGCTCCTGTCCAATGTAACTCAAGAAAATTTCAGTTTGTAAATCCACTGTTTCAGCAGCAGATGGTTCTGCACACTGTATCTTTTCTCAAATCCTCCAGTCCCTCTACTTGTACAAGCTTGTATACTGGCTTATTTTTTTGGAATGAAATGTGCTACATCTGTGTTGTCTTTTGTCCCTACACAGACTTTTTTTCAGAATATTTGTGGTTTTTCAGTATTTTGTTTGACTGGCTTTCTTTGTATCAAGACCAGTGAATGTTGCTTTTTTATTCCATTTTTTCTTTGATATGAAGAAAATACTAATGTCCCTTAGCTATAGTATTAAGAGGTGCCCATTTGCTTCTCTTTTTTTTTTCCTCTATCTCATACCTTCTGATCAGGTTACAGCATCCATTTCATTCCATTGGTTTTGTGCATGGATATCCATAGTAAGCACACTTTTCATTTAGACCTGCTATTTCTTAGGTCTTATTGTTGCCTTTTAAGAGCCATTTCCTATCTTTGATTATACCTGATTATGGCTTTTGAGACATAGTGTATGCGCCTACATTTGTGTTTTAAATTGTATCAGAGAGCAGTTTTTGAACTGCCAATTGTCCTTATTTACCCTGTTTTGATATGTACCGTGGTGCTGCCATGGAGCACTTGAAATGAAATCCTTTAAGGTGAAGCTAAAGAAGAAGGAGCAGTTCCAATGCACACCAGCTGCAAAAGGGCTGGAGACTACAGGATAGACTAGAGTTTATCTCCCCCCTTAAAATAAGATTTGTGTGGGCATGAACACCAAGTGTTTCATACTACAGATCTTGCTTCTGCTGATCTACTTGCTACTGCAGACATAACAGAGACAAAGGCAATCCCAACTACCTTCCAAATTCTTTAGCAAATCTAAGACCTAAACTCAAACCCACACACCCCCACTTACAGAGAGACGATGTTTTATTGTTATTACCAGTGACAGGACTCAAGGAAACGGTATAGAACTGAGTCAGGGAAATTTAGGTTAGATATCTGGAAAAGGTTTTGCACCCAGAGGGTGGCTGGGCACTGGAACAGGGAGGTGGTCACAGCACCAAGCCTGACAGAGTACAAGGAGCATTTGGACAATGCTTTCAGACATGATGTTGGAGTATCCTGTGCAGGGCCAGGAGTTGAACTCAATGATCCTGGTAGGTCCCTTTCAATTCAGCATATTCTGTGATTCTATAATTCTGGATATTTATGTTGATTCTGCACAGGAGGAAAAATGTATTGACATTTTTATGTAGACAGCAACATAAGAGCTTTCTTGCTTTTAAAAGACTCATGCAGGGAAGGACCAAACTCCAAAAATAATTTCATAGTGAAATAGGCCCACTTAAAATAAAAATTCATAGCTATCACATATTTGGGTAAAGATAGAGAAATAATAATTAAATCATGTTCTTATCAAAATTGGAGTGAGATTGGTTTGCTTTTCTGTTATTCTTTTCCTCTTTTGTTTTATCATTGCATAAGAAGTACAAGGAAATCTGAATTCTGGATTATAATCAATGAAGTAACAGACTTTCTGCAAAAGGTTTTGTTGACTCAGTGACCTAAGATATTTGAGTGTTTGGGCTAGTTATCAATAGCTTAACATGATACTGGAAACAGAACACGGACTGTTACAAAAAGGTTGCATGTTGTCCAGCAACCAAGTTATGTTTCCAGAGGATGAATTTTCATATGGCACGTAACTGTGAAACAGGTTTTACTCATTAATACATGACTTGTTACTGATCTAAAAGAAAATTGATTAGTTATTTGCTTTGCACCATGCTTGAGATACCGAGAAGCAGCTGCATATGTCTTTTATCTATGGATTTGTCACACAGCATTTTCTGTTCATACACACGGGATCAAAAAAACGTATTTGTTTTACCTAAAGCAAACAACGACATCCATTATGAACCTACTTCAGCTCCTTTGGTATCTTGGAATAGGCACACACTAAACAGAAAGTGACATATATGGTACGTCTTTCATAAACTGAAATACGTTGTTTATGGTGGCTGAACATTTCTTAAAATCACAAGATAGCTACAATTACTTTACACTGAACACGCAAAGAAGAGTACTCATTGTCTCTTTTATAAAAGCCAGCAAAATGATCTAACAATGTCTGATACCGTTGTTCATAAAAAAAATCTATGTTTTGAAAGGTTAAGTAAGTAATTATTGTAGAAAAAATGCAAACCGTTCCGCATATTAATGAGAAATTACCTTTTATTGTTAGATAAAATAGATTTTTCATTCATCTGGTTTTGAATTATTAGTGTCAAATTATATAACGAGATAAAATATTGTCTGTAGGACAATAGTAAAATAATAATAAAATAATCACAACATTTGATTAATTATTATTAGAGCAGTAGCAGAAGGCACTACCAGGACAGACACAAAAAAATTCCTTACTTGAGAACTTAGAATAGAAATAGACAGCAGCAGAAGGGAAATGAGATCAAAAGGACTGTATAGGAGGAAAAAAATGGGTTTCTGCATTAAGAAGATTGCGTATGTTAAAGGTTTTCATACAAGGATGATTTGGCATTGATTAGAACTCTCCAAATGGAAAGAGTTGGTTGGATGGAATTAGGTTTCCAGTGCCCCCACTAGCAGCTCTCTTCCCTCCTCTTCAACTCACTCACCCTCATTAGTAGATGACTAATGGATTAATGGAGGCAAATGGTGACTTCAGCATAAGAACATTTGTAATCACTGTGATCTCTTTTTCCTTCAAGTTTCCAGATGCAGCTCACTCACCTCTGTCACTGGAAAAACAAGTAGTTACTTCTGAAAGGCGTCTGACTAAGACATGCTGTATCATCATGCAGCTCCCCATGCCAGCGTCCCTGGAACATGACACTTATTCTGTCCTTGGGCTCTTACCAAATCACTCACAAAAATCTGTAAATTCAGGTATTGTTGCCATAAAAACCAGAGAATCATCTTGACTATGAAAGAGCAGAGATCAAGTCACTACCACCTTCCACCAATTTGATCTCTGTTCTCTTCGTACCCTGAATTTTCTCCATGTTAGTGGACTTCTTTTAAGGACTTATTGGCAGGGACCTTAATACATCCTTCCTGGGATCTGGCTGTCAGGACACCTCAGTCCTTGCACAGATATGGACACCATCCCTGCTGACAATGAGTAGAGGCATGCAGGCAGCACCCTGACATCTATTCAGGAGATAGATGTCAAAAATTCCATGAGCTAAAAAATTCTTCCTAAAAAAAATTCCATGAGCTTCAGTTTGGTGGCTGTATTTCTATGGAAACTATGAAGCCAGGTAGTCCTATTTTAAAAATGTTTATGTAAACATAAGGGAAAAAACAACAGTGCAAAAAACAGTACTTTGCAAATTCAATCTGAAGTATACTGAAGCACTCTGGCATACAAGAGTGAAAATTATACACTTGGTTGGAGCAAATATGAATTCATTCCAGCACAAGTTTCTTTGGATGGCCTATAGTTATTGCAGGGGTATCACCTGAGTATGAAAGGAACTTCTTAAATGAAAAATAAAATTATATCTAAACAAGAGTGCAAGTATATTTTTTTCAGTTATAAAATAATTGGTAAAAAATATTCCACAATATATAAAAACTTCTCATTTGTAATATGTGACTCCTTTTGCAAAATTTTAGAAGACAATTTTGTTTGAAGTGTTTTATATAACTCTAGAATTGAAGAAAAAATTTGTTGCAAGTTCACAGAAAGTTTTAGCTGGGAATAAAAGTGGAGAAATAGTACACTAACTAGTGAAACTTTTTTTCCTGAGAGGACGTTGCTCTTATGCTGCTTGCATCCTCTTTGCAATTCTCACCATTTTCCTTAAAGAATTGCATCACTGTGTTGGCTATTGTACTGGAAACTAAGGCCATGTACAATTTTAAGTCCTTCTCAGGTTCATTTCTTGATTTTTTAATCTTTTGCTTCAGATGTTTCTTTGTAAGAATTGCATTAAGATTTCTCCACTCTTTTAGAGAAGGATGGGGACAGGGGTATATGCTCAGCAATATAGAGGGTATATACCCAGTTTTAGAGGGCATTAGCAAATAAGCAGTGGGCCCAGTAATATCACTAGTGACAGAAATTAACCAAAATGGAGTAGCCACATGGTAATGAAACTGTGTGCCTGATGCAGTCCCAACACACACTCCATTCACAGGGATCAAAGTTAAAAAAATATTAGAACGTTTATGAAAAACACACCCTTACAGGCCTCCTTCAACATATGAAAGTCAAGGCACCCACAAAGATATCCACCCTTTCCTCTGCAGCAACTCCTCTGAAAGCAAGACAGACCGTGCACACAAAGGAGGCTTTTTCTCTCAGCTTGACAGCCCACTGCATGCAGGCAGATAAAAGCATTTTGGATCCTTGCCAGGAGAGAAACCTTAAAGCAGCTTCATTAGGCAAAAGTAAGATAATCAGAGTAAATATACAATGCTGCCTTTGTTACTTAAGCTGTTTGATTGGCTGTTTTGCTGTTGGCTGGCCAATTAATACCCTGAGCACAGGGCACTGACAGTGCCGAGCACCTCAGGGTGCACGCAGAAGTGTCAGCATCCAATGCATGGCAGGAGCTGCAAAAACAGACCTGCAAAAATCTGCCTATTTCCTGCTTGTTCAAAGCTGAGAAGAGATCCATCCAAGAGGTCACTCCAGCATGGTAATTATGATTTGTGTATGTTAATTATGTCAATGCAAGCAAAAGTGTGCAGCTCAAGGAAAAAAAATATTAATTTGTAGTAACAACCTGAGTGCTGGCCTCAGCAGTGCAAAGGGGTAGATAGCAGAAAGGGCAAGTAAAGAAAAAAATTAGCTAGTGATGCTAAACGAAAATATCTGTGACTCTTCAAGTAAAAGAGAGGTGCTTAAGAAATTCATTAGAGAATTGCCATGTCATGGTGTCCACGGAATCAGAGTTGGATAAAAGCTGAGAAGGTGAACTGCAAAATGAACATAAAAACACTCTATGCTACAGGGGGAGTACTATAGGGCCTTTGTGCCTAACTCCACAGATGAGCTGAAGATCTGTTCCCACTCTTTCTGTCATTAAGATTGCAGGACATTTGAACACTATTTCTTTAGAGAACAGGAAGTATGAAGTGCCTACAAAATGTTTAAGTACTTATATTCACAGTTTCCCTTCAGCTAACTACAGTCTTCTGGAATCAAAATCTTTTACCACCCATCCCAGAACCCCTCCCACCACATTCATGTACAAGTGCATGACTGTAATAGTTTCTGTCTTTCCCAAAACAAAGCAAAACATCCAAACATGAGACTATTCTATTTTCAATCGAGTGGATTAAAATACTAAATCTCCTAAGGATGCAGGAGAGAAACTTGGTTCTTGTCAGTCCAGTCACGGGGGGCAAATGCAAGAGGGAAACTGTGAAAGCTAAATTCAGTCTGCTAGGTAGGGGACTAAAGTCCCTGACCTGCATAGTAACATTCTCTGAAATCGTGCAGGTTGTGAGGGGTAGGCAGGGACCCATAATCTCCATGTATGACAACGAAAAAGCCTACATTAGAAAGACTTGGCTGAACCTTCATTGTAACAGAACCAAACTGTCAGCAGTTGAAACTAAAATAGTCACATGGGGTCTCTGAAGTGGAAGTTTGACTGGCAGAAATGTCAAGCCCTGTGTAAGACATTTTAGAGTCTGAGTAGGAGGATAATAGATGGGCTTGTGTTCCTAGGCTGCTGACTTCTTGTGAGGGGTGAATTAGGATATGCTCTGAACTGGCAGTTACATGTGCAGAAGTCATATAGGATTGTTAAGGCCGTTTCCGTGGCAAAGGCTGCATCTAGCATGGCTATATCCTTGTAGCCTGTGTGTCCTTTATCTCTGCAGCTCAGAAAGATGTAGTGGATATAGAGAATGTGCATACAGAAGAAAAACTGAAATGATTAAGGAGATGGCGTAGCTACATCACAAGGACAAGTTAGCATCCTTTCTGTAGAGAATGCCAAGGAAAGCGGTTATGAACTCAAAGGGGGAGATTAACAGAAATGCAGAGCTGCTGTCCACTAAACTCAGCAATAGACTAATCCTGCCTCACTAAGGAAGGTGGCTCCAAGCTAGTGCAACATGGATTCAAAATAAAATACCTGTTCTGTCAGTGGCTGGAGAATATCTGGAACCTGATGCTCAGGGAGGCAGTAGAAGCAAAGTGATCTGAAGACAAAAAGATACAGAAAAACTCAGAAACAACAGGGTCACAAAGACCAGACTTACATGCTCTGCTAAAATGGCATCCTTTGACCTGCCTGTGATATAGCACTGGGCTAGATGGGCTGCTGGCCGGCCCTAGGGAGGACATCTCCCACTAATTTTAACACTGAAATATTGAAATGTCTCTTGCACCATGCCAAAGATTGACTATTGAAGCTAATCCTGAGAATAGCTGATCATCACTCCAACAGTGCAAATGCTGTCTGAAAGCCTTAATGTCTGAAGTTTGTCCTTGGTAGCTGTAAACAATCACCTGGGCTTCTTCACTTTAATCAGCTTGTACCTTGTACTACCAAGCACACTTCTCACCATGCAGATAACCAAACTGTCCAGTGAACAGGAATTCAACTATAATGACTCTGTATGAAGAGAGATGTTGTCAAGCATAATGCCAATAAGAAAAGAAATTCATTCACGTGCCTTAAAAATGTAATAGTGTTTACCTAAGACTTAACTATAACAGTCAGATCAATTGCCCAGGGGATTTTATTCCAGTCATCACAGGAAGCATGGCATGCTGGCTACAATATTCTGACTAGGACATGAGAATGAATCTGCCACTGTAGGTGAGGGCTTAAGCAGTACACCATAGCTACTCTTCAAGATATCATAAAACACCAAAAGCTGCCACAAATTTTTGTGAATGTCCAGCTCAGATCATGCCCTTGAAATCAAATTGCAAATGCTCTCCAACACTCTAAAAGGCATTCTAGATATAGTGATGCTATTTCACCGTGCTTCCCTGTTTCAAAACAGCAACCAAAGCTGTGCTTGTTCTCATTCAGTAAAGCCTGGCTCTAAATAATCTAAACTGCTCAGGTAACTGAATGTTAGAGTATTTGAGTTCCAAAGATTTACTATTCACAGCATAAAGAATTGTTTCCTTTTATCACTTTTAAATTTGCTAACACTCAGAGTAATTGAGTGTCTTCTTGTTCTCACATTATGAGACTAAATTAAGAGCACCAAACCATCTATCTTCATTACACAATTCACTAGTCAGTGTATCTGTTCATTCTTTCTTTTTCTAAATTACTTAAGTTAGCTTTTCCACACCAGTTTACATGCATTGCTTGCCCTGCTAATTTCTCTCTTCTCAATATTTTTTCCCATTCATCTTTTGATTGTTCAAAAGGAAGGCAATATAAGATGAATATCTTGTTTTCAGGTGGTTGCTGAGTCAGAACTTTACAAATGCAAAACTCAACAGGCATTTTTTTATCTTTGCAGGCATAAGCTTTGCATCTTTCTTCATGACAGCTCTTGCAGGCTATTACAGACTATTCCCAACCTTTGTGTGGACTGATGACTACATTTTCTCCTCCCCTTCTTTCTTAGCATGATAAAATGAATGGAAAACAAAATCTTGACCTCTGCTGAAGTGACGTAGGATAGAGGTTTGCTGTAAGAATGATTAAAAGAAGTTAGTATCTTTCAGAGATAGGCAAAAAACTTTATTTTTTGAGTTGTGTTTTCCCAGAAACTGCAGTAAATAGAATGAGAGGCACTGACTGAACCAAGTAACTGTTCTCAGCACATTCTGTTTCTTGAGGAATCATTTCCTTATCAGTGTTATTTTCTAACCTCACAGTCGGCAAATCAAAGAGAACAAGAAAATGCATCCGAAAAGGTAGAGAAGGACAGATGAAAAATGTATTCCCAGAAGCATAATATCTACATGATATGACATTTACCCTGACTGGAATGAATCTAATTTTCAATCTAGTTCAACAGAGCCATGCAAAGTCACTTCCCTGGGTCCAAAGGAAGAGATGACTCCCAAAAGCAAGACCATTCTATTAGAGTGCCTGTTTTTAAATTAAGATATTGACTTAAGAGCCATATTACAAATGTGGTGTAAGGAAAATAAGTAAGAAGAAAATAATTACAAGGTACCAGTTATTCCAGTATTTGACCGTACTGGGACATTGTAGTATAAACAAGGTCAAATGAGAAAAAGCATAAGGTGACTATCAATCAGGAGCGTTCAGCGCCTATGATTGAATAGCAAGTGGGTAATACTAGGGTTACATTACCAATTTCTTCATTCCTCTCCAAATCATGATGGTCAAATTGACTGGGGACACAGAAAACGAGAAAGGATGCAGCAGCAGAAAACTCAATAATGAAAGCAGATTTCTGTCGTGTATAGCCTGGCTAAATATCGGGTTAGGACACAAGAGAGATGACACTCTGGTATCTCATCCAGAGATACCAAAAGCCCCTCTTATGGAGCTGTTAGTAAATCCAAGAGAAGACAGCTAGTGCTTACCTTACTCCCAGCACTTTCTGGGATACCATTCAAAATTTTGTTATCAAATACCTACTCTGTGGTAGCTGACAGATTGTAACCACACATTCATCTGCTGGTGGGATCAGGTGTAAGGAGAAGCGGGATTTAGTTTCAGACTAATCCATCTGATATGACAGCATATTTAAAATAAAATAGAAGGTGCATTTGAAGACTTATAATACTTGGAGGTAGCTTGGAGATTGCTTGCTGACCACAAAAACATTCCACCACAAGGTTGAGACAGAGGCAGAAATGTTGTGAAAGTACATGGAAAGAATTCCATGCAAGGAACAATTGAAAAGCTATACTGCTTCAGCTCAGGAAAGTGATAATCAAGGATGGATGAGATGAAGTCTGTGAACTTAATGACTATCTGTAAACTTATGCAGAAAAGTAGGTTTCCTTGCCAGAAGTTAAAACCATTAAGCAAAACAAAAGGATCTATTTCTTTGTGCACAGTACCTCTGCTAGGGTCTGACAAATGTGAGAAGTAAGTCCAGCCTCTTCTTCCACTACTATAAGGTTTGTAGAAGAAAAATTTATTAAGAATTTTAAAATAAATGGACGATTTGATGTCCAGCTGTCTCTGAACCGCAAATGGTTCAAGGCCAGGGGAGAATTAAAAGGAACTACCAAAACACCTTTCTTTCTTTCTTATAATCTTCCCTCGACATCTGGTGTTGTCCGAGAGTGATACTGATGTAGACAGACCCTTGGTCTAACATAATGCAGTCATTCTTACATTTTTATGAAGAACAAATCAATAACACGAGTTGTAGCAAATTGCAAGGACCAGATGGTACTCACCTAGGAGTTTCAAAGGGACTAAAATATGAAAAAGATGCACTGCAATAAATGATTCAGTTATAATATAAAATGTCCTTGGTAGCACAGATAGTGGGAAATAAAGTTTCTGTTCATAGAAAGGTACTCAGACTAAACTAAAGTTCAGATTAGAAAACCTGATTTCCATGCTGGAGAAAATTGTAGAAAATAAATAAAAAATAGACTGACTAGCTCTACGGATAGGTGTTAACATAAATAGGGAGAAATAATTTGCCTCCTGTAAGTAGATTTTTAGAGTTTATTCAAAGAATCAGTAACCAAATGGAAAACAGATACTTGACACTGGCTTTTCAGGAAGTTTTCAACATTTTTCAGCAAAGATTTACAATGAATTTAAGTTTCCATGGACTAGTTGTAGATTATAGAAAGATAGAAAACAATTAATTAAAAAGTTGATGATATTAACACTAGAACAGGATAACACTAGGGTGCTGGGACTTCCATTTTGCAACATGTATTAAAGATCTAATAGAATATTTCTGTGACAACACTGGAGGACACTATGACTGGTACATAAAGTGGTAGACAATATCAATGTTGGTAAGTTCAAAATAATGTACATGAGAAAGTAATCCTCACTGTTCATATGCACCAATGAGCTCTAAACTTAATGTTACCATGCATAAAATCCTGGAACCTTAGGCCAATACACTGAGGTATTTAGAAAAGCAAGCAAATTTTAGGAGTTAAAATGAATAGAATGGAAAAGCAAACATTTTGTCTGAGTTATGTAGACTACTCAAGAACTTGTACACAGTTTATATTTCTAGCCCACTCACCTCAGAAGTATACAGTGAGATTGTAAAGCTACAAGGAAGGGTAATAAAAGTGTACAGAAAACTGTTTATGAAGACCAAGTTAAAAGATTAGTATTTTTTACTTCAAATTAAGAAATTACATGTAAGGAATCCACAGAGAGGTAAACAATGAAGTGTGAGATCGTGTGAAACAAGGAAGATTGGTAAGGAAGTGCTGCTCAGACAAGAGAGGACACATCAAGCGAGATTACCAAATGCAGGCACAAATTCCCCAAGATCTGTTACCCCTAAGTACATTCACCTTCAGGTCAAAAGATCCCTAAGTGGAGCACACCCTGTAAAATTCACAACTATCTAGGCAGAAACACATCTCTGCTTGGCCTGCTCTTACTTCTCCAGATGGAAATTTCCAAAAGGATATTGGAGAGGGAAAATTGTTAAGAGACCTAAGTTAGCATTCCCAAATATTTTCAATAGCACTGCCAAAACTCTAAGAGATGATGAACTGGATTTGTCCACCATATGACTGTTCATTCTAGAAAAATTAAATTTTTCATTAATATTACATAACAAAGGGGTGTTTGGTATACTCAGTACAATTCCATTTAAAATGACTGTTTAAAGACACCACTACATCTACCACTTGCTTTCTTTTCTAACATATTACCCTCCTTTTGCTCTGTTTCCCCCCTTCCCCTTCTTTTCTGAAACAGCTAATAATTCCTGCTTGTCCATACTTTCTCTCTTGCCCCTCCACCTTTTCTCCATTGCATTTGTTTTCGTGTGAATTAATTAAATAGATTACAGTGGCAATGAAGTGCCATTAACAGTACATAAGGGAGTTCACAGCCTTGAGTCACTGTTTGGAGTAGGTTTAAGATTTGCAGACACTGCTGTTTCAGCTACAGATCCACTGACATCTGGAAGACCTCCACAGTATTCAGAATTAAGAGTATATATTTGGAATTATTACTTGATTATAGAAAATCTCCTGTACTAGATGATCTAAATGCATGATCCAAAGTCAATGGAAGCTATGTTTAACATAGGTCTGACAGATTCAACTTTTTGCATTAAAAAGAGGGCATACTAAAGGAGCGGATTTTTTTTTTTTTTAGTCATTTGTTGGTTTTCCTTCAAAGAACTAATAACTATCTCTGAGCTGACAGAACCTTCAGAAAGATAGTCTACCATATTTAAATGATCACCATTACCTGCAATCCACAGTAAAACTGCCCATAATAAACATTAATTTCTCAGGATGACATTTAAGGGAGGGAAGGAATCTTGAGTCCATGAAGTGTTCTGAACAAGACAGACATATTCTTTATGTACATTTTAAATAATTCTCCATAGGAATTAGGCCATGCTGTATTCAGGAATATAATTAAATTTCCCTTTCTTCTAGCTCTATTAGTAGAATGTGCAGAAGTATCTGGTGAATGGATTTGATGGGCACATTTGTAGGTTTCAGAAATGAGTCTTAGATCTCTTAACTCAGTTCTCAGCTCCTGTCACAATTCTCTCTCTCTGCTATCTAAGGATACTTACACATCACCTGAAACTCAGCATGGCTAAAGCACAACCAAATACTTTATTCTTGTTCCCCTTTCAGTGTGGTTATGCCCTTTCTTAGGCTGATACCTATTTGTGCCATCTCTTATTTTTCCCTTTGATTAAACACTTCATTCACAGATGGAATTGTTTTGCCATGACTTTCAGTATATTTCATCTAATATGCCCTTCCATGTTTGTTCATGTTCTTATTACCTGGTATCTCAACTTTCATAACACATTTTCATCTGCCTTTTGAACGTATTGCCTTACTAATATCCAATCAGAATTAAGCTGAAAACACAATTTCCCTTGTCTGTTTTTTCTATTTTAGCCTTTTTATTTCATCTATTCAGAAGTTAATATAAACTTTTGTTTACACCACTCTGTTCATTTTTGAACCAACTGAAAAGAGTCTGAAAGACAGCACTGAGATTGATGAGAAGGTTTGTGGAAAGACTTAATGAGTTAGGACTGTTTAACCTAGAGAAGGTTGAAGATAGGCACAAGAGTCTTCAAGTAAGCAAAAGGCTGCTGAAGGAAGGAAAAGAAAAATCTGTTTTCCACATTCAAGCTGGATAGGACAGGAAAAAATGGATTTCAATTGCAACAGGGAAGATTGAGATTACTAAATCTGATTTTTTTATTTTAATAGCGATCAAAGTTAGCGAAGCATGGGAACAGATTGTCTGGGGAGTCTGTGAAACTTCTCCTTTGGAGATATATAAAAATAGCTTGGGCCAATATATACCTGAGGTGATATTTGCCTTGTTGATTATGCCTTCTGGCAGGAAAGATGGATTAGATGTTCTCTTCATGCAGCCTTCCAGTCTATTATGATTATGTTTATATTTCTAAATTTATCCATTCTCTCGAGTGCTTTGAAGACCAAGAACTAAGATTTCAAATTTGATTTGATAACTGAGGAACAGTCAGTGTTTAATCAAAGAAAAAAAAGTTGCTTGTTGAAGTGCATCTACTGTATTTAAATGTTAAGACATTGGAAATTTTTCTATATATAGGAACGTATTCCCATGTGAAGTGTGTTACTGTAATAGCCTGATTCAAAAGATAAAAAATATATGGCTCACTGTGGGCACACCAGCAGCTGACAAGCTGGAATACTGCCTCCTCACTATCCACAGATGAAAGAAAGTGCAGCAGCTGTTACTATTCAGGTAGCTGGTAGTGATGAAGAGCCCAGGAGGAGCCTGAGGCGGTCTACTGCCTTGACAATTGCAGGACAGATGGCCTTAGTTGTGATTTATATTACTAAATATTTTCCTCTTTCCACCTCTGTGTTGCCTGAATCTAACATCATTCAGGTGGTCTTCACCCAGGGTATGACTCAGGTAATGAGGCATTACTCTTCTAAGAGGTGCAGAATTATATACTACTAGCATGTGTGTAAGACTACACAGGACCTTTTGTTCATGAGTCAGTCTTAAGTGCTTGTAAATTAATCTTTTCTATATTTTTGAATTATGGTATTTTTATTCCTTCTAGGAGTAAGATTGTGTGAGTACCAGGTTTCAATAAGGCAACTGCAGAACAGGCAATCATCCATTCATCCAGTCAGAAAGCCTGCTTTAAAACTGCCTTGCAGTAATGCTGCTCTCCCAGTAGCAGAAACCTGACACTCAGCCAGAGCACTTCTCAACATATTGATACAAAAATTTCTCCTCATTTAAAAATTAGTAAGAGAACATTTCATGGCATGAATTGCACAACTTTGATCTTCTTAACTCTAAGCATGGTTTTGTAACAAAAGTACAAGCTTCCAACTTGATTAAATCCAAAAACATTTCTAAGTTTTTGTTTGGGTTTTTTTTGGGGGGAAAGGTGAATTAAATAGGAAATCAGATGTTTTTTTGAGTTTTCAACTGCAGATTAGAAATCTTCTGAACTGACAAAATGCATTTACACTCCAGTATGTTTCAGCTAAGTACACTTCAGTATTAGAAAAAGGAAGTATAGATCACTTAGTTTTGGCTATGGGGTAGGACAGACTTTCTTTCTACTCTTACCTTGCTCTAAATCTGGTTTTCTTTATCTATAAATACAAAAAATGTTGGGGTTTTTTTATATGATTCCTTAACAAATAGCAATTACTGAGAGAAAACAACTGAAAGGAGGTTTTCCTTCATTGATGTAGATATGGTTCTGAAATGTGCCACTAGCTTCTTCATGCCTTTGATCTCTTGGATCTGTTTCCCTCAGGGTTTTGTTCAAGTTAGCAGTTTGAAAGACTCTGGGCAGAAGATGCTATTTTTTCTTTTCCTTATTGGAATTTTCAGCAAAAAATATATTGTATTAGATATTACATAGAATAGTTACATACCTATATACACACACAGAGATGCTTATACACATATGCATATATGTCATTTAAAAGGTTAGAAGAGATCTCTGAATATCATCTAGGAAGGTTAATTTCAGAGTTAGATCATTTTGCTCATAGTCATTTCAAATCAGGTTTAGAAAAATCTCTTTCCAATGCTTAATTACCTTCATTATGAATTTTTTATTCCTCATATTATGTAGTCAGTATTTTCCTTGGTTCAGCTTGTGACTGTTGCCTCATTTTTGCTCTGCATGCATGAGAAGAGTCTGGCTCTATCTTTTTAATAACTGCCACTTTAGATAGAATAGTTTTATGGAAGTCATTTAAACTAACACATTTATGGAAAAATTAAGAAATTTTAAAAATTAAGAAATTATTTTTACAAATCATTTACCAATCATGACATTTTAAAGCAATTGTCTGTTTCCCTTACTATGAAGTCAGAAACCTTGACCTATGACAAAATTCTAAATTTTTCAGATATTTAGAGATACTGGAACCATCACAGAATCACAAGAAAGGCTTCACCAAGAAAAATAATGGATGCTGGCTCTTCTCTATACAGGTTTCTTGGCTGTCCCACTCTTTGCAGCTCTTTGACACGCCATACATATTTAGATATAGTATTCTCATAAGTTGCTTCAGTTAATATTAAAACAGTAGAAAACTAAGGAGGAGGATTCAGACTTGGAAAAAAAATTATAGAATCTAAGAAAAACAATTAGCCATAAAACAAATGTGTGCAATATAAACCTTCATGACTTACAAATATATATCCAATTATAGTTCTAAAAAGGAGAAAGTAAGCACTGAAAAACAGCTTTCATGGGGGAAGGGGGACAGACACACTAAGAGAAAGAAAAAGCAATCATCTTTTCTAATTTTCAAACAATAGCCTCATCTCTTTTTCTTTTTTTTTCATTAAAATAACTGAATTCTGAAAAGTTCTAGTCAGACATTATATTTTGTCAGCTAGAGGGCCTACTTCTCCACAACTGTGATTCTTTTGCTAACATCAAAGAGTCTTCATTTTTACCAACACACATGATCTACAGTGTTATGTTCTGCCCTCATAATTTCCTGTATTTTTAAAAATATTTTTAAATTATGTCAAGGTCAGGATAAAGAATCCTCATATTTCTTCCAATTATTTGTGTAGAGAAGTTCTTTTTCAGCAAGGTTTTTCAGACCCAAGTGGAAAGTTTAAAGAAAGGACATGTGAGAATTCAGAGATAATGTGCTGTTTTACGCTTGGATTATGCTCATGCAGTCTGGGGCCGCACATATGTTCAACTCATGTCCTGTAAAGTGTTCACAGTAAAAAAAAATAAAAATCCATACATATTTGTTTTATTAGAACTAATGGCAAAAGTCAAGATATGTAATCATTGATTCCAAATGTAGTGGCTACTGACTAAAGTACAAATCCAGCATCACCGATGAAATCTGCTTTATAAAAGGCAGGTGAGATATTACATCAATATAGCTGCATTTTCATTCTTTTTTTATAAAGACATTGAAAACTGTTTTTCAGATATCCTGCCTGTATAATGTACTACTTTTGATCAGACTACCTTTGATAGTAAGTTTTTTTCATCATCTCTCACCACTATAGATTTAGAATACTTAGGCTACAATTAGAACTAGACACTAAAGGCAAATAATTTTGGTTTTGTGTCTGACAAAAAAAAAAAAAAAAAAAAAAGAAGAAGATTAAAAAGTCAGGGTCTAAAATGGACAAAGTAAGTTTTAGAGAAGCTGGAGATGTTCCTGAAGATTGTCAGCAGAGGAAATGAATGGATTTTTGAGACTCAAATGCACAAACTTCATAAGGAACAAAATGTAAAAAAAGGTGGTAGTGACCTCATTTTCATTTAGGTATAGAACTAGTATACAGAAAAATACTCTGGTGAAAGAACTAAAATAGGGTTCCACTGGGCAGTGTGTGTCATGCAATTATCAGAGCCTAGGAATAATCTCGCAGTGCTAAATGCTGAAGTTAACCAGCATCTGACTCCTCACTGCAAAACATCTCAGCTGAACCTCTCAAACATAAGCTCTCCAAATAATATTTCTATTCTATCAAAAGAGGTGATTGTTTCTTTAAAAGAATCAGAAACTGTGCTTTGTTTGGCTAAAAAGGTGCAAACTGTTGCCCACACAACAATATTCAATCACTCTGAGGCACCTTCAGACACCAGCACTGCTTCTGTGAAGGGTCCAGTAGCTCTCCTTGTGATGTGATGCATCCCAAGGCTCAGCTGCTCTAACCTGCCCTGGCTCCCTGCCTGAGGCTCTCAGAGCTTCTTGAAATTTTTCCCTCATGGAATTTGGATGAAGCACTGGCTGCTTCCCTGCCCAATGTGTCTGTGTGCATTGAGGATTTGATATGACCACTGCTCCAATCTCTCAGGACACCACCATTGCATGCGACCATTGTTTCTCATTACAAATGTCCAGCATCTCTTTCTGGGAAGTGGTGGCACTAAATGCAAGTGAGATCTAGCTTTTTATTTCACACTGTGCCACCTGATACATCTGGAGGCCCCAAATTTTTGGCATGAATTTTCTCACAGTACAAGAAAGCTGATTTTCATTCATTCTCTACTGAAGAGAATATTACTGTGAAACTTTATGTCTCAGCAGTGCTGCATTGTATTTTCAGAGTTGAATATGACTATGTAGCCTTTTTGGTATGTTTCTAATTATGAAATCAATCTTCATAAACCCATTAGATTGGAGATAAAGCCTGTATCTTTGATATTTTACAATAGAAAGTTCTTGCAAGAACCTGCAAGAAAAATTCCATCAATATATGATAGGATAAAGACACAGACCATGGTCTTCATTTTCTTTTTAATGCAAATGTAAAAGAATGGGAACTTTTATTTTTTTTAAATGAAAAGTACTCTGGCTTTCATACTTGCACAGGAAAACGTCACTCCGATTTCCCACACCTGACATCACATATTTATGCAAGTTCTGTAGTTCTGTGGCATCTGTTGAACTTCAGCCATCTGGACTCATGTTCTAGCCTTAGGCATCCATAACCTAGCAATATTTAACACATCTCTTTCCATATAGAATTCATTTGGCATCTTCTGAATCACTGTTTCGAGCAAAGGTTTAGTAGAACCAACAATCTAGTACAGTTCTATGATACCTTTGCTCAAACCAGCAACTCAGAAGATGCCAAACAGAGGAAAGTCTGCTAAATGTTTTCTTTCAGATTATTTGTGTGCAAATTCTGTTTCAAATACTGACATATTCCACTTCTCAGCTAGCTTGCTAGTACACAGATAAAATGGTGTGTTCTCTCTCCAAAAACACCTAAATCAGGACATAGATATGAAACTACTTCTGACCTGTTCTGAAATCCTTATCATAGCAGTTAAATCAAGGCAATCAAGTGCTACACTGTCAAATGGATTGACACTGAATGTTGTGGGGTTTGATGATTCTAGGATAGAGTGGGTCATTATATCACTTCATGGCATTTTGTGTGTCAAATGGCCACAATGAACAGAGTTTACAGTGCCTTAAATCTAAATATCCTATGGTGATAATTAATGCCTATCTTTAGATCAGATTTTTGAACTAACATTTCATTAGGCTTTAATATTTTCCCATCTATTCTCTTTAGCACAGTAGAAGAATATGTCATACCACACATTTAGTTCATAGCTCTTCTGACAAATGTTATATGGAAGAGTGAACCTTATACCAAGCTTCTCAGTATTTTTAAGTATATCACTGCAAAGGCTTCATCTCTTTTATGATAATTTATACATGTTAGGCCTTAAATTTAAAATTCTGTTAATGCAATTATTGTCCTTATTTTTCAATCTTCTGATGAAGTGTCTAATGAAGAACAAGCACTCAAAGTGGTCTTTTGTATAACTCTTGTCTTATGAGAACAGAAAAAATCTCAGCAGCTCTGCGATAATTCAGATCCTCACACTTTGAGTTCTTGTTTTCTCATACTGTCACCAAGTAATCTATGGTTCTTTTGAATCTGTGTCTTCCACAGCAGGATCTTCATTTCTGTGTAGCCAGTATGCAAATAAGCACTTTCTTGTGCTTATATTTTTTTATTTTCTTTTCATTTTATTTTCTTTTTTTTTTCCCCAAAGTGTTTCTCTGGAAAATAAACATAATGATCCTCATAGAATTGTTATGGTTACTGGAAAAAAGTTCTTTATTGATATGAGCCTTTTGTCATTTTTTAGTTTTCCTTCAAAGAACACCATCATCTCTGAGCTGACAGAACTGGCAGGAAGATAGTCTACTATATTTGAATTATCACCATTACCTTTGGTCCCCAGCAAAACTGCTCATAGTAAACACTAATTTCTCAGAATGACATTTAAGGGAGAGAGAGAACCTTGAGAATCTTGAGTCCATGGAGTGCTCTGGACAAGACAGAAGTGTTCTTTATGTCAGTCATCACAGATATAGTTAACACAGAACCAAAGAATTTACCATCATGATTATTATTTCATGTTCAAAGGTTTATTTTTTTTTCTTCTTTCCTCAAGAATCAGCTGACAGAAGTCTAGGATGGATATATGGGTCCTGCCTGTAGCACCTCCAAATCAGTCCAAATTTGAATATATTTCCAGCCAGGATATTAAATATGACAGAATTGTATGAAATACACAGAATCACAGAATGTCTTAGGTTGGAAGGGACCCTAATGTTCATTTAGTTCCAACCCTCCTTCCATGGGCAGCAACACCTTACACTAGAGCAGGTTGCTCAGAGTCCCATCCAGCCTTGAAACCTTCAGGGACGAGACACCCACAACTTCTCTGGGCAACCTGTTCCAATGCCTCATCACCCTCATAGGTAAAAATTGCTTTCTTGTATTGAATATAAACCTCTTCTCTTTCAGTTTGAAACCAGCCCCCCTTGTCCTGTCCTGTAAATGCTCTTGTAAATATCCTTTTTTCCATGTTTCTTGTAGGCTCCCTTCAGGGACTGGAAGGCTACAATTAGATCATCCCAAATCTTCAAGGGTATTCATGAAATGAATTTAATTGCAAATAAATTATGTAGAACAGGTTCTTCATTTGTTTGAAACGGCATTGTCTGCTCCTCTTACCCTCCAAGGAAGGTATGTCTGTTTCTTTGTAGAGACATTTGGACATTTTTCTTTCAGCCTAGTCTAACTGATGCTTGTATGTGCTTCTCATGACCTCCAGCAACCTTTCCAAGTGTAGTAATGTCATCTAGTCAATTCTGGAATCCAGCCTGACTCTTGAGAAACAAAAGTACCCTTTGCAAAATATATACACGTACAGGATTTGTTACATTTATTGGACTATTATTTTATAAGGTCTTTGTTCTAACACAACACCGTGCAGAAATGCAGGATCTTTAGAGAGAAATAAATTCAGGCATGCTGTCTCTACAGGACAGATATAACAAATAAATAGACACTATCACATATTGCTTCAATAGCCTGATTTGGTGTGCACATGCTATTTTGGGAGACTGGTTTGGGACTTTTTTCACCAATGTAACAAAATCAATAACAGTGCATGATTACAACTATTCATGTTCAAAACAGAATGCATTCTTCTGGTCACATCATGTATTTTAGATTGTGATAATAGCAGAAGATAATGTCTATCCTTTCCCCAAAGGTTGCATTTCTCTTATAATAATTTAATAACAATTTTCAGGTTTTGTGTAGATTTTCATCAAAAGCATAGTTTTCCTTGTATTTTAATAGCTTCTCAACCCTATCATTTACAAATGTCTTACAAATGTCTTAAACAGCTTTACAGATATCAAATCAATGCCAATTTCCTCAGCCTCTGCTCTAAACTCCAAACTTTTCTAAATCCAGTCAAGTTCCAACAGTGTCAATAGGTCTGATTCAAGCAATAAGTACTCCCTAATGCCATATGCCAGGCTCTATGGCCATTTTAGCTTTCAAGGTTGCATGGGAGAATCACCTCATTTGCAAGTTTCTCAGACCAGGTCTGTGTTCACAAAGCCCAAAGCATTCAGCTAAGGTGAGTCCTTTAGACAAGGGAGGGGGGAAAAAACGAACATCAATGAAATAGTATTTAACACCTGCAAAAAATGAGCACAGAGTACATGCTGCTTTCTGCTCGAAGACAATGTAAAAGCAGCAATACTCATTCCTCAAAAAGCTCTGCTGCAAATTACCAGCTCGTTGTTTTCCAGCGCTGACGCCAAGCGCTGTAACAGATTGTAGGCACAGGTTGGAGGTGCTCAAGGAACACATGTCGGAGGCAGGAGGGTTTCCTCTTCATCACCAGCTGTTCCTGCCCCACGGAAGGGAGCACCAGCCCGTGGCCACCCGAGGACCCTGCGGAGGGCAGGGAGCGGGAATCCCAGCATGGCCCCGGGAATGCCAGCACGGGCCGGGAATGCCAGCATGGCCCCGGGAATGCCAGCATGGCCCCGGGAATCCCAGCATGGCCCGGGAATCCCAGCATGGCCCCGGGAATCCCAGCACGGGCCCGGGAATCCCAGCATGGCCCCGGGAATGCCAGCCCAGCCCGGGAATCCCAGCATGGCCCCGGGAATGCCAGCACGGGCCCGGGAATCCCAGCATGGCCCAGGGAATGCCAGCACGGGCCCGGGAATCCCAGCATGGCCCCGGGAATCCCAGCACGGGCCCGGGAATGCCAGCATGGCCCCGGGAATCCCAGCACGGCCCGGGAATGCCAGCATGGCCCGGCCCGGGCCCGCCGGCCCCGGCCCGCCACAGCCCCGCTGCCGCCCGGCAGCGCAACCGAGCGGCGCCCTCTACTGCCCGGCGCCGAGCCTGCAGCGCTCGGGCCGGAGCGCGGCCCGCCGGGGGCAAGGCCCTGCTGGCCTTGGAGCCCTACTTGCCCTGCTTCTGGCTTTTCCAGGTAGTCACATTTTCTTGTGCATCAGAAAAGATTTGGCAATGCTGGTCATGCTTCTTTTGATGAAGCCCAGGGTATGGTTTTGGGCTTCAAGCTTCATATTGAGCATCTACCAGCACTGCCCAGGTCCATCTCCTCAGGGCTGCTGTCGAAATGTTCTCTGCACAGCTTCTGTTTGTGCTCGGGATTGCCCTGACCCAGGTGCAGAACCTTGCACTTGGCTTTCTTGAGCTTCATGAGGCTCACCAGACCCAGCTCTCCAGGCTGTCCAGGTCCCTCTGGATGGCATCCCTTCCCTCACATGTTAATTGTGCCTAACAGCCAGGTGTTGTCAGGAAACCTGCTGAGAGTGTCTTCCATCACACTGTCCTTGTCACCAACAAAACTTAAAAACACTGGTCTTAATTCCAATCCCTGAGGATACCACTTGTCGCTGGACTCCCCTTGGACATTGAGCCATTGACTACAACCCTTTGAGTACAGTAATCCAGACAATTCTTTATTCACTGAACGGCCTATCCATCAAATCCATGTCTATCCAGTTTAGAAAGAGTAATGTCATCCAAGACAGTGTCAAGTGCTTTGCACAAGTAGGTCATGTTGGTTGCTCTTCCCTTTTCCACCAGCATTCTAATTCCATCATGAAAGGTCACCAGACTTGTCAGGCACAATGCCCTTAGTGAAGCCGTGTTGACTGTCACCACTCATCTCCTTATTTAACATGTGCCTTGCTATAATTTCCAGGAGGATGTGCTCTGTGATCCTGCTGACCACAGAGGTAAGACTGACTTTTTAAAATATTGCATCCAGATCTAGGTCTAGACACCATATCACACAGTAAAAAGAAACCATGAATGCTTTATGACAGAATGGATGATTCTGTGAGTGCTGGCTGCCTCCGTTTTTGAAGGGAGGAATGGTAGACAAGGTATGTTTAGCCATCTACAAAAGAAACATGTACAATACAAGCTGGGATTTTTATGTGTTTTTTATTTATTTATGTAGTTCCCCTGGACTTCCTTACTACCCTTTTTAACCATGAAGGTTATGTTTCCCTTTCTCTAGTCAGTGAGTTCCTCACCAGACTGACACAACTTTTCAAGTATGACGGATGATAACTTAAACTCTTTATCTACCAATTTCCTCAGGACCCAGCAATAGAGCTCATCAGATCCCACAGACTTGCACACCTTCAGGTTCCTTAAATGATCTTGAGCCCCTTTTGCCTAAAGTATCTCTCATTATTACAGAAGACTTTTCTGAGAACCAGTCTTGAGACCTTGGTTCTGCAAGAATGATTTCACAAACCATTTTATTTTGATTTAAAATCTCTAAAGGTATAATAGACCTTAATTTTTCAAATATCTTAATTATTCTTTTGTCCCACAAGAATGAATTTTAAAAGGAGAAAAGACATGCATTAAACAAGGGTTATTAATATAATTTTAAATGTAAATTTGTTAACAAAAAGTAAATAAAACACACACAAGAATCCCAGCTTGTATTGTACATGGCTTTTTTGTAGATGGCTAAACATATCTTGTCCACCATTCCTCCTCTATGTCCTACCTTCAAAAACAGAGGCATCCAGTACTCAAAGAATCATCCTTCTGTCATGAAGCATTGATGGTTTCCTTTGGCTGTGTGATATGGTGTCTAGAACTAGAACTAGATCTGGATGTAATATTTTTAAGTGAGATCATTAGATTTACACTGTGGTTTCATGTATTTTCTCCTCTGTTTCTAACATTCCCTCACATTTTCACCATTTATTTGTCTGATGAACATTAAACTGATGGTTTCAAAGTACTAACACTTTAAAGTGATAATTTTGAGACTCTTCTTTGATGTTAATAATTTCAGGTCACTCACTCTGTGTGTACAGCTACGCTTAGATTTCCTCATATAATTTACTGATTATTTATCAGCATTTGTGTTATAATTTTACAACTGTCATTCAGTATCAAGGTCTTGTGCAACTTTGTCACCTTTGTTACTTCATTTTCTAGACCTATATTTCCCAAGACCATGCTTTGAGTCCCTTTCAAATATTTTTTCATTTCCATTCCTCTGACACTAACTAGGCCTGGTAGATTTTATGTGAGCTTCTTTTCATCTAATGATCAGGTTTTAGGGATCCAATTGCTCAAAAATGAATGTTGCAATCATCTTCTGCTGACAGGCACTTTGAAAAAAATTCTTTGCGGCCAATGATGCATCTCTCAGAATCAGGGCATACTTTGCTGGCACTAGCAAATTTTTCAGCTGCAAGAATCTGCTCTGGTTTTTGATATTTACCATAAAACAAGGTTGGATGGGTATCTGTGTCTCTGTTGCAGAGGTGACAAGAGGTCAAGTGCTGCCCTGTGCTGGACACAGATGCTTCCAGCCAGTTCTAGTTGGCTCCAACAGACCTACCACAGGGCACAGCTGAGCCCCACAGCCAGATGGGGAAAGTGTGTTTAAGAAAGGACAAAAGATCATGGATAGGCAGGGGGGAACACAGACACAAAAAGAGGAGAAGCAGCAGCAGAAAAACCCAGATCAAAGGAGGAGAAAAAGGAGGAGGAGATGCCCAGTGTCAGCAGCCTATTCATTGTAGATTGTGAAGAACCTGCCCTTTGTTCTTGCCAGGAGCTATGGCCTGTGGACAGCACGTTCTGGAGCCGAGGAAAACTATGAAGAAGAAAGAGCAAAATGAAAAAGAAAAAAAAAAAACAAAACCAAAAAACAAAAAACAACAACAGTTATGTGCTAACTACAACCTCTATTCCTTTTGTGCAGCGAGGGTAAGGGAATCTGGACTGAAGGAGGGAAGTTGACACTGAGAAAGGAAACAGGAAATATGATATTTTAATGTTTGTGTCTTATATTTTGTGTGTATTTTGCAAACAAAAATATTGATTTTAATTGTCAATGCATGCGCTATCTCTGAGTCGTCTGTTTTGCCTCTGAGAGTTACTAAGAAACAATAACCCTTCTTTACCTTGACATATGAGCTTTCTTTCTCGTTTACATTCTTCTCTTTATTATCCCGTCCCACCCCACTGAAGTGGAAGTGAGAGAGAGAGGAAGTTTTGCAGTTAGCCAAGGTTAGTCTACTACAATTTCTTTTAAACTTATGTTTTACCTGGCTTAGGCAGAAAGCTCTTTAGTAAAATGCCTCTTCACTTAACAGGCAGCTATTATTTCAAAATAGACCATACATTTATTTAAACAATCCTGTTTTCCTCACTGGTGATTTTTGCCCTTCTTGTCCCCCTTTCCCCTCAAGCACCTCAAGCACAGCTGACAGATATGAGGATCATGAGTAGTTTAGATCACACTTAACTCTGTGTAAATAGGGAGTCTCCCTCGTCTGAAATTGATGCTGTTATGAGTTTGATACTTTTTGGAATATCTCAACGTGTATCTTCTGCACCATTTGGGACACAAGCACAGCATATTTTCATGGTACCTAATTAGAGAGGTGTGCAAACACTGGATATAGGACTTGGCCAGGTGCTTCATCCTGGTAAAGTCTCAAAGTGATTTGACTTTAGATGTTATATAATGCAAACATCAGAGGGTGATGTCAGAAACCTTTGTAGGAGCAGGTAACAACAATAGAGCTGTTGTGTTTCCAATATTCTCAACCTTTAAGAAAGTGGAGAGGCTTTTATTAATTATTTTCACTTTAGTTTCATATAATAAAAATAGTTGAACAACCTTATTTTAAAGATTTGTTTACACAAAGTTTGAAAAGGAAATTAGGGAAAATACTAGATAACTGCTCTGTAAATTGTTATATATAACTTTTTAAAAACACTTTCATTTTCATAATGTGCTAATATTCCTATTAAATCAACTTATTTATAGGGTAACTGTCTTATGTAATCACACTGAGGACATACCAAATTAATATAGATGGTGTACATTTTTTTACATGAGATTTTTCATTTATTTCCCATTTGAAGTGGCAAAATTTTTCAGCATCATTTCATGCATTTGGAAAGATGTTTTTTCAACTGTAAATATATGTACAATATACTGTGGGAATTAAATGATGCTTTTAAGGCTGACTTATTCCTCTGAACCAACTAGACATGTTTCTGAAGTGTACATTTCATCAAATAAGAAAATCAACCAGCCTGAATAATATAAATGTTGCCTAGAAGCACATGCTTACAAAAAGCAGCTAATATAATGAAGATCCTCATAGTGAAAGATGGTTATTATAGTTCCTTAAATTTACCCATATTTTTCTATTTCATTTTTCCTGCACTCACATTCTTTTCTGTTTCATTTCATGTACGTACTTCAACTTTCTGAGCTCTTCAGACACTGAAATACGAGAAGAGATTAAAATTATTTAAGATTCAGCCATTAACCATACGGTAAGGTTTCACAGGTTCTTGTCCTAGAAATGAAATGTTAGCTGTCTCTTGTCAGTTAGTCTTTGATGTTTTACACACATACACAGAATAATAAAGATGTATTGATTGACTTCTGTAGAGGTTAACCTTAGGATTTGTTACACTGAGCAGTGAGCACTGACTTAGTCAAGCCAAGGAAGGTGAATCAATCTCTTATTTTCATCAAAATACCAATACATTTCTAGATAGGCATAAAATTTACTTATAAACATATTTGGAGCTCAGTTTTGTAATTACTAGAAAGCAAGATGTGAGACTATAACATATTCTTCTAAGGGTTTTAATAAAGGAAAAAAAAATCTCATGCACTAGTGAATGACTTGATGATAATGAATTCCATCTCAGGGAAACTGAGCATTTTTGCGTGATGATTGCCCAAAAATATAGCTTTATGTCCTTTGGAAGAGGAAAAGGTGAAACATCACAATAATTTATAGTCTTTTATGCTCTTATGCTTTCTACTGAGGCACGAGGTTAGTCAGAAACAGACAAGAAACATCTACATTAAATGACAACAGGCATAGTCTTTTTTAAAGAAAAATCATATTTTAAAAAAATCATTTATCTGGGTAAGAATTAAATTAAATAACATTCCAAAAGTCATTCTAAGTCTAATAATTAAAAAACTAAACAAACAAAAAAACCAAACACAAACTGGGCTTCTTTGTATTTATTTTCATTCAACTCATATTTACTTCAAGCAGTTCAATCAATTTATAAAGGCAATTTTCTGCAACAAATCCTGTGGAATTGGAAGAAATGTAAAAGTTCTGATCATCCTTAGAAATATTAAACTTCATTTCTATATATATGAGAAAGTTTTAGCATTTTAATGAAATTCAAAATCAGCACAACAATTCCTTATATCTCTGTTTTACCAAGCTTTTCTTCTCCAGGAGTTATAACGGAGTCACAAGGAGTTATTAAAAATTATGCCAGTGCAAGTCTGTAGTGGTTAGGCCCCAGGTTAAGATCCTGTCTTAGAAACTCCTAGCTGACGGCAAAACTTCAATCAATTCTCCCATCATCTTGGTGAGCATACCACAATCATGGAACAAATGGCAGCCAGAACTGCAGCTACTGTCTGGTTTAGGTATGTCTGCACTGAAAAAAATTATTTGGAACTGGCTAGGGAGGCAAGTGGAGAGTACATCCATCACCTCCAGATACAAAATTTACACTTGAGGAATCTAGAAACCCATAAACTGTCTGAACACACCTCTCCTCTGGATCACCCTTACATCAGAGAATTTCTCCCTGGTCTCACTGTACTTAAGATCTCTCCCAGTTACCTACCACCATGTCGTGGTGTCTTCCCCACTCAGAGGCTCAACCTGCAAAATTATAAAATTTGAGGGAGTGAGGAATTTCTTTATGAGGACAGAATTGTCCTTTTGTACCTTCCTCTCATGTTTTATAATGTATTAAGGGAAATATAAGTCCTTCTTAAATGTAAACTTTGAACAGCACCACAGCTTGAATATTTCTAAATCCCTTGTGCTTCAATTTTTAGAGCAGAGAGATGGCAAAGCATGGACTGGACTCTGAAGATCCCTACACCACTCTCTGGAGTATGCAGATATGCCTGTTTGCCACAGACTTAATAATACAATATTTTACCAGTGTTGTTTTCATTTCCCACTATTGCTGAAGAATAAGCCAGAAGACTAAGGAGGAAAAAATCTTAAACTAAAAAACCTGAAGGCTGTTACTTGCTTCTTTTATTTGATCATCTACTAAAAATCAAAGAAGTAGGGGACCTAATTCATTTTCTTCTTTCAACAGAAAAGAGAGATTGGATAAGAGAAGGAAAACATTGGTGTTCTTTCCCTTTGAATAGAGATCGTTCTACCTCCTTTATTTTTTCAACAGAGCTCCTGATAGGATCTTCATCTCACAATGCCTTGGCACAGTCAGGATTTTATCAGGAAATTATTATCTGTCCTTTTGGACTATGGCTACTTATTTTGTTTTCTCTGGACTTTCTGACTTAAGAGGTAACCAGGAAAAAAAATTTCATCCTCTGAGAGTTTCTTACTTTTAAAAGTTTCTCATCCTACATGTATCCTGGAAACTGAAACCTCTAACTTCTGAAAAATGATTGAGATGGCATGAGTTAAAATAATTGCTGTTTGATTTTTACATCAGCCTGGAAGTGCTTAATCATTCTGATAGTGAATTAATGCAAATTTATAAAAAAATAATAATTTTTTGAAAAAAAGTTTTTTCTTTTTTTTAAAGTATGAATACTTTTGATAGATTCTAAAATGGATTCAACTTATGTCCATGCTAAAAAAAACATGGTGGCTGTTTTGACCAAATATTATTTCTAAAACAGAAGGACAATTAAAAAAAAAAATTAGGAGAAGCACAAATGATCTCTTGAGCAAAGGTACAATATGCCAGCATGGTGGTGGGATGGGGCTTCTGTTGTCAGAGAAAGGTTAGACTAATGAGGGGTGGTATGAAGACAGATAATATTTGGTTTGATAGGTTACACTGCTCCCAAGAAACAGTATAAATCTGTAGATGCCGAAAAGATATTTACAAATTCATGTGGTTGCCTCACTTCAGTACATTGTTCTGCAATTCCCGAAATTTTTTCTTTTCTTTTATTTTGCATTTCCAGCCTTTTATTTCTCTTCCTATATCTTCTTTCTTGTTCCCTTTCACTTCTGTCTTCCTATTCTAACTATTCTTGTCCTAGCTCTCTCTCCATTTATTCATCCATACTCCAATTTCTAGTACAGTGCTTTATGAATTTCATTTTTAACAATAGAAAAAAATCTCAGCATCACCCAGTGGAAATGTTTGTGCAAACACTGCAAAGGTAGCTCAAAAAAAAAAAAATCAAAGAAAAATTCCAAAAGGAGATTCATTTCAAATTTTATTTCTTGAGGGTCTTACTCATGTGTATTGAAGGCTTTGAAGTTTCAACATTGTTTGTTGTAGTACCATAGCTAGTGGGTGCAAGTATCCAGTTGAGTCCCAAGGAGAAAAGATTAACCTTTTCAATCTGAGCCTTAAACCCACCTGTGACTTACATTATCCTACAGCAGAAAAAAAGGTGTGCAATGTCATTGCTTTGGAAGTACTTCCTGGTGAAGCTGTGGGCAGAGAGAAATTGCCTGTTATTACTCATTCTTAGACCCTAAACTCTCTCTCACCTTCTAATACTCAGAAAAGATATTCTACATATATGCAGTTTATATATATATTTTATATATATATATATATATATATATATCTTTTTTAATACATATATTAACGCAGACATACTTAATCACAAACTCATGCACAGACTGTGTCTTTAGGATTACTTGTAAGTGCTTTACTATTGCTGAGATGGAAAAAATGCTTCAGCAGTATTAAAAAAACCCTGTTCAAATATATATGTCATTAGTTCCTAGCTATAAATAAGCATTAAAATATGTGTCCACTATTTATTAAAGATGTGGTATAATGTAATGACCTTACTGATAGGCATAAATATCAGTTCTGAGATTTTCGTTAGACCTTGTGAGATCTTCAAATAACAGTAAATGTAACCTGCAATTCCTGAATGTGTTCTAAGATTTCTTAAATTTTTCTTTTTATTTTTTTTATTTTTAAGATTTCTTTAATTTTTCTTCAGGTGCCCCTCTGTGCTTGTTTCTCTCTTCCTCCACCCCACTTTGCTCATGTCTCAGGAAAAGTGTACTTCACCCTTCACTGACCATAAACAGATAAAACTGACATATGGTCAATAATATTTTAGGACCTGCAAGTTGTGGTGAATATTCAGCTTTTTTCTCTTTTTTTAGCTTCTAAAAGAGTTGTTTTTCTATCTCTCCATCGCCATCTTAGTATCATTCATGCAAAGCAAGAAAGACAGGGAAGATCCTAACATCCAGGATTTTCTTCTCTTCTTTGACAGGCAGTAATGCTGTTCCTAAGTGCTGCCACTGTTCACGGAAAGGAATCTTTTCCGACCTGCATAACTGTCAAAAACGGACACATATGAATGAGCTCTGTATAGGCTGAGAACAGCAATATCCAACCAGCATTATTTACACACCCTACCAGAAAACACTGGTCCTGGGCTACTCTCTTGTCTCCTGCTCAGTTTAACCCCAGGCCACGCAGCATGGCTTACTAATTGTGGAATGCTGTTTTGAATACAGGGTTCAAATAGCAAATTTAAACTGGAGATTTAATCTTCCAAGAACTGTTGAGATGTATGTAATTTTCTTCCACAAAAGCTGAACAAAGAGAGGGTATAACATTATGATTGTGTAAATCTTCTTTCAACACCTCCATTGTACGAAGTGTAGACTCAGTGATTGAATAGCAACAAACAAAAGTCTCACTTCAATTAAACTCCTGTGACTCACACACAGAAGGCTTCATCTAACATATCTAGCATAATTAGATTCCTCCTTTAAGGTAAAGTGCTTTTGTTTTAAAACATGTTTGTAATAATGCCTGAAAGAAACCAACATGATAAAGATCAGATATCTGTTTTATTCTGATTCATTCATTTAAAGAAAAGTCAGAATTTTACACTGCAGTGGTTTAAATGTAGCTATAGAAATAGACAAGAAAAAAAATCATTAAAAATAGCATGGATTTTTTTCTGGTATCACATGAATATCCATCACAATTCAACACCTATAATCAATTGATATACAGTAGGTAAATAACAGTCTCTAAATGAAAAAGTATTTCAACAGTAGTAGCTAGGGGGGGAAAGTCAGTGTATTTCCACTTTAAACAATTGCACAAATTTAATGGAAGCCTAAGATAGCTTTCAGATGAGAAGTAGACAAATTTTATAGTAAGAAAATATGTAAAATATTCATTGTGCAGCAATATTCAAAAGCAGTGGGACATCAGTATTCATCGTTCACTAGTAAATATAATAAATATAGCTATTCAGTGACAGAAATAGTAACCTGTTGCACAAAAAGCATAGTGTGGGATGTTATCCTTGAGGCCTTAATGTACCACATATAGGCATGCAAATCTTCTTCACAGAGGCAATCCAGAACTTCTTAATTTTTAAGAATTTTTCTGTTAAAATTGAGAAGGTGATCTAGATTTTCCCTCACGTGAATAGATGAAGGAGTGATGTGCGCTTTCCATAATACAGGAGAAGTGCTTTTACACCTGTACCATATTCTGTAAACTTTTCCTTCATCCATTGCTCCAAGCAGCCCCAAGAGTTCCAGTGGAAGACTCAGGGTATCGCCCAATAGATTTGTGTAACTCTTGTGTTTATGTGGCAGTGCTGCAGAATTCATACCCATGAATTGAAAAGATAGAGAACAGGCTGACCTCAAACATATGCAAATAAAAATTCAATCATCTGCATTTTTGATATACATATGAGATAGTGGGGAAGTTTGGGCCTGTATAACAAAATTAGGCTAACGTTAAATGGATACTAAGGCTTCCCTTTATTTTATTGCCTTTTATTTATTTATTTAATGGCACTTGGCAGTATGGTTTAGGGATGGTTGGGGTGATGCTAAATTGACAGTTGGACTGGAGGATCTTGGAGGTCCCTTCAAGCCTTGATGCTTCAATGAGTCTATGGTTCAATGTTGCTGTGAATGAATGATATTTACATATTTTTAGAAGGGAAACTAGGAAGATAATGGCTATTTTCAGTTTAATACCTGAACCTGAGGGTCTAAGAGGAGCGGAGATCAGGGATTGGTCCATATTCAACAAAGGCTGATTTTTTTTTTAAGGCAGAAGTATTGGATTCTGGCCTCCATAAGAATGATCAAGAATGCCTTTGTCTCCTAGGTGAAAAAACAATGACTCAAAGCTCCTCCCAGCTTGTTTCTTTCCAAGAAACAGAGAGGGGACTTTCCTGTCTCCTATGCTGAAATTCTAGCCTAGTATTGCAGCATATCCTAAGGCACAGTAAGGCATAACAAGCCTCCTATTGCCATGGATGGCGAAAGATCTAAGAATGAGATGGTGGAGATCTTGTCTCATAATTGTGGGCAAGGAAACCCCCTTTCTGTTCTTGATTTTAGCTGGTTTTATTGAATTGTAGGTGCCAGGGTTCTGCAAGTGTAACTGATCTGCTTTCTCCATTGTCAGAGCCACTCAGCTCCCTTGTAGCCTTTCCAGTCTTCTCTACAACCAGATATGGGACCCACCTGGGGAGACACATTTTTTTGTCTTGTTCCTCCCTCTGTGGAAAAGATTCAGCTAAATAGAACCTTTTCCATCTACAACTCAACATTGCTATTATATATGACAATTTCCATCCAAGAGAATAATGTACTGTGTCTCCAAGGGTTCTCTCTTTTGTTCTGCATAGAGGGACTACGCAATAAAAACAGTCTTCTTTTCAAAGGAGACCACACAGGTGTCCCTCATGCTTGTTTTACTTTTTTGGTCACATAGTCACTGTCACCATAGGTGGCATAAATGATTTCTCTTTTCCTTTAACTGGCTGCTTTTGGAATCTGTCTGTGAGTGTCTTCTGCAGTATTTAAATGATGCTGTCTTTCCAGAAGCTCTTTTCAAGTCCTGTTCCCCCTTACTGATTTATAGGTCATGCTCTGATGCACAGAGCTCCAAATGAAGTGGAGTTCAACCTGTAGTAGATCAAGGTGTGCTACAGCTAGACAATAAGTATTTTATTATTTAGTTATTTATTTTGCTCTTCTTATCCATGTGAAAGGGTATGTTAGAATAAAAGCCATAGCAATACGTGTGCAATTGTTATGTCAGTAAGTTGCAGGTTTATATTTTCCTATTTCCTGAATCATTGTAAAATGTTTACTGTTCCCATTCTATTGCTTTCTATAAAGCTTCTGGCTGCCCTAGCTATGTACTTAAAATACATTTTTTTAAAATTCCTTTTCTTCTTTCATCTCTGAACAGGAAATAAAAAAGTAAAGACCTTTCTTATTTAAAGTCTCATTGAGATAAAATGATACAGTTTATTCCAATGAGGGAACATATTCTGTAGAAGAAAATTGAAAAGCAATTGGTGCTATTTTATTTACAGAGTTCCAACAACATTATTCCTCTTAGTCCTTGAGGAAGTAATATACTCTCACCCTTAAAACGCTGTAAGTAGTCGATAATCCATTATTACAGTAAGCCGTACACTCTCACAGTAATTATCTAATAACCCCTTATAAAAGACCGTAGCTTCCTAATCTGTTTATAATTATCATTTCAATGATCCTGTGCATTAATGTCTGACCTTCAGCAACTCTGACCTGATCTTAATTAGCTGTAATATCAAATCATCACTATATAAGAAACTAGCCATGACCAAATGAATGAACCCCAGGTACAGCTAATTTCTGGAGCAATTATCTTTTCATGTAGGGAGATTTAAATGATTATCTGCACAATTTCACACAGTTTTATGTAATTCTGCGACATTATAAATTCTGTTTTAAATCATATTTCAAAGGCATGGCTGTGGAGACTGACTTCATATAGTACACTAAGCTATCAGCATTGTATATCATACTACCAGTGTATAGGAGTAGATGATTTTTTGTGTCATTATTTTCAATTATGCAAAGTATATTTCACAAAGTGATAAATTGTAGCTGAAACATATAAATATGTGCCAAGGTAGTCTAGGGGCTAGTGACATCCAGTATAAATTGTATGTCATTCTAAAGTAATGTTACATTATATTAAAATACTGTAAGTAATTGATAATACCATATGTGTTAAAGCAAGATTAGAAAATTCTAAAATGTATATTGGTAATATACATGCAGTATTTACAATGCATTTGAAGCTGAGTATCATTTATCACGTTTAAAAAGCTACTGTATAAAAAATGAGAATACCACAGAAAATACTTGAAGCTGCTGTTTAACACACAATTATGCAGTACTAAGGGCATAGGACTATTTAATGTGTTATTAAAATACCCAGGCTTCTGATTTATAGTTTAATCTGACTGGAACATAGCACAAACCTTCATGCCACCCCAGCTATTTACCTCACGCTTTTCTACACATACACAAACACACACCCATCAGAGGGAAAATCCTGTCTTACAGATAAACCAAGTAATTTAGGACTCAGAAGACAGTTCTACAAGCAGTACAAGGGTATGCCACATTAGTGCATTTTTGAATAATACATCCCTGTAAAAACCCAGTAAGTATTTGTTCTAGGCTTTTTAGGGACACAGTTTTTGCTCAGTTTGGAGAGAAAAAAAATTAAAAAAAACTAAAGAATAGAACAGACTTTTTATTTCAAAAATTGCAAGCTAGCTGGATGAAAGATTTCAACAATCGTATTATTTGCTGCTCTTTCCTAATACAATTTATCAAAGTTAACCATGGAACCTTCTTTCTCAGTGCTCTTTCAAATGCTAACATTTCCTACCTGTAAGCCAAAACATTTGTCCTACAGCCATCAGATGAAGATAGCAGCCTGATGAGGGTGATTGATTGGAAAGGTAATTTGAATGGAAGATGTTGTGTACATCCTCTTAGCGATGCCACAATGACAGCTAAGACAACCTTTCTGTGATATATCACCCAGGAAAGCAGAAAAGAGTAAATTTAACAAGTGGCAGTGCCTTCTTATCATATGTTTTCTTTTCTTCTAATTTAGTAACTTCATTCTATATTGCGTTTAGTTATTTATAAATATCAAAGATAGTGAGCAGATGTCTTGTCTTACCTTTTATTTAAGTCTAACCTTCAGAAAGTGATGTATAAATCAGACAATTAACATCCACAAGCTAAATTAATTAACAAAATAAGTCTTAGAAATTATCAAAAAAGTGAAGGCAAGGAAATCCTAACCTTTTTTCTGATCAAATGGAACCATCTGTTATCTGCTTTACAGGACCATTTCTTTTCTTTTTCACTTCCCTTCCATATACACATATATTTAATTCCTCCGATATACTCAAAATCAACCATGCACTTAATAGGTCCTGGCAATTTTCTTCTTTACACTTCCAGCATAATATCTGTAGAGGAAAAAAATTGTATGTTCTAATATCAAACAGTGAATAGTTTAAATCATTATATAAACTTCAGCCGTTGTACAGGTTGATGTTTTGCAAAAGTACAAGGATTTATTTTTATAGAAAATTAAGTATTCACTTTAAAATTGCTGGTATATATATCTTCTTGAAATATCATCATCTTGCTCTAAAATTCTTTTCTATTTTAGATCTTCTGTCCTGCATTTCATTTTCATATTTTACAATTGTGATACACACATGGACATTTCAAGAGGCTTAAAATCAAAATTAAATTCCTCTCTTCTTCAAAAGAAAATAAGTCTACATTTTAATCAAAGACATTTTAGGAGAATATAGGTTGCTTTCCTTTTCACCTTCGATAATTTTAGTGTGAAATCTTGCTTTTTACCCCCATACATTTCACTTTAAAAAGTAATTTAGTAAAAGCTTATATGAATTTTATGACATTCACTCATAGATTTTAGAAGAGAGAATGTGAGCAAGAGCACCATCTAATCTGCAAGAGCTGGAAACATTAAATTTGTGTAGGAGATAAAGGCATTCAGGCTTTTCTGTATGGATTACATTTACGTTGGAAGAGAAGTAACTACCTGGAAACTCAACTTTCTTCCACAAACCCACACACATACACAAGACAAGCCTTTCATCTACTTCTGGAGAATATCAAGCCAGAGGGAGCTAAGTTTTGGATCTTAATTGCAATTACAATATTTCTCAAGTCATATATCTCACATGAAGCCCAGTGCTACACATTATAAACTCTTCTGGCATATTAAGTATTTATTAATCTGTTTGCCAGAAAACTACTACATGAGAGAGGATGATAAAGTATTGTTAGAGGTAAACAAATAAACAGAGATGAGCTGGAAAATAATGAGACAGATCTTGCATAAGCCCAAAAAACCTCATTGGTTCTTAGAGTTACTTAGCCTGGAAGTAGTTTGAAAGAGGGATTACGCATTATTCCATGTTTGCATGTTATTCCTGGTATAACAGAAAGTCAGACAGTGATGACAGGTCACAAAGGCTGCTGTAGAAATACAAAACATCCAATTTGCATTACAAATGAGTGTTATAATGGGTTAAAGAATCTGATCTTTGGTTTAAGCAAAACACTAAGGACTTTGTAATGGTGACCTATAGATATGTACAGTGCAAAATCATTTGGGACTGTCTAGAAAATACTCATACATGGCATGAAACTTATTTAGTTATGACAAAAATTTCTCTTATGAAATTATGGTTTTTGGGAGTTGATGAAGAGTGGGTCCATAGGCAACATTTGCCATAGCTCATACTTAACAATGGCAAGTCTACTTCAACTAATATAAGTGTTTCCTAGAATATTGAATAAATGGTCTTTACACCGGACACATGCTTGATACTAGACTGAGTGTAGGTTTGGCTCATAAAAGTTTAGGTCTGGTACCAGTCAAGCACACCATTTAAAGTGCTGCCAGCAGTGAGATGTCTGTGATTTCAGGGTACAATGACTGTGTTCATTTCATTACTTGTAGTTCTTTGTCTAGAGGCAGAGGAGGAAATTTAACTTCACGGAGGGACTTTTCCAAGAGTGCAGAAAGTATGGAAAAGGTTTTCATAGCAGCTTCAGGCAGTACCTTGAACAGTGGGGTTTATTCCCTATTAGAATTTGGGGTTTTTTTTGGAATGAAACAATGCTGAAAGTATAGATTTGCTTTTAGGCATAGAAAGGAAACAGACATCTGAGATTTTTACTGGGTTTGTATTGCTACTTTCGCTTTTGTTTTTTAAATTACTTAACAAGGTCTGTCATACCTTGGAAATTTAAACTCAGGTGAGCTTGTTTCAAAACTGTGGAAAACAGTTTTTGAAACATCTTAACATTGTTTTTAGGTATTTCCCCAAAGGCTTCAGCCTTCCTTTTGAATTGAGGTTTTACCGAGATGAAAAGAAATTCTCTCTCATTGATCCCCATAGGAAAGGCATTTGTCTTTGAACTCTATTTTTAGAGATGTTTTAACACATATTTACACTTGGGGGGATATGGATAAATGTAGTTTTGTTTAAAATTAACATGTTTTTGTTTACTTTATAGGCAGGTAGAGTTCAGATTTTGTACATGAACTCAGCTAACATACACACCTCCTGAGAACCAGTGTTTCCTTTGAAGAATTTCTTTCTTACCTGCATGCTCCACCCTGCTGGGCTAAGTGTGGCAGATAGGGAACAAGTTTTCCTCGTGTTATTATTACATCTCAGAAATATCATTCAAAATAAGGCTCCTGAAATTGCTAAGAGCTGTGCTAAATTCAATTTGTCATTCATTTTACCCTAACTTTTAGAATGACCCTTTGACTTTTACAGTGGGACAATGCAAAAGCTTTTCACCAACTTCTATGAATCATTTTCATAGTTTTAAGATTCAGTGTAAGTTTTTAACCAATTCTTCTGAAAGCTCATTAGCTGCATACCGTATCTACTGTTTGAATTAAAAGGGCTGTACCATGTTGTGACCCCTGTTTCATACTGATCTGATATAAAAGTGAACCAGGCTATAAATTTTTAAGCTTTACTTGTTGAACAGTGGGACTGAACTTTTATACCTAAGACTTATCTGTAAAGGAAAGGCAAAGTTTATCGTGTAAGATCTTAACATGCCAGATATGCCAGCACATTTTCCTCAGTGAAATCCTTTTGCTTGTGATAGGAGGTCTTTCATGGGAGGTAGTTCCCTTCACATGCACAGCCTACAGTTAGATTCCTCGTAAATACAGGATACATTTACATGGAAAACTTATTTTGTGATATGTCACAGGTATGAATTTAATGCATCCTTTCTAGTCAGGAGCAATTTGCCACGTCAGCAATATTAATGCACTGTGAGATGAAAGTAGACAAAGAGATCCTTGCAGACTGTGAGATCCACATGGAAGTCATCTACTGTGTGATTCAGATGCCTTTTACTGTATACAAGTGAGCTTTCATAGTACACAGGTCTGATACACTGTCAGCAAGTATTTGTTTTACATAAACACGCAGAATCCCACTGTTTTTTGATAAAGGCCAGAATGTCTTAAGTGAATTAATAAACCATGTGTAAATTAATCTAGGAATGTAGCTGCACTAAATCCTGGTTTTCACTAAAAAATTATTCCTCTTAGCAAAGGAAGGTGAGAGGAAATGATTTGTAGAACATCAAGCTCACTTCTCCTCCACCAGTTACTCTATTGTAATTAAAAATACTTCCTACTATTTCCTAACCTTGTTCATGGCCCTGCAGTTCTTTTACCAAAAATTTATTCATGCTTATGTAATTCATCATTCTTTGGTCTTCTTTGTAGTCTGTCCTTTGCTCTTCCATCCTTCTGCTGCACCTTTGGAGCAGCAGTCAATTTTATATCCTCTTACCCCTTATTTTGTCAAGGTAAGAATCACCATTTCTTCAACTTTTCATCAGTTGTGCTTTCCATTCCCCCGATTACTATAGCAGCCTTCTGTATTTTATTGCTGTAATTCATCTTCAAAATGGATAATTGGTATAATATAGTGTATCCAGAAATAGCTTGTCTGATACATCAAAAGATTATATTTGTACAGAAAAAAAAATCAATAGTTCAAATTTCAATTGCTATCAATTTCTGCTTTGTCTATCTCTGGGATCATCTGATTCTTTTTAGATTATATTCCATATTGGTTTTATTATAATTTCATTTTCTCTTTTGTGTTAAAGCATTAATGTCAGTATGAAGATATTCTGTCCCAGGCCTGATTTTCTGGACACCTAGCAGCTTCCTTACAGTTTCTAGTTCTACAAATTACTATCTCTGCTTTCATTAAAGTATTTGCATCACAATAACAAGACCTCTTTCTCCTGTGCAGGATTGATTAAACATGTTTTTCAAAAATGTTTGTCAATATGCAAATTTAGGAAGTTACTGACAAAACAGTTTGAAGTTAATAGAGTGATAGTATGTCACATTCAGCTCAGACGTGTCTGACTGTAGTTAAATGCCAAAGATATTCAATATTAATTCTGAGTCTTACTCTTTGTCTTACTGCAGGAGGGAATTAATAAAAACCTGAATCATGAGCCTTCCCAACTGCCAGGATGAAAAACGTAAAGCAAAAGCTCTGTAGATGTACAATAGAAACTGATGAAGTCAGTAGTGAAGAGAAGTAAGGAGCAAGACAGCCTTTGGGCTTCCATCAGAAAGATATAGCTTGTAAGACAGAAGTGGATCATGTTTACTTTCTGCAAACCATGAACCTAGTGGCTTCTTCAAAGATTTGTGCGGTCACCTGTTCTTTCAGGCTTGCCAGGTGTACAGTCTTCACTGCTGGCATTTTTTGCCCCCTATTTTGATTTATGGTATCTTCCATTACTACAAACTATGTTTCTAAGAAGCTATTTTCAGACTTTTTTTCACCTTAATTTCTTCTACTTTTGAGCTCCTGAATATTCTGGGCCTTCAAGATTTTTTTCCTCTCCTTTCCACCTCCTTACACTGCTGTTTCTGTTTACCTTGCAGGTAGCACATCTCCTGTTCTGCTGCAGAGTAGCTGCTGCCAACTGATGGATAGTAGCTGCAATGCCAAGCTGTGCTCACATGGTACCAAAGGACACAAAAATTACCAAATCACTGAATCAATGAAGCAATTATGTTGGGAAAGACCGCTGAGATCACTGAGTCTAATCAATGACCAGAGATCACCCTATCGACTGAACCATGGCAATAAGTGTCATTGTCCAGTCTTTCCTCAAACATTTCCAGGAATGGTGACCCAACCACCTCCCTGGGTAGTCCATTCTCATTTCTAGTTACTCTTCCTTTGAAGAAATTCTTTCTAATGCCCAATCTAAACCTCCCCTGGCACAGCTTAAGACTTTGTCCTCTAATTCAGTCTCCCCTGGCTACACTCTCCCTTCAGGTAGGTCCTTGTAAAGAGTGATAAGGTGCTGCCCTTGAACCTCCTCTACACAACCCTAGCTCCTTCCAGTGCTCCTCATTAGACCAGCTTCATTTCCCTCCTCTAGACTCACTCTAGCACCTCAGAAAACTTCCTGAATTGAGAGGCCCAGAACTGGATACAGGACTCGAAGTGTGGCCTCCCCAGCAGCCAAAGTGCTGAGGAATGCAGTAGAGTGTAGTATAGTACCATACTGGTATCTCTATGTAAAGGTGTTCTCACAATTCACTTCAATCTGTGGAACTAAACCTGCTGTACGAACAGCTGGAAATTTTACTGACACAAGGGTCCATGTCTCTGATTGCAGGACATCCCATACTCTGAATGCAGCCCTCCAACACTGTCAATGTGCATTAATAAACTAATCAACTGGCCATGCCTTTGTGATGCTATAGCAAAAAGAAATGATTAATTAATCCTGCTTGAAATTAGTTTGATAAAAATGGAAAACTAAAACTACTCATTTACATCAAGAATATTTTAAAATACGTATGTATTTGGGAAAACACTTCCTCTGGTATTTTATAGTTATTGAATTAAGAAGTGAGTGTATGTCCTTTACTGTTTACTAATTTAAAAAATGTTCATCTGTTTGGCCTGATATCAGAGTTATTTCTAGTATGAAACTGGAGAAGAGTCCATCCCACACACCAACATTGAAGCTACCAGCACTTTTGCTGTAGATGGTATCTGGAAACCATGGCTGTAAATGTCATTGGGAAGGATTGATGGGAAGGGTGGGAAGTTAATGAAATGAAATTACCGCTTTTGCTTTTGTTTTTGTACCAAATACACCTGGATATAAAGTAAACTAGGAAAGGATGTCCAGATTGATTAGTGAGTAATCATGCCAAATTAAAATAAGACTTTGAAATACAAATTTTTTGTGCATTTTGATTGAGGCTCATAACTTCTGTAGAGTTTTTTATTTGAGTAAATGAAGGACTAGGGAATCAAGCCAGAAAAATTCTGTGGTTCATGTGAGCGTTGAGGGGTTGTACACTACATTAAATATTCTTTTTTATTTTTATTTTTTAAAGCAGTACAACAAAAATAGATCAGAAGGATGGGAAATGCATTTTACAGGTGATGCGTGCTGCACATACAGCTGTACAATATTTATGTGTCCACTATTTGCTTATTTTATGTCATGAAAACCTGCTAAAGTCTCCGATTATCAAAATGAAAAAAAAAAACGTATAATATGAAAGGTAAATTTCAATCCACATTGTTCCCTGTGCATTTCTTGCAAAGATTTCCTGTGGAGAAATAAAAGAAGCATGCAGGATCCTGTCAACACTGAGTGTTAACAATGACTCAAGAACTCAGTCAAACATTAATTAAAAACAAAACAAGACAAAACAAACCTAGATTGATGAGATACAGAAGACATTGACAGCTGTAGAAGTGTCTCCTATGATCTTGGGTAGTTGTAAGTTACCAAAGTTAGAGGCATTTCTATTGACTCCCTGGAGGATTAAGCATGTTCTTCCAAAGGTTTGCTTAAGATGTATTTAATAGGTTACATTTGATTTTTTTTAAGGTGCAGAAAATCAAATATGGATTTAAAGAAATCCATATTCATACAGATGCCAATCAGTTAACTTCTGTCTCCATAAAGCTGCATAGAAGATTTAAAATTATTCTCCAGGGAACTCCTTTTAAGTTAAATTCCATAGTCTCATATATGTGTTTTATGACAGCTTCACATAGGCCCAGTCACTTGCTCTTTACACAAAAATGAACACAATCTCTACTTCATGCACATTCTTTACTGTTTATTTTTATTTTTAAGTCAGATCAAATGTAATATATTAAAAACACTTTAATCATTTAGTTATAAGAATTCACTCAATAGATTTTTCCTCTCTTTTTAATAGGACTTTCTGAACAGAGTTCTTTTGATCTCCTTGACTGCTTTCTATATTGTAAGTCTAATCCTATATTTAAACATTTTCCTACATTTCATCAAACACTCTGATTTAAATTTTCCTTAATCTAGCTAGTCATATTAATCTACTCCTTCACTCCATATTGTAGAGCATGTCATTTCCTTTTAAAAATAAATAAAAATAAAAGTGGCTAATGAAAATGACTACTACAACATATTTGAAAATACTCCACAATTTAGCATCACAAAAAGTGAACATTTAAGAATTCTAAATGCCACCCTAATTAAAGGAACCTTCCTTTTAAATGTGCTTTTTTTCACATGCATAAGAGGCCTTATTCAAATGAAGGGGAAGACCTTTCACATACATGAGGCTATAATAGAGAGCTTAGCATAACTTCCACCTGATTTTCAATGCAAATGGCAGAGGAGAAGTTAGTGTGTTGATGCAGATTATGGTTTATCCTTCTCACACACCACAGAATTCTTCACGCTCTGGAAATATTTTGCTTATCAGTGAGAAGCAATGATCAACACCTCGCACCCCCAATCCCAGAGAGACTCAGAAAGTGAGATCATCAATATTCAGATACAGTCAGATTCTCACGGTTCCAGACTATTAATTTCCTCCTAAACTGAAGGTTTACTGTACAATTCTCAGTATAAACATTTTACTGCTACATATCAAATATCAAACAGAGTGATTAAAAGGCAATTTAACAATGTTAGGTTGCTGAAAAGTGGCAGACAATTGGTATTTAAATGCATTATATGCAGGGATACTGTTCCTTTTACTCTTCATTGAAGAAAATTTAGTACTGTAATTTTCATTTGTTCAAAAAGCAGAGTGTAGGAAGAGATTTCTATGCCTGATATGGCGACTATTCTCAAATTAAACTTCACAAGTGCATATATTTTTCACAATCCTTTAGTCAGTTCCTGTATTTACTTTCTACAAAAGCTTGAAGTCACTGCTCTTGTCCCACACAGGTTCTCCTTTCTGAAAGAACAGGCACTTTTTATGACATGACAGAGGAAAGAAATGAGCCAGGCTCCACATCCCAGTATCAGTTAATTGGTGCTCACACTAATTTGGATTAGCATCTCTGACAGTGCAGGAGCAGAGCTACAGTTGAAGAGGGGAGGTACATGCTTGGTGTGCTGTTTTCATGAGGCTTTCTGACCATCTTGCTGGATGCATCTTGCTCCTGTATCTCTAGCCTGTCTTTAAAAGAAGTGAAAAAGAAATCAAACAACTAAAAAAAATCCTCTTATCTCTACAGGACAAAAACTTTCCTCTTTCTGTTGATGTCAATCTTCTCTGGAAAAGCATGGTGTGTTTTGAGGTGGATCTTTGCTTAGGATGTCACAGTGATGACATTGCCATTTTTAGTATCCATTCAGGTATTTCTTCCCTGAAGGGAGAGTCTTAAGAAATTAATAATGGAAATCAGTCTGCAATAGATTTCTAACATGTTTCTATTGTAGCTTTATATGTAGTGGTGGCCTGATATATGGGATAATTGCCAAGTATTAATAAGCCTAATAATAGTGGACATCTTCTACAATTAGCCTGCCACCAAGATCTTCCAGCTGGATAGCAAATCCTCTTTCAAGCTGTCCCAGAAGACAAAGCTGGGTGTTGGAAAACTGGAGGAGGACACCATTTTTCCAGCTCCTCCAGAATGCAAAAGCAGATTTTTAATTTTCAAAAGTTTGAAATAAAATATTCCAAGAGCATTCGTACTTTTATCAAAACATGAAATTTGAAATTATTCAAAGCATGTTTTTGAAAAGCAGAGATTTTTTTTTAGTCAGTAATTTAAATGAGGAGAAAATTGTTTAATCAACAGTTTTCAAGGTGGCTGTAGTCTGATATTCCAAAGAAGGGAATAGAATGGCTTAGAAGGGGCCCAGATGAGCTCTAACTTACGATTTGGTATATTCAGTAAAGGTCATGGAGACTGTGTTTTGTGCAATAGAGGTGTGAAGAGTCAATTAATATAGTTTTGCATCTCAGGTGCATCAGACACTTGGTCTAGAGGGTCATGAAGTGGTGTCCAGGAAAATATCATCGGGGTGTGTTGACTTTTCCCCTCCATATGCCTAAACCTAACACTGTGGTGGTTTCTTCTAGATAGAGACCTTGCTGCTGTGCTTTCTGTCTGTGATACTGCATTGGTACTGGATTGCTGTTCTCCCATGTTGTGCCAGTTTATGCCCTAGCACCTTTTGGAAGTTAGAGGTGGCTTCAGTTTGCCACAATCTCCTTGGTGAAAGATTTTCTTTTACTGTAATCCAAGTGCCTAGATCCCTCTGGATTTCCAGACACCGTTGAAATATTGGTTGCTTTTTTCCTATTTGTCCTGTTGCCTCTGAAGTTGCTGAGAGGAAAATTGTACCAGTCATGAGCTCTTCTGACAATCCTGCTCTAGGTAACCTGTGATGTCTACAAGGTGTCTTTACAGGGTTTTTATATGATTTTGGAAGAACAGTCTTCCTAAGACCTAAAGCTTCTTCCAAAGGAACTGAAGATAGTTTTCCACACAGCTGAAAAATACCACTTTTGTGGGAAATGTCTTGTTCATACAGTGTGCAAAGTGTTCAGTGGTTTCTCATGATGGTTAATTTTATTTGCACTGCCACCTTTAGCAATGTTAAAACACATCTGAAGTAGCAGATCTATCTTCTATTTTACGTCTTACCATTTATAACTTTCATATAACTTCACAAATTTCCTAAATGCTAGCTGAAGCTCAGCCTAGGATGAAAATAAACTAACTGAAAGACAGTACTTAGAATGCTTTTTGATTGATCTAAATATCCAGAGAAACAGTTCTGGGTATCAGAGAAGCAATCTCTGGATCAGCTAATTGGATTAGATTTTTAAATGATTCTATGTACATTAAAACTGACAATGGCTCTTAAAAATCATTATTTATGCCCTTCTATAAATTCTTATAAATGCATTGCAAAATACTCATATTATGTCAAGTAATAGGGCAGCATGGCTAAGATCAAAGTCTTCAGATTTCTCCCAAGAGAGGAAGGAGCAGAACATGTCCTTTTAATTTTGCAACTTTCTTTATTTGCAGTGGGCTTGTTTCTTGAAGTGCTATCACTGCTTCATGTACGACCAAGCAAGCACTTAAAATAAGTGCTAAAATATTTATATCCCAAATCATTAAAACAAGGTGCAAAGAGTCTTAAAAATGCACCATTTTGTAAAGACAGCTAAGAGAATTTTCAGTGAGTATTAAAAATGTTGCTGAAACCCAAGAGTCAAACAATCGTCCCCATTTTTGTGTCACTTGAAAATGTAATTGATTCTTTTTAGGAGACGTGTGAACCCTTCAGCTGGTGTCCTGGCCCACTAGTTATAATGGAAATTATTTTCTAGTACTCATTTTCAAAATAGAAGAAAATACAAAATTTAAAAAAAAAAGGGAAAAGACACAGTAAAAAATTTAAAATTTCATTAGTTTTCACATGATGAAAGGAAAGATTGGAATTATGAACAACACAGAGAAATAGAGCATAAAAGATCTGAAGATTTATAAATGGGTTTCTGAGGTAAACCTGTAAGAGTACAGTACTTAAGCTTCCCACTCAGCGGATGGAAGTTAAATACCTGTGAAAATCAATCCTTAAAACAGCCAAAACCAAAACAACATAGTTGCCTCACTTAACTCCTATGATTTTGCAGAGGTTGAGCAGATGGTTGTGGGTTTCAAGCTTGTTTCTTCATTTATGACCAAAGGCCTGAGTCCTTCTTTCAGGTCATATGTTCAATGACCATCTATTAAAACATGCAAGGATAGCCCTGGGCACCAGTCTGCAAGACCATTTTTACAGACAAAACACTAGAGTTCCTATGTATAACATCTTCATGCATTCACAAGCGCTTCAGGAAAAGGCTTTCAGTGAGTTAGGATTTAGAGAACACAAATGCTATTTCAGCCCTTGCTTTCCACTTCTCTGAGAAGTCATAGAACCATAGAACCATAGAATATCCTGAAGGGACCTATAAAGATGTTCAAATTCAGGTCCTGCGCAGGATATACAAGAATCACACCATGTGTCAGGGAGTATTGTCCGAACACTTTTTGAATCTTGCCAGGTTTTGTCCTGTGACTGCTTCCCTGGGGACCCATTTCCAGTGCCCAGCTATCTACTGGGCAAAGTGGGATGTGAAACCTTGTTGTGCTTTATATATGCAATCTCATTCCATAACTGTCAGCCACAGTGATTATTGAACCTTACTTAAAAGAGAAACACTGTCTCTAAAAAGACATATCGGTATAATACAGCCATAGGACAATAGAAGCTATTCACTGACTCTGGGTTTAATTTTTTTTTTTTTCAGGAATTTCCTCAAATCCACATACAGTTCTTAGTGCAGCATTCTACATTTGGATTTTCAATTTATCTAAAGGATCTATAAAAACTTGTGTTGCTCCAAAACTCCCAGTTGACCACAGAGAAAAGGCAGCCCAGGAGTATCAATTATCCTTGTCAACTGTAATTTACACTTTCTAAAAGACCTGGCAGATCTCTTCTTTCCAGATGCTGTAATAGGAATAACGTATGCAGTAAGCTGAGAAATTAATCTTAATAATTTTGTTCTTCAGTAATATTTTTCATTCTGCTGGAATGCCAAAAAGATTTAGATGTTACACAGAAAAATCTGTCTGAATACCTTTTGTAGAGTGCCTCATAGTCAGAGCCAAGAAAAGAAAAAAAAAAAAAAAAAAAAGGTGGTAAAGTAGCTGGAGCTCTGAAAAGCTGAAATAATTCTGAAATTGCCATTGTTTTTATCATCCTATCATTCCTCTTGTATGCTTTTCTATATAAGTCTGTTATTGCCTGGTTTTAGTTCAGTTTGCAAGCCACTGGGGGTAAGAACAGTGCTAGTGCTCTATACTTGCCTAGACTGATAGGAACACACTTTTTATGTTCCTCAAGCATGCAGAGATTGAGTTTAAGTAACAAAGCAGTTTAGCAGGCAGCCTGGCAGGCTACCCTCTCTAGCAAGAGGATATGCTCTTCTACCACTCCAGCTGACATGGCTTAGCATTGTTTTACAAAGGAGACATGGCTTAAAGCATCCTGAATTTCTCTTGAAATTTTCCTGCCCATGATCAGACATGTTCTGGACAAGCCTATGAGAAGTAAAGGAACTTTAACCACAGGGTATGTTGCTGGCAGCAGAATTTGTTAATGACTCCTGTAGATTTATTACTAACAAGGCAGATGTATCGGCAAGACTGAGTGATTCCTTGGCCGTGGAATTTAACTCTTGTTACTAACATGTTCTGGAGTGCCAAATTTTAATTTGGAAATATTATGTTCCTAGCCCCCATGGTGGGGTCTAGGAAACCTATTTCAAATCGGTGCTGTTTTCAATTTTGTTGAGAACAAGTGTATTATTTTTTATAATGTAATAATAATAAAAGTAATATTTTCTACCTACCTGACACTCAGTGTCATCTCTCCATGTTGCTGCTTCCTATCTCCTTTTTCCCACAAGAGGGAGTGAAATTTTATTACATGGCTGGTGTTTTCAGCACTGCTGGTCCAAGAGTAGGACAATGGCAGGGAAGGATGCTGACAAGTAACTATGGAAGTACTTGAGAAAAATAGTGCATGAGAAGACAGATGCAGGAAAATGAAATCAAATACATTCTAAAAAATGAAAAAAAGTAGTGAGTGAAAAGGAGGCTAGAGACAGGTTCAGAGTTGGTTTTCTTAAGCAGTGTTTTAGGTCCTAAAACTTTCCAAGAAATCCAAAAGAATCCCTCTTTAAAAAAATACTATGTAAATAATCAAGTATTTTGCATAAGCTTTATTTATTCAGGTCCAAGCCATCACTTTGTACATACTTAAAATGGGAATGAGGGATGGAATTGTAAACTGATTAGGTGATGGATTAACCTTTTCATGGTATTGAGGCACACTTACTATTGTGTATGCAGTGTGCTGACCATTAAAATGGTGGTCACGAGTCTCACAATGTTCACATGCTATAAGGTTTTAGATCTTCACATGGAGCAAAGCAGCTATGGATCAAAAGAATTAGAAATACTGTACCTTTTCCCACCCTTAGACAGCTCAATCTTAATTAATTATTGCAGCTGCAGTGTTTGGCACCAATACATGCTCAGAGGCCCGTTGAAGTCAATAAAACTCTTCAAGGCCAAAGAGTACCTCACAACAAATCCTTTTCCAGGACTGGGGCCTGGAATTGTTTTGAAGCACAGCAGCTGTGTGAACATTGTAATTAAAGCATGTCCTCATTCCACGGTCAAATTCAAACAAATATATGTCCTCTTCTTGACTGGGCCTGTTCCTACCGGCGAGTGCCAACTTCAAATCATTTGTCAATTATGGCAAGACACACACTTCACAACTTTGGCTTGCTTCAGACACCTCACTGAGGTTACAATTCAGATTCATGAAATGTAGAGACCTAAGTGACCTAATGGACAGAGGCAATTGTCTTCTAGGGGTGATTCAAAGCAGCTGCTCTCAGCTTCTTAAATGCAATGCTACACTAAACTGGTGTGATTGGATACACCCTGTTCAAGGCCATCTCACCTCAAACAAGATAAAGACTCAGGAAAACAGCTTGAGAAGGTGGGCAGGGGAGACTGCTCTCTGAGAATTATGATGATTCATAGTGAATATTTAAAATAAAATTACTAAGAAAAGATGGAAAATTTGATTAGGAACAAAAATTTTATTAACTACACAGGGTGAAAAAAAGAAAAACTATCAAAAATATTTAAAAAAAGGCAATATTTAAGTTTATAAGTTTGTTTTTAAAGTCTTCAGAGAAAAAGGATTACACACAAGATTTTCTGGTAATCAGAAGGGGAAATGGAACCAGAGAATCGTGAACAACAGTCATGGAACCAAAGAAAGAAAAGATGTAAATCTAATTTTTAAACAAATTTAGGGAATGCTGGATGCAACTGAAAGCTAGCAGGCCTTCTTAACTCAGTATTGTGTGGAAACAGAGGACTCATTGCTGAGCAATCTTGCTGAAGACGTCCATGTGCATCCATACTCCGAGCATGAACAAATGCAGATCAGGATATGTCACGAGCACGAAGCACTAGGAGGCTGATGAGAGGTCATTAGAGTACTCCATGTCCTGATTTCTAGAGATGAATGGAGAACAAAGCTTGCAGAGCCTGGCTGGAAGCTGTGCCTCTGTTAGAGGATAGGGCTTGGGCTCCAGCCCCAGCACACCATCAGAGGACCAGTCTAGCCTGCAAGATCCTCCTATCCTCCCTACTACATCTTTATGGAAACAGGGGCAGCTATTCCAGCAGCCAAGCAGGACTGTACAGTTTCTTTAGCCTGGTGGCTTTTCAGCAGGCTGGGCTCCCTTCTACCAACCCTTCCACAGTCATTCCAGCAGAAAAAATGACCAGGACAGAGCTCAGCATCCTGAAGAGTCAGCACTGGGTTTCTCCTAGTACTGTTTCTGTCCTTATCCCCTGCAACTAGACCAGCAGCTGGAATGCATGGAACAAATGCAGCTATCCACCTGATCTCCTGCTACTCTCTTCTCTTCCCCATAGCAGCCACCCATGTCAACTGGTACATAAGGGAATACATTTCTTGATGACAATTGATGCTGGCTATGTGAAAAGCAAATTTTTATTTCTTGGGAGGATAACCTGTGCTGAAGATTGGGATGGGGAGGGAATGGGAGAGTGTGTTCCAGATACTGCAGCTGCTAAGGCTGGGTGATCTTAATGTAAACAGCAGTATACTAAACATAAACATTTCAAATTTCAGAGTTCTTTTTCTGGGTGTCTTGACACCAGCTGGGAGTGGCAGCTTCTTGTTCTTCCTCTGTCACCCAATTTCGCAAGCCAGACTATTCTACCAGAAAGTTTGTGGCATGAATTCTGTATGCCTATAGGCCAGGGAAGAAGGAGAGGACAGGGACCACCCCTTTACTATCTTTCTAAATGTCTATGCACTGACAAACTGGAAATAACAGAAATATTCCATCTGGTTCTTCAGGTCTGAGGTACTTGCTCTAGAGAGATGCAGATATTCAAAGACATCTCTGACTTTTGCACATAAGCTCAAGTCATGTCCTGTAGTCCACAGGCCTTCCCTACCATCCTTTGAAGCAGCAGAAATTGTGCACTGATTGAATAGAGAATGTATATATCAAAAGTAAGTGCTCTGTATCTCCTTGCCAAGATGCCTGCAGCTGCCTATTGAGACACCTAAGCTGATGTTCCAGCCTGAAAGGCATCATTCCCATTCTCAACATTGGCATGCCATTTTTATTTTAAGAAATTGCAGCAGTGGGTTGTACTACCATCCCATTAAAATTTAGAGAGGAAAAAAGTGCAAAAGAGTTTTTGTCATGAAATAGCTTAATCTCCTGATACAAATACGATAGGAAAACAACAGCTTTGTTTTCCTTTCCCTGCCTTGGAATATAAACTCCTCCATCTTCCCTCTTCCACATCATGGGCAAGTATAATAACCACTGCTCTACAAAGTCAGGTTGGTCCTTTTTTTTTTTTCCCAGCCTCTCTTGTTGATGCTATTCCACTTCACATAAATAATTAAATATTACTGTTAAATAATAAATATTAAATAAATGGGCCAGAGAGAGAGCAGGAGAAATCATGGCACTAAGATCTTTCTCATAATATTTTCACATATATTGGTCGGATTTTTTGGGGGGAAACTTCATTTTTTGTCTACATTAAAAAAATAAATTATAATTATGAAAAAAATTGATTTAATTATTTTTTCCTACCATTTGTATCATACATTGACTAAACTGAACGTGAGTACATATGGGCGTAAACATTGTTTATGTTTCAAATCTCAGGCAGCAAATGACAGAAATTGTCCAAATTAATTACAGTAGAGAGAAGAATTGTAGAGGTAGACCTATTCCAATTTATGGTCTGCCTTTTTAACTAGTGTCACATTTTGCTTGGAGGTTTTCTCTTCTGTGTGCTATAAACATGTATTCGGGCAGTTGTCTAAACAGAAGGTGTATTGAAAAAAAAAAAAAAAAAAACAAAATCACAAAGTGATGTTCCACTTCTGGAGCAGTTGTTGAAGTGTAAAATGTTTGCAAGTCATTGCTCACCTTCCAACCCTGAGCATTCAGCTTTGAAAATATTTTTTCTCCCTTTCTTTAAAAACCCTAACAAACTAATAAATAAAATGTGCATCAACACTGTCTGAGTAAGGAAATACCAAGCATGAGACCAGATTTTGAGCAGCTTGTAGAAGGACTTGAAAACTACAAAAATTGAGCACCAGATATTAAGTGCTTGATGTTCAGGGTAAAAACAAAACAAAACAAAACAAACAAACAAACAAACAAACAAACAAACAAAACAGAACAGATGTAACTTTATTTTCAGAGATTCATATCTTCCAGAAGTGTAAGCCACAGACTTGCATATTGGTTTTCTGCACTTATTATAGTGAACCATTTTTTCTCATGCAAATTTCAGGATACTTGGAAGAGAAAATTTGAGCTGGTTATTTCAAAATAAGTTATTAAACATATATTTACCAATATGAAAACCTAACTACTCTATGAAAATTTGTGTGCATTTTGCTCAAAATGCATTACTCTAATTGACTTCACTACTCTAGCTTGGTTTTAGTCTTTGTACATCTTTACTGTGACTTAAATTTGCCAAGTGTGGGGTTCATTATAAACTGAAAAACCTGGTTTTGGCATTTCTTCAGCCTTCAGACCCTTCATCCATAGAACCTGAAAACAAATATTCATTTAGGGAGGGGCTGATGTGGTGCCTGATTTAGTTGCATAAGACAGGGATGCTCTGAAACAAAGATTGAAGTTATTCCAGCTCACATTAGGTGTTACTAAAATGCAGTGAGCTCTGAAGATGTGCCTGCCATTTTGGGCTGACGACTTGCAGAGGCTGGTGTTGAGCTAGAGTGGGGCTGTGTCTGCCCTGTACCAGGAAATGGGGATGTTCTAGTTTTGCTTCAATCTATTACCTAAACTTATATGGTAGGTTTGGATTCAAATCTCTCTTCTTCAGAATAAAAGGATTTAAGATAGAAAGTTTTGTTTTCAGTATATCCTTCTATAAAAATATGTATCAGAATTAATACAACAAACTTGCTCCTCAACACAAAGGTTATCACAGCATGTATTAATGGCTAAAATAAATACATTTTCCCAACAAGACGAATTATGCAGCAATATTCAGTATACCTGGAAAGGTCAGCATAGAACTCGTCTGGGAGCAAAACCAATAAATTATTTGTGTGATAAAAGCAATGTGTTGCCTAGAACAAAATGCACTGTGTTTTTTAACTCTGACAATTTATTTTCCTTATAAATAAAATATTATCCATGGTAAAACAATGTAGTGTGCAGTGAACAGAAATAATCTACAATTTTTAGCATGCACTTTAACAATGGTGTGAGTAACAATGAAACAAGTTCAGCAGTAGATGGAGACTAAGAGCTGGCTCTACAGGTAGGGAGGAAGAACTGTGGTTTTTATTGTTTCTAAAAATACTATGATACAATCAGCTCTTGTTGCAAGATGTGCAGCCAGCTGGAGTGAAAATTCATAATGACAAGTAGTTGTATATTCTTTCTGCCCAAAGTATCCGTTTGCTTCATTTTTTTTTCTTTCAGTGACACACAGCATCCTGCATGTGCACGAACACTGCTCAATCTATCTTCAAAATCCTTTACCAAGTTTTAGGAAAATTCCTTTAATTTATGCTGCATTTTATCATATATTATAGTCAGGAAGAAGTGTTTTAAAAGATGTTTTAATTTTTTTTGTCATTGGAAATCTTGGTATTTCTAGTGAACCTGAAAGAAGATTTAGATGACAACATGCAAGTCTATCTTAGCACATCTTGCTCTCTTCCCCCTAGCAAAGCCACTTTAGGGCCTTTCTTGTCTGAAGCCTGATGGAAGCTCCTTTAAGTATCCAGATGGAATTAGGGCAATAGCAGCTGCAGCTTCTGTTATATGCCAGCTCTATTCCATGGTATTCTAGCTCAGGCACTTCAATATTTATAGGTGACAGGGTGGAATCAAAGAGCCTTTCCTAAAACACTTAGTTAGGAGTACAAGGATGTGCTGCTACCTTTCTGGCAATATGTGAATTACCTCACCTCATCCAGTGCTCATGAAACACTGGCAAGTGTGATAAGTCAGCTGATGTTTGCTCAGCTAAGTGACAGTTTTCTTCTGTTACCTTGCTGTGTGTTTATTTCTAAATTTAGAAACTCAGTCCTATCTTTGTTTTTTTGTTTTTTGTTTCTTCCAAATAGGTTGCAAACTTTAGGAGAATGAATATTGTTAGAGATAAATACCATATCTGCTTTTTGTCCAATACCATAGCATATATAATACTGATGCATTTTTATTATTTTTCTTTTTTTTGTGTTATGACCTATCTCATGATAAATCTGCCTTTTTCTTTTTTTTAATACATCTGTGAATGTATTTGTGAATTTCACATCAGTCAGAGATGACCACTTTAATAGTTTTAATTCTTCATACTTCCCTAGCTGTGGCAGGATATGAAGTGAGATTTTTATAAGTTAAGTCTGAATCTGTCATGGACCCTGTGTCACCATGAGAGTTTATTTATTTGATTTTAGCAAAACCTGGAAGTCTCCTAAACTTATAGTGCCTTTTGAAACCAATGATTTACAGAAACAACACAATAACAAAAAAGTAATGACATTGGTGCACAATTTGCTTATACCAAACATTCACCTGAACTCCCCTTAGATTTGTGCATCACTCCTAATAATTTATCATTAGACTCCAGTTGCATTCAGTTGCATTCACTAAGGTAACTACCTTAAATGTTGCATCCTATAAAGAAAGCCTAGAAAACTAGCCAGATATCTGTAGTGCATGTGTTGACATGCAGATAAGCTGAACCTCATGGCTGTGGTCCATAGAGATGGAAACAGACAGAAAGCTGAATTCTGATTAGCTGGCTGGTACCACAGCTGCTCTGGTGGAAACACACTTTCCCATCCTATCCCCAAACTTAAAATGGTTCTCATCAGCAAAGAAATTGTAAACCCAGTCCAAACAATCCCTATGTGCTGTCTTTAATACAATAAAGATTCATTATAATCTGTCAATTTTATGTGAAAGCAGCTATATTTTCACCAAACAAAACCCAAAATATCTTTACAATAATGTTCTCATTCCCTTGACATTAATAGCTTGGTATAAATGACAATATGATGGTGTACAATGTGCGATTGTACCTATCAAAGCTCTAAATCTATACAAAACAATAGGAAATTTTTCAATTGTCTTGAACCACCTTTAATTTGTATTTTCATTTTATGAAATTTCTAAGTTTCAGCTTTTCATTCTGAGCTAAGTGGTTTGTTAATTTCTCTAGGCATTTATAAATTTGTTATTTGTTTCTCAACCAGGTCAAATTTGCCTTTCAATTTAAATATATTTTCATATTTGCCAAAATTGGTGTCAAGGGGGATTTTTTTGGATGGAGGTTCCAGAGTATTTCTCCCTTTTCCTCTCCCAGATTTTCCCAGTGTGTCACCCTGCAAGGACAATATATATTTTTAGATCTCTGAGATGGTCACTGTATTACAGCACCCATTTTGCCTCATCTCCCATTAAATTCACCATGATAATAAGAAAGATGCAGCTGGGTTCCTGTGGCTACTCAGGTTGGAAATGAGGATCTTGATGCTTGATGTGATAGACAAAAGACAACTCTACAGCACCAGGACTCAAAGTTAGTTCCTGCCCAAGAAAGCCATTTTTATAGACTTGTCCTGAACAAATATACACAAGGTAATACTGTATTAGTAGAAAAAGAGTATCACACTAAGTGAGATGCAAATTATAGGAATTTGTGCAGGAGTTTTGCATGTGTGGCAGGGCAGGAGAAACACCCAGTACATCAGCCAAGGGACAGACAATGTGCACTCTCAACTTCTCTGTCCTGGCCTGCTTTACTGTCTCACCCATATGATCTGGAAGAGGAAGCATAAGGAAACATGAGATCATTGGTAGGTCTTGCTGAAAGCACTTGAGGATAATGTGCCAATTATTTGTGCAACTGGGCTCACTTACAAGACTATAAATATTTTTACATGAAACCTAGAATTTCCCAGTAATTTTAAAAATAAGATGGAAAAATTGAGATTACATGACTATTTATTTCTTCTTTGCTCTTTTTTCCCTCCTGCTTTGGTAGAAAAGAGTATTAAAATTTCCAGGACATTAGTGCAATTTCTTATATATATATATATATATGAGCTAAGGTTCTGAAAACATCAACTGCAATGCAGAACGTCAGAGCACAAAAACTTTTTCACCTTATATTTTACACTAAATCTGACTAAAGAGCCTATCAAGAGACTTAGCAAATCATCACATCTTACTGTAAAGTAATTTACAGTTGCATTTGCAGGCAGGCATCAGCAGGCTCAAAACTCATTACAGCCAAAGATAACAACATTAACTTAATCCTGACAGGCAAAATACTCTAGTCAATACAATTGCAGGTATGGTGTGTTGAAACATCCAACTGCAAACAATCCTGAGAAAGGTCACAAGCAGCACAAGTGTTTAACAATACAAGTGTTCCAGCCTAGTGTTTTAGACAAAGGTTATCATCAGTGCTCAAATCAGAGAAATTCACACTGAATCATTGCCTTTGAAGTTTTAGTAACACCAAGCTTTCATCATAACCACAAGCAGTAGTATTAATGTGTCACAAAGTCTTTGTTTAAAAACCAAATTAAAAAAATGTATCCAACTCCAAAAAAAAGTGCATTAAGAAGTAGTCAACCATTTATTTGCATTTTTCCAATTTGTAATCTTTCTGTTCATAATATCTTGTTTACAAAGAAAGGTAGGTAAATATCTGAGCATCTGCGTTGCTTCCAAGCCCATATTCTCTACAGCACTACCAATTCCTACATAGTCTGTTGTTTTCACAAGATCTTTTGATTTATGTTAATAGCCAAGCTAGAAGATATGTGATTTGGCAGAGTATACAACTAAAGTATTAAATAAAGCTTAGCTGAATTCCTCTTTCAGAGGCACAGGCAGCTGTTTTGGAATCAAGCACTAAGAATAAAATTTAGCAAAAAGAGTAATACTAGTCACCCTTTGATTAGCAAAGTTCCAAGAAAAAGTGGGAAAAGAGCTCCTGAAATACGACGATGATTTGCCTCAAACACATCTTTGTTCAGTTGAATTAAATCCCTTATTGATTTTGATGTTTGCAGTAAGACTCTGATGCTAACATAGAAATAAAACAACCCTTATAGTGTCTGTTACCCATATAGGGCTGTTCCTCTGTACTTATTTAATGGCAAGTCCCAACTTCTAATTATTTATGTGATTTCTCAGGCTAACTAATGCAAATCACGTCTTTTTTAAGGCTAATATTTTCAATGTAATATTAAGACAGGAGGCTTGTTCCTACTAATATTTTAGCTTCAAAAGAAAAGAATTATTATAATTATTAGACTTTGAGGCCTCATTTCTGTATTGAATCAAGTAATTTAAGGGATAAATATATGAAAAATTCAGAAGTTCAGGACTGGATTTTCTCATCATTTTCCAATAGAACAATATTTAGTATGTTCTAGTAGTGGGTTAACTCTTCATGTGGAGAGTAACATGTACAAATAGCTGTAGAAGATTATCACATTACTCTTTGCTGTGGTCTTTGCTGTGGGGGGACAGTTTTTATTACAATAATAACTGGCACGTTACTGAGTCATGACTCAATTTCTAGGAGAGAGCTGATGCTTCTCGGAGAGGGACAGTCTCGAAGGTTAAAGCAACCATGCTTCATTAAACAAATGCATGCCACTAGATCAAGTGCCAATAACAGCATAACTGACACAGAGCAGAAGAGGTCTGCAGCAGCATTCTCACCTTGTTTCCACCAGCATGTATCATTGTGGATGCCTGTACTGAGGCCCAGCACCAGCAAGGGGAAGAAAACAAATGATGTCTTCATTGGGAGAGATGGGCACAACACAGAAATGTAATTTATCAAAACAAAGGAGAGACTGGAGCTGAACATCTGCATACACGTGTAGACAGACCTTAATTTCCAAGGTGTGGCAAAATATACTTTGGGGAAAATAATAAGAATATTTTTCAGAACATTCGAATTGTGGCCTCTCTGTCGAACTGCAGGTGGGAACACGAAATATCAAGACATTTGTGATTAGTCCACAATTCATATAAAACACCTGACTGCCTGCATTGGAATTTTGATTATATCTCTGAGTAGGTTTGTAAGAGTTAACATGCAAGAATTAGTGGCTATTAATATAACCTGAAATGGTCAGCTGTTAGCATAAATATTCTGTTTCTTATAAAATGTAATACAGCTCAATAGTTTATACCATTAACTCATTCTTTCTCCAGTGGTGATATTAGCAGCGTGACACAATGGAAAATTAACTGAAAATAATATTTAGCTATCCCAGCTCTGTATATTGCCAAGTATACTTGTATACTAAGATCAAGCAACAATAACTTTCTCCCTCATGTCTCAGTAATTATGCTTCAAAGACTCTGAAGCAAGAAGTTTATTAAGTTTTTATTTAAGTGCTCTTACAGGGCTCCTTCCCCCAAACATGCAAAATGCTTTTAATTATATAGTACCCATTCACTCAACCCAAACTAGCCACCTTTATTTGAAGTTACTTTGGGATTTTTAGCCTTTCTACTTTGCAAGGAGGAAGCACACTCACTGCTGAAGGTCAGCAGTGTTTTAGTGATCCTGATGAACCTGAATTATCTCCCTCCATGGGAAAGAGTCATACAACACATAACATTATTTAGCCTTAAAAAATAAGCATGGAAAATATCATGTGAAGGTGAAATAGTTACATGAATATTGTCTCTTATGCTCCTCCTGAGGGGGAGTACTCAAGGCCTGATGCAAGTCTGGATGTTCACACTCTAGTGAGTAAAGTCATGAGGCTGCCTGGTTCCTGACTTAACAAGAAAACTTAGGAGTTTCAACAGCTATCCCAAGAACTTAATGTCTACTACTACCATTCTGTTTAAATCATATCACTTGTCTGTTCTACTTTCTCTTCAGATTATAAGGGGTTCAAGGCTCCAAAAAGTCCTTTTAAAGGATATTTTAAGTCTGGTCACATTTGCTGCCCTTAGATGTTCAAATCATCTCTAGTCTTCTTTCCTGGTTTTATAATAAACCAATCATCACACCTTTAGTCTGGTCGTTTTCATGAGCAGAAAGATATTTTTTTTTTAAGGAGAGTGGTAGTGTGGAAATTGAAAGGAACTGTGAGAGGGAGTTTGCTGCTTCTAGCTTTGAAAGAACAGTGGAAAAAGTACAAATCACCTTTTTCCTTTATGAGTGTTTTTGTGTACAGTACACACATACAGTGTAAGTGAGTGGACTTTCCTGTTCATGATGAAAAACTTTTGAAATCATTGACTCCTTAAGCTAATTCTCCATTATAGTGAGAGAATTAAAACACCTCAAAACTTGCTTCTCAGATATAAAAGCCAGTAAGCAATAATCAAGGTTGAGAAGGCCTATTGCTTTTTAACTAAGCTAAACTGACATACACTATCCACTATGCCAGAAGATTTGGGTGCCACGAAGTTTAATCACTAAAATTTAGCACATAGCCACCGTGGCAAGCACTTCAGTGACTTCAGACTAGGTTTAACTGTCTGGCCCCCACCCTAGTCACCCCTTATCTGTGCACCTCTGTTCCTAAATACCTATTAAGGAACAAATTAATAGGTCTGAGGTACTTAAGATGATCTAAAGACTTATACTGATGTAATCTGTTTAAGATGATGTAAAGGTTTAGCATAGATTATACTTATATATCTGAAAGCTTTAGTTAGGTTTATCTGCAAAAGCCCTTCCAGGACAGTGTTTGGAGGGAATGGAGGTGTAAAGGGAAAAGGGAAACACCAGAAATGTGGGAGAACAGTAAAGAAGCAAAGGTGCATATTTTGCCTCAAGCCATGCACTTGAAAGGCTATGTCAGTACAGATCTAGGAATACATGGCTTGTCTGGAATACTCTAAAGATACCAAAGCAGTTTATTAAATATCTCCCAAACGTGTTAATGAGGAAATTGCTGTTGACATTGTTAGGCAGTCTCTAGATTTGTTATTTGGTAACCATTAGAGTTAACTCTTTGAAAAGGTAGAAATGAAATTTTACTATCTAGACTAAATGTATACACATATATTTAAATAAAAACCTGTACAAAAGAGAACTTTGAGGAGAGTTAACAGCATTCATCACCTTCCAATTTCCTATCAGCTCTGCTCTAGGATAGATTTCACTTACAGTGAAACACTTATAGGTACCTGTAATTATATTATTTATTTATATAATTGCATATATAATATGTATTATATATAATTTATGTATTTAAAATTTTATGTTTAGAACTTATAGGTTATATTGTCATGCATACGTACAAGGGAAGGGAAGCTTAATTAAGAATTTCAGTCTTAATTGTCATTCTCCCTCACCTTTGAGACTTGAACTAAAGAATCTTAAACTTGTTTTCCCTTTTTGATCCATCTTGTCCCTCCAGGAAAAAAAAAATTCTACTACTGATTTGTAAAGGTATACAGTGATAGCTTTTATGCTTTGCATGTAATAAAATAAGATAGCATTTAAGGATTTCAGATTAGCTGGCATTTGAATTTCTTTCTTCCAAAGCAATGTGAACTTTCCAGCCTATGTGCTAAAGATTGAAGTTCCACAAAGATAAAAATGGACAACGTTTCTTTAGCAGACAATTTGTCACCTAGCCTTTAAGTTTTACTAGCCCGGAGAGATATCCGACAACTAAATAGTGAAAGGAAAGTGAATGATTAGCTGGCAGACCTTCAGGCTACTGAAAGATAGTTTTAGTAGCCTGTCATGAAAATCTGTGGCCTCAGGCTGTGGGGCTACTTTTTATTTCCAAGCCTGTTATTGATTTTGGTATGAAGAAAATAATTTGGTGTTGTTGCTTAAGGTGTCACTGAGAAAGGAAAGAGAAAAGGGAAAAAAAACCAACCACATGTTTCATTTGCTAACAGTTTTTAGTTCAAATTTACCTTTTTATTACAACATGGATCGAGCTGGTAGATGAAGGGCATTTACTACTTAAAGGTACTACCATCTTTATGAAACATGGCACACTAATCGAAAACACAAGTAAACTGAAAATTAAATTTAAAAGCCTATAATTTAGTATCTTCCTTGCCAGGAATGATGACTTTCATTTACGGAGGGAATCCAGAGCTGCTCAGGGTCAGTCTGATGTGTGCCATTTTCAGGCCTATCGTGGAGGCTGATGGAGTTGATTAATTCCTTGGAACTCAGCTTTGTCTTCTCCAGCTCACTGAACAACTTCATTTCAGCTGATGAGTTCAAACAGGGGTCAGAGCAATCCTCATTTCTGACAATCCCACAAAATGGGAATTAATTTTATGAGTTAGTACTATTGTGTTCAAAACTAAGCAGAAAACAGTCAGCTGATTTAACCTAAGGAGGGAAAGAAATATTCCATTTACAAAACCTACTAAGATGTGCTGAACTGTTTAAAAATACAGGAAAATATTTATATTAGCCAGGGAAAATGATTAAACATCTCATAGAATCTAATACCTGAAAATCTGTTTAAGATCCACGTCAGAGCAAACACTTAAAATGTAGCTGTTGCTCTTCATAATTTTTAAAAAAACACATTCAAAGTGGATTTAAATGAGTTTTAGAGAACTGAAAGATGCACAGTGATGAGGAGAGCATACCTCCTTTAGAAGTAATAAGATTACAAGTTCTAATTTTGTTTTAGTAACTGTGAAGATATCATAGAGCAATGCTCCTCATGTAAGTAGTAATGGCATTTAACATTATGGATACTGGTACTCTCTTCAGAAAGTATTTTACAATGCAATCTTCAATGTTTACACTCAAAGAAGATTAAATAAAAGTAACATTATTAAACAAATGCAATTATGAAAAATTATATACCAACACCACCACTTGATCTGTCATCATGTCTTTCAGATAATATTGAGAGTGATTTTAAAGACTTTTTAACAACTATTATTTCCATAGAATGATCTAGAACTGCTTGTTTCTTATATGAGCAAAACTTACACATTACAATCATTTGCTAAGGATGCTGATTCTCTGGCATTTTTCTTCCCATGTTCTTCCTTATTGTTTCTTCTTTGAAAAATCTGCCACATCTGAAACACCACCTAGACTTATAGAAGTGTTTTTTTCTCTTTTAGTTTGCTGGGGTCTGGTTGAATATCAGTGAACAGGGGCAAGGAGGGTGCCATATTCAGCAGCAGTGATTGTGAGTTGTTCCAAACTGACAATTGCATCTTCTTTATTTTACTTAAAAAAGTTAAAACACGGACTTCTAAATGGAATTACGTTCAGGTTGTGATTATCTATTCATACATAACCTCAGTAGTGCAACAGGATGGAAGCTGTAGATTTATCTGTTTCATCTGATTTTCAATGTGAGAGCAGTGTTTGACTTGTATCTCCACCAGTTTATATGCAAATACTTGATCTTGTTCCTTTCTTCAGGGTAGGAAACAACTCTGGTCGGATGGCATGAAGGAAAGTCAAATACAGTCAGATTACAAAGGTCACATTGTTACTTTGATGTTTTATTTTTCCTCCAAGTTGTAAAGGGATCTGTTTATTCCTTCCCTAACCTGGTTGTCCAGAAAATCTCAACATCCAAAAAAGCATCAATCCAGCATTTGTTCTCTAGAAGGCTGGAATCAGAAATGCTGTTTTGGATGAAATAGCCATGTCTGAAGTCATCCTGCCAGGAAATTTCTATGGGGTTTTTTAACTCTTTTCTCACCCCTTACTTTTCTGGGAGACAGGAGGATGAGTTAGAACTTTTGCTTATCTGTACAATCTGGTTTCTCCTTTTAAATAGGATTGATTCCAGAAATTGCAGACTTTGGGTTCAAAATACAGAATCACTTCAGTGAAAAGAATATATTAAATGTTTTCCGAGTTTATGCTTTCAACTTCCATTGTTTTCTGTGTCAAAAGATATGGCAAATCAGCAGCTAAGAGCCAGAAAACAAAATATTTTTTCAGTCACTTGTGAGTCCAACAATTGTTGAAGCTCAAACTCTGTGCTAGTGGAGCAAATAGAGTTTAGGAACTTTCATTCATCAGCTGATTTTTGACATTAACTCACGTAATCCTTTAAATCTCCTTGTCCAATGAAGCTGAGAGCTTGTTGCAGATCTTATTATCAGTACACGTGGATGATACAATGTTTTTAATTTATAAATGTATTTACATTCTCAGATATTTCACTCAGAATAAATGACTCCATTGTAACTTGCAATGAAAAAAAAGCAAACTGCGAATAACATTTTCAAATGTCACTATGACAATGAACCTTAGTTGCTTAGAAGTGACTTTTTCTGAAAGACTTCTTTAAATAGAAACACTTATCATTTTGATTGCCAGACTAAAGGGGGAAAAATGTGAGGATGGTTTAGTTCCACTATAGAAGGCTTCAAGTGCTATGAACTACAGTCTATGACCTATAAAAATTATGTCCTGAGCAAAAATATGGGTTGTGCAACAAATTTTTACTTTGAAATATGCATAAAATTTTTATCACCAAAGCATATTTTCCAGGGGGGAAAAAAGAAAATAATGCATTCAATAATTTTGATCAAGGTATTGCTCATTTTTCTCCAAACCCTCCTATTACTGGGCTTACTTAAGTAATTAAGTCTCCCATTTGTAACTGCAATTACTAGTTATCAGATTATGCACAATAATGACTAAAAGGTACACAGAACACTGAAAGTGGATGGGGAGAATTACCTAATCCAATTCTGCAAATGGTAACCCATTTTTCGAAGTGAAAATCTGTCTTTCTAGAGTAATTTTCCTGGTTGTTTCTCTTTCCAGCATGTGCAAAACTTTCAGACTGCCTCTGCTTTTCCTAGTAACAGGATGACAACTTGTTTTGCTCACAGCTATCCACACTGTATCTAACACCCACCTCAAAAAGTCTTATTATGATGTTTAACATTTTTTTCATCAATTGGGAATGAATTTAGGCTTTTAAAGTCTAGAGTCCTACTATCTATCCAGATGATGATTCTGTGCCATTTTAGTATTGATGCAGTGACTTCTCCACATTTGGCATTTCCTGTGCTAGAATGTAGTCAGACTGTGAATGTCATAGATTAAAACAATTTCCAAATCCTACATACCTTGAACACGAGGATTGCAAGCAGTGTCACTTGTGTTTTGACTGCTGCAATCTACTTCAAACTCCTGGGCACTGTTTACATAATCTTCTGAATAGTGCTGCTGACACACAAAATTATTTGTGGATATACATACCTCTATATGGAAATTCCTAAAATGAAACCTGATTACTCAATAAGAATTTACACAAATTAGAATACAAGTGTATTTTGCAAATGACAAGATATTAAACATTATACAGGCTTTTGTGCTTTGTAGTGTAGAGAACTTTGAACTTCCAGCAATGTTAGGAGACATCCTATCAGCTGTAGATCTGTGTCTTGCATTGGCAGTGTAAAGTATAAATTCAAATTAATCTTTTGATAGAAGAAGTTTCATCCACAATTTTAGGATCAGGAAAGTGCAACTGTCTTTGTATCAATGTAGGCTGTAAATTGGAGTTGCAGCTTTTTCTGCAGTAAAAATGAAATTATATGCTATTCAAAATGAACTATAGGATGTGAAATGAGCATGACTATGTATTCAGATTTGACATAAATGCATCACATTTATTTCAGATGCTGCTGTTTCTGCTTAACAAATTATGGAAAGGTTTTAGCAGTCTTATGGCCCAATAGACAAAAATAGAAAGAGGAACTGAATCCTAAATGAATAAATAATAAAAATAAACTGAATGCATAACAGCAAGCACTTCTGCATCAGCCACTTGCCATGTCTCTTTCTTATATTAAAAAATGGACAATACACATGGGAAATGTGTGCTATCCATTCAGAAGTCTTCAAATAGCATTCATTAATTAATCCTCATAGGATACTGTTTTAAGTAGAGGAACTAGTGTCTCTCATAGATGAGCTCTTCTCTATTTAAACAGTACATTACATCATTATTATTATCATCCTTAATCCAGCCTTTTGCAACCAATATCTCACATCCACTGTGCTTCACTGTGCTCTGTCCATTCATGTCTAGAAAAGATAAATCACAGAATGCAGCCATGGGGCCACTTCCACCCATCCCTAGCAAGTCATTGTTAATCTGACCTGAAGTGACCAGCTTTAGGAAGAATGTAATTTACTCATTATGCCCACTGAGTTTTAGGTTTATTTCACCCTCTCAGTAGCTTCAGCCCAGGCATTGTCACCTATCCTGTTCTGAAAGGTTTCTCATGAATTAATATGCAATCTCTGATAAACTGGCCACAACACTGAAGATATTGAAAACTGAGACCCAGGACTTGAACTGCTGCTTAAAGTCAAGCAGAAGATTTGAAAATCCAGGGAAAATATTTAAATTCTCCAGATATGAGAATACACTCGTGCTTTGCAAAGTCAAGAGGTTGTGAAGACCCCATCACACTTGAAGATTAATCCAAATCATAATTAATATGAAAGAATACAATACCTAACTTTAGGGTACAAGGTCTGTCAACCAAATAAATTTGATTTATCATCCTTTATTGACATCTATATTGATAACTGAATGTGCAAAATGAATTAATGAATGAATGAGGGGATCATTTGAAAAAAAATTATAAAAATGAGTTGTTCTTGGTTTTTTTTTAATCCTTTCATTATTTGCTCATTTCTTTATCTTCATGTTTATTTCAAAACAGGTACCAGAAATAAAATTAAAGAAATAAAAAATTGCATATGGCAGATATGGCAGGGCTTTGGTAATAAAAATGTGGTGAGCACTCCAATGTCAGTCCTATAATGGACTTATTAAAAAAAAAACCAAAAGGACAACAAATTATTTAGGATAGATGAATTGACAGTGAGTGAACAATGAATGCCAAAATGATTTCTTTGAATTGTTTTCAGTGGGGAATGTGCTATGTGGGTTTTATATTCTAAAATACTGGTTGCAGTTTGTAGTTTTATATAGTTACTGAACACATCTACATCTTTCAGCATTTATTTGTGGGCTTTTTTCTGCTTCATATTATCAGTAAATTGACATCAAGCCTGTCACAGAGCCCAGCAGAGCCCCAGTATGGCTAAGGTTGAAAGAGATATCTGGAGGCCTTCTGGCCTAATGTCCTTGCTCAGGCAGGGCTTCTAGAGCAGGTTCTGGTGGCTGCTGAACACCTCCAAGGTGGGGCATTCCACAGTCTCTGTATGCAGCTATTTCCTGATGCCCCTGTGGGATGTGCTGTGTTGCAATTTGTGCCCATTGCCTCTTGTCCTGTCACTGGGCACCACTGAAAAGAGCCTGGCTCCATCCTCTTTGCACCCTCTTTTCAGGTGTTTATGTGCACTGAGATTCCCCAGTGACCTTCTCTTCTCCAGGCTAAATAGTTCCAGCTGTCTCACCATCTCCTTGCTCATAAGGTGCTCCAGCCTCCTCATCATCTCAGTGGTTCTTTGTTGGACTGTCTGCAGAGTATCCATGTCTTCCTTGTTGCCCAGAAATGGACCCAACCCAAACAAGGATCACCTCCCTTAGCCTGCTGGCAACACTGCTGTTAATGCAGGACACAATTTGCCTTTTCACCACATTGTCAGGTCGTGTTCAGCTTGGTGCTCACTAGGATCCCCCTTGAATGCAATGCTGCTTTCCAGCCAGTCAGATCCTGGCTTATACTGTGCCTGGGATCTTTTCTTTTCAGATGCAGGCCTTAGCACTTCCTCATGTTTAACTCTTCGTGAGACATGCAAAAGACAGTGCACACAAAACTCACATTCTGGCAAAATATAACAAGTACAAAACAAAAATTTTCATTTTCTTTCACTTCCCACCCGTAACACGCATGAAGAAGAAAATGTATATCTAGTACACTGAGCATAACAGATACACAAAGTGGAGTAGTCAACACCTTTCCACATCTTGAGTGTGCCTGGTATTCCTTTGTTGACCAGTATTCACAAAGGATTCAGGATATCTAGGACTCTTCATGTCCTTTCCCTGAAATAATTCAAACTCTCTCATTTACCATTGGATTTAACCATGACAGTCAAACAAACACATCAAAAGTGTCTACCATGTAGCTTGTCAGCCATTCAGCTCCCCACTCTGCATTTGGGAATCCTTTTTTGAAGGTGGTGCCTCCTATAATGGATTTTATGGAGGACCTGCTTGCTGGAATATGACTGCCTATTCTACTGCACATCCTGGGGCTTAATTCAGAGGTTTTGCACATCTGGTCTCTGCAGTTCTGTATTCACACAGAGAAATATTTATTTATATATCCATATTTAGGGATTTATATTCTAGATATTTAGATACTGTCCATAGACATGCTATATACTACAGGTGTGTGACATTACACACAGAGCTACATAAATATAAGACCTTAATTTTATAGTTGCATCTGCAGCTGTAAATTTATATTTGTAAGGTACATCTAAGATTTTAGATTTACATCTAGATAGCTATCTTCTGTTCTGTAAGATTTTGGGTATATCTGTGTTATAGTGAGGAAGACATCAGCAACACACATACAGCTCAGAAAGGAAGTGTAAAATTAATGTGCATCCTACAGTGATGGACTTCCCTGCTACTTCAGCTCCTCTTAGAATAGCCAGGCCAGCAGGGACAGAAGCTCAACTGAGAGAACTGAAGAGTGGCAGTCAAAAGCTGTAAATTATTATTGGAGAAAAGAAGACTGTAGAGATACACATGCATCAATGTCTTAAAGCACTGGGAAATATGACAACTGGTTCACTGCTTATCCCTTTTTTTGGCTGTGTCTCTGATTTAATTATCAGTTGTTCAATTTGTGTTTTTAAAACTCAATAAATGTGTGTTCAGCATTAAAAAACACCAGAACTGAAACAGAGAGGGAGGGAAAGAGGGAAAGCACACCACAGTCCCTTTGCACTGGCCTTTGTTAGCTATATGCTATGACACTGATCTTTTCTCATGGACTGGAAATTTTTTGCTCAAACCTTCTTTTCATTATTAAATTGAACAAGCAGAAATTGCAAAGCTGAGCAGATGGTTTCAGGACACACAAAGTAACTTGCCTCTTGGACAGAAAGATCATTAGGCTATGGAAAGTACTAATTAACAGTTACCATTTGTGGGAGTTCTCAGCAGCTGACATTGAAAAGATCATTAATAATATTTTTTAAAATGTGTTATTTTAAAGTTATGAGTAAATTTGTCAGACTCTAGTGAAAATCAAACGGAAGAAGCTGTCATAAAAGGATGAACAGTACCATTGGAAGTCTTCACTATAGCAATACCAAGGTACAGACATTTACTCCTGTGGGGGTGATCAGTTTTATTGGGGGAAAAAAGACAACTTTTTTTCCTCCACATTAGTACACCTGCTTCAGAGCTGATCTGATTTTTCTACAGAGCTAGGCTCTGTCCCTTGGAAAAATATATTTATGATGGAGGCTGCAGTGCAAATCAGAGTTTGGGACACTGGGAATGCATCCTTCTCCAGCTGCCCTCATGTTCAGAACAAATCCACAAACTCTTCACAGCAGTTTTTTAAATTTATTAGAATGAAGAAAAAAGGAAATCAATATTAATTTACTGTAATGTTTTAAAGAAAGAGTGGAAAAGCTATTTGTGTGCAGCGGGACATTTTCCCAGTAGAGGAAAAAATATATTTTGAAAATTAAAGGCTCATGAATGAATATTTAAGATACATAAACATAAGCCTATAAAATCTGCAACAGTTATTTCAGATAAGATTTGTAACAGCCACTTAGGTTTTCACAAGTGTGATAAAGTCTTCTGACAGAACAAAACATAATTCAATGAGTTAGCAAAACTCAACAGACTGACTAATCCATTTAGGTCACAATGATATTTTCAAGCACATAAACTTTCCATGCATTCAAGCTCTTACAAATCAAACTGCATTCATAAATGCTGCTATACTAATGAGAGGGGAGTGAAACAAAACCTGAAATTTATTAAGATTGAAGTTGGTAAATGCTCTCTTTTATTTTCCCTTGTGCTAACATCTTTCAAAAGTAAAGAGTACGAAGGGAAAAGTCAGAGATTGACTAGGAACAGGGGAGAAAGGAGTACTGATAGTGATTGAATTATGTTGATCACACCAGAAAAACAGCTACCAATGGCACAGGAGACTGGGACTGTCAGCCTGGTACCATCTGGCAGCCAACATTGCAGAGCCTGACATCAAGGAGGCAATGTTAACTCCACCACTGAAAGGGGCTGTGAACTATGATCAGAGATAGAGCCCCATCAACAGACATCTATTTTCCTGCTTTGCCATAAACGTCAGTGTCCATAGACCCCTCAATTATTCAGTGTTCTGCTGAAGGTTAAAGGCTTAGAACTGATTTTATAAGGCAGTCTTGACACATATTGTTTCCCCTGACCACACACACGCACACACACACAGGATGCAGGCTGGGAATGCCACAGTGGATAAAGATCAGCAGTAATTCATTTGCAATAATTACAGGAAAAATGAGCAGGGCTTAAGGTGAGGAAAAAGCAACAGAATTTGTTACTTTGGAAAAGGTTTTTTGAAAGCAAAAGGCTAAACACATTCAGTGGTTTTTTTTTGTTGATGTTTTCCCATTTTCAAAACCAACATTACAATTTTATGATGCACAAAATGGAAAACTTTCAAAAATGTCAGGTTTTGAAAAAGATTACTATGAATAATGTATTTCAATACAGCTTTGTCAAACTGTTCTATAGTACATACATTTGTAATTTCTTAACACTGAATTTACTGGGAAGTGACACTACTGTGCTCATGCTGCTCACACTTGTTTACAAATAGAGGCAGTCAGGCTTTGAGCTTCAAATTCAAGTGTCCAGATACTGACGTGACTTGCCTGAAAGCACTGGCAGAAGAAGTGTGCTGTGTTAAAAATTCATAAAGAACACTGCTTTTTATTTCAAGAGTAACAGGAGCAAAAGGTTTTTGCAGTGCCCTGGGAAACAGAAAGTTCAAATATTGCGAAGTTGCAGGAGCAGATCAGAGCATACTATTCACAGTTAAAGCCTACAAGGCAGTTCTTTATAGTGTCTTGGGTGAGACAACTGAAGGAGAACTGAACCTAAGGAGCCAATTTGCTGAGTTTTGTTCAGTCTGTAAATTGAGTAGTTTTTATTATAGAATCATGAACTGCAAGAGCTGCATATAGAACAGTGGAAAACTGTATTTGAATTTGAGTATTTCTAGGTTATGTAGGCTTATGTTTCTGTAACTCCTCCAAAATGTGAAATAGACCCATGAAAGGCTGCTACAACAGATTAAATCTTTCAAAGTTATGTCAACTGTTATTGATTCCATAGCTGGTTACTTTTCCAGACACCTTTGTGGGAAGAAGCTGTGTTCAGGCTCCAGGCTAGGAGACAGGTATGGGCTTGGTTTTTCATTTTGTTTTTCCTTTTTAAAACTGTTTGTGTGCTCAAACTTCCCCTTCAGAAATGCATGCACTCACTGAGTTAGATCTAAGAGTCTACTACCTAAGGTGTAACATTTCTTTATCCTCTTGTTCTCTTTATCCTGAAGTCTATGCTGACTGCTAAGAAAAATGCTATGCATCATGTATTTTAAGATGTCTTTAAATGAATATTCAGCAAAACTGTCTTGTATTTTAGACAGTTTCTGAACCAGATCCTTCTAGGAGAGACAAACAACTAGAAACACTTGTCAAATATGTTATTTCATACATTTAATTAATATCTATCAAATGTCTGTCAGATGGCTGACTGAATTATTTGAGGAAAAATTAGTAGAGTAAAACCTCAGTTTTTGACAGTAGTCAAATTATGCAAAGGGGGTCCACCTCAAGCCTATGCACACAAATACCTATGCTTACCAGTATCAAGACAGCAGCATTATGAGAAGAGCTCTCACACTTTTGGGAGGAGGGAAATCAGCATGCACTGGCTGAAGAGCCAGTACTCAAATGCACACAGCCTGGGGAACAAGCAGGAGGAACCAGAGACCTTTGTGCAGCTGAAGCTCAGATCCCAGTGGGGTCACTGGAATGGGCTAGGAAGGCTCCCATGACTGAAGTACCACAGTGGGGGGGTACAGGCTCCTTAGGAAGGACAGGCTGGGAAGGGAAGGGAAGGAGAGAGAGCTGTCCTTTATGTGAAAAACTATCAGGCACACATGGTTCTCTGCATTGGGATGGATGAAAAGCCAGTCAAGAGCTTATGGGTCAGAAGATAGACAAACATGGGTGATTTTGTCATGGTTATCTGCTGTGTGCTGCTTCAACAGGAAAAGTAAGCAGAAAAACCCTTCTTACAACAGGAGGAAGTGCATATTCATATGCTCTTGTCTTCATGGGACACTTCTATCTACCCTGATATTTCCTGGTAGGGCAGTACAGCAAGCCACAAGCAGCTGAGGGAATTTGTAGAGAGAGTTGATGACAGCTTCCCAAGACAGGTCATCAGTGTTTGGAAAAGGGTAGATTATCTTCTGAACATGATACCTACAAACCATAGAGTCCTTGTGGGACATGGGAAGGTCAGGGAAGCCCTTGGCTCCACTGAGAAGGAGACGATGGAGTTCAGGATCCAGAGAAAAGGGAACAAGGCAAGAAACAGGATCACAGCTTTGGATTTTAGTGGAGCAGATTTACTTAGGGATCTACTTGTAAGAGTCCCACAGGGGACAACTGTGAGGAGAAGAGGGGTCCAGGAGGACTTGTTTCTCAGGAACCAAGCTCATCATATCCAAGCTCAAGAATAGCTTTCCCACATGACCAGAAGCAAAAGTGGCAGGAGGCCAACATGGATGCACATGGGTCTCTTGAATAAACTCAAATACCAAGAGGAAATATATGGAATGTGGAAGGAGAGTGAGGTAGCCCAGGACAAATGTAGTGACACTACATGCTGGAATGAGTTTAGGAAAGCCAAAACTCACCTAGAGTTGGAATATAAAGCCTTAGAGGTCCCTTCCAATCTGAAATATTCAGTGATTCTACAATTCAGTGGTTTTGTGAAATAATCAAAAAATGTCCAGTTCTCCCTGGTTTGTGTTTGTGAATTTTTAAATTTTTCTTCTTAGGTTTGTTTAGTCTTGTCATTCCTTCTCTGCTTATCTTGAGGAGGCTCAGGAGGCTCACCACTCTCTAAAATTCACTGAAAAAGAGGTTGTAGTGAGGTGGGAACCTGTGCCTTATAGTGTCACTGCACTGAGAGAACAGAGACCATGGGCCTAAACTGAGACAGGGGATTCAGACTAGATATTAGGAAAAAAAAATTTCCATTGTTAGGGTGGTTAGGATTGGAAGAGGTTGCCCAGGGAGGTGGTGGGGTCACAATGCTCAGAAATGTTTAAGAAGTGTCTGGATCTGGCAGTGGATTATATGGTTTAAAAGTTTAGGGCTACAGTGAGAGTGGTGGATTTCTGGGTCATCTAGACCAAATACCTTATCTACACACATAGGCAGTCCTAAAGCCTCCTACAGTTTTCTCATATGCTAACCACCAGAATATTTACTACCTGGTGAATGTCAGCACCCTAATCCTTTCCAGGTGAAAATAAGTGGCATAGAGAGGATGTGAGAATCCTGTCGTGAGGCATTTATGAAGAAGCTTGCTATCATTCATGAGGAAGCTCCTAGGAAAAGATATTATGCTCTGATTTGTGTGGATCAGGAAAATGTACAAGACTTGAGAGCTCCATTCCTTCAATCTCTGAACCTTTAGCAACAGTGGAGCAGAATATCAACAACTTTCATTCCCCCTCCTCTGTGGCAGAGCTCCTTGATATTCTCACTGGGACTATAGACCTGCTGTTATATGTTAGCTTGTCCTCTTTGTTTTTTTTCTTTTCTTCCTTTTTTTTCTCCTCTCCTCTCTTTTTTTTTTTTTTTTTTTTTTGCTAGCTCTTGAGGAAAGTAGTGGTTTTTTCCTCATCTTCTCTATCTAGAAAGAGAAAGGATTTTGAGATGGTAGAACTTTGGGGTGAAGGGAATCTTTTTGTCACTTCCCACTGGTAACTTGAGATGGTTAACAATTTTTTGTTTATTTGAAAAGCAAGTCCATAGACTCATATTATAATTATCTTGATGTACTAAAGACATTTAGACATATTTTGCAAATGCATCAGTATGATGAGATTGCCTGCTTTGTAAACCCCAGAACAGCATGAATTGGATGCCTTTTTTTCCAGTGACATGGCACTTGCAAACATCTGGATTAGAAAGCTAAGCATGCTCTACTCAAAAAAAATGAGTGACCACAAAACTTTCTCTTTTTGCAAAATGCTTTTTCAATTAATTTTGCTTGGATGAAGAAGCAGTCCCCTGGGACCTCTTCTTACACACCACAACTCTGTAGCTCCCATGTAAGACAGATTTCCACTTCCAGCAATAGATATGCAAGAATTTTTCTCATATCTTATTCAAGCCCTTTGTTTCTCACTAGACTTCTAGTCTCTGATTTTCACTCTCACCAAAGCAAAAAAACTCACAGTTCCTGCAGCTCTGCTGCAGCTGCATGCAGATATAGCTATGACTATACAAAAGTCTTGAAGGTCAGATATCACTTGAGTAGAGATTTAGAGCCTAGTAGTTCAGATTTTAATAATATCTTTATTCACCAAGAACACTGTGAAAATTCTCCTTGTTAGATACTAAACAGAAAAAGTTCATCTATTTAAAATAAGCATATGTTTAAGTCAAAAGCTTCATAGTGAAAATGCTGCCATGGTAAAGGAAAAGTGTAAACATCTTCCAATGTTTCAAAGGTAGGAAAGTGAAATTACAAAGAATGCCTTCCACTTATCAAATAAACAAAATAGTGTAGAGTTAATTCTTGACAAATTCCAGTCTATTATCTTTGAAGTTTACCCATTTTAAATCTGACCAGGTTTTTCAACCAGGAAAAGGTTTTATCAGGAAATTGCTAAAAGAAAACCTTGTGTGTGGTGCTCATATTCAGAAAATGCAAAACAGTTTAGACGATAAGTACTGCTGTATTAGTGTGTTCTTGCTCATTTATAAGATATGGTTAGACAGTCTAAAATAGTGATTTAATTAATATGAAACAGTAGGCAGACATAAGATTTACTATACTCTCTATCTAGCCAAAAAATCTGTAACTACTCAAAAAAACTCTGTACTTCACTGTTCTGAAAAACCTACGTGCTTTGTAAGAGATGCCTGATGGATAAATTGCTATGTGGTAGATCCCTAAGACAGAAGGGAATGTGAGAAAATGCATAATAGTTGCATCTAATAGAGATAATGGAAGAAAATGGTTTTGTTGTATTTTCTTGTGTTTCATGCACTGCAACAAAGCCAAATCACCTTCTAATATAAACTGTTATCACTAAGTATTCTAGATAATGGCATCTTGTTGGATGGGACATATTCTTTTCAGTGGTGGCTAGCAACAGGATAAGGGGCAAAAGACACAAACTGAGGGGCAGGAAGTTCCATCTGAATGTGAGGAAAAATTTCTTTACAGTGAGGCTGAGCACTGGAGCAGGATGCTCAGGGAGGTCGTGGAGTCTCCTTCTCTGGAGACAGTCAAATCCCACTGGGGTGTGGTCCTGGGCAGCCTGCTCCAGGTGAGCCTGCTTCAGCAGAAGAGGTGGGCTAGATGATCTACAGAGATGCCCTCCAGCACCAGTGGTGCCACTGTGAGTCTGTGATTCTGTGGTTGTGTTCTCCTCTTACTTGGCAAGCCAAGGTTTTGATTGGAATTTGGATGTTCGGAATTCCAAAACTAGGAGTTTCTTTTTCCTTGAATTTTAAGGGGGCATTTTTAAACCTTTTCCTGTGATGAATTTTTTTCTGCTCAGTTTCAATACAATGCTATATTTTCTGAAACTATTAATCAGATTTCTTTGAGCTCTTCTTCTGCTTGAAAACAAACAAGACTATTTTCTCTACATTTGTTGCTTCTGTTTATTCCTCTAAAGGGTTTTGAAGTTTGAAATATTTTTCCTTTATCTTAATGATAGCAGTGAATTGTAATAAAATTTTCATTTTTGGCTTATTTAAATTCAGGGGTGTTTCTGGCTATCTTAATATACACTTTTGATTCTCTAGGAATAAGTCCATCCAGAATCATGTCTGGTGTTTTCCTTTCACATATAAGAATTTTTAATGATTTATATATCCAATCATTTCCCTTTTCATTGTTTGAGATTCTGTCTGATTTCTTATTTTCTACACCTTAAATTGTATGAAATCCACTCTGAAAACAATTCCTCCCTTATGAAATCTGTCTTTGCATTCTTTTTATAAGTGTAATACAGCAAGCAAATAGGATTTCCTCCCCAATCCTAGCTTCCTTGTAATTTGATAATAGAGACAACAAATAATTTATAATCTAAGAGATTTCCCATTTTAAATGATTGTCAACTACTGCTCTTAGAGGATGTACTGATAGATCACACCCTTTTGTTTTTAATACCCTTTATAGTCATTACAAAATGTTTGAAACATGCTTTTATGTTTCAGATACTACTGCAATAGGACAAGAGGTAATGGGCAGAAATTGCATTCAATTCAAGTTGCACCTGAATATGAGGAAGAACTTCTTTACTCTGTGGGTGACCATGCACTGGAATGGGTTGCCCAGAAATATTGTGGGGTCTCTCTCACTGGAGATGTTGCATCTGGTTGCAATTCCTGCAATGTTCTCTAGGCTGACCCTGCTTGAGAAGGGAGTTTGGAACAGATGACTCACTGTGCTCTCTCCTAATCTTTCCCGTTCTTGGATTCTGTTAAATTTATTTAACCTTGGATGTTTACCTTGTAGAATTATGTAAGAATTAATGTACTGAAGATCCACATGGAATAGCCTGTTACAACTGGCTGTATATTGTACATATATTCTCTTCTACAAAGATATCTGAATATCAAATGTTATTAAGACAGTGGGTGAAATGAAGTTTCTAAAGGACAAGTTTAATCAGAGTGAAGAACTGATCCAGTATTGTAGCATAATCCCTCTATGTTACTGAGCCAGGTACTCTCACATCTTGACTCTGGTTCTAGATACTAAAATCATTTGACAAATAAAGTTCAATCAATAAATGACTCCTGAAAGGACCACAGGTATTTATTTCCCTTTTGGCTAAATGTTTCCTTCATTATCACTGATCACTTTTGGCACAACAATTGAGTCATTGCAAATACTAACTGATTAATCTTTGAATATTCTGCTACACCAGACATGTCAGTTACTTTTTTTGGGTTTTTTTTGCTTCAGACAATTCTTGAGTGTTCACTGGCTTTTGAGGATGTTGATTCTAACTTGAGTGCAGTGGGAAATATGGTATAAATGTATTCATCAGTGTACAAAGTTAAGAGATCTTCCTTTAGACTCCAATTGTCAGATTATTTTTCATGGTTTTATCTAGTTTTACTGCTGTATATGGACAGGAAATTAATAATTATGGGTTTAGATTAATAGAACTACGTGAATACTCTAAACTGACTAATATCCTCCCACTCCATTTGTTACTATGTTCATCATATTGACTGCTTCAAGGAAAAGGAGCAAAGGAAAAGCTGAAACAAAAATACCTGTGCTTCATCTGTTTAACAACTTGCAGGTAACTTCCTTTAGGACGAATTTATCTTGCCTCTTTTAGGAGATCAATGCTTGTTCATTAGAGCCCCAGCTGCAAATATTTTGTCATAATGCCCCATCTCATATGTAATGCTAACAGGGCCCTGGAATCCAGAACACCTTAAAATGAATCAGTTTCAGATAGGAAAAAAAAATCTAAAATATTATATTACATTGCACAGTTTCAACACCTGTCCAGTGGAACCACTTATCATGACTCCTCTGCCTACTTTGTAAAATGGCTCCAGGACTGCAGATTACTGCCATTTTCAGATTACTGAGAGTGAGTGATCACTCTCACTGCCTAGCCAGGTAATGCATGAGAAGGTTCCTGAGGACGACAAAGGCAACATTTGTATTTTTTAGTATAGTAAGGAAGAAATACATAAAATATTAAACCAATCAGGAAATAATCAAGAAATGTCTCCTGCATCCCATATCTGGAGGCTTCCACCCCCAGACATCCCAAAAGAAAAGAATCAAACAAACAACAGAAACTATGTGGTAGTTTTGCCTCCTACTGATAATGGGATTTTCAACTTTCATCTTCTGATCAATCACACAGGAGTCTTCAATAAAAACACTTAAAGAAATATGGGTACATCAGACTGTTGCTACTGCGTGTAAAAGTTTTAAATCTATTTGTGGCAGAGATTAGGTTCCTGAGTAAGTTAACAAGATGATGCTATCACATCATCTTGTTGTTGGTCAAGTCATGACACATTTCTTCTAAGCTGTTTCTAGCAGATAGTATTTGTGTATATAGCACCTATGCTGAGCTTATAGGATGTTGCAACTCTATCTGAATCATCAGTTCCCTCATCTCCTTTAATGGTCAGAATTGTAATGGTCAGGATTGTAAAGCTCTCTAAATAGGCATCTTCTGCCTATGAGATTCGAATTTTGTTCTTTTTTCAACATATGGATTCTGTCTCACATTTTGTTTATATCTGTGTCTCAATGCAAGAAATCCCTTTCTGTACTTTGTATGATAGAATAGTAAAAATGATCAAAATATCTTTGGTTTTCCTTTGGCCATAGGTTCCTCTCATGTGACTGTATTAGAATGAAAGTTTCAGCACAAGTATTTTGCAATGTTTTAGTTTTGCTCTGCCAATCACTGTATTGTATCACTATTTCTTCTTCATCAGTAATTCTTGGCAATTTAACATACATTTCTGAGGTGTGTAAAAATCGTGAAAGCAGGTCCCAATAGTGATGCTGAAAACTATCATCAAGCAATGAGGGCTAATATGATCACAAACCACTTCAAAGAACAAATAGGGTATATTCTTATCTACTTTCAGATATCTCAGTTTCATTTCATTGCTCATATTTGGAAAGACCAAGACATCTGCAGCAAGAATTGGAGAATATTACTAACTGTTTTATTAAGATAAGTGCAAAATCACAGCTTTTATAAGCAAATTAGAAGAAACTCTGCTAAAGATTGGGAGTCTCATTAACAAAAGGAAAAGGAAACTGTATATAACTGTTGATGATAAAGCAATCTAAATGCTATTTATCCCCAAGCAATTTAATTTTAGGAAGCAGCAGGTGGGGTTTTTTTAGTAAAGGGAAGAAAAAATTAATTCTATTGTATAATTCTTTGCTAAGAGTTCATTAGAATATCAGGCTCACTTCTGATTAGCTATGTTTAGAATAGTAATTTCAATGCAAAACCGGCCTACTCAGATGATAAGGGGTTTTAGAGAACAAATCTTAAAAGAAGAGACTAGTGAAACAAAAGTTGGGGCAGGATATTATTTTCTATAAATATACTTATTTGCTAAACACAATGAAAATAAAGGAATGTCAAAACTAAATGTGCTTGTACAAGATCAAAAGAATGCAAAAATTAATTATGGATATATCTTCTCAGCTAATGAAAAGAACATTTTGAACCATTAAGAATGAAGTTCCTGTGTGGTTTTTTTGAATGGTGGAGTTCTGGAACATACATAAACTAAAGAAGATATTTGAAAATATATGCTAGAATCCATGTGGTCACCAAAATAAGAGCAATCAATGGTTATATTGATATATTTCAAAGATATATATACATTTGTAATTTGAACTGTACACATATGTAATAGATATATAAAAATACATATTTTTATACACATACATGCATATATATATATATTTGGAGGCCTAATATTTGAAGTGTTATATATCCTCTGCTTACAATAACTAAATATGTGTACACTCATTCAACTAAGTTCTGCCACCCCAAGGATGTGACTGAAATAAAAGAATTTTCTCTGCAGACTATACAAGTGTACATGGAAATCTGGGAACATCAACCAATGTGAGGGCCATACTGTGAAACTGAAACAGTCAGCCTGTCTGATGTCCAGGCCAGAAATGTCTGCTCAATAGCCAAAATATATCAAACTGTCAACATGCCAATGAAAATCAGAATAAAGTGTTAAAGTGTGAGCTTCAGGGTCTTGTCCCCCAAAGCAAAAATTTTCTCAAAAGAAGTTTAGCCTTGTGTGCACCAGTGTCAGTAAGCTGGGCAAGTACTCATTTTCAGGAGAAACCTCAACATCCATCTCAATGCATTTAACTTGAGTGTTAAATTTTGTGGGTTTCAGAGAGAAACTTTGCACTCTCCATCTTAAATAGATGCTCATTCTCTTCAAAGATCTTCTAACTCATCTGAATAATTTCCCATCAATCAGGTTTATTTTCCTTAGTATTTATGAAACTGTAATCCTGTTAATGTCTTGTTGAGAAAACAACAGGCACAGAATTTTCAATTTTAAAACATTTGGAAAAGATACGCAGATTTTAATGAAGAATAAGGGAAATAAAAATGTACTATTTTACATTAAGTATACATAAGTAGAGATGTTGCACAAAGATGAAACATGACAGTCCAGAGAAACTTTCCAGCAGTGAATATTATCATGGACTGGCCTTGTAACAGTGTAGGTGTTGCTCACCACAGTGAAGAAGTGAGGAGCAAAAGGGAGAAGAAAACTTCACACAACAGAAGAGCTTATGCAACAGAAGGGAGGGCCAGATGTAGCCAGTGGTATGTACAGCTTCATAGATCACTGGTGGCTTGCTCTCTGCCTCAGGAGAGGAGTGGTGAACAGACAAAAAGAAGCCTTTTGATTTTCCTAATGTGATATATGAATGTTTTGCTGTTGCTCTGACCAGCAGCAAGGCAGACTGCCAATACTGCCTTACTGAGTATATGGTTCCCTGTTGAGCTATGGGAAATGGCCACCAAAAAAGTAAGAAGAGACTTGTTCATGCTGTGTTTGGGCTGTCTGAATGGTAACAGATACTGAGCTGGGTCCTAAGAGAGCTTTAATATACTCTGAACCCAGCATATTTTGATAATAACCTCTCCATTATATTAGTCATTAAGGAAACTTGAAAATACCAGTTCACAAACTAAACAGAATAACTCTTCTCCATTCCAGACTTTTGCTACAATCAGAGTAATTTATTTTGGGGAACTGCCAGGCAAAGATAGAGTGGGGGTAGAATTCTGAAAGAAAGCAGCAACAATTAGATCACTTCTGCCTCTTTTTACTGGGTGGGTCCTCTGAATGTCAGCCTCATTATTCTGGATGTCAATTCCAGGCAGCAGCTCCTAAATGCCGTTCCAAATGGTGGCCTAAATGGCAGTCCCTGTTGCCCATTCTTTCTCCAGTAATAGTGGCAGGCTTTTGGGAACGTCTTTTAGTTCATAATAAATTTCAGGAGCGCTAGCTTGAGAACAATGTTTGAGGCTTATGCCAACACAGACTGGCAGATAAATACTTCGAATACACAATTTCATTATCGCTTCTGAAAATCCATAGCCTGCAAGGCTTGTTTGCTGGTGGGGAAAAGCCCAGATTTTCTGAGGTAATAAGGATGACTTACAAAATTTGTATAATCTCGGTGTATCAAAAACTCCATGTGAGATTGTTCACCAGAGACTCTAGGCTCCCCAAAAACATGAAAGAAAGCATCTTCAGTGTGGTTGCATAAAAGAAAGAATCCTTCTGTGAGGTCAGTTGGGTTCCAAAACATGGACAAATTAAGTGAACAGACAACAAATCTGTAGCAGTGCCAGGAAATCGTGTTGTAATCCTCAGTCCACAGCCACAACCACAAGAGTAATCTCCTTCTACATTTCTGGTAGCAAAAGTGGGAGGGGAAGGAGTGCAAAGTGTCTCACAGAGTTCTCTTCTCTGTTTAACATGGATTTCATCATCTACCATTCCATTTTCTTATGTAGATTGTAGAAGGCTGTTGAACTGAGCATGCAACAAAACACTAATACAACATGTAAAGCCGAGCTGCTTGAAATTAGAGATCCAGACTTCAAGCTGATTCAAAATGTAGACTGTTCCTTACTAGCAGCTGTGTCTCAGGCACTAACAAATTCTCCTGCATCTCATTTGTTTGGAGGGACAGCCAGTACCCTCAGCTGCTGGAGGTTGATCCATGGCTATAAAACTAACTTTTAGTCTGTCATGGGCACCTCGTAGCTGGCAGAGCTGCCCCTTCAGTGCTCAGTGGTTCCAAAATCCACACAGCTACATCTCAGTCTTCATGCGTGGCCACTATTGTAGAGGAGCTTGCAAGATGAAGGCAGAATATTCAATTGTGTTTCTCTCTGATCACAGTATTCCTGTTCAGGGCAGGTTTGCTATTGTTTGGCTGGGAGAAGTCCAGGTACATGGCTAGTTTTGCTCTCTTCTGATCACTGTTGCTTTCCTGCTCAGAAGCATTTGAATTAAATACATTTGTAAAATATAAAAACATAAAGAGGATGCTTTCTTTGTGTTTACATTTTTATGAAGTCCAACTACCACAGAAGACAGACTCCAGAGACAAACACATTAATTGAGCCACATCCTCCAGTTTGCTTCAGTTGCTTCACTTTCCAAGGCAAACACCAGCCCAAGCCCCAACATCTTCACCCAGTATCAGTACCCTGCAGTCACACTGTGGCTAAAGGAAGGAGCCCCACCAGGTTACTGCCCTGGTGGTGTTCTCCACCTCTTCCCCCATAAGCTACAGGGTGAAAAAGTGAGAAGACTTTCCCTGTTCCTATTCTCCACACAGACAGAAGTAAACACCAGTGAATGGATACATCAGCAAGTTCTGACCCCTGCTCGAGGTGTCCCACATTTCTGCAGGGGTAGTCTACATTCCCCAAATGCTGGTGACAAAGTGGAGGACTCCCTGCACTGAATGATTTCTTTGCTGTGGCCCAGAACATGGCCTCAGCATTCTGTGCAGCATTACATTTTCAATGGTGCAATTTTGTTTTAAGAGTTTTCTTGAGAAGCAGTGTAGAATAGAACATTTAAACTGGTATTTCATTATCCAGTGTCTCCATTAACTACACCCTTAAGCATATGCTGTGCTGTGGATGACTAATGTGTGTCTCCCTGCTAACAATAAGAAGCACCCTGAAGTCAGGAAACCTTCTGGTTGCTTTGGGCTCCAAGAGCAGGCTCCCTGAATGACTGAATGGCTCTGTGACTGGGTCATCTTTGTGTAATAAAGGTCCTCAAGAAATGTAATTGTGCCCTTAAAGCCACAAAGAGCAGGAAATAACTGAGTGGTGAATGTGGCTGTGGAGTTGCCCGCATCATCTAAATCTGGCTGTATCTGGCACTCCAGCAAAATGGTCTTATTCGATAGGCTGCCAGAATGCAGCTGTGGAAAACTATTTAAAAAAATAAAAAAAGAAAAAAAAAGAGCATATTTTCTTTCTGGGTGGACATTTATTTCTGGTTTGACATTAGTCAATGGATTAGCATTGGTAAAATGAAGGTATAGAAACAGCCTGGTTTGCTGAAGAAAGGGAGAGGTGAGGGAAGACCTGAGTTATCACCATTGACTAACCAGATAAAGGAAGTGTTTATGGTGTAAAGTTCATGTGCACCTCCAGCTTCATTTCTGCTCTTCCCATCATCTCCTCCTTGGATCATGCAGCATGCCTGCAAATGGAGGACATTTTGTGCTCTTTTGCACTTACTTAGAAATAAGACTTCTCCCTGCAAACAGCCACAAAGTCCATGACTCTGTGCCTCTAAAAAATTAAATAATGAAAAAGGCAAAAAATTCATCAACAGCGAGTCAAAGCAAATGCAAACACAAAGTAATGCTCTTAAATATGTAATCACACAGTGTTTTGAAATCAAAAATTAGGGATTTTAGGGGTGACTAATGCAGTCAACAAAGGGAACAAAAAAGGTGCCACATAAAGAAAGAAATAGATGTCCACATTTGTTTCACTGATTTAAGCAACAATCTCCTAAGACAGAGTTTTTTCAGGAGTTGAAATTTCAGTTAGTTACAGATGAGAATGAAATTTACCTGTAAGGTCCCCTACACCAAAGGAAGTCAGCATGACTTATCAAATCTGGTGTGAGTATTGCTATGTTTAAGTGCCATTTCAAAAGATTCATTGGCTATGTAGGCTTTTACTATCAGCATATTTATTTCACCTCCTAAATGAAATCCAATTTGAGGCTATTAATATTAATGTGCTGAGATAATTCTGATGATGAATTAATAAAACACTTGGCCTCTCAATATGCTGTTTGCTCTTACCATTTAATGATGCTCTTAACTGGAAAAAGGAAGAGATAGTGCAGACTCCAGCAGGAGCCTGAAAATTAGAAACCACTTCATTGTTTTTAGCTTGCTGCTTTAATGACAATCAATGGCATTGATTTTGAACTAGAAAAGTATTTACTAAATCTTTACCATGTGCTACAATCCCTATTTAGATTCCTTAAGCATAATCTGTATGTAACACCTGCTGAAAGTACTTCAACTATTTGACGAAAATAAAATTAAAAATATTTAATGCATTTCTGTATTTTGTTAGAGATTTGACCCTATTTCTTATGTTAGTCATAAATATTGGGTTTTATGCAAAATAATTGTCTTGCCACTGAAAGCACATCTGTACTGTAGAAAAATGTGATTACATCAACAGTCTCATTCCTTTACAAGAGTAATTTCAGTTCACTGAACATTTTAGTACAGATAAGGCTAATTCAGCTGCCTTATTATGCTGGAATAGATTTCCATTGAAGATCTGAATTCACCGAGTGTACATTATTTTTATATTAATCTACACAGTTAGCACACCATAACAAAAAGAAAAAAATCTAAATAATAAAATATTTCCACAGACAACTAATGTAAAAACATATGTGTAAACATGTACACTGTCATATTAATAATTTATATAATTTTTTATCATTATTATAAGTGAATATGGAAAGCATTTAATTCTAGGCTCCCATACAATTTTTTATGGTTAAAAAGTAAAACCTTAATGCTAGTAGTTTTTTACTTTTTATCTAAGAAAGAATTTAAAAATTCTAATAATGTGATTTCCAACAATTATAATTTCATCTAAAATTTCAGACCTGGAAACCTGTCTAAGAGGTGACTCATAGAACTCATGCAATGTAATTTTCAAAGTGAAGTGTATTTTAGAAATTCTAGAAGGATGGCAAGACAGGTAGTGCAATACACTTCATGTTTAAGCCTGCAGTTTTAATTCCAGCCAAATTATCTCTTTGAAATAGGTCAGGTGATATAAAGTCTTCTACATTAACTGCATTGTAGGAGTATGAAAGAATATCAGGAGACCACGAACCACCAGCTGTAGCATATTATTACTGAAATTTATAATATTATTAATAATTTAATTTCTGAAACAGAAAATCTAAACAAATTACCCCCAAACTACTTCTTCAGGGAGAAAACAAAAAGAATTTTTCAGTTGTTCTTCATTCAATTATGAAGAATTCAGTGTGGTAAAAGCTCTGTATGAATCTGGAGAAAGTTTGCTGACATGGAAGAGAATAAAATTATGCTAATTGAGAATCAGATTTTGATTTTTATTATTTGTGGCAGGATAACAGCAAGTGGATTTAGGTGGCAAGGGTGATGGATGATGTCACAGAGTATCAGTTGTGTCCCAGCTTTTTTTTGATGCTGCTTCTTTTGAGTAGGTCTGGAAGGAAAACTTATATAGCAAGGCTTAAGCAACCCACACTTCAATAAATTTGCCCTCTGCTCCCATGTCCGAGTACAAAATAGGCAATGCAGGACAACAGGCACTGAATAGCCACACTAAGCCCAGCCAGGGGACTCCTCTTCTGTTAGGCTATTTCCATTTTCCCCTACATGGATGAGATGATTAATTTTTCTCAGAATTTCTAACAACATGAAGAGACAGACCAAATGTTAACCTCCCTACATGTCTTTGGCCACTGCTCTGATGATCATGATCTCTGTACATTTATCATGTGTGCTTGATTTTGTGCAGTTCAGATAGACCTGTCAAAATCAGAGTTGTTTTGTTATTGCCTGTGTTATTCATAACTAACATCATCACATGCAAATAGCTTGAATAAAGGATCAAAGACTCTTAAATCCCCATCACTGTTGTGAATTATGCTTGGAATACTTTAATGACCAGATTTTGTACAAAAATTCTGACCTCTGAGAGAAAAAACTATAGAATCATAGAGTGGTTTGGGGTGGGACAGACCTTTAAACACCATCCAGTCCAACTTCCCTGCAGTGAGCTGGGACACCTTCCACAGACCAGGTTGTTTGAAGCCCTGTCCAACCTGACCTTGAATAGTTCTGAGGCTGGAGCATCTACCATCTCTCTGGTCAACTTAAACCAGTGTTTCACCAACCACCCCATGTAAACTCCTTAAATCTAATCTAACTCAATGAGAGGAATCTGAACTCATTCATTTCTTAGATGTTTCTTAAAATCAGTTAATTTGGTGAAAGAGGACTGATTTTAAAATATAAAAATGTATTTTAAAATGTCAGTAGCCTTTTAAAATACTATTTAATTATGGTATGTTTTATTTCTTCTGCTATTTATTGTCTTAAATAGCTCAGGGATGTTTCCTAATTAGATAATCTAGAGCTAAAGACTGGGAGTTTCTAAGTGTTAAGTATCTTTAACTTTTGATAAAGCAAGAGCAGAGTACCCAGTGCCTCAAAGGATAGGTCAGTGTTTATAACATTGTGTGAGAATCAGTTTTTGTCTTGTTTTTCTTAGACATAATTTGATGTTTTACAATAGAAAAAAGTGTAAGCACACCCCAGCATATCACTTCTATCACTGGTGTGTATAAAACACTTCCCCTATGCTTTTAAGGTGATGAAAAGGACAACTACCTTGTGTCTAAATCAGGAGAGCTTGATATGATGTCAAAGCCTTTGGCTAAACATAGATTGACTTAATTCTTTCAATAATGAACTTTGGTCCAGAGCATTTAACAACCACAAGAGGAGAAACCCAATATAAAAGAGAAAATCTCCTCATTCGGGTTATCTTGACTCTGCTGCAGGCAAAACATAGAAATATTTTTTTAATCGAGATTCTCTGCAGCAGCCCGTTCCAAATGCCAGTATCCATCACAGATGACTGGATCAATAGCTCTGTTTTGGCCCCAGTCTCCTACGAGAGATGGCATGCCATCAGTGACAGACAAATATCACAGTTAAGCAAAGTATCCAGCCAGACCTAGTAACATTTTTATTGATTTTTGTTGTGCAAATAATGTCTTTTTGGGCTGAATAAATGGCTTTGAGCCAAACAGTCATTGTTTATGATTCCAAAATGCAATAAAGGGACAGGAAATATATTATAGCCTATGTCTCAAGGCACACAACATAATCATCCTTTGGTGGTGAAAAACTATCCAGCTGAAACCATGAGTGCATATTTATCCATGCTTAAAGGTACCTGTAGGACTTGCAAATCTTACACAAAATGTCCTGTTAGGAAACAGATGGTATTGCCCTTTAACCTATTGAATAAGTACTAGAAAACCAAGCAAAAAATAAGCACTGTATTTCTTCAATCAATACAAAGAAAACACTTTATTATTTTCCCTTCAAATGAAATATCAAACTTGCCAAAATGGTATTAGGATGCTATGAAAAAGGGACAAACCAGAAAGTACTTGGACAGTTTGTCAAATGCTACAAAATTATATTGATAGCTGCCCAGCAACAATATTTGTTGTTTTGTCTTTAAAAAAAAATCTATTTTATTTTGCTAATATAGTTATTATTTAATACCTTTAGGTAACAATAAAAGCAAAAAAAAATTTTTCTTATTGTTATATCAGCACATTAAATTGCAAACATTTACTGGGTATATGTTTAATATATCCAGTGGAATTAATGAGAAATCTCACTTAGTCCCTGCAAGTGTGCAGTGACCAGATTTTCTAGACATTCAGGTGTCATAAACAAACATTCTCTCTTAATGATATTGTCAAATCAGCAGTACAAATCACTAGCAGTGAGAAAAGAACTATTCTCATAACTGCCACGCTCTATACACGGAAATACTTTTAACAGGTTTGTTGCTTCCAATTAGCTAGAAATAAGCTGTATTAGCTTGCATTATTTCAAGGATGATAAAACTATTTTGCCCTCATTGCACAACCCTGTATTTTCATGGAAAATATAAATAATTCAAACACCTTTCAGAAAAAATTCAAGAATATTTATCCTCATCTCAGAAAATTCCATTCATCTGTAGGAAAATGCTACAGTAATCAAATGCCACCTAAATCTCTCTCCTACATCTTTAAATTTCAGGCTTTTATTAACTCTCTTATGACAGCCTTATATATACTTTTGGAAGGTATTTGGAGTGCAAGACAAAAGCTGTTCTAAAGAAATGATACTCAAAATCAGGGGCTTTATTTCAATAAAGTAATATTCCAAAAATTAAATTGCAGAAAATGACAATGAAAGTCAATAGGAAACTCTGAAAGGAAATATTACTGCAATATCTTATTTTTTTGTTAATGGCCTTATTATGTCTACAGTAAAACAAAACTTCTGATACACCTCTCAAAAAGCCTATTGCAAAATTTTTATATTCTTCAACAGAAGTAGACATTCCCTTTGAATTACACAAAATCATTGCACCAAACCTCCAACCATATATCTCTGCTGTAAGTCTTTTTGAAGATTCATTCAACTTTAATCACAATGTCATTGAATGCTTCCAAAGTTTTGGGGTGATTTAAGCTTTTTCTTTTATTATTTTTTAAATTAAATTTCCCAAATCCTCAGCCCTGGAAACATTACACCTGTGATCAGAAATTTTATGTGAGAACAGTTTCTTTGAGTCAGGATATCTCCCAAGCCCAAAGTTATCTCCATGACTGAAGGTTCCTGATGGTAAGGTGTGAAAAGGCAAAATAGAGATAAAATAAGACTGGCATGTCCCACATAGTTCAGGATAGTCATAGACTTGACACCATTTTTCTCCTTGTCCACCTCATGTGAATATTCAAAAATTGGAATAACCATTTTCTGAGGGATGAAAAACTTGGTCTTCCACCCTTCACTGACTGCTGTTAATTTTTTGTGAGTGTTTCAGATTCAAATCATGAACAATATCTTATCTCTGAACCTAAAGGAGAATAAATTATCATTCTTCCATTTCCTAGGGTTCAATTTATTAGACAAAAACCTCTTATTCTTTGAACCTCTGCCTTCAGCAGCAAGTACACTGAAGCATGTGTGACCAAATCTTCCGGAATCCACTGGCTTAGCCATGTCAATTGGTTTTTGATCCTAGAAAGGGAATAACAACAGTAAAAAACACCTATTGAGTGTAATTCACCTGGTCTATTTTCAAATATTTCTCTGAGCAGGAGGTAGTAGTCCTCTGACTGTGTCTGTCCCTGTTTGTTAACCCCAAGGGTTAATTACTGGCTTAGACTTTGATGTCTCTTCTACTTTTAGATAAACAAGTTCAGTGAAACAAAGCTTTGGTCATTCAGGCCATTTCAGGCTGCCAATCCTGAGCAGATGATGTTCCCTGTGACCTTTAGAGATGAACTGGACAGGATGTCAGGCACGTGGTTTCTTTACATTTTCAACTTCCATCCAGCCTAAGAAGTCTGTTTAGTTATTTGTGAGTCTTGCTTTAATTTTAACCCAGAAAACTGGTATGTAACATTAGATATTTTGGTCTTAGATGTTCAGGTATTTTGTTGAATTTGGCCTAGAGATCTGTTAGGGCTGAAGTCAGTAGAAGTAATTGGACCCGCATATTGTACTGAGGATGTGTACGTGCTTTTCTTTTCTGAGTTCAGAGGGTTTCAGGGCACTTTATTTTAAATTTTAAACTCAATGTAAATCAGAAATACTAAACCATGAGGTATGAGGCTACTGGCAAACACTTCAGTGCATGATCAGCTGGGTTATGCATTGTTCTCTGGAGTAGGTAGCCCAGTTAAGCTCAGCCCCATGGTGACTCACTCCTGAGCTGGAGGAGCAGCCCTACGTAAAACCCAGGATGGGTATTAAGAGATCTATCTGTAGCTGCTCCTCCTGCAGACCTCAGGAACATATGTTCACATGCTTGACACAAACCGTCTGTGCCAATAAAACCCTGCCCATTGTCATGCTAAGGAAATTCAACCCTCCCTGCAGACTAAGCCCTGTCTGTGTCAGTTGGCCAGGCACATCTTCTCCTGCGGGAGTTGAATCCCGCCAACTGAGAACATGGTTTCCAGAGGGCAAATAAATAGGCTGTAACAGGATAGCATGTGAAATCTTCCTGCAAAGACTAGTCACCTGGGTGTTATGAACTGTGATGTGAAGATACTAGAGTGAATGTTGTTAAGGGTATGAAATCATCTTCTTTGATGAGGCTAAAAATAATGGAATAAAAATGGTTTATTCATAATAGTCTTATTAAACATTCTGTTTTCTCTTTAGGTAAGAATGTACATCTATTGGTCTCATTTCAAGGCTACAATTTAGAGTGGGTTTTTTAATAACAAACACAGAAAGGTAAAAAAACACATGCTTTACTGTCTGGCTTTTAAAGACAATGACAGCTGTGACCAGGCTGATCTCATCACCCCATCGGCAATATTTTTATAGCAGTTAGACTAATGGCAAGACAGAGACTCTCATACTTGCATTTATGCAACTGTTTCCTTTTTGGGTCCTTCTCTGGTGATATCTAATTTTCTGATCTGTTTTTCACATGAAATTTTCTGTGCATGGTCTCTATCCATAGCTAAGTTACTGGGAATGCTTTCCTGACACTTGGAGGTGTGTGCATTATGGCCTTGAATTGAACCTTTCTTCTTGGAAAGAGAGAAAGGCTGATGGGGAGAAAAGGTGGGCTTGGGTATGTGCAAACATGATGCCTGCTCAGATGCACTTAACCAACACAGGCCTGGATATGGAGCATAAGATTTGCATGAGAAAGGCTTCCTGGAGGAAACAGCATGAGCCAGTGGACAGGCTCCTGACAAAGCAGTCCAGATGTCTTGTGATCTATCTCCAGTTTTCTCTAGGTTGCCATGTGACCTTGGGAAAGCTGCTTTCCCCGTGGGTCTTAATTTCACAGTCTGAAGATGTTTAGTGGGCTCCTAGCCTACAATGTGATTTCAAATATTTCTGAAATGCCTATTTCCAGCAACTACAATGCCCACAAGTCTAACTCACTAATAAAAATAACAAGTTTAAGAGAGAACAAAGGTTCATCTATTATAAGTTTAAGAGGCAAATCTCCAGCTTGATGGCCTCGTTTTCCCTTATTGCAATATCTCTTTGCTTTTCCTATTTCACTGAATATATTTGATACAGGAATTTTTCTCATTACCACAAATATTAACAACAGATTTTAGAACACTGTACTAGGAAGAGGAGGAAAGTGAGATTTCTGTCTCATGTACTGTGATTTTGTCTTCAGAACTCCTGAATTAGTTTGTCCTTAAAAAGTACAAGCAGACCTAGGCAGTATTTCAGCCTAAATGAGCTGCAGCAGTGTTTATTAAAAGGAACAAACTCTGTGGACAAACACCATGGACTGAAATACAGTATCTCACAACTGTACCTTCTCTGTTGCCTCTGTATTATAATAAAGATGTGATTATAGTATATGTAAGTATATAAGAATAATCATACTCACAGTGAACATCACAAAGAAAGGACACAAGCCAGAACAAGAGAAATTAAGTAGCAGCAGTACCAGTAATTAGTGCACAGCCTTTGCAAAGCCTCTGCAATACTAGGGTGCAATAAAGTCCACACCATTCTGTGTTTTTAGTGACACAACAGGTACAATAGATAAACTTCTTTTGCTGGGCTGAATACGTCCAATATGAGCTACAGGTTCATAGCCTGTAAACTGCATGGTTTCTCCAAGGATTAGGACATTTCAGGGACTTTTATAGGTTAGTTGAGGAAATCCTGAACTTTACAGGGGAACCATCTCAGTGACTTTGGTTTCTTCTGATGCTCAGGGAAAGAGACTTAATTAGAGCAGCAATACACGCACATTCTTGTGTATGAGGGAGAGTTCCATCTCCACACTTCTTAACTATTTAAGCCATGCTGAAGTACTCAGTCATTTGATCTCAGTATCATCTGGGGACCAGCTGTCCTGCCAGCTCTCCCACTCCCCATGTGGTCTCTGCACCCCATATGTTTCCGGCCCTTTTTCCCACATGCCTTGATCTCCCTGTCCCAGATAACCAGATTTCAGTATCCTTGCTTACCTTACAAGTTATCCAGGCATGGTACAAACAGTGGTTTCCACTCCATTCTATCCTTAGCAGGTAGCTGGCCAAGCTTGGCACCAGTTTTCTGTGGTGTCATGGCAAAAGTAACATTTCTGTAAAGTTCCTGTGTTGTTTGATAAAATAAAACAAAAATGCAAAAGACCAAAATATCAGAGGATAGAGGATTTTTTATTATCCTGATAACATACTTATTGCCTGAAAAGAGATTGAGGAAGACATGTTCTTCCAGGGCTAGTGACTCTTTCCAAAAATATTCTGCTGACAGAGGAAGGTTGGTCACCAGACAGAGTCAGTTCTTTATCTCTTTCTGTCTGCTTCTTTGACAGTGGTGTTGAGGTCTATGTAGGTATTACAACCACTCTCTGTTGGAATCCAGTCTTCATTATAATCTTAATATTATAATATATAATCCAATATAATATTGTACCTGATTCTATCTGTTTCACTTTAGACAGACTTCTCTGTTCTACCATCCTTTTTCAAAGGCTTTATGATCATTTAGGATTTATCTAGTAATATAAGCTATGTTGTACTGTTACCAAACTCTTCTTGTACTCTTGTTATATTTTAAAAATTGCATTTTATGCATCCTGTAATCAATCATAAGTATATATGTCTTCACTATGAGCCAAATTTAGAACATCACTCTGACTTGATTACACTCAAGGTTGAAACAAGGCTCATAGTACCAAGTTCCCTTCTGAGCTCTGAACAGCACATCTTGAGAGGTAGAAACAACAATGTTTTGCCAGGGTAGCACTCCACTGGCTTCTCAGCAGCATTTCTTAATGGAGCTATTCACAAAATACTTTCAAAAATACACATTACATTGCAAGTTATTTCTGCCCAGTCTTTTTTTTACTTGCAGATAGGCATATTCTCTCTTTATATCAATCTAATGTTAATGCATGACCACACCTTTCAACCTGGAATTTTGCCTTGAGCTGAAAAAGTTGTAGTAACTCTAGTAAAGCAGCCACCTTCATGAGTGAAATGCTTAAAAAAATTTGTTACTATAGCCAATATCTGAAAAATGTTTCCGGTACCGTGTAACTCTACCATTCAGGATTAGATCCTGAGATAGCAAAGCACCAAGAAGATTCATAATTCCAAGCATGGCAGAGGCTCCACTTATTTCAATGTACTGATGCCTCTTCTCATATTAGGACTTGCACCCTTGAATAAGTACCTAAAGCAGAACCAGGGTAAAAATCTCAAAGTGAAACTGAGGGAGAAAAATCTTGATCTCAGAATTTTGCACAAACTTAATGAGGCTTTTGGGACATAAGGATAGTCAACCACTGCAACATAACCTGTCCAGAGAGGCCAATCCATTTCCATCTATGGAGAATTTCAACACCAGAGTGGATAAAACCCTGAGAAACCTGGTCTAACCTGGTAGCTTACCATGCTTTGATCAAGGGGTTGTACAGCAGACAATGTTGTAAGACATTTACAACCTTACAACAAATTATCCCTATGACCTTATGAACATAAGGATAAAAAATTCAAAAATCAAAGCATTGAATTGCATTAATTTAGCCATGGTTTTGATTCTCAAATACAATAATATTACCATAATTTAAAAAATTATAAGAGAAGAAACCATGAATAAGATAGACCTAATACCTTTTGGTCCCAGCTGATAATATTTTTTTGCTTGATGGTTCTCTTTCAGCTACCTTATGACTATTGCTAATAAGCATAATGTTTTCAAAAGCACAAATCAACTGGAAGACATGATCAGTGCCTGTAGTCCCTGATGATGGTCATATCCGTATAACAAAGGAACACAAGATCCTCATGTTACATTTGACATATGGGAGCAAAAAAAGCTACCTAAAGGTATTTCAGCAGTATATAACTGGACATGTAGCTGAAGAGGTTTTCTAAATGGGTTTCTCTGACTGTGCTCCTCCACTTATGTAAATACTGACAGGCGATGCTTCTTCATGTAGCAAAATACTTTTCTAGCTCCTTTGTTTCTTGTTGTAGCATAAGTAAAATGGCAGAAAGTATCATTTTGCAGAACAGAAAAGGACTTAAACACTGAGAGGGACTTGAAAAAATTTAAAAGCACTTTACAAAACAATTGCAATGTTATTGTCATAGTAACCTATTCCTCCTGGACTGTGATTATAGGAATCAGGGAGCGAGCAAAGCAGTCGTGAGGATTTTTCTGGGTTATCTGGCTTTGAAAGGATCATGTTCAAACCCTGAAAAGATAAAAGAGAGACTATACAGAATGTAAGCTGGACCGTTAAACATTTCCATATGACAAACTCCTCTCCTGAGATCTGACCTGCCTGTAGATTCCCCAGTTTGCAGATCTAAAGGAACCAGGCCCACCCGCGCCTGCTCTAAAGAGAAGAAGCTGGGCCTGCCTAGCTTTTGAAAACTACTTTAAAATTCTCGCCAGAAAATACCTCAATAAAAAGGAAGATATATCCATAAAGCATTCAAAAGAAAATCCCACGAACCAGGATTTTTAGAAAGTTACTCGTCTGAAAGTGATTGTAAAAACAATATCCCATGTAGGCATTTCTGAAAGAAATAGCTGCCCTCCGTAGAAGACATTTCTTTTTCCTGCAGATTATTGGTAAATTATGTCCTTGGGCAGCAATCCTGACATTTATGCGCATGCATAACTCCAAGCACATGGCTAGTTTCATAAACCACAATGGAACTATCTGCATTCCTAAAGTTAAACATATGTATAAGTATTTGCAGAATTGAGATCCTTAGTTCTAAAGCTTTAAGTCGAAACTTTATCTGCCAGCAATAATTATGCTGATGAAGTACAAAATTGGAGGCATGATTAGTCAGGTATAGGTGTTTCTCCTTCATCCTACAGAGTGTTTCTTCACTACAGCTTCAGCACCTCCACAGATGTTAGAACTTGATCTAACCTTCCCGTGGTAACAACAAGGCCTTAGGTAAGTCACAGGAAAATTTGGGTTTCCACTGCCAGATGTTAGAACTTGATCTAACCTTCCCGTGGTAACAACAAGGCCTTAGGTAAGTCACAGGAAAATTTGGGTTTCCACTGCCCCTCAGAACACTCCTAGCTGCATGCCTGCCTACAGCAGCTAGTGGCAGAGGACACTTTCCAGCTGCCATTGCACATTGCAGCTGCCCTGGTCACCCAGTCGTGTGGCTGAGGCCAGGCAAATTATGTAGCTCAAGGTCATTCCAGAAAGCTTGTGACACGTATGACAAGACCAGGTGGGATCTTCAGGCAGCCTAAAATCAGTCTGCTCTTCAAACAGAGCAGACACCTACAGCAAAGCCACAAGTATCTCTGTTACAGAAGAAAATATTGGTACTGCTAGGCTGTACTTGTAGAGAGCAGATATTCAATGAAACACCATAATTCTAGGAGCAAGGCTATCAAACTGATAATTTTAATCAATTATCAAAGTACAATCAGGCACCCAGATTAATATTGACTGAACAGCCATCACATAAATACAGATGTGAAATCCTTTCTAACATTAATAGAAGTCAAGTTCAAATCCTCCCCTTAACTTCTGACATTCAAAATACATGGGTTCATACATCTTAGGAAAGCCTATCACTTAACCACTTGGAATCTATTCTTAGCAAATGAAGAACAGCTTCTCTGGAAAGTTTCCCGTGTAGATTCTCTATAACTATTGCAAACCCTCTCAAAGCACTCATTTCTCATTACAAATTTCCTGTTAGTAAAAAAAAAAAAATTGTTAGTTGTCTAGATCATCATATCTAGTGATTGAAAAAAGTCACTGGCTATTCTGATCAGCTAGCATTTTTTGTAATCCTATTTGGTAATGGTCTGTTCTGTATTTGGAAACAGCATAGTCACCTAGTCACAGGTTGTACTTCAGCTTAGCTTGATCCACTGCTGTCAGAAAGCCCAACTCAAAGGCACATCTAGCTCAAGTTATTGCTCTGTGTATAGTAATCAGCTTGAGATTCTAAAAATCTTCTTGCACTTAACAAGTATATATTGCATAACCAAAAATTTCTCACTTTTGCCAATTATTCTTGGCATAAGAAATGGACTCGTTTCCTTTCTTTACAACTTCCCTTGCTTCTCTCTATTTCTAGTGCTACTTACTCACCTCTCATAAGGGGTTGTCCTCAGCTAGTCCACATGCTTGTTGTTTGTCCTTCAGCTGTTTGTTATTGTTTGTCATGTTTCTTACCTGCAACTTCTCACATCTTTTTCTGTTTGATGGTCTCATTGTTCCCATATGTATATGAAGTTCTTACACATTGTGCCTGGCTATGCCATCAGAGTTTTCTAAAATATTTGTATCCTGTTATTTAAAATACTTTAAAATGTTTATATGTAACGTTATTAATTACTAATTAATAGGTATAATTTCTAATTGCACAAATCTCCATTTTGGATTCAGAGCCCATCTTACAAGAGGAGACTGAAATAACTTGGCAGAGAACCTGAGAAAAATAAGGTGGTGAAGGGCTGTCTGTGAATGATGGTCATGAGATTCTGGAAGTGCCTTTTGTCAGAGGAAATTTGGGAGGGAAAAAAGGGCACATAATTTTTAGGTGAATCTGATCAATTTGTTCTATTTTTGAAAGGTGCAATATGTTGTGATCTCTGCAGTGGCAGACAAGCAGGTATGATGACTCAGTTAAAGTTCTATAATCTTGTGTTCTCCTTCCATATGCTGATTGATGATTAAGTCACCCAAGGGATGAGAGAATTAATAGTCCATGCAAATGGGAACTACTAAGTGACCTGCCATTATGCACATCCAGCACAGAATACGGTTCTCGTGGACCCCTTTGTGACTAAACCACTCACAACCTGCTCCTGCTTTTGTGAGGAGTCAATGAGCATTTAATGAGTAACTTCAGGCTCTGTAGCCTTAAACAGGAATTGCACTCCTCTTCCCAGGATTTGGGCCTGGATTCTCATTTCTATCCTATCAACCCTAGAACTGAGACTACTGTGTCACCATTTTGGAAGTATAATCTATTTGGTCAAATTAGGATGACAGTTCAATATTTCTGAAAAAGGGACTCTTGAACAATCCAATAGGAAAATAGAACTCATCCTCTGTCTTTCACTTCTTAATATTGCAGTAGGAAACTGGAAAACACAGTACCCACTTTATACCTTACCAGCAGCTACTCAGTCAAAGTAGAATTCATAGCAGATAGAGACAAATCATCTGATGGCAGAGTTTAAAAGAAACCTGTTACTATGACAACAGATAGGGTCAGATAACAAAATGAACAGACACTTTTGATCTTCAAAAAATTCTTTTTCCTTTGCTCTCTCCTCTGTTATCTGGACCACTCCATCAAACACCTAGCAGATAACAGAGTTGAAAACCCAATCGACCTTCAAGGAAGACCAGACATGTTGGAAAGTCTATGGAAAGGTTACTATTACAGTGGAAATGCTTATGATGATATTTTCTCTGTGTATGTGTATGTGCAAGTGTGTGTATTTTACCAAAGTAACAGAGTACTGTTCAAAAGGCTCTACAAAAGCCTCTAACATTGCACTGTTGAGATTTGTTTGTGTTTTTTTTTTTATTTAATGCCATTCAAAGAAAGAAAACAGAATATAATGTGATTTGAAATGAGCTGCTATATATATATACAGATAACGTATTGTGAATGTAAAGAAATATTTAGACACTTCTGGGTTTTGGAGAAGTAATTTATTGTGCATGCTGTACCACCTAATGTTTTTTTTCTCATTATATAGAAGCTGGAAAAATGCCTCTGAATATGAAGCCCTAAAAAATACTACCATGTCACATTTTAGTATTATTTTACAGCATTTCAAATATTTGTATATTGATAAAAAGTGTTACACACTGATGAGTTGGAAAGAGAAACAAAGCACCATACTACACACTTCACAGCTGAAATGACAAATCAGCAAAGAGATTTTTAAAAAAAGAAAAATTAAGCAAAAATACACTAATTAAAGGAAAAATGCTTCCTCACCTTCTGAGGGTACTGAAGAAGTAAGCTTTCAGTGCAAAACTTAAGAAGTGTATAGGGCATGGCACTTCCTGTATGTAGAGTCCTGCTGTCCTAAAGGGATGTCTCAGCCCAGGAACTGGGTTACGTAGATGAACCTGTTTTGGGCCAGGGTTTCTACTCCAAGTTTATTTTCCAGTCCTATCCCATACAGTAGTGCCATTGAAAGGTTCAGAGAGAAGGTGACAGTTCCAGAAATTGTGTTGATTTAAGCTAAGCATGAAAGATCTGCAGTATTGCGTGTTGTGGGTCAGGAACCTCTCCTGATCCTGCTAGTTCATATTCATCCTTGGTGCACATTATAGTTACTATGTGCACCAGAGGAAATTTTATTCTGCACAAAAACAAACTTTGTGTGAAAATTTCACAGTCCTGATTTCTCTGACTTTCACACAAAACCAGCTGATTCAACCACCAGTTAAATTTCCAATCATCAGACAAGAGAAGGCTTGGTGTTATGCTGTTACAGAAATTACACTGCTGCTTTCAATATTGTCAACAGTGAAAGACAAACAACCATTACCTTCACTTTAATGAAACTGAACTTTTGGTATACTTTCATAAAGAAAGATAAAATCTCTATTTTAAAAATATATTTAAAGATATTAAAAAATCTATATTTAAAAAAGATTAATTTCACTTGACAAGGCAAGACAAGTTTTTTTTCATTTTAGCTGATTCTACACTAGCACCAAAATAAAGGGCTCTGATTCCTGGATGAATAAGTCCCTATAATTCCATAAAATAATTTCACACTGCATAAATTGCACAAACTTTTGTTTCATGACTAAACTTTCAAAATAAGTATTTTAAAAATATTTTTCTAATGTTTTTCAATAGCTACCAGGAAAGAAAACATAGAAGTTTGTGTTGTCGTTACATACAGTTGTGTTGACTTCCTTTTTCAGCCAAACATTTATTTAAAATTTGGGAGCTTAAAAGTTTCAATGGTTTCTAATTCACTGTCTAATTGCTGCTTGATCATACCAAAAAGTGTGGGAATTTGTTTGGGTTTTGCTTTTAGTACCTTTAGTTGTCAAAATTTCTGTATTTTTATTTAGCTTAATTGACTGAATATCGCACTCATATACCTTATGGCCACAAATTGCAATGGATAAAAAGAACAAAAAGTGCTGTACAATAAACATTATACACTATTACTCAATTTCTATAAAATAATCCACTACGGAAAACCCTTGCATGAAAATAGTAGAACAAAGCAAGAAATAGACATGACCCATGAATGATTACATGGCCTTACTATTAGCTGATCTTTGAATTCTTCAAACCTGAAGGAACTCTTCTGTTCTCAGTCAAATAGACTCTAAGGAAAAAAGAAAAAACTTTTGCTTTCCTTCCAAAAGTATCATCCATAGTTTAAAGTAATGGGGAGGAAGAAAACAGTCTTAGGAAATTTTGCAAAGATAGTACTATGTTGATAACACCTGTTTACCCCATAAAAGTATTGCCCTGTTGTCATGTTGCAGATTTTAAAAGTCAGGTTGAGGCAGCTTTGAATTTTTGAATGGAAACACATTGTGCATGTCTCTCTCCTCACCACTAGCATGTGTGATAACATGCTGTAGCAGTCATAGCTTTAGCATAGTAATTGTTTAAAACGTGGTTCTTGCTCATTTTTTTGTAAATTTTTAGCTCCAGTTTTCAAAACTTTCCTTGTAATTCCTTCCTTACAATTTCCTTGACAATTTGTAACTGAGACAGTGAGGCAGTTATTTTTCTCTAGAAGTGAAAACCCAGTATTTATATAACAACTTATGTTCAGGTAAGGTTTCAGCAGAAGCATTACACATTGTCAACAATGGAGAAAAAGATTGTTTATCAAAGTCAAGTCTGACTCCTACATCAAGACTTTCATAAGGCTCCTCATGCAGGTCTTGCAAAATTAAAGAGCTTTATATTTTACTGCTGGAATATTTTACCTGGCATCTGCTGTAAACCAGACACCCTTAGAAAACAAAAAAAAAAAAAGCCAAAGCAGCCAGAATAGAATGCAACGTCAGCAAAAATGGAAATTCTTATTTATTTATGTTCTTAGCAGTTTCATAATACAGTTGAGTGGTTATAAACTGTGTTTCCTATGCTGGCCTGCTACCTCATGTAAAGAAGATTTTACTTTCAGGAAACCTGCAGCTCCTTCTATGGGCAGATTCAGCAGCCAGACTGTACCCTTTAAGGTGATTTTCTGAGACATAAAACCTTTCTGTTGGGTCCTACAGTGTTGGTAATGGAAAGATACTCAGAAACATGGTGGACCACACAGTCTCTCCAAAGAAACTGCTGCATGGGAGAGACATGGGGCAGCAGGCATTTCCAGGAAGTGCAATTTGATGAACTGATTTGGAGGTCAGTGATTGCCCTTCCCCTAATTAAAATGCATATAAAATGGGCTGCATCAGTATATCAAAATTATAAGATACATACCTGTAAAAAACCCCAAAACCAATAAAAACCAGCAGACAACTTTTAAAGTGTGTACATACATTTCAAGTTATTCTTAAATATCAATGAATTGGCACTGTACAGCAAGTGGGGATACAAATAAATGAATATTTACAGAAGGACCCAGGACATGGGCTTGGGAGCCCATCTCTCGTCTGCTCATGTAGCAGACAGCAGGATAGCAACAGCTGCTGGAAACTCTTCCTGCCTTCAGCCTAGCAGGTCCCCTTCAAGTCACTCAGCCCCTCTGTTGAGGAGACAGAAAGATCACCAATTTGTGATAATTACTGGAAACTGGACTTGGACAGGGAAGGCCTTTTGCTCAGGTCACTTGAAGAGTTCCCAGTCACTTCCAGCTGTTATTCTCCCTTTCTTGAGGTCAACCAGAAACAAAACAATCTGTGCTAGATGATTTTTAAAGGACATGGGTTGTATCTAAGGAAGAAAAAAGTATTATTAGAGCAAAAAAAATATGCTGCATATTATGTACTCCATCAATGTATCTATGTCTCAAGCTAGGAAAAAAAAAGTCCCCTTTTTAAAAATCTCCTTTTCATCTCTATTCACACAGGAAAAGCAATTTCTGATTTCAGGCAAGAAATGTCTTCAGATAGTGAGTGAACTTGTAACACTTGCTGTTTTTTCTGTTAATATTCTCCCATTTAAGAAAACCCTCTGGATAAATTATTTTTAGATAATTTCACAAAGTTCCAATTTCAAAAAACCTATAAAGGGCCACTGTGCAGCAGCTATTCAACTTGTCTTTTTAACAAAATTAAAATGTGCAGGTGAGTATTGTACTGTATGTCAATAACTGGGTAAAAAAAGATGTTAAAGCAAGCTAAATAATTGCCTAACAGTGCTTGTACTAATGACCATAAACTTCTACTATGTTAATTTTTCTCTGCACTTTTAATTACAGATCAATAATACTTTGCAGCTGACATTTAAAAATGCTGAACTGCATGTAGGAACACAGACTGAATAAAAAAATACAATGTGGTACTGAATTTTTCCAAATCAATAAACTTTGCCATTTAACAAACAGTAGCATGTAAACAGTCACCAAAATTAGCAAGTGTAAAAGACCATGCTTCAAGTGCTTAATTATTTTTTAATAACACTAAGCTTCAGCTCATTGACAAAATTCTGCTGCTGTGTAACCACCCATTCTATTGTTTGTTTGCATTGCTTTCCATGGTCTGATCTTAGCTCAAGGAAAGCTAAACTGGGCTCTTTAAATAAAATAAGGTTCTTAAAGATCAAAAGGTGAATAATATAATTGCACAGGTTTTGGCTTACCTTTCCTTATTTAGATAAATGATCTTTTTTTTCCTTTTAAAATGACTGATTGTGACAAGTACATTTAATAAATAGTATCATGGCATTAAACAGTAGTTACATATGAGAATATCAATACAATATCAATGATTGTCTTTGAAATAAAAGGCTAAAATCAATAAAAAACCATTTAATTTCTTATACCAGCTCCTATGTGCTAAGAAAAGCATAAAGAAGCAATTTTTTTCAATATTCTGAACTCTTCAGACTGTTTTTTTTCTTTTCTTTTTATTTTACTTTTATTTCCCTCATCTGAGGGAAATAAAATACAGCAGTAGGCTGAATTTTCAGTAAACGTTGTTACATGATTCTCATAGACAGAAAAGTATTTCTAATCATGTTGAATGTGTTTTTAAATCAGGAGTATGGAAGGACACATAAGAGAGACTGAAACTAGTAAATCAGTGATTCTGGTTTGGAAATATGACCTATTAAGTTCAAGTGTTTTTTTGTGAAAATGTTTCAATTTTCTGGCCTATGCTGAGATTTCTGAGTTGAGCATGGGTAGCTGAAGCTAAGGTTGCAATTAGGATCACCAGTTCATTAATTCCTACAATGTTATTTAAAGCATGTGACTCCTCCCCATCAGTTCCAACCAAAATGATCACTGTAGTGACAGATGCTACAACAGAAATGCTCTTGCTTTTGATATAGCAGACATTCTGACACCAAAGCTGGATATAAAATGGAAAACCCAGCATGTGAAAAATGCTACATTGTCTAGAAGAATAAAATGCTGTTCAGGATGCTAAAAAAAAAGAGGATTCCACAAATGTCTTGTTCACCCTGCAGCCAGATTTGGAGGAAGGAAAAGATGCCAGGAGCAGGTGATTGGGACCTTCTGCCATCTGTGTCAACTAGAACAGTGACTACTATTTTATTGAGAGGATGAAGTATCTGTACTTTTGGTATCAGGCTGGTATATCCTAGAGGATTAAAAAAAAATCAGTTCAAGAAGGAAAAAAATGGGTTTTCCATTGGTAAAACATTTTAGCAGATTATTACCTAGAAGCTCTATTTGCTGTTTACTTCCTAGAACTCTCAATCTGAGCTGAGAAGATCAAGAAATTGTCTCATTAAGACAGCTGTTGCACATTTTTAAATTTAGAGGTCAATTTTGTCACTGTTTTTTGACATTAAGGAGCAATTAGGTGGTTCACTCTAAGCCCCCTTTAAATCAATGGATTTACAATTTCCTGGCTGGATTGACATAGTGTCTACATAGTTCCTAGAGTTGATTTAGCAAAATCTGCTTAGGAGATTTGACCCAAAAGTAGCTCTTACAAAATCAACTGAGTGAGTAGGCTTTCTCTCTGGGGAATTTTCCCTGTGATACCAGTGTTCTGCAGTGACACCACAGAGATATCTCTGACCCCAGTACACCATCCAGCATAAGAGTGGAAAGGAGAGAGAAATGAGCTTGGAAAGGTGGAACTGAGGAGTGTTCATCAGAACTGCTTTCAGGACTTTGTACTGCAATCATGTGGTGTACTGCAATAGCAGGTGGACATAGAATTGAGATTGACATAATTTCTAAGTGTTGGTGCCTGGTCTGCACACCAGTAGATAGTGTTCCTAGGCATGCCTGTCCCAAGGTGAGCTGTTCCAATGTCTGCTGAAGGACTCCCAAGCACAGGTACAGGCTGGGTGGAGCATGGATTGAGAAAAGCCCTGGGAAAAGTACTTGGAGTGTGCAGGCCAACAAGAAGCTCAGTATGTCTCATCACTGTACACCTTCATCCCAGAAAACCAAGTGTGTCCTGGGCTGCACCAAAAGAAACGTAGACAGAAGGGTGAGGGACGTGATTCTGCCCCTCTGCTCTGCCCTTGTGGAGCCCCACCTGGAGTACTGTGTGCAGCTCTGGACACCCAAATTAAGAGACATGAGCCTGTTGTAAGGACCCAGAGGAGGGCCAATACATTGGTCAAGGCCTGAGAGAAACACCTCTCCTGTGAAGACAGACTGACAGCATGGGGGCTGCTCAGCCTTGGAAAGAGAAAACTCTGGGCAGACCTTAGAGCACCTTGCAGTGCCTAAAGGGAGGGACTTTTCACAAGGGCATGCAGTAGGGGGATAAGGAGGAATGGCTTAGAAGCTGAAGGAGTGTATATTTAGATTAAGTATTAGAAAAAAACTCTTTACTGTGAAAGCAATGAGATACTGGAACGTGTTGCCAAGAGAAGCCATGGGTGTCCCATCCCTGTAAGTTTTCAAGGCCAAGTTGGATGAGCTCTGAGCAATGTGGTCTAGAGGAAGGTGCTCTTGCCCATGGCAGGGAGCTGGAACTAGATATTCTTTAAGATCCATTCCAAACCAAATCATTCTATGGTTCTATGATTCGATTTGCTAGGATTGCCCAGAGGATACCAAGAGAGGTTCATTTTCAAACACAGCTAGAAAATGAAAGGGGGAAAAAAAAAACCCAAGACCAGCAGACAGAGAAGTTTCTCAGTCCATTTCACCATGGGCTCAGAAAGCCTTTTGCTGGCAGAGAAGCACAGCATGAGAACAGAAACTCTAGTCAAGAGCAGGAAGAAGAAAATTAGAAGAAAATTACAGCTTTGGATAGCCTAAGCTGCCATTGAAATTAAAGTTGTGAACTGTGTGTTTAGAGTAACTCAGAGAGGGAATTCAAACACCTCCATGGCATGCTGCAACAGGAAAGTGGTTAGATTTTTTTTGTTATGACCTGGTCCCCTTATTCCAATATGTTTTTTCTGCTCATAATACCATGACATTTGTGGTGCTCCACTTTTCTCTGTGCTTTGTACTCTTGGAGTGATACCATACTACTATGCAAATATTAAACTTCTGGCCACAGATGTCAGGACCTGGGAAGTTGCTGTATCTCAGCTGAGATCAGTGACAGTGCTAGCATTCAAAACTTCAGCCATTCAGAAAAACTAATAGATGTTTTGAAAGGCTTCCTCAAATACTGATCAGCAGAAGTAATATTTCGTTGCCACAAACCAGAATTTCTGGTCACAGAAATTTCTTTCAAATGAGGAAGGCCTAGGAAAAATATTTTGAGCAATTCTGAGAAAGTACAAAAAAACTTGCTATATGTTTTGCCACACTTGCCAGTGATCTTCAGTTTCAATTTGCCTGCCAACAACATAGTAAATATTGAACAATAACCAGTGAGTTTAGTGAAAGCTTCTGGTTTGCTCTGATATAAGCATTAATATGAATACATAACCCTGAATACATAACAAGGCCTGACTGACCATGACAGCATCCAACATGCATTGCCAAGTTGCATCCATATGACTCATAAATTATGAGTGACCCTAATTTCAGCCTCCTTATTGCCTCCTTAGTTCTCCTATTCCAATTCATTTTCACATGATAAGAGTGGACTAGAAAATACAGTCACTAAATACAGTTACTGAAAATATTCCAAAATCACATGAGAATTTTCTGTTCTCTAATGAGTATTTTACAGATGGACAAGAGTTATCAACAGTGAAGTATTCAAGAGAAAAGAAAGCCAGATTATCCCACACACAAAAAGGCTCAGTTCAACCAATCCTATTTGATCAAGCCCAAATACCATCTAGCTGGTTTTTAAAATATCAACTAAAACTAGTAAAACAAAAATTCTTAATTTTAAAACAATAACTTAGACAAATAACAGCTGAATATGAATATTTTAAGCATATCAGAATTGTATTCACTGTCTTAGTGCTCCTTCTAGTTTATCACTCCTTATAAAGGGAATATGGACATTGTTTAGACATCAACACATTTAACTGGAATCTTTTTTAGATTGGTAGGAGTTATGTATGCCAGATCTATTCTTGTGAAGTGGATACAAGGCAACACAGACACTAAAGCAACAAAACTGAAAACTCTAAAGACTCTAAAGTAAATTGAATATCATTATGTTGATTTCTATCATTTTTATCTTAGAGTTCTGAAGAAATTCAATATTGGTGTATCTAAACTCGTATCCAAAATATCTACCCCGTTTTTCTAACTGCCTGAACTAGTGCATCAACAAGCTGATATAACTCTATTTCATCAAGCATGAGTATGGCAATGACAGATTCGAAAGTTGCTTAAACTGCAAGTAAATCAGGTTAGACAGAAAAGTTATGCAACATAATGGCAACCAGAAAATAGTAATATTTGCAAAGGTCAATTAAAATATATGCCAGTCTTCTTTGATCATGACAACAGAACCTAGGACAAATGAAAAATTTTAATCAACTATTTGATATTTTTTTATTTCACTCTTTTTAAGTTTTTGAACAATTGACTGACAGCTTGCTGTTAACCAACAGTACATAGTATGTTTTAGCAAAGATAGACAATAGATTACTGTCTATTTAGCATTGCTTATGTAACTGGGTCAAAGTGCTGTACAAAATGTCTAAGTGTATAATCATTATAATGCTACTTATACAAGTCAAATCAACAGACTTGAAAAGTTTCATAAAGTTACAAAGACATGGGAGAAAAGGTAAGATACCCACCTATGTCTGGTTCTTGGGAAGAATCAACTCAGTCCTCCCTTCATTGGCTCTCTGCTCAGTGTATCAGAAAGTATGTGTTATGTTTGCCCCCAACAGAGTGTCCTTAAATTTAGCTATATCTCTCTGGGGCAAAACTGAAGACAGTTTTCAGCCATCACCAACAGGATTTTCAGATTCCATCAGTGTCCCATGCTGGGATGGGAAATGCAAATCCAGAGAACTTGGAGCAAGTGGCATCAAAACAGAGCCTGATGTCCCAGAAAAAACTTTCACTTATGGTATCGGTGCATCTTAGAAGGAAGATGTAGTGAGCTGATGCCAGGCACCCACCAAAGTCACTCTATCACTCAGCACTGTGAAATGAGAAATTAAATAAATGAGAAATTAAATAAATCTCAAAAACACCTTCCCACCACCCCTCACTCCTTCCCAAGCTCTCTCTCTTCCCTCCCCGCAGTGCAGAAATACCGGGAATGGGGCTTATGGTGAGTTCTTCACACTTTGTTTCTGCTGCTGCTCAGGGAGGGCAGTCCTTCCCCTGCTCCTGTGTGGGGTCCCTGACACAGGAGAGAGTCCTCCATGAACTTTTCCAGTGTGAGTCCATGCCATGGACTGCTGCAGTGTGGGTCCCTCTTCCACAAGGTGCAGTCCTTCAGGTACCTTGAATAAGCCAGTTTCAGGATTCCAGTTGTTCTACTCATCTAGAAGTCAAGAGAAGCACCACATGTTCTATCATTATCAGTGCTTGTGGTTCCAAAGCTGTCCCCAAGAGCTTTGAGTTCAGGGGCACTCCAGGCACCCAGAACCTAGCATACTGCATGTTTTTGACAATCCACACTGCAATTTAGCTCAAGATATGTCTCATCTTCCCCCTGGTTAAGATTCATTTAAACACTTGCAGGGAGCATCCCAGAGCCTGGGGAGGTAGGAATCCTGGCTGCACATTCTGCTGTCATTCCTGGGGCCAATGGGACAGTCAGTGTCTCTGAGTGCTGTGATCCATTTATTTTTCTAACTAATGCTAGATATTATTTCTCGTAGTTTCTTCCTTGAAGTGAGGTGATTTAGGTGTCCTTTGCCCCTGCAAGCATTATTTTCTCTAGTACCAGCAAATATCATCATCAGATTTCTAAATATTAGCTTTCAGGATGTTATCCTAAAACAGACAAGCAGCTGTGATCCTGAGTTTGCCAGAAAAGATAATGGATCATGCAGACTCATCATCTGTATCTCAACACTCATGGTATGGAATGTTCATGCTAGGTGTTGCCAGGTCCTGAGACACTGGAAAAATAGATTGGGCTTGTGGTGAAACTACTGCAGCCAATGTCCAAATACAGTGGTCAAAATACATCATTGTCAAAATACAGCAAAGTAAGAAGAAATTTCTAGCCTACATATAAGATTCAAAAATTATTGCTTTTCATTTCTTTAGTGTGGAAGAACTCCTGCTACAAAATTTCCTTACAAACTGTCTTAATGATGGGCATGCTATTCTTCACTTTTTTTTGCTAGAATTCAAGCTAGATAATGATATGTTCTTGTTCTTCAAAATGTTTTGGATTTATACACAGTCATCTAGGATCCTGTACACCCCTCTAGACCTGCAGGTCTCCTCATTCTTTGCACAAAATTAAACCTGAATCTCAGCCAAAAAAAAAGAGGGGATTTAAAGAACAGAGTATACCATTATAGCAGTCTCTTTTATCTTTTCTGAATAACAGAAGCCTGAGATTTCTACTAAAGGTTTCCTACATGAATTTCATGTATTATAATTTAATCAAACATGTTTTTATACAGTCACCAACCTTTAAAACTTTGAGTAATGCAGAAGCCATCACTAGAATCAACAAGTGGTGTTGATAAAACAGCAGTCCTCACCATTAAAAAAATACACACTTTATCTGAATTTATTTCTCTTTAACCTCCAACTGAAAGACTCTGTCATACTTTCTCAAGCTAGATGAAGGACCCTTCCATCTGAAATATTTTCAGCTACACATACAATACAGAAGCATAATCACTCCACTTTTTTTTATCAGATAAACAAAACAGACTGACTTCTCTAGTCTGTCCCTGAATGCAATTCTCTAAACTAACAATTATTACTACTGCATCCTTCTGAATCTTTTGAGGTGAAAGTAGCTCAGTTCTGGCATTAGTGGACATTTTATCAGGTGTGCTATAGCACATATATTAATGGTTTGTTTAGCTAACATAATATGAACAAGGACTTTTAAGAACATAACTGGCAAAATTTATAATGCCTTTCTTAATAATATATGTTTGGGACTTGTGAAACACAAAATTGATTAATATGCAATATGAAGAGTTTTGTCGTAATAAACTCCCTTATTAATTCAACTGAATGAGCAGAATTTTCTCATTTTAAGAACATCTTTCCAAAAGATTTTGACTAATTTTATCAAACATTCAACTATGTTTATAAATATTTAAGCAGTTACTAACTAACTTTTAGAATCCTGGAATCACTGCTATTTATTTTAAGGGCTTTCTGAATTATGCAAACTATGTGTGTGTCACTCCTTTAACCAACTTTTTAGTGTATAGAACTACAAAACAATACTAAGTGTATTTTTAAGATAGGTCTCTTGAAAAAAAAAAAATTGCTACTTAGTTTCATAAACTCCAGAGATGCTAAATTCCTAAACCTGACAAGTTTAAAGTGTTTTTTGGACTGGTGCTATGAAAGGTCTGCATGTTTGAATTACCATAAGCCCTGTAGCAGAGTTCTGAAAGATGTTTACAAAGTTTATTTGGATGTCATTATATTTTTTAACTCTGAAGCTCAAATGTCCACTAGCAAAATATTAGCTAACTAACATTATGCAACAGGAAATATTTCTTTTGGAATGCAGGTGTCTGTAATTTTCTGTTAAAAAACCTATATTGCTAGATGCAGGTCAAATCAAGGTAAAATAACTTCAGTCAGAAATTAATTTACTCTAATTATCTTGGCACTTACTTCAGATGCTGCAGATAAATCAAAATGAGCTACAGATGTAAAAGTGGGAGAAAAGACAAGAGATAGTCACTGTAAGAGAGGGTGAAAGCGTGGATTATAACACCAAATTTCCAAAACATAGAAAGAATGGCCTATCAGAAAAAAAATTAAATTCTGTTACACATACATCTCTGCTGATCTCTGCACTAGGACTGTCAAATGAAACTCCTCTGCTCAGCAACATAAGAATAGCTTTAATCCTAGGATACATTGGTTGCCTAACTTCCAGTCACAGCCCAAACACTTTATCCAGCATATACCTGTGTCTGGGAGGCCCCTGTGAGCCTGGATAATATGTTAATTGTCATGAACAGTGGAAAAAGCTCAGAACATTTTAAGGACAATTTATCTTTTTGTATGTTGAAGCTATCAGGGTTCAACCAGAGCATTTTTAGATTTACTGTGATGTATAATTTACTCATTCCTCTATAAGGGTTTGGCTTGTTAGGGGCTGATCAAACTTATTGCTAAAGTTTTTGCTTCCTGTGTTTCATTGAGAGGATATACACTGTTTATTTAGTCCTGCAATGGAATACATAAACTTTCAGACTATTTCAGATTGCTGAATGCTCTTCAGATGCAGAGGTTCACTCAGTCCAGTTCCAACACAACTGGACATGCTGTAAATAGCAAAGGAGGCAGTTCTCATATATGAGGTAGAAATCCTAATGAAAACAATAGGATAAGCAAATGTGAGGTTTGTCTAAATATCTATGCTAAAATGGAATTTCATATCTTTTTGAGAGGGTGTAACCTATGTATCTGACAAGTTTAAAAGTGAATATTTAAAAGGTATGCTTCAATAAAGAATATTAATCTGTTCACATATAGTATGGGTATTGATTATATTTTTATATTAAACAGCTGTCATTTAATTTTTTTCTGCCATCTGAAAACAATATTGTTTTACTGTCCCAATTTCATAATATAGGTATGCTGTGTAAGGGAAAGCTGTTCTATTTCTATTAAAGATTAAAAGTATTCAATGATCAGAGGTGTTGCAGGAATATAATTCAATTTAAGACCAGTAATTTGTGTAAATAAATGTCTAATATGAAAGAATCACCACAAGTGGAAATCAAGAATGTTCAATTTTTCATTATACTTATCAAAAGAACAAAAGAGTTCATGCTCATTAAAAAAAAGTTCCAAAAATAGCAAGGTTAGTTCCTCTTATGGGTTCATATGAATTTTTTATTTTCCATTTGAAAATTAGGATAGTGCCATATACATGATTTTTTTTGTGCATGCATGAATTGAATTTAAACTTTTCTGTTAAATTATTAACCATGGTTTTAGTATGCTCTAAGGTGAGCAAATTAAGAAATCTTGGATTGTAGGAGCTGTAAAAAGTGCTTGTATCAAGGGAACTGGTGTTAAAATTGCCTGGTGTTATCCAGGAATTGGTACTTAATATTTCCTTGCAACAAGAAATGTGTGCCTGTTTTTAACCCTAAGTTCTTTTGGCTTTTGATTAGTTCACTGACTGAATAATGCTGGTAGATTACAGTAGGTGATGGTTTTTACACAAAATTGAGTTTAATTGAAACTGAGGGATTGCACAATAAACAGGAGATGCTTTAAGTTCTATGTTATTTATGTATCTAAACATCAGTCCTTAAAGTTTGGAAACATTTTTGCCCAAATGCTAAAGAAGTAGAGAGGATTACTTTTGATATCTAGAAACTGAATGTGTGCAGTTTATACAAACCCATGCTAGATTTGTATTTCAACAAATTAGAGGTAAGCATGTGATAAATTACTAACTTCCCAGCAAAGTGAAAACACAGTAAACAAATGACTGTAAATTCTCTTTAAGAGCAATTATATCCAGTTAAGAGTTGGAATTCAGAATTTTGGGTTGGGTTTGTTGTTTAGTTGGGTTTTTTTTTCCAGAGAAGCACAATAGCTTAACATGGATTTAAATGTAATCACTCTGGAAGGGCTAAATTCTGAAGTCTTTCTTCCATGACATAGACTCTTTCTGTACAATTCATTATCTAACTGCTCCAGACTACGCCTTCCTCAATGTATCAATCACATCACTTGAACATGCAATGGGAGACATTCAAGTCTCAGGCTGGCAAGACAGCATCCTCTTGATGGCAGTTTTGGTCAGGTTTGTCTACTGAGAAATAAAGGTTTCTGGTTAAATTCTGGTCTCTAGTGTCCAAGCAAGTCTCATTCTTAATACTGTCAGCTTATATAAACAAATATTTGTGATTATAAAGATTGTTATTTTCTATATGGTGTTTTTTTTTCACAGGCTTCTACATAAGAAGGCAACTCAGAAAACATCTTCCTTATGAATTTCAGCATTAGCTGAGTTTTTATCTATGGGGATAAAATCAAGCTTGATTAAGCTTAGATGTGATTAGGCTTAGATATGGCAAAGACATATAACTGGTCTCTAGGCTGAATATCCCATGAAGAGATTCTGAAATTAAAATTTTACATCTACATTTTAACTCTTTAGACTGCTGTTACAATCAGTGAAGTTCTCCTTAAAGGCAGTTTTCACCTGTCCTATTTTAAATGCTTTTCTTTATGACTCTGGAGATGCCTGTCTTTTTCCACTGGCCACAGAGAGCACACAATGTGACTGCACTGTTCTACTGAGTTTTCAGCCCATTAGCAGCCTTTTTGTTCTTGGGCCATTGGGCCACAGAATGTTGTTAATTCATCTCCAGTTCCTCATCAAGCAGAAGTGTTTTTCCTTTCTTTGTCCTATCAAACTTGGATGACTGTCTTAAATTTCTGAGGTTCATGTGAAGTCAGTACTTGTAGTGCAATCCATATCAAACAAAATGAGCAAAATGTCAGAGGTTCTCAACTGTAAATATGAGGTGGGGTAGTTGTAACCCCTTTACAGTAGATTACTTATCCTTTTCTAGAAAGATCTTTAATTTCTGACAAATATTGTAGCCTCTGTTCGAACCTCTTAGCTCCAAAAGCAAGCAATATATTGGGTTTTTTAAAGGAGTCATTTGAAGCCTGACTAGTCATTTGTAAGTTGCTATATTAAGGCAAGACTTTAAGCCCTCTAGAGTGAGCCACTAGAAACTTTTTTAAGTGATGATATCTACTCTGACCATGTCAGTTAGTAGTGCTATTAACCAAGTCAAAATATATAAAAATCCTAAAGAATATTATTTCAGCTATTGTATTTCAGAAGAAACTTTGCCTAATCTTTCTGCTTGACTTAATAAATTGCTTAATACTGACAATACTTACAGAAATAATTACCTTTATTTGTCTAACATTAAGTTCATACGAATGATAACATCAATAATAACTTTACTTGGAGAAAAAAACAGGCAGAGTAATTATAAAACTCTGTTTAATAAAAACTTGACTCCTTTGCCTTTAGCATTGACAAATAAAGCTACATATAATGATTATAGCTTTTAAGGGAAAATAACTGACGTTTGCCTCACCATCTTTATTATTTAAATGATCATATATTATATAATTACCTTCAATGTAACCATCTTATCTCATGGAAGATCTGCAGGAAGCAAAAATAACTTAGATCTAATGACTTTTCTGGCACAATCAGTCCTTCATTCTCTATCCTTTTATGTGAATGAGAATACTGATACAAATTTGAAAAGGGGAGCCTGGAAATGCATAAGAAACACTGCCTCAAATCACCTGGATGCTATAGAGCAAGTAGACCTTTCCAGTCATCTGATACCCAGGTCTTATTCCCAGAAACATATCTATATCTGTGCTAAACATCTAACTCATCTTGCCAATCTCTACAAAGGCTTTTCCAGAGGACCAGTTTGTTGCTGGGGTTTTTTTTCTTTAGCTTTCTTTGAGTGCATCTTCAAACTTATTCTCTCCTCCCACAGCTTTGCACTTCTGTCCCAGCTCTCTTTGTAGGTGCAATTTCATAGGAAAATGTTATCATATCACAAGACTCTCTTTGCCCTCCAGCTCAGCTACTAACTGAAACTTATTATGCTAGCAAATTTCACTACAAAGTCACTGGTGCTCTGAACCCAGTGATCAGTGAGCAGAGGGAAGGAGAATCTTCATGAGAAGGAGGGAAGCTAGCATGGGAGCAAGAGAAGAATCCTGAGAGCTGGAAGCCCTCCAAGTCTCATATCTCTAGATGATTGCTTGCTTGATAGCCAGCCGTGGGCTCCTGCAAATAAGTTAAGCTGTGTCATACACAGCTGAGACTAAAGGATGGGTGATAGTTGCTCATTCTGCCAGGCAGTTTTATGGCAGACAGGACCACTGGTGTTTGTATTGTATGGTACTTTGTGTGAAACAGGAAGTCTGTATTTTATTTTGGGAGAGTTCACACTTTTGACTTGTTTAAAATGAAGAATTTACCACAGTTCTATCAAAGCTGCTCTAGGAGAGCCAGTGGCTCCTCTGAGCAACCAGTCAAATGATCATTCTGCCCATCACATCTGCTGTACCTAAGAAAAGAAACAGAAGCTGGGGAGCACTGCCAGAAGCTGAGGAGCAAGCCAGTGTAAATCCCAGCAGCTTTCCTATTCCTTATGAAACAGAGCTGCCCTTCACCCCAGGCACCTGCTAGTTTTCCATTTGCAAACCCCTCTCTCAGTATCCCAGGTATTCACCCATTCATTCTCCCTAAGACTGGAAAGATTTGCATAGGCTATGCCTTCTCTCAGGTATTCTTGAGAGAAGACATGTTGCCTTATCACCTGATGTTTACGATTTTGGGTAAATTAACTGGAAATATGGAAATTATCAATTAGCCAATGCCAAATACAGAATTACAAAAAGCTCAACAAATAATTCATCTGCTCCTGGCCACAGATTTGGCAAGACTGTAAATTATTGCACTCTGGGGCTATATAGGCATAAGGAAGTTTACTGTTGTGAAATCTGAGTCATTCTTCAGCACAGAGAAATGAATGTGCATCTACTTTGGGAAAATACAGATGACTGAGAATAAATGATGGATTGATTAAAAAGCATATGTTTCTGATGAAATTTGAAATATAGTGTCACCAGTAAGTTATACTACAGTCAGTGACTAATTGGAGGCCCTTAAGCAAATAAATATCTGTGTCATGTGTGAACCAGAAGAAACCTAGATTCCTCTGGCTTCAGACCTTGAAATTGAGTTGGCATCAGGCTGTATCATGGTGTGGTGATTAGCCACACTGAGAGTAAGCTTGCAGCAATGTTTCTGTTTGAAGACAGATTCTCAAATCCCTCCAAAAGCCACATGCAGTGATGTCACCTTGAACACTGACAGGGTGGGTTTTTCTTGGGTCTTTCACATTTGAAGTCTAGGGTTAGAAGTCCCACATTCTGGATGCATCCAAGGAATAGAAGACTGTTTAAGTAAAAACAGCAGGGGAGGATGAAAGGGGCTGACTGAGCAGAGGAGTCCACATGTCAGCAATAGGAAACTGGCACAGTCTGAACTAGAAATGTTTAAGAGCCCTCTCCAGCACAATGCACCCCATTCTGCAGGTTTACAAAAGGACACCTCATAACTTATTTCTATAATTTTTAAAAAAAATTCCTTGGCAGGATATAAAACATGAAATATTACAGTCTTTATAGCAGTCTTCTTCACTTTGAGGCCCTAGTTTGTGCTGAACTTTGAAGGGAGGTTTTGCCCCCTTGGAAGAGCAATCAGATATTAAACCTGTATGTAAAGGACCAGATGAACTTACAGATTTGTTTTTCAATGTAGCAGCATGTTAAACAGCTAGTAGAAAATCTGATTGGGAATTGCAACTATTGTGTTCAGGATGTTGTAATAGGATTCCTCTTTTCAAAACTCTTAGTAAGTACTGCCTGACAGCAATAAGACTGTGTGGCAGACCCTCAAAGGAGAGGTGATTGCTGTGTTTTGTGGCATGAGAACCACAGGAATGCAAAAAATGACAATTCAGTCTTTCATGTTTGTGCCATTATGGATTCTGTGAAGTTAATGTTAACTGTTCAGAGTGTCTAACATTAGTCAAAGCTTCCTTTAAATAGCACATTAATGTACTCAATTGTTTTCCATGCCTGTTGAATTTTAGCAAATTGTTCAGTTGCCTCAATATTGTAAGTTTAAGGAAGTCTAGCTGTCAATTCCTATTAAACTGGCCTTAGTTTTATATTGTTAATTCAGTTGTCTTTCACACTCTAGCTGGTCAATCTAAAGAACTCTTTACAAAGGCAGATTTATGATGGATGCCATCTGGCCTGATAGAAGGAAACAGATATTGATTTTTAATATTTTCTCCAAACTTGTTTACTCTAGGATAATACAGCAGCTGTGTGGAGGCTTGTCTCAGAGTGGAAAGGATTATTACCAGTGCCTTTTGATGAGATAAATTACCTAGAATGACTTGAATGGCTAAAGGGTATACTTTGATGTTATGTCGCTTCATTTACCCTTATGACTAAATGATTATTGATTTTATATTTTTAAGCTCTTGAAACGTGAAAATAAGTTGGTAGAGAAGCCTAGCTGTGTTAGTTTTATTAATTTATTTCTGCAGGGCATAATTCACTTTGGACCAGGTTGTGAAGGTTTTGGGTTCATGACCGACTCCAGATACAGTTGCAAAGAAATGGCTTATTTATATAGTCATTGCAAGTAGTTCCAAAATCAATACAGTCTGGGATTGGATGATTAAACTTAGTCCCTTTGTGGGATTCATTCCTGTAGCTACCTCTGAAATGATCTTGACAGAAGCAGATTCATGTGATCCAGTCTACAAATAGCAAGTTTGTTCAAGTTGAAATACTATTTTTTGCTCATCTTTTCTTTTTTATCTACTCTGTTCACTCAGTGACATTTTAACAACCAGAAAAAAACAGTTGATTGACTACTTCAATGAAATCACTAATCTGCATTCAAAGAGTTGCCTCCAAAGACTACTTAGATTTTCTATGGATAGATTTAACTACTGCTTTGATCAGTTAGTCCCAGTATGCAGTGGATTTAGGTCTCTGTACTTATGTAGGCAGCAGGAATCCAAGGTGTACACTAAACCTTTAAATAGTCCTCACAGTTCAAAACAGCTATTTGCCTTTTGTGTACAGCAGACACATACATATTTCTGTGAACTATTGCCTTTTCTATCATCATTTAAGGTGTTGGTGCTATTTAACGTTTGCCTGAAATGTGAGTCTCTTGTCAGTCTGTTGAAGTATTTTGTAGACACTGGAACAAGTGCAAAAATGTGCTCAAAAAAATTCTCTCTCTCTCTCTCCAGTTTCCCATCATGACTATTTATACATGCACTTTGCTTGGTGCTTCTTTATACCTTAAACAGCAATACTTTTAAGCTTAACTTCTTCTGGAAAGTTTCAGCAACAAATACACTGTCCTGTCTTATCTTATTTAGTCTCAAAAATTGGGATTCAGAATCCTGACATTTCATTTATGTAGGCCATTAGCAAATTATAAATGTTGCTAATAGTATTTCAGCAGTCTAAAAGGAACTGAAGGCAATAACTATAACAAAAGCCATAGCTCTAACAAAGTTTATTACGTGGAAGAGTTAGCAGTACTTGAACTGGCACACCACTGTCTAAACTGAAAAATAATATTTCACAATTTAACAGCACATATCTATCCATCTCCTATACAGGCTATTAAGCATGTGCTTGTCTCTTGTTCAGATATAACTAAATGTAAAGGTGTGTGGGTTTTCTTAAAATATATGTTTTACCTAAAGTTGTGTGTTTCTAAAACTCAAAGATGTTTCTCAATGTTACATTGATGTAGGCAACTTTATACTTTTTATATATATCTGTGTCTGTGTCTGTGTATGTATTGTCAGTCAAGAATATTATTCCCCCAAAGGATCTTTCATTGTAATAAGCTTTGGCAGCATATTTTGAGAGTTAAAAAAGGTGTAAAACACTTTTCCATACTTTAGCCACATGATATGTATAATTAATGTGTAGTAAATTATATTGCCCAGTTTAAGGCTTGTTTAAATGCATAGAATTTGAAGTCTAATGCAGGAATAAAATAACTTTTGGATCAGTGTAATGTAATATGTTGATCCATTTTACAGGGTGGTGGTGATTATTTAATTAATCACCTTTTGACAATTATTCACACTGGTCCAAATCAAGGTCTCCATTAAAACCGAAGAATAGCTTCATTACAAATGACCCATAAAAGTGTCAAGTGCTGGCAGTGAAGACAAGTAATTTCCTTTCCCTTTAAAACCATTAGATCGAATGATGGGGGTGGGGAAGGTGATGAAGTGCGTAATAGTGTGATTACAAAGAAAAGCTTAAACAGTAAATTTGACAGCCATGTTAGAGTGGATAGAAGATAAGGGTTATAAACTGTTGGTCCTATACCTCCAAAATCTTTTAATTTTATAAGAAGACATGAACGAATGGGTTATATTTTTGAGAAGCTTTTAAAATCACCTTTTGGTGTTTATTTATAAATTGAGATTCGGAAATTGACTCAAAGCCTTGGAGATACACAATAAGCACTATCTTACCTTCTGAATGTTGCTTAAAATAGCAGTTAATTGAGACAAAATTGCTTTATAGCTCTGCAACTGTTTTCAAAGCCTGCTTATCTGCAAAATCTTTTCCATATCTTATAGGTGAGGATAGCAGCAGGACCTTTATGTCAGTGTAATTATATTGGGCACTTCCTTTTACATCTGGAAAGTACCAAGAACTACTGATTGATTTTTGTGTAGAGATAAAACTGCTCTCATCTTAGATTAAAGGTGGATTCTGCACCTTTTGCTGAAAGTCTTTGTGTTCTTACTATTCCAAAAATATGCAAAACCTTTTTAATTTTCAACTTCTGACAAAAACTTGTCTATTTCTCTAATGACCACTGCAGTTTCCATACAAAAGGATTAATTTTTGAGCCTTTCAAATCCAGATATCATATTTCAGTTCAATATTAAATCCTGCCAAATAGACACAGACTGAAATTATACAGGAATGTAGCTTCAGAAAGTAATACTAGCATCTTAGAGTGTCAGTTTCAAAGGGGCTGAGCTGAAGAAAGAATTATTCACAAACTGATTTTGAGCACATTCAACAGTGATTGTACACTTAGTTGTAATTTTGTTTGGTTGAACTTTATGTTGTGGAATAAAGTCTTGCTAAGGAATTCCATATACTGACCTTACCTCTTATGACCTGCCTTCAAATTGTGGGAGTTAACAGGTGGTGGTTCTTAACTCAGTTATCATTGCCAAAAAAAAAGAAAAAAAAAGTGAAAATAATGCTTTCACCTGAAGGTTCTGGGAAATCTTGCTAGCACAGATTTCACTTACTACAGGAGATGAATATATATTTACTAGTTTTTCAAAAGAGCAGCAAATATTGACCAGTCCCAGAGATGTATTTGTTAAATCTACTTGTCATTCTTTCTTTGATCTTCATTTGTTTTAAAGTCTTGCACCTAAGGTTGGACTAGTTACTGTAAAAAAATCCCAAAAGTTCAAGTGCTGCTTCTAAAAACTAATGGCTATTGACATTCATTAGGATTTCTGTGATGTTATCTAACCCTGTAAAGACATTTGTGGTATGCAGTTTACATTGTATCTGGTGATTGTATAATCATTATTGATTTTCCTTGTGTGTAGTACCTATGTCAAACAACCTAATATATTTAAATGGTGATTATTTCAGCAATATATCTACTATTAGATAAGATCAAAGGCGGTTAAGTGTGTAGCAGATAGTGTGATAAGATGATATAATGTGTGTTTGTGCCAGTGCATGTGCCCTTATGTGCATAAAACTGTAATTCATAGTCTTTAATGATTAACTCTCTGAAGCACGTTGTGACTTCTATCCTGTAGTAGAATAAAGTATGACAGATGGATTAAAAGAAGCCCACTTTTTAAGCAAAGGGCCTAGGAGTTATGTAAATGTAATACAATTAGATGAATTGATTTTCAAAGACCATGGGAAATCACTCTCTATATTCCGTTCACTTCTTGTTTTCCTACCAGTACTTCTGAAGAAAACTAGAAATATATTTAGAAAGCTGCATGATTTCCCAAAGGATATAATTGCTGTTAATCCCATGTGTATGGATTAACAGAGTAACTTGGCCCATTACAGCAAGTGATTTCTCAGGCTAATCTCATGAGTAGAATGGTTATTGTATTTTATTAGTGATCAAACAGTTTTATACTTGGACTGTAGCAGAAAAGCTGGAAATATAATGCATTCATTTAATATCAAAGAATTATATATTTTACTTGTGGAGTTTTTCTGCTTTTATTAATATCATTTAATTAAAATGTGCTTCTGGTTAGTAAATGAAGGTTTCACTATACATTTAATGCAAATTTTAAAAACTCCAGCAGAGATTATAGTCTAGCAGTCAGCATTTATCTGTTCACCAATATATCTGGACTGGAAACAGGATGTTCACAGTGGTCTGCTTTTTTTCAGCTTGTCAAGGATGAAGATGCCTAGCTGGTATTGCCACATTGGAGTGTGTTCCTGTGCAAGGTACTCACATACAGTGAGTGTCACTTTGCTGTAGTTTTCCACTGTGGCCTGTTCTTGAATTCCCCTGATGCTCCACAATGATCCCCATCTTGGGTAAAAATGAGAGTCTTGATGATGGGTACTCTCCTCTCAGGTAGGAGAACATTGCTTTCAGTTGGAAAAGCTTATTGGAGTGATGGTGAATATCCTCTGTTGATTCCCCGTTGAGGAAAAACAGTCTTTTGGTTGGAAAATATTCTTATGTGACAGAACAGTAATGTTGAATGATAACTTGTTTATTTTAATAATTTTCTTTAGATCCTATCTGTGCAAGTCTCACAATCAAAGCAATTGCAATCAAAGAATTGTGAGGGATAATTCTGTTGAGACTGGTAGAACAGCAAATGTAGCTATAAAGTTATTTACCATATGTAAATGTTAAGGACAAATTGTAGACTGTAAAGATGATTTCTTCATGTTTAACATTAATTAAAGATATCTTATTCAGTACAGAGTTGGAACACTCCTGCAATTATTGACCAGGCATTACAACTTGACCTAGCTGTTCCTGTGCAAGCCATCCAGAGAGGCTCAGTTGTCAGACTTGGACCTATGTAATCATCTCTGTTGTACATACAGATGCACCAGCTGAACATCATGCTGTAATGTGTCAAGAAGGCAAACAGAAGTAGGAACTGGTGGTTTGAAGAAGAGGAAGCTCCTACATTAAGCTATCCTCACAGAGAACATACCACCTTCCTTCCATGTACTCCTGATTCAAGTCCATCTTGGCATTGTTTGGGGCGCTAAGTCAGCCTCACAAAACAACAGGTGGAAAAGCACAAGTGACGTGTTCTTAGGCATTGATTTCTCTACAGAAAGTACAATAAAGTTGTTTTAGTTAGCACTTAGAAGCTTAACTGTATAGGAGTTTCCTCTTTATCCTCTGATATTTTACACTTGGAGTAACAATGCCATTATTTGTGCAAGACAGTGGCTCAGCCTATTGCAGTCACTGGAAAAAATGAAGGAAAACTCTATGATAGCCATGTCTGGAGTCTACACTTCCTTCTACTGCAGTGAGAGTGTGGGAGAAGTCAAAGTAAGCAGCCAGGAGCAATGCTATGAGCAAGCTTGCAGGGGGTTTCTTAGCTGTCAAGTAATTCTTCTACATTTCTGAGTGTGATCATTTAACTAAAATACTCATTTGTTTACTTTAAAGTGGTCTTTTCCGTGTGCAGGCAACCAAGTACCCAGACAGGAACAAACTTGCTCTTTATGTAAATGCACATTTTAATAATGTTTTTAATGTATTTTTTTCAGTTGATACAGTTCTTTCTCAAACTCTGGGCATATAAACATCCCAAATGAGTCTGTATTTATTGCCTAAAGCTTTAAAAATGTCTGTTAAACAAGCCCAAGTAAATTCCCCTCAAACCTTAAATCTTTTTATGCCAAATACTAAATCTCATGGCATAAGGACTCAGAGGCAAAAAGGGTGCCATGGGGCGAATTGCAGACGAAGCCTCTAATTCTGTCCTTGAATTTTATTGCACAATTTTTGTCGTTCCTGAAGGGTGCAGAGAGGAAGCTGGGAGAAGCACATGGAGCTAGACTGTTATTATGCCTCTGCATCCCATAGAGCCCCTATGCCAGAGAGCTCTGCAGTGGTTGGTTACAGCAGCATAACTTCCATGCATCAGAGCTTTGGGCTGCAGGGAAACAATTCCCCCCACCCCTGCACCCTCCCCTTCAAATTTTCATTGTTTTTCTCCTTTGCTAAGTCCATTCAGTCAGACTTTGAGTGGGACACAGGGGAGCTGGAATGAAATTCCATTCATCTGTTACCACAGCACTTATGGACTTGTGCTTGGAAGAAATTCACCCTCCAAGGTGTCTTTAGGACCAGGAAAATCTTAGAGTAGGTTTCTGTAGGGTAGGATAACCACATATGCCATCTTTGGTGTTTTATTTTGTGCTACCTTTGAATGTGTGACAGGCAGTTTTCCCTCTCTCCTCCTCTCAGCTCCCAGCTGTGTGACAAAGCCTGGGAGGCAGACCCTGATGGACACAGCCTTGTGGTAGGCTGTGTAAACCCTTGGAAAAAAGTTCACTTCCAGATACATGATCCAGTAGAGAGACTTGTACTTCCTTCTGTCTTCTGCTGCTAATTATACTCTGGCCAAGGATTTACCCATATCCCAGTCTTTTTCTTTTTAACAGACCATCTGGCTTATGTGCCTCCTGGCCTCATAGCTTCACAGCTATTGAGCATGTCTGAAAATTTTGGTGTGGAAGAAAAGTCTCTACCCCAGGAAAAAATAAGGAAAACACTCCACAGTTCCTTTTCTTCTGTTTGACTTTGGGACAAAATTAAGCCTTTCAAAATATTCCATCCAAATCTGTGGGACTTTAATGGGAGAGAAAATGGGAAAGATTGCTCTTTTCACCTTTAAAATTTAAAAGACTGGTAGGAAAGGTATTCCTTGCAGATTTCTGCCATGAGAGACCCCTATGAAGGCTTCTGCAGGGTGGAATACAGAACACAGACAGGGCTCTACCCTGTTGGAAAGGATCATCCCCAGATTTACTATTCCAGAGGCATCCCATTGCCCTATTTAAGCTTCATCGGGGGATGTTGGGGGGGAGTACCCAGTCTGCTCTAGATCCTGGCGCTACTGTACTGTACTTAAATTAAATCCACTTACTGTAAACCCTTCTGCATTTGTTTGAAAAAAAAAGGCTGTCTTTTCATGTGCTAAACATGGAATAGAAGATATTTTACTGAAATTTCAAAAAAAAGATACACACTGTATTTTAGGTTATAGTCATTACTTATACAAAATAAATGATCAAAACTAAGTAACAAACTCACATCTCTCTTTTTAGATTTCTATGCATAAAGAAATTGGGTTATCTACAAACACATTATGGTTTTGAAATGTGTTACTGCATTCTAAATACTTGAATTAAAACAATTTGGTTTGAATTGTACTATTATAGCAGACTCAAAATCCTTTTATCAGAGGTTCCTCCCCCCTCCCCCCCCACCTTCTTTCTCTTTTTGGTGTTATTAAAGGTTTTCAAGCTTTGTTATTCGAATTAGATAAACACTATGGTAACTAGGAAAGCCAGCATGTTTTAGAAGTCTGCAGTTCTGAGTGCTTTCCAGAGAGACAAGGTAGTATCTGTATCCTAATATTCTCTCAAAGCATGAAATATAATAAAAGGGAACTATTTCAATAATATTCCTTGAAAACTACAAGGCATAAAAATTGTGACAGAGTGAAGATATTGCTTGAGGCACACCTTCAGGATCAAGGTCAGTGCTTATGCAAAACTATCACAGAGTGGAGGAATCTTGGGTTTTTTGGAATAGAACACAACTTTTTTCAAGTAAATCCTAAGTGCTAGGGAAAACATTTCCCTCACAGGTTTGTGAAGATTCTACCTGTGTATGTCCTTTTTTTTTTGTGGACAGTGGCTTAAAGGGCCATGTGAGAATCACATATGTCTTTGCTATTCAAATGAAACAGGAAGTCAGTATTAAAATGTTCATGATTGAAGCTTGCTAAGTAAAGATGGCCAAATCTCAAAACCCTTGAAGTCTCAGCTTGCAGCTTTGGATATAAGCGTGAAGGCTTCTGAACTGTACAAATGTTTTGGATGTGAAAAATATGGATGGACATATTGTGAGAATTGCCTGTTTCATTTCAGAATATGTGTCCTTCAGGCTTTTCTTATTTCCTTTTTTGAATCAGAGCCATGTGCATGAGGACATATGGCATTGTGCACTTGCTAATGGTCACAGATCCCTCAGAAGGTGTGTCATAACCATGGCAAAAAAAGTTAAAATATGGAAAAATTTGTTTTCAGGATGAACTAAAATTCCCATTTTATTATCTTATTTTAATTAGCACATATCTAAGACATATTGCTATAAAATAAATCACTTTTTGACTGTTGTGAGGTTAAACATTGCTGAAATTTTAGTTTCACTTTAGTTTATTTACAATGCACATTTTTGCTAAAGAAATTACAGATTCAGTCTTGATGTGTTCACAGCAAATTCTCTCCCTCTAGAAGAATTAACTACAAATTTTAGCAAGTTACTCAATGTTTCTCTACCTCGAATTCCTTTAAATAAGCTAAAATACTAATTTTTTTTTTTTTTTTTATGGATAGACTCTTTCATCCATAGGCAGCAAAAAGGTTTCTGCAGAAGTGGCAAATATAACTAGTCTGAGTTTGCAAGTAGGTCAATGGGTCTGCAAACATATGAAATTATTTACTCCACGTTACAGATTAAATGTGAGTCAGTAGAAGAATGAGAGTCTACTATTCTTTTCTGGGAGTCTTTGATCAGCATGTGTTTTAACATTTTAGTGACTTATTTTATAAATAACATTTAGGATGAAAAGTTTTCAAACATTTTACATATTTAAGATGCTTGGGACATGACTTCTGTAGGTACTTAGTAAAATGCTCTGCTTTGTATCTTCAGTTCTAATTTTTGTCTGCTCTTTGAGTTAAGAGAACTCAAGATGTTAAGTACCAACCTAAAAAACAAGAAAAACACAATTAATGTATACCATTGACACATTAATTTAAGTCATCTTTGCCTGGCAAAAGGGCAGCAATGCAAATGTATCTAAACATGGCCCATTTTGGATGATTCCCATCATCCTAGTTGGTCCTCAGCTGTTGCTCCAGAAGTTTATGGTTCTTCTATGGCTCTTATATCATATCTGACATCCCTGCATAGGACTTCCATATATATCTGGACTCTTTGTTTAGGCACCTGAGCCACTTTCAAGAACCCTAGGACAGAGAATATTGCAGGACAGCATCAAGCTGTCCTTTGCTTGCAATCAGCAGCTCTGGTCAAAGCACCATTTTCATCATTTGAGGTTATTTCCTGACAGACAAGATCTTTCTTTGTTTGAATCCAGAAACAGGATTCCTCATCATATCCTCTCCTCAGCAATTGTATTTTTGATCTCTGAATATAATTTTTCCCTAAATATCAAAAATCATGTTTTTATGAGTCTTTCAGGGCTTGGAAATGTTAGCTTCCCTCTTTTGTATGAGTATAAATGTGATGGGATTAATTGCATCTGAAGGATTCTTTAAATTAAAGCACAGTCCCATTGGGCTATTACCCAATTGCCAATTAGGCAGGATACTTGGAATATTATGAAAAAGAAAATAAATCCTGAAAAATAGAAATGGTAGAATCGCCAAGAATTAATGCCAGAAGGCAAAACTCTGTTTGGAAGAAAAACGGATTATATAGGAAGACAGAGTTATGATGATGAAACAATTGCTGGTGGAAAATTTATTACCTGGATATTATACAGCATCTGTTAAAGCGAGACATTTTCAAACCATTAACCCTAGAAAATATGCATTTTTTTAAAAGAACTTATGAAACCACACCTCAGATTATTAAGTCTGTTTTTCTAGGAGTTTGAAAATGTTCCCCAGAATGGGAGACATGTCATTATGTCCATATTTTAGAAAAATAAACAGAATGACCATAGTGATTACAGGCCCTCTAACCTGACACTGGCCAAAGGCTGATCAAGCTTGATAGGACAAAAAAAATCATTAGGAAGAGTAATATAACTCTGATTATGATCCAGCTTAATATAGATTTACAGAAACTTGCTTTATACATTTTTCCATAAGACATCTTTTACAAAAAAAAAAAAAAAAAAAAAAAAAAAACCAAACCCACAACAAAAACCCAACAACCTAACGAGCAAAAAAAACCCCTAAAAAACCAAAACCAAAACCAATCAAACAAAAACACACACACACCATACAAAAAAAACCAACGTGGTGTGGTGGAAAACTTAAAGCATGTTTTTATGTTGACCAAATGCTACATATCCTAATGAAGAAGTCAAACTAATAATGAAGTCTAAGTAAAGAACAAACAAAGAAAAAAATCTTTCTAACTGTCCAATAAAAACATGAAATGGGAAATATTATTGATCAGTTCTACTTCCTTCCTACTTAGTCTTTCTATCAATAATCTGAAATTATTGATAAAATCAGTGATTGATAAAGGATAGGAAATTAACCTGAACAGGAGATAAGCTTCAGATTATTGGGCATGTGGATAAACAAGAATTACTGGAGAGATTTTTTTTGTGGTGGATGATGCCTGGAAAACCTATAGAACTTTTTTGAAGGAATCAAAGCTTACAAGAACAAAAATTTAGTTGATTCATTTTTCCCAAACATCCAAAAGAAATTCAGAAAAACTAATTTTTAAAGTCTTTTTAAAGGAAGGTTCTTAAGAGTTTTCCTCAAACATTAAATGATCTTGTGAAAAATCATGTTTGGGAGTGATGCCATTAGTAAGAAATATAAAATAGAAATGAATGCATAAATGACTCCAAACCTCAGAGTGACACCCACATAAAAATACTTTGTGACACTGATTTTGTCATACTGTAAACTTTCAGCACTTTCCCACCAGTTCAGCTGAAAGGGTTAAACATAAATATACAGCTTTTTCGATTAAGGCAACAGCTGAGATGGAATTTTGGAGACCTGTGCCATCTAAATGTTTGTCTATGGTGATACAGTCCCTCAGTGGGTCAAACTATGCAAGTCTTCAAGGCTGAAGTTAGATATCATTTAAGAGAAGTGTAAGGAAAAAAAGACATTATAATGGCAACATCAGTACTGCAAACATAATCTAAATATATAACATGTCATATAATATATAATATAATAATGTCATATAATGAGGAAAAAATATTTTTCTGTGGTTGAAACAGAAAAACTGTCAGAGAACAGATCAAAACATATCTTGCTACAATCTAGGGCTGCAAAATATGCTCAGAAACAACAATATAGTATGTTTTCAAGTTAGTGGTTTCTGATTGACAGATGAAACATTCATTTTTGTTTCTACGCAACTTTTCTTTACTTCTCACTCCTTTACTTTCCTCCTTCTCTTTCTGTATCTGTAGGAAGAAAAGAATCTCTTACTTTACGAGAAGATTAATGGTAGTGTTTATTCAACAAGGTTATAGGGTGTAGATTTCATTTGGCTTACTCATCATCCATTGACACTAGAGAAAGATGAAACCTGCTGAATTATGTAACATTAGATTTTGTGAGCACAAGTCCTTAAGAAGCTAAACTATTACTCATTCTAAAATATTCCATGCTCATAAATTACCCAGTGACCATTTATGGCCTTATTTTTGTGTAAGTATTGCAAGAATGTTTACAAAATCAATTTAATGTGAGGAGTAGAATTACCATATTGTAAACCAGTTAATAAAGAAACATATACTTTAAAGACTTTACTTGAGGATATTCTTTATTTTATAATAATTGAACATATAATAATTATATAAAAATTCTTTATAAGGGTAAGCATATTTAGTAATTGTTTTTTCTTCAGGAGGGTGTTTGAGGTATCTCTTGTTCATGCTGAATACAGCTGCATAAGAGCAGACCTGACAAATTATATATGCTGGAGTTTGCAGGGACAATAGTTCAGTATGCTGATCAAACAGCCTGAGGCACTAACTGGACCCCATTAGTCTTTATCAAGCTCAATATCTTCTGTTGCAACTGCTGCCTAAAAAGATGTGACAGTGTTTGTCATGGAACAGAGTGGTGGACAAGGTGCAGAGCAAACTGGTGGAGGAAGTCACTGTCAGACTAAGGGAGCAAGAGACTGACAGTATTAATTAATTAACTTTGTAATTCTCTTTGTCTGTAATGTCCCTACAGAGATTATTCTACTCCCTTCCCCTGACATACCAACTCCAGCAGCTTTTAAGACAAGACACATAGTTTCCCAAGATTCCAAGACTTTTTCAAGTCAGCTTTCACATCCAAAAAAATATTGTTTAGTCTTTTCACTTCCATGTATACTTTCAGAAAAACATCCCTTCCCACTAAATCTTTCAAAACTTTTGATTGTCTGCCACAGCACAGTGCCCCAAGACAACATCTGTAGCTGGTTCAGAACAATTAATTCCTTCTGAAAAAGAACAAACGGGACCAGTTTAAGACCCCTTGACTTTGTTCACCTGTTGGTTCAGGAAAAAGTCTTGGCCGAGGAATATTTCATCCCTCTCCTCTAGCAGCTAGTGCTCATACTTGCTTTCTGCCATTTGTTGTATGAGCTGGGTGAGCTGTGCCCACAGCCAGGAGAAATCAGCTACATGGGTACCCTGCCCTGCCCCACAGACAGAGAATAAACACTGCAAACACACTGGGGCAATGCTGCCCAATTTACTTAGCAGCAACACAATTCACATGTAATTTCTGTACTGCCATTTCTATGCAACTACTTTATTTTCACCCCTCTTGTCTCCAGTTTAGAAAGGCCACATGGCAAGGTTCTACTGACTCCTGTTTTCACCATTATAAAGCCTTCTGCCCTTATGGGGACTAGGGCAAACACAGATTAGAAAACTCCATTTCCTATTTAAACGCTCTATTTCCAGCAATCTCCTAGCAATTTGTTGTTTTGACCTTTGCACATATTTTTGCAGACTGAAGATGGGAGGGGGCAAGTCTGAGACAGGTGTAGGGAGACTGAGTTATAAAGAGATACATTCAAAGAGGAAGTAGACTTAACTGCTAATTTTCAAATACCCTAATTTTTTTTTTTGTAAAAGTAGAGAAATAGGCTTTTTAAAAAAAATTATATTAATTATTTGGGTGGTAGCTGGATTACACTTTCAATGGGAGCTAGACACGTGGTTCTTAATCCTCACTTTTGTAATGGGTTTTGTGTATAAATAAATGTACCTGCTATTATTGCAAGCCTCCAGACCATATATTGGAAATCACTGAGCAATGAAGTCTCATATAAATAATCATGGAGCAAACAGAGGCCTGATTATAAGGGGAGTGACACAAAGGGCAGGGTGCAGCCTGGTTCTGGCACTGTAAGGGCAGGAGTACTCACTGCAAGGCACAGTGTGAATGAAAGACAGTGAGCTCAGTACCCTCAGCCACCTCTATAAATTCATCCTGCCCAGCTGTAGCCTGAAAACCAAAGGCTCATAACTGAAGAGTCAAGCCATGGCTTTGCTTGTACAAATTACATCCAGAGAACTGCGTACACACACACATGAGTTTCATAATGTGCCTACTAGCAGATCTAGATCTGTTCCAGGTTAAAAACACATGCTAATGCATTATTCCTCGGAAGTGATTTCCTTAGCTGCCTTAGAGAAATGGGACCTGAAGGGCAGAGCAGATGGGAGTTCCCCTGCTGGAAAATATGCCCCTTTCCAGGTGTGCAGATGAACTAGCGGAAGGGCAGCTTCGGCTTATGAATACTCTGTGCTTCAGGCATCTGCTGGGGTTACTAGCACTAGCTCTTTCAGATCTGCTTCCAATACCCCAGGTAGTACTTAAAGAGCAAAGAGAATATTCCAATCAGCTGCCACAGACAGCCACAGACAGTATTTTTTGCAGCCAGAAGAATTTTAAGACAGTTAGTTCTGCCAGGTTAAATTAAAGGAGGCATGTCATCAGTAGAAAGCAGCTCTTTGTATAGGTATGATATGGTATAAACTCCCCACAGAGTAACAGGGTTGGTGTAAACATGGTGAATAGGCAGCTCCTGGAGGCAGCAAGTAGTGCTGGGCATCCTGTCTACTTTCCCCATTCCTGGTGAGCCTGTGCTACAGAGGGATGGTATTTCATAAGCAAGCAAGGCATTCCCTGCCATAGAAGCTGTTTGCCCAAAGAAGACAACCTATTTGGGCAGGAGCAAAACATAAAACAAAACACAATCCAAAAAAAAACCCAAAAAAAAACCAAACCCACCCACCCCCCAAAACAAACAAACAAAAAAAAAAATACACAACCGACACTACCTTAACTCTTAATGGTTTTCCTCTTGGCTCTTCATTTAATTCTATTCTTTCCCCCTCTCCATCTTACTTTCACTGCAAGCATTCCCACCCTTCTCCTGGCCTTGCATCCCAAAAAATTCAGTTCTGTCTGCAGCCACCGAGAATCTCTCAGCCACCTTCTTGCCAAATGAGATTTTTCCATCTTGCCTTCATGCCTTCTTTTAACCAAGTTCTACTAACCGGACACTAATGCCCTCCCTTTTTGGACTCATAATATGGCAGTGTTCTTTTGCTACCCTGAATCCTGCCCTGCAACTGCTTTTCTGTGTAGCCAGTGGTTGATTGATGTCACCACAGACCTTAAGGGAATGTTGGTGTGAAAAATGCCAGGATCCACAGACCATCACCTCCTCCTGCTAAGCTCTCCTGGAAACACAAGCTTCCATAAATATATGCAAGGTTTGATACAAGGCCTGGATATTACAAGGCTGATGTTGTGACTGAAGTAGATTTTTTCCTACGTCTCTTTGATCAGTTGTCCTTGATGCCATATGTGACTGAGTGAAGTAAAACACCTGGGACAAGAAGGGGAAGGTTTGCATAGAAATGCAATGGACTTTTCATTTGCCACATTTTGTTGAATGCACTGATTAGGCATTCACAAATTCTTATGCACACACATTCAGTAATCAGGTGGCTTTGGATAACACAGTCCTAGTGGTCTGCCCAGCTTGGTCATCACATTTCCTGGCAAAGACATTCTGACTGTCACAAATTATGGAAAGTTATTGTCTGTCTTTTCAGGGATGAAAATATTCACCCTAGACAAGGCATAACATATGATATGATAAGCTGTGCAGTTATGGAAGTTTATTATCCCTTGCTATTAAGAAGTGGAGTGGGCAAAATCCCTAATATCAGAACAGCCGCTTCTGAAATACAAAGTAACCACAACACATGATCTGTCAAAAACTATCATGATGATAAACAATAGGGTGAGCTCCAAAATAAATAAATAAACACTGCCAAAGAAATTATTTGCATATTTTTCTCTCTCCCCAACCAGTGCTTGAAAAATGTCCTCATTCAATGTGCTTGCTCATCCACGCAGCTGCCAGCTGTGCCTCCTTCCTTCAGCAGTACTTACATGTTAAATGGTTTTTAATACTGAGTCCATACTGCTGCAGAAACCTAAGCTATGCAACACAGCTCTCTCCAGCCCCTTAGAATTTATGTGGAATTAGGATTTCAGTGCCGCAACAAAAATTTGACATTCGGTTGAAGACTGTGGCATGCAGGAAACCAAGACAGACAGAGTACAACCAAAAATGTCCAGACACTAAGAGACATCTCCAGCAACCCTCATGTAATTAACATAAATCTGGGCTGCCAAAAGTACTAACAGCACTTGAAGCAGCTTTGAAATCCCAAATGTATGACTTCTAAATTTAGAGCACTGTTCTTACTATATTCTGTTATGCACATGTTTAGATTTCTGTTGATTGTTTGCAGAAGAAAAGGAATGTAAAGGTTACTTGTTTAGAGGGAAACTATGGCCTACAACTGCAACTCAGTGTTGGGGGATGAAGAAAAACCACCCTAGCCATGCAGGAATTTAGAGTGGCATCACGATTCACGAGCTCAGAACCGAGGAGCTCTGTGTCCTTAGATGTGTTTGCCAGCGGAGGCAGGCCACCCCATGCCCTGTGCTCTGCCTCTTGCAGATGCTGAAAGAAATGGTAGATCTGCACAGCTGCTACACTCCCCAAGTGGGACATCCTGACTATAACTGTTCCCTGTGTGGATGGCACAGATAAGGGAGAGGAAATCAGAGTGCAGTACAGTGAAACTGAAGATGGCTGCAACAGGCACTGAGTAGAAATGCAGACTTCAGAGATGGAAGAGGAAGGTAAGGACCAACACAGATGTTTTTTCTTTTTCAGAACCATCACCATTCCAAACCTGGAACTCAACAGACAGAAGGGTGTTTCACACCCCCTTTAACATGCCAAAGACAGCTGGATTTGGCTGCAGTTCTGTTGTTTAGCACCACCTAATTATCCATCATGTCTAAATTTTTGGTCTGTGTATTTGTTGCAGGGATTTGTCTTCAGCCATCCCCCTTGAACATTTCTCCTATGGGTTTCTAAGGCATGTCTAAAGCATTATATAGCTGAGAGAACAAACATGTATTTGCTAATTTTTTTTCAGTGGTATTATTTATATTCTGTATGGAAGGAGATCAATAAAATATCATAGTTTTAGCTTTTTTCTAAAATGTAAAACTTGTGAATTTCCTGTTTCTGGACTTAGACACACCTTTATGAAAATGAAATTGCTTTAATGTGTACTTTTACACATGTTTCTGTAATGATAAGACCATTTCACTTCATGATTATAAAGCCTTTATGCCATTATGAACCTGGAGATTTTTTTACTTAATTATTCCCTTGTAGTTCTATTAACTCAATGAAATACATGTTGATGGGAAAATGTGATGGCAATTATTTATTGGTCTATATAATCAAGTTTCTCATTTTTCTCCATTTCTTGTGGCAATTCTGTAAGAAATGCCTCCTTTTCTCAGGAACCTAAAAACTATGTTTTCTGAAGTTTAAGATCTCTTTATACCAATATATCTTTTTTTATTTTTTTCTTTGTAAGTTATTTTTCAGTAGTCTAAAGAGGTAGAGTGTGTACTCAGTGGAGTAACAAATACTATGGACAGAGACAGATTGCATTATTCTAATGGACACCATCTCAGTAGTGGATGGGATAATCTCTAGGTAAGGTGTTAGGTTGCTGCTAATGTAACCATGAAAGCAGAGGGTGGTAACAGGATAATCCTAGTAGATATCCTCAAGTGTTGAAACCAGTTTTATGGTATCATCCTCACAATAATGTAAGCAAAAGGAGTCAGATAAGTAACACACTTTTAACCATTTGTGTATTGATCAGTGGAGACAAGATAATAAAAACAGCAGCCAGAGATGCCCTTGCCTGAGAAGAAATATTCTGCATTTAGTACTGGAAATGTGGTAAGATAGTTGCCACGACTAAAATGACTTTTCAAACTTCCAGCTTCTCCCATAAGCAAAAATGGGAAAAAAATACACAGACAGGGTCTTCGCATCAAAGATGTTCTTAGTTGTTTCTGAAAGGTCAGAATGGGAGGCAAATGTTATGCATGAAACATAGAAAAAAAAGAACTGAAAGAAAAATCTACGGGCCAGTCTGTAGAATCCACAACACAAAACCTATTCATGGTAGATAACAGCCTGTACTGTTCTTTAACATCTGTCCTTAATGTGTAACAAAGTTAAAAATTTTAACAGGCATGACTTCATCCTGGAAGAAGCTTGCTCATCATCTCATGCATCAAAGCATTTTCCAGCATTTCTAAAAATAATAAATGTTAGTATCTTTTTGCAGAAACTCCTGAGATCAAAAAAGATAACTCAGTTTTGGATCTTATTTAAATAAACTAGAAGTTACATGATAGCATAAAACAAACTGTTTCTAGGTATAAATGTCATAATCTGATTGCATTTACCTTGTGTAGACTGAGCATAATACCAAATTATTTGCTGGTATCTATGTGTGTGTGTGTGTGTGTGTGTGTGTGTGTGTGTGTTTATGTATATATATATATATATATATATGTATGTATATATATATATATATATATATACATACACACATACATACATACATACATACATATCGGTTTTTTTGCTGTTTTTTGTATATTTTGCAATGAAACAGTCTTTGCAACCATATATTTCAAGTGATAAGCATTTTCAAAATATGAGACCTGTCAAAAAAAAAATAAAATCCTGGATACCCAGAATTCTGGTTCACAAGTAAAACAGATCACAGAGAAAGAAGATATCCTAGTTAAAAGAAGATTGAAAACAAACTAGAATATAAAATATTAATACTACACATGAGTAAATAACAAAGCATTATATTATATTCAACCACAACTTGAAATATTCTCAACCTGAAGAAGGGACTGTATGTCCAAAAGTCTGTTTTTTCTAGTTGCATCTAAGAACTTAGTAAAAACATCCCCTTTCCTTGCAAAATTTGCACTAAATATATCTTCATATAACCATGATTACAGCCATACAAATTAACAGAAGGAATTTAAATGTAGAGGACCAAGAAATTCTTTAGGTTATATATGCTTATTCTAGATTGCAAACTGTAGCAAGATGTGTTTTTTCCATAGAAATTTTCAGGGGGTGTCATTTTAACAAAAACACTACACCAGTCACATTCAATAAAGTGCCAGGGACTGAGTTTATCACCCTCAGAGGATGGCACAAGGTAATATGTGCTAAGATGGTATCATTTTAAACTAACATAGTGTACAAAAATATTTTACAGGCAAAAGCTGTACAGACACTAATCATACTTTTGAGCAACCACCATTATGTTTTGTAAATACATGAAAAATTGGGAATTTTCAAGTAATTAATGCATTTCCTGTGCCAATACAATTCTGGCAGCAGATCACTGAACTTCACTTAACTAAAAGACCTTAAATTTAGGATTCTATTTGCTGATTAGCTTGGATAAAAAATTGTGACCAAGCAACCATTTTTATCAAGACTACAAATCTAATCAATGTGTGCTAGCACAATAAAAGTGGATTTCTCCAAAATGCAGGACACTTTAAAATTGACAAAAATTACAAAGATCAGGTTAAAATCAGCTCACTGAAAGATCTCAGACTAGACATTTCTGTTCTTTAGGAAATTTATTTTAGCTATATTATTTTATACATGCGGCAGTCACCTAAAAGATGGTATAAAAATGTTTGTTAATAAATTTTGCAGATAACTTACAGATTAGTGAGATAGATAATGGAGCGGATCATCAACAATTATCCAAATAATCTGCTTAAAATGCCATCCTCCCACCCCCAATTTTTTGTTAATATTAATATGTTAATAAGTAATATACTCAGAAATAAAGAAAGAAAATTGTGCCTGTACTCTGAGCAGCTCTGCCTTAGAAAACTAAAAGGATCAATTTAAAGATCCTGTGGGTTAACCACCTCCAGTACCAGTGCAAGGGCATGGAAAAAAATAAAAATAGATTTGGCATGATCCACAGTCTTATAAAACAAGAATAATTGAGCGGAGGCAGAGAGGTGGTCTTGTCTCTACACACAGCCCTGGCTGTGAGACTCCTTGAACCAAAAAAAAGCCAAAAAAGCTGGGCTGCCAGGTTCCTCCACACAGACTGTGGGCAGAGAGAGCCTGTGGCAGGGGTCACCCAGCACACAAAGCTGGGCTGCACTGCTGTGGGTCATCTCACACCAGCCTCTGACTGGGCAGAGATTCAATGAGGTTTTGCTTTCCTCGTAGTGATTTTCCTCGTGTGAGGAGCACTGGTGGAGAAATCCCCTCCAGCCAGTGGCGCCACGGTCTTCATCTCTCCTGTGAAACGCAGCTTAGCATCCCTAAAAACTGCAAAGTTTAGCTCTAAATAGTTTGCTTGGTTGAGGAAATTTAAGAGAGGCACGTGAGCCATGTCTGGCACAGGCAGTTTGGGTGCTGAGAGAGCAGAGCCGGGAGCTGCCGCGCCTGGGCTCCGTTAGCTGCAGCCTTTCCGCTGCTCCCAGTCCAATGCAGCTTCATTGCTTCCTGGAGCTGAGCTTCCTGAGCTTCCCTGAGCTAATTTGCTCAGAGGTAGCATGTGTATCTCTGCACAGCACTGCACCCTGCCATGTGCATATACCCTTTATGGGCTGTAATGCATGGGATGTCAGGCTAAGATGATCTAATAATCCTTTCTGGCCCTAAACCGCATGAAACCGTCATCAGTCACTTCCATTAATCTTCCATGAAGGAGAACAAGGCACCTGAACATAGCAAGACAGTGAGATACAGCAGTAAAAATGTTGAAAATGTTTCTCAACTTCACCCTGCTCTCTCTCTAATTCTGCCATAAGTTACTGGCCCACATCCATACAGACACTGAGATACTGTCAGGCTGCTGCAGAGGACTTCAACTTGGACTTGCTCCCAAGGTAATGGCAACTAGCACATTTTGGGGGGAGAATAAGAAAGAGATGGTGGTGCATAAAAAATTCCAGCGTGGTTATCAAAGCCCCTGCACAGTAGCACAAGGGTTTTTAGGCACAGGCACACAATGTTAGACAATGATGGCCATGCAGCCCTTGCTATTTTCATTAGCCTGAAAGAGAAACAAACAGTCTCAGATTAACTCTCTGTGCTTTCATGTCTTGTGTAAAACACAATGAGCAAATTGCAATCTGGAAACGGGCAAAAAGCTTGGGATCAAAAAATTCTGATGGATCCTGGCCAGAGTGTGCAGAAGTTACCATAACAGGCTCTCATTGCTCCACACACGGGAAACAAACAGCTGGAGGGCCTAAGCATTCACATGATGAGGGTGAACCAAGCCTGGGAGATGTGCTGATTTTCCCTTCTGGCATGTGAAAAGGTTTGTTTTGGACCGCATCTGTTTTACTTTTTGTTCTCCGTTCCTTTAAAAAGGGAGTGACTAGGTCAGATGGACCCCCTGGAAGGAGCAGAGATTCCTCCTTTCCCTGGAGAGCAGATGAGCATGCTTGAGGACTGAGTGGGAGGAGGATAGGAGGAGCTCCCAGGCTTCTTCAGGGTCTGATGGGGAGAAGAGAAGGGAATGAGAGCCCTAGTGGGGAGATGGGAGCCTGCTGTTCAGGAGAGCTCCATGAAAGGAGAGGGGAACACATGCTCAGCCAAGCTCCCTTGGTGACAGGAAAAAAACTTCCTAGGGATCAGAGGGGACTGCACAGAGCTTGCTGCAACCCAGAAAGTTACTAAATTGACTGAAACTAAACCTGGAAACAAGTACCCACCTAACGCCACACGGGCAGAAGAGTGAAGCTGTTTATAAACTTTTCTTCTTCTATATATACATATATTCAGTCCTCACAGAGAGAGAAACTATTTCTTTATTTATAAGTTAAATGTTCTTGTTTCTAATCTGTACGAATTGTCTTTGTGCATTTGAAGGACCCTTTGGTCTCTTCAGGTTGCTTGCAGGAAGGATAAAAGGTCTAGATCATCATCAAAGCTTTGTCTGTCTTCTCACAAGATGTGACCCACCCCAGTCTTGCACCTCAGCACTAGAGATGTGTGAATTACAGAAATACTGTGAAAAATTTGTTGAATTTCATCTGTGACTTTAAACAGCCTCTAATGAAAAATTGGGGTAAATATATTAGTTAACATCTTAATAATTCTTCATTTAGTTTCAATAGGTCAGATAGGGAGAAAAATGGATTTTGGTTCATTGGTAGTTCAGGAAAAAAAAAAAACAAGCAAAAAAGAGAAGTGTTTCTTTTTGATCAAATTGAAAACTATTTTTTGTTTATAGTTTCATGAAACATTAAAAAAATGATGCAACCCAAAATATTTAATGTGGCTTTAAAAACCTTTTAAAACTGAAAGAAAATTAAAAAGAAATTTCAAATGGAATGTTATTTCAAATTAAATAATTGAAATGCTTGACTTAATGTCAAAAGGAAATATTTGATGCTTAAAAAAAATTACGAGCCTCTTTTCAAAGTGAAGCACTCAACAAAATTAACACAATTTTGCAAAATCTTCTGGCATATCTCTGCTTCCGTTGCAAAAAAAAAAAATAAAAAAATCGGTTTGCATTTTTCACAAACAAGCAAACATTAAGAGCCAAAAGCACTGAACATTTTCTGGCTACACAGACCAGAAGTGCTCCCAAAGAGTTTGTTTAGTCATAACCAGAAAAGCCTACCAGAAACCCAGATCTGTTAAGAATAAAATTGGAAACAGATATGTCATGAATGGTTTTTGTTGCCTTTTATTATTTCGCATTTTCTTTTGCATTCCTTCTCTTCTCCTTTTGCCCAGTCCTTCTTAGATGCCTGTGTACCAGACACACCAGGACAAAACGTCCTGTGATCTCCACACAAATGCTTCCCCAGAGTAATTATGGGTCAAAGTCTGTGCAGATAAAAATTGTCTCCCTACTTGTAAATTAGATTATGTTAGCTGGGGATCTCACCTGATCACTTCAGATACAAAGATTTTAAAGGCTTGCTTCACAGACAGCCTCAACGTTTTTCAGCAGTTTTTATTCCATAGATTTTCACTGGCATGACGAAAGTTTGCTTTTTAGAATTTAGAGAGGAAACAAAGCCAGAGTCATCATCACTAGTGGTGGATTTCAAATATTAAAGAAACAATTATTTTGAGGGCAAGATGAAGAACACACAAAAATGCAACACCCCCTTTTGTAGACTAAGGACTCTCCTGAACTCCTGGAGATCTGAGAGGTTAGGTAGAAAAGAAGAACTTGTGGCCTTTAGGAAAAACAGAGCCTACAGGGTATTTTCACATATTCACAGACATCCCAGAAATGTACAAGCCCGTCAAACTGTTCTGGAGGAAGAGTGCCTTGAGCTAGTGCTGACCCAAAATGCTGAGCCATATGTCCTGCTGCTGTGCCATCCAGATGCCCCATTTCAACTGTCAGCTGTGTTTATTAGTTTTGGTATCACACCTCAGGAACAAAGTTACTTTGCTTTTGAATCTACACAGGCTCCCAAAGTACCAGGTAAGCACAATTCTAGGTCACAGGAAAAAATGCTGTGTGTGTGTGTGTGTGTGTGTGTGTGTGTGTGTGTGTGTGTGTGTGTCAACATGGGTTAGGTCTATGCTGTCCCTATTTAGTAATGCTGGATGAATATGGAACACAGCAGGTACCAGGATGCTGGAAAAGAAAGCAGGTGAAATCAGTTTGATGTCCCTGAGATTAAAAGTATCTGCTCTGTTTCTTATTGACTGAGTCCACTGGTGCTGATGAATTCATATGGGGGACTTCTGTCTGGAGGACAAATACTCTTTTTGTTAAATCAATATTATCTTCCCCTTCTATTTTTTTTTTTTTTTTTTTTTTTTTTTTTTTTTTTTTTTAATCTGAAAACCAGAATTCACTGGAAAGCTCTCTCAGTCTTCTTTTCTTCTCTCCCTTTCTCTCCTTCTCATCCTCTCTCTTTCTCTCCTTCTCATTCTCATTTTGACCTTTAGAAGGCTTTTTAACATCATAGAAATACCAAGTTTCGTCTTTGTCAGCTTATTTTTTTTCCTGGAGGAGCTCTGGGAAGTCTTGTGTTCTGGGTGTTCTGACACTTCTGTATAAAGAATGAGGATCTTGAACAAAGACTTTCTTTGCCCAAAATTGTAATTAGTTGCTGAAGTTGCTAACAAAAGCAGAGGCAGATGAACGAAATTATTCTAGACACTGAAAAGCTTGTATGATGACAGATTGAAGAGATAAAAACTGTTTAGGAATAAAAAAAACCTAGGTAATTTTTGTTTACAAGAACAATCAGACTTATTAAAGCAATAAAAATTAGGTACAAATAGTAGTAGCACAATTAATATGTAGCTGTGTAAATCAGTGTTGCACCTTTATATGGAATACTTTGCTCTGTTGGCTAAGGTGCCATCCCAAAGATGAAGGAGGTTTTGAAAGTTATCCTAAGTTTCTTAGCTCTTGCCACACTGAGGACAGTAAGAATTCATGAGTGGATAGACCTGTTGATAAGAAAGTCCACGTCTATTTACTGAGCCTAGCTATTTCATGAGATTTACAGGATGAACTTTGTCATCTTTTGTGAAAGTCCAAATAAATCATGTCTTCCAGTCTTCTTGTATTCACTCTCTTGTTATCACACCCAATAATTAATGTGAACAGAGAATGTGAATATCTTACAGAGGCACAGATTTCTTTTACAGAAGCCATGGTGATCTGTCTCCATCATATTATTTTCAGCTAGATCTTTTATAATTCTGGTTTTAATTAGCATTTTGACCAATTTTCTTGGTGCTAAAGTAATAATTCTCAGCCCTGAATTTCCCAGAATAACCTTTACAGTAAAATACCATTTGCAACATACCAAATAGTTCTCTGAGAAAGCAACTACTTGAAACAACTTTGAAAATATCTTTGAGGCCCAGAAGTCCTCTTGAAGCAATGCCAAAATACTCCCTAAAATCAAGGCCAAGCTGCTGGTGCAGCTTCCTCGGACAGATCTTAACCACAGGAATTTACCCCTTGTAGTATTTTGTTTCTGCCCTGCCATGCTGCCAGCTCCCCCAGCCAGCTGGTTCAGATGGCAGCCCTGGGATCCCCTGTGTGTGTCCACGGGCAGGGTGCCCATCCAACCAGTGTCCATGGCCCTGATCCCTACCTTTGGCTCTACACAGTGAAGGAAGTGCCCTTCACAGTGCAGCCTACAGGCTTGAGCCCTTGGTCATCCAGGCTGGATGGTGACCATCACAGTTATCTCCATACTCCCACAAGAAATTAATTAACTAAAATAGAAATTAAGAGGATGTGAGCTGAGACAGATTTTGTCCTGATAAGCTTACCTGGAATCCTTCTTGCTGGTCCAGAGAGTACACATTCCTGATTTGTAAAGTTTGCTCTGTTTGTATATTGGTTTTGAGCTCTATCTCAAAATTTGATATGAATTTTACATTTTATATACAGTTCCTATATACAGGATGAAACAGGGAATACACTAATGCTTGAAACTATTTATTATTGTTTATATTTTTTTTATATAAACCTTTTATATTAGTCTGACAAAATCTAGAACTTATATATCACATGGAATAACTTGAACAATAGAAAAGGAATTTTTAATTGAGGAACTCAATAAAATTATAATGTTTAAAAGAATAGAATTTTCAAGTGTGTGAGCCAAAGTAACGACCTACCTTCTCAAAGTTGTAGATGCCTCATCACTGTAAGTGTTCAAGGCCAGGTTGGATGAGGCTCTGAGCAGGTTTAGTGGAAGGTGTCCCTCATTATGGTGGAGGGCTTGGAAACAGATGATCCTTAAGGTCCCGTTCAACCCAATAATTCTGTGATTTTCTTGGTGTGTAAACCAAATCTTTGGATTGAAATTCCTCATCTGAATTTCTTCTCCTGTTGTCCCCCAGGCATGTTTTAAAGAACCAAGAAAGATCAAGTGATCAGCTCCAAAGTACAAGAAATAAATAATTTTAGCCAGTTTTGCCATAAATATCAATAATTGAATATGAAAAAGGCAATAAAAAATGAAAAACAAGTGCTGTGTGAAGAAAGCAATTCTTAATCCATTTTTAAATAAAAGTAATTAAGAGATACTGATGCATTCATGTGCTTTACTCAATTTTCTTCTCCTACCAGGCTAAATGATGAGGAAGTCAGGTCTGAGTGTAATTACAGTGACAATGTTCACTTGATGACATCCTACAGTGAAGTAGTTAGCACCCTGTCCTGCTTTGGTAGAAAGAGTGAATCTATACCCATACAAATGAGAAGTCTTTTTGCCTCTTTGAGGTGGGGCAGTAAATTGCCAGCAAGAGTAGTAACACCAGATGCAGGCACAGTGGCTTTGGGAGAAGTCTCTAATTTGCTTCATCTCATGGCTTGTTCAGTGTAAAGTTTCACGTCGTGTGTCCACTCATGGTCACCTGTTTTAGTCCTGCTGTGCACTTGGGCCTGCCTCTTGGCTGGAAAAGTCAATTGCTTCCACAGCCTTTCACCTCTTAACATTTCCCTTGGTTCTTCTGTGCCTGTCATCGTTTTTAAGACCTAACGGAAAACCTTCAGTTGAAGAACATAGTTTATATCTCTAAACTTATGAACAGATCTGTAAAATTCTGTTAGAAATAGTACATCCTCACTGGTACTTGTATATATGTGTCCTATTTTCTGTTAAGGATAGGAGCTGTTCTTTTAGCTGTGTGTTTGTGTTGCACCTGGAAGCACGGAGTCTCTCCTACTCGAACATAATGAGAAAGACCAATCTTGAATATCAATAAAAACATCATTTACTTCTTAAAAAAAAAAAAAAAAAAAAAAAACCAACTTCACTGAATTTTGAATTTTCCTGTGAATATTATTGTGAGTCTGAAAACTAAGCAGCAGCCGTGACTTACATGTTCTTTTGACTAAAACACTAAGCAGTGATTTTTTAAAAAGTAAATCTGGTAAACAGTAAATCTGGTACATGGCCAACTGAAGTGGAAAAGGGAGGAAGCAAAAGACTAGTAAAAGACAACTTCTGAGTAAAAGTCACAGATCACTTTCAACTGTTAGTGAACTAACAATTATTTTAAGCAACCTTTAAGCAACATCTCTTATTTTAAGAAAGCTGAAAGAGACCATTCCATCAATCAGGTAAAACTGGAACAAATAAATAATAAAAAGAGCACAGCATGTTAAGTGTACTGTTTCTTCGTTCAGTTACATATTTAAAACAAGCAGGGAAAAAATTCCTTTATATCCTGTACTTTTTGCAAGGATTAGAATTAATATTTCTTCCCTTTATACATAATTTTTAATCAAGTTCATGGAAATATTTTTAGTGGATTGAGCTCATAAATCTGATAAGGTTCATAAATTCAACTGGAATACAAGAGGTGCTAGAAACAAAATGAAACAAAATTAAAAAGAAATTAACTGATTTGAAAAAGTATATATTGTATTAGCTATGTTTGTACAAACCCCAAGACCTATTATACATTCTTAAAAGAACAGTGCTGAATTTCTTAAAACAGCATATTTGCAGAATTAAGATTTGTTAGTTTATAAGGAAATCTCGCCAATCTATAGTGAAGGATATTTTACATGTCTGACTATTGACTGGAGTTCAAACAATAAGAAACAGCTCATAAAGTTCTTCTGCTGAGATTATTCTCTTTGAAGGTCACAAAGGCAAGTCCACCATTGCCAAGTCATGATGCATCTGGCACAACATCACTTTCTAGAAAATCTCAGCTAAGTGATGGTAAAGGGGTCGGTGCAGGGGAAGGAAAGCATGAGAGAAAGGGAGAAACTTTTGGGTTACTTTTGTTTTGAGCTCCAACAGCTTTAAAAAATTCAAAGACCAGAACACTACAATCTTTATGATTCCAGGACAGAATTATTTGAAAAAATGTGTCATAATGGAAACTGCTGGTTAATTATTTGGGGTTTTTTCTTCCCATCCTTATCACTTCCTATCTTTCATGTACTTGGACTCCACCAAATGGATCCCAGATGAAAAAATTGGATGGTGTATTTGCATACAAAATAAAATTTACCCTCTGTCTACCTCTGGTGTTTAAGGTAATGCCATCACATAGTTCACAAAAAAATTCAAAAGTCCATGTTCAAAAGTGCAGAGGGGGCACAACCTTCAAAAACTTCACTAAATCACAATTGGGGAACATCCATACAAAGAAAAAAAGGATCTTTCTACTATTTCCCTTTTAGTGATACATTAAAAAGTCATGTGTTATAAGGCTGGGCTGCATAAAGCAGAATTCATTGCCTCTTAATAAGCATGAAGAGATTTGTTCTTTTAAATTTCTGGAACCTGCACTTTAAAAATAAAATGAAAACTGAAGAACATCTCTTGATTTGTTTGTACTGGCATTAGTTTAACACAGATATTTTAGAAGACCTCAGTCAAGATTTTTTTTTTCACAGCTGTCTTGCTACAAGCAAAACAATACAATGTCTCCAGACCTTCCCTAGAGTGAAGATTTAGACTGTACACAGTATTTTAGCTACAAGATCCCACTCTTGTGCTGAGCATAGTCGAACACACAACAAAGTCAACAGCTCATGTAATTCTTAAAGTCATTTTGATATCAGAAGGAATTAAAGCAAAACTTTATTTGGGAATTTTCATTCTGTGCTACTTATGATGGAAATGGGTCAAATATATGAAAGGAAATGTGCACATATTTAGACTTCTCATTGATAAAATTGTGACCAGTCTTTCTGAGACAGAAGTAACTTAAAATCTGCACAGTTCTAGGTTGAAAAACTAGGGGCCAGATGGTCTGTCTGCCTTTCCTTTACGTGAAGTAAGAGAAGGCTGTAAACTAGGTTCAACTGGCAGTCTACTCCAGTATTGCTACAAAGCCAAGAAAAGCAGTGAGACCACATGAGGAAGTGTAGATAGCATTTTTTAATGGATTAGAAATAGCAATATGGGGGGTTTTGCTTGTTTCAATATTCAAAGCAATATTTGGGGGGCTTCTTGTTTAACTTTTATATATAGGGACTAATACTATGAAGAATATTCCCCCCCAAAGTCAAAGGTTCTAACTCAGAGTAAAGTTTGAAAGTAAAGAATAAAGGAAAAAAAAAAAAAAAAAAAGAAAAGAAAAATATTTAAGTTATTCCTTAATTAAATGAAAGCAACACTGAGAGTTCAATATTGACTTAAAAGAAATATCAATTTAAATTTTATGAAAATAAAAACTTCAATTGCCCTTGACTCTGCTCATTAATGGAAAAAAAATCAAAATTACCATAAATCTTTTGTGAATTTTGTGAATTATACGTTAGTTTTAAAAAGATCTTGTTTTAATACATCATGGTATTGCTAAGTACATGAAGATGCAATAGTTTTCCTGACTGTGATGACAGGTTTTCTGTCGTTTTTTTTTTGTCTACTTTTGGAAATGCTCCATCAACCTCAAAATGCTTTAACATACAATAGGGATAATTGATTGTTCTGAGAAAAGAAACTACCTATTTTTAAAAGGATACAAAGGGGTCTCATTGTTCAGGAAGGCTATTAAAGAAGACAGTAAGGCTTTCTAGCTTGGGAGTGTGGGCAGGCTTGATCTGGAAATGTGTTTGGCTCTACAAAGGAAGGATGCAGGTAGACGTGTACACACATGGAGGTGAATGTGTGTATGAATGAATGAGAGAAAAGCACAAAGCAGGTGAGCAGGTGCTCTCTAGTGTTAAAAGCTGTGATCAAACAGATGATGGCAACAAGACTGGGAAAGGCAGACTGACTTGACAATTGCGAAAACAATTTTAACTCTGGCATAAGCATGAGGAAGAGCCAGAAGGAGAACTCCATTTACACACAGCGACTCCGGGTGAAGCACTCCCAGGCGCCTGCCTACCGGAGTGTCCAAACCTACTTGTTGGCTATCCCTGTGCCAAAGAATCCATTTTAGCATAAGCCCTTAAAACAAAGCGACTGTCCAGTTAAACCGTCCCACTTTTCCCGTGCTCTGTCCCGCTTCCCAAGCGCGCCGGGCGCTGAAGGCGCTCAGCCTCCCGCTAGCTCTGGAGCAGCCTTCCCGCGGCGCGCTGGCCCTGGAGGAAAAGCAGAAGCAAAGACGTGGCACTGCCTGCTGCCTCCCGAGGGCCGGGGATGGAGGATGGGGGATGGGGAGCGCTCCTTCCCCCGGCAGCCGGCGGGCCAAGGGGAGCCCCTCGCCCGAGGCAGCGCTTCGCCGCCCCGCCCGCGGCTCCGGAGGGCACTGCCTCCCTCCCTCCCTGCCTCCCTCCAGCCCTCCTCCCTCCGGTGCAGGGAGGCCGGCCGGAGCGGACCGAGGCGCTGCAAGGAGCGGCCGCGGCTCCGCGGGGCCGGGCGGGCGGCGGCGGGACCTCCGCGCATCTCTCTGCGCGCCCTGCCTGCCCTGCCCGCGGCTCGCTCGAAAACCGCACTGTGGGATTCCTTTTCTTTTCTTTTCTTTTCTTTTCTTTTCTTTTCTTTTCTTTTCTTTTCTTTTCTTTTCTTTTCTTTTCTTTTCTTTTCTTTTCTTTTCTTTTCTTTTCTTTTCTTTTCTTTTCTTTTCTTTCTTTTTTCTTTTTCTTTTTCTTTTCTTTTTTCTTTTTCTTTTTCTTTTCTTTTTTCTTCTCTTCTCTTCTCTTCTCTTCTCTTCTCTTCTCTTCTCTTCTCTTCTCTTCTCTTCTTTGTTTTTGTTTTTGTTTTTCTTTTTCTTTTTCTTTTTCTTTTTCTTTTTCTTTTTCTTTTTCTTTTTCTTTTTCTTTTTCTTTTTCTTTTCTTTTCTTTTTCTTTTTCCTTTTTCTTTTCCTTTTTCTTTCTCTTTTTCTTTTTCTTTTCCTTTTCTTTTTCTTTTTTCTTTTTCTCTTTTTCTTTTTCTTTTTCTTTTTCTTTTTCTTTTCCTTTTCCTTTTTCTTTCTCTTTTTCTTTTTCTTTTCCTTTTCTTTTTCTTTTTTCTTTTTCTCTTTTTCTTTTTCTTTTTCTTTTTCTTTTTCTTTTTCTTTTTCTTTTTCTTTTTCTTTTTCTTTTTCTTTTTCTCTTTTTCTTTTTCTTTTTCTTTTTTTCTTCCTTTTTTGTCCCTCTCCCCCTTAAGGATGATGAATTGTCCCACCTGTGGATCGTACATTTGTTTTCTCCCTGAGAAACGTTGTCTGCCTCTCAGGTGAAAATAGCAGGCTCCAGGAAAGCTTTTGAGGTCTTTTATCTTATATCTCTATACCTACGGATACATATTTGCTTATATTTCCCTAGGCGGAAAATTACTAACAATCTTAATAACAGTGTGACATAAGGGAAGCAACTTTCCTAAGCCTCAGATCTGTTTTTCAGAGATCCGCTTTAGTTTGTTTTTTTAATGTATGTGTGTATGTATGTATGTATGTATTTATTTTTAAACATTTCCCCAATAACGTCTCAAAAGGAGGAAGGTAAATCCTGGAAAAGACCTGGCCCGTTATTAGTGCAAATTGTCGAAGCCACAGACGCCCTGGGGAATTTATTCTTTTTCATAAGAAGCTGCAAACCAGAGGTGTGTTTCATATAGGTCTATTAATGTGTTTTTCGTGTTATAGAGAGTTGTCTAAATTATCGGCCCTACCCTGGGCAGACCCTTCTTGCATTGTATTTTAAAAACGAAATGCACTATTGCATTCTTCCTAAACTAAAAAAAAAAAAAAAAAAAAAAAAAAAAAAAAAAAAAAGAAAAAGAAATTGGGCTAAGAGGAAAACAAGTGACCATAACTCACGCGGAACTCCACCTTTTAGTGAAGGTATTACGGGAAGAAGTTAGATAACAGTGTTAATAGAAGTAGTGACCGAAATATTAAAGGAAATCTCAGGGAAGGAGCTTCCATGAGCAATTCCGCTGCAAGTGCTCGGGAGCGCTGGAGAATCCATTGCCACAGCGCCCCCTCCCACACGCGGCTTGAACTAGCGATCTTGTCCCGAAGACGGCCAAAGAAAAGTTCTTTCTTTTCCTTTTCCACTCTCCGTTTTCACCGCTCTTCCCTTTAACCCTGTGAGCAGCTCCGCGAACCCAGCCCGGCTCACTCTGCCTCCCCGCATTCGCACAGGTCGCTCCCGCAAAGCACCTCGCTCAGAAAGAGCCCTGTAAACTGGGCTCCTTTTACTAGAAAACCGGACAACTCCGCTTGCACAGTATGCGTGTGTCATTTGTTATTTTTAAATACAATAGTCTATTATTTAACGTCGTTGTCTCCGGGAGATGGTGGCGGTCCCCCATTTCATGAGAGAAAGGAGAAAGCATTCCCAGACCATTGTGTGGTTATGTCACAGGAAACTGTTTCAGCTGCGCATTGTGTTACATCTTCAAACCCCACCAAGTTCTACTTCTTTTTGCTTGAAAAGTTGCTGTGACCGGTGTCACGACAATTGGGCAATTGGCATTGTGCGGGTGACAGGCGTGTGCGCCTCTCCGGGCCGCAGGGAGCCCTCCCGGGGAGGGAAACCTCTCCTTCACCCCAACGAGGCTTGTGTTTTTATATTTTTCCTCCTTCTTTCACTTGTGTAAAGCCGAGGGGAGCGGGGTCCTGAGTGAATGGCCCCGGGCAGACGTCCGAATGTCGGGCAGAGGCAGCAGGAGCCTCGTCCCCACAGACGGGGCTTTCAGCTGCACCCGCCCGAAAACTTCAGCCTCTGTCACTGGTGCGAGGAGATGCAGCAAATAAATGACAAAACGCAAAACCTGTCTCCCAGGACGGCAATGAGCGATAGCAGGGGGTGGTGGGGGGGCCCCCTCGCCTTCCTTCTCAGCAATGCTGGAAGAAACTGAATTAAAGAAGACAAGGCGAGGTCGCAGTTTAAAATCTGGAAAGGTAAACGCTGACCTAATGAATAGATTATTAAAATAAAGAACACAGTGTGTAAAGTCTTGATGTCTCTGTGCAGGCATGTTAATTTGCCACAGTTATTACCAATAAAAAGTGCATGTAATACTATTCTGGTGCTTAACAGCACAAGTTAGACGGCTTTGTATTACTAACGGGTAGTACTGTGGGAAAATTAGATTTCGGCGGTGGAGCCAAACACGGGAAAAACCTCTTCCCTGCGAAAAGCATTCAAATCAAACAAAGATAACTCCGAGAAGAAGTTATATACAGACACCTACACCGATCGCTGTTCAGAAACGCTACTGAAACAGTTTTCTGGTTTGTGTATTGCAAAGCCTTCGCCAGCTATATTTAAATGACCCCACTAGCTATTAGTCCTCCACATTGTGCAGAGTCAAATTAGTGGTGTACTTGTAATAAAATGCATACCGGCTCCTTGCAGTGGCTAAATCCATTCCTTTCTGAAGCCATACAAAAATTATGCAAATCAAATCAACGCAAGAACTTGTCTTTGAAATGATAATATTTTACTCCATTAATCTCTGATTGCGAAATTAACCCTGTTTCTGTATATGAAACAATATTTTTGGACTGCACAAATTAAAACATCAGAAATATAATCTGTTGCTCTATGTATCTGGAGGAAGGGGAGTAATGTTCTTGATTTAAACACCAAAAACACAAGAATTTATTCTCGTGGACGAAAGGCATGCAGATGGAGGCAAAACCAGCACCTACATTTTACACGGACGGCCACGTAGACCTAACGTGTGTAGCATATGTCCATGTAGATATGTATGGAGATTTGTATCTCTCGTGTGTGCGTGTGTGTCTGTGCGTATCTACACACACTCCGAACTGAATTACATCAGATCTCCTGGGATCACGGTATTTATTTAAGTACTCTTCCCAGGTCATAACTGTAACACTCACTTAATAGCATTAATCCCCTGTTATAATGTAAACACACCGGCCATTGTATTCCCAATCTGTATTGTTCCACTAATTATTAAAGAGGAAGAACTAAAAGCAATCAATTCGCGAAGATAAACACCACTTCTCCTGGAAAAAGAACAGCTTCCCAAATAAAAATGCAGGGAGTATAGCACATTTTGCAAGGCATGCAGGTTGGCTTAGAGAGATTCATGTATGACTTTATAATGTTATAATTAATTTTGCATTCTCGGCTCTCCAGCTGCTGCTCCTTTCAGAAGCAGAGCTCATATACTTAGAAATCGGTCTGCGGAACACAGCAATTGACTATTCAGATGTAGTCGCATGATATCGATTATTCCATAGAAATACTGAAATATGAGTATGTTTTATATAAAGCCCTTGTTTTTAGACTTTCTATTTTTATTTAATATATGCGCATTAATTACCAAGCAGGGAAGCAAATGTCTTTTCTGTAATCTGTTGCACTGAGTTTACCAGTTGTTTATCACTCTCTTATCAGGAAGTCGGGAGTTAATGACAAGAAATACCTGTTGGTGTTAACCTCCTCCCCCTCACCTGCTTTTTTAAGGATTGTCTCTTCTATAGGCCAGCTGATAGATCTGGATAGGAATTAATCCGGTATGTCTGGTGGCCAGATCTCTGCTGCTGCTTGTAACGGCAGGGGTAAACTGGTATATGGGTTTCACAGAAAAAGAGGAGAGAAAAGCAGAGAAATAAAAACTGAGATTGAAAAAGAAAGAGGAAAGCTCGGATTGCTTCAGACACTTTACACATCCCGAGGTTTGACCGTAGTTCCAGCACGACATTTTTCCCCGCTATGTGCGCCAAGCTATTGAAACATCTTCTGCAAGTGTATTTTTTTATCAGCTGCATGTTTAATTGATTAACAGTAGGCTGTTCTGCTCACCCGCAATTTTTCAGCTACTGCCATCTCCCCTCCTGCCAGTTTACCAATCCAACCGATTCCCCGGCGTCGTCTCCATCCTACCTGACTGAAACTACTTGAGGTATTTCATGAAGAACTCGACCATAAATGTCAAGCAACTTCATTTGTTTAAGTGTGGAATAAGTGCGCACTCATATATGTCGAAAATAAAGAACAGTTTCATTTAAGTTTTTTTTTTTTTTCTTCTTTCCCTGAGTACCTAAACAATATTAATAAGGCGGTTCCGGGCTGGTAACTTGCTGAAGGTTGCAGGTGAAGGGCTTGTGGGAAGCGCGGTGGCTTCCAGACCTGCAGCCCCGTCGCTGCCTGCCGGACCGACGCCGGTCCTGCTCCGCACGGGCGGCGGCGGAGCTGCGGGGCGCAGGTGCGGACCGGGACGCTCGGAGCGGCCTAGCTCGCCTCGGCCCCCCTGCAGCGGCTTGTGGGGCGGGCAGGGCCCAGCGCCGTGCCCCGGGGCTGTCGGGCTGCGGGGTGCCGGGGAGGGGAGCCCCGGCCCCACCGCGGCTATGGGGGCACCGGCACAGGGGACCGGCACCGCGGCTCGTCCCGGGGGGCGAAGGGCAGAGCTTGAGTGGGGGCAGCTCGCCGCTTCGGATGGGACCTTCTGACCGACCATTAAAGAAATGTACGTGCACATAGATGTGTGTGTTTAAGCTTGAACTGAGCAGAAAAGAGCGGTGCCTCCGCCTCGTCCTCCTGCGCCCGGGCCGGAGCAGCGCTGGCACTGGCTGGAAGCTGAAAGTGTCCGGGGCCGAGGGGAGAGGGCAGAAGAAATTGATTACATAGATTCTATATTCCAGGAGATTTATCTGATCTGCCAAAAGGAGGAAGGTGTGTGGGGAGAAGGCAGATAGCCCCCCGGAAGGAGTCACCCAGGCCTCTTCCCCACGCACCAGAGAAGGAAGAATAGAATCGAAAGAAAGATGGGGGATTTATATTTTTTTTCCTTCGTGTGCAAACGCGTTGCATGGCTAGATCTTGACTGTTTGTGGCAACTTATAAAACGGTAAAGTTGACGCTGCCAGGAGCAGAGCGATCCTGGATCTGCTGATCCGAGCAGTTGCTCCTCTCCCTACCATATAGGGCAGTACTTTTACCAAGTGCTCGCTCTCCCTTGCGCGCTGCCCGGCTCCGCCGCGCCCGGCCCTGCGCGCACACACGCGTGAGCGCACTCATCTCACACGCGTGTGCGCGCCTGCAGCGCTTCGCAGAGTGCGTGCCGAGGGGATGCACATCTCTATTACACACATGCTTCTCTGTCGCCCCTGTGGATACAGAAAGAGGGAAAGAGGGTGTGTAATGGAGAGTGTGCTAAAGAGTATTCATGGCTCCGCGAGTCCGGAGAGGAGCTGATGAGCAGTAGCATCGTTTGGCTTCAGCAGCGTGCTCGCAGCCGGAGAGGCTGCCTTGCATTACAAAGCCTGCCTTCGCTGTCTGCCTTCCCTGCCTGCCGGCCGCGGGAGGAGACGGAGCCGGGGCCGGGGCCGGAGCGGGAGCGGGAGGGGGCGGGCCCGCCGGGCTATGCAGATGAGCGGCGGTGACGGACAGCTCTGTTTTCCAATGTCCCTCAGAAACTCGAGTGCTGCTTCCCTCAACTCTTCACTCCAGACTCTATACTTCCCCCAAAATACAGGCTCGCAGGCGCTGGGGGAGCTGGCTAGCTGGCTGGGAGAACTCCATATGCAGCAGCCACTTTTCTGATTTCGGGGGCTCGCTTCTCTCTCTCTCCCCCCCCACACCCGTCCTCCTCTCTCCTTCTGTTTCTTTCTCTTTCTTTTTTTATTAACCCTCTGTGCTTCCATCTCCCCCAGATGTCCTTCCCCTCCCGGATAGATCTCTGACCTTTCCTACTAATTTTCCATTTGAGGGGAGTTCCTTTTTTTTTTTTTTCCCCTCCTGTTTGTTTTTATTCTGATCGGGTGTGCATGGTGGGGAGCCTATAACAATTCTGATTCTCTACATAACTGCACAGAGCCAACCGGGGGAGGGGGGGGGGGGAAGAGAGAGAGAGAGAGAGAGAGAGAGAAGGAGGGAGGGAGAAAGAGGGAGGGAGGGAGAAAGAGGGAGGGAGGGAGGGAGGGAGCGGGAGGGCGGGCGGGAGAGAGGGAGAGCACGAAAGCAGCGCCAGGAGCAGCGGCAGCAGCAGGGCCGGTCACCCTCGCCCCCTCCCTGCTCCTGTGCAAGCCATGTCCTATCCTCAGGGTTACCTCTACCAGCCCCCCGGCTCGCTGGCTCTGTACTCCTGCCCGGCGTACGGGGCGTCGGCGCTGGCGGCCCCCAGGAGCGAGGAGCTGGCCAGGTCTTCGTCGGGATCGGCGTTCAGCCCTTACCCGGGATCGGCAGCTTTCACCGCCCAGGCGGCGGCCACAGGCTTCACCAGCCCGCTCCAGTACTCCACAGACCCCGCCACGGGATTCCCCTCCTACATGGTAACTACCGAAGAGAAACCCTCTCCTTCTTCATTAGCATCCGCATTCTCATCTTCATCATCTTCAGCCTTTCTCCTCACACACTCACCATCAGCCCCCGACACCCCGCCGCACAGCCGAGCGCCCCGCACCGCCGCCGGCCGCGCATCGCTCCGCGCCGCCCGCAGCCCGCCCGGGACCAGCGGAGCGCAGCGGCGGCGAGCAGCGGCGGGCCGGGCCCGGGGCCGGGATGGGGCCGGGGCTGGGCTGAGGCCGGGGCCGGGGCCGGGGCTCCGCTTCGCGTCCCAGCCGAGCGCGGTGCCGGCAGGCCTGGGTCCCGGGCTCTCCGCGCGGTTTGAGGACCGGGAGGGCGCTTTGGTTGAGGAAATACGGATGGTCTCAGTCAGCTGGGCTGGCTTGGATGCTTTCATTCTCCCCCCGTTTCCGTGTGTGTCCCCTGCTTTCCTTTTTTTTTTTTTTTTTTTTTTTTTTTTTTTTTAATATATATATTTTTTAGCTGTGATAGCGCAAGGGAAGGTTTCCTTTTCTTCTTCATTTTTCCCCCTATTTTTTTTTCTTCTCTCTCTCTCTCTCTTTTAAGTCGGTGTATAGAGGCGCTGCGGGCTTTATCCCCGTGAGGTTTTATTTACTTTCAGTGTGTTTTGTACTAATGGTTTAACTGGATTTTGGGAATGAAAAGGAGCATCTGTTTGCGATCTGTGAGCTTCGCTTAAGCCCAAGATGGTCGTAGTGGCCGCAGTTTCGGATTTCACTTTCTTATTAGTTTAAGGAGCAGTTGCAATTGCGTGTTGTGTGTGTCCTGTGCATAAAGTAAATAAATAAAACCATAAAATACAAAAATAAACTGCACGTCTAGATGGTTATATAGTTTTATAAACACGCACGCACACAGAGTCAGACACATATCTAGTCCGTACACACAAAGACCTGTGCACGGAATTTGAGACTAGAGCCGCTGTTGATATCCTAGGAGAGGATGGCAGCAGGGTAGTTAGCTCTCCCTGCAAAGTGTCAGGGAAACTTCTTACTTTCTGTCTGTTCATAATACAGTGCATAAATTGTCGTGCAGTCTTTATTCGAAGTGGTATAAAAGATCTGAGGGTCTCCCTTGTTTTTCCTGTTGAGAAGCACTAGGCGAGTGGCTGGAAGTTGCACCGAGGTTGTGAACTGTGCGGGATATTGGGCGATGTTGAGCCTGTGACTCTCCGATCTGCGGGGTTCAGAGACGTGCTGAAAGTTAGCGAGTTTCTTAGGGATATCTTTAACTTTTCTTGCATTATGCAGACTTAAATAAGCGCAATTTAAACGTTAAAGAGCGAATTAAAATGCTAATTACATCGCATTTGAACAATTCGAAACGGTGCATATCTTCTGATTTGCAAATTGGATTTGCAATGCATTAGTGCAGTGAATTGCTAAGTGGCGGCTTTGTTGTATTTTCTATAGCAAAAAAGGAAACATCTTTTGAACCTTTGAGAGAAATGTTGATATCAAGACACTACCTGTAGGGCCTTTAAAATGTCTACGCGGTTCAAAAATTATATTGGGAAATATTCAATTACAAGGAGCTGAAATTAGTCAGAAAGATTAAAACATCGCCGATTTTAAGCGCGTGTGCCTGTGTCTGTGTGCTGGGCGGAGGAAGGAGGGGGGGAATTGTAACTTAATGGCCTTTGGGTGCTGCTACTCCCCCTCATAGAATATGGATACAAGACACCATCCCGGGGAAATACAAATATAACCGCCGATCTCGCCTTGACAACTCACTAATGGCTATCAGCAATAACAAATTGCCAACCCCACCGTTTTGTTCTGTCCAGGGCTCCCCTTACGACGCCCATACGACGGGGATGACCGGAGCCATCAGCTACCACCCGTACGGCAGCCCTGCCTACCCCTACCAGCTCAACGACCCCGCGTACAGGAAAAACGCCACCCGCGACGCCACGGCCACGCTGAAGGCCTGGCTGCAGGAGCACCGCAAGAACCCCTACCCCACCAAGGGCGAGAAGATCATGCTGGCCATCATCACCAAGATGACCCTCACCCAGGTCTCCACCTGGTTCGCCAACGCCCGCCGGCGGCTCAAGAAGGAGAACAAGATGACCTGGGCCCCGCGGAACAAGAGCGAGGACGAGGACGACGACGAAGGCGATGGCGCGAGGAGCAAGGAGGAGAGTCCCGACAAGATGCCCGAGAGCAATGAAACCTCCGCGGAGGACGAAGGTAGGCGCGGGTGACTGCGGCCCGGAGGGGTGGCTCCATCCCGCCCCGTCGAGTCCCCCGGGACCGGGGCAGCGGGGCAGGAGCGGGGGCGCGGCATTTAACAAAAGCGACCCCCAAACCTGTCCCGTCCCGTCGCCTCCGGCTGCTCCGGTGGCTTGTCGCCGATCAGCGCCTGTGGCCGGGGCGGGCGGGGGGCGGCTGGCCACGGCGTGAGGGGCCGGGCGGGGAGGTGCGGGGGGCGCCGCGGAGGAGCCAGCCCGCGGGGAAGGGCGCTCCTCGGAACGGGAAAAGGCCGGCACGGCTCCAGCCTGCCTGGCCGCGGCGGTGGCCGGGCTCGCTCGTCTCCCGCCCTGTTTTGCCGCCCCTCCTGACTGCCTCTCTGTGCCCGGCGGGCCCCGCAGGGATCAGCTTGCAAGTGGACTCGCTGACGGACCACTCCTGCTCCGCCGAATCGGACGGCGAGAAGCTGCCCTGCCGAGCGGGAGACCCCCTCTGCGAGTCGGGCTCGGAGTGCAAGGACAAGTACGAGGACATCGAGGAGGAGGAAGAGGACGAGGAGGAGGACGAGGAGGAGGACATCGAGGAGGACGACGGCGGCGGCGGGGAGCGCGACCCGCCGGCCAAGCCCGCCACCTCGTCGCCGCTGGCGGCCGTGGAGGCCCCGCTCCTCGGCCACCCGCACGCCGACGCCGCCCGCAGCGCTGGCAAGGCGGCGCTGGGGCCCCGCGCCTCCCCCGGGCCCCCGACGCCGGCCAGCAAGCCCAAGCTCTGGTCTCTGGCCGAAATCGCCACCTCGGACCTCAAGAGTCAGACCCTGGGCCAAGGCTGCCAGCCCGCGCCGCTCTCCTCGGCCACCCCCGCCTCCGCCCCGCACAGCGCTGCCTACTCGCCCTCCTCCCTCCTGGGGAGGCATATTTATTACACCTCACCTTTTTATAGCAATTATACAAACTATGGGAACTTTAACGCTCTGCAGAGCCAGGGAATCCTGAGATACAACTCCGCAGCAGTGGCTTCAAACGAGGGACTAAGTCAGACTGTCCTAAATGCCAGCTCTGTCCACAAACAGAGCAGTGACTCTTTGAAAACGATCACTAACCAGCTAGAACAGCATTACAGGCCCTCTAGCTATGACTCTAAGAAAGGTAGGTGACTTGTTTTTGCCGCTTTCTTCCCTCTTCTCCCTCGTCCTCCTTTCCCGACCCGTAGACGTCCCCTATGCGATGTAAATACTGAAAACCTTCTCTGGAAAAAAGTGAGCTCGGTGCCACCTCTGCCAGAGCCAAGATGTGCACTCGTATAACTTGGGGATTAAAACCGGCATGTTGCCGTCGTACCGGTACCTGCCCCTAAGAACCGCGAGAGGAAATGTGAAAGACGACATTTAGATCAGTCTCACAGGCTGCAGATGCAGCTCTGAAAAGTAATTTTTTTTTTTTTTTTTTTTTTTTTTTAAAAAGGGAAAACTACACACAAAGCTATCCAGAGAGCATTGGTATCATTGCCTGTAATTTTTTTTTCCTGACAAACTGGTTTGACTCTCTTTGTTTCCAGTATTCTCACGGGGTTTTTTTTCAGCTCTGGGTTCAGATAATTGCTGACCTTGGACGTGAAATTACGTGGAGCGTGACATTTTTTGTAACTGGTTGCTTCTTGGTTTATTTTGGGGGCTTTTTATGTTTTTGGGTTTTTTTTGGGTTTTTTGGTTGTTTTTTTTTGTTGTTTTTTTAAGGTTTTGCACTAATATGTTTGTCATCTTATTCTGAAAAAATACTCGAGATACAGGCAAGTATAAAAAATCGGCTAGACTTTTAAACGACCCAGCTACGAATTCTGCACCAGAGAGGGTTGGGACCTACACAGACTGTATAATCTAGTTAGCTGGCTGTGTCCTGTGACTAACTGACGGTTATATTTTGACAGATCCCACTGAAGTCTGCACAGTAGGAGTACAACCATACCTATAGAAGTGCAATCACACAGCAATGCAAGTAAGTGAGAACATTTTCTATTACACTGATCATGTGGCATTAGGTCTCAGTCGTGCTCACAGTTCTAGACTTGCTTAACGTTAATTTCTTGCTTCATTACTTGAGAGTTTGTTCACAAAGTAAAACATTTTTTCTGCTGTTTCGGAAGCCTCTTATGACGACTTTTGTTTCTTGGGTTTGTCTTAATTTTCAAGCCAGGTTAGACAGTTCTCTCGCTTTACATACTCTTTGCTTGTGTCAGGTAAAGCCGTAGGGACTACTTAAGAGTTAGGGAAAGAAATCTTTAGGAAAAAAATACCTTTGAAGGTATTGTTATTTAAAAACAGAGTGTTTGTGCTCACGTGGCAATGTTAAAATTGTACCTCCTGAGTGGGGCTTCACGCAGAGACTGCGTATTTAAAATAAAAATGGATAACTGTAAGAAACCGACATGGATCTTAAGCAAGGTATGTTATCTGTGACTTGGCTATTGCCTAGCTAGCAAAGGCATTCTGAATACTTCCACTATTTAGACTTAAATAAACAACAACAAAAAATTCGCCTTGTCGATATTTTTCAACTAATTTCTATTTTTATTAGAAGAAATTAGACGAGTAAGAATTTTATCTTATTTCCTTCCCCGCCCACCCCGTTTAATGGTGTTAGAGTTTAATTGAAGGATTTTTGGATGATCTGGTTTTTTCCTTGGTCCACAGGTAGGTGTCACAATTGCTTTGAAAAAAGTCAGCAAGCCATCATCTCTCCCCGAGCTAATATATATAACAAATCTCTAAATCCGGATCACATCTGGTGCCACTGTATAAAAGAAGACCACAGAGCACTATTAAATCTTCAGAATCTAATTATTAAACCAGAATTTTGTTGGACATATGTGAGTTTGCTGGTATAGTATAGTTTCCCCAATGTATGTGTGACTTTTGAAAACAGATCTGTTTTTCTCAGGATATCTTGAATTGATCACTTCATTGCCACGGTATCTATTCGATAGGTGTGATAGGATTTATTGTAAAATTTATTTGTAAAAGATGTATACAGTAGAGAAAATAAAGACGTGATTGGAGAACTTGAGTCCTTACAAAGTGGAAACAAATTTGATATTTATTTTTGTAACGATATAAAGCTTCTAGTAATTTATGCAAGTTGTATTGCAATGAAATCTGAACTTTTTGTAAATAAATTTTGCCTGGTTTTTATTTGAAACGTTGATGGTTATACAATCTTTGGTTGTTTAACAAGAATTCTTTACTAATTTATATCTCTAATTGTAAATAAAAACAGACTAGTCTGCAACAACATTGTGTTTTTCGTTCATTTCCCTCAAAATACTAATTTATTATTTTGAAAAGGAGGAAATTTCTAATTTCACTAGTAGAGCTAAGATCATAAAATGAGTAAGCAATTTAAACATGTTGCAAATATATACTTTGCATAAATTAATTCCTTCTGGCATGTTCCGTTATACTTAAGCTTTAAATACACTCATATGTACAAATACGTATTTGTATATATACATGAATATGCATAGAAAGGGTGATGGGAATTTATGCGTGTTCTTATAAACTATTTAAACTGGGTGTGAAGTAACTCTTTATTAAGTCATCATTTTTTAAATTCACTGTTTCAAGGGGGAAAAAATATCATCAACTATGACTTACTTCTAATTGCTTCTTTTCAGCTTCTGGATAAAATATGCAAACGGGGAAAAAAAAAAAAAAAAAAAAAAAAAAGATAAAAGTCCAGTACTTGTTTGGGTTTTTTAATGGTTTTTCCTCTTTGTATCGGTAAACCATACCTTTACAATTACATTGGAATCCCGCTTTGATTTGAATCATAGAATTAGCCAATTCATAATTTTAATTTTTAGTAAAATAATGGGAATCCTCATATAATATAATTTCAGAGAAGAAACGAACAATCATTTATTTTCCCCAAAAGATAAATTGAGTGAATATAACTTACGGTTATAAAACAAGAATAATAGCTTCTTAGATTGCCCTTTAATCAATCATACACTTATTTTTCAAGAGGCTCATCTATTTTATTCCGTGATTAATAATGTTCCAGCGTGAGAGCATTATTAGATCCCAGCAGGGGAGATCCTGAATGCTTTTAGCTGCTTTGGAATGGTCAGTTGGGGTTCATTATGGTCTGATATTGAACAATTTATAAAATCTTGTCTAAACATCTGCCAGCTCAGATAGGCTGATGTGTCTGAAGATGGGAAATTGCTGGACCAGTTGATATTGACAAACGGATCTCTCTCCAGTGGCTTTTTGTTCAGTGAAAATTAGTGGCCTCTTGCTCAGGTCTTGTTAGAAAGGGCATTTGAAAGTGATCTTAGATACTTCAGGCATCAGCCTTGGGAAGGTTAACTGGATAAAGAGCCCTGCTAGTCTGGAGTCCGGAAATATGTTGTGATTATATTAAATAGGGGGAAAGGAAGCTGTTTTTCTTGAATGCATATACACAATTCCCATGATCCATCTTCCATTGCACACCCCCCTCAACCCCCTTTGTAATTTACCCCTATAAAGACATCTGACTGACTGAGAAAATGCGTGTATTTTTCAGCTGAAAGGGCAGAAATTAATAACGTTATCCTGGAATACTCTGGGATCTGTCTAGCTGAATCTAAAGCAGTGAGGATCTTTGCAGCTGGAGGCCTACTCATTCCCTCACGCTGTTTGTGGGATGATGTTTCTACGCTCCTGTAACATCCTCTTTTTCCTTGAAGTAGAATGCAATTGTATCTGCATGTAGTGTGTGGTACAATTAGGCAAACAGCTAAGAAGTAATTAATTTTTTCCCGCCGGTTTAGCATATGATGTAGATGGCAAATATTTACTATAATCATCCTCGACCATCTTTACTGTGCAGTCCAGGAAGGTTTTAGGGAGGGATTTTTCTGACAGGGGAGATACCTGAACTTTCTTTCCCCCGCTCTTGCTGCTACTCCGTGAGCCCCCACCACCCCTGTTATACGTCCCAGGTCTCTGTTGGACACAAAGTGTACATTTCAATTGGTAAAAACCAAAAGCTGTGGCAGAGATTAAAAAAGGCTAACGACATTCCTTTGATGTTTATACGCCCAAAGACTTATAAAAGATTTCCATAATTTACCCACCCTTGCTAGTATTTAGACCTGGATTTCTTTCTGGAAAGAAAAGTAGAAAGACTCGGAAAACTCGCTTTCAAGTATTCACTATGTATGTAAAACCCAATGGACTTCTCTCATCCTCTGAGAAATTCACAAACGGTTCAAGGATGCAGATGGGCGCCACTGAAATGATTTGGCATATGAATTTATTTTTTTAAACGAGAAACTAATGGGCGAGAACTGCACATTCAACATCATTCGAGATTTAGTAATCAAAATTGAAAGCAGGAGGAAAGTGTAGCCTTGCTAGATTCTTGGCAAAAACAATGTGATTATTTCAGTGCAGCTAGAAAGAGGGATGAACGATAAAATACATCACTCTGTGTATGGTTTATTTCATAACGATGCTAATGAGCCCGCTGGGATTAAAATCTCACACCCCTTTCTATATTTACTCCCTCTTCTCCCCACCCCCCCGCCCCTCGTTTCTGCGCTCATTTCGGAGCGGGAAAGGCAAACTCTTCCCTCTTCGGGGCCAGAGGTTTCATTAGAGATGATTTATTGAAATTCGGGCTTTAATCTCAGGTGGGATCCCTGAGGAATTGGCGCTGTCGTCAAATAGGAAGAGGGTCCCTTTCCACTTTACACTTCCTGGGCTGCTTTTTTCCTCGCTCCCTGCAAATGTCAACATTTGTTCTCAATAAGAGAGTTATTGTTTCAGGAAAGCTGCTCACCAACTGCCTTTAGGAGCAGAAGAAAAGCGTCGCCCACCTTTGTTTGGCTGGAGGCTGGGGGAAGGGATGCGGGCGGAGGTAACACGCAGTTCAGGCCAGCAGCGGACGGACAGACAGACAGACAGACATGGGAATTACTGCTGCGCACCAGCCCGTGGCTGGAAGGAAACGGGCTCGGCTAAGGGGGAAAGTTAATGTAAAGCGCAATGGGCATCTGCTTTTCTCTCCCCGCTCCTTCGACGTATTTGCCGGCAAGGGTGATCTTCCAGGTGAAGAAAGAAGATGTGGGGTTGGCTGTCTGATTCAGCCCCACCTGACGGCAGCCCCCTCCCCAAAGGCCATCAGTCTGATCCCGACACGGCGGGGAGCGGGAGTGGCCCGGGACCGGCCGGCCCGGAGCGGAGCAGCCCGGCCCGACCCGCTCCCCTCCGCTCCGGGCCGGCCTCTCCGTGTCCATCCTCACGGGAAAAGAAACCAACCCTGTCACCACTGAATGTTTCTGGCTCCGTCACATGTTACATCTCACTCGAAGGCGGTTCAGACTCGGTGCTCGTCTGAGGGACTGTGGCAGGAATATAATCAATACCGGGAGGGTTTTACTGCTTATTAACTTTCGAAACAAACACCCCTCCCCCCAACCCGACTCCACCCCCACAAAAAAACAAACAAACAAACAAAAAAATCAACCCCCCAAAAAACCCAAAACAAAACAAAATTAAAAGAGCACCACAGACAGAGTTTATATATAGGTTGATCAATTCTTTGCCTTCTGCATTCAGACATATCTGAATCTGATCGCTTCCCACGATCCAGGTAGTCGAAAAGAGCTTTTCCATTGTAGGAACTGAACAAAAAAAATACTGTTATTAGAGTAATGCTCCACATTAAGTAATGTGATGTTCATCCCTTTGTTTTTAATCCAGTAACTAATAACTTAGGTATGTTTCCAGCTTCTAAAGAAATAAAAGCAAGGGGGGGTTAAAAGAAAAGTTAAAAACAAAGGGATCTATAGCGCACAGTCAAAGCACCCATGCATTTAATCCCTGATTATTACTCGGCGTCTCTGAAGCAGAGTATTTATAGAAAGAACAGAGGGAAAGCGCGGTCCGCGGGACTCGCTGGCACTCAGGTAGCTCGGAGCTGCAGGCAGCGACCTGGAGCAGGCGGGCTCCGGGGGAGTGTTTTACCTGTGGGCGCCCGCAGGGAGGTGACAGCCCCGCTCCTGGACCCGTGCCCCCCTCCCGAGACGTGACTCATGGAGTAATGTCACCATTTCACATCCAATCCCGACCCAGCCGGCTGCGTTTTCCCTGAGCAGAAAGTAAGGGACAGAGGGACGTGGCCACTCGGCCTCGGGGGTGGCCTCCGTTAACCTGGATCCTTTCGGGATTTAGGGACTGAAAGGAAAGGGCGGGGGGCGTCACCCCGGCCCAGCCGCTCTCGGAAAGTCTCTGACAGAAAAAGTCACTTCTCCGCTAGGTCTTGTGTCATCCGTGACGGGGGATTTCAAAATACTCCCGAATATTTGTGCAGTGAAAAAAAAAAAAAAAAAAATCCTATTGCTTCTCGCACGGCGACTATGTGGATACTGTTGCTGCTCGGGCTCTTAAATAATGCCTAGGAAGTAAAACAAAAATAAGTATGTGCATTTTTATAGGGAGATAAATCGACAATTTATTGTGTATAACTTCTGATCAATTATTAATCATTAGTGTCAACAACAGGGTTATAATTACCTTTAGTTATTTAAAGGGATATTTATTTTTTCTTCTCTCTGATCTGGTAATTAGTTAATGCTCTGGAGTAATGAATTCAAAGCTGATTTGATAATGATTGAGGCAGGGTTTTTTCCCTCTCTTTTGGCCCCCCCCCCTCGCAGGCAGGGGGAGGGGAGGAGGTGTCTCCCCCCGCTTGCAAAGAGTCCATGTAAAGGCAAATCACTGCGCGTTTCACTTTTCAGACCATAAATAACGATTCTGGGAGTAAAAAGGCGAAATGACAAACAAATAGAGCGCAGCTGGGATGAATAAGGCCGATCAAAGTTAGCGGGGGCCGACGCTTCCCGCAGCCGCCGCAGGTCTGAGTCCCATAAAGGTGCCAGCAACTCTTACCTCTCTCCCTGAGATCAAGGGAGAGGGCGAGCAGGACATTTTAACCCCCTGACATCTTCCCGCGAGCGGAGGAGGGAAAAGAGGGAACGGGAAGAAGGGAACTGCATATTTCTTGTTTGGGGGAATTAATGCCTTCACAGTTGCTCCAGGGAAGGGGTTTCACCTGGAGCCCGGGAAGCGCCCGCCCAGCCCGCGGAGGATGCGCGGGGGACCGAGGGGAGAGGCGCGGCGCCGTGCGGGGCTGGCTCAGCTCCTAGGGGCGGCAGAGGCACAGCCTGCCGCGTGCAAATCATCCCCAACCAGCCTCAGCCCTCGGGATGGGGAAGCAAGAAATAATTTTTGTTTTTCCCCTCCTTGAGGGAGAGCTTCATCGCGAAGAAGAGCGGCAAAAGAGCAGCCCGCAGGAGCCGTGGCTGCCGCCTTGCTCCCGTGTCTTGGGGCGCGGGTAACCCCCTCCTCCCCGGGCCTGGGGCTCGGCAGCCGGGGGAGGTAACTACGGAAAACTCCCCTTCCCAGCCCCCCCAGAGGCGTGTGGCACTGAGCCGAGGTAGAAGCTCCATTGTTGCCTCCCTCCCTGCTTTCCTAGACCTCTACTTAATTTAGCGTCAGGCGAGGTCTCGAAGCCAAAAGTTTTTTTTGTTTGTTTTTATTTTTTTTAGGTTTTTTTTTTTTTTTTTTTTTTTTTTTTTTTTTTTTTTAAAGCTCGATGGGGCTCGTTTTACGGCAGCTCTGAGCGAGATGGAATAAGCGCATATGATATTATACTTAACAGTTATACATTTATATACAAAAATGTTTTCCCAGTGCAACAAAACTGCACTGGGAATTGCAGCGCAAAATGCAAGTTTTAAAATTAATTCATCCTGACAGGTTTGACATCGCCCGGCTCCCTTTTTCCTGCATCTAGGTCCGCAAATGAATGCCGCTTCCAGAGTGTATGTTTTAATTTGTCACATCAAGGCAATAAAAGGGAGCGATATATACTTAAGCCAGTTAACATTGTAATAACAGGTTTAAAGGAGCAATTAAATGGTAGTGAGTCGCATGTCTGACTTTCTATAGGCATTACCACATCAATGGTACCTTTTAGGCTGACTATAACTTAGCATGATTGTCTCAATTAGTTTAGCTACATGATAGTTATTGTGAACTCTTTGTGAGTAATCAATGTTACGCAAGCTTATGGGAAGGAGGCTTTAATAAGGGTGAGCAGCAGCTAAATAACACGGACCTCCTATTTTAAAGGAACACCTTTCTCTCTCTGTGTCTCTGCTTCTCTCCCTCTCCTCTTTATTTCTTTCCTCCAAGCCCCAAGAAAGAAACTGTAATTTATAGACTTATAAATCTGTTTCCGAGACCGGTGTAGCTGAACGCAGATTTACAGGCAAAAAGCATCTTCTGCCGAGGTTCATCAACGAAAGAGCCCAGCGCGGACGGCGAGGCACCCCCGCCTCGCCTCTCCTTGGCTGTAGTGGTGCACGTCGTGGCTGTTTACTGTCACGATAAAGCCCCGAGCCACAAATAACCTCGAGGGATGCTCAGCTCGCATGGCTCGTGTGCGCGGAACTCGTACGGGCGGCTGAGCTTCCCCTGTGCGACACCGGGGCCAGCCCGAGCGGAGCCGCGGGGACGGACACGCGTGTGCGTGTGAAACGGGAACGCGTGTGCTCCTGTGCGGGGCGGGAGCCGAGCGGCGGAGCGAGCAATGACCGAAAAGCGGGGTTATAAACACCATGTAGTGCGGAGAGAAGGGTCCTGCCGGAGCAACGGGCCGCTTGGTAACTTGTCAATTCTCCACCTACAGACTCTCTTGCTAAATTCTGAGCCACGGGTGGCTAATGCAAAATGCAGAGGGCTGGAAATTGAGTGGGAGCTGCTCGAACTGCTTCAAAACGCTAACAAGTATGTACTGTTTTCTGTCATGGGGGAAAAAAAAAGATCAAGAGAGTGTGTACCACTGAAATTTAAGATAAACAAAATGCAGAGTTATTTCTGTTTGTGAAGTTATTCTCATTAGTCCTAACAATGTCTCGCCATTAGAAAAGGCTGGAGTCAGCCTCACTCGCAAGATTTCAGATCTGCAAGCTTTTTTTTTTCTTTTTTCTTTTTCTTTTTTCCCTTTTTTTTTTTTTTTTTTTTTTTTTTTTTTTTGCATGCACATTACATTTCTGTCATGCTTTGCAGAAGAACACGATATCCCCAAAGAACCCAAAGAAGAAAAAAAATACTCTGACAGCAACCATTAGTTAAGAGTGCAATGAATAAACCCCTTGCACAAGAGTATCAGGACTAATTAAGATTCTGTTTAGCAGCCCTGGATGGAATGTTAATGTAGCTTTGACTAACTGGGAATAAGCAGGGGGAAAAACTGCATTTTAAGAGGAATGCTGGGGTGATAACATCTCTCACTTCTTCTGTCCAAGGTCTGCCCAAGCCTGTTACAAAGTCATTATCTCAAATTACTCCTGTACTTCATTTTTAGAGGGTTTGGGCAAGATCCCCTGGCGTTGAAGCGCTGCCTAGAGCCTCACAAAGCCAATACTCTCTAAGGGGATAAAGGCTGAATCAACCCACTATCTCTACCTTCGAGAGTTTGCTGGTACCAGTTTCTTGGACAAATACAGCCAGGATTCTGGAGGCAGATTAGGATCTATTGCTGGCGTCTCCTCACAAATCCCTAAAGGGTTTTTGACCCTTTGAAGTTTCGTCTATTTTGCTTACACAGAAGTTTACATGATTAAGTCAGGATTTTACAAGGCTCAACAAGGCAAATTTAGTCACCTCGGAACACTCAACACCAAAAAAAAGAGTAAAATATCCAGTTGTCCTGCTAGTCGTTTAGTTCCAGAAATACTAGCATACTGTCATATTTGGAGTGATTCATTTAATAAAAAAATTCTGCAAGACTGCTTCAGCAGGGAAGGGTAAATAACCTCCCTCCTGCCTGAATTATTGTTATTTTATTTTATTTTTTTTTTCAGACTTTGATATAACAATCCCTCCTCCCCATTCCCAATGATCGTTAATGCAGCTATGTTTATCAGAGAGTGGACAAAACTTCCTTAACATTTCCAGCCTGCCTTTGCTTGCCGTTATCCAGACAGTTACATTTTTTCATTGTCGGGCAACAAGCCCCCCTAATCCTTCCTTCTGAAGTAAACTTTTGCAAGTGCTTTACTTGTTAAAAGCAGCCTGGCATAATGCAAATCTTCTTTTCCTGGAATGAGAGTGCTGGGAACTGAGCACAAGCAGGAGAGGAGGAGCAGAGCTCATTCTCAGGGAGTAGTTACCTGTTTAAAGAGGTCTCCTGCAGTCAGAGCGGGTGTGCTGTAGCCAGGGACTGCAGTTGCATCTGGCCCACCCTGCTTCCACGGCCTTTTGTGGAACAAAATCAGACTCTTTCTCTCTCTTTCTCCCTTTCAGTCTTCTTTTCTCCCTCTTTCCCACCAGAGGGAAGATCACTCTGCTAAGGAATTACTCCTGCAGTTATTATCAATGAAGGAAGGAGTGATCTATTCAATTCATCCTGCCTCTGAAATAACAGTAATAGTAATAGCAGTAATGATAATAGTAATAATAATACCTGGCAGGCTGGATCAGTGAGTAGCAGGGACAGCAAGGGCACTCAGGCGAGCTGCAGATTTCTCTTCCTCAATTGATTTATAATTGATGAATGGATTTTCTTGTGCAGCTGCAGCGTGGTTAAAATCTATTGAAGAGGCAGCTGTTCTGGAAGGTGTTATTTTGTACAGGAGACAGTTAGGAGTAACTGGGTGCATTTATCAGCAGGAGATCTGAGCAAGCAACACGATTACATTGCTGTTAGTGGCTAGGATTCAACTTTCCATAGGCCTCCAGCACCTGCAGCCTTGTAGGTGACTCACATGGAGATGGCTCCTGCCGGCCACATGCTGCATCAGGGCATTGATCTGGCACAGAGCTACCCACTGATTTTGGCCAGGAGTGCTTTGCCCTCCTCCTGACAAGCCGTGCACTGGTGCTGGCAGAAATGGGTCAGGCCTGGTTTTGCAAGAGAAGGGGGAACAAAGTCTCGCAGCATTTCTCTCACACATTGTAAGGAAGTGGAGGGGATTTTCATACCTCTTAATATGAGCTGTTTTCCTACTTCAGGTATGACATTTCCTCCTGCCTGTAGGGATGTACCTGGCAGATAGTGCATTTGCAATGTGTCTTAAAGAAACAGAACTTTAATGTGGATATCAAGAGATATGCAAAGCTGTTATCAAGCCTCTGGATCGTGGGTGCTTACCATAGATCTGGATGAACTCTAGGACCTGGTCCTCGAGTGGGGTTTTTTTCCATATGTTCTGGATTCACATTGTAAACCATGTGACCTTCAGTATATATAGTACCTTGTTTTTTTGTTGCTGTTTAGGAAAACAAAGCCCAAAAAACTATTGTCATAAAGGACAGGCCTCCAGGCATCAGGACCTCCCTTTGCTGCTTGTAAAGAACAAAGCTTAAGGCTATGTTTAAGAATGACAAAGTGTAAATGGGATGGAAAGGTCTTACTTGGATTCTTATCTTTGAGAACATTTGGCTTCAGGATTGTATTTTTTTTGACCCTAAACTCACCCAAGAAATCAGGTGCTGTCCTCCCTTATGTCTAGAAAGTCTTCAGCCTTACCAGAGGTGATTGTGCCTAACCAAGTTTGGGATGCTGACCCAGCATGCTGACCCCTTTCCTTGAAGGGCTCGGCTGGTACATCCCCTCCAAGCAGGTCTCACACCCTAGCCCCTTTCTGGAGCTGGTCACCCTTGCCTTTTCCAGCATGGGATGGGGCTGCTCCTGCTGGTGAGAGCACAGCACAGGCCCAACACAGAACCTCTGAAGCAGGACAGGAATTGTGGTTTAGCCATGTCTCAGTGCTGCCTCTCCCTCTGCGGAGCTTTTCCTGCACAGCCCCAGTGGCAGAGGGGGAGCCAGCAAGCCCCCTCCCACCCTTCCCCTTCCTTACCTCTCTGAGAGAGGGGCACAGAGATTTCCCTGGAGAGGCAGGCTCCAGCATATGGACATTATCTTCCCTGAGCTTGGAGCTGTGTGTGCCTGTGGCGGGAGCAGATTTAAGCCACATTTCACCGCTTTTTGTCGTTGTGTATGGGATATCTGCAGGCAGGCGAGGTGGCTTCGTGCTCAGGGACAGAGGGGGCAGCTCCTGGGCAGCTGTGAAAGCAGGTGAGGCCCACTCCCACTGGTGGGGTGGGAAGAGGGGAAAACTGAGGGATTTCACGCCTTTCTCTTCCTGCCTGCTCTTCTGCTGCATGAGAAGGATCTTATTCTCAGCACGTTTCTCTTGGGAAAAAACCAACCCACTCCAAACCCAAAACCTGCTCAGATCTGTTTATTTCTACAGATGATGAGCCTTTTTTTTTTTTTTTTTTTTTTTTTTTTCCCCGGGGGGGTGGTTCATTTATCTTCTGATTTTTTTAAACTTCTTTCACACAAATTTTACACTCTAAGTTTGGAAGAGAGGTATTAATTTATAAAATCATGAAATGTGGAACACTTAGCTCATTACTCAATTCCACAATCTAAGACTTAGAAGTGAAAAAACTCCCCCACAAAATGAACATGAGATTTCTCTTAAAACACTGAAATCTCACTTGACTTTAAAATATTATCATCAGCAAAGCAGCTGCATAATTACATTTCTATTTCTCTATGTTTAGTTGGTATTAATGTCTGTGAGCTAGATCTTCCCTCTTCATTAGCCCACACATTTTTAAAAAAGAATCTTGTTAGACCTGCAAAATGTGCTTATAGACAAATAAAAATCTAACTTATTTTAATTGTTTTCACAGTAAATAATTTGAATTGCAGAATATTATTGGTGAACATGTAAGAACACATAATTTATCTTTTCTATCTGAATATGGAAAGTTTGCCATATCAAACAAATTGTTCTAATTGTTTTTTTTTACAACAGTTACAAGGAACATATAGTGGAATCCTCCAAACCACCATTCTGCAAAACCCCTTCTGGATTACAAACACACAAAATTCTCCTTCAGCTAACTTCAGTGGGAGTTAAACACTCAAGAAGTAGCATTAAAAGGAAATTTTTTGTTATCTATAATAGCAAGAATGAAATTATAGTCCTGCAATTTACATAATAGGAAAAAAAAATGTTTACAGGAACGAATAAACAGAAGAAACTACTCAGTTAAAAGCACATTTTTTGAGATGTTTTAGAGGACCAGAAACAATAAAAATGTCCGTGGAAATATGGTCCATAATATCCTTGAAAAATCCATGCAGCTGAGTCCAATTTCTATTATTGTATCCAGTCCTAAAAAAACCTGGTAAAGTTCAACAATTCATCCTTAAGTTATTTTAATGTAGCATGCATATAATATTATTTTTATTAGTGGATTAGGATTAGGTTTGTGATTCTGAAGATAATAAGTCACAGTGTAAATCCATAGTAAACTTGCTTTCAAGCTAATGAAAGGTTTGGACAACAGATAAATCTACATTTTGTGTCTCACTTTTTTTTCTTTCTTTTTCTTTCTTTTATTCTAATCCCTTCCATAATGCCTAGGAATATTAAATATGAATGCATTAGCTGCTTGTGTGACTCAGTGGATTATGCAGCTTCAGTCTTCTTCCATTATCTCAGTCTTATTAGAATGCTATAATAAAAGTATATATTGGATAGGCTGTAAAAAAATCACATGTGTGAGGCAGCCTCTTTTAAAATATGTGAAAACACTCATCAATCAATATGGGAAAACATTTTCTAATACTGTTTAATTACAAATTAGCTATTTTTGCATTTAAGGATAGAAGAATATGCCAGTTCTAAAATTCAAAATCTAAAATGCATGACTGAATCCAAGGCTAAAAATTAAGCAGAAAATGCTATCTTTCTGGTGGAAAATTGCTACCATGGATATCCACCTTTGTACAGAATGAAGAGAAATCTAGTGAAATAAACTCTGTGTGGTCATAGAAATAATAAATTTACTATAAAACATATGGATAAGAGGATAAAAGTAAGATCCCACAGCTGTTATTTATGTGGTATCTACACTACCAACTGCTTGAATTGAAAGAATGAATAAGTTAAATGAGTTTTTTTTTGTCATTGGCTATTTTTTGGTACTGTAGTACATAGGATACCCTGAATTGGGTCGTGCAGTGGCCAAACTCCAGCTACCTCTACAAAACTGGGATGATCACTCTTCCAAGGCTTGCTGGGCATGTGACAAAGAAGGCTATTATCCTGATCTGGATTTGTTCTGGGTTTTTCTGGAATAAATCTGCTGTGGTGCACTCTTCCATCTCCATCTCTTATAGTTCCTTTCTCAGTCTGTGATTCCAGACACAGCTGGTTAGTACATCACAGATCAGGTCAGGCAATTGCATTTGATGTGTGGGGGTCATATGTAAGATCCATATGTAAGAGAGAATGAGATGGGTGGGGGAGAAAGGAAGAGAGAGAGAGAGAGAGAAAAAGAAATCACTCCTTACAAATGTGCAAGGCACAAGCACTGTTAAAGGGCAATATGTTGGGAATCAAACGGTATGAAGTATGTCAGATCTGATATTTCCTTACTATGCTATTTCCACATTTTTAAAACGAGATAAAAATAAGTAGTGCTGTAACTAACTCTTATGACCTATCATCCTCAGTAAGAACCTGGTATTTTGTGTGTACTCATCATCAGCTGAATGACTGATACACTAGGAAGAGTCAGAGGCGAGGGTCTGGGGCTGTGCTGACTGTTGGGAGCTTACCCTTACTGCTTTCTTTTCACCTCATCTGCCAAAGCCATCAGATATTTCTGGAACAGCATCTACCAGTGGCAGAGATAGACTCCTTGCTCCTTGTTAGACAGCCTTAGTCATCACAGCAATTATTTGATGTGGGGAGTAAAGAAGGGCAATTTTTTGGCCTTCCTTTACTTTCCCTCTGAGTGTTCTCTAGTATTGAGAACACTCTCAAGAGAAATGTGGTTTGTTTATATGCAGGAGAGCGCAGGAGGAAATCACAGTTTAACCAAAATCAGAGTTTTGCAATGTTCAGCCAGGACTTGTCTACTTGCTGAGACAGAGCTATCAACTTTGCAATGTAACACTGGCAAATTTAAACTATATATTTGTAGAATACTTTTTACACTGAAAATATAACATCACATTGTTGTGGCTCTACATGGTCACATGTTAAACATATTAATCTCTTCAAATATGCTAATAACGCATGAATCAATACAGAAGGATCTACGAGTTGACTTTAAGGGAATACAGTTGCCTTTATCTAAGAATGTAAACACATTTAGAGGTATAATAGATAAACCATAATGAGATTAGGCTTTCCATCAATTCATTTAAGATTTATGGTTGCAACTTTTGTTAAACTCTGTCAGGTTCTCCTACATAAATCCCGTGTAAGGAAACAAAAAAACGAAGATCCGACTATTTAGGCTTTATTGCAATGTGTGAAGAGAATGGGATAGACTTTAGAGTAATTTGAGAAAAAGTTATTCTAAATTAGGTGAGTTTTTTTCTTTATTCTTAAACTGTCAGTAAGTCAGGCTTTGCAGTGAATATGTGTAAGTAAATATGTGCAGCAGGATTTGAACAAGTCCATTCAATATATGAATTTGAAGAGCAGCTTGGAGCACGGTAAGATGTTCAAGTAATTTCCATCTCAGAGCTCTTTAATGCATTTGCATTTTTACATGATTATAGACCATACTTGGTAGAAAATAGTCACTCATGTTACTCAAAAGAAACTGGTGATTTTTTTCAGATATTTTGGTCTGATGAATTTTATGTGAATTTAGCAAGAGAAACAGATCATGGATTTGACGTGATTACATGCAAATGCAGGTAAACAGAAAAAACTTTGAAATGCATGCAAAAGAACAATGCTAGCAGATTGTTAAAATACATAATGTTCAATGAACAGTTATATGTATATATATGCTGCAGATGGAGCTAAGAGTAAGATCCCTGTTTAAAGATGGATAACATTTTCTTATATAAGATTCTGGTGTGGTTCTTATTGTTGTAATCCTTCAGACAAGAATTTTTTATGACTGATGTCAGCCTTGCAATGCATGTCTTGCTTTTATATAACAAGAAAACTTCAACAAAACAGTTTAACTGTTTCCAGGAATGATAGGGAGAAATTGTTTGGTTTGCTAATGTTAAAAATCTGTGTGACCTTACTGAAGAAACTGCTTTACAGTAAATGATCTAAATTTTAGAAAGAGGTATCTTGAGGCCAAAAGGAGGTGCATTTTTTTTCTTTCCCTGTGAAAATACACACCTATTTGGCAGAGTTATCATTGGGTATACATGATATAATAGCTTAGAGTTTAATTATTTGTAGATTTTATCTGTAGTGTGTATGTTCAAGGCTGGCAATCTCAGAGAAGAGCTAAGCATGTCATTCCTTATAATTGTTTCTCCTATGTGCCTCAGTAACTCTGGAAGTGAGGGCAAGAATACTGTCTCTTTTTCTGCTCTCATTCTTCCTTCATTGCCATCCATATCAGTTCAGGGTAGTCTGAAGAAGGACAGAATAACCAGCTTTGAATCAAAGTCTGAGTGGGGAGCAGAGCTGAGACAGGGCCAGATGTCTGCAGGACTTGGGATCTGAAGGAGAAGGCAACTGGCTCTAGAAGAAGTTATAGACAAGGTCAAGCAGTAAAAACAATAAACAAAAAAGAGGAAAAGAAAAAATTGTTTCAGGTGAAAAACTTCTGCTGGAATTCAGATTCCAGTGTCATAGTCCACAATGTGAGAATTGGAAACATTTAATTTGATTAAAATTTTTTTCAGACTGAGAAACAAAGACGTGATTATCTTTTTTCTTCCCCAGGCCTTGCATCATCCCACTTGATTGCTGAATAGACAGACCTCTCAGAATGAGGCACTGTTTCAAAAACTAGCCCTCACTACCAGATTTCCTAAATTTTTAATGTTTGGCCTTGTAGCCCCAATGTTTTGTTTAAACTTGCTTCTTGGATAAAGCAGCAAGCGCTAGAACAAAATTATACAAGTGGCTTTTTGTCACTCATCCATACTGTGATTGCTTAAATGTATGTATGTCCGTGTGTGTGTGAATGTACACATATATGTGCTTTATATGTATATATGTGTGTGTGTATATATATATATATACACAGAGGTATGTGTTCTCTCTCTTCACATGCCTTTTTTGTGGGCTGCAGATAGAAAAAGTGTGGCAGAGAATTACATAATCCTATAAGCAGTTGTGTTGGTGAAGTAATTTACCTTATTTGAGGGAGGACTGCCAAATCCAGCATGAGAATTTGTGACACTGATGTTATTCAGATGTGAGAGTTTCTAGGACTGCAACTACTGGCTGCAGCTATCTGGAGACTTTCTGTTTCTTCCAACTGTTGGTGCTGCAATTCGCTGTAACTAACTGATTGCAGCAAGGCTCCATGCTAAATTTACACATACAGAGTTCCATGTCTGTCCAAGAATGCATGCACATAGCTAGTGTCATTGCAGGCACCGAGCCATTTGTAAGTTTAAAGTTACTGATTTACATTAATATTTGTAGGATTTGCGCCTTGGTTAATTTGTCGTCTTCCTAAACGGGAAAGGGATATGGACAAGTCAGGGCTAAACTGACAAATGTGTTAGTGCTGCCAAAGCATTCATAGTGTGTCTAATGCTTTTCTTGAGTCAGTTGGTCAGTCAGTCAGTGATTCCTTCCACCAAAAAATTACTCCTAGAAAGGACAACAAACTGAAGAACTTTTTCTAGCAGAATAAAGGGTATGCGTTAGAGGAGAATTTATTTTTCCTTCCTTTCAGCTACTCCAGAGAAATAAGGCCTAACACAATGTATATGAACTAACAAACATAATGCATATGACCAAACACCTAACACTTGATGAGATCCAAGAAGGGAGTGTGAAAATAGGGAATCATCTGAAGTAAAATTTTATGGAATTTGCAGTTCGCAACTATGCTGATCAGTAGTCACACTGGCAAGAATTCAGATCTCTGTTTTTCATGTATGTATACATATACTTCTGTTTCTCCTGTTTTTTTACACAAATGCTGACACACACGAGCACAGACACTTCTCTCTGGCATAATGGGGATTGATTCTTATGCAAATTACCAGTACATTTTGACCTCAGATGCTGTGTTTCAGAATGTTTGCTAATTTTTGATTAGTATTTGTAATAACAAAAGAATTATATCAAAGTATTTTTTCAACAGACAACCAACAGGACTAAAAAAAGTCTGTTGTATCATATAAATGACAATCTTGATAATTTATGTATCAGATCAGGAGAGCACCACTGTCTAAAAATTATGCCAGTTTTAGGAAGGCAGTTGAAATGCGCTTGAACAGGCCTGAGCCTGGCAGGGTCTGTGAACTTACAGTTAAAAATTTCTTACTGTAATATGCTCCTGTCTTGCCAATAGCCATGTATTGGACTTTTTCGACACCATATAATAAGGTTTCATATGTTTTAAAAAAGGGTTGTCTGGATACAGGGAACTTTGAGATAATATGCAAGACAAATTTAGGGATAGTTTATCTGACCTGTTGAGTGCCTGACTGTGCCACATGGGACAATGACCTCTGTGCTTATGCCCTCTGTGACTGAGGGATGCAGCATTCGGGGGTGAAGCTGGCTGTCCCTGGGTGGAGATGTCTTTCTTTCTGCTGGAGTCTTAGGAAAACAGCAGTCTTAGGCTGAGAAAAACCCCTGCTCCTGAAAGAAGGCTGGACTCTAAGAGAGCAGTATTGTGTTTGGTAGAATTGATAACAAATGCAGAATGGTACAGAGGTCTAAAATGCACAAGAATTCACTGCAGAAATTTGGAGGATTTCTTCAAGATGCCCGAGGATGCTCATTTGGTCTGACTATGGTCCAGAGGGAAATCCAGTTTTGCCTTCCAAGTCTAAGGAGCTTGTGCCTGATAAGGGCAACTGGGGCCCAGCTCTGGGAAGGCAAGCATCCAAAATCTGTTCCATCCAGAGGGATGGGGAGGTTGGGACAGCATCATTTACAGCAGTGTTGTTCTCAGTTTCACTTTCACCCTCCCAAGTGCATTCCTTTAACAATCCCAGGCAGTTGTTTATTTTACCTTTTTCAGTTTTATTAAAAAAAATTAAAAAAGAAAAAAAAGGAAAAGTTATTAAATAATTGATAATGTCTCATAAGCCTCCGCTACAAGATTTTGCTTAAATACCTCTAGATTTTAGAGGCTCCTCTTTATAAACATTATTATTGCTTTAAACACCAGGTTTTCAAAGATCAGAGCAAGTACTGTGGACATTTAGGTTATACTGCTATGATATCCACTTATAGGCAAAAATGAAAAATAACAGGAGCTGAGCAATATGTACAAAAATTCAAATACTGGTAGAAAGTTTCTTTAATAGCATCAGAATATTAGAAGTCTTGAGAAATGCAAAAGGAAAAAAATAAGGCCAATTAGATACAGCATTTTGTGCTTTTCCCCTGGAATTTGTTTGAGCTATTATTTTTAATTACTTTATTACAGTCTGCCTTGTTACTGATACAACTGAGTTCTTCACCATTTCAGGTTAAGCAGTAAACCCCTAGCAAACCTGAGGCATACCATGCAGTAGCTAAATGTGACCCTTTGGACTTCTGTCAACTGATTAAAGACCAGTGGGCTGTGCCTTATTAAATGTTCTCTGGAATTGTCAGAAAATGTCTCTTTTATTTAATTGAGATGTGGATGAAATTGTAAGTGGAAGTATTTTTTCATATTTAAAAAGGCTTGATTAAAAGAATTTGAGTTGTGACTTTTCAAACCCTTTCTTGGCTCTAGAAGGGGAAGTGGTTAATGCCTTGAGCATTTCAATTGTTCAGGAGGATAGTATAGTCAATCAAATTAACCCTTTTTACTCATCAATGGCAGACAAAGATGTTTATGCTTGCTATTATTTGTTGAGATTGCTTATTAAATAGCTATAGTAGTGCCTTTAAACAATAATCTGAACACAAATGTGACTATTCAATATATTGTTTTATAGAATGAAATTCCTTTCAGAACCATGTGACTGGATATAAAAGTGACTTGACAGCATTTTGGTGTTTTAGTTGAACTCAGTTTACCCTGGAGGTTTTTTGGTTGTTGCTCATTTGCTTGCTTGTTTGCTTTATTTTTCCTCTTTATTTCTTTTTTTTTTTCTTTTCTTTCCTGCAAAAGAATGACAAGTCCGGTTTGATCATTTGACAAAAAATACTTAGTTCATGGCTTACATTATGAAATGATTATAACTGTAGCTAAGAGGGAGGGTGAATTCACACAAAGTGAATATTTCTTGTTAGGCAAATCTGGAATATAGATCAACTGCAAGTACCAAATGATGAAAGTAAATCTGGAATATCTTACGTCTCCTCTAGTAAAACATAAACAGATGCAAAATGTCCAACATAATATTTTTGGTCACTTTTTGATGCTCATTGTTATACCTAAACTACCAACATCAGGATGTGTTTCCTGTATATTGAGAACTCTATATTGTGGAGCTTCACAGTTTTGTTCTTAAGAACTTTATTTACTGCCACTCTGGAATAACCCTCTGGGTTTTATATAAAATAGAACATTAAGAGGGTCTTGACAGCAGAAAAATTTGCTTATTTACTAATTTTACTTATTTTAGGCATTTGTATATACTTGGTTAAAGTGAGACATCAAAATAAATCAGCTAATTTGTGCCTTAGTTCAGTGACTTTAAGGAACCCTGTAATACTGTCAAATAACACTAAAAAATAGAACTGACTAAGAATTTTTCCATAAGTTAAACTTTTGTATAAGTTTGCTCCCTAGCTAAATCTCACATTCTATGTGAGTCGCCTTCTTTTCAGGACAATCATATTTCAGTAAATCCACACAGGAATATTCGTCGTAGTTCATTTAATCACCAAATCCTAACAACTAAGTATTCACTTCATTAAAGACACTAAAAAATTCTGGCCAGCTGTTTCCTGCCACTTGGCTGAGGACAAGGTGGAGAAAGACAAGCAATTCAATCCTCGGTAACTCTCAGTTGTGTTCAGCATAATTCTGCCACATAATTATACTTTCATAATTTTATTCCTAAACTAGAATCTGAATCCAACGGGGGTTCTATGACTTATGGGCTTAAATTCTGACATGTTTAAATTCATGTTGTACACACAAAAATTTCCACAGGTTTTAGTAATCAACTTAGACAAATGCTTTGTTTTGTCAACTGTGCTTTCTCTTTTATTTTTTTTTTAAATAACTTTAAATTAAAGTGGTCAGATTGTAGAGGGAGGTATCATTAACATACTACTTGTATATATACAAATGATGGATTAGTTATTTGCTCTGTTCCTGGAAAACTGTTTCCTGTTCTGATTCATACACAAAATTCTGGAGCATTAAGAACTCTCAAAGATCAAGATGAGTGTATAATGGTGGTTTTAAAGCTGCTAACATTTTGTATGCACTGAATGTAAAAAGAAATACTGATTGCAACTGAAAAGTGACTTTAAAAACATCCATTTGATTGTATGAACAATCAGGTCTGTTGCCCATGAAAATAAGTACTAAGATACCAAATAATAAATCAATATTCTAAGGCCAAAATCTAAACAGGCATAGATCAGTGAAGTTATACGGACTTCTGCTAAGCTGTGCTTATTTATACAGCTGGGTCTGGCTATAGGGTGCTGCAAATATGACAAAGTTGTCCAATTTGATCATAATTCAAGAGAACTCTCCCTGGAAACAGAATTTAGCATTCTGTACAGCCCACGGATAAGATTAGGTACGTCAGGACAGGATCAAAACCCGTGCACTGGCCCTGGAAGCGCTGAGCAGGGCTGTGTGAAACCCTGCCCGTCCCAGGGGTGCAAGCAGCCCGGCCCAGGCATTTGTGGCCACTTGTGCACTGCATATTTGTGTCCTCTCCCCAGTATAAGGCTGTTGCTGATTTTCTTTGGAAGAATAAGCAGGATACAGTCTTTTCAATAAAAATCATCTGCTTACAGCCTAACAGCTGCAGAGGCAGCCAGCAATTTTTTACAAATTTCCTTCTCTCCTCTGTGTAACTCCTGTCCCAGTTCAGTGTCCTCAAGCCCTTGAACCAGGGGAGTGGGATGTACTGAGCTGTAGATTCTATTCCTTCTGCATGGGCTAATTAATTGGAAAAAATGCATTCATTTTGCCTTGCCCTGGGGTTTTAAAATCGAAGCACAGTTTCTCATGATGCTGCCGGCAGCTTGATTTTATTAGTGCTTCCTGGGCATACTCTGTGGGTTGTGATCTGAGTCAGGCAGCTCAGCCAGTAGGGACTCATTCAGGGGGCAAGAAATGCTAAGCACTTACTGCAGAGCCCCTCAGGGGAGTCAGGACTAATTTGGGATTCCTACCAGGTTAGTAAGCAAGGTGCCCAACTCCTCATCCTAGCTTGAGCTAGAGCAAATCCAAACACTGTAACGTTCACATTTCCTTCAGGGCCAGGCACCATCCAAGGAAAATTTTTGGGTACTAATTTTGGACTTAAATTTAGCCTAAACTCCACTCAAAAGTTGTGGTCCTAATGGGCTTGCTTATTCAATCACTTCACCTTAAGAGGTCTTCAGCATGTACTTATAAATGAGGCATAAAGCTTAAATGTTGCCTTTGAAAAAGAATATTTTACTCAACTTCGTGAGTGTGGCCTGCTGGAGTTGTAGGTAAGGATCTTCAAAGGTAATGTACTGATTTCCTCCTGATGCACTTTGTAAGTTTTGTGATCTCATCTGCTCTTTAGCTTTCTATATATAATTCGTGGGGTTGCTTTGCTCTTGACTATATGGGCTCTGAGAAAGTTCAAATAAACAAAAATATTTATTTTGTTTTCCACTGTTATACGGTGGAGATAGAAATTGCAACCCAATGCTTTTGTGGAAATTTGTAAATAAGACTAGCAAAGAGGAAAAGTAGGTAGATGGAATAATAGTAATCTGAAACTACTGCACAGACTTTTGCTTCTCTGTTGTAGTTACTGAGTTAATACTTATGTATTTGCAGAAAGGTGAGCATCACAGGAAAGTGCATTACTATTTGCTCAAGGTTTCTCTTTTTTCTTCAAATCTCATTGTAACACTGTAGTTTTTCCTATTGCTGCTGTTCATTTAATCAGTAGTTTCATCTCAATGGGCTTTCATGCCTTGAAGAGATATGAGGGCTTACAAGGATCTGATGTTGTAAGGATATAAAGCTAGGAGACTTGCTGACTGCATAGATGAGCCAGAAAACTGCAAAACTGTCACTTGCACTCTGCTAAAGCCTAGATGTTCTCAGAACAGAACACTGCCTTACTTTCTCAACAGGACAAATAAAAATGCAGAAATTTTGACTATGTCTTTCCTTTTTGGGTCTTTCTGCTTCTCTGAAGAGAACTTCTCAAGTAACACGAATGGTAATGATTGAAAGAAAAAGGAAAAAAATAACAATAATTAAACAAAAGCTAGTTTTGCTGCTGGATCCCTGAAGGAATTGAAGGAGGTTTAAGAGCCTTTAGTCATGTGCTGAATTTTTTGCATGATGTGAGTGGGATAGTTAGTCTCCATAGGCTGACTGTAACAGCAGCCAGTGAGCAGATCAAAAAACTGTCCTGGAACACCTAAAAGGGAAAAGAGTCTTTTATCTTGTGCAGGTATGTGCTCTGCTGAGCACTCTGTCAGGTCTGTGATAGTCAACAGCAAATAAGGAGCTGCAATGCAGAGCACAAGTTGTCATTATCAACTGAGCCATTCCTTCCAAAAACAGATGCAGAGTGATGCCACTCCTTATTTTACAAAATGCATATTGAGAAGGTAAGTGGTACCTGTGAAATTTCCAGTAACTCTTGGCTAAATTGATGACCTCTGACTAAGCATTGTGTCTTGCCAAGGAGGAGACAGCTTTTAGTGTGCACAGCAGGACTGTGGAAGTCTAGGAAGCTCCATTTCAGAAAGTTAGATCCCCGCAGATTTTTGTTCTACACTTGATATCTGACTGGCAGACATTAAAGATAATCTGAGATAATCACCCTGAGCTCCTTCTGTAGTCAGTAGTGGGGCAAATTCTAGAGCCTTAGCTAAAAGCTGAAGGACTTCAGTGCAGTTTCCTAGATGTGCAGGGAAGCACTGAAGGCAGTGTGCTGTTTTACAGAGCTGGGTTCTGGTCACGCCCTAAAAAGATGCAAGCATAGATCAAGTTATGTAACCTCTCCAGCCTACTTCTGTCCTGAGCTGCAGGGGTCTCTGAGGTAGGTCAGCTTCCCTTCTCATTTATTTCATGGCTTCTGGGAAGATTTCCACCTGGAATAAAGTTTCCAGGAGCTAAGATATGACTCTCATTAAAATCAGCACCTAGTTGATATACCCAGGCTGCATAAGACCTGGCAGATGTCAGATTTAACAATTAGAAGACAATCAGAATAACTGAGAGAGATCAGAGGCCTTGACAAGGTTAGCAAAATCACAGAAAAGGAATAGGAGTTATAAAGATAAAATGTTTGCATTTTCATGAATAATTTATTAGAATTAAGAAAGTTTTGCTTTGCTGAGTTCACTTTGTTTTAATATTCCTTTGAATATGGCTTCAATATCAAAGTGAAAGGAAAAAAAAAACACTCCAAAATATGTCATCCCAGATATCTTTTGTGTGTGTGAAACTTGGAGTTTGTCCCTCCAAGTGAAAGAAGGCAGTCCTGTTCAGCTGATGGGTGAGTCAACCTCAGTGGGTGCTACTAAAGCTTGTAGAGGCCTGTGAAGGATAACTACTTTTTATCATGCTTGTCACCATGCCACTCACTATCTGCTTGGAATGATCTATTGCTGCTGCTCTTGCTGACAAAATCTGTTTTTTTTTTTTTTTTTTTTTTTTTTTTGTCTCCCACATGCTTATCCTGCCCAACAGCATCTGCTTTTGTTCAGAGGCCTATGCCTTCCCTCACCTTGATGATCCGTTGCTGTATCTTTCTGGCAAAGAACTCAAAAGATTTTGCCAGAAGGTTGCACTCAATCAATCCTGCCTTTAGGGTGTCCTAGAATGCTTTCTTGGATCACCATTGCTTCCTCTTTCCACACTCCAGTTCCCTTCATAGGAGGTGCTTGAACATATGTACATCATTGATCCAAGCCATATGTCCAGCCCATTACACCTGGGCTTTCCATGTGGATACGCTGCAGGAATTTATCACTGGTCAGTTTAGTGTAGCATCTGACTCAGAGTAAGACACATAGGTGCCTCTGGTGGAACTTCTCCAGCTGGCAGAGGTACTTTTATACTACATCAAAATCCTGCCTCTGTATAGCACAGCAGCCTTTTACAATTCTAGTCTGTATTTCTAGTCTGATCTGACACTGATTCCATATTCACTCAGTAAACCCAGAAGAAAATTCCCCTATTTCTATGAATACAGGAAACTACCTCTCCATGAACATTCACAGTCATTCAACACAATCTGAGTGTAGGTGAACCCACTGCAACAAACAGCTCAGTTTCACTGTGTTTAGTGGAAGGGACAGTGTATTCTTCTCCATGTTGATTGACAAATTATCTTGGTTTTTCTCAAATTTATGATTAGTCTGACTTTTTTTTGTTTGTCCTGGAAGTTTGTTTGTTAAGAAGATCTGAAGTCTTTGGCTGATGTGAGCCACCAGCGTGCAATAATGTGCACACCAGCATTCTTGTGTGCTCTGCTTGGTGGCTTCTGTCTGGTGTGCAGTCTTCCTGCTGTTCAAAAGTGAGTCCTGATATTTAGGCTGAGGTTGCATTTGCTTTACCTGACTCAGAATAAATTCTCAATTAAGTGCATCAAGGAAGAAAGAGAACAACAGTCCATTCCAGTGATTTATAAAAACAAAGTAAGGGAGGGTCTGAATGGCATATGGTCTAAATAGAAAAATAAAGGCAGAAGAAAGAGGAAGGAAAGAAGGGGAGAATTAGTTCAAAGAGATGGATGTGGGTGGTATAAATGGACAATGAGCACAAGGGGGAGGAAGTTGAGGTTAAAAACTAAAGAAAGAAGCCTCTCATCATGGCCCTTAGGAAAGAGGTGAATGAAATTCACACAGTCAAAGCACTGCTTAAGCAAGAAGTTTCACTCAAAACACACTTAAATAAAATTAAAGGGAGCTTCAGTTCTGGAGGGACTGGTGTTAACAGCCTCTCAGAAATATTCTCCCAAAGAAAATGTTTAAGTACTGAGCATAGAAGATTTTCAAAAAAGTAGGTTAAATCATGTCCTGATATAACAGCAGAGTGACATATAGTTTGACTTTTTTTCTAAAACTAGGAGCTCAATTACATATGTATACCCTTAGACCAAAGACTCTGCAGTGCCAAGCCTCTGTTGTATTAATCTCTGTGTTGCCAATTTTTCATAATATATTTATTAGCAGTATGCCAGATTCATCACCAAATTAATTCAGCTTCACATCTGTTTATCTAGTAGAGCTTGATCAATGAATCTGGAGGAAGAAATGGATCAGTTGCTTGTGGTTTGTATTCTTAAATATTTGGGGGCTTTTTATTTCCACATTGGCACAACTTTCAAGAACTGCTTGAAGTACTGTGGACTTTGGACTATGACTATGCTAAAGAACAGCTGATATAACAACTCTTTACATGCATTGCCTTAAAAACAAAACATTCAAGAAGGCCTTAATGACAAATAAACTCAAAGCATTTGGCTTGGTCTCTTTTGTTTTAAATAATAAACAAGACAACATCATGTTATGAAGAATCTAATTGAAGATTTGAGAAAAGTAATTATAATAACCCAACAGGATTTCTGTGTCTTTTTGATGCAACATTGTTCTTGGATTACAAAACACTGATAGAGGTCTCAGTGCTGTAAGCCACATGAAGAAAGGATACTCCAAATTAAGAATTATAATTACAAATCAGAGACACTACTTCTGCATCTTTCTTTCATCAAAAAATGCCAGCTTGGCCATTTAAAAGACATGAAACAGTATTATCAGAACTTTTTCCCATGTGAAATGTTTGCATGAGATGTAGAAAGAATGAGGAGACGCAGAAACTAAGAACATGCAAGTGCAATATTTGAGCATGCAACACCATATCACAACCCCTTTAAGGAAGTAGATGACTTCTTTCTATATAATTCTGATTTTAGAATGGTTCAATTCCACAATAAGCTTGTCTTTTATAACAAAAGAAAGGAAAAAAAAAAAAATAAAAATACATATTTTCCATTTTCTCTTGAAATTTGCAAGCATTTCTTGCAGATGTTCGAGCTTTCAAAGAATAATCTGGATCTACCGGAGGAAGTTTAAAGTATGTTGACCAAACTGTTCCATATTGCAGAAATCATGTTCTTATGATTAAGAAGGATCAAACGACATAATAATCCAAAGCGACCGAATCATGTCTCCTAAAAAAAATAAATTCTAATCCATATACAAGCACATGGATAAAATAAAAATATTTGTAAGAAGGTGAGATTGCATTGATTGTAGTTTGAGCTCAGATGCAGCCAGAAAGAAGTAGGTTCCTTATTATGGATTTAGGAGCCTAGCTTTAGGCATCTAAGTTTCCCAGGAGCTATTACCTTGTGATAGGAAGCTGTTGTACAAGCTTATAGAGATATCTGTGAGGAGATGTGTCTGAAGGGAAGGCATTCTTGTTTTGATTAGTGGAAAACATAATAACCGTGTCAAAATATTCTCAGGCTGAATGCCATAAAGTCTACATTAGGCATGGAGATATAAGGCCAGTTGCTACATTCATTTAAATTTTGGGAAAAGAGTAGAGCAGTTGGTAAGCTGGTTTGAGTAAATTTTCAACAGATGAGAGTTTGATTATTTTGGAATTAGAATCTTGGGGTTCCAGCTGTAGGTTTTTTTTTTTGTTTTGTTTTGTTTTGTTTTTTTTTGTGTGGTGTTCTTTGTTTGTTTTTTGTTTTTTGATATAGAGGAGCTAATGAATTTTTCCCTTCTGATTTTCTATATATTAAACAACAAAATGCTCATTCATAATTATGCAATTGAGTGGTACAGCAGCAGGGTATGAATAGCAGAGATATAACTCGAGATATACAAATCAATTTCTGATAATTCCTAATACTTCTGAACATATAAAGTGTATCTAAAGTAAAACCTTTCCGTGAACATTGCACAGGATGCAAAATTTCTATGCAACATCCAAAAAAGACCATGTTGCCTTATCTCACAGTAGGGAAATAAAATTTACTGTTACAATTTAAACAGATCTATTAATTATATACTGCTTCATTCCTCTTGGTTTGATGACATTTAAATGGGTTAATACAAATTTAAGGACACCTGTACTTAATGCAAGGAATAGTTCTAGAATCATAGAATCATAGCATCAATCTTATAATTGGGTTGGAAGGGACCTTAAAGACTGTCTAGTTCAACCACCCTGCCATGGGCAGGGACAGCTTCCAATAGACCAGTATGCTCAAAGCCTGGTCTCAACCTGGCCTCAAATACTTCCAGGGATGTAGCAACCTGTTCCAGTGTTTCACTGCTCTCTGAGCAGAGAATTTTCTCCCATCTAATCTAAATCTACCCTCCCTCCTTCATGTTAAGGTTGCTCCCCTTTTTTATCATTATGTGTATTTGTAAAAATGTTCCTCTCCTGCTTTCTTGTAGGTTCCTTTTAGATTCTGGAAAGCTGCTATAAGGTCTCCCTGAAGTCTTCTCCAGGCTGAATGGTTCCAAATCTTTCAGCTCCAACCCTCTCATCATCTTCATGGCCCTTCTCTGGACTCACTCTAACAGGTCTTTCTTTCTTGTGCTAAGAACTCCAGACCTGGGTGCAGCACTCCAGGGGGGTTCTCCTGAGGGTGGAGTAGAGAGGAAGAATCACCTCCCCTGACCTACTGGTTACTCCTCTTTTGGTGCTGCCCAGGTCTGGCTGTGTGCACACATTGCTGCCCCATGCCCAGTTTTTCATCCACTACAACCCCAAGTTCTCCTCTGCAGGCTGTGTTCCATGAGTTCTCCCAGTCCGTGCTCATGTCTGGTGTTGCTCCAACCCAGGTCCCTCTGGATGGCATCCCTTGCTTCTGTTGTCTACTTCTCCACTCACCTTTGTGTCATATCTATGCTGGCTGAGGGTGTTCTTGATCTCCCTCTCTCTGTGTCTTTGATAAAGGTACTAAAATGTACCAGTCCCAAGAACTTTCATCTAATTCCAATGAGCTGAGGGATGCCACTTGTCACTGGCTTCCCCCTGGAAATAGAGCCACTGACCACAACTCTCTGAGTGTGTCCATCCAGCCAATTTCTCATACACTGAATGGCCCATGCTTCACATCCATCTCTCCAGTTTGGAGAGGAGGATGTCATGTGGGACCTTGTTGAAGATCTAACAGAAGTGTAGGTGGTCTTCATTTATTGACTGTTGCAGTCGCCCCATCATAAAAGGCCACCAGAATAATTTATGTTACTGTCACCTTTAGTTATTTCAGTTTGACTGTTTTCAGTGTAAGCTAATACTAATTCTTAGGCTTTTAAAAATCTACTTTGTCTTAAAAATATTTGTTCTTAATTCTAAGACTGAATTGAATTCTAGGTTAATATTTCATCTTTAATAGCTTATACATGAAAGTCTGATGCTGTCATTCTGTCTGATTAAGAGGAACCATATGTTTTAAAATTAAGAAGCAGAAAAGCATGGGTGTTTATACCTTTCTTTTAAGAACAAGCATGATATCTCACTCACACCTCTTTTTTGGATATGTATGTATGTACACATTTATCACAGTTACTTAGTGCTTTGTTTTTGCTGAGAACCAGTTTGCTGTACATCAGATGGGGCAGCTTTATTTTTTGGCAAAGCCACAGGATGATATTAAGTTCAGACAAAACATTTGAAGCTAAATTAAGTAACATGTTTTTTTACCATTTGGGAAATTTTATGTAATGGGCAATTTTACTGCAAGTGGATCCTACCAGAGCACTACTTCTGCAGATTTCCAAAGGCAACATACTGGAGCTAAGTCTAGAGGATATTGCTGATGTGCATATATGTAGGGGGTTTGTAAGGATGTTCAATTCTATCTTGTCTTTGGCAGTTTAAATTTTATCTGTTCAAAAATGGGGGTGGTGATCTCTCCTAATGTAACCATTCAGTGTGTTTAAAGACAGCAAATAAAAACATGTGTAAATATAACTCCCAATTTTGTAAGACCTTTTGGTCCTATACAGGTGCTTGCAGTTTTACCACAAAGCTTCTGAAACTTCTAGTAGTGAAAATAATTTTTAAGTCCTGCTAGGAGCTTTCAACTGATGAAAGATTAAAGGTTGTGGTACTAAATTATACTGAAAATCCAAATGTATACTTTCAAAGAGAAATATGCTTAGCACTTGCTGCCATTACTTTCAGCATTAAATTTTGATATGAAGAGCCTCTGGTGCTTGCCAAGTTTTTATAGGCAACCTGTTGTTTGCAAACCAAAGCAAGAAATATTCAATTTCCTGAACTTGGCCTTTGTTTTTTGTTTTCACACACAAAATATTTGGTTCATGAGAGAAATTTTTAATATTCACTATTAGGCTTAGATTCTTTTGCAATTAATGTATGACTTTCAACTTAATCTTCTTTATTCTCTTTAATATTTGTTCTTGGTGTTTTTCTAGAAAATTTGGTAAAGTATAAATTAGCTGATTTCCTTCATATGTACTAAATAAAATTAGCTGATTTCCTTCATATGTACTAAATAAAATAGTCGTATGAATCTGAGTTTGAAGGAGATTTTCCTCTTATGCTATTTTCTGGTATTTTGTTTTTATAAGTAACTGAATTGTGCGTTGACATCAAATACTATGGTCAGAATAAACTACAATACAAACAGGAATTTACTCAGTACACACATGCTTAAAATGGGATTCTAGTACACTATTTAGTGTTTTTAAAATAAATTATTGATAAAATAGTAGTTTGTTCTCTTCCAAGTGTTCCTTCCTGCTGGTGATTTGTTGCACATCACACTAGTTTATAATTAGGCTGCTGGAATAAAGGCTACTGTACCCTTTGCACAGGATTTACTCTTTAGGAAAACTGTAATATTGTAACTGTGTTCTACCACTTGTTAGTTTGTGATCTACACAAAAGTAATAAAATGATTTAATAGCAGTGAGCTATGATAGGTGACTTGTAATGACAACCTCATTACTTTCATAGTATGTGCTGCAGAAAAGTTGCGTATAACATTAAAATAAACACATTTCCTACTAAATTTAACTGTATTTTTTTTCAAGTAAAAAAAGGCCCATTCCTTCACAGGTCAAATAAGCAGATTAATTTGATTTCCAAAGATTTCCTTTGGGTCCTTGTGCTTTCTCAGAACATTGTGATTCTCTCTCAGATGCAGACATCCCTTTGCCACATTGAGATGCAATCTCCATAGGTTTTGTGATGGTTTTGAATCTTGTATTAAATGTGGTTTGAGACACTAATGTTTCACCATCAGCTTGTCTGTGCCCTGGATGCAAAATGCAGTGTAAAAGAAGCAGGGCAGAACACCAGTCTCTGTCCATAACTATTTATATTGGACTTGCTTTTTGACTTGGCCTGCAGGTATTAGTGTTTGAGTCATGCTGAACAGCTTAACTTTTCCCACAGTTTTCTGCAGGATGGTGTGAGATTTGTCTAGAGCTCAGTGCTGGTCATTACTACATTTCTGTGCAAAGCAAGCATTTCTACTGTGTGTATTCCTTGTAGCAGCTCATCAGTATTTGCTTGCACTTTAGAACAGAAGTGTCCCATTTAAATAGACTTAAGTAAGTTGTGGAAGTTCAAATAGGTCTAATCTATAGTACTGACACCTAGGACAGAATTTTCTGTCATTTTTTCATATTTCATCATGTTGTTATCTCAACTATCTCATGGTGATGTCAAATGAAGAAAATACGATGTATTTTTGCAGACTCTGACATGGGAAAAATTTCTCAAATAATATTTGATCTCAAAGTCAGCTGTATCAGAACCTTCTAACACCTCTGGGTGATTATCCTTAGAGAAAAAACTGACCTCAAGCTAAGTTCTGGTTTTGTAAAGGATCTTTGTGGTGGAAATAATTGTGCTTACCTGTAGAACACATTTTTAAACCTTTGGCCAAGACCCAGTAAACACCCTGATATCCATTGGGTGTTGCAATGCAGTTTTCAAACACACATTGGATTGTTTTGGATTCAGACTGACTGTGATTACTGCGAATTATAAATATTTTCACCTCAGTTCATACATTTCCTTTAGGAATAGATCTCACTTAGTCTGACTGATCTGTTTCCTAGGAGTCCTGGATTTTATGTACACTCATTGCAAAATCAGGTCTGTAAAAGCTTGGTTAAATATTTTCTGCATATACTAACTCCCAAATACCTCCTCCATCCTCAGTGTTCAGATAGACTATTTTGTTCTTCATTGATGAAAATCATTCATACTGGTATTAAATGACATTTAAAGAAAAATATTCACAATTATTAAAAAAATCAAATAGTAGTTTGAATTTAATGCGCTTGTATATCTTGTGTATATCTGCCTGACTACTACTTTGAACTCAGATTTATTCCTTTAAGTGTTCATTATAATTAGAGAAAAAACTAATTTATTTAAGAAAGAAAGCTTAGTTTTATTTTAATGGAGATAGAAAGAATCTAGCAAGATTAGATGATCCAACCAGAGTAGAGAAACAAGATCTTGGGGTGTGGGTGACTTCTCACTAATACATACTAACAAACAGAAAAATGTTTGTTATGACTATTCCATCCCAACTCAACTCATAGGTCACATCCATCAGTACAAATATCCAGTGCCAGCTAGAGCACCAGTCAGTCATGGTTGCCTCCTTGCAGATGGCTCACTCTTTGGCAATGGTCTCAAAGTGTCGAGGTACAGGTGCCCTTCACCATGGAGAGCAGTTCTGAGCAGTTTGTCAGACTATGTAGCATCACATTAAACTGCCTGATGATTATGTGAGACAGTCAGGCCTGAAGTTCTAACACAAGGTTTTAGAATGCTTAGCTAAACATATCATCCTCTTTTTGAATAAAACACTGCTTAGTAGTGTCTACCTACACTATTATTCTCTTAGGAGAAGTGAATACCTGGATGAAAGCCAGGCAGTTTTAGTTTAGCCTGAGATCAGCAGAGCTGATGATCAAAGGAACAAGTGCAACTACATAATGCAAAAGATAGGAATGAGTTAAGGTTTTGCCTTTGTAGTCTGCTTGCTCACATTTTGAGCATAGTTCTTGGGAATGCACTGCATGTATGAAACTATTTCCCTCACTGTCCCCTCCTCATGTCCCCATGGTCCAGCCAACCCTCACAGGTATTTGTGCATGATGTCAGTTTTAAATGACTGCAGAATTGCCTTTTGGCTTTTTAATTTTCTTTTTTCTGAAAATGATGCAGCAAAAGTAGAACTATCTTAAATTTTATTATAGATTTTTATGATATTTTCAAAATCTGTTTATTCACAGAATGCGTGGTTATAAAGGTTATAAAAAATTTAAAAATAATAGTAGATCCTATAATCTCAGTATTCAAAAACCAAGTAAAATAGGTAAAAATGTATAAACGTTTATACATATGTATAGAGTAAACACGTGATAAAAAAATGGAAAGATGCTCAGTTTTCCAAGATTTTGATTTAACTATTAACACATCAAATACAAAGATATCCTGCTGATAAGCCAATGTCAATTTAGAAAAAAAATTCTATAAGAAAACCTTACTTTTATTGCACTAGAACATTTTTATGGGAAGTTAGAAAGAACATGTTCTTACTTTATTTAGAATTTTCAGCCTTATCACATTTCTTTGGAAAAACCCCACATTTTTATTTCTATTTCATTATTGTCCAATTTTGACAACAAATATAAAAAATGAAAAGCATGGAATTATTTATTTTCAAATGGTTATATTGTTTTTCCTATTTTCAACTGTGCAACTTTCTTAAGATCAGAACAGTTGCTGATAGGCAAAGGAATAATTAAAATATACAATATTATATGTATCTTCACGAAATTTGAAGGAAAAAGAGAAAAAATACATAATTATAGAAATGAAACATGGAAAATAGTCTCAAAGTAATTTTTCTAAACTTTATTATTTTGTGTTCTTGTAAAAGGAAGAAGTCTCTTCCAAAAGAAAAGGGTGCCTCACCTTCATCCCATCACGTGGGAGTTCCTCACTCAGTTGTGGTTCCTGAATATTTAATAGCTTCCTTGTATTTATACCATTTTGCTACAAGGCATCCCACTTTTAACTACACTGATTTTGGAAAGATTGTCTTCTCTTTGAATCTTCCTCTTTTTAGATCCTGGTTATTACTCTTCAAGTGACAGTAAATTGGCCACTCCTGCCAACTCTTCCCATCCCAAACATGATTTTACATACCTACTATAGTCTTTTTTATTTATTTTTAAAATTTTTTAAAATTTTCTAAATTAAAGAAACTGAATTACTTCCTTAGTGATCCATATTCTTGGGTGTTCTTGCCCTGTTCTGAAACCTTCCCAATCCAATGATCTCCTCCATGAGAAGGAGGGACAAGAAGGAGGGGCCTTTTACCATTGAAGATGTGAATCAGATATGTGTTTATTTAGTGACACAATAACATATATTTTTGCCTTATAATTCCTAATGGGTGATTTGCCTCTTTGATTGCCAGGGTGTGTCAAGTTGATGTTTTCACAGATTTTTCCATCATAACCCCAAGAACTCATACTAAAGTATGACAGTGGACAGCTCAGGGGCCATATCTTTAAATGGAAAGGTAAGATTTATTTTGCCATCAGCATCAGTCCAGAGTTATCAAAATTAAATTATTTATTTATTTATTTATTTATTTATTTATTTATTTATTTATTGCCAAGCTGCTAAATCACATGAAATTATTTTGATTTTCTTAAGAATTGGCCATGATTTTACTATTCCTAGCAGTGTCATCAGAAAATTTGTCACCTCATTATCCCACTTCCAGGGCCACGAAAAGAATGAATCCCAGGCTGACCATTCATGATTCCACCAAAAAACGTCCTTCCATCACAAGAACTGACCATCTCTTCCTGGTCTTTGTTTCCAGCACAACAATACAATGTTCATCCATGCCATAACCCCTTTTATCCCATGACTACATAATTACCTTGAAAATTTTTGGATGTCCATAGAAAATATCTCTGTCTTCCTATATCTAAATTCTGTTGTTGAATTCTGGAGAGAAGTGTCACATGACTTGTTTTACAGTTCTAATAAGACCTAAATTATTCTAATAATAACTGCAAAGGCAAAGGAATTGTCACCATGTTTGTGTAGAAGAAAATATGATACTTCTCCAACAAGGTTCAAGGTGTTTACTGAAAAAAAAGTTTTGTTTTGTTTTTTTTAAGCTTCTCATCATGCTTAGATAGGCACTGCCTTAAATTTAGACTTTTGGACAGTTATACTATCAGGTTGTTTCATATGCTTTATGAAAATTCTGTTTGTTCTGCTTTAATATTAAATGCTTTATTTCTGGTCAGTTTTTATCCCATGAGAAACCCTGTATAGAATAACTTGAGATTATTTTCTGTGTAACAGTTAAAGAATGGAAATATGATTCTATACTGGACAGGGTTCCCTAGCATGAGTAAATGGAAGAAACTTCATCATAAAAATGGAAGTGTCTTAAAAATAAATCAGAAAAGTGCAAGCTGGAATCTCTAAGTATTAGAGACAGCTGCATATAAGTAGTGGGGAGAAGACTAATGTTAAAGAGAAGTTAAGTAAATACAGCCAAGTATATTCAAAATTATAACTGGAGGTAGTTAAAGGATTTTCTCTAGGTCATCACTCATTGACAATTTTTAGAAAAAAGTCATACATTATTATAGTAATGGTAACATGAGAATTCACTTCTTCCAACTTGACCATATCCAATTATGTTGTGCTTTCAGCATTCAGCTGTTTTCCTTTTTGCTTCACTTAAGACACAACATCTGGAGGGCCTCATTAAATGAAGGTTAGATAATCTACTAATGAACTATTTAATTAGGAAATCACCAACGGGAAAAGTACTAAAGCTGTTATTTGTCTTTACTCACACTTATTAGCAAGAGAAAAGAAACCACAGCAGTACCTAGAATATTTTTTCATATTTGAAAAAAAATGCTTTAAAACAAACTCACCATAGTGTTTCTAACTGAAGTAGGAGTTAGAAAAGTATTCTATTGAGGTATAATTTAAAATACTGTAATAATTATGTAAACCAGTTTATTTAACTTCTTTCTGATTTTAAACTATTTTGTCATTCTCTTATCTATGCTAAAAAATTAAGAAACAATTAAAAACATTGCTTTTACAACTTATGTTTCTGCACTCTTCATACAAGCACCAGTATAATGTTTTCCTATCTTTTTATACATGACTGGCAGACAAATAAAATATTCTTTGACACTGAGCCTGTAGTCATCCTGGACTGCTTTAGAATATATTTCAGTCATACTTTCATCAGCTTAGTATGAAATACTCTTCTGTGTATTGAAGGTACCTGTTTTGGTGAAAAGGCTGAAAGAGGACCCATGCTGGATGTCTTCTGAGATGACTGCTTCTGTTCAATACCAACTGAACTGAGACTTTCTTAACATGTTTCACTTGTGATCTTTTAAAGCTGTCATGATGGAATGATTTTCAGTCACTTTGCTGTGCAGTGGATTTAAAATCATGTCCCCAGAATAGTATATTAATAGATTAAAAAAGCAAAGTATTAATCTAGTGCACTGTCTTGTCTCTCTACCCATAATTTATAGTATGACTGTCAAAAGATTATGGCAATTCTACAACAAAACCAAGTACTTATATTTTGTTCTCCATGAAGCATTTCAGCACTGACTGCTGCACTTGCTGTTTCTGTAGGTTATTCTGTATGGAGCACAATAGTCAACCAAACTGACTTTTAAATAATTAAACACTACATGAGGATTAATTTTGATTATTGTTATACTTTTGATATAAACTTAATTGTGTGAAGTAAATCTAAACATTAGTTGGAAGAAATAATTTTCCTGGGAAGTTAAAATGTGCTCTTTGTATAGTGCTGAGTCTCAAGAAGACGAAGAATGTTTTCATGTGAAACACACTCAGTTCACTTCAGATTTTCCTTAATAGCTTATATGGACAGATGGCAGAAGCAAACCACTCTGTATGGAATAGAAAAATGACTTTTCCCTTACCCAGTTGTAATGGAAGAGATTCTGTGATCACCTGTTTCTTGGTGTGTCTATCTAGCAACGACAAAAATTTCTATTTGTGTCTTAAATAACTCAAGTTATCTCAATTTATGTGTTTTATTTTCAGGTGTTTTGATTTGTTTTTGTTTTGTTGGGTTTTTGTTTGTTTGGTGTTTTGGATTTTCTTTTTTTTTTTTTTTTTTTTTTTGTTTTTTTTTTTTTTTTGTTTTTTTTTTGTTTTGTTGTTGTTGTTGTTGTTGTTGTTGTTGTTGTTGTTGTTGTTTTTATAAAGTAAAAAAAAATCATGAGTTTGTTCCATAAAATTACTTTGCTAGGCTAAGATCCAGGATAACTTTAGCTAAAGAGTTCCCAACCTTCTTCAAAATGACCAACTTCTACACTGAGTTTTAGGATTTTCTTAGAATGGTTCTTAAAAATAAGACACTCATGCACCTACAGAGTTTCATGGTTCAGCAGAGGGAACAATCCCAGAAGCATGGTATTTTAGAAGAAAATAATTAACTTTTTTACACTCTGGGAAAGTCCTTTGGAGTATTATGGGCAAACTGTGGAGCCTCCACTTGTTTTAAGCATTCATATCATCTGAAAAGCAAAAACCCTCTGAGCAGTGTGCAGCCTATTTTCTGTCAGTGGCTGAAATCTGTTGGTATATGTGGTTGTATATGTTAGCACAGTTTAACTTAAATGTTTGGTGAAACAGAGACTGTGTATGCAGAAACAAAAGTCAGTTGGCTTAAATTTGGAGCTTTTAATAATGCCCTTCTCTGTTCAAGCATATTATTTCTTATATACTGGAACATATTTATATTTGTTTTCACTTTCCAGACTTATGAAGTACAGATTTCATGCCAAACTTGTTCACTGGTATCTTTAACATTTAAGCCACCACTCTCAAAAGACATCAAGAAATCCACAGGTCTCATCTTTCAGTTTGCATTCCCAATGAGTATCCAAGAATTTACATCTCTCTGTGTTTGCACAGGCTGCTGTGCCTCCTCAGTAGACACTGCCAAAGCTTAATTCTTATAAAAAGAGAGAAATCAAAAGAGAACTTTATGATAATTATGGATTTGAACATATAATAAATGTCAAGAAAGAGTCTAAGAAACAATTTCCAAAAGGCATTAAAGGTAATAATAATTTTTCTGGAGTAGGACGCTTGCCAGGAGATCTGAAAGGGCTTCAGAAAAGATAATTTTATAGTGACAAAAGAATTTGAAAGACTTTTAAAAATTTGAAATAGAATAATTCATATTTATGGGTGAAACTCATGATATTTATCTCAAAATTGAGATATAAATAGGCAGAGTTAAGGAAAAAAATCATTAAATTGAACTTTAACAATTTTAAAAAATCTTCCTCTCAGATTTTATATGTTCATTTGGATGAAATATTAATTGTAGCTTATAATTTCCCTTGTTACACAGATGGAAGATGCAGTTTTTTAGATAATTCAGGAACTTTTTTAAATCTCTCTTTTTTTTTAAGGTATATGTATACCCAGAAAATGGAAAAAAATTACTGTAAAGGATTAGATAAAACATGATAAAATATGTTAGGGATAAATAGAATAAGGACTATAACATATGAGGAGTGAATCATCAAAACATATCAGGAAAGAATCATTGAGTTGTTATAATAATTACAATCAATTAATGATCTATGACTTCTTTAAAGGAGTTAACAAGTATGTAAGTAAGAAAAGCCAGTTGATGGAGCCATTTGGTTTTCCAAAAGCATTTCTATTTGGAGTTTCTTCTCCAAAAATTCTTGAACTGACTTGTGAGATAAGAGAAAATCTTCTGACATGGACAAAAATTGGTATGAGAAAAACCACACAGAAATAAATTTTCACAGTGGAAGCATATCACTAATGAAGACTTACATGGGTCTAGTGGAAGTGTCCCTGCCCTTGGCAGGGGGACTGGAGCTAGAAGATCTTTAAGCTCTCTTCTAACCGAGACCACTCTATGATTCTATGCTGTATGTGCTGCTTATCATCCCAATGAATTATCTAGGAAGTGAATAATAAGGTAAAAAAAATTAGGCTTTGATAAGTTAATCAAAGTTCTAAAAATGAGAGAGATCTGCAGAGGGACATCATGATGAGGCAAGAGCCAAACCAAATAGTAAATAAAATTTGAGTTGGCTATGTTTGAGGTCGTATGTATTAGGGAACACTCTTCTTTTTGTAGTTCAGTGAAAAATATGCTAGCTGAAGACCAAAATAAAATATTATGAAATATGATGATGGGTGCTGCTCAAAATAGAAGATGATAATGTTCTGCTTAAATTCTCCATCTGCATCATGAATATTGAATGTAGAATTGCTACATTCAATAAAGGAAAGGAGCACAGGATCTGCCAAAGTTAAAGCAGGGACAGTCAGGGGTGTGGAATGGTTTCCATGCAAGTAAATATCTCATATGGCTATGACTTTTGTAAGGGAGGTGTCATAGGAGAGATGTGACACAGGTCTGTATTTCATGATGGGAAGGTGACAAGAATACTTAGCACCATCTTTTCTGCTGCAATAATACTAAAGTCATCAAATGAAACAAGTAATTGGTAAGACCCAAACAAGGAAGGCGGTTCTTGATATAATGTGTGGTTTGTTGAGGAGTTCCCTGCCAAAAGGAAGTTTTTAGCATTAAAAATGTATCTGAGATAAAAAGTGATTGGAAGAAATAATGTAGAAAAGTGTATAAATATGAAAATACTATTTCTCTCTCAGAAGTTTGAATTTTCACTGGGAGATGCAGGTCTTCCAGCAGATACATCAGCATGAGATTTTCCTGTTTCCTAATTGTTCCATAGGTGTCTTCTAACAGGTATTGTCAGAGAAAAGATTACAGGGATCTTTGGTCTGACAAGGTGTTTCCATCCCAGTTTTTCCAACTGTTCTTTCCTTCCAGACCCAGGCTGCTCAGAAATACATGGCTCAAAGGACACTATCCTTCATAGACACCAGAAAAATTGGTGTTATAGCTCAGGGGTGAGATTTGCATTTATTCTGTGTTCAGGGGAAGAAGTCAAGCCATGAGAAGTCTTGCTTGCCGTGAGATACCACATGTCAGCTGCTTGTTGACTGAACCTGATATTTCTGCTGATTTGACTTTCCATTCACACTGTTAACATGAAGAAGAGGAGGTACAGGAAGACTGAGGGCTCAGCACAAGGGCTGCTTTATGGGGAGCTGATGATAGGAGAGCCACACTGAGGAGTGTGAGAGGAGAAATGCTGTCTCTGGAGCTAACTCCCCTTCACATTGCATTGCTGAGACACAAACCAGCAGGGAACTCCCAGCTCCAGCACATGTGGGCAGCCATGGATGGTGAGTTACTCTGCACCTCTTCAGGCTGTCAGCATCATTCTGTGTGAGTTTCCTCATGCAGCTTGCCTCTTATCCCTTATTTCACTGATGGTGTTGTAAAAGCAGTAAAGGAAGAGGACAAGAATGGTGTGTGCTTCTGGAAGATACCTGCTATGCCTTTCTTTCTTCTCTGCTATAAAAAACCTCAACATACACAAAACAGCTTGAAACAGTAACAAGTTGGAAATGAAGACAAATTCCTATTGCAGCACCTAAAGAGAAAATTGTGAGTGAGAGACCACAACTAGAGCAATTTCCTGTACTGACTAATGCGAAATAAAATATAACGGGCATGTTTGGAGATGCATCAGTTCATGGAAAATATAAACACAGGCAAATAAAGACCAAAGGGAGAGAAAGACAGGCAAGATAGCTGCCAGTTTAATGTGCAGTTTACTGGGGAAATAACCTGGCTGAAGGTGAGGAAGGAAGAATTGTTCAAACTAAAGGTTTTACAGTATCTTCATGAGCTTTCTCAGCTGCCTGGAGCAAGAGCCCTTCAGGGCACTGTCAGTTTCTAAGGGGACCTTTTTGGAAATCTCATTTCAAAAGTTAAAAAAAAACTTCTTGTAACTCCAAATCAGCTAAAATTTATTACAGAGGGAAGGGGATGTGCCAGTCCATAAGAAAGGCAAGAAATGAATGGGAAGTGTCTCGAAATGATTTCTTGTCAAGGAAGATTCCAATAGGAAAAGATAAGACTTGTTATTTACTTTCTTAGACAACACATAGGGGTACAAAATATGGCAGAAAGCCAAGTTGTAGATCATTGTCCAGCTATGATCTCTGTCATACTAAGTAACTTTATTTGATCCAGCAGTAATCACTTGATACACCAACTCTGACAAAATCCTATTTTTGAGCAGCTAAAGGTTAAAACATTCCAAGTCTGAATTGGGTATACTCAAGACATAAGTAGTTCTCCTGTTATTAGGCCAGACATAAATTCCATAGCCAGAGGGGATATCACATTGGAAAAAGAAGCATGATTGGTTTCTCTGGTGGCTATTCAGATTGTATCTGGAAATGAAAGGTGAGAGAGGAGACTGCAGAAGGTAGGCAAAACTGTCAAAGTTGTTTGGCTGTCTTGTGGGTTTTGGGTTTTTTTTTAATTTTTTTTTTTTTTTTTATGTAGGTCTGTTTTGCACTCTAAACAGACCATTTTGGGCAGGAGTCTAGGAGGTATCTTTTTGTAAGTGTTTGTAATATGTCAAAAACATTCAATAAAGTGCATCTAGGTTTAGGGAATAAGGGCCAGAATCTGAAAGAAGCAGAAAATGTGGGTGATGGCAGGGAACCCGAAGATTATTTAAATGATGGTGTGTTCTGGAAGAAGGAGAGCAGTCCATGCTTATTATTAAAATCCAATAATTTTGTTGCAAGAGGAAATGTCTGTTGCATTTCTTAACCTGAAATACAATGGTATTGCGTAACTGCTGAGTCTTCAGTATTTATATAAGTCCATCTCTTTTTGCATTACCCTCATATTTAACTTCCTTTCAGAACTTTGATAATAATATCAGTTTTCTGATAGAAAAACCAAAATAGATCCTTTTCAGTTAAAAACTAGGTTAGTTGGTGTTCAGTCATGATAGAAGTCCACCCATATATGTCCACATAGTAAGATCACACCTTGGCAGACAGATCTGACTTTTTTTTTCCTGAAAAATCCATATTAGATTTATTTGAAGATCCTATTTTCATAAAATGAGTTCTCTCCAACTTCCTGATAACTTCATAATATATCAGTTTGTAAGCATCTCTCCAACTCATTTTTTACAGTTGTTTTTGGCTGATAGTTTCCTTTCCCATGTGGAAGTTGATGAGCCATTCCTTGTAACATTTTTTGTCAGATGAGAGCCCTGAGTGCAGGATCATAGAGGGAGGGAGCAGGGAAGCCAGCAGCAGACAGTTCCTTCCTATCACTTCAGATCACCTAGGTGTGGACTAGCTCCAGCAGGAAGATGTGCAATCACATTAGCACAGCACTGTGCCCGAGGGAATGATCCCTGCTGGATTGAAGTACCTGCTCTGTCTCAAGATATTTGGCTGCTTTTGTCTTGCAGCTTCCCCAACCTCTCTGGAGTAAAAGGAGAGGAGAATGAAATGGCCATTCTGGCTGAAGAGACCTTCTCCCCTGATCAGTTAGAAGCCTAGGATTGCACCCCAAGAGCTCTGCATGCCATAGTCACTGACCAAAATGCATGGGCAGCTTTGGACCTTGATGCAAAACCTTCCTCAGTATTTCTGCCCCATAAATCACAGGCAAAATCACCTAATCTCTATGCTTTGATTTCTGAAATCTCTAATAAATCTTGCTGTTAGTGCTTATAATGCTGAACCTAAAAGAATAATTCTCCCTTATAACATTGATCTTAAAGATTGATATAAACTGCTTATTGACTGCTTACTATGTTGATTCTGTTAAGCTTGGGAAGATGAAAACAGTATGATCACAAACATGTTAATTTGAAGGTAACTGTATAATATCCCAGAATTTATTTGCTGTCTCTGACAGAAAAAAAATATAATCTTGCTCCTACCATCCAGTAAAATTACAAAAGAAAAGAATTTTTTTTTTTTTTAAGAGAAGAAAAGAAAATACAGGAATAGTGAGAAGGCACAATCTTCAAATAGAAACCCATGAGTAAAATTTACAATCAGAATTTTTAGTATTTGCCTTCTCATTAATGAAATCTGCACCTAAGTGTTCATGTGCTGGTAAGCTAAAGACATATTTTGGTATCCAAACAGGAAAGGCCTCTTAAAGGGAACACACTGCATTGTCTACAACAACCACCTCCCAGCCCTGTCCAGAGACAACTAATGCCCATTGTTTAATGTTGATAATCACAAAAACAGCTCACTTCAAAGGACTGGTTTCTTAATTTCTTAAATTCTTTTTTTTTTTTTACATCTCAGAAAATTATTTTCTAAGAATATAGTTATTTTAAGACATTTAACAGCAACTAAAATTTCCCTTTCATTAACAACAGAACTGTGTATCAATTCAATAATTTACATAGTTATTTATGATATTATCAGTAAAAGATGGTACTTAAAATTTGACCAATTAATTTATTTCCCAGCATCTTTGTTTTGCAGTGGAAGTGATTTCCACAGAATTCCTAAGTCTGGCAGTGGGTGGCCTGCAATTTCTTTTTTATCTCTGTATGTGAATATTACACTGGCTTAAATTAATCTAGTAACATTTTGAGCATAGTTGTTGACTTCCTATTTTTCTTAATAAACAGAAGTATTCAATACTTCAGGCAATACAATTATTATTGTTTACAACATTTTACTATGATTTCAATGTTTTTCATAACTCTAAATAAATATTTATCATCTCCAGTCATAAAAGATAAAAATATTTTTTCCAAGCTATTAAAAATTTTGAAAGAACTGTTTCTCTGTAGGTATTAACTGTCAGATACTGTCCCTTTGGTGAAATAGGACTCCACAATATCTTCTGTCTTTATCTAGTGGCAAGCTGGTTCTGCTTGTACATTTCTTCTTACAGAGGTAAGTACTTTGGGATTTAGCATCATGAAGAACGAGCAGCTGTTTTTTAACAAGTTCAGACTGCTCTAATCATTGATGAGAACAGTGTTACTGTGATTCCTGGACAGTGTTTCTTAGCATCAATTGCAACATGGCTAGATCCATGTATTCCCATTTCAGAACATGTGCACCTGTTTAGACCTGCCCTTTCCCAAAGAAACTTTGTCTTAAAATGCTAGGGGCTCTGCAAGGTGAAGGTAACTGTTTATAGGAGGAATTTTATGGCTTTTCACCCACACCCACACCGACCTCCTTCCAGCTACTGCTCTGCCAGATGCATTTAATTATTGCCATAAACTGTAAACACTACTGCATGACCATTTCCCCTTTAGCAAGATTGTGTGTGTGAAAAAAGTAAACAGATTGTATAACAAAGTGTTCTCTAGCTGTCAGCAAGGGCTTTGAAAATAAAACACTTCCCTCCCGACTCACAATTGGCTGACAGTCGGCACATAATGAATAATAGCTCCTGGGGACCAGCAGAAAGATGTGTGGGAAAACTTTAATTAAAAGCTTGTCAGTACAATTTTACCTGGGTGACATCACCTGACTGAAATCCTGCTGCCGGGCTTTGTTGTCTATAGGATCGCAGTAGCGCACTTGTTTTGCTGACAGCAAACAATTCCAAAAGTACTTCAAAACACTGGGGGGAAGATGCTATGCTGCCAGTAAAATATAATCTATTTGTGGTGTTCTAATTTTCTAATTAGCAGCTGTAGAAGGCTCTTTGCCATTGTGGGAGGAGGGTGACAAACAGGTTTTTGTAGCTCGTTATCTATGATGCCCTCTTGATTATGTATTTTCTTGACATTCCTTTCCAGAAAATTGTGTTCCAAAATCAAATACATTTCCAAATGCAGACAGCTGGGCTTGAGCCAGAAGTACAGACCTAGCATCCAATTCCCAGCTTGAAACTCTCTAACATATATTAAACCAGAGCACCAAATCCAAACAGGCTAGAAGTTCACAGCAGAGGATGTTCAGGCTGTGCAAAATTCCTAAGGAATGGGAACTTCATGATGGCTCAACACAATAAATCATGCAGTCCAAGGGAAGAATCAGAGTAATGAGTTTGATTCTGCCCATCTCAAGCTGCTGGTAGCAAAGAGGTGGCATACATGCTTTTGTATCCTTGTTAATGTAAAATGGGAATGGGAATTTGAAAGCCCAAACTTGGCCCTCAAGTTGCATTTAGTAATATTCATGGAAAGAAACTTTCATCTAACACTGCTGAAATCATTAATGCTAGTAAAGCTTGGCTATTTTACAAGTAATTTGTAGTAATGGAGAGTAGTTTCTCATAGCTTAATGCTAATTAATTCAGTTACATCATGATCTAGCTCAAGTCCTGAGCTGACTTTAATGGGAATAGGCTGGATCTGATCCAAAAGCCACTGAGGCCAAAGGGAGGCCTTTCCACTGATTTTGAGAGAAGTTGGTTTGGGTGTGTGGATGGATGGAATTTACTTACCTAACAGAGGAAGGACTCACACTGAATTGTGTGTTTGCCTCCTTATGAACATTCTCTCAATTTCCTTAATTTTATGCAGTTAGGATTTGCCAAATGTTGAGGAAAGTATTATATCTAATTAGTGGTGAACAAAAGTAAACAGGAGGTTTATTTTCTCATTACATGCTAAAATTAAATGCTGTTCTTGGGCATGTATATGTGAGTAATAACACAAAGCAACTCCCATATAAGACTGAAGAAAAGGCTTCTAAAATCAAACATTTCCAATAAAACCTCTCTGTGCCAAACATAGTCTGAGGATTGATCAAAATGATTTTTTTTTGTAGAACAGGCTCAAGTTAGGCAAGTAGGAAGAAAAACTGGAGCAGTTAGTGAAGAATTTTCCTTTTTTCTTTGCTGCTCTGATATGCTGTGCAATAACACCTAATTTTTAGCAAGAGATAAGCTCATATGGATATAGGAAGAAGTGCAGCTGCTTTCATACTCAAAAGGACAAAGAAGTGTAATGCTAAAATGCAAAATAGTTGTCATTTGCTTGTCAAAATGCCCATCATTTACTCAATGTCAGAAAATCTTTCTAAATTTCAGTTACTAATGCATGATAGTATATTTATCCAGAGCTAGGCTCCTCAAGAAGGAGTTTTGCAGTGATTGAACATTAGGACTTTCAAGGGAGGCCTGGACTTGAAGCGCTGTGCATGAGTCAGGAGTTTCTGATTAGGTTAAATGATAGTTTGGGGGCATTTTGAGAAATGCCCCCAAAGTTCCCTTCTAGGTGGGACTAAAATCTACATGGCCAGGCAGTACTCTAAAAATCAGGTCACTGAAAATTCACTGGCAGCACAGCATTTCCCCTGTAATTTTTCTGTCTTGTGTGAATGAATGAGTGAATTTGTAAGGACTGGTGTTTGGGGAATGAGGGAAGGAAAGACACATGGCAGATCAGGCATTCCTGCAAGGAGAGAGATACTGCAGCTTTATGGATTTGATGGAGCAGCAGATGTAACTCACTGCTCAAATCCTGAACAAGGGGACCTTTTCTTGCATCAGTCACTATTTCCTTGTGACATAAAAAGTGAACAAAAAGTAAAAAAATTCAAACAGTAGAGCAAGAAAAAACTCATTAGACCCAGACTCTTCTTCCATGAAACATTCTCTCAGGGAATTCTGCATGCAAACACATAACCCAAACCTAGTTTCCTATGAACTGAGAAGATAGAGACAAGTGCACTTGTTGAGCTTTCAGAGTAGTACAGGCAAAATCCCATTCATGTAGTTTAGGTTTCCCTCAAACATGCCTGTGCCACTTGTTGAAAAGGATGAAATTTTAGGAATGATTCACAATCATTTGCCTCATAATCCTCCTTGCCTTCCTTAGTACTTTTTGGTTGAATCATCTAAAAAAGCCATGGGTTTTTGGAATTAGCTGAAACGAAAAGCAGAATTTTCTCACACTGCAATATTAAACATTTCAGGTGGAGGCTTTCATTCATCTGTGTTTATTCTGGCTCCCAGAATGTTATCATTGTGTCGTTCTTGCCAGCCATTTATTCTTACATCATTATTCAAGAACTCAAGCTTCAGAAAGAAATGACCTTTGCTGGCTAACAGTAGTAAAATTTGAGGATCAGCATAGAGCAATCTGGCAGGTGTGGAGTGCAGGAAGAGTATATCAGTTGTGTCCTGAAACTAGCTTTATGATTTCTTTCCAGTTCCTGTAGTCAAGAATCCTCTTCACATGCTCCACATTAACTGTGATTCTCAGCAGGGCTCAGGGGGAATGTAGTGGATATTTTTTCTCTCAGCAGTTTTCAGTCATGGACACATATAGCAGTGATGCAGTGCAAGGATCATTGCAGTTTTCCTTGTGCATATAAATCTAATGTGATACACCACTGTTTTGCATAGATGTAGTGATGCAAGTGAACTGTTTGCTGCTGCTTCTAGTAAGTAAATTCAGAGTCAGGTAAACCACTAGGCCAGGTATGACAAGAGAGGGCTTCAGTTACTGGCACATACTTCCTGAGTGATCTTGAATAAGTAATTTATGATCTGATTCATTAAATTGGTGAGTGATAAGGATTAGATGACTACATTTTAAGCTATCAGTAACATTTTGGTAGGTAAGTGAAAAGGATGTTTTAGTTCTTTTGTGTTTTTTTCTGCATTTTATGCTTTGCCTTTTTTTTTTTTTGGTGGGTTGTTTTGGGGTTTTTTTGGGTGGGTTTTTTGGGGGAAGGGGAGGGGGTGTAAGTTTTTTGGCATGTAGGATGGCTCAGAAACAGAAGCAACCACATGTCAGATGGACCTTTTGGATTATTAAGCTTGGCAACAATAAAAGGTTGCATTGAGTGTACAGGCAGCCTGTTTGAGGTTCCCACAATGTCTTGGAGGAAAGAGCCTTTGTCCTTTAGATTTTTGAGCTCAGAAAGTGGGCTCATTAGGTTAAAATATACAGTCATCAATAAAATATTTAACCTGTTTCTTGCCTGTTTTCTTAGTTGCTGTTTTATAATCCTTATTACGCTTTCTTTGTGTAGCATAGGGTTTTATTTCTTCTCAATCTTGTACCTTCCATGATGCCAGGGAAAAAGAACATGTCCTATTTTTCCCTTCCAGCCTGAATACCTGTAAGCTTAAGCAGATAAGATACAGAATGCTTCTTTGGCATCTGAAAGACACAGGTTTGAAGTCCTCTGAAGTGGCAAAGCCTGTTTTGTACGTTGTGGGTGACCATTACGATGGAAAACAAAGCAGCAGTACCATGTTTTCCACAGTAAGTGGTTCATGTCTTTCTGTTTGCAGAGGCTGCAGCAATGGCTGCTGTGTGTAGCTGGGAGTGTGATGGTTCAGGAACAGATGCTCCAATGGGATCAGGCACATCAGGAGCAGCTGAGACTACTCAAGGAACCTCAACAGTGACCAACCTCAGAGGGATCATACTTCTATAGATGGATTGAATAACTAGGTAACTATGTAACTATGTAACTTACAGACTTTGAGGTCATCCACTACAATCAAAGTGATCTTAATGACGTCTGAGAAGAATTCTTCAGGTGGCGGCAAATTCATCCACAGATGAAGACATAACAGCCCCTTGCCTAAGTCCTGCTTTATGTGCCTCAATCTTTCAAACCTTTTTTTCTTTCTTTTTTGATCTATTCATAGGAAGGCTGTGAATTTCTTGTCAATGAGAACAAATATACTCCAAGCATTTCTCCAATCACAATTTACGAGCCTACTTGTGTAGGTGGGAAATATGTCTTTCTGTTGACATTTAGTTATGCCTTGAAGGAGGATTTCAGAGTTCTTAAAACCATGCCAGTTATACAAGTTAGCAGATGATAGTTGTTTTCATCACCACGGGGCTGTTACAGAAGCTAGCAAGAAAAGTATAAGCAGACACTTTTATTTATTATTTACATATTATCAAAGTGAAGGAAGCCTCTTTTAATTTAAGAGAGCTATGAAAAAACCTATAGAAAACCAGCTTTGCTCTTGGTATTTGATGAACTGTAATCTTTGATTGTACTTGATGATAAATTAGGTGGCTGGTCTCAGTGTTCGGTCTGATTTACAAGAGATTCTTTTGAAGTGATAAATGCCTATCAGCCTGCAGTCTTACACTGTAGAACAGAAGGATCTGAACATACTGGACCAAACAGCACCATGTTTTGTTTCTAATGGATAATTCAAGTGATGCAATATAGAGACATTTTAAATCAGTTGTAAGTAGTGAAACCACTGTGTTGGTACTTTATTTTAAGACTGACAAGTCTGAAAACAGAAGTTAACAGAAAGTCACAAGTCATTCTTGTGACAAGTGCGTGAAATCTAAAGAACAGATTCCATATGGTGTCATATTTCAAGCTCTATGTCAATGACTTCATCAGAATGTTATACCCTTCCAGTAGGAGAAATGATACCTTTGAAAACATGTGTGGCTGCATGTAAAAAGTAAGCTCTCCCTGTCTTCACAGAGAGCCAAGACACTTTCTGCTGAACAGGCAGACAGAAGAGAAAGAACAGATGTAATTATCAATCATGCACTGTCATTAGCCCAGCTCTCAGGATCTGCTGAAGAGCAGAGTACATACTGGTCAGTTACTGGTGCAGATTGTAGCTGTCTTCATTATAGATTTCTTGTCTGCTGGTTAAACTCCAACACAGTGAAGGCAGGATTAATCTAAATGTCTGACAGTTTGAACCTGAGGAGGGCTGCCAAGTCCATATGCATTTGTTGCCACTTGGACATCCTCTGCCAATGGCACAAGTGACATGGTCTGATCCACAGAAATTACATGCATCACTGTAAACCCTAATCAACATCCTGTCCAAATATGCCTGGCTCCTCTTTGTCATAGTGGACAGTGCACAGTTCAGGTCTTTATCAGAGCTCAGATCCACTCTTTCTGCCATCACAGTGTGGAAATGAGGCTTCACACCACTTTTCAAAGGAGTCCAAATCTCTAAGTTTCCAAAGGAGTTTCTTAACACTGATTACACACATCAAATATTTAGCTCATTGATTCTCCCCCAAACTATTTTTACCATAGAAAATTATTTGTGTCTATGCTCAAACATTGCAATGTTGTGGATAATTATATATGGCTGAAGATAAAGACGTACCTAAAACGATGGAGGTCAAAGCACTTTTCTGCAGAACTAGAAAAACAATGTCGGTATTTTAAGAGGTGCTTAAGTTAAGAATTTCCATTTATTTCCATTCTGGATGGCAGGAAGAGAAGCTGCTAATTAGGACTATTGAGATTAATTAGATTACTGAGCTCTTTAAATGTGTATTAACAAATATGGAGATATTAATCCTTAAGCGTGCATTAATGAAACTGAGTTTTATCATCTGTCTCGAATCCCTTGCTTGAAGTCATCTTGTCTCTCTTTTTCATTTCTTCTGAATTCAGTTGATTTCTTGTAGACACTGTATTATTATTTTCTTCATTTAGTTTTGTTTTGGTGGTAAGCAACATTTTGTAGAATCACAGAATATGCTGAGTTGGAAGCTCCACAAGGAGCCTCAAGTCCAGCTCCTGGCCCTGCACAGGACTTCCCAAAGGTCACACCTTGTGCCTAGGACTGTAGTCCAAAGTGTAAGACAAACTCCTGGCTGTTTGTACACTGCAAAAAGAAGCAAATCTGCCTGTCTAACTTCGGTTCCTTTAAGGAAACGTCAAAGAAACAAGCAATCAGACATCCCAAGATTTGTGGAGCAGTAGAAATAACAAGCTGTCACCAAAGGCAATAGACAGTTCTCTAAGATTAAAAAATAATAGGGGAAACAGTAGTTTAAAGTTCCTCAGCCCCAACAACTTCATGATGTCCTTGGAAAAAACCCTAATTACAGCTGAGAATATTACTAAGTTTTAGTGATCTATGGATGAAGCATTTGTTTGTGCAACTTTGCATTGACATTTCAGAAAAAAAAAATTACTTCATCATGGACTTTTTTCTTACCCAGAAGTAAATGTGAGGGCCAAATATTCTAACAAGTACATGAATACTCTTTCTCTTTGGAACTGTCAATGGACCTACTGCTAGACTGACTGTTTCAAATTTACACTATCTGCTTAGGTCTGTGATGGGCAACTAGGGTGAAACAACGTGCAAGTAACCAGTGAAAAAATATCCATTGCATTTCAAAATCTCACTTTCTTCAGAGCAGGTTCATGGGTCTAAAGGTCCTGGATGATTATAAAGAGCTCTGAATTCTCCTTCCAAAAAAAAAAAAAAAAAAAAAAAAAGAAAGAAAGAAAAGTAAAAGGAGAATCTATTTGACAGTCTTTGAATTCAAAGCTTTAGGATCCAAAAATGGGAAAAAATATTTCAAATGTATTTCTATGAGACCATGCATAAGCTACTGTCAGACTTGCACAGATGGTTAAAATATTTGCACAACAAAAAAAGAAGCTGTGATAGCTCTGCTTAACTAGAGAACCTCTTCTATGTTAGAAATTAGCAGTAAGGTGAGCTACTTATACAATTTAGGAACCAGAACAAACCTTACTGCCAAAGGCCTAAATCTTATCTTGAAGGTTCTGCTTGAAGTATGTGAGGTTCTGACTTTCTTCTTTAACCACAAGGGCAGTTTCAAAGTTCAAATCCTGATAAAAGTGAATGGTGAACACTGGTTCTTGTTAGAACATAGTAATTCCAGGGGACTCTTTAAAACATAAACATATAATAGTTCCAACAACAAAGATATCTAATGCAAATGAAATAGACAAGGCCCTTCATTTTATTTTAAATTGGCCTGACTTGCTTCATGGCATTCATTTCAGTGGTTTCCAAACCACAGCCTGAGAAGCCTCTTAAACTTATCATGCAGGATTCTATTCCAGCAAGGTTTTTAATCCTCATGTATCAAATAGACAAATTCTCAATACCAAAAGGCACCATGCACTGAACATTGGGTAAATATTGGCACTCATGAATCTATTTTTTATTGCTGAATATTAACTTCAAAATATAAAGCTATATAAAAACAATTTTAGACATGCATAAATAACCACATATAGTATAGATATAATTATATATAGTAAACACTGAGTTTATGTTGATATGGATGAACATTTGCTTTTAAGAGAAGCTGCCTATGAATATCTAGGAATATATAAATATCAAGGCATGGTCTTCAGTAAAACAAAAACAAGGAAAAGCTGTAATCATAACTGTTTTCTCTACACCACTGTGAGTTTTGTGCTTTCCAGGTGTCACATGGCTGCTGTTGAAAAATGTTTCAATACCTCAGTGCTTTGCTCAGAAGGCATCCAGTGTCCCATGTGAAGTTTTGCAAGTACAGAAGAGAATTACCTAGAATCTAGCTTCTTGAAGGTGCAAATGCAGCTGTCAGGTGGAAAAGTAGTTCCTGCCCACCATGTCCCTGTGTTGCAGGTCCCACCCAGAAACAACCTCTGACTTCTTTGATTGGAAAGGCCCCACATATTCCCTTGATTGTGCTGAAAAATCTTCTTTCATTTACTCCTGATACTTGTGTCTTTTTGCTCTTCACATCATGTCTCTTACTTTTCACCTTTGCAGCAGATTTCCTATTTACTTTGTTTTTTCCCCTATTAGCAGTTTGACCAGTTGCTCCAAAAGCAGCACCCAGCTGTGTGTGTTTGTTGAGATTACAAAGAGCACAAGCTCTCTTGAGATTTGGGATGTGGAGCCAGGACAGATCACAGGTGGCTGGCTTCAGCTTTTCTGAACATGCAGTGTATATGGCAAAATAACAAGAATTAGACTGATGGTCCTTCCCAGCCCCCAGTCCCACATGCTAATGTACTTGGGGATGAACCACATTGTATAAAGGAATTGTCTTTTCTAGTTATACTGTTAAGATGCATTTTTTTCACCATTTAAAAAAATACATTCCCTCTCATTCGCAGTTTCATCATTATTTGGTCAGAACTGGCAGGTTTTAAGCAAAACTTATTTTAATTTTAAAAACTTTTATTTAAAATCTTATCTTCTTTCCACTGAGAGAAGAGAGAAGAAATTATTTGTTCAAATGATTTAATAAAAAATTACCTTAGTCTTTGCTCTTCCCCGCAGAAAAAAAAAATGGTGGGGGAGGGGGGGGATTATTGTGGGGTTTTTCTTCCCCTTCTTATTAGTAGGGAAGGTTCTGGAGCATCTTTTGGTTCTACTTGTCTGAATGGATTTTAAGTGATCTTTCCCAAGACTTTTCAGAGGTCTTAGCTGTAATTCCACATGAAGAAACATTATTCACTCTTTCTTGTTCATCCTTCTTCAAGGCAGAGGTTTTTCATATCTGTGTAAGACAGTTAATACACATCAGGAAAGCACCATGTTTATGGTAGGTTCTAGTAAGTAGTAGTAGGGCAAGCTAAAAAATCCAAGTATCAGAGGTTTTTTGAGTTTATCTACTTTTTGTGCACCTAAGCAAGTGGATCTCATCAGTGGGGTGTACAAATGGATTAGCCATGGAATTCAGTTGCTCTATTACAAGAGGATGATTTCTTCCAGGATTTTTTTCTAGGATAGAAGGGCTCCCCTATCCAATGATTGGGTTTTCAATGGAATCAAGTCAGGAAAGCTGTCTCAGTCAGGAATCTCTTAAATCCTGTACTGAAGGAGCACTAGAATCCTTTGTGTGTTTTTCTCATCTGACATAGTGGCAAAAGTGTAGTTTAATGTGTCTGTTGTGATTCTGGAAAGCTATATCCTGTAACAAATTTTGAAAAAAAAAAAAAAAAAAAAAAAAAAAAAAAAAAAAAAAAAAGAAACAACAAAGGTGTACCCAGAATTAACAGCCTATATCAGTCCATTTTTCATTCTTGTGATGAGAATAGGATCTATTTATTTAGAAAAAGCAGCAATTACTATTATAAATTCAACTTAGCAAATTATGCTAATTTTAAACAGACTGTATGTAAACTGCTGGTATTCTTCTAATCAACCATACATAACCATGAATTGAGTATTTGTTTAAAAAAGTGTCTTGTAAATTGCTAAATATGTGCTAAATCTATAGGACTGAGAAAATTCAGTATCCACCTTTGTACATATGAAAATGCATTTCAGTAATTTATTGAGACCAAGGAAATTATCCCCAGCAAGAGTGATTGCCATTTAAAGTGGGAATAAATCCAAGAATTTAGAAACAGGTTTCAATTGAATAATTTATTTTGTCTATGGAAAGATCTACTATTTGAAAAGAAGTTCTCTCCTTCATTTACTTGATTGCTTTTGTGAAGTCTCATAAAGCAGTTCCCAGTGATACATATGGTAATACTGAGCAATATCTCCTTAGAACTCTATCATAGTGTAATCCAGCCCTTCTGGCATATATTTTACATGTGTAACTTCTTCTGGAAAAACGTCTTATGGTGGATTGAAGAACAGGTGAAAACACATATACTGAGCACATTAACCCACTAATATACAAATGTGAAAGATTATGTTGGTTTTACACTCTTGTATGCATTATTATATGTCATTCCCAACTGAGTTCCCAAACCCTTTCTTTTCAAAGGAAAAAAAAAAAAGGAAAGAGAAAAGCAAGTCAGAAATCAGGTCACTGTACTTCAAATCTGGTCTCCATTTAAGCAGCACGTGAAATATTCTGCAATACTTTTACACCTAAGTTTAGATTTTCCCCTTTTTAATATTTTCTTCCAGATATTGCCTACTCCTATCTATTTTTGTAGTGATATATTTTGTATTTTAGGGAAGCCAGAAGTTTATGTAATGCAGTTTAGTTAAACTGGCATTTAAGAAATTGTCTCTCAGAAATTTGTACCATGTCACAGATCCTTTAAATGGGATTGTAGGATCCTAATTGTGAAATAGTGTCACCCTTTAAAATGCAAACAAAAACTCAAACAAAAATCAAATTTTCCAATAAATCTCTCTCACTTCATAGGAGCTATATAGGTTCTTTTCTGTCCTAAAATCTAACCCAATCAAGAGAATAAAGAATCACTTCATGTCAAATATTAAAAATAGTGGAACGTTTTTATATTGCAAATGCTATGGCCTGGATGTACATGCCAGTGTGAACTTGTCCATGACTATTCTTCTTGATTTTCAAAGTGCAAACAGGGAACCCATTAAAGATTTTAAATTGCAAGAAGAAAGCATAAATGTGAGTGACCAGAAGTTGAACAAAGGAAAAAGAATGACTAAAAATCAACAGCTGTATTGGCTTTTTCTTGAAAAAATACCCTAGATGTGCTTGCTGTTTAGAGCTCCAAGATTCTATCTCTTTCTATAAGATACCCACAATCTTCATGCACGAAATGAAGTTCCATACAGTGAATTGGTGTACTGTCTCTTTCTCCATTTTGAATTGTGATCAAAGCATAAAACACTTTTTTGGGAATTTGGGAGCCTGTTTTTTAGATAGCCAATGCTTAAATCTCGACTTTATCTGTGTACAAGAAGCAAACATCATAGGTGATTTATTTTATTTATTTTTTAATAATAGCTGTTCCTTTCAAATCTAATTGTGATTCATATAGGCTTAATAGTGAAATTATTAAGTCTTGAAAGCAGAGGCTACATTTATAAGTGAACTAAATGCATTTCCAAGCATTTGTTATTTTATGTGTAATTTTTTGTTCTATTAACCGTGTCTCCTGTGATTTACAGAATACTTGATTGGTCACAGTGTTATTAAAACAATCTTATCCTTAAATAATATGAGTATGTATATTCTCAGTAAAATTGAGGCCTCTGCATATTAATTCAGAAGTGTAGACTAGCCTTAAAATGAGTTAAACTTAAAAGAAAGGATTTGCAATTTGAAACAATACATTCTACATTTATTTATTAAAAAAACTCAAAACAAACAAAGAAACAGCCCTTTTGATCTTAAAGAGAGAAGAGAACAACTGTGAAGTGTATATTAAAAAAGTCTCACAGACAAACCTGTGGCTCCTGGTGAAGGCTGGAAATTGGTAGTTTAGCCAAGCCTCTTGTGTACTTCAGCAAAATAGAAATCACAACAGTAAAAGTCAAAAGAGAGAAAAATGTGATCATGGATGAATTGAAGTGCAAAAGTAAGGTTTTCTGCCAGGGTTGAGTAACTGCTTTTTTTTTTTTTTTTTGGGATTATGATCATACAAAAAATGTTCTATGATGTAAATGAAAGAAACACTTGTATTTCACTATATGGTTCACTACTGGGTAAATCAGCTAATGAACAGATTTTTCAAGAGGTGGACCCACAGAAAAATATCGTTGACAGATAACTGTTCCTAAGAAAGCTGGCTATAAATCACTTATTCAAAACAGTAACTGGAAGTTTTGCTTGTCAGATTTTTAAAAGGAGAGAAGTGTTTTCTTGAACTTTTGCCTGACTTTGGCTGCCAATATATTACTAGCACCTGGGAGAAGCCTCAGGCTCAAACAGTCAGAAACACATGAAGTTCCATTTTGATTTAATAAGGGTCTCCTTCCTGTAGTAGACTTTGTTGTATTACTTATTTACTCTTCTATTAAAACTAAAAAAAAGCCCAAAAATCTGCCTTAATGTCAGAAGACACTTGAATGTAAGTTTACAGTAAAAATGGCTCTCATTATAAAAGGTAGATCAGAATATACTAGTTTTCTAATTCTTGTTGACTCATCCTCAGCAAATACTGTGAGTAAAGCAGAAAAATCCTGCTTGTGAAGAACCACATGTGTGAATGACACTGGTAGAGACAGTTTGTATATCTTTCTGGTTTGTGATGGACCCCACTATTATTCATGGCTATGCACAAGATCCTGGAGAGGGAAAAGTCTCTTTCCAAAGCAGAGAGGACATGAGCACTGATGTACTCCCCTGTGCTACATTCCTGACTCGAAGGAACAAAGAATTAAGATAGCTCAATCTTGACACCAACCCAGACCATGCCTTTTTTGCTATTCTGGTGTGATGGTGTCATAATATTCTATGTACTGGTGGTTTACAAAAGCGTTTTAGGACTAAAGCAAAGGAAGAATAATACAGCACATCTGTGGCATGAATGCATGGAAGAGCTCAGCCAGCTGAATGTCCCTGTATCTAAAACCACAAAAGTTTGCTAGAACATGTTTTTCATTTGCTTCCTTTGAGAACTTCAGGAAGGAGTTGAAGCAGGAGGAAATAAAGGGATAAATATGATGTCATTACTGTGATGCTTCTGACATAAGGTTTGATTTAATTTCCCATTTAATTATCTTTCTGGCTTCTGTTTTATGTGTATAATTTAGTGCATATTCTCAAATCCTAGGAGCTCAAATTTGAAGGCAAAATTCCTGAAGATCTCATTTTAGAACTCACTCAAACTTTTTGAACCCTTCTACTTATAAATGGCTCCTGAGCCATTTAACAACTCCAAAAATCTGAGGGTTACTGTCTCACTAAATTTCAAATATGCATTACAGTAAATGAAATTGTGGCCACAAAATTTACTGTTCTTTTTTTTTTCCGATATTAATTCAATAACTGTTTACTAATTAGGCCATTCTTTTCAATAATTCACAAGGGTATTTCAGCCAATCAGCAGAATGGAAACACTTATGTTCAGAGAGTTACAGCATGATTGGTGGCTTGACTGGCCACTTCCACTTTCTGAAGACATTCAAGTTACAAGCTACCGCAGGAAACATTCTTAAAATCTGAATTATGTATTTGAAATTTCATTTGTGCCAAAATATGTCACAATCACAGTGCATTTTAAGTTCTCAGAATATATAACAACTGCATTTTCTTTTGTGATGGTCCATAGCTGAAAGATTGTAAAGGGCCTTTCCATTATAAAGTTGTTAAGACACTTTTGCACCATGTGAATATCATAAGGGTTTAAAAAAAGGAAAAACACCCTTTAATGCTATTGCAGGCAGCCATAAGTATCACAGTGAGGTTGCTATTAGAATGTAAATTTCCTATTCTCTACTTCAGAATGCTAACAATTGAGTTACTGCTGGCCTTCCTGCAGACCCAGCTGCATAAAAGGATGTTAAACATTTTCTTATCCATACAGATCAGCAATAAAATATCATCTGGGATGTATGTATTCTCTTGCAGCAGAGAGGTAGTATGTAATACAGCAGCTAATATGGATGTTTAGAAGGCAAGTATCTAATTTTCTTCCTGTTTAGTACTTTGTATTCTACTGTTTGGAGTAGAAGGAGATTGATTTCCAAGCATCACATTTATAAAAGAGAGAGGAGAGGAGAGGAGAGGAGAGGAGAGGAGAGGAGAGGAGAGGAGAGGAGAGGAGAGGAGAGGAGAGGAGAGGAGAGGAGAGGAGAGGAGAGGAGAGGAGAGGAGAGGAGAGGAGAGGAGAGGAGAGGAGAGGAGAGGAGAGGAGAGGAGAGGAGAGGAGAGGAGGATGCCCACATGATGACACTTATGCTAACAGCAGGACATTTACTCTCAAGTGAGTAGTTCTATTGGTATTGTCTTTACTGCTTGCAAGAACAGCTTCACTGTTTCCTTGGGCTGGCTGCCACGTGAATATATCCAGCTACACGCTTCTGCTGAGCTGATCAACTCTTCACAACCCTTTGTCCACGAGAAAAAAACCAGCAATGTTTGTCAGTGAGTAGTGTTCTTCATGTTGAAAAAACTTGCACTGCAATAGTCACTTGAGATAAACCACTGATCTGTTTTGCCTTATTTTTATTCATTAAAGTGCCAATCCAATAACTTTGTGGAGTACTAGACTGGAAGACTTCTAAATTTTTAAGGCATTTTATGTTTTCTTGAGAACTTCCCAACCTGACACCTTGAAGGAATTTTGCAGTAACCTGCCATGGTTTGTGCTGGATAAAGCAATTGCTTCCATAGACATAGTTCTACATCTGAATGTCTCTAAAGGGCAGTCACTCACACAGCTGTGCTCATGATAGCATGTGTAAAACCTGTGCTGCCATTTTTGACAGCAGTTCATCGATGTAGGGGCATGATAAAATGAATGCCCCAGTCACAAATCCATCCCCATTTCTTCTGCATCCCAATGCAGTTGTATTCAAACTCAAGAGCAGCAAACATGAAAGTTCCAGGGATTTGATTTATTCATATGACCACCCAAGTAGGCCTGTTCTGCAGCATGCTTGCATGTAACAGCCTTAGCAATGACTGGTGTACCTGCCTGTTACACCCTTTTTACACAGTTTCCAGCCTAGGGCCTCAGGTGTGGGTGTATTGGATTGTAATGATTAAACCTTTCATTATGTTGTTTCATTGTCAGATTTCTTTGCTTTCAGGAAGATCAGAAAAGACATGCAACTTTCTCAAACTGAAGTGGTTCCTCAGTTGGATTTCTCACTAGTCATTGTGGCAATTTCTTGTTCAAAATAATAAAAAAATTTCATTAATAGGTCTAACAATACAGACAAGCAGTATAACAGGTAAATATTTTCAAATATTATTCAATTAAAAAAAAAAAAGCTAAAGCATTAAGAGCTAAACTAAGTTCTTGAAGAAGTTTCAAACTGTTCTTTTAATTATAACAACACTCTCCAGTTGAATAGTGTGTCCATGAGGCCTTTACCTTCATGATCTGTAGGCTAGTGCAAATCATACCTTTATCCAATCCAGGTCTGACAGATAGATAAAATTATATTTTATCCTTAGAATGGCATAAGTTAAGAAAATCAGAAAACCAAAGCAGGCTACCAATCCCACAGCAATGACAATTGTTCACAAGGCTTTCCAGAGGACCTTGCTGGTCAGAATGGGAGATCACTGCAAAAGTTCTAGAAAGTCTGATATGGTTCTTCTGGCAGACAGTCTTTCCAAGTATGGGGAGTCTCAGACTTGAATATTATGTGGCAGTGTCAAACTCTTGTTACAGGAGGTTAAATATGGTACTTTGGGTGCATCTCTGGACATAAACCCCTTCTTACTCAACCACTCTCTGGGTGAAAAACATTTTCCTGATATCTAACTTAAACTTTCCCTGGCTGAGCTTCATGCTGCTTCCTAAAGTCCTGTCACTGGGGACAAGAGTGAAGATATTTGTGAGCCAGTTTTCCTTTCACAGCTTCTTGGCCATTGGTCACACATCCACGTAGAAAACATGGTAATCCTAGAGACTTGTTGGTGGTTATTCACGAGAAAACAGATTAGACATTATAACTGTGGAGAATCCTGAACAGTAAAAAACATTGATAATCACTAAGGAAGCACAAGCACAAGGTGAATATATCTCCAGAAAAGTCAGTCTGGAAGAAACATTTTGAAGAAAAGGAGAGAGAAAAGCTGTGTCACATCACCCTGCAGAGGAGCTCTTGGAGACCCTGCAGAAGGAAAGGAGACCCTACAAGTGTGGCCAGAACGATCCAGGAGCTGTAGATCTGTCAGTCCAACACCAGTGCTGAGGCAGGTCATGGAGCAGATCACCTTGAGCAGCAGCACCTGGCTGCACACATACAAGACAACCAGGGCATCAGACCCAGCCAGCACAGACTTAGGAAAAGTAGTTGTGTTTGAGCAATCCTTCTATGACAGGGTTACCCACTTAGGGGGTGAGGGAGAAGCTGTGAATATTCTTTATCTAGACTTTATTAGGGCCTTTGACACCACTTACTTTGGTTGCTGGGTTCCCCAGTTGGCCATGGGTCACAAGTGTTTTTGCCCAGGACTCAATAATTATACCTGATAATTATCCTTGTCAATGATCTGCATGAGGGGATTGAGTGCACCCTCAGTAAGTTTGCAGATGACACCAGCTTGGATGGGAGGGTTGATCTGCTGGAGGGCAGCAAGGCACTGCAGAGGGATCTGGGCAGGCTGGATCCATGAAAAAAGGCCAACAGTTTGAGGTTCAACAAGACCAAATGCCAGGTCCTGCCCTTGGGTCACATCAATCCTGTGCAGCACTACAGACTGAAGACAGAGTGGTTGGAAAGCAGCCCAGCAGAAAAGGACCTGGGAATTCTGGTAGACAGCCAGATGAAAGTGAGCCAGTCAATGCCCAGGTGGCCAAGAAGGGCAATGGCATCCTGGCCTCTCTCAGAAATAGTGTGGACAGCAGGACTGGTCATCACCCTGCTCTTGGCACTAGTGAGAGGTGCATATGTGGTGCTTAGAGACATGGTTTAGTGGTGGACTTGACAGTGCTAGATTTGAACTTGGTGACTTTGGATGTCTTTTCCAAGCAAAATGATTCCAAGATTCTATCAATGCTGTGTTAGCTGTAGGACTTGTCTGGTAGCTCTCTTTTCTTACCTTTGTGTATCCTAGGAGTGCAGCTCATGTATTAGGAAAACCACTATTGTGTCCATGCAATTTTGGGATTATACTAGCTTTTCCTTGAGAAGGAATACTCTTCAGTCTGGGTGTGTTGGTGACTTTTGTGACTCTTCTAGTTTGACTTTACTGAGAAGTAGTGAGGAAGCACAGTGGAAAAGATCAGCAGCTGAGGGGCTGGCTTCAGATCTCATAGTAGTCCCTCTGCTGGGAATGTAGATATTTCTCTACTCTCTGTCAAGACTAATGAAATTCAGGTCTGCTTTCTACTTGGTTCCCCTTTACCTTCACCATCCAGGGAGGTGGGGCAACAGAGATAAATCTGAAGCCATCATGAAGGATATCTCCTGTCTCTGTTACACAAAAAGGTGCCATGACTACTAGCAGATTAATTGACAGAGCCCTGTTACACAAGGACCTATGTTGGGCACTGAATCTCAGATTATATTTCCTTTTCTAAACATAGATGAGTGAAGAAATTAATAAGAACTATTATGTACAACACAAAAAGTTTCAGGCATCTGTGAAAATAAATTATTATAATCTAAGTTTCAGAAGATCATAAAAATTTGAAGCTCTTGGAACTGAACCCACATATGAGTATCTAATATGTCAAAGCATCCAAACATGGCATAGCCTTCTGGAAAGTTCATGAGCTTCAGAGATTACTGGAGGGGAAGCAATAAGAACTAAAAGAAGATATGAAATTCTTTTCTTGTAGACTTGCATTATGTTCTCTGCCTTCTCCTCATCACTACACATTTTGAAACTTGTTAAACTGTCCCTGCTCCACAATATGCCCCGTGGGAGAGGCACTGGAGGCAGTAGACAGGTCTTGGGGCAGCACCTGAGACTGCTAGTTTCTCCAGAATATAGCCTGGGGTTGTGTCCCAGCTTTCCAGACCTCCACCAGTACTTCCATCTTTCCACAGCTCTGGCACTGTGCAGCAGGTGCACACACATAGCTGGGATGAGCTAAACCTGAGGCAGACCACATAACCATGAAGGGAGCTGGCTGCAGGCAGCAGAGTAGGAGAGCTGGAGGGAATGTGACCTAAAAGGCTGTCTATGCCCAGGCTAATTCAGAGCTGTCTGATGTGGGTGTGTTTGCAGAATCATAGAATGGTTTGTGTTGGAAGGGACCTTTGAAGATCATCTACTTCCAGCCCCCCAGCCATGGGCAGGGACACCTTCCACTGAGCTAGATTGCTCAGGGCCCCCATCCAACCTGGCCTCTTCCAAGAACAGGGTGTTAACATCCTCTGTGGGCAACCTGTTCCAATGACTCACAGACCTCAAAGTGAAAAATTTCATCCTTATAACTAATCTAAATCTACTCGCCTTCAGTTTAAAGCCATTCCCACTTGTCTATGACTGCATGCCCTAAGAAAAAGTTCCTCTCTAACTCTCTTGTAAGCACCCCTTTAGGTACTGGAAGATCTCTGCTTTAAGATCCCTCTGGAGCCTTCTCTTCCAGGGACAGAGCAGCCCCAACACTGACAGCCTCTTGTCATGGAAGAAGTGCTCCAGGCCTCTCATCATCTCTGTGATCCTACTCTGGAGCTGGTACAAGAGACCCACGGCTTTCCTGTGCTGAGCACCTCAGAGCTGGACTCAGTACTCAGAGAGGGCTTCACAAGAGCAAACAAGAGGAGAAGAATCACCTCTCTCGACCTGCTGGCCATGTTTCTTTTGGTGCAGCCCAGGATGCTGTTTTCTTTCATGACTGCTACTGCATGTGACGGGTCATGTTGAGTTTCTCATCCACTGCCACTCCCAAGTATTTCTCCTCAGGGCTGCCCTCAGGCTGTTCCCAGGAAATGGCTGTGTAAGAGCAGATAGGGCTGAGATTTCCCTTTCCTTCTGCTCTGTTCTTCCTGCCCGTCCCTGCACTCCGAAAATTAAACTGTGCTAAGCAGCAGGCAGAAGTGTATCAGCCAGGAAAATCCTGTATTCATTCTGGTTGGGTGCCACACTTCAATGCAGCTGTGGGGGAGCTCTTTACATGGCTAGGGAAGGGTCTTTCACTCTCCTCCCTCTTAGAAAACTTCCATCACCCACCTCTGTCACGAAAACTCAAAGTCAGAACCGTGTTATTGAGCCTGCCACGTTCTGTAATCCACTTGGCATCCCATGACATGCACGCTGGCTCTTGAGCTGCCAGCAGTTTCTAAGATGACATAGCAAGCACCACTTTGCCACTAATGGTAACAACAAGAAAAGAAAATCTGGATGTGTCCTCTCTGGTGTAGAATCAATGCTGCCCTTATGAGTTTTAACACATAACAGGAAACAAGGTTTTGGGTATTTTTGAAATTTTTCCCTTTGGTGCTCAAGAAGAGTTTTTATGCACTTCAGCTGGCACTTCCCAGAACTACTCTTCATTATACCTTGCACAAAACTCTTTCTTGATAGTTCAATTTTAAGAAAAAGTTTTATTTTTCAAAATCAATTAATGCATCAGAGGAATATAATGTTTATGTTGCCAATGAGGGAACTTCTATGAGGTCTTCATGCTAGACTTCTACAAATTTCTTGGTATTTTCTGAGATTCCTTGGCCACTTTTACTTTATGAGTTTATTTACTCATTAATCTTGCTTTTTTTATCAATTCCCCTGAAGAGCACAACTCTCTTCCTAGATGCAAAATTATCAGAGACTTTGTATGATATATATATATATGACACATCTAAATACCAGTAATTTTTATATTTATAAAATGTATTTCTTCTAGAAATTGTTAAGCTATAGATATACTTAAATGGGAAAGTCCAAAACAAAACTTGGTCTGAAAAAAAAAAAAAATCTCCCAGTGATAATTAGCAAGAAATTAACAATAATTTTAAACTCACAAATTTGCTTAGGGCAGCCAAGAATCTAGAAAAATGCCGAGTGTGAAAATACAATTAAGTGAAACCTTTTACTCCTTCAGCATTAATTCTGTGTGTGACTGTTCTTTGCCCACTGCTATTAAAAGATCTTAACACCACTTGTAAACTAACATAAATTTTAGAACAGATAAACATTACTCACTTGAAAATTTTTCCATTTAAGAATGAAATAAAACAATTATATAAATAGAAATTTTAAGGCTGTCACAGTGAGCTCTCATGGATCAACAACTTTTACATATGTAAAAAGTCTTCCCTGAAACGGAGTAGTTGCTGCCACAGTGGCTGTCACACCAAATGTATCTTCTCAAAAATCAAGTATCTGTGCTATCATTATACTGCTTACATTGAGCCTGCAGTAATAGGTTTATCTTAAATTCTGTTTAATCTCAATTACCTATGTGGAGATGAATATTTTCTTTGGAGCATCATTTTAATTTTAATTCCTTCATTTTTTTACAGCAAGAAAAATGAGTTTTGAAGCTCCAAGTTGTATCAGAGTTTACTCACGTTGAACTGTGGCTGTTTAGGTTTATATGATGGAATTACAAAGTGAACATAAGATAACACCTTGATTTGAAAATCCTACAGCAAAAACCTGTATTATTGATATCATGTGATATTTTGGAAAGAAAATTATATTTCCAGTTGCACAGTAGAATAATATTGTCATCTAGTTCATTCTGAGGAATAAATAAAAATAAAGAAAATACAAGAAGTATTTTTGGATAAGCAGTTATTCACACTCCAGCTCAGGTAGGAAAACTTGCCAGCATTCCCTACATGTTTAGGTATCATTTTTCTAGTTTTGAAATAGCTAACAGCATTGCTTTATTAAATTTCCCTTTTTAAAAATAAGCTTTAATTTTCAACCTGTACTGTCTTTACATATTTTATGTTCAGTTTGTTTTTATTTAATTTCCCTGGTTTTTGTTGGAATAAATAAACCCCACAAAGCTTTTTTCTTCTCTCTAACAACTTTTCATGTGACCATAAAAAGGCACTTACTGTAAACTGGAAAAAAACAAACAAGCATCAAACCAAATAGAAATAAACATTAAAGAGCATTAAAGAGATTTGTTTTTTCCTGAGAAATCTTGCTTTCAACTGCTCTCACATTTCCCTTCTCTCTTAATTTTAAATAAAAGTTCCAAGATAGTTAATTATCTGCACTTCTGCTAATGAATAGTAGACTGTGAAATAGTGTAGTTTACTAACTTACTGCCCTATTAAAAACAAAGCAAATAAATGTTGCAAAGAGATGTTTGAAATAAACCACGGAAACCTAGCAGTTTAACATGCCACTGAGAAAAAAAACATAATTCTATTTCAACCATTTCATTAAAAACCTCTTTTTGTCTAGCTAGTCTTTAAAAGCAATATTGATGTAATTACTCAGTACTAAGTTTTGTTAGATATTTTCTAAACAATAAGAAAGCAGATCTATATAGACATTTCATTTTTAAAGTATTATATGGAAGTAAGAAAGCATTATTAAATTCCTATTCTTATTGTCCCCATTGAATCCAGTGCCACATTATTTGTGTTGGAATTCCAGCTGAAGGTATAACATTGAGGGGACTGGACTTTCATTCAGGATGTAGGTGGCTTTCTTATTTTCCTTGTGTTGCACTGACCAGAGGACAGATAAAAATCTCAAAAGACCTGGCCAACACTTGTGTCTCTGCTACTGGTTTGTTGGGTTACTCAGTTTCTCTTTCTTGGCCTTTTCCTTTGTTAAGTGGGATAATAGCATTGAACTCTGTACTGTGTCCTGACATCTGCAGATAAAAGTACAGAGCTAAGGAGTGTGTCACATTTTGGTTGAGTTGTGATGACTGTCTCATAGCAGCCCAAAGCTGTTTCAATAATTCATGATGTTAAAGAAGAAAGCTCTTGGAATATGTTAACTATATGGGAAACTGAGAAGGAACAAGGTAGAATGGTGAGTGGAGATTTTCGTGGCAGCAGATGGTTATGTTTCATGCAAGTCATGGCATGTTCACTGTACAAAAAAGATGTGTGCTGAAAACTAAGGATGAGTCATATCTTTTTCTAGTTCAGATGCTGTCTTATATCACAATGTGTTTCATTCTCTCCATCTCCATCCTTTCACGTTTTTTAGATTTTTTTTTTCAAATGACCCATGGGGGAAAGGAAGAAAGAGAAGTATGAGAGGAGGAGAGAAAGGTGAAGTCATGAAAGAAGGAAGGCTATCTTGTGTGTTGAGGAGTGAGTGCAGAAAAGAATGATTGGTGGACAGAATGGAAGTGAATGAAAAATGGCACTTGATGGGACAGGTAAGGAAATGGAGAAAGGCAGCCAAGTAGGGGGTACTTGTCAGTGCAGCAGCATCAATATAATGCTGATTCCCCACATGAGTCAAGGAAAGGATAGCACTGAATCAATAACATCTGACAACCAATTGTCAGGCAAAAGAGAAATCTTTGGAATCTCCTGGTAATAAAGTAAGAGGTAAACACTTCTGTGAGATTAAGGTTCTAGAAGTGGGATGGTTTTTGTGCACTCTCCTAAAGTGTTTTTAAACTAGTGAATAGGTAGACTTCATGCACAGCAAATAATACATTTATCACTATTCTCTGCCTTCACTGATGTAGCTTTTATATTTGTTAAAAGTCATTGACTGAGTTTAATATACTGTGTCAATGCTTCCAAATTCATAAGTTTTCCTTCTTTGGTAATGAAAGTATGCATAGTCAGTTCACACATGCAGTTTATGATAATTCTGTGACTAAGATGAATGCCAGAAAAGATAAATGCATCTGACTAACAGGTCTCTGGTCAGAACCCAACTCTGTTGAGTTTGCAAAGCATCTAGCTAAGTAATTTCACATACCAAACATGAGCCAGTAATACACTAGGACATACTGCTTGTTGTGACATCCTTTGCACGGCAGTTCTGAAAAATTATTAATTTTTAAGGAGAAAGAGGAGATAGGAAAAAAACTGCATGTGTGCCCAATGACACATGCCTGTTTGTGCCTAATTCATTGGAAAAATTGCTCAAGAACTGTTCAGCCATGTTCAAATAAGCTGCCAAGGTCAATGGGGCCTTTCCAAAAGTGCTGGTTATGTGAGGTAAAAGTGCTTGGAGGCAGTTTCAACTTAAGCATTTTTAGATATTTACTTATTTTGTTTGGAAAGCAGGTAATCTGATGTCTTTGGCAGTCCCATCTCTGAGAATTACTGATGGTATACTTTGGAAGACTCAGATAGGGAGTTTGCTTTGACCAAGTGTCTAGAACCCAGCACTGTGTTACAAAGGTCCATAGCACAGATCACCTGAGGGTGCCAAAAGTGTATTCAGCCACCACAGATTTTCAGGTTAAATTCCATTTTTATGATAGTGGTAATTCAGAGGCAGAAAAGAGGCATGTAAGTGCATTAATTTCTTGTCTTATCAGGATTATCCTTCATAAACCCAGAAGGCATCTAGAAAATGTGGAAGAGTTGATCCCAAATCTGAAGTGGTCAATATGCATTTGCAATAAGATTTTTTGAAAACAAAGAAAGGGGACAATAGTATCATGTACCATCTGCTGCTGTTCTGGGAGCCTCTGGAAAGAGCAGCTAGGAAAGAAAATCTGCCTGGTTAAATACAGATTTTGTGTGTACACATGTGAGGCTAGCTGAGTGGGATTAGAAGGTTGTAGTGAGTGGAAATATTGCTGAATAAAACCTGGGCACATCCAGCTTAATTGTCTGCTCTTCCAACAGATGTTTCTGCAATGTGGTTTGGGTATGGCTTCTACTTTTTGCAGACAAAGAGTGGCTTCTTCAGCAAAGCCAAAAGAAGGTTGGAATTGACAGAAATGCAGCATTTGGTTGAACTTTGGAGTTTAACATAGTTCAAGAAGAGAGAACAGCATGATCTTGCTCTCATGAGAGGCAGTGTGAACAGAAGTAGACACAAAAATACTTTGTTTCCCATATTTCTCTTAATCATTAAATTTGGAATAGGTAAGCCTCATACATAAGCAAGGCTGTTTTAGGTGTGGTTTGGTTTCCAACCTGGTGGTTAAAAATCACCTCCAGCAAGATTTGCTGCCCTGGCCTTTGGGACTTGCAATGTCAATGCTTGGCTTAGCAGGAGTTTCCTTTGCCCACCACTTCTGGCTCCTTGAGACTTGGACCTAGAGAGGCTGATGAGCAGCCCCACCTCTGTCCTTGGATGTTCTTGGAACTGGCTGATATTCCTTTGGCAGGAATATCCCTGAGGCAAAGCAGGGTGATGATACAAGTTCACCTCGTTTACTGGAATGTCCCTTGTACCATCCATTGCTTTTTTGCATTGTAATTATTTCCTGGGGGTAATTGCATGCTTTTTTAGACTTTCTTTTGCGCTCCCATGCTCACTGAAAAACTGCCAGAGGGCATTGCTGAACTGTTCCCAAGGAGAGCAGTAATTTCTACTAGTCACTCTGACATTATTGTTATTTATAAATTCCAAACAAAAGAAAATAAAGGGCTAGCTATTGTTAACCTAAATCCATGTGTTTGGGATATGAAGCTGGTCTTATTATTGCCAATCTGTTTCCTGATCATGTTATATCTAGGCTGGTCATGTGCTCTGGTGTGAAAACTTGGGCTACTTGCTGGCAGTGGATGTGATAGGTGTGTATAAAAGTGGTAAAAAATGTTGAGCATTGCTAGACATCCTTCTTCACTTGTGTCAGCTGGAAAAGTTAACCAAAAGGAGAACTACATACTCCATTCTATTTGGGGTATGTCTATTTCATCCAGAACAGGATTGGGGTTCAAGGAAGCAATTTTGAATCACAATTCTTAGATGGTGCTGCTCTCTGGTGCTGAAGCTCAGTACCACCATTTCCTCCCAGCTGTCTCTAGCTGTAAAATAAACATTTTGGGAAAATCTTAGTTATCAACTCTTTTCATTATTTATTAGGATTAATGTATTATGAAAAAAAACCACAATTTGGTGTACCCAAATATTTCTCATCTTAAAAAAATTGTTTAAAGGCCTGACTAAAATAAAAAAAAAAAAGCAGTACAAATACAGAACACTGAAATCTAATCTACCTTGAAGGGGTAAAAGACATTTTACAACAATGCAAAGCATATTACACACTCTTATGGTACATAATAGATCACACCTACATATGATATCTAAGTGTCAACTAAAAATATTAATTAGTAGTAACTTTTCTAAGTGTTATTTTAATAAATTGAAGAATCATTTTTAGTTTAAAGAGATTATTAGTTCATTTATCTCCCTTCAATTAACATTAAAAAAAATTAGTAGCTTTCTGTTTAATAACAAGTACTACAACTTGGAGTACAATAATTTTACTGTTCCTAAAAAAATTATAAGTATTTAGAGTAATCTGCTTGCCTTGCTAAGAGACTCCACATTCAAGGGTAGCTGCTAGAAGAGAGTTAAACACACAGAATACACCACAACACTGCAAAGCTTCTCTGTTTTGTGTGTTATGAAACTCGTTGTCTTAAGCAATGGAGACTTCAGCTTAGTTGTGTGTTAGTAGTTTATTTCCACACTTAGAAACCTCAATGCAGCTATTCTGTATAGCTGTAGTCATTCAGTTCCTTTTTTGCTTCTTGAGGGAAGTTATTATAAACATTCCCCAGAGTTTCAAACTTTAACAGAATATTTTGTGGGGAAGACCTCCTTTTCCTTTGAAAGAAAAGTCTCTGACCATGTATGAGAAAACTCAGTTTTCAGTTATGTTCAATTTGCAGTTTCATCCTGTTCAAATTTTATACAGGAAATTGCCCTAAGTTGATGTTAATTGTACATTGAGAGCTGTAAAATTACCTGTAATCTCTATAAACTGAGTTTACAGTGAGATCTGTTTGTGACTTTCCTGTAAATTAGTTCAACAGGAAAGTTCCAGGGCAGTTAATTTCTGCTACTGTATTTGTCTAGGAACAGAGAGGGACTGGGCTTAAAAGAAAGAACCATTAATTAGAAAATAATTTAGCCAAGATAAAAAGAGAGAGAATTTAGAGTGTCATAGAGGGAAATAATAGGAGAGAATTTTTTTCACTTTGGGTGAGGCAGCCTCTTGTCATTTATGGAACCCCTGAAATATATATGTAGACATGTGGAAGCCTATCCATAAGCCTTTAGTGCCTGCTTGCTGCATAATGTTACCCCAAATGCTGCCACACTTGATTTAGAGACTGCAGAGTCTGACAGAGATGGAGCAACCTATTCTGCAGGCAAGGAAAAACACTGAATTGAATGGCACTCAAGAACATACCCATGCACTTTGTTTAGCTGGGGCCTGGATTTTCCTCCTGACTTCAAAATGGTTGAGAACTATAACCTTTTCTTTGATTTATGATAGGCCAAAGCACACATTTCAGAGCTCTTGAGCAAAACTGAGGGTATTTTTTACTTATATACTTTAATAAATAATGGACAAGATAGCAGAATTAGAGCTGTGTCAGACTGAAAGCAGTGAAAGAGGAACTACAGGTAAACCCAGCCATCCATCTGATGTACTGCTGTTTCAGAACAGTTTGTTCACTGTATCCAAAATAGCACTATAATTTAAAGGCTGCCACATATGGAAGATGTTAGCAGTTTCCATTGCCTCGTTCCACTTGATAGACATACCCACTGAACCTATGCAGAGTCCGTTCCAAAGTAGGTGATTTGTGAAAAGTTTTCATGCTTCTGGTTCTTATAAAAACTGCTATATAGCCAGTGTATGACTTTCATTTTGTTTTTGCTTCTATAGCATGAGCATTTTATTTTAGAGAAAATCTGATTACAGAATTACCCTTCAGTCCTAACGTTTGTAGGTGGAGATCTCCTCTGATTAAAGTCTATTTAGTCATTAGTACTATCTGCATGACAAAATGAAAGCTTATTTCTAATACAGAGTATTTACATGATCTTTATCACTTGTAACTATTACTGAAAAATGATAAATTAGGCGTACCCTTTCAAAATAACACCTGGAACAGACTACCTCTATAAACTTGTTTAACCTTTTATTTTTTTAGTGACAGATTGGAATTTATTATTTTGAAAGACTTGGAGCACCTGGTGTGTGATTTTATCAGAGTTATAAGAAATGCCTTGGAGGCGAGGGTGGGGGAATGGTTAGAACAGGAACTGTGATTCTTTAAAAAGTGCCTTTTATCTCAAGAGCAAATTTAGTTGAAAACTCAAAGCACTCTGGACTGCAATTCATTCTGACAAATCAGTTCTTAAGGTGTTACTTATATTGCAGTTAAATAAACCTAGCATCCCTGCTGACTGTCTGAGTTTAACCTCTCACCCTGGGAAATCTGATTAAGAGAGAAGTGTGGATGGAGAAATACACCAACTATTTGTTGCATTTCTATCCCCTGTGAAACAGTTATAGGCATTATACTTCCTACATCCAAAACACAATGATGTGAAGTTAACAATAAATTTAAAATTATGTGGACAATTTAAAACAGTCTAAGAGTGACTTATCCAGAACCTGCTTTTTAGGCAAATATGTTGTATGAGATTTGCAACTTTTTAGTTATCTCAGAATCAAACTGCAACACTTGCAGATGCAAGGGAAGCATAATTTAACTCCTTCCTTCCTTCTCTGTCACCAGCACATAATGATGCAAGTATCAAAGAGACTCCTTTTTGCTGTCAGGCTTTAAAAATGCCTAAGAGCTGATTTTTCTCAGATGTGCTGCCCAAACCGTGGTTGGCCCTGATTCTGCATGGCACTGGTTACAGTGGGATGGTTGGTATCATCTCAGGACTGGCTCCTGGAAGCCTGCCTGCCTGTTAAATGTCTCTTGCTCTTTGACTGGCTCATTACTTGGACTTTCACAAAGCTAAGTTTGAGTGATCATTTCCATTTGATACTTTTTTTGCTGTTAAGAACTGCCTGTCTTCAACTTTGGACTAAGGCTATTATTAATGCAACTGGAGATACAGTATTTTTGTGCTAACTTAGATAGATATTAGGTTTGCTGCTTAGCATGTCTAAAATTAGGCTGGCATGAAAGTTCAAGAATTCAGATCAGCACTAAACCCAAGGTCAGCTTAAAAGGTTCAGATAACTCCATAAAGGAAAAAGAGGAAGAGTTGTATAATTTAAGAACACATCTCCGTGTCTGCAAAAAAAAAAAAAAAAAAAAAAAAAAGCAAGTGCACAATCTGGGTAGCAAAGGAAAGATGGATTTTTGCTCTAGCTCAGATCAACTAATTTTGTTTTCTTTCCCATCTGTCCTCCATGTGAGTCTGTCCACATGAAAAATCCCGCTTGGTGAAGCCCCACAGGGATGGCATCCATATCACAGCAAACCCTGGGACTATTCATCACTTTGGTGCCTGGGATAATTTTACAATAACCTTGGCAGGCACACTTCTACGAAAGATGATTTTCAGCTGTAGGCCTGAAACCAGATTAGATCTTGTTCTTTAATCACCAGCATAGTCATATTCCCGGCGTTCTTAAGTGAAGTTTCTTTGTGCTATGCATTTCTTCATTCCAGCATTACACTTTGGATGAATAAAGGGACTGTCTATAAACTCATCTGAGACATTCCAGTATTAATCTTGGACAAAAACAAAAGGGATAAAATTCATGTGATATAATTAGTCAAAATGTAATTGAGTTGTAAGTAGAGTTTGTCAAATATTTGCCCTTCATAAAAGGGACAAAGGATGGAAAGTATGGGGTTGGGGTAATCCGAGACAGAATAGATGAGTAACAATGAAGATTTCAAAAGAAAGTTTGCATATGTCTGTATGACAGTGAGATTTATGATTATTCTGAGTTGTTCACTTCAAAGTATCTTTAAGAATGATTATTGTAAAATAGAACAAGGCAGAGCAAATTTCATATTGTGAACAAAGAAAAATTATCACTGAAAATTATCCACAAAAGCAGAGTGGAAAAATGAGCTGAAGTCATTCAGATTTGCTCCTGGTTTAAGACTAGTGACACACAGAGATTTCTAGAAGAGGAAAATAAAGATAAAAGTTCTTCCTTTATGTAATTTGTCTTTACTTGGATTTGTAATAACATATTTCAATAATGGCCCAGAGTCCAGTGTTCCCCAAGGTTGGTGAAAGACTCTGATCAGGCTCTAAAGCCTGTCCATGTCAGTGCACTAGAAGCTGTTTCAGATTGGGTTTCTTTTTAAGTCACAGGCTTGCAAAAAATCTCTGCAGTTTTCAAGAGACATTGAAATATAAGTGTGAAAGATATGCAAACTAGCAACATAGATATTTTCCAAATATTTTTTTGAGTACCACTCTGCAAATTTTCACTAGGAAATCTATAAACATTAAAAAAATGCTAAATGTCCACTCATGTTTTGAAGTATTGATGAAATCATGGCCTATTCTTGCTGAATGTAGGTTGATTTATACAAGTGAAGACAAATGGTTCTCAGTAAGCAATCATCAAACTCAAAGTGAAATTCTAGAGTTTTGAACCCACATGACCTGAAGCAGAAACCAGTGTTCACACCAACCCTTGTAAGGCAAAATTGCTGAGTTTAGAAGAAGCATCAGCCATTCATCTGAATAGTCAGGGAAGAAAAATGGTTTCATAAATATCAGCAAAACAAACTCGTTATTTTTAATTTATGAAATTTATTGCTGCATCATTTGGCACCTTCTCATCCTTTGAAATAATTATGTATTATAAAATGTGAGAAATAAATATATACTGATGCCCATTTACATAGGCAACAGCAATAAAAATTTGAAGAGTGCATGTATGCTTACATTTTCTTGCAGGAGTAAATAAAAATATGATGGAATTCAAATATTCCTTCCTATGGACATATGTGGTAACAGAATTATTGATTTCCATGCATGAATTCTGTGAGAAACTTACTTCAAAATTAACCATGAAATCGCATCTCCAGGTACTGGAAACTTGGTGTTTATCAGGGATCGGTCTGATCTAGTGGAAGTAGACTGGTCAAGTAAAATGAATATTATCTTTCAAAGGAACTAGAGTTTTGCCCAGAGAGGTCTGTAGGTGTGTCTGTACAGATGTATGTAGGGCTCATCATTCTGATAAAAGATAGGATCAGTCCTTGCTTCTCTAGGCCAGATGTGTTATACTGATGGGTCTTCTCTAAAAAATCACTGTGTGCCTCTTTTCCCCTTCACCGTTCCTCAGATGCTCCCATTTATCCTGTTGTTACTTCCACTATTCCAGAAAGCCCTTACCATCCTTGAGGCTGCAAAAGCAGCAGCTTTATGTGTTCATTCTTTCCACCAGTCCCTAATTTTCATTGATGCTTCTTTTCTGAAAGGGCATTCCTGACATCTATATAAGCAACTTATACTGAGGAACTAATTTTGGCTCATATTCTTTGTTTGTTTTTTTTTCCCCTTTTTTTCCTGTTTTGTTTTTTGTTTTGTTTTGTTTTTTGTTTTTTGTTACAGGAAGGCTCTAACACATGTCACTTCACATAGCCAAAAGATAGTCCTGTGTGAAATCATTGCAGAAAAGTAAATGGATTAGAACCAGACTGACTAGTTTAAAATAGAACAGCTAAAAGGAATCATCACTGTATGCAGTCATTTACAAGGGAATGCAGAGATTTTTTTTTTACACTTTAGCCTTTACAAGGGCTTGGAAGGATTACAGAACAACTTTTCTATGAATGTTTGTACATTGTACAGAAAGGTGGAGCTATACCTGTGAAGAGCTCATACAGGGAGCAGCCTAAACATTTTGGTTAAATGCATGCCAGAAAAAACAAGTCACTTTCAGACGGGAGGACAGGACTGACAGGATCCTCTTAGTGAGTAAACTGAGTCACATTGAGTATTACCTGCACTCCTTCAGACAGTGATCTTACTCTAGGAGAGAATTTTAAGTCTGGCTGTGATTTATATATTAGTTTCCAATGTTTAAGCTGTTGTCCAGTGGAGCTGCTACCATTTTGACCAGTTGGAGTGACAGGTGTAGGGAATTGTCTTTCTAGCCAGTGTGGACACTTGAGGAGATTCTGGAGTCACCACTTATAAATGTAGCTGCTGTTTCTACATCTATTTTTGGGAAACTAAAGCACTTTCTACATTGGACTGAGAGCCATGCTATGCCTTGACACTTTAGTCAGACGAGGGCTCAGTAGAAGCTTTTCCTAACTAGTCGTCCATTCATCACTTTCTAACACCATTGTGCCAAAACGTTATCAACTTGCCACTCTGGTCAGCCTGTGCGGTCCAAAACCAGGGACTGGAATAAAACTCACAAAACTGTGGAAAGATAACACATCTCTCACTAAAATTTGAATGTCTATGGCCAGGAACAAGGAGGGAGAAGATGCTTCAGTCCATCTCTGGAAATACATCTGTGTAATGCACAAGGCTAAGGGATGCTGACTGAATGAAAATGTTATTCAGTCTCCCAAGAGTACTGCTAATTTTCCCAAGAAAGAAGAGTGCAAAAAATTTGGGAGAACTGTTTCTTTTGAAAAATGTGCTAAAAGAAACCTGGGGCCCCTTCCCCTGGAAAAAGAATTAGGAAAAAGAAATATTTTGAATTTGAAGTTATAAAATCTGAAATAAGGTGCACATTTTTACCAGTGATGAAAATTAATTATAGGAGTTGCTTGTCAAAGGACGGGCTATATTTTCTACCACCTGAAATCTTTCAGCAAATACTGGATATGTTAGTGATTATCTCTTGTTCAGCGAAAGGTTACAGGAACTGTTATGCAGAAAATCAGATTAGAAACTCATAATGGACCCTTATGACCATAAAGGTACATGAAAGTCAGTGGCACAAATTTGCAACAGTCACTGATTTGGTTCAAGGCTGAAACTTCTAAATGCAGATTTCTGTTTTCCATTCTGAATGATGAAATGCTTAATGCGACAGGACCTGAATTCTGGCTGCATTTAGATTGATGCAATTTCTGTGACTTCAGTGGAACCACAGGATTTGATACAAGGACTTTTCAAACCTTTCTGTTTTGACAGAAGCATTATTGCCACTTAATCAAAAGCTTTTACCTTGAGAAGCTTGTTATCACCAGCATTTATTGTGGAGAGTGGGCATTTTCTTTTTATTTAGGGAGGAAATAAATGGAAAATAGCCTTTTGGAATTATAAATGCATCTGACTGGTTTTACTGTGCCAAACACAAGACTCATACAGATATATGCTTAAGTAATCAAAAATAAGTATCTGATTCCTAAAAATCAAGACTAAATTCATTGGCTAAAGATCCTGGTAAGCTATGAGAAGTGCTTTGTTTGAGAAGGATTTAGGATAACTCGCTCTCATTCTTTCAAGTTGCTATCCAACATACCAAGCATAATCCCACTACTTTACAGGTGGAGCCACATTGCAGCTAGTGACACAGACAGATGACATATTTATTAGCTTGTCAAAGCTTCCTCTGTTTATGGAAGACTCACCCAGCTAAACAAAACAGTCTGCTTCCCATTGGCTAATTGAGCTGGCCCCTGTTGAGAGCCTCAGCAAAGTGCTTGATGAGGCATAAAATGATGATTAATTAATTTACTGCTCAGTTGATCATCAAACTGAGAGGTTTATGATTCTCACAGCGGTCAACACTCTCTCTTCAATGTGCAACAGCATGAGCAGCCTTCACTCTGGCCTGCTGCTGCCTTTGCTATGACCTGAGATATGGTGGCTTAATTCAGGGGAAATGGGGAAAAATTAAGAGAAAAGTTTTAAAAGGGATGTACACAGCAGCCTCTTTCAGAGAGGCTAGTGAGTGCCAGAATGTTTCTCACAAAGGGGCTTTTCATATCTCAGCATTAATAAAAGCTACTTTGCTGGAGTTGGTTGTGTGGTTGATTGGTTGTTTTGGTTCAATGAATTAGATAAGAAACCCCCTAAAAATAAGTTTCATCTCTGATTACATGAAATTCAGAATTAGAATGAAATTATGTATATACTATAGGGCACTACAAAGGACTTAACAATTGCAGGTATAGGTGTGGAAGAAGAGATCAAAATGCCAGTAGGAAAACTGAATGGGGCTCTCTCTTTTTTATTCATAGAGAAGAATTTTAGTAATTTAAAACTCCTTAGAAAGGATTCTTAAAACTTGTGTGTTTAACATGAGGCATTCTGTGTATTGTGGACAGCATATTTAAAAATGTTGTTCAAAAAGCACATTTTTCCATTTGTGTGCAGTTGCAGCTTATGTGCACTCACCGTTTTGCATATATTTTTAGGTGCAAACTTCTAAAAATTTGCACTTAGGCTAATATTCTGAAATGTTGATGTAGTATCCATTTTATTCCTAATGTGAAGACAACTACATTCTGCTCAGTTGCAGTCATTTAATTCAAGAATAATGGCAGGCAAATCAATATACATATAACAAAATTAATTGAATTCTGTAGAGAGGCATTTTTTATACCAGCTGTTTGGTTTGATTTTACATGTGATCTAGGTGGTAGGATGTGTATATTGGCATGTATATGCCAATGCAAACACATTTAGAAGTTTCTTTTATCTCTATTCTGTAACACTGTCCTAGAGTTGCCAGACATACTGGGAGACCACAGGAAATATTTCCAAAGTGTCTGAAGGCCTGAGTGTTTCCCTGATTGAGAAATAAGTTGTTTGTTAGCATAATGTGAAGAGAGGGTCAGTTTTCATGTTAAACTTTTCGCCAAGTATGCATAACCCATCCTTTATCTAAGCCTGGGAAGAACCAAGACAGAAAATGAAGCTCTTTAATATAACCAGTCCTTTTATTTGTCTCAAAAGAACAATGAGAACAATAAGCAAGCACAAAGAGGAATGGAGTTAGAACAGTCACTACATCCTTTGTTTATAAACTATATTTCATTAACTCAGCCTTTAGGAAATCTCCTCTAGTTTAGATAAACTGCTGGATGCAGCCACTTTTTCTCAGAAAAGTAGTGTACAGAAACATTAGTTTGCACATTTACATAGAATATTCCCTAGTGGGGGGAAAAGACTCAGAAAGAAACATAGCTACAAAGCCAATAAATTCTAATAGAGCAATTTGATGACAAGAAGAAAGGGAAAGGAAAACAGTGAAAGATAAGATGAAATATCCTGTTTCAAGAACTTACACCTTTGTCAAAGAATAGTAGAAGTCTCACTAAGCAATGTATATCACAAGATTACAGGGACATATTTAAATAAAATGCTTTTTGAAGCACAACTCATCATTTGGAAAAAGACGAGTTTAAGAAGTCCATAGGTAAGAAGTTACTTTCAAAATATTTAGGAGCAAAACTGGAAAAGTATTTATTGTGAACATTTGTGATGATGTGACAGAGCAGGTTTAGGTAGACTCTTGGGTAAATAAATGACATATATATATATTGTGAGTCTTTAGAAGTTGAAGGCATTTTGCCTCTGAAAATGAGACTACACAGATTATATAAGAAGGAGCTCTGACAACAACTTTCAAGATCATTATCCAGTCAAAGAGATAGTTCTACTGTTACCTGCTGCTTTATGCTCATACTTCTGGATTTGCAAAGCACTGCTGAAGAGGTCTCATCAGAATGAGATTGAATTTAGTAACTTGCCCAGACAAGAATGTAGGCAACAGAAAAGGTAGGCTTAACTCTGCCATGATCAGATACTTGTTGTTGGCTGGTTATGCTTCTTTAAGGCATCTTTTGTTCTACTTTATGTTGCTACTCTGAGTAAGAGTAACTGCAGAATGGAAGCTCTACTGCTCTATCTGCAATGGATAATTTTTGCCTGAAAACTTGTCTACCTCGGATCTTTCTGATTTTTCCCCACTGTTCTATGTCCTATCATGATCTAAAATTCATCATTCTGTAACAATGTCTGCTTTCTCTCATACTTCTTTTTACGATCCCCTTTTGAGCCTCAGTATAAAGATGCACAGTGCTTCATTTTTTATAGCTTCATAAAATGTAATGGCAAAAAACCCATTAGCTAATCTGGTTGACTACCTTTGAAACATGGGCAGTAGAATTTCACCTGGTTATCCTTGCACTGAGCTGAATAATGTGTACTTGACTGAAGCGTATCTTCCAGATGGATATCTAGTTTTGATTTGAAGACATCAAAGGCCACTTTCCTGACAGTTTTGAAAACATCAAAGAGTACTGAGCTTATGGAAGATAAAAGAAAAATGAGCTAATTGCCTGGATGCTAAAGGGAAATTTACAGCAAATATTTTGGTCCCATTCTGGCTTTTAAAAATCTGGCTTTCTGGAAAGGCTACTAGCCATTATTACACACATATTTTAAAATTGATTTTTTTTTTTTTCTTTTTTAATGTCACGGCCTCACATGGTAGACAAACTGCTTTTGAGTAAAAAAAAAAGGAAAACAATGCAAGATCTACCGTAGTTTAACACTGGCAAACTTTGCAAAGGATAGGCTGAAGCAGAAGAAACTTATATGCATGAATTTGAAAAAAAGCATATATCATACTGTCTTAGTTAAACTGTAAGATATGAAACTGGAAGAACAAGGGAAAGGGAAGGGGTGAGGTCATAATTTAACCATCCCAAAGGCATGTATGATGTGCCTTTAAAAACTGTTTTCCCTTCTCACTCTGTCATAGCAAAATAAAGGTTTATATTATTTCCTCCTAATAAGTGTTTTCTTTTCTTGTTCTTTATATTTATATTTTTAATTTTACATTTTTTTAATATATCACATACTCTACTTTCTTACTAAAAGAAATGAATAATGCTAAGAACACATATCTGACTAACTGAATTAGCTAGTAGTATTGTGGGTCAGACACTTTTCCATATAGGAAGATTTAAATTATGTTTAAATTAAGCATTTTTATCTTATTTTTTTGGTGTTTTCTGAGAGAACTCTGTTTTGAGCTTGAGTAATCAACTAACACTTTTTTATGTTCTATGGCTGAAGTCCATCAGAACTAACCATCTTCAGTAGTAGCTTGAACATCTGTTAGCTGGCATGGGCACAAGGACCATTTGCTAGATTGAAAACATTTGAGAAAAACAATTTTGATTACAGATTGAATTACATTATTGAAAGAATTAAAGAATTCTCAATATTGTTGAAACCAGAATCAAGAATATATAAAAAGTTATGTTTCACAGAGTGAAAATACATGGCATTTAAAACAACATGAGACTTCCCTAAGAGCATGGCTGAGAAGAGTGTAAGAGTTTTCTTACACACTTATTACATAGTTTGGCCTGAATGAACTATTACTCACTGTAGCAATTACAAAATAAATAAAATGCACATTTTTTACTTGGTTTTGCACTGGAATATTTTGTCTTCACAGAATATGATGATTCTTCATAAGGAAACACTCATGATATTGTAATAGTTCAGTTTACCATAAGGATCTAGGGAGAGCTCACATTAATGACAAATAACCATTGTTAAGTCACATTTTTCTGCCAGTAGGTTCAGCCACAGACTATGGACAGCTCCTGGAAGAGCAAACTCCCTCACAACCTTTCCCAGGCTATCTTCCTATAACATAGCCATGTGGGCATGGCAGAAAATCAAAATTTTATCAGATAGTTCTATCAATTGATGCACTTGCCATTAAATATCTGTTCTGGTACTTCCTCCTGCCTTCCAAGTTTGCAATACTCAAAAAGCCATTGTTGATGATAAGACTAATATGATAATTAAGAAATTACAATTACTTAATTGTTGTAACTGTAGTTAATGCTATTGAATCACTCTATAAATGTTAAGTCAAACAATGGTTAAGTCTGGACTTTGCATCCTTATCTTTTTGCACCTATTATCCTTTGCACCCTTATCTTTTTGCATCCCTGGTGTCCATGTGAATCATTCCAAACTGATTCTAACCCAATTTTCCTTTGTATGTTTCATCCACATAGTAAATAAAAAAGTGAACTGTGACATGGAACTCTGTAAAGATGTTCTTTCACAAATTAATATCAAAACCTGATTTTTGCCAAGACATTATACGGTGATTGTTTAAGCAGCAAAAACCCTAATTCATGGCAACTTCCTCTTTAAATATAATGTTTAGTGGGTTGAAAGAAGTCTTCCTCAGTCACTGAACCAAACTACTTATTCTTTAAGAAATTTAACCCATTATTAATTTTTTTGTTGGAGCTGATAGTGGAAGAAGGGGCAGTGAAGAAAAGGCAGAAAGACACAGCTCAGTCCGACTTGGAAAGCACTGTGATGAAATCCACAAGGACAGATCATGCATTCTGTGGGGTAGGAATGAGTAGGATGGGAAGAATGAGACTAAAGTGAAATATATTATTACTATTATAAAGGACTGTTCTTATGCTGGTTTGGAAAAATAATCAAAAATCAAACCAACATTTTGTATAGAAGTGATCCTGCACAGAGCTTACCAAAAAAAGACTATTTAACATATATTCATGAACTGCACTACTGAACCTGCCACACTCCTTTCTATTCCTGTATCTGTATGGAGTCTGTAAGAAATCATTACATGAAACTAAAATCGAGGCATGCATAGAGTGATGAGAAAATGTATTAATTGAAGTAGATTTTAGGTAATCACATGACATATCTAATTGCTCAAAGCATATCTACTGCATGGAATTTCCCAGTCTTGTCAGTAAGCGACCAGGATAGGGATGATACCTGAAGAATACTACAGCATCACTTTCTAAATTTCTTCCCTATTTTTCCTAAACAATATCAGTCTATGAACCAGGACTCCACTTCAAAAGGCACAGTGGAGTAGAAAATTTTGTTTCAGAAGCTGTAAAACCCAGACACATTATAGACTGCATATAACAGTTCTTTTCAGCCATGAGTGCTGAGCTGCTTTAATAAACCAATGTTTTCTTAAACTGATGAACACCTTACTGTGACAGATCAAGACAGCCAACCTAACAGTCCTGGAAAGAATTTCATTATATAATCCTGGTGATCCATTTATAATTTCAAGAAGTTTTTTATTTTTCTCTTTTTCTTTTTCTTTTTCTTTTTCTTTTTCTTTTTCTTTTTCTTTTTCTTTTTCTTTTTCTTTTTCTTTTTCTTTTTCTTTTTCTTTTTCTTTTTCTTTTTCTTTTTCTTTTTCTTTTTCTTTTTCTTTTTCTTTTTCTTTTTCTTTTCCTTTTTCTTTCTTTTGTTCTTTTTCTTTTTTTTTCTTTTTCTTTTCCTTTTTCTTTTTCTTTTTCTTTTTCTTTTTCTTTTTATTTTTCTTTTTCTTTTTCTTTTTCTTTTTCTTTTTCTTTTTTCTTTTTCTTTTTCTTTTTTTTTTCTTTTTCTTTTCCTTTTTCTTTCTTTTGTTCTTTTTTTTCTTTTTCTTTTTCTTTTTCTTTTTCTTTTTCTTTTTCTTTTTCTTTTTCTTTTTCTTTTTCTTTTTCTTTTTCTTTTTCTTTTTCTTTTTCTTTTTTTTCTTTTTTTTTCTTTTTCTTTTTCTTTTCCTTTTCCTTTTTCTTTTTTTTCCTTTTCCTTTTCCTTTTCCTTTTCCTTTTCCCTGTTTTCCTTTTCCTTTTTCTTTTTCTTTTTCTTTTTCTTTTTCTTTTTCTTTTTCTTTTTCTTTTTCTTTTTCTTTTTCTTTTTCTTTTTCTTTTTCTTTTTCTTTTTCTTATTCGTTTCTTTTTCTTTTTCTTTTTGTTTCTTTTTCTTTTTCTTTTTCTTTTTTTTTTTTCTGTTCTTTTTCTTTTGCTTTGCTTTTGTTTTTTTCTTTTTGCTACTTTCCTTTTTTGTAGTAGGACAACAGTTTCCACAACAGAAAATCACAAATCTTTGTTTTTTTTACAAATATCCTGTTCTTGCTGTTGCCAGTGTTTGAATACACAAGGATGCATTTATTCTCAGCAACAGAAGAAAATATTCTATATATATAATTATAAAATTAGTTTAGTTTCAGAAAATCATTGTTTCCTCATGCAACCAGAATATGAAGTAGTCTAAACCCCTCCTCCCCCATTATCTAACATCAGATTAAAAACTTTTATTCTGAAGATAAATTTTTCCCTTTTAACTTAATATCCCCTCAAGTGTAAATTTCAGTGTGGATTTTTGTTTTTCTTTGTTTCACACTTTCTCCGTTTATTTTAACCACAACTAAAATTATAATGAATGCAATTTTTTTAAAGTCACTCTCCTTGGGGACCATCTTGGGAGCTGTTTACTAAGACTAGAGCTCCATATTTGTCACAAATAAATTAATATAAACTCTAAATCAACTGCCATTAATTCAGTCAGACACCAAATTAGATAGCCATGGTTTTTTAAAAAAGTTAAAAGATCAAAATATTACATTTATCCTTAACACTTTTGTTTAATACATTTTTTCCCAACCATAAATACTTATACTATCTCATTCTGCTTTTCCATGATCCTGTTATATAGGAAAAAAATAAAAATCCTAAATTATCCTGGTTAAAATAAATCAGGCAGCAAAATTCTTCTGAGCTTCAAATTAATTTTTATCTACATATATTCTGAACATCAATCACCATAAGTTTCAAGACAGTGGGTAGGAGTTGAGTTGCAGCTTCGGGTAGCAGAGCTTGGCTATGCTCTACTGTCAGAGGCACGAATACTTTCACAACAGTAAGTCTTAAAAGACCTATCAAAGCCAATGAAATAAGAAAACAAATAACACTGTAAATTGAAAAGAATAAGTGTAGTGTTTAATGAGCACTTATAGACCAATAACCTGCAACTAATGTAACTATAGATTTTCACTTTGGCTATTCATAGCTCTAAAAAGCAGTCACTTGAAGCTATACAAAAAATAGGGTGAAGTGATGGCTAGCAGAAATGCATTTTATTAAAAACTAAATTAAATAAGACTAAATTGGAAGTAGATGAAAAAATCTGCTTAGTTTAATGCACCCTTGGCTTTTTGTATCGTTCAGTCTTGATGGTCTTTTACCATGTAACATTGTGAGGTCAAAATATCAGGGCATTTTTTCTGCCATTGCCAGCATTTCTACCAGAAACCACAATTTAGTTTGATATTTCTTACAAATAACCTGTAAGCCAGAAATGCCCTTTAATGAGTAAGCACCTGACCTTCTAAAGCCATCCAATAACAAGGACTGTACATTACAAATTGTACACTCCTTATGTGGGACTGAACTGAAAAAATCTTTATTGGTAATGGATAGTAGCTCAACAAGGATAGAGCACTTTTTGTTTTAAATAAAAGGTCTTTTTCAAATAAATGGTCTTGTGCCTTTTATACCAGAATACAAATAAATTTTCAACAGCTTATTTTCTGCCAGAATTAAGGGGAGCTTAGAATTTCAAGATTCTAAGGAAAGATCTATTAGACCACATAGTCCAAACACAGGTTTTCTAAGATGATGTAAACCACTGATCACAAACACAAGGCATGCTGCACTATTATGAGATCAAATTGCATTGTTTTTATCTGTTAATGTAATAAACTCAACTCAGATGCTGTAGGATTGACAAACTCTCCATTATAAATTTGTGCAAACCATGAAGCAAACTAGGTATTTATCTAGCCAAGTATCTCAGTATCAGATGTGGTATAAGCAAATAAATACCTGGGATAACAATGTGAGAGTACTTTGGTGATGGAGCCACATGGTGGAAAAAAAAGTTATTTTTAATGCATTTTACATTTATTTCAGTGGACTTTTAAGTAAAATTTTAAGCAATAAAATTCTAAACCTCAAGAAACAGATTTAATACAATCAGCTATTTAAATTATTAAACCCAGATATTTTTGGGGAGTGAGGACTCATTAACTTTCTGTACACATTTATTGCTCTGGAGAATGTCTGTGTGGGCCTGCCAGGTGTATATGGATGCCACACTAACAATCCTTTTACATACAGACCTCTGGTATACTTTGAAGGGCATGGTCTGGAGAGTGTTTTCCCATTAAACTTGCAAAGCTGCAACATGGAAAGCAGCTTGAGTTTCTCAGATCATAAAATGTTTGTCTTTGCTATGTGAAAGAGAAGTTAGGCATCTCTGATGAGTTCAACAAAGCAGGAATGGAAGCATATGTGGAATATGTGGAGGTAGAGTGCCTCAGCCTGCTGATGGGAAAATCAAGTTATAACTCAGCAGCACCAGAACAATTGATTTGAGCACCTTGCTTTGGACTTTTGGGACTTGTGGCTTGGAATATGCTCTTGATGAAGTGAAAAAAAAAAAAAAAAAAAAAAAAAAATTCCCTCCCTATTAATATACAGAAACAAACAAAAAAGGGGTATAGGACAGACAAAGCACTGCTGTGTTAAATACTAATGCATGTTCATATAGCACATCATAGCAAAGAGCACATTTCACACCAATCATCTAATCTCCTTGAGAACACACAGAAATATTAGAAGATGTAGGATTTGGGTGGACCATTGCTCTGAGAGTGGAGTTTGGAGTAGCAATGAACAGGGAACACCTGACCAACTTTCCTCAGGGATGGTGCTCAGAGAATCACAATCAAAGCCAGAATTCCTGGGGCAGATTGTCACTGCAGCTGTGTTGGAAGAGATGATCACCACTTTACCTCTCTCTGCTGTAACTACCCTGGTTTGTTTGCACTTCTGAAGGTGAAGAATGAGGCAGGATTTCAGAGGTACTTAGGGGTTGACCACCCATGCCATGAAGAAGGAAATTCTTCTGAAATTCTCAAAAGGTTCTTAATCGTTTCTTGGAATTTTATCCACAGAAGCCAGAAATATGTAAAGGAGCTGTCTGCTAACTGCAGTAAATAATTCAATTTTTAAAATATATTGACATTATAATTAAAGTATTATTTGTCTTTTTTTACCCCCCAGCACATACAATAGACCACAGCTGAGCTATGAAAACAATGCAATAATCCTGAATTAGCACACTTTTCATTCAGTCATGGCTTTCATGTCAGAGTTGCTTAGTATAAATCCTGGGGAAGAAGAAGAAGAAGAAACAAAGCCCCTAAAAATATGTCATGCTTCCCCCTAGTACACTAATGCAAAAATTAAAAATCAGAATATATTTTGAGCTATGTAACCACATGAACAAAAATTAATTGAAATTTTTTTAGAAATTGAAAATTAAAAAAAAAAAAAGAGGGAAAAAAATAAAAAAAAATTACTTGAAATTAAAACAACCCCAAAGAAATGGTGAGCACACTGCTTTTTGTCCAGAGGGCAATGCAGGAGATCTACAGGACTTTGGAGTCTGAGTTCAATTTAGCTGTTGCTGGAGCTGGGTAACTTCAAGTGTAATTCAAGAATTGTTGGATCAGGAACAAAACTCAGATGTCTTCTTTCTCTATAAGTGTGGTGTCCAGTAGGTTAGAGTCATTCATTTTCTCCCCTCCAGTTCCAGGGGAGTTGATTTGTCAGTGCAAACATAGCTTCCAACACAATGACAGAACACTTACCCTAGCAAATCCTGTAAGTGAGTAATTACAGGTTTCACTTGAGAAATCTGTATTGGAAGATGAAAAGTGCTTGGGCAGAGACTGGCAGTCAGAACAGCAATGAGCTGACTTCTGTCTCCTGTGGCATGGGAGGAGGTGACTGGTGCTTCTACACCTGTAAAACCCTGCTGAATGAATTCTCAAAACAGCTTAAGTGCATAAGAAGATTCAGGGCAGCGATTTCTGATTCATCAAACCCCTGAGAAGGATCCTGGAGTTACTCATAGTTTATGTCCTGCATTACAGGTTCCTTCCTCAGTATCTCGTACAACCAACCTGTGATGCAGGGGAAGGTGGACAGAAATGTTCATTAATAACTCCCCTCCTCAGAAACCAAATGTTATTAAGAAGAGAAATAGTTTCCCCAGCCCACAAATAAGGTGGAGAAAAGCTCATAAAAACTTATATAAATTTACTCAGGGCCTGAGATTGATCTTGTCCCCAAAGCATATACTGAATTATTCTTTCCAAATCTGTTCAGCCATAACTTGCCCAGGTGCTAAAAACTCCTCTCCTGCCTTGGTATCTCTAAGTAGTTTAATTATCTCCTCAGATAAAGTCTTAGCACCTTGTCTTTTTCTAGAGCATCTATTTCTCCATCTTTAACCAGACTGGGAAATCAGGAAGCTGATTTTAAAAAATGTTTGTCATTCCTGTTGTCATAAGACATAGAATACTTATCATTCTAGCCAAATGTTCCTCTCAGAGTAATTTATAGGGTGGTGGCACTTGGAATAGCTCCCAGCAAAGCCACATCCAGTAGACATAACTAACTTCAAAAGCAGGAAGCTGCGAGAAGTGTAATAAACTTTTAATGAAATCGGTTTCTTTAATGCACAAACTGCTTTCTTGGTGTGTTTTCCTGCAGTGTAACACTTACACTGACAGGAGATTTAAAAAAAAAAAAGGAAGAACAAACAACTTTTAAAATTTTACGTGAAGATATGAGTGGAATGGGCTGCCTGGAGAAATGGTTGTAACACAAAGCAGAGCTCAAGAAGAGTTTGGACAATACTCTCAGACACATAGTGTGGCTCTTGGGGATGTCCTGTGCAGGACCAGGAGCTGGACTCTGTGATACTTTTGGGTCCCTTCCAGTTCAGCATATTCTGTGATTCTGTCAGCACAGGGAAATTAAATCTCAAAGTGAGCTTCAGGGTGCTGGGGGGTGGGAGTGGAGGGAAGGCAAGCAGTGAGCAATTAGAGAAGGGAAACTTAAAGGAACGTCCACACAAGCTTCTCCATAGGGCTCCACAATACAGGTGTCATCCTGCCCCCTCCTCCAGCTGCCCTCCTTGGCAATATGAAGTCATCAGAGCCAAATCTACCATCATAATGCCATTTCTATTAATGCAGATGTTGTAAGGGCATTAAATATTGGGTTTACCTGTATTTTAAACCTAACTTGAGGAAAATATTAAGCCATGGCTTGTAAAGGCTTAGCCTTGTTTTAATGTAAATAGTGGAGTTTTGCACACCTGTGAATGTACACCTGTTCAGTTTTTTCCATATTGGCACAGAGAAGTCAATCCAACACCATCCTCACTGGATACATTTTTCACAATAAGTCTATTCACAATTCATGAATAATTTTACATTACTACTACCCAAAGTGTGCACTTATAAAAGGAGCAATAAAATCTATTCAAGATAAACTTTATTCTAGTTATTAGATTCCCAAAGGACTGTTTACTCTCTGAAATCTGCCTTATTGCTTAATAATCAAAGTCAAAAACAGCTTCATTTCCACCACAATCTCGTGTTGCCAAAGCATCATTGTGCCATAAACCCCAAATCTTTTATTATGGTAAAGAATATGGAAAGGTATATGAAAAAAAAACAAACCAAAAAACCCCCAAAAATCCCAACCGAGCAAAATTTTGCAGTTACATAATGAAATAAACCTGCAGCCCAGTAAGATTTTTAATGAACACCCCAGTAGTGCTTCTTATTCTTCTTTTCCAAAGAGAAATTGACTTCAAATGCCTTAAAAGAATAAACTTAATGCAATGCAATATATTTAGAAGAGAGGCACTTAGATAGCCCAAACCAAACTACTTGGGACTTATTTCTGTTTAAGTTCCACCAGGGAAGGAAGAGGTTCAGATATTGGCATTATAATCATTGTTTGTATCTTCCTCTCAGAAAAAGAGACCAGCTACTTCAAATTTTAAATATTGCTAAGGTGCAATTTCATAAAAAATTGCAATCAAAATAGGAATATTGATTACAGCTTCCTCCAAAATAAGCTTTACTTATGGCCTCAACTGGGGAAAAGAAATTTCTATACCAGTGATCATCTGTTTCCCACAATCTGACAATCAGTATTTTACTCTTCAAGACAGCTAGAAACATTTAATTTTTAAAGGACCTATGAAGCATCTTTATGGTGTATAGGTATCTGTAGTGATATTTTGGAATATTTTGACTTTTTGAAATTGTTTTTTAAAAAAAAGTCTTGTTTGTATGAATGTATATGTGCATGAATGAGTATATTTGAAATTTTAAGCAAGCATAATAAGATGTATTATATTCTTTGAATAAAATACACATTTTGGTGCAAGCTAAACCAACAACACATTTCTATTGTATATACTGTACTGTTATTTTCCATTCATTTATTATTATTTTTGTAATGTGTGTTTTTTTCCTTACTGTTTCCTTTCAAAATTAAAATTGCAAAGTTTTTAAACTGAAGATGATAGAGAATAAGACTGGTCATGCTTGTGATACCAGGTTTATCTATAAGATATCCATAATATTCTAATATTTAAATTTTTAATACACAATTTCTGTTTGAATTAAGGATTTGACACCTTCCTAACAAAGGAGTTTCAGATTATTTTTTCTGAAGATTCTCAGCAGAGAAAGACAAAGAGATTTACTGTAAGGACTGACACAGCTCATAGCAAGAATGAAGAGCAGGTGAAGAATTTCTCAAACATTTATATAATCAAAGAAGCATTAATGTGAAAAGCACTTTGCATCTACTTCTTCACTATACACTTTAAAAACATCACAAAAGCTTTTTATATGTCCTTTATGCACAAATATTTACACTTATACCTGTGTGCATCCCTATGAGTGAACACGAATGGAAGTACAGCTCCTGACACATATGTTTGCTTCCTGCAAACACTTCTGAAATTAAACTAACTAGGAAGAGTGTTTACTAATTCAAAAACCCCACATGAGAACTGCTGAATATGGAGACTGGCTTCTTAATTGCAGTTATTCAGTGTGACAGTCTGATTCTAACTTTTACATATGCACAATTAACTAACAGCAGGATCATCCCATCCTTCAGCCAGTCTGGTCAGCTGCCCAGAGATGCTAAATCAGAGGGGTGGTGTGCCTGGAGCACTTTCCAACACAGTCTCTGTTACATTGGTTGTTAGCTACTCACATACAAGGGAGAGGATTAACAGCATTGTTTTTTCCACAGTAACAATCAAAACAACTTGGGACTGGTCTGGGTAACTATCCTGGCACATTGGGGTGCTTTGTGTCAGATATTCAATGCTGACAAAAAACAAACTTCATATCAATGAACAACAGGCCTGAGTAATGATCAGAAAAGACAAGGAAATTGTTGGAAGGGTAGAAAGCGATGATTATAGTTTGGGACTGGAGATATAATGCAGAAATCAGCCTTAGAATGCATCACAAAAGCCTCTGTAGACATTCTTAGATGTTTTGTGTGGCAGGCCAAAATCCATGACACAGTATTTGCAGCAAGACTCATCAGAATTCAGTTTTTCTGATAACTAGTCTTGGAAATTATTCACAAGGTTATCATTGTGATTTTGTTTTAGAAGTCCATTAAAATATGTTGAGCTAATTGCTCAAGGAGATATTGGTTCTTATTAAGTGACAGAAAACACAGAGTCAAAGAGAAGTACACTAACCCATTTGTGAATTATGATGAGGCTTGCATCCAAAAGGCTTTGGGAGGGAATAATTATGAAACGTCTGTCATTTCATCATAGCAGTCTGTCTTCAATCAAAGCATGTTGTAAATAGAAGTGTTCAGAAATTATCAAAGGAAACAAAGTTTTGTCAAAAAATGCTACTTCATACAATCTGAAGTCTTTCATTTAAAACATCTTGGGTTCAAGGAGGTTTCAGCAAACTCAAGGCAGAGTTCAAAGAGAGCCCTGCCTGGATCCCTGCAGAGCCTGCCTGGGCTACGGACATTGAAAACAGCCACCACAGGTCAGATCAAAACTAAATTACAAAGAAACTCCCAGTGAACTTGGAATCCCAGTTTTGGGCCAACATTGCTTATGAGGTATTTTTACTGTTATTTAAAAAGGTATCTAGCAGCTACAGCTCAGGAGAGAGTTTTTTATGGAATAGATTTTTATCTTCAAGAAGAGCCACATAAATGATTTAAAGTTAGAAGAATATGACTAAAATTCACATTGTTCTTCTGCTATAATCTCTAAAGAGTCTTTGAAGGTAAAACAAATTAGCCTACACCTGACTCTTAAAGAATGTATGCATTAATTACATATATGAAAAAAATAAATTTCCTAGTGTTACAGATTCCTGCCTCACAGCACTTCATTTGCTATATTTGGTGAATTAAAAAAAAAAAAAAAAAATCACATACTTACCAGAATGTAAGGGAAAAACATAAATTCATGCACATATAAATTACGAGTACACTAATTTTACATAAATATGCTCAGGGTCATTTTCTATTTAGGAGATAAATATATAAAATCCCAGAAGATAATTTTTCCATTCTTTCATTTCATTATAATGGTTTCAGATATCTCTTGATGCTATTAATAAAGTGGTTTAAAGTTATAATATATAGGGACTATATCTATAGCATACATAGGTATGGTTATTTAAGTATCCAAATTAGTAGGTACATTTTCAGCAACATAGAGCTCTTGGTGGTGGTAAAAGCATTAAATAGAATACCATTGCATTTGTTTTTTTTCTTCACCAAAGAGACTAGCAAACATATCAAGCATAAAGGATTTGCATATCTTGTTGGAATGTTTCCTGCCTCAGATCATGCTGGCATAGCACATCATGCTAACATAGGAAGAGTCAGTAGACTGACTGAAGGGTACTCACCCAGGCAAATAAATGTTTTAGCATTATCATCTTGTGCAAGATACCTAACACAGCGCTGTTTTTAAAGCCCATAAAAGTTTCCAAATAGTTTTTGAAATCCAGATTTTTTTTCTGAGCCCTTCTGTCTGCACTAAAAATAAGAACAGTGGTGTGTTTCTTATCAACTTATTTGAAAGAAGAATCCTATTGAAAACTAAACTCATTTCAGTTACATGCTGAAATGATTGTGCTAAAGGGCCTTACTGTATAAATGGAGCACACAAGCCAAAAACAATACAAACGTTTAGCTGCTGGCTTTAGCCAGTCTCTTTCAGTGCAAATCATAATTGCTTTAGGACTTTCTGAATCCACTTTTGAATTCAAAGCTTCAGACAAATAATTGGATTTCCTGAAAACATGCTGAGCTATGTTGCTCTCCCTGTCTTGCTTCATGTCCTCAGGGCTCCAGTCTCTGCTTTATATCAAGCTGCACCTAGTAGGCTAATTGGAGGGATGGGTAGATCACTCTGCATTAACATGTCCATCTGTATTAAATAAAATCTCTTCTGCAGTCTTTGTCATCCTCACCAGAATTATCACTTCAGAGCTGAAAAAACAGGAAATCAAGTAAAAGTGTCTGTGTAATTTACCAATGGCTCTGGTGTCTTAGCCCTGTAGACCTATGATCCAAGCCAATTATATTCTACTTGACTTATTTTTACAGTACTTTGACATTGTATACTCGCTTCATGAGTCTCACTGACTGCAGGGCAGCTCTAAATATGCTCTGGGCTATCTGCCTAGACATTTCTTGCTCTAGGTAAAGTACAGTTGAAACACCATTTGAGTTTGATCTGTGAGGCTTGTAAATATGTAATATCAAAGATTAAGCCCTTCAGTTTCCCAGTATTGTGACAGGTGTACAAAAGGTATCATATTAACAAATGAGGTGTGGGTTTTTTCATTGTTGTTGTTTAACATTAATAGCATGTAATAAGCTGGTGACACTTTTTTCCCACATTTGTGAAAAAAATGAATAATCAATCAAAGTGGCTGCTGAGACAAAAAAAAAAAAAAAAAAAAAAAAAAAAAAATTACCAAAACAAACTACCCTGCATTAATTACTGATGATATGTCTGGGGTCAGGTTTGAGCTAGGAGTTCTCCTGGCATAGCTGTGTTCATATTATGAAAATATTTACACCTTCTTGCTGACCTCACTGTGTTGGCAAACACTAAACCCCAGTACTATGAGAACAGAGTATTCCTCTAAGGGAGGTTTGAATGGCTTCACTTAAGACATTCAAGGGGATGGCATAAGAATGCTGACAGACATTCTTGTCTTGTGTCTCAGTTTGATGTACTGCTCACTCCTTAGCATGCTACTTGCAGCCCCATTTGCCACTGTTACCAAATTTACCTTTTTTTCTCTCCTTTCTGTTCGAAGTATTTCAGACAATGGAAACATCTCTCTCTCTCTTTTTCACAGAAAGCAGCTGTCTTTTGCAACCTCTGCCTATTAGCTTGGTGTTTGATTTACAGTTCTGATTCTTTGAGCCTTCTTATTTTCTTTTTTTTTTAATGAGTTGTTTATAAAGGTTGCTGTGTTCTTAGATTCTAACATATTGTACTTCCAAAATGGCAGGATCCATTTTGCATAGCTGCAGCAGGAAAGTTGCCAATACTGCAAAAAAGGCATGCATTAAAATATTAATGTGCAGAAGCATATATACCCAACAATCTTTTCCATTTTATTGCTCTTCTGGTCTGGGTCTGCAATAGTTTATGATGGTTTTTGTCTCCTACAGTTTAGTTTTCATGATACATCCTCAGAGTCTTACTGGATAAGCCCACAGGAGTAGTGCCAGAATTCTGTCTTCTGTCAGTGACTGGGGGGGAGCAGGGGCACTGCCACCTGCTTCCCAAGAGACAGCATGTGTCAGCAAACACAAGCCACTTCAGGGTTAGTTACCCTGTCCTCTATGCCAAATCTGAGCACAACATAGTCCCCTTACCAACCCTTTTGAACTCCACTAATTATTTCCCCCCATGCTGAAAAGTGACTATACATTCTATATACATGACTATACATGTCATGTTTCTTAGCCAGCTTTTATTTATGCAAAAACTTTCTTAATTTTGCTGAAGCTACTCAGCTTCCTTCACATCCTACCTAATTCAGGACTTCCTCCTCTAAGAGAAGATCCTCAGCAAGCTTTTCCTTTGGCACTGTGGATGTTTCTTACTCTTGGTTTGGCACAGCTGGGGCATTGTTACAGTCTCTGCCAATTATGGATGGATCTTATTACTGAGGTTAAGTTTTAACCCACTCATTCTCACCATCATTTGAAGATGTGTAATAATTTTGACAAACCTTAATGGCCATTCCAGATGCCCATTTATTGTGGAGTGACCCACAAACTATCACATTACAAAAACATACCCACCATCTGTGATGATGTTTGAGTTTTGTATACAACTCCTGATATATAAACCAGGAATTTAGTTATCCTTTGTAGTAGAAAAGTTGGTCAAACCTGGAATTAAATCTGAATATTAAACAGAATATAGTATCTTACATCTTTAAGAACAGATATCTATTTTTCAGAAACAAAATTTAGTCTGATGAAGAAACCTGCTGTGAAAAATATAGCTGTAAGCATTATAGATCAGTCTACATTTGCAATAATTCCATTTTTGCATGGATAAGAGGTATTAAGATGAAACTGAGAAAAAATAATTCTGAAACTCAACACAGGGTGATAGGTTCACAGGGCAAGGCCAGTAGAAAGGAATCTCAGGAGGGCTCTAGTCTCACCTCCTGCTCAGTGCAAGGTCAGCTGTGAGGTCAGGCTCAGTGCTTTAGCTGGTCTTACAAATCTTGGTATACTCAAGGATTTGGCTTGCACAATCTTTGCTTGATTAAACTTCTCATGTTTCAGTCTATGCCTTTGACTCTCATCTGTCCACTGTGCATCCCTGAGGAAAGTCTGGCTGTTCACCTCAAAAAGCTGCTTCTAAGTGGTGGGGCTAGAGTTAGTATTGAGTCCCCTTAGAGCTGTCTCCTCTCCTCCTGAACAAATCCTATTGCCCCAACCTCTCCTTAAAGGGTGAGTGCTCCAACTTCTGGTCATCTTGGTGATTCTCATGCTGTATCTGAAGAGAAGAGAAAGAGAAAGAGAAGAGGAAGAGGAGAGGAGAGGAGAGGAGAGGAGAGGAGAGGAAGAGGAGAGGAGAGGAGAGGAGAGGAGAGGAGAGGAGAGGAGAGGAGAGGAGAGGAGAGGAGAGGAGAGGAGAGGAGAGGAGAGGAGAGGAGAGGAGAGGAGAGGAGAGGAGAGGAGAGGAGAGGAGAGGAGAGGAGAGGAGAGGAGAGGAGAGGAGAGGAGAGGAGAGGAGAGGAGAGGAGAGGAGAGGAGAGGAGAGGAGAGGAGAGGAGAGGAGAGGAGAGGAGAGGAGAGGAGAGGAGAGGAGAGGAGAGGAGAGGAGAGGAGAGGAGAGGAGAGGAGAGGAGAGGAGAGGAGAGGAGAGGAGAGGAGAGGAGAGGAGAGGAGAGGAGAGGAGAGGAGAGGAGAGGAGAGGAGAGGAGAGGAGAGGAGAGGAGAGGAGAGGAGAGGAGAGGAGAGAAGAGAAGAGAAGAGAAGAGAAGAGAAGAGAAGAGAAGAGAAGAGAAGAGAAGAGAAGAGAAGAGAAGAGAAGAGAAGAGAAGAGAAGAGAAGAGAAGAGAAGAGAAGAGAAGAGAAGAGAAGAGAAGAGAAGAGAAGAGAAGAGAAGAGAAGAGAAGAGAAAACAGCTTACTTAGGCCTGCTGGCTGTAGTCCTGTTGCTGTAACTGAGCAGATGTAGATAACACTCAGGATAGGGGAAGTGTTTGACCCATGAATTTACAGACTTGCTCCTTCATGGCATCAGCAGTTCAGAGCAGGGCAAACGCTGCTCAGCTGTTTCAGAAACAGCAGTATGACCAGTCACTGTACCACTTGCAGTGGCTTTAAGTTCCAATTAGTAAAATCATTTCAGTCTGTAAAGATCTCCAAGTCATTATCTTTGATGACTACTTTGTGCTAAGAGACATTCCCTGCACAAATAGAAGTTAGAGCTCCTTTGTGACTAACATCTAAAGGCTGAAGCAGTACAACATAGCCTTATTTGAAAAGGTGTGTGCTTAACCTTGACTAATGACAGCCTGGTTAATATGGAATTCTCTTCAAAAAAGTGAATCAGTCATAAAGTCTCTCTACACCCATTCTGTCCTGGATCAGATTTTTCTCCTCACAGGATTTGTATTGAAAGAAAATACATAAAGACACTCTGCCAAATTTTATCTACAAGTTAATGCCCACCTTGTTGTGAAACTGAAGTGACTTGACATACAGAAAAGGTTTTCTGTGGCTGTTTATAATATGATCATCCCTCAAATGATGGGTGGACCATGCCAGTGGCAAATGCTTTATTTGCATAATTCTTTATAGAAATATTTGGTTTTACTCTGGAGTTTGGCTAGGTTGGGGCAAAAACCAATACCCAAGACATTACCTCTGGGACCTTGGATTATGTTTAGGTTTTCATTTAAAAAATTGCTTTTAGAACTTGTACTTTGATGTTAAAGATGGAAATGCAAGAATTTTCTTGACACTGTAAACATGTCAGCCAAACTGCAGTCAAGAAGAGACCCTCAAATCTCATGCTTGTGTTGGAGCAAATCAAGCTCAGTGACACTTAAGGAGAAGGTTGCTTGCTTTAGGGAAAAATCTGGATTGTCCTTATTGGTATGACATGGAAGCCTCCAGGGTTCTGCTCTTCTGCTTTCTCATGACCTTGTGTAAATTAGCATTTTATGACTATTCTAGGCAGAGGGCAGTTAACTGTTTCATTCAGAGAAGGATGACTTTCTCCTAGATTAAAAAAAAATATTGTTGGCTTTGCATCAGAATAAACATGTTGCAGATTCCAGATGCTTGCAGCCAGTTAGTATTTAAGCAATAAAATCCTTATAGACTTTTGGCATCAAGCCTTATAGTTTTTGTGGGAAAGGAAGAACTTGTGTTGCTTTCATTCCTGCTATTTCATTTATATCACAGAAATGGAATGTCTTTCACAGTTGATTGTATGTATTTCTGTAATTTTTAGATGCAAAGCCAAAAGGCCCCTGTGATTCCTAAATGTTCTGCAGCCAGGCTTCTCTAGACTCTTCCAAAACCTACTAGTACACTTTCCAGGCCAGAAACAAATGGATAGCTCTGCTAAAATCTCTCTTATCATTATAGAAAATGTGACTGTACTGTTGAAGTAAGGAGGAGTTACCTTTTTTGTACAAAAAGGAATGTATTTTGCAATTCTTTCTTGAAAGTCTTAGTATAAAGATTTTTGCTGAATCTTATGTCTTTTGGATGCTGAAACTAGCAACAGTTAAACTGACATGAAAACACAAACTATTTACTTTTGACAGGAGGACAGAGAGAGGAATGTTAGAAAATAAAGTTGGTTTGCATGACACAGCCCATATACCTGTAGGAAAGTCATTCAAGACCTGAGTACAGCACTTTAAATGGAGTAATAAAATATCAACCTTTTGTGTTCTTTCAAAGATGTAGGTGGGAGGTAACCTTGGCACATGCATGAAGCAATGGTTTTCAGTTCTTTAACCTCTATGAAAAATGTGTAACAAGTCACAGTCATTAGAAGTTGAACCTAAACAAATTGAAGTTTTTTTTTTATAGGAAAGATAATTAATTCCTCGAGAACCCCTCCTCAATACATAGTAGTACTCAGTTGCTCAGTCACACAAAGTCTCTAAAGGATGCTCCTGGAACCCTGGCCACTGATCAGTAATTACAGTGGTAGATCCAACTGCATCTCATAATCTAATAAAAGGTGGCAAAATTAAACAGGCTTCCCCCACCATCTTTTAGGTTAGAGACTGAACTCTGTCTTTTGGAGGCAAGAATGCAGTAGGCAGTGCAATATTAGGAATGACAGAAGAGGGGGAGAAGGACTAAGGTGTAATCAGCAAAACTGAAGATACTGCACAAGTAGGCAAGAGCATCAGATCAACCCCTGCAGAGCCCTGGCAGAGGTGGCATCACCACACCCACAGAATGCTTGGGTTGGTGTGAAGGGCAGCCCAGAAACTGGGACAGGGCACCCTGAGCACGTGTAGACGCTCTCTGATAAGGAATTTGCAAGACTTAGCTGTACAAAGCTATGGCTGATCTTCTCCATTGTGGGTTGCTAGCCATATTTCAAGCAGGAAACAGTTTTGGGGACTCAGAGAGACCTGTCCCCACTGAGATTTCTGTAGCTCTGTTGTTCTGTGATCCAAACTAAGGTATGATGGGGGTTCTGAAAACATTGTGACATTTTAAAATCTCCCAAACTGTATTCATCGTGTCAGTGTTTTCCTTCTCACATTGCTAACTCCTCCCCTGTTAGCACAGGGGGCAAAAGTGCTTGTGGAAGTCTAATTTGAGGCATTGTGCTCCTCACAGAGAGGAGAAACACACATACATATTAGCTTAGCCATGAGGATTTGGGACTTATCATATATTAAGTCTTCAGCAGAGATCATAGATGAACTGTTAGATTTACTTTGTTTAATGCATGTATTTTAAAGCTACAGCTTTACTGGTAATCACTGTCAGATTTGAATATTCAATAAACAACTCTTAACAGTATATTTTTTCCTTAGTGTAGACTCTTAGCTTCACTGAGCAGGAAAAAAGTAAGGATTCAGCTGGATGAAGCTTCCTAACATCTGGATATTTTTCAGAAGTAAATATGTATATATATATTTAAGTTTAGCATACTTAATGAAATGCAATATATAGTAGATTGACTGATTATGACAAGTATTTCAATATTTTTCTTAATGTGTATCCGTTTTTAAGAACTCGGATGTTTTACTCTCGATTTCCTGAAAAAAAATCTTAGCTTATTTGTGATGCAATAAGAAAAGTACATGGATGTTTTAATGAGTATGTGTTTTACACTCATCTTTGGTTTTCCTTAAGGCTTTTTGTAACTTATGTCAAACTAAGGTTTTACTGTGGATCTGAAAGGAGTCTTCAACATCCTGTTCACTTTGGCACTTATGTCAAAACACATGGGCTAGATGTTGGATAAATCAGAAGGTCCACTCTAGGAGTGCAACTCACAAGCTTCAGGCACAACTACTCAATAGCCATAGATTTTATCTGAAGAAATGATCCCAGAATATCTGCAAGATACAGCCCATAGGTAATTCTTCAGCACAGATTCTTTTGTTCAACAGGTTTACAATGCTGGACTCTTTCCTAGTGCAGGTGAGCCTTAGGTAATTAGGACATATGAGACTCTAACAGAGACAAAATAGAGAAGAACTTTAATGTGATAGTTCACGATAGACTGGAGGTGTTTATATATGTCTCTAAATTAACCACTTTTAGATCTGATTATCCTAACAGATCTCTTGCAAATTATTCCTGGTATTAGTCTTTTGACAAGCTAGGCAATATTATTTAATTAAGTGTAAGTTAGTTTAAAAAAGGCATATTTAGAGAAAAAGGAATTATTGGTCTGGAAGTGGCTTACAACAAAATTTTGCATCATGATGGAATAGTTTCATTATATATAAGACAATTTCAATTTATTTTACCTGAAGAAAATTGTATGCATCAAGTTCAGTTGCTATAAAATGCACTTTTCCAAATTGAAGTTATATGCTGTACAAAAATTAGCAATTCTATATTTTGCACTCATGTTGTTATAATCTCAGTTTAGGGCTCTGTGCTCTATACAGCTGGCATTCATTGACAAAATAGAATGGAAAAAGCATGCGTTCACAACTAAGTGGAATTTGATCAGCTGATGCCAAATTTAATTACATGCACAATTTTTTAATCTTGATTTTTCACTCACAGTGAAATGATGATGCAAAACACAACTCAATGAGTTAAGCAAGCCTCACATTTTTTTCCTTCCATTTAAAAAAATAAAACATCAACCACAAAAAGCCCACAAACAATCAAACAGAAACAAAGAAAACAAATATTGCCAGCAAAAGCCAGCAAAATAAGGAAGAAGAAAAAAATAATATTTTTTTTCTGGTCAAGACATGATGTACCTTTCTCTCCTGGATGAAAGGCAGTTCTGAATCATAGCATTATTCTGGGAGATAAAGCCAAAGATGTTTTACAGCACGTGCTAATGAGGGCTGGAGTCTGAGACAAGAGGATGAAAGCAGTGGTACCATCCCAAGTTTTGGCCACAAACTAAATTCTGGCTATTTGAGACATCACCAGTTACAGTAAGAAATATGATGGCATGCTCTTTTCTAGGCTCCTGAGCCTTGCTCCTGCTCAGCAGGTATGGTTCAGGATATGGGACACACACACAGATGGGCTCAGAGCCTTGTGCATTTTTCAAGGGAGACCATTTCCAAACTCACTGTAAAGTAAAGTGATAAACAATGATTCAGTAATGACTGTTCTGTGGGTCTGAATGTCACTTATAAAATGCTGATCTGGGGGACATTTGTGTTGGCATATATATACAAGTGAGCTCTGCAAAGTAATCCACGTGGCTTTTCCTTCCTATGGCTTCGTCTGAGGGATTAGGAGGTGAAAGGGGTGCTGAGGTTCTTCTGAACATCATCCTCAAGTGGCCCAGGCTGAGCACTACACATGATATGAGTCCTTCATAGTGCAGTCTGTTCTCTTCCCTCAATGTACAATCAGTAAAGATAATTTTATGATTGGAACAATGTTGGTATTTTAACAAGATACTTGTTTAGTATCTACTAAACACAACAGAGACAGTAACTCAAGGTGTTAAAGATTTTCTTTCAAGATTTCAGGCTCAGATGCCTCTACACTCATTTTCTTTTCTTCACAACCATCAGGGCCAGAGACAGACTATTTTACCAGATATAAATAGAAAATTTGGAGAGAAACATGGCACCCTTAAATATATTATCAAGTCACAGACCTAATATAGGTGGGATAATTTTTAGCTCTCAAGTTAAAGAATAATTCCTAAAGGACTGGTAAGACAAAATCATTTATTTAGAGGAAAAAAATATGGCAAAATGAAAGGAAAGGCATCAGAGCTTTATAATGACACTGAGAAGTCTTTGAGAAGTTTTGAGATTTATTGAATCACCGCACTAGACACAGAGAATAAAAAAGTAGAACCTTTGAAGCTGAAGGGAGTTTCATTAACCACAGAACTTGTTGAATGTTTTTATTATGAAACAAAATATGTTAAAAGGAGAAAATATGCTGATGGCATATTGTGCTGTCAACATGATGAAGGATTAAACAGGGAGAACTCAAATACCTTGAGACTGGAAGCAATGGAAATAGAAAGAAATAACATTACAGAAAGTGACCTAATCCTTTAAGAGTAATAATATGAAGAATTTCTATAACCTTTTAATTCTTGAACAGGAAATAACATAGGAAAAGAAATACATGAGTGCAAAAGTAGTTCACATTAATAACTTGCAAGCATGTGGTACACTTAGAAAATGTTCCCTACAGTGTATCTTGAGAGGTTTCCTTCAGCCCATTTCTTCACCAACAAGCGAAAAAAAAAAAAAAAAAAAAATAAATTCAGAGAGACCTCTTAAACTCTGTGCCTTTTTCTGGATGGCCATATTCAACACAACAACAACAAAAAATATTGACATTAAAACATATGGAGTGACAATCAGGGAAGTGTTGGACCTATAGCATAACAGAAGCCAAGATAAACTAGATATGTGTAGTCTAGTTAAAGGAAGAGTTATAACTATTGTGCATAAACATGTCAAGGGTTGGAGATAAACACTGGGAAAGGAGAAGAGTCAGTCCACAAAGGAGCAATGAGAATATAAACCATCAATGAACTAATATGTCTACAAACCAGAGAGAAGTTTTGTGCCAATGAGGTTGGAAACAGTCCCTATCTAGCAGAATTGGGTAACTAAACTTATATTTAAATATAAGTTAATATATATTTATGTACATAATAGTTTATATAGATTTATATATTTTAAGGCAAATATTAGTCTACATAGAATATTTTGATGTCAGGAGAACTTGATAATGTGATAATGCTTATTTGTTTCAGTTTTGGAGTATGTATTAATACACTGTATTGGCCAGTTAATAACATCACAGTTTTAATTTAATATTTGCTAAAGTATATTAAAATTAAAATAATTAAGGGAATCTGTTTAAACCTGCCTCTCAGGATATCTTCTGTATGCCATGGTCTTATTTAGTGGAAATACAATTTTATGTGTTATTATTTATATGGAGTAATGATTCCTAATACTGGAAGCTAATAAGTCAAATAATTTATATCATTTTTAAGAAGAATTTGTGCAAGGGATCATTGTATCTTTTACTAAGTTTGTGAGGGATTTCAGTTCAGGAGCAGAAATAAACATCTTGGATGATCATAAATAGTGAATAAAGAATACTGCACTTCAGAAACAAGGTCCACCCACACTATTATCACACGGTTAAAACAGATTTTTGCTTAAATTAAAGGTATTGGCCTGTGCTAGTGATATTGATATACTGTATAGGAGATTTAGGCTTTTAAAGAAAACATAGTCAGAATCAGCATATCAGCATCAAGAGCACCTTAGGTTTGGCAGGCAGTCCTATGGTACACGCCATGTGTGCTCTAAGTGGCTCAGGAAGGTCTTTGGTTCTTCCTGAAAGAGGCAAGTTACCAAATATAACATTTGAACATCAGCAGAGTGACTAAACTGAAGAACAAGAAAGCAGGAAAATGAGGGCAGAAAAGCTTCTTTCCCTCCAAGAACAATTTTACTCAAACCAGTATCAACGACAATAACAGTAACTACACACAAAAAGGAATTTGTAATAGCAATTTATAGAAAGAGCTAGAAAATGTAATTGCTACTGTTGACATTGCTGTGGTGCCAAGCAGTCTCTTTCAAGTACAGCACACCTTTTAATTGATCAAGTGAAAACTCTCAGGATTCTAGAAGATTTAAATTTAAATATGCAGGACAAATAGTTCCTTGAAGTCATTTATCATCAATTTACCCCACCTTTATTTGAAAAAAATGCCTGATGTGCCAGTACATTTTGTGTCTTGCCATTTTTCTTTGAATTCATACATTTTTTACATTTGTTTTCTCTTCTGATTTCTCCTGTGCCTCTAAATTTTTAAGATGTGGCAAAAAAACTCAGATGACCATTGCAATGATTTGTTGATGATGTATGATACCTATGTTATTTGTGAAAATACCTTTAAAAATTGAAGAACCATGCTGTCTGAAGAGGCTAAAGTCACTCCTATTTTACTCTGAATTCTATAATTTCAATGTCTTTTTCTGATTTTTTTTATATTGATCTCTGAATTTCTTCAGTGGCCAGCCCAAATTTTAGAAAGCAGTCTGATGAATTTTTGGAGCAGAACATCTGATAATAACAGCACCCTTTCCGTCCAGTGAGAGCTCTCTGGTTTACATAACTTTTTTGCACTGATTGGTAAAGTTTCATTTATATCTTGCAATTCCTCTCACCCACACTGCACTTGGCTGCTGCCCACCAGTGGTTCATTCTAGGGAATACATGAAAAAGAGAGAGTAAAACATTATAGACATTTTTATTACATTAATAGAAATAATCTATGCTAAGGCTAAGATATGGTTAGTTACTTCTCTGTGTCAGAGAAAAAGAAGAAGGTGAATATTACACAATTATATACATCAGGGAGTTCTGAATACAATTTTCTATGCTGGTTGTTAATTTTCTTCCAGTCAAGATACCTTAATTTACCACTATTAAATATTTGCTCCTGAATGCAAAATGCTTACTTGCTACTTTTTCTTTTCCATATTTTTCACCTAACAATGATTTATTTCAGTGGATTAGTGAGCTACTACCTTGCTTGTCTACCCTACTTGTTGTTCAAATGTTGGAAGTCATTTGCACCTTTATATATAGGCAAATGTCTTAATAGTGAATAGAATAATAAACTTCCTAAACCTTACTAAACAGCTAATTTAGTAGCTTTGTATATAATTGTGCTGCTAGTAAACTACCAACCAAATAATCTGGAAATTAAAATGTTAAGTAATAAAAAGGCACATAAACTTTTTACTACACAAATGTATTAAGTCATATAGAAATAAAATCAATTTTTATGTACAAAGAGAAAGAAATAAAAGCTTATACTCTTATATCTTCTTGTTGACTTGAGAGAAGTACAGAAAAAACAAACATCTACTGCTTTAGGATGGCCTGGCTCTTCACAGTACTGCAATACAATTAATGATTTACATAATTTCTTCTATAGAAGAAGTAGATAGGAGGCAGGCAGAAGGTATTTTATTTACATGAAATTGGAAGTATTTTGCAGTTTGCTCTATCTTTCAACTGTGTGATTCTTTTCAACTGCTGTTTTCATACTGGGAACTTTCTAGCATATGATGAACATATATTCTGTCTGGTTTGTTCCTTCTGTGAAACATGGTGTGTAACATTTTCTTTTGGCTGGATTTTTGTTTGTTTCAATTTGCTTTGGAAAGATATCTGTGTCTTGGTACTTGTCATTTCCAATATAATTTAAAGGAAATGCATCAGGGATGAATGATGGTGGAACTTTTGGTGGTCTGTACATCTTATGGGTGTCATTTGATTGACTGAAAAAAATGTTATGTACTGGTACATAATGTTATTTTTAAAACTACTGGTCGAGCTGTGATGAAACTCTGCATGGAAAAATTACACCCTGAATTGAGGAAAAATAAATTATGTATATTCAGCCAAAGGAAACTGTGTGACATGACCCTGAAATGTCCCTTACAACCCAAACCATTCAAGGGATTCCATGATTCTCAAAGTGAATTTTCTCTTATTCACAACATTATCTGTATTTCATTTATTTCATTTGTGAACTGACTTTTTTCAAACACTAGGCCATCTTAGGCATTGAAGGGGAAGGCAGAGTTTGCATCATGAAAATACTGTTTCCTTTGGGACTTGAGTTTTCTGAATTTCATGCTGCTGCGAGCAGATACCAAAAATATATGAGACTGAGAAAAAAGTATGAGATTGATAAATGAGGGACTGAGACATGCAAGAGTGTTTACCCATAACTATTTCGGGTATGTCCTTCCAGAAGGGATGTAAATAATTTTAATTCACTCAGCTTTACTGCAGCACCTCTGTGAGGAAAGCCCCATTCTCTCCTGCTGGTGAAGCTGACCACTCCAGAGGATGAGATCAGTAGCAATCCTCTAACAAAACATTAAATTTGCTTCTGCTCAGTGAGATGACCTGAGTCTGTAGTCTCAAATATACAGTCTCTGCTCTTGTGAGGGACCTTGTAGATATTTATTCCTAAATCCTCTATAAATGTAGTCAGGAGTGGAAGGGTGGATGATAAACAGTGGGTACACCTCCCATGTGTTTCTTGCAACATGTGTGAAGGAGAAACCTTTTGTTTTCTGTATTCAGTGCTGGCTGTTATGGACACAAATGTCTATGTCTGTCCAGGACTATGTTTCATGAGCCAGAGAGGGCAAAAGTTGGATTAACAGTCTAAATTAATTTACAGATGTGACTGGAGGTGAACTTTGGAAATATTAATACATTATTACTTGACTTGCACAGGTTAAAGAGATCTGAGAGGACATCTTGAATGTGTGCAATTTCTGTGAAGAATGTTGACTTGGGATGACTTCACAGAATCCGATGCTGGGTTCTCCAGGAGTCAGTTAGCAATGAGTGTGAATTAGCATAGCTCTGGCAGAGTAATGGGAGGCTTTTGGGTTTTTCTATAGCTTCAGATTAGGGCTGAATGATTTCTGAAATATTCACTGAATCAAAATTAATATTTTATTACTCATGTGGGTGTTTTCTCTTAATTTGGTTGATGATATTTTCCCCCACAATTGTAGTACGGTTTTCCATAAAAACATTTTTAACTTGAGGTAATTAAATTGTGGTTCACTGTCTGCTCCTTACATGGCTCAGTGTCTAGTAAATGTTAGTTTTGTTCATTTGATTTACAGAGTTTGCAGACATAACCTCTAATAGTGCAGTTTCCTGGATAATTTCAACATATAGTATATATATTTCCTTGCCTGAGAAAATAATGTATACATACTTATATGGATGTCACCAGAAGACTTTTTCATTTCATGTGCCATAATATATTTATTTATTTTATCTATTTAATTTAAAATGCACACATTATTAGCATAATTTTCTTTATGGTATTTGATTACTTATTATGATTTGAATGTTTCTTTGCCACTTCTACACATTTGTTTTCTTTTCATATGTTTTTTCTTACCATTTCCATTTTCATGTCTGTTTCATTGTTCTAAAACATCAATTCTTTTGCAGGAACTTGCAGTCTCTTATGTGTTCATTTCAATATAGATATCCTGTTTCTGACATAATTCCAATAATTAATCTGTCAGGATTTTTGTTTTACCTCTCTATATAGTTCATATATACTTCTATTAAGACTAGATTTTTCTCTTCAAACCATTTGTAGCTCTCAAATTCATTTGTGCATTGATGTCCAATTTATTTTTAATAAGTTTAATTTCTGTTTGCCATAGTATTCCAGCCAATGGACATGGTTTCTCTTGAACAACTCCCACAAACTAGTCCTCTCCATTAATGCAGTTGCTTACATTTTTATAGTAGATGAAATATTCTTTTCCAAAATCCTCTTAATTCTGGACAATCTAATTTCTGTGGGGGATGTTAGTAGTGGCATGTCCTTTCTGAAGAATAAATAGGTTTTGTTTCTCAATAGATATATTTTTTAAGTATTGAAACTCTTCTGAAAAAAAATATTTATTGTGTCCATTAATGCTGGCCATTTGCAAAACTTGTGTTTATGGGCTGTGAGTATTTTGGTGGTCTTGTTGTCATTCTGATGATATTTAAAAATTCATTGTACTTTGTATGAAATGTGAAGGCCAACCTCATGGATTTTTTACCTTCACAATCCTTTCATCAAAATTTATCACCTGGTCTTTATACTTAGCTGGTTTTTTCTGCTCTTCCAGTTCTTCCAGCCATAAATTGTATTCCCCTTGTGGTCAGCTTCTTGTTTTTGACTCTCTGAAGTCTTCTAAGGCCTGATTTTAAATTAGGGATTTAATAGAAATAATTTCTTTACAGCTGCATGCTTAATTCAGTAGCCATAGTCTTCAAAAGTTTATTTGCTTGTTACTGTTTCCTGTAAAACAGCTATTGGTGGGATTTAATGTGGCATTGTCTGGTAAATATTCTGGTTTCATGTTACCTGAAACAAAAACTCAGCAGGATCAGATAATTTTACAAATGATCACACATATTTTTTTTCTTTATTGTTTCTCTGGTTTCTTTGAAGAGATTACATTATTGTATCCTTAGTTTACACACGTTTCTGGACACATAGGGTTTTTGGACAGTCTTTAGGTTCTCCATGTACTTCCCCTTTTTCCCCTGATTTCTCAATTTCAAGACACTTTCTCTGTAATGCCTCCCAGTTCTAGTACCACATAGTGTTCAGTGCTTGCTGTTCAACTCCTTAAATATTTTTGTACAATGAAACTGACTATTTAATGCACAACAGAAAACATTGCAAACATTTATGTAAGAAAAAGCATTTTGCTGTACCCACAGAGGGTATGGGACCAGCACCAGTATTTCCCTGTGATGCCCAGTGCTGCCAGGTTCAATAGCTACCTCTTTCTGTAGGAACACTCCCATGCATTGTTTTGCAGGAATATCCAGCCTTGCCAATAGATTCCAGGCTGTTGTGGCTCAAGAGTCTATCCATGGGTAGCAGTGTATCTGTTCCACAAGGACACCCAGTTGAACCCTTGCTGTGACTTTACAATCCATGCTGTGCTTCCAAACCCCTCTGAAATGCCAGTGTGCCTTCGTGTGGACAGCAGACTGTGCCTTTCCCCAGAACTCACACACAGGTATTTCAGGTCCACCTGCCCTCTTCCTTGCTTCCTGACATATTTATAGTGCAGTTTTCCCCATACTTCCCTTGGTTTGAAGTGATGTTCCATCCATATCCCACCTCTGTTCTCCTACTCCATGTGGGTGGGAGAGGGATAACAGACAGCTGTCCTAGCAATTAAAATTCCCTAAGTGAGGATGTGCAGGAGAAGGTCTCTGCCAGGTGCATGAAAAGAATTGTGTTATTTTTGCTCCTGATCCAGGATGAGGACACCCCAAGACAGTGGATTTCACAGGAGATGGAGATTCTGTCCGAGTTCTATCTGCCTCATTACTGGTCTAGTACAGCAGTGCTAAACCAGTGTCTCTGGACCCGATGCCCACCTGAAAGGACTAGTGGGAACATTGGAGTTATGGGCTGCACACCTAGGTGAGGGTGAGCTGGGTGTTTCTAATTGCCTCCTGCCATTTCAGTGGGCAAAACATTTCTTCACCATTCCTCCTTTCCTGTTGATTCATTCTCTTTGTCCTTTCTCCTCATCCTTTTCTCTTTTTACTAGTCTCTTGCTGCCTGTCTGGACCTAACTTCCAGGTTGTGCCCACTCTACATATCTGTGTGCTGACTTTGTCCACTAGAATGTTTTGTTGAATTTCTTTTCTGGAATTGAACTCCTTAAATTGATCAACAAATAAATTCACTTGCATAAGCTATGATGAAGAAACTTGTGTTTGGAAGCAAGGGTAAGAAGGAGGAATATGAATTACCCCCTTTAGCAGCAGTGAGTTGTTAATCAACTTAAATGGGAAACTTAGAAATACGGAGTTTGAAGAAGTCTGTGTAGGACAGCTGTCACAACACTCTGTCATGACTGCAGTGTGGGATGATGAGCAAATGGGCAGTTTGCAAGGTCACCCTGCTCATGGCATAGATTGTGCTGCAGCTGAAGGCACAGAGAAAGAATGGCATACTGTTATTGACCACAGTCTGTGTCCTGCTGCCAGGGGACCTGCTCCCTTAATTCCAGGGGAAAAAACCACACGAGAGTCAAGGAGCTTGCGGCTGTTCCAAGGTGAATGATGCTGATTTAGCTCCTCTTTGCCAAAAGTCAGTGCCAGAGCTGTTTGTTGTAGTGACCAAGACACTGGGAGATAGCTGTGAAGGTGAAGTGTACATATGGTCTCAGACGTGCATGAACCTCTGATTAGGCCAGTTTGTCACTATATCCTTCATCAACAGGGTGTTTCTTCCTCTTTGCTAAGCTACTGTGTAATGCCTAGAAATCAACATCCTGCAGTACAATGGAGAAACTTAAATCCACTTGTGAGAATAGTGGGGCTTTTCTTTTTGGGTTTCTGCAGTGGACTGGATGTTGAAAAGCACATGCTTGGTAACAAGGAGTGTCAGGTATTTGGATTGATTTCTGGATTTTCTCAGCTTTTTGGCTATGGAATTCCTCGAGTTATATGTTATATATATCACTTCCTGAAATAGGACAAAATAATTAGGTCTTCTTCAGAAAGTGTGTTTAGAGCAGGTATTGCTCTTAGATATGTTAGGAAGTAACTATGGCAGAATGAGGTCAAGGGCAGCCTTTCAGCCACTTGCCAAATTTATATGAGGCAATTTAGTGAACAAATTCCCAGAATCCAGAAGATAGTCCAGCCTTTCTTCTTGTCCTAGATGAGTTTTAATTATTTAACTTCAAAGTACCAGCAAACAGACACCCATAAATATTGTCAAAAATTTGGTCATGATAAAAAATAATGCAGTTCTATGAACAACAGAGAGGAGGTTATCAGCTCTGTGAAACCTGAACACATGATTGCTTCACATGATTGAATCTGATATTCCAATACATGGCATGCAATAATTGATAAAGACCATTGTGGTTTAACCCCAGCTAGACACCAAGCCCCATGCAGCTGCCTGCTCACTCCCCCTCCAACAGGATGGAGGAAAGAATCAGAACAAAAGCTAGAAAACTCATGGGTTGAGACAAAGGCAGTTCAATAGGGAAAGCAAAAGCCATGCACACAACCAAAGCAAAGCAAGGAATTCATTCAAGGAATTAATTCCCAGCTTCCCATGGGCAGGCAGGTGTTCAGCCATCTCTGGGAGAGCACAGCCCCATCACCTGTAATGGTGACTGAGGAAGACAAACTCCATCACTCCAAATTCTCCTCCTTCCTTCTTCTTCTTCCCACTTTATATCCTGAGCATGATGTCATATGGTCTGGAATATCCCTTTGGTCAGCTGGGGTCACCTGTCCTGGCTGTGTCTCCTCCCAGTCTCCCAAAACTTCCTCTTTAGCATGGCAGTATGAAAAGCAGCAAAGTCCTTGGCTATGTGTAAGCTCTGCTCAACAAGTACAAAAACATCTCTAGATTATCAACCCTGTGTTCACCACAAATCCAAAACTTTGCCCCATATTAGACCCTGTGAAGAAAAATTAACTCTGCCCCAGCCAAAGTCATCATAAGATTCATCAGTATAAACAAAGCAATATCAATGCAATGTTTAGCAAATGGTGACTTGGAAGCAACTTGGGAGAAAGTTGAAGATCAAGGTTTGTCAGTATTGACCTTTACCTATTGAATAGTTGATTTTTGTATTTGGTCCACTAAAGATAGTTGGAGGGTTGGTTGACCCTTATCTCTACTGCTTGCTCATTTTAAGTCAGTATTTTGAAACAATTTTTTAAATCTTCAGCATCACTTCAAATGAAGCAAAAAGAAAAAAAATTGTTAGGTTCAAATTTTTTCAAAGTTCAGTTTAAATTTGATCTCTTTAAGCCTTTATTTCATCAATTATACAGTCTATGAAAATTAGCACATTGTCTCTTTTTACTACTAACACTATATTACTCCATCTTTTCAAAATCATATTTCTTAGAGTCTCAAAATAAAAATTAAGAGTAACAATTGAACAGCAGCTACCAAACACATTTTAAAAAAATGTGACCAGTCCTGTATTTTCTTAGAGTCCAGAAAGGTCACCATCTACCTTGTTTTGTTGTCTTTCAAACTCAATTGCGTGTATATATGCCCTTGCCATATAAAACACTTTGCACTCTGCTTTAAGTACTGTTTCATGATAAGAGTAGATTTTCAAACTTTGTACCATGCCTACTGATTTAAGGTTTCAAACTTTAAGACCAGTGGTTTTACATCTGCCTGTTAACATCACTCACAAAACTGGTGCAGTGCCTGGCTTTGCTTCTACTGGAGAAATTACAGTGTTCTAAATAAATTCTTCTAAAAGATTTTGGTGTACAAAATGCTTTCCTTAAAAGTTATATTCTTTATTTTAACATGGTGTTTTGGGATTTTTTTTTTTTAATTACACTTAATCACACTGGCATGGCAAAATTATTCTAGGTATATCTTAGTGCACCCAAAGGCTCTATGGCAGGGTATACTGTGCTCCCCCTCCAGCACTGCCTTGTTAAATCCATGAATGTCTATTAGTAGAGGATCATTTCCTTCTGGTATAACCAACAACAACATCAAATATCTGGCCTTTTATTTTGTGCATGATTTTAAAAATTTTTATCTTCCTTTGATTACAACTCTTCTGTATGAGTTTCCCATAACTTAAACTCTTAACTCTTTTTTTTTTTTTTTTCATTGAACTGTGCATTATTCAGCTATTGCATGGAATTTGCACAACTTTCCTTTCCCTTTTGTATTAACCTCATATGGAACATTAGTGTTTCATTAATCTTGTACTGCAAAAAGTCTTGTGGAGAGACATAAATCATAAGATATCTGGTTATGGATAGACAAAATTTTAGTAACATCATCATAACCCAAGAGTAATGGGTTAATCTGACAGAGCAACTCTGTGTTATGATACAACCAAGTGTCTGGATATTCCTAAATGGATTAACTCTTAAAAAATTCAGTTTGACAGAAATTGAAATGTTTATGATTTACAGTCAAAACACTGAGTAGTTATGGTTAAGAAAATAAGAAAGAAGGCAAAATATCTGAGATATTTATTTTTTACTCTTTTAATGGAGTGTAGGGCATTTTTCCACTTCAAGACAACATCTTAACTATTTGAAATTTTCAAATGAAAGAGAAGGAACATCTAAAAAGATTTTAAAATATTTGTCTGTGAGAGCTCAGCTGACTTTTAAACCTCCTCAGGTATAAATTTCACCCTGATGTGAAACAATTTCTTTTTCATTCTTCTAATTCTCCAACCAAAATTTATGAACAAATGCAATCAGATTAAAATCCACAGTTATTCAGTTGAGGTCCTCAGTTTCAGTTTGAATATTTAAAAATTTCAATTTGAATTGCCCTTTCTGAGCACACTCTGTGTAAGAAGGAAGTCTTATGCATATTAGAAAAGAACAACCACGAGCTCCTCTTATCTCCATTCCTATCACTTAGACTGGTTTTGAAAATTTGATGCCAGTTGATTAAACAACCTAGATCTCTCCAGCCAGGTTTTTCTGTCTTTGATATACTGATTGTAATCTTTCTTGGTCACATCATCCTCTGCCTGATTCACAGGCTGAAGAGCTCTCTTGTATTACACAGTTCTCTTGAGTCTCTGCATTTGAAACACTTAGCATGATTACTACTGCCACTATTAGAACAGCATTGTTTGTGAACAAAATGTTTGTCAGCCACTCCCTTATTTCTGAATTTCTCATCCCTGGTGGAAAAGAAATTACTGAGTTTCAAGGGAGTGTTATTAAAATTCAGATCATGGATACCACCATCCTCATTTTTCTACCTTTCTTTTTGTGCTCCAAAGTAAAAATAATAGCATTTACATAACATGTTTTTAAAGAGTGTACACAACTTTTAAGTAGTTCAAATTGTCCTTTCTAACCTATTGCATCCAGTTACTGAGAGAAATTTAATTCTTTCAGAGAGGAAAGAGCCCTTCCCCTCACACAGCAAGTTTTTAAGGGGTATATGACTTTGTATTCAAATTTAGTAAGTAGTTCCTCTGACAACAGAGGCAGCCAAATCCCCTTTCACAGATTTGTGTCCCCTGTTACCTATCATGATTCCTTGAGGCATCTCTAACACCTGAACTTAAACCCCACGTGTCTTTCCTGAGGAAAGCCACCAGCTGCAAATGGGCAGCATGTGCCCTGCTGCTGCCAAACTGCAGGTGCAGTGTTTGCCAGCCTGTGTCTGCACCCAGGATGGCAGGTGGCCAAAGAACAAATAAGGCTGAGCTCAGGATTCAGCCTTTTCTTCAACAACACCTTCCCTTGAATCTTTCCCCCATGCTTAGTGACAGGTTTTCATGAAACTTGTCCAAACCCAGAATCTCTGAGATGTTTATCTCTTTCTCAGTGGCTAAAACAAATAATGGGGGATGTCAGACAGCTTATAATAAACATAAGTTTTATCTTAAGAAATCAACATTAAAAAAATATTTCTTAGTTTTTGTATGTAAGGGTTTTTTTGGCTTCTCGATTTTCTGGTGTTTTTCTGCTGCTTATTGTCTTGTAGTGCCTAGCAGTAGTGGAGCTCCGGCTGCATCTGTTTCCCTATGGTCCCTGTATAAAAAATGAAGAAGCAACATTGAGGCAACTGAGCCTTCTTCACAATGGCACAGAATTTTAAGGTCCCTGGAAGATACACCAGAGGCCATGTCTGACCAAAGGACCCATGGCATTAACCTAACTTCCCTTCAACTTGGTCTGAATGAGTTGTACTAAAGTCAGGTGCTGTAGGTCTGCATCTTGTCTTTCTCACTAGGTTAGGAACAGAGCACAGATCCCTGCCAGTATCTTCCTGTGTGTACTTGATTTTATTTCCTTCCTAGCATGAAAGGTTTCTCAAAAGGTTGTCTGCGCAATAGCTCTCTGCTTTGAACGCAGAATATAGAGCACGATGAGTGAGATGGATCAACATGTGGAGAGATTTGGACTCCTCTTTGGTATCTGTTTCCATCTGTCAGAACTGGAAAATAGAAAGTAATGTGAATCAGTTCACATTTAACTATAATCTCCACTGTAAGGACTGCCAGAGATGACTTTGGCACAGTCTGCCTGGGCAGGTGTCCAAGACTTCTCGTTGTATGTGTCTTGACTTAAGGAAGCCTCCAGGCACAAGAACCCCAAATGTTTTTACTTAGAAATGAGTTCCAAAACATTTACCATTGATGTGATCCTGAATTTTGTAAATGTGTTCATTTTTTTCCCCTTTTGAACAGGGTTTTTTAGTGCTTAAGCTGTCTGATGATATCAAGGAAATTTTACTTGATGTGCATTGAAAAATGCTTAGAAATCCTGCTCTCTCTTCCTTTCCTTCTCTAACTCTTGTGCTAGACAAGACATTAATGAAAAATCAGTTATAAAGCAGAAGACAGATGAAAAGAAAACTTAAAGTGACCTCAACTCAAACAAAAGCAACATCCCTTTTCCTCAGACTCATATTCCTAACACTTTACTCTGTTGCTGCTTGAAGGAGAAAGAAAAAAACAAACAACAACACAACAAGATAAAAAATAGATGTCAATTAATTACAAAGCACTCCTCTTATATTACAGTTCTGCCTCACTTCTTCACTCTATGGCTAGTGAATGACTAATCAGGAGATGTTGCAGGTTTCCAGAAGGATAGGACTGAAAATTTTGTTCATTTCCTGAGTGATTTGGTAGGATTCATTTGGTTTTAACATAGACCTTGCAAATTAATACATCACTTCTGCAATGCAAATATTTCCTTAAAGCAAAGCTCTGACACTTTACTATTAACAGAACAGGTAGAAAGACATACAAATATGTTGAAATACATTTTTGTTGGCTGAAGGAGGACTCTACTGTTGAATATATATACCTGTGTAACCAGTGAGTACTGAAACTGAAGGATACCTTGTGAAATCCATGTGTTCCAGAGGCAATGACAATGTACTTGTACATAAACAGCAATATTTTCCTGCTAGGTATTTATTCTTGGCAAGAATGAAGTAAAAACACAAATTAAAACAAAACCACATAAGCTTACTAAAGCTCTGTGTCTTTCAAGTTTTAATTCTCATCTTTGGTTTGGGAATAATACATTGAATATTGTTTATGTCAGTGTGAATGTTATCAAAAAGGCTGTCACAAGTGTTTCAGCTTGTTAGAAGTTCTACTTACCACAGAAAATCTGGAAGAAAAGAATAAAGTTATAACTTCTGGTTTAAAAGAAGTTTAAGACATCCCATTTTTATAATTTAAAACGCTCAAAATTTTCATCTACATTGCAAAATATTTGCTTTTCTATGATTTAGGAGAAATCTGATATTAACTCTGCAAATTGCCATCTAGATCTTTAGAGTTCAATGAATATGAATAATTGTCCTTGCTAGAGTTTCACTGAGTTACATCATTTGGGGAAGCATCCTCTGATGTACAATGCCATGTGCTACAGAAGTGACAATAAACCACAGGGATAGCATTCTAGCCCTGTGACATTGCTGGGTTTTTCATGCCATTTATTCAGTGCTCTTTTAAAGCTGGGTAACTTTGGTTGAGAATGTCCTGAGGCAATGCAAGGCTACTGTAGCAAAGCCTGTGTCATCCCATCTGATTGCCAGAGTATGACTAAGGAAAGGAGGAAAAGTGAGCAAATTTCAAGCTCCTGTCTTCATGAGAAGAGACCTTTAATAAAAGTCAAACAGGCAGCCACATTTGCCTTAACTCTTAGTCCAAATTAGTTCTGAGTCTGACTGAGCTACAGACACATGCTTTCATTTATACCTTCATAGCAATCACACTATCTACCTAAACCCAGCTCAAGGCAACAGCTCATGAATAGGAGAACTTGCTTTAAGACGTTAATGCATGCAATAGGAGAGATCTCTATCTCAAAGAAATTATTTCTTTTTTTACATAGTGACTTAAAAATTGTAAACAATAATTTCATTTTGTAAAGTAAATACATCGGTAAATGTCACCCTCAGTTCTGAAGAATTATTTCAAATTTCAATTTAATTTCATGACATAGAGAAATGCTTGAGGTTTTTCAGCAAAATATTTTTTTCATTTTCCACCTACTGTCCCTTATTCTTACTTATTGTAATTTTCCCCAACACTTCTGGAAATATAACTCCACTTTAAATAATTGGTTGCACTTCTTATCAATATGAAGTTGTATTTCCCCTGCTTCCAATATTAACACAGACAACATTAATTTAAGAATAATATTACAAAATCGTAACTCTACCTGCAGTTAGAATTTAGCATGCCTTGGCTAAATTCTCACTGTTTCACCTCCTCTGAACATTGTTTTCCTGCACATAATTTCAAAAAACAAAAATAAAACCAAAACATAAATCCCCCCCAAACAAACAAACAAACAAAAAAAACCAAATCCAAGTTTGGGAAGTAGTTTCCTAGTTTCCTACAAACCACAAAAAAGTACTTTTCCTACTGAAGCAGTTATACCTATACATATCATTGAAGCATATTTTTAAACCCAGATAAGTGGGATGAAAGGTTTTAGTGTAAATTAAATTGCTTTTACTGTAGTCAGAGCACAACTTTAGCTAAAATGTTTATCAAACCAATGAAACTTTTAGAATTACTTTCCTTTCCCCATTAGGAATAATGCAAAATCAATACATGAGATTACTGCTTGATTAGCAATCTTACATTCTGCATTTGAAGAGAAAGATTTTCACACAAGTTTCCCTGAATGTCTTGATGAAAGTGGGCTGGAGAGGTAGAACATGCTCAGGAATATTTAATGAAGTATGGTTCAAATACTGGTGTCATTTAAAATTAGGAAGACAGAACTGATCTAATGTAACTTCCTCATACACCCACTTCAGCTATGCTCCAACAGAAACAGATGTCTCTTCTTTGCAGGAGAGTAAGAAGGTTAGGGCTTACTCTTGGCATGATTTAAACTGAAAATATTGTGCTTTGTCAGTGGACAAAGAAGCTGGATTCACCCAAGGTATCTAAGATGAAGTCTCATATAATAAAAATAAAAACGAAAATATAATAATTTTTACCTTTTTTTTGTTCAAAATCTATTGCAACATAAAGGGAAGTGCATATGTGTGTATGAGTGTGTATGCACATAAAAGAGTTAAAATTCTGATTTTTTAAAACATAGAATGTTTATTTATCTTTCTTTTTTTTTTTTTTTTAACATCCTAAAGCCACTAAAACAAATGTGACCCTCAGCTGAGAGCAACAAAATTGCATGTCCATCTATAAAACACTGTTTTGCTCGGGGCAATACATCTTGAGCAAGTGTATAGCAAATCTCAATGCATTTTAATATTAAAAATTTAAGCTTGGAGAATGGTCTTATCCAGTTCCCACGCCCCTTTTGCAGCTCTTTGGGGAACATCTTTGCTAATGTATTGAAAATAAGTAATTGGGAGGGAAGTATGTATATATATATATCTATAATATACATTACTAAATGGATAAAATATCTCCAAATACAGCTACGTCATATTTGATACATGTGCCTGACAGCAAAGCAGCCTGTCACTGAAATGCAATCATGTATATTTAATCCTGTCAGAGTTAGCCAAATCCTGCCTGACCAGTGCATCTTTCACTAAACTGCAAAATTCATAAGGTGGGGTGACTCCAGGGTCAGTGTTTCCTTCTCCTGGCTCCTCTCCAGACCTGGGATACCATTCTCGAGGTAGTGAGTCACCCTCTTCTCGCTGTACACCTTAATTTTTGCTAAAATCAATTGCAACTGGGGCTATGTAGCTCAGCCAGAGGCTGAACATTCTGTGTCTGAAGGCTTGGTGTTTGTTCTTTTCCCCCAACACACAGGCTGTGAATTGAAGATATGCTGTAGGCACAACCTGTTGAACCAGCAGGAGTGTGCAATAGCAGTAGTTGTATCCAGAACTGTAATCCCTAATTTCTAGAGGTCCCCAAGAACTTTATTATGCACTGCAATTTTCCAAGTTTCAGCTACTCAGAGCTATCAATCTTTTTATGACCTCCCTCTGATCATGCTTCAAGCAGACGAGAATTTGGTTTTTGTTCCCAAGCCTTGCCAAAGCTGTATAAATATGTTAATGTCATGCTGACCTAACTACATCTCCATGCCTTCTGGCCAGTTAAGAGAAGATTTCACTTGCCAGGAAAGAAACTTTGTACACACAGCTTTGTGCAGCATCTGGAGTTACTGTTATGTATAATTGGTGAAGACCAGAACTCTTCTGTCCCACTCTCTCTTCAGATTTTCCCTCTATTATAAGTGACAGCTTGAGCTGTTAGCTATTGCTTTTGCAAGGAACTGTTCAGTTTCTCTATATATTCATACCCCTTATTTGGCCCAGATAGAATTACTGTGCACATAAAATCCTATTACAACCCTATTACTTCATAAGATTCTTCCCTTAAGTAGCTCACACTTTTTTATTTTTACTTTTTAGTAAAATAACTCTTCAGTTTAACCAGTACAATTAACCAAGAGGCCCCACAGCTCTGCAACTTTCACATCCAATCTTGAAACGTGTAAATTCTTGCATGGCACTGCATTTCAATATGGGTATTTTTTCTAGATTCCTTCCTCTCTGCCATCACAATGTCCATAAATTTTATGCCACACTTTTCCCTTGCCTGATTCGTGGAACGGCCTTGGATGGATGTCACATCCTTCTCTATTTTGTTCTTTTAATTCAATTATAATGAAAAAATAGTGCTGCCATCATATTGACATTCAGCACACAGGGTCTTCCTGGCCTGCTCATACTACATTACCCTCCTTCCTAATATTGACTTGGAATATGTGCATGTTATGAGTTGATATACCTGTTTGTCACTTTTTGTCTAAAGTGAAAATAGAAGGATGAATTTTTCTTCCCCTCCTCTTTAATTTTTTAATGAAAAAGAAGAAATCAATATGGAAGTTAAATATGGCATTGCATGTATTTTTGGACCAAGCCCTGTTCACTTTATTCTCATTTGTATCTTCATTCACTTCTGACAGGTCCTTTCATGTTATTTGATGAGCAGTGTTTGAACTCTGTCAGTCACTACCTGGATTATTAGGTTAAGAATAGAAACAAATAATTATATTGCCATAAAGGTGTCTCTGCAGGGTTTCTTTAAGAAGCAGATTTCCTGATTAAAGCAACTCCTGGCTTCTTTTATTTTTGAAAGGCTTTAAGCAATCTGAAATGTTGCTTTGATTCACTCATGATAAGCAAGTACAAGCAGAAACACTGCAGTACAGAGCTGCTCTTTATACTGTGGCTTTTTACAAAGGTTTAAATTACTAAGCCTAAATGAGCTTCTTAGAAAAGGAAGAATGCCTCTTGCTTGTCACAGCAACTGTCTTTTCTGCCTGCAGTAGGCAGGACATTGACCTCTACCTGAATAGCCCGAGGTAAGAGGAGTAGCCACTGGAAATTATTTATAACCTGACCAGCTCATTTAGTTTCATCCTCTGAGGCCCTCGGAGTTGAACTGACACAGCAATAATGGCCAGCGAACTTTTGATCCAATTAATTGTTAATGAGAGGTTTGATTAGCAAATAAAGGGCCTATTAGGTTAGCTGATTGTCTTTCTTTTGCAATACCAGAGGTCAACATTTTTATTTTTTTTTTACTGAAAGAAAAGTACTCTGTGTACTCTGTGGTTAAATTAATCACATGCTCACAGGTGTTGAGTAAAGTTGATTCAGTAAAACAGTCAGCTTAGACATCTGTCTGTAACCATGAGAATGCCATAGGTATTCCTCATTTTGTTTATGATTGTTTTTCTTTGTTTTGCTCTTAATTCAACTGCCTCCACCTTTCTGTGCCTGCAAAATATTGCAGTAACCCAACCTTCTTCTCGTCCTGCTTTCCTCCAGACTCGCCTTACAACTGTCTTTTATTTTAATTACACTGCCAGACTTCTCAATCAGATTCAAATTAATTAATTCTTCATATGTATTTAAAATCTCCCAGTGTATATATGCAAAAATCATTCCAGTGATGTTCTAGTCCTGAAAATTTCCCTCTGAGTTATGACATGCTTCTCTAAAATTACAGTGACTAAAGAGAAACACAAGATTAAGGATAAAACTGAACTACAAATGACACCTATATGTAAATTAACAGTATTTTGATCTCAGTGCAGCCATGCTGGATTTATGCTAGTATAAGTCTGTAAATGTCATTAACAAATTGATCCTTATAGAGTAGGTTTTGTTATATGAACGTTTAATCTTCTTTCATATTATCAGGAGTGCTTGTAAACAGAGTGTTGCTCACTGTCTCTTCCTTCCAGCCTTCATAATGTAGAGAAAGCCATAATTAGAAGAATATTTAAGTTTGTTGTCAGGCTTTCAGATATTAAAAATCTGGAGATGTGGTTGTCTCTTTTGCAGGGTGTGATTGTAGTCATTAATTACATGAGCACATTGTGTTTTTATGTGATTCAACTGATGGGATGGATTGGATGGATGGAGGGATTGGATGGATGGATGGATTGGATGGATGGATGGATGGATGGATGGATGGATGGATAGATGGATATTACCAAAAGCATAAAATCTGGTCTGGTTTCTCTGTATGGGCTCACTGTTTTCTAACTTCCTACTAGCAGAGCACAGCTCTTACCAATGTAAATGTGAGCACCCAGCAAATTTGCAAATCAATGATCCATACAATGAACAGTACATAATGAGCAACCACCTGCAAAAAGTTTGGTTGAAATTACTAGACCAGCCTCATTTACAACCAGTATGACAAGAGGCAAGGTTTAATCCAGTTCTCTAAGGCTGCTTTAACCACAAAACTTCCTGTAATCTTCTCTGATCCAGTAATTGCTCCATATCACAGAAAGTGGGGGCCAGATAAGATTCCTCATGCATGGAGACCTTGACTTTGCATGGATTCTGCTTTTGCCTGGCTCTTTTAGGTTCACATATTTCAGCCATAATTCCTAGATCTTTGTAATGAATTAAGAGTCAGATCTTCCATCATTAGCTCAACTAAAACCTTTCAGGCCACTGCACAAGCCTGTATCATGTCTGACTACAATCAGCAGTAGTGAGGTTTTTCCTTTGCATAGAGACATTCTCAGAAATGTAAATGAGGCCTACAGTTTGCCAAGGGCTTTCACAGAACTGTTTTTGACCTTCAAGAGGTTCCTGGGGCCCTGGCAGCTCTAATTCTTTCCCAGCATCTGACGGGAATCTTCCTACTTCCCTGACCTAATCAGGCTATCTCCAACTTTGTCAGACTTTAGCACGACTTATCCTTTACTTCAGTGTCCTTCACTTCAGTCTTCATCCTGCTTCTAGTCCCTACCTTCCCTTCATCCCCTTCTTTCTGTTTGATTGATGTCTGTCTCTATTGCTGGTCACCCTGATTCCTCTTTTTAGCTATAAATAGAAAATATTCTTTACTGAAGTTCTATGTGAAGCTTTACCTATCTTGTGCAGGCAAAACCACACAGGCATGTATGAGGCTGTAGGCATGCACCCAAGGGTTCAGAATTCTTGAAGCCACAACTAAGTGAAAACAGCCTTTAATAATGGAAAGTAAGAAAATCAGTTATTAGCTTGTTGTATAATAGACACGTATTTTCTCAGGGACATAAAATTCTGGTTTTATGCATTCTGCAGAATATCTCCCTTTGCACATGCCTCCAGTGAGTAAAAAAGGCAGGCCAGTGGTACACCCAGCAGAGAGGCCTTGCAGTTTGGATGGTAATTAAAAAGAAAATTGCAGAAACTAATTTTGTTTCCAGTGAAACTAATGGCAAAATCGCCACCTGATTTGACAGGGTAGGGAAATGCTCTGTAAAAATTACTTACCACATATAAAGATAGATAATGAAGACATATGTATTAAAAAGCATAATATGATAATGGAAATCCATTAGTAGCTGTGCAATAACATAGGTATGGATAATTGAAAATATCTAATTGAGTTTGAAAGATATATTTCAAGATGAGCTGTCAGGTGAAATGGAGAATTCAAGACATTGAGAAAGGAAGTCTGTTTAAAACAGCAAGCTCTGAATAATTGTAAATTCTCATTGCCTGAGATGGGACATGGCCATCAGAGCTTATGAGGAGATCAGTAGGATAAAATAAACTAAAGTATGCAGAGCAGACACAGTTGCTGTGCTGTGTTTGGACCACCTTCATCTCAAACCACATCAGAGCTGATTTAAGGGATGTCTGGTATTTTTGTATAGCTAAAACCAGAAGCCTGGAGGGCCCTGAAGTCTGAAACCCTTATGAAGTCACATTACTGACACAGCATTTGCTGACATTTCTGACGAAATCTCTGTCACAGACTTCCCACATTAATCTCTGTGCTTCAGAGCTCATTTAATTTCACTTCAAATTGAGTCCGTTTTGCTCACACTCTTCCACCTATCCCCCTTTTTTTTTCTCACTGTTCTTTAAAGTACTAAATAAACATCTGGCATTATAAAAAGCTAGTTTGTAACAAGAATGAAAATAATTTCAAAAATAGAAGGGAATCACTATTACAAAGCTATTTTGTTAGCAGGATAAGCAAAAACTGAATGACATAAACATGTATTTTTTCACTAATAAAAGAAGCATAGTTAGCTCTCTAGCTTTTAATTGGCATAATTCCTGTTATCTGCTTGTGGTTGTATATTGTACAAATCATTAGCACTCTTTTTCCTCCACAGACTAGTTTTATTCTTCTTCAAATCAAAGTGAGCAATGTTTTTACTTTCTATCTCAGGCTTTGTAATAATGTTGACCATAAGCAAAAGGATCATTAAATTCCATATTCACTTCACAGGTCAGTGTAGCATCTTCCTTGCATGTGGTATCATTATAATTTTTCAAACCTTAAAACCTAGGAAAAATAACACAGAAGTGTGATATATTCTGTTTAAATTACTGTTTTGTTCTTAAAATTAGTTTCCTATTTCCCTAGCCATCCTATATAGTGATATAATCTCATAATTAAAATGTCTAATTTATTTCCTTGTGTTCCCAATGTTGTTGAAATTGGCCACTGCTACTCTAAATACCACAGCTCGAACAGACTCCAATGAAACAAAATAGTTTGTCTGATTTTATTTTCAATTGTCATTATGCTAATAGAAAAAAACCAAACATTTAACCTGAGATCAGAGAATAATCCCATTACAAAACAAATTCAGTGAATAAATGCAAGGGTGATTTATAGAAATCAATATTTGGAATATAGACATTTAGGGGGAAAAAAAGAGACAGCTTCATTTCTTATAAATAGAATAGAACCTGATTATGAGTGATTTATGTTTGGACCAGTTCCAGTAACTTCTCAGTCCATGGGAGCATTTCCAGAGAAGACGAAATGAGAGGGTTTATGAAGTGAAATGAAAGATATACTGTGTTATTTATGGGAAAAAAGGGGATGGAAGGACCAGTACACATTTCACGTAGACACTGTCGTGTACAGGATGTACACACCACACAATGTTTTTCCTCAATCTTTCCAAAGCCACAGAGGAGCAGATTCATAGAGAATTGGAGACTTGATTACAGTGATTACAGTGTGAAAATTATATGTTTTGGCTGTTATCATGTATTGCTAAGCATGAGCTATAAGTGAATAGACTCCAGGCTGATACACTGTAGTGTCTTCAGAGCCTCAGTAATCTCTTGATGCCTTAATAGAAGGTGATTTTTTTGACTGTCTATAGTTGAAATACATTCCCTCCTGATCTAACACAATAAAGCCCTCTTGACTCATTACTCTCTGAGACTTTTAGGAAGTTGTGAATTATATTGAGAAGAGGTTATTCACAAAGGCTAATACCTGTACTCCCTCAGTGTAACCAAAGAAGATCTCTGAAGGAACCATCAGAGTTAGGTCCTTAGTTTAGATGTGGAAAAAAACTTCCTTGAAAAACTTCTGTATCTACTTAGATTGGAAAGTTTCCTTTTGAAGAAAGACCCCACAAGGCTAATGTGCATCCTTGGGGATGACCCCCAAACATTGCACAAAAATACATTCTTACAGTCCATTCCCAATGCTTTTGAGTTTTATTCTTCATATTCACAAAAAAAGGTTTTTGATATTAAAACTTCATGTTGATCATCCAGCCCTTTGGTTCTTACACAATTAAGTTCTGTGGACATGCTGACAAACCCAGACACTAGTAAAATACAAAGATGCAACACACCTGAGAAATTAATAAACATATGTTCATATTTTTATGTTATCTTTTGTTGCTACAACATGAAATTTTGCACCCTGAAAAATTCTACTGCTCTCCAATTTATCAAATATGCACTTGATATTTCTCTCCTGATGTGAGAAGAGATCCATATTCATATTTATTTTGCTCTAAATTAGCTGCTCGCTTATTGACCCTAAATAGTTATCATCTCAGCTGGAAATATATTAGAGTTCTAGTTGCCAAACAAATATTCAGCAAAAGATGAATAAAAGCATATGGGGAGGAAAAACCCACAAAGTTTTCACTGCCAGTATAATGGAAGGCATTCTGGCGGACAGCCATCTGCACCCGCTGAACAGAGGGATCCTGGGATGACATTGATCGATTTAACAGTAGGAAGGTATTAATGATATTCAGCACTGATGGCTGAGCCACTTCACACTCATTTGCATTTCCATTCATCATCTCAGCATTTATCATTATGAGGCGAATGCCAGAACTAATTAAAGTCTGGGCTAACAGGGTGACATGGGAGTCCAGCCGCTACTTATACTGAGGAAATATGGGAAACTTTCCAGCAGGAAGTAGACCAACCTTACACCAAACCAAATTAACTTAATTCCTAACTAAACCTTTTGAGGGCCCTTCATTTGAATAAACTAAAAAGCTGGGATTGAAGTTACACCTTGTCTTTTTCTCCTTGTGCTCTAGTAGTTTCATGACTCAATAACATTTCCTGATGTAGACATTTGGGAGACATCCTTAATGTGATTCCACTCTTCCTCAGCAATCCCCTTCCAAATTTGTCATAGGAAACAGAGATACTATTTCAGATTCCGTGATAAAAATTAAGTTTTAAACCGAAATTCTAACATAATTTGATCCTGAAGAGACTTTAATAGTATTGTGAATATCCCAGTAAAAAAAAGACACTCAAAAGCTGGAATACACAGAAATCTGTTGTTTATGTAATAAGGCTAGTAAATTACCTCTTCAATGAGAAATAAAAATTACCTTTTTTTTTTTTTTTTTTTTTCTAGCACAAAAATATGAAGTATTTCTTCTCTGGAGGTGAAGACTTTCTTACAAACTGTCCTATTAGCTGCATTGAGGCAACGTGTGAACAAAGTGACCAGCATATGTCTTGGAAAGTTTTGGTTTCAAGAATCAGCTTGTTGAGAGCTGGGAATAGCCACAAGGATATATTTTATCAAATTCTACTTAGGTCAGGTCTCCAGCACCTTTAGGTTCCTTTGAAATTTCCAAACAGAAATAACAAATATGATAGGAGGAAGGTGTAGTAACACAGAAAACTATAGAAAATCTTTGCAAAGTAAAAAGTAAATTATTACTTTTGCAATTTTTTTTTTCAAATATAGGCGGAAAAGTAATAGTTTCAAATGCTGATTATAGTAAACATTATCTTTGCTGGTGGTTCAATATGCTATTTTTATATTTCAAAGTAGTATTTTATTTTCCTTTCTACAAGCATAAAGAAGCATTTGATCTAGGCTCTGAGTGACATAGTATCATTTTGTTGCCCAACCAATTTCTCTATTAGTAAAATAAATACATACTACCAGGCCAAATATCTAGTTCCCATGAAATATCTAGTCCACAATGAAAACTCCTCAGTTTTTGGAGGAGAAAGATTAAAGATAGTGTCTAAGACACACTTAGGAGAAAACATGGCTTTTATTCTCCTATGTAAAAATATTGACGGTTTTAAAAGAGATGCAACATCTTTGTTTAGTGACATCCCTCCATACATACAGGAAAAGGCCATGCATCTGTGGGAAAGGCTCTCCAATGATGCTTCAAAACAGAGAATCATATATTGAAATCAAATTTTCACAAACCCTTTCGAAATTTAACGAGAAAGGAGTGAGCTTGTAGTCTTGGTGAATCTTGGTGAATCTCCTAAGAGGAAACAGCCTTTGGTCATACCAAGTTTTTAGGACTTCATCGCATAGGTTCATCTGGAATGCATAAAACTCAGACAAGCATGGATTAACTGCTCAGGCTCTTTTTACCAGGCATTCATGAAAAATATAGACATTTTATGCAAGCAGAATGAAGATATGCAGGAGATAATTTTCATTTTCTTTTCAGGCTGGCCAATTTTAATTTAGTCCTCCTTTGTGGTAACAACTTTTTCCTCTTCCTGACATATATTTCTGAGCCATTCACATGGCCAGTCAGTGTGTAGCCTGTAAAAAAGATCAATGAACAACGAAGGGTTAGATTATATTGACTTAATGTTGATTAGTTTACATTGAGTTGTCGGCTGCAAAAGATGTCAGAGCTTTTGTAGTTCATTAGCTCCCATCAATTGAACACTGGCTTAAATTAGTACATGAGGCTCTTCTTTTCTGTAATGTAATTTCTACTTGCATTTCATGCTTAGTTTTCCTCTCTGTACTTTCATGTGATGGCTGTTTCAACACATTTCTCCATGAGAGAAAAGAAAAAGAAAGAGCCTAAAAAAATCAGAATGATTGCCAGGTGAGCTCCTGCTCATTTCACCTCAGGAAGTTATCCCACTTGCTATGATCAGTAAGATCTCTGACACCAGTTGTATCAGAAGTGTTATTCACCTGCAACATATCTTGTAATCCTGCTGGGAAATGACATCTCATAATTTAAAAACGTATGACTTTACTAAATGATACCCTTACTGTCACAAATTCAGTTGCAGCTTTTGGAATTTGTGATCATGGACCCGAACAAATTTGGATTCCATAAAAATATTTGTTGTTATCAAAAAAGTGTCAGAAATTTGTTTCTGAAACAGCTGTAATGGACAGTGCTAATATAATTTCATTATCTTTGAGAAGAGAGGAAGAGGATAGCTTTGGAATCATGGAATGGCTGGGATGGGAAGGAGGACATCTGATCCAACCTCCTTGCTCAAGCAGGCTCACCTACAGCCAGTTGCCCAGGACCTTGTCCAGGAAGATTTTGTAGAGTATTACAGGAAAATTTGAGTATCTCTAAGGATGGAGGCTCCACAACCTCAGTTACTCCACAACCTCTGTGAGCAACCTGCACTGGTGCTCAGTCACCCTCAGTGTAAAAACTTTCTCCTCACATTAAGGAACAAGCAAGACAGAACAAGAACAGATTTTTGATACTTATTTTTGTCAAGCAGCTGGATATTTTTTATATGCTGGCCAACTGTCCAGCTGTGCTCTGTGGCAGGCTCCTTCCGCCACCACTACCACAGACTGAAATATGTTGGAAAAGGATGTCAATATATTATTTCTTCCAAAATATCCAAATCTTAAAATGATAAAAATAAGACTCCTTAAGCTACTAGATCTCCGGTGATTTTAAGAATAATTCTCAAAAACAGTATTCTTTCAAAATCTCCATTACCTACAGTAAATTTTTACTTTTAGGAAGCCTTAGTGTTGCTAAGAAAAGAGATACCATAGAAATATAGAGTTGTACTTCCATCTGTTGACTCTAAACAAAACATATCATCATGTGCTCTCTCTTTGGAAAGGTTTTTGATTTTTTTGATCAAAATTCTAACAAGAAAGTCATGCAAGAATTAATTACGATTAGGAAAGAAACCTTCTCAAGTAGAAAAGGAAAAATATATAAAAATCTGGAGTGGTCATAATGATGTCTCTTAAATCTTCTTTTCCACTACAATAATTTCAACTAGTCAAGAAACTTTCCAAATTATTGATATAGGAAAAGTCTTATTATATGCACCTGCACCACCTCATTACCATTCTTCTTGCTTTCTTCCACTCAGTTCTTCAGACTGCTAAGCTCATGTGCTCATACATGATAAAACTGTACATACATGTAACATAGGGTATAAATTATTATTACTCAAAGAAAACATATGATATGAATCAAGTAAAACAACACAACATGAATTCTGGTCACCCTGAGAATGATATATAATATATATATTTATATATATAATATAATATATTTATATATATATATACATATATCTATATATACATATATACATATATATATACATATATATATACATATATATATATATCTAATTCTGCTCCTGCTTGTACATGAAAAATCAGGGAAGAACTATTATTTGGACATTTAAATTAAATTTTAAAAGAAAAGAGAAACAGCGCATCGGGGATATCAGATTCAAAAAGCTGTTACAAAACTTTTGAAATTAGGATCAAGCTTCAAAGAAAGCAGAGTTTTTGTTTTCCTTTAACAGAAAGGATTAATGTTAATTCTGTTTTAATATGAGATTTACTAAGCAGCAAAGGTGCAGTTTTTTGGTGATTCATGTTTCTTGTAAAGTACCTTGCAAAGTACCACCTTTAAATGTCCAACGAGCATCTGACACAACCAGAATAAAACTGGTGGTCAGCCTGATAGTAACTATACTTGTGGCTGCTACATCAGTTAAGCTCAAGATAAGCATACAGTATCTTGTCTCCTAGAAAAACATGATGACTATGTTAGTGAATTTATTAGGAGATTTTTAAACAAGTATTTAAATGCCCAAGTCCTTGGTTGCTTTTTTTTTTTTTAAACTTATTTAGTTGTTAAATGCAGCTATAGGAAATAGAGGTATAGTTAGTACATTATTTTACAGAATGCAATAAAACTAAATAAACAAGAAGACATATCATAGTGGTTTATTTATTTAATACTTAACCAATTAATTATAATAAAGTAAGTTTATTTTACTAAAGGAGACTTTTATACTACACAATCTAAATAAGTCTTTTTATATCTCTTCTAAAATTAAGTTCATAGGACAAAGGACTGAGAAACTTTGAGGTTTTCTTAGGGTAGTCATGAAAATAATCAAGTACACCAGCTGAGCTCAAATACACTATGCCTGAGCTTCTCTTCTTTAAACCACAGGGATAATTCATGAAGCGAATTTTTGTATGTGTTTTCAGGATCTGACCATTTAAAAGGTTTCCATGGAGAAGTAATCAGAATTGTTCTGTATGATGATATTTATTATTCATGGTCCTACTCTAGCAGTAAAATAGCTAATAAAACAACCTCAGAGAAAGAAATACTGGAGCAGGCATTCTGTGACTCTCTTGTAATGGATAAGGACTTCTGATTCACTTGTGAAAGATTCCATTCCTCACTGTGCTCATGGTTATGCATTTACAAGAACACATAATAAAGATTCTTTTTTATCTCATTTTCACGATCTTTTATAGTGAATAAACACCATAAGATAAACATGAAATATTCCCCTTCTGGAAAAAGAAAATATAGTCCAGTCCCAGTAAAAATAAGCATAGCAATCATTATCATTGTAAAACCAAACTAGCCATTTTGTCTCATAAGTGTATGCATTTTCTCAAGGCATGAAGCTAAAAATACTTCTGTAACATACTGCATTCAAGTACTTGTTCAGTCACTAACTGCAGAAAAATGAGGTAATAATAACAAAAAATCAATCCCCTGGGGGAAAAAATGGAAAAAAAGAAAAAGAAAAAGAAAAAGAAAAAGAAAAAGAAAAAGAAAAAGAAAAAGAAAAAGAAAAAGAAAAAGAAAAAGAAAAAGAAAAAGAAAAAGAAAAAGAAAAAGAAAAAGAAAAAAGAAAAAGAAAAAGAAAAAGAAAAAGAAAAAGAAAAAGAAAAAGAAAAAGAAAAAGAAAAAGAAAAAGAAAAAGAAAAAGAAAAAGAAAAAGAAAAAGAAAAAGAAAAAGAAAAAGAAAAAGAAAAAGAAAAAGAAAAAGAAAAAGAAAGAAAAAGAAAAAGGAAGGAGGAAGGAAGGAAGGAAGGAAGGAAGGAAGGAAGGAAGGAAGGAAGGAAGGAAGGAAGGAAGGAAGGAAAGAAGGAGAGAAAGAGAAAGAAAGAAAGAAAGAAAGAAAGAAAGAAAGAAAGAAAGAAAGAAAGAAAGAAAGAAAGAAAGAAAGAAAGAAAGAAAGAAAGAAGGAAAGAAGCAACTCCCAACTTGTTTTCCCTGGCTCCTTTTTTTATAAGAGAATAGTTTTGTGAACACTGTCAGCCTTTTGCCATATGTTCCAGGAAACTAGGGACCCTTGAAGAAGAAGAGGCTTTTGAATTATTGATCAATGATTAGCAAATGCAATCGAAATTGTAGACTTGACGTTGTGCAGGGATTCATAATTTATGAGTGGACAAAATAGTAGGTAGCAGAGGTAGTGGTAGGTGATTTCAGCCCCCATATTGATTACTTAAAACAACAGGAGGTAAGTGTAGTGTGACAGACAGAACAAAAACTGACAGCTCACTGCCTGTCCATCACTACAGACTGAGCACTGAGGGAATAAAGCTTACTGTAGAAGCAAATACATTTCTATTGTGTGTCTTTGATCATTATGCTGTTCCACTAGACTAAAGGACATATTTGTTTATAATTTATGTATTCCCTTTCTATAAAAGATTGATAGCATCCTATTAGATACGGTAGTATCTAAATATCTAGATACCTTGTACCTGTAACAGCTTGAGAGGCAATATTCTGGAACATTTGCATAGTCTATCAGGAAAGGTAAAAACCTGGGAGTGGAAAGGAGACAAGGTGTGTCTGGCACCAGCCTAGAAGTCAGCTCTGTTTTCCATCCTTTGCTGTGGTCTGGCAGCTCTCCTTGGGCTGCTGTAATTCTTCCTTACACATCAGCTCTTGAGAATGCTACCTCAGAACAGACCCATCCTGTCAATATAAAAGCAGATTCCACCTGCAATTTCATGGGTGAAAGAGGAAAAAGTGGGAGAGGGGAGTCATCCAGTCTCCAATTCACAACTGCATGACCATTTCTGCACCTGAGTGGGCAATCTCTGTGTGTATCAACTGACAGAGCATTTGGTTGGAACTGTGCTTCTACAAAACCACTTCACTCATGGCCTGCTTGTGGTCCTCTGATGCTTCACAACAGTTAGGGGCACATGTGAACAACTACATTCCCTTTTCTACCCCTACTATAAGTCAGCATGACACCAAAAATTTTGTATGATAATAATTTTAGAGAGAGGAAAAAAATAAAAAGAAAAAAAAGTAAAAACCCCCAGAAAAGTGATTTCAACAAGTAGGCAAGTAACAGAAGAGCAGAAGTTTCCTGCATTAGGATAGAAGTGAAAGAAAAACAGATGTGTGTGAGGAGCAGGGCTGATTTTTTTTGTTTTTTTATTTTCCCATAGGAAACTGAGGGTTAAAAAAATGAAGTATGGTAAGGATAATGTGAAATGATTTATAATTATTTCTCATAAACTCTAGATACCTAGAGCTGTATGAAAATCCTTCTGCCTCTCATTTTGACTGATTACACTCTTTCAAAGAGCATCACCTGCATCTTACCCTTATAGGTCTCTAGTCTGTTTTACACGTTGATGACCATCTTCTCCCTTTGTCAACTCTGCAACAGAAGATTTCCATTCAAAGTCCCCACAAACACGGGGGAAATGCTCTACAGTGGCTGTTTTACATTGTGCTAGTCACCAAAGAAAGCATTACAATGAAACAGAAATTTACAGTAATTTTCGTGAGCCAGTAGAGATTTTTTTTTCATGGGTCTTATAACAGTAAGTGAATTAAGATCAAAAAATTGGCAATAAGTAAATTTAAGAGGAATATATTTCCACAGCTACTAGAAAAGTGAAGCTCAGTTAAAATGTCATCTTATAATGTGATTAGATTTGAATTAATAACAGACAAGAAATATATTTTTTAAAAAAATTTCCTTCCCCCTATTCTTTGTGGCATATCAATGAGAAGATGGTTTGCTCTGTGATTGGGAGTGGAAAAAGTCATGAAAGTGCAGCAAGAAAATTAAAGAGACAAAAGTAATTTTTTTTCTGCCAAAAGGGTGCCTCATCCTGAACGCAATAATAACACAGACCCCATGGTACAAAAGAATCTCAGAAGAGGTGACCACCCTTTTTTAAAGGAATGTCTATATAATAGGTGTCTGGTTTTTGCTTTTTTTTTTTTTTTTTAATGTTTTAGCATAAAATTGGCAGCAATAGAAGCAAGACCATCTCACATTTATATATATCTCCTGCACATCTTTTAGGTGCATCACAATAAAATGTGATACTAACACTTTCAGAGGAGCAAATCTGTCAGAGTGTTTTTCCTGTGAAACAGAGAGGACTAAGTAGCAGAAATATCACAGAATGACAGACTCACCAAAAGGATAGTGTGGGAAGGGACCACAGTGGGTCACCTGGTCCAACCTCTCTGCTCAAGCAGGATCATCCCAGAGCACATGGACAGGATTGCAGCCAGGTAGTCCCTCAGTAACTCCAGTGAAAGGGATTCCACAGCCTCTCTCCCACACACCCATACCATTCCTAAAGTGTGTGTATATATATGTATACACATATAATGGTATTCTAAAGATAATGTGTGTGTTCACAGATCTGTGAACTTATATAACTGGCATAAACCCACTGACTGTTTAAAGTCCTAGGAGATGTTTTTGAAAGGAATTACAGTAATTTAGGTAGGATAAAAAGAGTTAATCTCTAAAACATAGCCAATGTGCCTGTGAAAGTCCTGGTGCTTAGAATGCATGACAACCTAAAGGTATATGAATGAAAGAACTGACTAATTGTCAAGAAATTCTCTCACTCACTGTCAAAAAGGGAGGAAATTAGTTCCAGGTATACAAACTACTGTAATGTTTTCAGTTTGGGGCGGGCCTGACCAGCACACAGAGTGAAAAAAGGAGCAAGCACTTTTCTCCACTTTTCTCTTTTTTCTCAACAAAGTACTTTCAGTTTGTTTAGGAAGAAGCCAAAGCATGTATTTACAAGAGTAGGACCAATCATCTTGATAGAATCAAGTGATTTGCATAAAACACATAAAGCATTAATGGGTTTGCAAGGGTTTTGATAAAAGGAGGATATTTTCAGCATTTTATCTTATTAAAACTTCTGTTCAAGAATATATTTAATTCATCTCTGTATGTTAATATGGAATCCTGTGTTTGTACTAATGCACTTTTTTCCCAAGAATGAAGAAAAATCATATTTAAGTTCTGCTTGATGACTAGAAATCAGGACAGTAACTTTATAACAGCTGATCAGAAAGACATCTATCAGGGAAGTATTCCTGGAAGATTTACTCCTTTTGATACATCACTTCTTTATTTATAGCAATAAATTCTGTTAATATATTATAAATTGAGTGAAAGTACTGATTTTGGAATTGTTTATTATTTTGGACAAACACTATAATAAACCTGTACAGGAATCTTTACTGTGTTTGTAAGTCTGTTAGTCAGTGTAGAACAAAATAGCAATCTTGGGAAATAAAAAGTATGGCTAAAAGGAGAAACTTTTGCTAAAATAACTTTCCTTATCTAGGGGAAGATTTCCAGGGTACCTAACATTAGAAAAATTTTGCTTTTATTGAAGTGAGAGTCCCAATGACTTTAAAATTATTTCAACCTTGAGAAAGGACACTAACCCAGGAGATGTGCTCAAATCCCATATAATGTAAATACAGTATTTATGTCTCCTGAGAGTATTTCTAGGATTTCAGACTCCCTTATTTTGACTCTTTCACCTCCTTCCTTGCTATTCCTTTGTTTTCCTGTCTATTTCCTTGAAATGGTCACTTTTATATTGAAAGGCAGGCAGTTAACCTGTAATAAACATGAACCAGAAACAAGTTTGCCTAAACACATTGCATCAACCCCACTGTCCTAAAGCCTGATAGTTTGAGTGAGGACTAAATGACCCTGCTGAAATCTTTACTTCCTTTCATTAAGAGGGCTAAAACCTCTTCTTTTAAATCCTATTCTGCACAGTACAAACTGCAAGAAAGAGACTCAAACATTTGAGAAGCATCCCATTATTTCTGTGGCTGTTTTGAGATGGGGGCTATATAAAACCCTTCTTTTCTGTGAGGTGGAGAAACAAATAAATAAATATTATTTATTTTTCTTAATCATCTCAGTATGAATAATAGCAAAAGTTAAATAAAAAGGAGAGATGTAGGGAAGGAAAAAGGAAACAAAAAGTAGTATTTCAATCACAGTTATGCATGTTTCATAAGCTGAGCTTTAAATGAAAAAAAAAAACCAACAAACCAAACCAACACAAATCATTAGTGTTTTTCAAAATCTCACATGGCAAACTTTCCTGGATAATATTGTTAACAATGCTGATCTCTCCTTTCCACTGGGGATGAAAACAGGCATGACCCACCCTGGGGTAATTTTAACTAAAGGGCACCACTTGAGAATTCACTTAATAATCTCAGTCTCAAGTCCTTCAGCCAACACCAGTCACCTTGTAATGAGTATTCGCTTCACAATAATCTCCCTTTTCCCGAAAAATGGTATAAATGGAATTACAACACAATTGCCTCCTTTTATCTGATGAATGTGAAGCAGCAATATTGTGTTAGCAGGCCTTTTTGGAAGATATATTGGACTTTAATAAAATTTGATCAATGCATTTAAGTCAAATTGAATTATATGTAAGTGGATAGGGTTGACATATGTTTCAATATCTGCGAGTGATACATTATTCTCCAGTGAGCATAAAATTTAATGAAATATAAATACCCATTAATCCTCATGTTTCAACCAATCAGTCACCGTTGCTCCTGCCTGCTGTTAGCAGAAGCAGGCCCAGAAAGTCATCTGTTTTATCTAAGCAGGAGCTCCAAACTGGAAAGACATCAGGAAGGTTGGGGAAGTGAGAAGGCACAGAATAGGAAAAAGGTGCCAGCACTTTTGTTGTTCCATGCTTTCTGAAATATAACAATGTAGTGCTCAATTCTCTCTTTTAATCAGGATTTAAATATGAAACTATTAATTTGCTACCTTTCAAATTTGAATTCTATGACAAAACATATTCTTAAATGTTTTGGTTTTGTTTCTTAATAAAATCTTGTCACATTCCTTCAGTCTTTTTTTTTTATAGTTTACTCACTCTGGCACATTTCAGATACTTTGCAAAGATAATCTGCAATAATAATTAATTCAGCAAACATTCTCTCCTGCAATTATATCTAGTACAAGCAACCTGATTGAGGTAAACTTTGAGAACTGTGCTACTGAAAGCAAGAGATAGTGTGCTGCAGTCTAAACAACAAACCCCACATTTTATAGAATATTTACAAAAATAAAATTTTAATTGAAAATAATTTGTAACTTTGTAAGAAAAAGGCTTAAATAGAGTGATGCTAAGATGCACGGACTCAGAATTAAAAAAAAAAAAAAAAAAAACCACAAAATCTTTACTCTGACTTTTCAGCTCATAGTTTTATCAATAAAATCAGAAGAATGAAACAAACATGCATACAAGTATTACTTTGAGGTAAGGACCAAACCAATCTTTTCCCAGAATAATTATATATTAGATTCAACAGAATTACATGTGAAGTGAATTTAAAAGCGACCAGTTTGATCTGAGGACTATATATCTATATGTATAGATAGCCCTTTAACCAGCCACCTGGCCCTTTGACATGGAGAACACTCACTTTTGGGCTTTTCTATCCTTTGAGTATTCCAGGAAACTGCTCTAACCACCAGCTATAAGATGTCCAGCTGCAGGTCTCTCCTAGACTCTTCCAGTCCAACAGCCTGTGAATTGAACCCTCACTGGGACCCTAGCAAGAATTAAGAAAGCTGTTGCTCTGTGTCAAGTGTACAAGGACAAGAAAGAAGACTGTGGGAAGCCTCTCCTGTGGGAATATTTCCCGTGATACAGGATGATAATGGCCTCCTCTACTACAGGCTGTGTGTGAGGGGAGGAGCTGTAGAATCCTTGGCTGAGTTTTCTGAATCTGGTATGAAGAATGTGTTACCACAATTCCTACTTTTACTTTTGCAAAGAGCATGTGAACAAACCCAATCAGTCTGATGAAAAATTTATTAGCCAATTCTTATGAATTAAAGGTCGTCTTCTCAGACTTGAGGAACTAAATCACAGAATTTGTGCAAACATGAATTTTATCAGTTTTTGTAACATTCTCTACGTTGTTATCCTTTTTAAAATTATTGACCTGGTAGTAGTTTACTTTTTTACTCTTGCAGTGTGTATTTCATCTAAAAATAACCAGTCTTGTACAGACAGATTTGGTCTATTGCTTTGCATTAGTCTTGTATTGTACTTTTCAGCTATCTGCTACTCAGAGAGTTCTATCATGCAGAAATGACCATGCTTAGGCCATTTGCCCTTACTCCCAATCTGAAAGCCTGCTAGAAACCAGAAAAATCTGTCATTTTAGCCATGTTGCTTAGGAATGTTCCTGCCACAAAGAACCCTCAAAATGGCTTTGAAATGATGATGTTCTGCTAGAAAACCACAGGGCATTCAGAAGCCTGAAGATCAATTTGCCATCTTGCTATAACTTGTTTCCTGCATATGATGTATAGTAGGGATGGAAAAGTGAAGCAAGGCAATACTAAAAGGAATCAAGGGTTGGTGTAAATAACACTTTGGAATTTCTGATTTGCCCTCACATCTTTAGTAAATGTAGCACATTATGAGAGAGTGAGAGTATCCCTCATAGCATCTGAGGATGAATACGTTGCACATTATGCCGATAAAATTTTGATGTGTTGTCATGATAATTTTGGGAGACAAGGTGGGCGTATTCAAATTTTGGTCTTTGTAGCAGAACATCCTGGAAGATCACAGTACTTGATTGACTGATATTTTCAGCAAATCAATTGTTTGAAAACTTATTTAAAACCCAGAAACTGAAGTCCAAGAATATTTGGCACCAGTTTGTATTGAGCCGCATGGATAAGTACTGGGGGAAACAAGATGAAAGAGAATTTCTGTAATGCAGAGACCAAAGAGGAGTGATTACCTGTATTCCATGCCAAGTTTGGAGCCCTCTCTCTTCAGCTTTTTGTATCCTACAGGGTCTAGATATCAAATGCCAGACTGTGGCTATACTCATAAGACAGAATTGTTTTCAGAATTATGTAGTCAGACAACAACGATTGAGGATGATGTGTTTCAATTGAATATGTTTCAAAATACAGCTAACATAGCTGTAGAATGGCTGTAAGAATAACTAGGGACAAGTCAGCTCTCTGTCTCTCCCAGTACAAGGTGGCTGTGAGCTGAGGCCCACAGCTGGTAAGTTTTTCCAAACTCACCCATGGATTTGCATGGCCTTGAGCACTGGGTGCTCAGTTCAGCACAGCACAGCTTCAAACACAGCTGTGCCACAAAATGACCACCTGGCTGTCCTTGTCACTGTCCTCCTTTTCCCTTGCTCATGAAACTGCACCTGACTGTAAGGTGACTACACTGGGTGGGTCTCAAGCACCATTTTTTTTATTATAAGCTTTTCCCTTTTAGCCTTTTGCAGTTTTAGCCTTTTGAGACATGCATCCATTGTCTATTCTTTTTTCTGAGCAGGTTATACTTTACATTTGACTACAACCTTGATGAAATATCCCCAGAGAAATCCAGGCAAATCTGGGGTACCATTGCAAAGATTCTATGGTTTTAGTAGACCCTTGGTATGTGTAGTTGCATTGCAGTTTTTGTTAATAAATCAAAACCTTTGAGGGGGGTGTACACAGATACATACTGAGACTTACTATTCCTTTGAAACATCCAACACTCTGAGGTACAAAATTGCAAAAAATAACCTGGATATTGTCACAGAGACAGTACTGTGGTTGGTACCAAGCAGATTGCTGGGATTAATACTGACATTTGATTAATATTATTTCTCTAATTTCTGTGCCAGAGATCACAAGAACACCATAAAAAGTGTTTGCTACTGACTGTAGTGTGGTTGTTAATATGTACTTGGTGATATGTCAGTGAAGCAGTGAAACACTTCTATGAAATTCTATTTTCAGAGGTTCTCAGTTTGTTTTATATGAAAGTTATGCTGCCATTTCTGCAGTGTGAAATATGTATGAACAGAAGTTACTTAAATGGTAATTCTTTCCAGTAAAAAGTAATTATCAGAAGGATTAAAATGCTGCCTTAAGATGTGGTCTGCTTAACAGCGAAGCATGTTCTGGTTAAAACCAGCTCCACTTTAAGCTGTAACTCAGAAACAGCCAAAGTTCTCTAATGAAGTATTAAAAACTATTATGTAATCAGTTTTCTTTTCAAAAAATTCTTTTACATACTTAAAAAAAATAATTGGAATGTCACTAGATTTTTACTCTAGAAAGAGCAAAAAACTGCATGTAAAAGTATTCAGAGACATGTAAATATGAGGATAATTTTAGTGAGAAATTAATTATTTAATTTAGTGACAAATCAATTTCTAGGCAAGGCCTAGAACTTTTAAAACCAGTACTGAGGAGGAAGATTGATCTGTTAAACTGAGATGCCTCTGAGCTGGAATTGGATTAAGAGGCTGTTTTATTCACACTAACTATTCTCCTACTGGAGGATGTGGAGTCCATCTTTCATGTTTTTTTAAAAAATATTTGCTTGAAATATATATCTGTATGCAACACCTCAATGGTAGAACTCATAATGAAAGATGTATGGTAAAGCCACCTCCACCAATTACCATGGTATCTTGTCCAGGTAACAGGATCCAAACTTTTGTGGATATTCTCTTTCTCCAGATTATAGTTGCAAACTAAAAGCTCTAGTCAAAATTAAATTGCAAGATAAAAAGAAATCACTGGATAAATTGTTAACTGCAATAGAACACAAATGGAAGAAACACCCTTGCTTATACAGTGTGAAAAACCTCTAAAAATTTCATTAGTTTTGGGCAGATGGTTAAAATATGATAAGTAAGTGTCATTCCAAGCATATTTTTTATTATTTCCTCACAGCTATGACTAATTTTTTTAAATGAAAAAATCAGAATCACCACTATTTTCACTGTCAAACTCAATGCTATCAGTTTATGTGGCCTTTTACCAAAAATTTGTTCTGCACACTGTGCTCAAATTTTGGGGACTGTGCCCCACAGGTGGGGCCACTTCTCTGCCACTTCTACTGTTGTGCCAGCTCCTGGCTCATTCTCTTCTGAAACAATCCACCTCCAGTTGCTTGCTGAAAATTTCATCTAGACACTGCCTACCAAGTAGATGCAGTTGGTAACCTCTTGCAAAATAGTGGGAATTCTCTGTGGAAACAGACTTGTTCTGCTGGGGTGAATTTTGGGGACGGGGAGTGGTGTGCACATTTAAAATTGGAGAGCAAGTTCCATCACTGGCTTAAACAGCCCCGAGACTGTGGTCCTTTGTGAGGTGGGTGTGACTGTTTCAATGCTTATGATGTGGTAGGAATCCATAGATGAAGGTGAAGCTGAGTGACACAAGAAATGAGTTACAAATACAGAGTAAATCAAGATGATGAACTCTCTGGTGTTGAGTGCACTTTCTTGTGACAAAGGAAAATGAATTTCACAGCTCCAGACTCATTTAAGGAAAGCAGTGCTTGGTGGTTTGGATATGGATGTGTTGGTTATATGGTGGGATGGAGACTGGGTTTCTTCTTTCGGTTTCTTTGCACAAAATACAAATGTGGTGAGCTCACTCAGTTCCTTGAACTGAATTATTTTGCAGTCCTGAAAACTTCAGAGGATCATAATAGCTTTCTTACCAACTTTAAGTCCTAAATTACTTTGGCCTTGAAATTATGGGTGTGGAAACACCTAATTAGTCTGAAAAATCAGTGCCTGTATATTACCTCTGTAGACACCAGTCATACGTTTCACAATCATAAGCCTGCATTTTCTTCTACAGTACAAATAATTAAGTTCAACTAATTGAAGAGAGACTGAGGGTTCATTTTTATTTTCATGCAAGCCAATGCTAAGCATGCAGCAATGAGCTTTAGACATCAAAAGCAAGAAATAATTCATTTGCCAAGTAAGATATGAAGAGTGAGGTCCCCATTAGGTTACAGATACAAAACTTGTCTTGTTGGTTAGCCAGTATTGAGAACTTCTGTACTTATTTTCATTAAATACTAAAAGGAGACCTTGACAACAGCCATAGTCTGTGCAAATACATCTTTCTTCAGTCCCCAATCCTGTTTTCCCATTCTTCCTTAGATCCTCCGGCTAGCATCTCACTGGGTCTCGTCTGAAGGTTACAAGGGTAGATATAGTCAGAATAGTCCTTTTAAAAGTGAAGTAAAGGCTGGTTTAAGTTGACATTCAATATTAATGTTAAAGCAAAAAAATTCAAAGTAATATGTAAAATTAAGATTAAATAATAGAATGATAAGTAAACTGATCTAAAAAAGTAACTGATTTGCTGCATTTCTCTTTCTATATGAGAGCATTTCTTTTGGCATTGTTTGTCCTGAAAAAAAATGTTAGGGATGTAAATCTTTACTGTAGCTGGCTTCCCCCACATATTTTCATCTGCCAGGGCAATAAATTTTAAGCAAAGAAATGTACTGATGGATTGGAAGATAAAGGGACTTGATTTATACTGTCAAACTCTTTAGTGTATGGCTTGGCAGCATTACCACATTGATAAATTTAAGAAAAATCTGGCTTTGTAATAAGAATGAGTTGATTTAATATCACCTAGAACATACATCAATGTTAGTTCATACATTACTATTGAGAATGGACAAATAAAAAGGACCCCCATAGATATATTGCATTATATTATATATTATATATTATTGCATCACAAGCATATATTAAAAGAACTGGAAATTGTGGCAGAAATTTAGGAAAGAACAGATATCAACAAACAAGAAAACCTTCCAAATTCAAAGTACAAATCCAGAAGAATAGACTCCTTAAAACTACTGCACTATGTATAGGTACTGCAGAGTACTCATGTCACCCACTCCTGTTCATATTTCTACCTTTTATTGGGTGCTGTCAATTGCTTCATACTGTTAAAATACTACTGCACTGTACCACAGTAAAGATATTATTAAATTTACAAAGTTTTTTTATACAAATAATGAATTGGATAAGTAGGATATTGTGAGAGCTGGAGTGACCTCATGTAGCCTATGAACAGGTTTTTTTGAGTACATGATTTCAAGTAGATTTGCTGCAATTCTAACAGGAATAAGAATTTTGGTTGATAAAAGATGACCATTTAGGTGGAATATCTGTGGAATTAGGAACAGTTTTGAATTAGTGCCACACAACAGTCTGAAAAAAATAGCATGATATAGTTTCAATGAAGCAAACATAAAATGGTGCAACATGATGGAACAAAGAATTCCAAAAATTACCCATAAGCACAAAAGTGAAACTGGAATATTTCAGCTGGGATTCTAAGGGGTTATTTCTCACAAATATTTTATTTTAGCACCTGCTATTAAATATAAATTAAAAATCTGGACAATCCTTGTATACAGCATGCACTTGTAGACAGCAGACCATAGACAGTGATTCAGAGATTCAGCTTATTTGATGATGAAAGGACATATTCAGCTCATTGGTCCATTCATGCAAAAATGTATTTTAATACAGAGTCAGACATCTATGTTGCTTTAAAAAGAATTTTCTATCTGAACAAAAGTTTTCCTCCAGAACAGGCTAAAAAAAATTTACATTTTCCAGCAGGAAAAAAATGCCTTTGTGAACACCATCAGTGTGTCTCTGTATCAAAAATGGTATTTAAATACCCTGGAAGAATAGCAGCAATAGGAAACAATGGCTCCTCTGGATAGGGTACTCACAATATTGACAGTGATTCACCAGAATATATAGATGGGATCTGCATTTCTATAGGAGGAAGAAGTATTAGAGACCCTTGAAAAGAATTAAAAAAAACCCCACCACATGATTAAAGAAAAGTTTGCATGGAAAAAAAAAATTACTTTGAATTGTTTATCATGCTAAAAGAAAAGTGATTACATATCACTATAAAAATCTTAATGTATAAAAGCAATGTAAAGCCACAAGCACAAATTCAGATTAATAATATGAGGAAAATAATTGGTTTTTTTCCTTCAAACCCTTGCTAACTAGTAGTGAATTCTGCATTTCATAAGCTCCAGCACACATAAAACTTTTAACCTGAAAATACCTTCAAATACCTTCATGTATTCTCTTAGCAGTCACACATTCCCCAGGCTTGACATACACATATGTAACCTCCAGTTCATATTCAAATTGAGACTGGATGTTTAGTATAAGGAATTGTTGGTGGAAGCCCTGATTCTTCGAAAATCTAATAATTGGGGAGAATGTCATGAAAGTACATCATGATTAAGGGCTGCTCCCTCCAAACATGTTGTTATTCCAAAAAATATACAGTTTAGCCAAAATAAGTGGAACTCTCTTTGGAATAATCTTACCATAAGCAATTCTTCAACATCATTTCAATGAAGAAAAGTCAATCATAAAAGAAAATATCGAGATGAAAGTATTTAAACCAGAAAAAAAATTGTTTCTGGGGAAACTAATAAAATATCAATTAAATATAGATACCAGTCAAAGTTGATATATTAAAGTCATACCTTAATAGAGATTCTAAGATTTCAATATTTTATCTAACTTGTAGATGAGACACTGGATATTTTGCAAGTTTGAAACATATTACATGAAAATTTTGTATTTTAAATAAATACAGATATTTATTAGCAGTTTAAATTTCCTTTAAAGGTTCTTTTTGGATGCCTGGAATAAACCAGAACTGTTTATTCACAGACCTCACATCGACATCAAAATTCCCTTTGTGATTTAGATATCTTGAGAGCTATGGTTTCTGTGTAAGAAAATTATTGGATAATGTAATAAACCACTAGAGAAATATACTTACATACTATAGGCTTTTATCCTCCCAAAAGTAAGTACCTTGGCAAGGTATATTTCCACATAAATTTGACAATTATACATGCCAAAACACTTCATTAATCTATATAAACTGAAGTTCTTAGATAAAAATATTTATGTCCTTGTATCAAACAACATGGAAAACTTTTCTACTCTTTACTGGCAACAATTAACAACAGAGTCTGTTGTGTGATGGTAAAGTATATTCTTCTAAAAAGCTAGCAGAATGATAATATTTGCCTTTGAAAAATATTATAACCCACAGTAAAAGTATTTAATTATAGCAAAATATTTAATCCTAGCAAATCTAATGTTTCAAGAATTTTGATTGGATCTTTTTCCTTAATATACAAATTTCCATGGAACTTCAATAGATACATTGTTTGTTAATAATGTTATGTTTAGGCTTACATTTACTTTCCTTAAATACATGATTTTTATAGGACTTAATTCTTCCTCACTTAATGGCGTAATAACTTTACAATAGTTCCCTTGTAATAGACTATCTTGTATTACAGCCATTTTAAATTGAGTAATGACTGCACAGTCTGTAATTAACAAAATATTATCTTATATTTTAGCATTTATCTTTTAATATTATTATTATTAATTTTAATGCAACATTTACATTAATATTTTTATCTTCCTCATGTTTCTTTTGTTGGAATTAGGCTGGTAATTGTTCCTTGGTGTGTGTTTACAAACTTCAGGCTAAATTTCGCAATCCTTTGTTCATGACCGTGAGCACTTACTCATCAGTGCTAATTTTCCTGTGACCAAGCACCTTGATCACCCGCTTATCCATTTTCCTTCAAGCACATTGGTGCTATGCACTAACACCCACAATTTTCTCCTCATTTGAATCCCTCCGTAGAAGCTACTGCTTCTGCAATGACTACAAATGGCTCCAGTCTTACCCTGGTTGCTTTCTGCCTTACTGCTAAACTCCATTTGTCCTGTTGCTCCATTCCCCAGCTGAGCATGCAGGAAGAGCCCAGAGATGCTTTAGATCTTACACTGGGCATGCTCTTGGCCTTCACTGGTTTGTAGAAAGGATGTCCATTGGTTTGCCTACTTTTAATTTGCCTGTACTGAAGTGGAAACCTTAGCACCCCCTTAACACAAAAAGTGATGCTTTGCCTAATGGGTGCAGCTCTGAAATTAAGCTGCAAAATGCAGAAAGTCTCTCAATGAAAGGGATTTTTCATTTTCTTAAATTAGCAGTCCAGTGCTGTTAAGCCTTTTTTTTGTAAGGGTTGAATTTTCTAAAGTGTCTGAGGTGAGATGCCTACCATAGAAAATGTAATCTGAACAGCTAAAGTTTGGCATCCTAATAGCAACAGACAAGAACTTTATAATGAAAAATGGCAGGCTGCTTTAAACTGTAGAATTTGCTATCAGAAAAACAACCACTAGAAAAAAAATCCTAAATATTTCAAGAAAAAAATGCTATGTGATGCAAGTTATAGGCTGCCTAACCATGGATTCTATTGCAAAAAAATATTCACAGCCTTATTTTTCACAAGTGTCTGCAAAAACTTTGTTTAAACACCTGGATGGATTCAGCTTCCACAATAACAGGAGAAAGGAAGTAAAACAAAATCCAGGGAAGGTGAATAATTTAAGTATCTGATTACTTCTGTGATGGGGTAAATGTGAAGTAACTACAGGCATTTCAGAAATTTGCAAGTTCTCTATGTTTAAAGGGAAGCCATGAGAAAAGTGGAAAAAGAACAAAAAAGCAGTAGAAGATTTTTTTATCTGATTCAGAATACAATAATATAAGCATATCTCCCCAGTTAAAGATGTCTGGGGAGTTTTGTGCCATGGATCCTTAGTTATCTGAATTTTAAAAAAGGGTAATCAAGGAATCTGACAATACAAATTTTGTTGAATCTATTTTTTTTGAGAGTACTTGGCATGAGAACACACACTGAATACTTGTAAGTGTGCACTTTTATCCTAAGAGTATTTCTTCAATTTGAGGTTACACATCTAAGTTATCTAAACATCTAATGAGTACTTTGCTTAGTTTTTGAATTGGAGTTGGCTTTATCACTTTATTGCTAGTTATTTTGAATTTGAGTTATGAAAGTTGAATGATTAATTTTTCTGCCACCCTTATTAGCAATATTATAGATTAATTAGGTCCACAGTGACCTGATTAATTTATAAAAACTTTAACATAAAAGGCTTGTTCATTTTTCTTCAGAGAGGCAATATGCTACTTTCAATTTTGATAATATGCCACATAAACTTTGCTTTCAAGTTTCTGATTAAATCCTAAATTAATGGCAATTTTTAAAGGAAGGAAATACATTTACCTGTACCATGAAAGATTTGGTTTTGTTGATTGAGACCAAATGAAACATGCTGTAGGAAGTTTTCTTTTTTCCATTTGACTCAGTACCATGGGATCTCAACTGTGCATTTCATTCTATCAGAGAAAAAAATAGGCTGTAAATATGCCAAGCTTAATTTCATATTTACTAGATTTCAAACTAATAAATAGCATTAAACACATACAGTGTCAGGTCACAGAGGATAAAGCTGATTAACTTAAGTATCTTGCATTAATAATGACATTTTGGTTGCAGTTGAGATTACTTTTATCTACAGTCACAAGAACAGACTTTTTATCCTTTTAAATGTTGTGAAATGAGATCATGTAGCCATCATTAGGTCTACCTTCTTATCTATCTGTTCCAGGGTGAAAATAACAGGTGATTGATTTTGTAATCAATTTGCTTGTACTAATAAAACATGTTTTTATATAACTCAGAATAAAATGGAATGATAACTATTTCAATCAGTTAAAAATAATTACCTTGTTTTTAAAACCTACCTATGTGGCTTTAGTTTGCTTATTCAGCATGTCTTTATTTATACATATTGCATTCATTTTATATCTATCTATCTATCTATCTATCTATCTATCTATCTATCTATCTATCTATCTATCTATCTATCTATCTATCTATCTATCTCCTGTGTATATAAAGCTTCTATCAAAAGTCTCCAAAGTTAAAGTCTGGCACCATTTTTACCCAGTGAATCTTCTTGGCAAGCAGTGAGCTACAGCTAGAAACTCTGAAACGTGCACTCCTTCCTGTTTCCTGTTGCATGTAGCTATTTGTTTGTTACCTTTAATAGGTATGTTTGTTGGTTCTGGCAGAACAAATTGGCTTAGAAGGCAAAAGGTGTTAACGTGGGTACATTATACTAAATGCTCATATGGTTTGTGAGGGCTTCAAAGTTCTAGAACTAACAGCTCATTTTCATTGCAAATAAATTTTTAATTTATTTAAAATAAATAAATTTATTTTAAATTTTCTTGGGCCTTTTACTACACCTACAGGAGGGAAAAAAGTAGATTCTTTAGTGATAACAAACTAAAATTACTGAGCCAACACTTTTATTTTACAATCTTTATTCCGGTTGCTGCAAACTTCAGAGCCTTTATAAAGACATTTTTTAAACTCCAAGATGCTTTTTAGATTGCATTAAAAGATGGTACATTTGGAGGAAAGAAGAAAGAGTTACAGAGGAAGTTATTAGCTAAGATAGCTTAGAAGTTTTTTATTTTCATTCAAGCCAATTAAGAACATTAACTCAAAAGGTGAGTGAGAACAATGGCAAAGATTTTAAGTTCTGACTGGTGCTTTCTCACACTTTTTTTGCTTGAAGAGAATCATAGAATCACTTAGGCTGAAAAATATCTCAAATACCTAGCCATAAACCCAACACTGCCAAGTCCACCACTAAATCATGTCCCCAAATGCTGAAGCAGCTCCAGGGGTGATGACTCAAACACTTCCACAGGCAGCCTGTTCCAGTGTTTGACAAACCTTTTGGTGAAGAATTTTTTCCTAATATCCAATCTAAATCTCCCCTGGCACAACTTGAGGCCATTTCCTCTGGTCCTGACACTTGTCACCAGGGAGAAGAGGCTGACCTCACCTGGCTGCAGACTCCTTTCAGGTGCTTTTAGAGAGTGATAATGTGACCCCTGAGCCTCCTTTTCTCCAGGCTAAACACCCCCAGCTCCTTCAGCCTCCCACCACAAGCCTTGTGCTCCAGACACTCCACCACCTTCATCCTCACTTTTCTCACAGAAAAAAGCCAAAACTAATCCCCAACAACAACAACAAACACTAAACTAAATGTCTTAAGACAAAGAGAAGAAAAATGTTCTGGGGTAAAAAAATAAAAGCAGCCAAACAGAAGTAAATCAAGAAACACAAAGAATCAGGACTGAAGGAAGGAAGGACAGGAACATCTGTTTTGTTTAGGAAAATTTTGACATCTGGTTAGACCACTTCATGTTGTTTTCTAAGTCTCTCTCTCTCCTACCCTGTTCTGCTCACCATATTTTGAGGATTCTATAGCACATCCTCCCTAGTTTGCCATATTCAAATCATGTTGTAGACCTCTTAGTCTGAGAAGGATGAATTCCTTCCCAAAATTGTTGCCAACTTTGCTGAACCTTTGTATGCAAGGAGCTGACCTGCACTTTTATTCCCTGGGATAACTTGTGAGCATCACAGTTAGATAACAAACAAGTGGCAGGGTCAAAGGCAGATTCTGTTTGGATTATCTTCTGCTGGCTGTCCCCTCACCCTGTTTCCCATGCCCTGCTGTGCTGTTTGCTCCTGTGAGCCCCACCATCATGCTGCAGTGTTTGCCTCAGTGTTTCCCATGTCTGGGCCAGGACAGGTCCTTACTGACAGCTCTCCTCTTCTGCCTGTGCTCTCAGCATGTGCAGCTTTGTTTCCACTGCTGTGTGGAGCTCAACAATCATCCACCCCTGTACCACTGAGGCAGCTAACTTCTCTTCCCAACACAGATAGTTCTGTAAGAGCTGGTTCTGCATGCCTTGAAACCTTCACTACAGCTTCTCATTAAAACGATGAGCTTTTATTACTACCATAAACACATATGGAAGTAAGGAGTGGAAGTTTTCACAACTCATAAGAATTGAACTATTGGCCAGGACAAATCTGGTTTTTCCCTGTGAACCAGCAATGTTGATTTGTTCCAGTCTTTGCAGGATCCAGTTCTAAGTAATCTGTCACGATAAAAGAATATTTTTGCAGGAGATTTAACACTGGCCAGGATTTAAAGAGAAAATAAGTTTAAAAAGGAAAGAATTATAATCTTACTCCTAATATTTCTTCTCACTACAGAAACTTTTTTCTTATTTTTTTAAGTGGAAGCTGTAGCAAAGTTTCAGAAATGGTTGAATGTAAAAAATGTCAGTGCTTTTAAGTTTCTGTTTCAGTTATGTTTTATACAGGCATAGAAACTAATTGCAAACAGTTTTCTTTATTTTTCTAGTAACACTTGCATGTTTAGACAACTGACATATGTAAAGAGTGAGACAGATATGAAAGGTCTAACAAAGCCTACAAACACATCCTATAGACTCATCTTTATCCTGGTCTTCCACTCCCCACAGTAACCTTAGTCTTCCTCACTGGGTTCTCTGTTATATCTCAAAGGGGGAGGAGAAGGTCTGTACTACTCGTACTCCAGTCTCAGCATCAGATGTTATCTTTATGAAAATACATGATGATTGAAGAGCCACTGTCAATTTCCATTTAAAAAACAAATTTTTGCTTAGTCTGTGCAGTTGCAGTAATTATTTTCCAATCCAGAAAAATGCCACTGATTTAAAAGAAATACACACAAATAATGCGGAAATAACCAATTTATCCTTAATATTTTCATGTAGCTGCCCCAAGCAAAAAGGCAAATTGCAGTGAGACAAATATATACTGGACAGTTTGGAAGTTATTTGAAATTCTTTTGCTAGCCATATGTACTAAAATGCTTGGGTAATTCTAATTATTTATTTATTTTATTAATTATTTGTCAACTCTGCATAACATCATTCAAAAAGATGCGTATAAGATATCCTGTGATCTTTCTAAAATCTATCAGGTTATGTTTTGGGACTTCAACCCAAAAAAACCAAAAACCCAAGCCTTCTAAAAATTATGATAATTGTGGGCTGAAATTTACCAAATAAACATATTTCAAATCATGCTTTAGAAAAGATAATGCTACTTACTGCCACTTGAAATAAAATTCATAAATGAATGCATGATTTTTAAACTGGCTTATTCATGTTCTCAACATGGACTTTTGAAAATTCTTCTCCTTTTTTATTTTTTTTCCCCCCAATAACTGATCCTTGGCTAGCACCATGTCTCAAATCAGAGTAAAATGGATGTATTATAAAAAAAAAAAAAAAAAAAAATCCAGGGAATGTGTCAGGAGAATATGCACCACATATAATTTAATCTTGAAAAAGGCAGGATTCCCTTCCTTTTGGCCTCTGCCAATTCTGCCCACTTTATTATGAGTGATGCCCCACCCTGGGTAACACTGAGGTCAGGCACAGCCATCACCCTGTTTTAGCTTAACAGCAAGCTCAGTTCCACTTCTGAAATATCCTTGCCCACATGCAGCTCATCAGTAGATCATCAGTCAAGGACATGACATTTCTTTCATGTGATTTTAAAAGTAATAACAAAAATCTTACTGCTTTAATTACAGATGGCAGAAGGCATGGCTCATGTATATTCAGTCTTCAGAAGACCATCAGGATTGAGTGGCTCAGCCTGTGCTCCAAGTGCTGAGCAGGTGGATTGCCACGGGAAGGGAAAGCATCACTTGGGCTTTGGGCTGCCAAGAAACTCAAGCTGCAAATGACCCTAATTATGCTTTTCACTAGAAAGCAGATAGCTGCATTTTGGTGCCTGACCAAAGGGCTTCCTTGAAACTTTGTGGCTCTGAGGGGTGGCAGGAAATGCCCAGCACCTTATCTGATGAGCTGTCTGTGACCTTTGTAGTCATGGGAGTGCTCAGTGCTTAGCAGTACCCACTCTGGCACCCTCCCACCACATGCTCTGCATCCCTGAGGGCTGCTTCTGTAAGTCCTCTACAGGTGAAGGAGTGGCAAAGGAGTTGGATGACCAGGTTAAGAAGATGGAGTGGTTACTCACAAGACATATTCTGAGTTTTTTTGTTGTTTGACTGTGTGTGACTAATGTGTCTGTTCAACAAGATAGACTGTATTTTGTCCTACATGCATGGAATTTGCTGGAAAATGAAAGTTTTGTCTTCTAAAAATGTTAGTGTTTTCTCACTCTTTTGCATTGGAAGGATGTTCAAGATGCTATAGTTCTCCATGAAGATAACTTGCTCCATGTAGAGGCATAGGAAGAGATGCTGTGATAGTGCCACTCCCACCTAGTCTTTGACTATTCAACAGGACCCCTGGATCCCCTCTTACAAGCCTGGGTGGGGAATTTTCCCTGCTGACAGTGTTTCCTGGTTAGCCTAGGCATGTTCTTCTGGCAGGCTCTGTCCCTTGGGGCAGGCAGTCTGCTAACTGCATAGAAGTTATTCATGCACAGAAACCCAACAGTCTCAGTAGCACTGTGGGGTGGTGTTGGGTTTTTCTCAGCCCTAACCCCTGGAGGCTTCAGCCTTTTTTTTTCCTTTTTTTGGCTTTGGACCTGCACCTCTAAAGCTGGTTTGGTCAAAGCTTACACAGTAAGTTCAATGATAAAGCTGGAGAAAGATTGATGTGCTCTGAGTTCAAGTGTGTAGCTGTGTCGTGACCCAGCTCTTACTTTTGCTTGTAAGATTTGATAGTCTGCTAAACAGCAGCAGACCTGATGCACTCTTCATGCATGTTGAAAGGTAAAGAAGATTAGCATATGAGGCAAATCCCATTTTGTGAAGAGAAGAACCTTCATTTTAATGTGAGGAAAAATTGTCCAAACAGAAAATGAAGTCACAGTTAGCACTACTTTTCTCTATATATTCACAAAAGCATTACAATTCTAACAGCAAAAATAATGTTTAAGTATTTTTGTGTTATTTTAATAATTTGTTCAGTGATCATATTTCAAAGTTAATTAAAGATTGAAAAATGACAGCTCCACTATCACTTTTTGTCTTTCATTTGTGTGTTGGTACATGGCAAATCAGGTTAAAAATCGCCTAATAGAGAATTGAGTTCAGATTTTTTAACCTTCAGCATTGCAGAATTACTAGACCTTGACTGCTACCACAAATCTGAAATTACCACCTTGCAGGTATGCACGTTTGGCTAACAATTTAAATTAAGTTTCTCAAATAGAGATTTAATTTAGTTTTAAGAGGAGAGTTATTGTATGCTAATTAAACACCAAATCATTCCTAAAAAGGTATTTACTGAGTTTTAACAGCTGTGTAATAGAACATCTATGTAGTTGTTCACCTTACATAAACAGGCTCTTAATAATCAATGGAAATTCAATTAAGGTTAAAAAGATCCTATGGAAGCTCAGTAAATTACATGTATATAAATCAGCATGTAAGGCCCTTCATTTAAAATGTTACTAGCAGTTTAATATTTTCTTATATGTATTAAAATTTTATGTTATGGTAATATTTTCTTCCTCCTTCTTTCCTTCCCAGTAATATAACTTCTCATTCCCTCATATCTGCATAGCTTTCCTTTTTCCTCCTTAGTCCTGGCTAACTGGTGATCAATATTCTTCTAAAACTCTATTTTTTTTTTCTTGCCAATTCATTTATAAACTTTTAAATTACTATTTAAACTGAATCTAATGTTCCTCTTGTTTTTTGGGTGTTTGTTGTTTTTTATTTTTTTCCCTCTAGCTTCAACTTTGAGCATAATTCCAAAGAGCAAGTTCTAATTCCATGCATCTAACAGTCTGGTAAAAACTGAAGAGTAAGAATACTGCCTGTACATACATTTACATTTACATTTACATACATTTAACAATCTTGACAATCAGAATCCATCAATACATTGCAGGTCAAGAAACATCAACTGTTTTCCCCAGGAAAGGAAATTTTCTTGTTCTATTGAGAGATTAAATACAAATTCCTGTATGCAATCAAAGATAGAAAAGTGTTAAAGTCTGAATTTCATTTTGTTTTAAAACAGAAAGCAAAAATGGGAGAGTCTGGAGCAGGTTTGTTCTTTCACCTTTGATATGCAAGTGATATTGCTTGAGCATTTCTGAAATTTTAGGTGGAGTTTGACATTAATATCTGGTAGGATTGAGATTGCTTTTGAAACAAAAAAAATCCCACACTTTTGAAGAGCTTTCTTTATATAATAAAGATTATATATATATATATATATATATATAATATAATAAAATAAAGGAACCTAATAGTTCACTGAACTGGGTTGGAAAACTGGGGTTTTGTTCTTTGGGGAATTCCTGACACCTGGCACTTTGTTTTCATTTTGAATTTGATCAAAATTCTACAGATTTGAAATTCAGGTTTTTGAGGGTATTTTCATGCTGTCCTAATAGGTCAGTCATTCTTATCTTTGGAGATGTAAACAGCGATGGAAAAGTTAGAAAAGACCTGAGAGGTGTCTTGGGGACTGGAGGAAGGAAAAGCACATCTTGGCTCTGTGCCTTGCTCTGCTGCTGCTGTCATTTGTAGGATATCCCCTTGATCAACGCCTTTATACTAGTTTCATAATGGATTTGAAGAGGAAAAAAAAATATATTTAGCACATTTTTCCGTAATACATCCACCAGTGGGGGCTACCTTGATGACTTGCATATGGAATGGTTTTCATCCTTGTAGAAGACTAGGAAATAGCAATGTTCTCCTCTGTACAGCTGGGTTTTGAGCACTGTCTGGTATTTAAATACAAAATAATTGTTGAAATGTGAGTGTCAAAAGAGTGAGTGGGAAGACTAATTAATTGATGTTAGCAGACAGACTTTTATGTTGCATGATGGATGGAAATCTGTGTTGAATGAGTGAACAACTTTAGTGAAACACAATGTCTCTACAAATTCTTCATCCATTTCAAGAAAGATCCCTTCCAAGAGCAGAGCATTTTCAAGAAGTCAATAGCCTGTATTAAAATACTGAATGATTTCTCATTTAACTTGCTCTTTAATGATAAATTTTCAAACATAGGAATTAAAGAGAAAAATTAACATTATAAAAATTGGAAAGGTAAACAAAATCTAATTTCAACTGGAAGAGTGAGAATTGAAATGTGAGTTCTCTTTTTTGACAATGTAGCTGCTGCTTTGATTAAGATTTCATGAAGTATTTCTCTGTATGAATGAAGTCATGCAACCTCTTGAGAACTTTAACAAACAAAAATCAATACAGAACAAACAGGCAGTTTATAATTTAGTAGGGTGCCCACAACACACACAAGCCCAACAAAATAGGAAAATGAACCAATGATTCATTGTGTATAGCTGTCAATCCTCCAGCTGAGAAGAACTCAGCCCTTTACTGTACTTGGGTCAACACTAAAATGCTGAAATCATCTTCTTTGAGAGCTCTGTTTTAAAGGAGAAAAATAAGTGCCTCAGTGTTGTCATTAAGGCTGTAAGACCAAATGAAACTAGAGTGGAAAAAATTGTTAATTTGGAAAACAACTCCCTTCTCTCTGCTAGCATTGATTTCTGGAGCTGCCTCTGAGTTATACAACTTTTAAAGCTCTAAAACATCTTTACCACCTCTGGTTTGTGTCTGGAGATGGAATTTGAAGAGTAAAATCCCACAAGAAAGCTCTATTTGAAACACTTCCAAACCAATCTGGAAAAAAGCATAACTTCAGAGAGTTCAGGATAGTGTTTCATAAACATCAAAACATTTTTGTTCTGTCTACTGACAACTTGCTGTAAGTGATTTGAGGTTAAGTCTTCAACAGTAGTAACTTAGAGAAATGCTAGCATCAGACTGTGTGCAATATTTTGGGTGATGTGCATGAGGAAACAAGAATAAGCCCACAGAGGTACATTTCCATCTCAAGTAATCTGTGACATCAGTCTGTGGTCAATTAAAACAAATATGCATATGTTGAATTCATTATTTGTAAGAATTATCTTATGTATTTCTGGTTTATATTAAAATATTTTGGACCCAAGTGTAGCTGGGGGTTGATATAAAATGCTGAGAATAAAATAATTACAAAAGTAAGCACAGAAAGCCTGTATAGATTTAGGACATCACCCGTTTGGTTGCTCATCAGAGAATTGTAAATACTAGTTGTGGGGATGACTTATTTTTTCCCTATGGACATAAAATTATAGACATAAAAGTTGAAAACTGCTACATTTGCAAAAGATTAGCTATATATGAATATTTTAACAATGTTTAAAATGCCTTAATACTCAAACTAACCTATGCAGGTATAATTTTGTGCAAGAATTTCTGCAGCTGCCAGGTCCTTTAAAACCTTTTATTTAAGTTGTATAAACAGTTCTTTCCTTCTGCTATTCTGTCCTGTTATTATCTGTGTTCTAAATCCAACACTGAATTTAAGGTTTTGTTGTTTTCTATGCTGCCAATTTCCTGTTGCTCTTTTTCCTCTTCTTCTCTGTATAATGTGGAACACTTTTTTTTAGGTTAATTCTTAAACTATTGACTTCATCCTTATTTTAAATTAAGGGACATGAATCTGTTCATTCCTAATCCACTGTTGGATTACATGGACTTGAGAGTGTGTGAATTGCCTTTAAAGCATATTTTGATTTTCATTTATAGATTTGCATATTCAGAACACTGAAATTTTAGCATAGTTGTCTAAACTGTGCTGAAATGACTCTCTCCTCCTTTCCCTTTTTTGAATCGATTGTAACTTTGTTAATAAATGAACATTCTGTCTTAAACATATGGATGGATGGATGGATGGATGGATGGATGGATGGATGGATGGATGGATGGATGGATATAAAGTAAGGTAAAATATCAGATTTTAAAGAGATGTAAATTGCTGTGACTCTTTTCACCGTGGATTCACCAAACAATGCAGAATTGCAGCATCTAAATATTGGTCCCACTTTCTCCAGTACCTGTCACCATGGCTGAAGCACAAATTCCTAATGAAAGTGCAATAACAGGAATTCATGAAATCAAGACAAGTAATCATATAACCGGAAATAATCATATAACTGGAACTAAAATCAAATTAATAAAACACTTTTCATTAGCATGCTTAAGCCTAAACTTGTACAATTTGTTCATGAAGAAAAATTGCATCTAATGTGGAAAAGACAAGCTTGTATATTTAAGCAGTTTGGTACAATATATGCAGAGATAAGAAATAGGATATTTTAATCCATTGCACTTTTTAATCTATTGGATATAATTTTATGATCAAATCCTCAAATGCTTGCACCATATAATCTCTAAAAGTACAATTGTTTTTTCCTATTGAAAGTTTTCTGAATATTTCCCCAGTTTGGGGAAAATGATAGAAGCATTGTTGTGCCATTTGGTTTGTAACTATCTCAATGAATGCTTCACTCAGGTCAATAAAAATGTGGTAAGATGTGCCCTTACTGACTAAACAAGAAAAAACTTTTTTTTTAAGTACCCACAATTGCTCTCTAGAACCTTTAATTAAGTGCCTAAATTATTTCTCTCTCAAAAGGATGAAGCACCTGTGTCCCTGACACGTCAGCAACATTTGCTTTCTGCCAAGCCCTGTCTTTGGTTTTACCACTGGGAAGAGAAATCTCTTTGTTGTGTCTATTTTCACCATGTGTGTGTAATAATTAGAAAAGGACCTTAAACACAATTTTTGACTACACTTTAAAATGTATCATTATATTTCTGGAAGAAAATAATTAATAGTGCACATAACTTTCAGCTGTACAAATCTAAGCTCCAACTCTGCACTGAGATAACTTCATAAATATAACCTGACAAAAGTGTTATTTCAAAAACAGTGGGAGAAACAGCTGTACAGATATTTTGAAATCAAGCCAGTGTTACTTAAGTGCCTAAATGTGGATTTAGAACTCTACCTTTAGGCATCTGAAATCTGTGGCCACATCTATTTTAAAACATCCGCTAACATCAGGAGGAGTAATTCATGCTTATTTGAGGTCTGAATTTAAATTTCTCAGCTTTGGGTTTCCCCTTTTCTTCCCCATCTCCCACAGCTTTGCTTAATACTGCAATCCACCTACCTCAGCCCATTTTAAAATTGTATATGAATTAACAAATAATAGGCAAATTAATGTTAATATCCCCTTTTATCTTAATACTGTTTCTGTGACTTAATATTGTTTCCCCTGAATGTAAAGATAAAAGAATTGAGCCTAGATACAAATAATGACAAAATCATGGATGCTCTTCAGCTGTTTATTTATTTTAGGAAATAGTTGGAAAGGGATATTCACTTCATCCTTTCTTGAACTTCAGTAATAAAAACTTTGGAGTCATATATTTTACAGGTTGAACCCTTATTTCAAGTCTTCTGTATAGAAGCCAAGAGACTGAAAGTTGGAAGAAAAACGAATGTGTAGGTTAGTTTTTGTATATCTATGTCTGTATATGGGTGTTTTAGTCCACTTCCAACCTATTTAAGGCTTTCCACAACAAAGAAAGAGAGAAAGACATGGATATTTTAGGTTTTTTTCCTCCTGAAATTGCTTGAAAGGAAAGGAATAAATCCATCAACATGAAACTCTGCACTTTAATGTCCAGAGCATTCACTGAAGGTTGGGAAATTTCACTTCCTGTTATTTGTCCTTGTACATTTTCTGTTCTATACACTTTTCAGTATAAAATGTGCCAGAAAACACTGAGATACATGTTGAAAAAGATGAGCTTGGTTGCTCAGGTGAAAGAAAATATTTTTAGGATTTGGCTAAAAAATGAGTGTTGGCAGTCTTGAGTGAGATGAAATGCTCTTCAGTAGTCAGTAAGAGATTCCAGAATTTTAGTAAATAAAATCTGCTTTAAGAAAATACAGTTGTTTGATTGCTTTGGAACAAACACCCCATTTTTTGTAAAAAAACCCTTCCTTTTGTGCGTGAATCTTGAGGATATAAAACAAAATTTCCTTCAAGAACATCCAGAATATATCAGTACAGCATATTACAGTAATTGCTGCTTTTGTTTTGATGGCCCACATTTCCCCATAGTATCTGTGATTTCAGCATGATTAAGAATCATTGATTTTTTTTCCCAGCACTCCTCTCTCTCTTCCTCACTCCCTCCCTCCCTCAAAAATATTCTACAGCACCATTTCAACATATTCTAGGATCAACAATAAAATAGTGATCTGACAGCTAATTTTGATGATAAAGTTATTATATCTTTAGTTATTATGACTTGTTCAAACAAGATGTCATTAAAACGAACATTTAAATACATTCTTCCTTTCACACGAGTTCTGCCAAATAAAATTGTGTTGAATTACACAGTTTCAATCTTGGCAAAATTATACAAATGTAATCCAATGTATAGCTTTTTATATCATGTGTTAATTTTTTAAAATGACAGTTAAATAATTAAATTGGAATGTTAACAGCAGAGGTTCTTTCTCCAGAGAAAATTACATTGCCATTAATCTCACTTCTTTCTGATGTTTTACCTACAGTGTTATCAGAGGTCTAAAATCCAAAGCTGAGTAAGGAGCTTTAATTTTAACTTTGTACATTTTAGGGCAATACAAATTCAAGATGTTGCTCTAAACTTCATCATAATTATGTCACATAGCATTGAGATTTTAATAATGCACTTTATTTAATGGCTTACTGAATTCTGCACCAGTGTGGAGTAGAGTTGCATCCACAATAAAAACTTTAATATATTTCTGTCCAATCTTAAGATATTTGAAGTTCTGAAGACCTGGAAAGCTTTGTTTTGTTTTTAATTTTAGGTCATTGTAAAGAAAAATATTGTCCATCTGTCAAAATTTACATAGTGGTGATACATTTTACCTAGATTATGAATTACTAAGGATCTAAAAATATAACACAATTCTTTTAATTTTATTTTTTGCTCCAGAAAAGAACTTGGCCTAATTAAGGCATATTTTGTGAAATAAATTGCATAGCAGTAACAATGCCCTGTATAAATATTTACTTGTACAAGATGCTTTTCACTGTGGCTGTGTTTTATAGGCCATGCAGGAATTAGTTCAACCAACAGTGAAATGTCATCACCTCTAGAGTAAAATGTGGCAGTTGTTTAACAATGTACATGAATGATACAAAACAGTATACAGCGAATTAAAGGTATTTAAATACTTTATTTAGTTGCAACTGTAGAGAATATTTAAGCTGGCATAACGTATTTACCCGGTTTGGACTTTGTCCAGGATGCTGCAGTTAACAATTTTAGCTCTTGTGAAATGTGCCAAGGGATATCTAATTAGCCCACTTGGTCAGCATCTTAGATTTATGTATGGTGCACAGATAATACCACCAGCAGCATCTCAGTGCAGCATGATTCAGTGTGGAGCCAGAGTGAAGAATACCACCTACTGAGTGACCAACACCACTTCCTACAACAGCTGGGTTTTCCTTGGAGGTCTTCCATCCCAATTACACAGCAGGCCCAATCTTGCTTAGTTTATGAGATCTGACAAGATCAAAGCCCAAGGTGGTACAGCTACAGACTTATATTGTCTTGTGTATTTGGCTTGCTAGCAAATTTATGTCAAATACATGTATCAAATGATTTCTAGTCAGATGCATTATTGTGTTCGTGAATGTATGAAAGAAAGAGGAAAAAAATAATTATTCCAAAGCTAAAAAACAAAAATTGTATTTACACACACACACACACACACATAGATATATATATATATATATATATATATATATATATGTTTGAAAGAGTCACAAAACCTGCCTTCATCTTCTTCACCTGAAAAGACTCTTCAAGTCTATTCTTTGCATCAGAATTGAGGAAAGAGTGACAATTTCTATTAAGTGTTTGTAAAATTGTTTTAATGCACCTGTAAATTTTCTTTTGACCAGTCTGGTTTTTAACTCACTTTAAAATAACTTTTCAAAGCATCAGAACTGTCAGAAATGCAAACCAGCTTAGTAGTTTAAGTGTATGTCCTTTTACACATTTGTTTCTTCTGGAATTAATTCAGATTTTATTAGTCTTCCAATACACTGCCAAATGAACAGAAGGAAACATTACTCACTTTCCCTCATAATATCCATCAGAGGGCTGTGCTGTAAGCAAAGTCCACTGGTGCTCTATCATGTTTTTTTTAGTTTATAGGTGTGGTTGAAGACATTATAACAATTCCACCCACAGGTAAGTAATTGAGTACCAATTATTGACTCCCTTTAATAAAATTTTCTCCTGTGCCCAAAGATGTGAACCTCAGTCTACAGTGTGCAGTTACAGCATGTCTGTCTGTTCTAAGGAGAATATATTGGAGCATATACTCTTGTGCAAGTGTTTCTGTGTGAGCAATGCACACAGCTCATGGGTCTGGCAAGCACCACTAGCCTGTCTATTCAGGAGTACAGGAGACTTTTGCTAAATAACCTCTCACGTGGTGCAGCCTCAGCTAACCTATCTGGGGCCTATATTCATTCACAGCACTGAATTTTTATTTTCCCATCTCCTCTTCCACCTACTTGAATCTTCTGGGAAAGTCAAAGACAAAATTATTTCTATCTGATATTTCCCAGGCTCATCAAAGAAAACAATCAGTTAACAAAATGATTGGTAATACACTTAGCATTTCACAATGCTGCCCTTCCCTGTATATATCAATATACATTTTCACTTTTCCTGGTAGGATTTGCAGGTGACAGTTTCACTACCACCTTGATTTATATAATTTTTATCTCCCTAATTACCTGCCTACTCCCAAAGTCTGGTTATAATCCTTAATTGTTTACAAGTAACTGAAATGAACTAGTGTTGAAGTTTCTCTGTTCATTGTTTATTCCTTGTGGCAATGAAAACTGACTGAGAGACAGTGCTTTGGTATTTCTTTTCAACCTTGAACAGCATACTAATAGGCAGGTGGATTGACAGGTAGACTGATATTGGCAGGGCTAGGGGAAGGGAAAAATTGCTTGACAGAGCCTGTCTTTATGGGATGTGCACAGGGATCTCCAAAGTAAGGTATGCATAAGTACCAGCTCCTTTCCTTTAAGTCTTACTGACTCTTGACTTGTGCTTTAGTATTTATTGCTGACAAAATACATATATGTATTTTCAATATTTGTTCTTAATGAAGAAAGTATCAGGCCACTTCAAATCATCTGCTACTCTCATTAGCACCCTCGGTGTCTCAGAAGCTTTAAAAAAATGTGTACAGCTATTATAAAAATTGGTTTGTTTATATATCCAAAATTCAATGTAGAATGGTAATTTTACTTATATTGTGTAGTAATAAGTCACTGTCCCTTTCTGTTGCCACTATGTGGCAGATAATCATTTGCTCATGTTGTAGAAACTGTGCATAATATGTTTCATATTAGCATTTTTTACCTAGATAAAAAGCTACTTTTCAAGTGGTAAGGTTTTGGGTTTTGAGATTGTTTTTTTTTAACAGTGTTTTAATGCAAATGTTTATTTTAAAACTCAGAACAATCCCATGCACTGGAAAATTATTCTTTAGCTCAAATTTCTTTTTCTCTCTTCTTCTGTTTGCATACTCAGTTTAAAAAATCCTCTTTTTCTAGTTCAGAAAGCTGAGATGTGAGAGTAAGAGGTGATTGAGAATCTGAATGCTCAACAGCATAGGCCATAAAGTATCTTTGTTGGCACTTGTGAACTGAACTGGGACAGCACAGCTGGATCTGAACATTAATCCCTCAATAATTGATGATTAATCTATTAAAGTTTAATGGAGAGTTGATAAGTAATGGTCTGGCTGCCATGTCACTTGATTGTAAATATAGCAAGTTGCCTGGAAATGTGTTTTTTTCTTTTTTTCCTTCAGAAGCAAACATAGAGGAAGGAGAAAGAAGGAAAGAGAAAGCTAATTGGAAGGAGCAAATATGTCCATGACAAAAGTTTGGGTCAAGGAACCTGTCTGCACCGTGGCAAGCACAAAGCACTGGTGGCAGCCAGAGAATCACTCACACAGACAGACTCCTCAGGCAAACTGCTTCATTCCAATTCTGTGCAACACAGTTCAGTCTAGTGCACTCTGTAGGTTACCTAAGAATATCAGACTGAGCATGTTTTACCCTTTTAAAGTACTTTTTTGAAGCAGTAGATGGGGTTTTAGACAGGAAGAAAACCCAACCCCAACCACTAACAAAACCAAACCCCTTCTAATAGGTAAGTTTAGTTCTGAATTTCTTTGAGATACTGTAGGAGGTGGAGGATTGCACATGTCAGTGTGAAGTGGCAGTGTCTCAGTATTCTATCAAAGAGCTGCACTTGATGATGAGAGCACATTTCAGGACATCTTAGACAACATGTGGCATGGAAACCCCTTTTAGCACAGATGACATTTTTTATTAATCTGTGGCCTTGCATGTCCAGCCATTACACTCTGTTGTGGCCTTAGCTCTCTTTCCAGACAGAAGAACAAGGCCTGCTCAAGTGTGAAATTCACTGGTATGAATGAGACCAGAATCTTCCATCACTTTTAATTTTATCTCCTACCAGTCATCTACCATTAGAAAATGGGAAGTAGGACCATATATCTGTTCCTGTGGCAAACCACCAACAAATACCTTTGTTGTATTTGAGTATTTGTCACACTGGATGTTATAAGATAATTTAGAATGTGTTTATCTGTCTGTGGCATTTTGGGTTGATAACAGAAAGTGACTTGAAATTGTTTGATCCCTTTCACCTGATGTTGCTTGCTATTAGGCTGTGAGGTGGGGGGGTACCTGGATGCCTGACACCCAAAATAGTTGAAGAAACCAACTCTTAGAGTATGCAAGTAAATGACTTATGTTTGAGGGGATGCATGATTCGAATATTTCTGTTCAGAAACATAATTTCTATTTGTATACCTTTAAACTATGAAGGGAGAATTTGTTATCCATCTTCTTCCTGTTCACTTTCTTTCATCACTGTGAGGGAAAATGTCATCTAGGAAAAAGCATGGTACTGATGTGTAGCTGTATTACAGATACTGATGGAAAGTTACTTAAGTTAAAATATTTTTTTTAACTTAACTATGCTTTTTTAGGTAAATTACATCCTTGATGCATTATAAAGTTTCATTTAGCAATGTCTGAAAAAAGTTATGCTATGAAGATCATGGAGAGTTAAAACAATATTCCCAACTGCCATAGAGTGACCTGGAGTTGTTGAGCTGATAGAGCTGTTCACCATATTACTTCTCACTATATTTGAAAAGACACAGTGGTAGGTTTGAAATCAAGAAAATTAATAAGAAAACAATTACATTATCCTTCATTTTAAGAAATAAATGTTCATCTGACACTTGGACATAGCAGTCAATAAAGAACACATAATCTTTGATTTGCTGAAGCAATTTTATATGGTTTTATAAGTTTATAATATGACAATTATACATAGAATGAAGATGTAATAGTGCCACAAATATTTTAAATGTACAATTTAGCATGAAAAATATTGTAAATTATGCGTAATTTTATCTCTAAATGCTGCTAGGACAATTGAGAAGTCTGAATGAAAAGCAAATCCAGCTGAAATATGACAGATTAGGTTATGATGAAAGCATGAGCCTAAGCAAATATCATGTGATTTAGAAGATTACCTTTTAATAAAAACAAATATTTTTAAAGATACACATAATTCAGAAAGGAAGAAAGGATTATTAATGTATATTTATATCCAAATGCACTGGAGAAGAATTTTTTAAAGGCTATATGACAGGATTGCCACACATGTAGGGAAAAAGAGGTGCAGTGCCAGTCTTGCTGCTGTAACTGAGCAACGTCGAGTGCCAAGATATGTTTCATGTGTCTGAAGAGATAGAGAATTTCTTTTTCTAGTAATCATTTACCTCAGCATATCTTAACATAGAAAGTAAAAAAGATGTTTGACTTCTAAAAGTGCAATTGTAAGTGGAGATAGTAGCACGTTTTAAGGCAATGATTCAAAGAAATACTACTCAGTTAAACAAAAACAAAGCTCTAGAACAGAGCCTCACCTTGGTGTGATAGACAAACACATGTATATTTACCTTGGCTTCAGATATACCAGAGCATTTACCTTGTAAAAAAACCAAACCAAACCAAACCACAAAACCAACTCTGTGCTTGCAACTCTAAGCTGGTGAAAGCATTCCAGGCCCTCCTCAATAAAGCACAGTTGGGTGTAGCTACCATTGGTTAAAGGCTGCATATTTTGTATACTCCTCTCCCAGCATATTTTAGCAAGCATAAGTGTAGTATGAGGCACACATTTGCCTGTTCCTATCACTCTTTATAACTCAGGCCATGCCAGCAGTGATTCCAACTCCTTTTTGGGCTCATTTGCAGCATTCAGCCTCAGGGTGGCCAATGGGCTGTTCAAGAGACTGAGTCCAAGACATATTTAGGCTTACTTGGGAATTTCATGCAGCCTGTGTTCCAGCCTTGTCTTCAAATCTCTTTTTTACTCCTGTTGAGTCAAATGGTAATAAAAACTTTATTCATGGAGAAATGGAGAGCTGGAAAACTTTGTTTTCATCTTGCAGAAATACTACGTCAAGATGGTGGCTGAGTGGAACAATAATAGAAGCACAAAACTTAACTTACAGAGAAGAGGCCAAGGATTTGTGGAAGGCAAGCTCACCAATTCAGGAATGTATTGGGATTTGGGGGCTTTTTAACCTCAAATCTTATATGTAAGCATCAAAACCAACAGGTTACGTTGGATAGACATTGGATAGGCATTGGATAGGCATCCAACATCTTATTTCCACCTGACCAGTAATTTTCTATTATTTTAATTATTGTATTTTATGATATCTAGTTTTTATGACCTGATTCCCATCTTATGAAGCAAGCAGTAACTACACAAGTTGTGTAATACTAATCATATTTAAAAATAATATAAAATCTTCATACTTAGAAATTGCTGTCTTTGCAACAACTTGTTCCAAAGGGAAAGGTAATTGTATTATAGACTAATTTGAAAAAGTCTGCAATAAAAATCAGTCAAAGGCCAACCAGATTCAGATGCCACTGCTGGAAAAGCATAATCTATAAACTGGCATCTGGGTTCTTCATCTGCCAAGCTTGTCCCCAGAGTAGTTAAATTGTCTGGCTCCTGTGCATGAATTGACAGGGCAAACAAACCAGAGAGGCCTATGTTTGACATCACCAGTAACACAATAATGTCAGATCCATCTTCAATGGAGTATGAAGACTTCTCAACTCTCACTGATCACCTGCAAGACTGAAAAAAATTCTGAATTTAACATATGGCTGGTTTTTGGCCTCCCACGTTCTACCATGTTCTAAAATTGTTCTTGTTATGAAATAATTGAGCCTTCATATGGATTTCAGTAACCTTTCCTTTTTTTTTTTTTTTTTTTTAAGAGTTCCTGGTGTGCCATTTTGTGTGCCAAAGATAATAGAAAAATATATCATTCTTTATAAAACTCTGTACTTCTGCAGAACTGAAATTTGGATGCTTAAAATCTCTACATTTGAAATTCATTGGTGCCATAAAAAAACCCAGGCCTCTCAAATATGAAGGCAGATAAAATTTCTGAGACCTACTATTAAAGGAGGTTTAGATGAGACAGAAAAAAAATACTTCTAATTTCTTTGCAATGAGGATTGAATCTCATGTCATTTCACATATGAAACTTTCCAGAATTTTGGCCAAAAGTTCCCCATGACATATACAGTCATAGACTGGACTTTCCCATGGGAAACCTCTGTATTAGAAGCCATTTTACAAAAATAGAACATTAATTTTTCATACAGGTAGTTTCCATAGCCTTTCTCATACAAATTAAAAATTTGAGAGGGAAAGAAAATTGCCTTTCAATCATTAACATCACAGTGGAAAGTAGAAAGCTTCCTTCTAACATGGTGAAAATGGCAGTGTCAGCAGTTAGAGTCTGAAGGTTTTATAGCTGGCCAGGATTTCTTTATGTCTTCTCTACCACAGGAAGGCTTTTTCAGAGCATCAATTCTCTGGCCACAAAGAACCATCTAATAATTTCAGCCCATATTTTTTCATGAGTATTATTTTGATGACTTTTATTTTTTCCTTCAGCCAGTCCTTCCATGCCTAAATTTATTCAAATTGATAGAACCCTCTGAGCTACTTCCTCATGTGTTCATCTTTCCTTTTCCTAGGACAATGATCCCAGCTCTCTTGCTTTCCTGCTACCACATAGGATTGATTCTCCTCACTGTTGTACATTCTGAGCTCTGGCTTGAATTCCACTCTCCTGAATGTGCATGGTGTGAATAGATACCAACATTTCAGATGAGTTCTCCATAGTGCTGTGTACAAACACTTTAATGTCTACCCATCCAAGAATACATCAGCTTTTTATTCCCTTTTATTTCCCCCTACAGTAGACCAGGTTCATGTTGTGATGGGTAAACAGCCACTGGTCTTCTTCCTCATTAGATTAAGCTTGATAGGTTCTTTTTCTGTAGCACATATTCCTGTTAGGCCCTAAGGGTGAGGTTCATGTTCTATGAATATTTGAATTTCATCCTTTCCCCCTTACTCTTCAGTCTTCATTTGCTAGGAAGAGGAGCAGAGCAGTGCAAGTGTTCTGCTTTCAGACAGGTCATCCTCTGTGTATACCATGTTTTCTCAATTTGTATCACCAGCTGTTTCTGGAAAAAAATGTTGTCTTTACCAAAATCTTTTATAGAGCATCCAAGCAGCTCAATCAGAAGGCTAGTCTTAGGTTTGTCACCATTTGATCTAATAATTTCCCTGTCAGTAAAATTTACTGCTTTCTGCCTTACAGCTTTTATCCTGTTTTTTACTATCTCTCAGCTTCCCTAGATAATTAATAATTTCTGATATAACAGCAAATTCCATATTTAACTAAGTTCTTATTTCAATATTATGAAGACTGGGATAAAGGGAAGTGGTTTAAAGTTATTTTTTTGACTGAGGAAGATTCTTTTTCTTTACAAGAGGAAAATTAGTATAATAACAGAGATAGGTTATTCAGTTTAATTTAACTTTTCTCTGACTAGACACTTAGGTTTGTGTTCTGGTGTCTGAACAAGCACTGTTTTATTGCATTCATCTTTGCTGCAATTATTTTCAGAGGCTGCATGCAATAAAGGTTCTCTTCAGCATCCCATGGTTTTCAAGAGAAAGTGGCAGTGTGAATGTCTGTTATGTGTCAAGAGCCCTTCAAAAGAGGCAAGCCCTTAAGATGGAGGCTATTTAAAAGTGAGGGTTACATGCTTTTCCTCTCTTGAAGAAAAAATGCTGACATTTAGGTATTTGAAAATAAGTAAATGGAGTAAGTAAATTAAATTTAAGGGAATTTCAGTGAGTTTCATTGAATCAAAATTCTTTTTCTTTTCTCTTGGGGGAGAAAGAAAAGCTACTTAAAGACAATAGTATAATTGTTTACATTTGAAAAGAGTTTCACAGTGCCACTTGTGACAGGTTTTACAGCACAGACTTTGGTAAAAAGTACAGCACTAACTAGAATAAGTTGTCTGTTTCTCAAGTTCACTTTTTAAAATTTTAACCAAATTTTGTGATAATGAAAGAAAAATTATGTATAAGATGTATCTGAGAATTATCATTGATGTGATTCCATTACTTCAGAACATTATGCTCATTTCATGCTGGATATTTAGTACCATTTGTGTAACCACATTATAGTGAACTGTGAAAGTTCACTGTATATTAGACCAGCCTTAAAACATGGCTCTTTATGGTTCTTTAAAGTGGGCTGTGATGAAGGAGGAGTGATACAGATGGAGTTTTGACACAGCAGGATGTGTTTCAGAATGTCCAATAGTAAAGGGATATGCAAATCTGTATCATTAGCTGTGAACTTTTTGAAGCCATGACTTGTTCTTGATGCTCTATGAAGACCCAGATACATTTAAGGAACCATATAAATGTATCAGGATAGAATGGGTTAGGTTGGGGTACTTTCCCTTCACTTTTTATCTTGGATTGATATGCTTAAACTATTTTCTTGCTAAAGCATTCAAAAGAGTTCCAGTCTTAGCATTTATATACTAAGGTATTAAGGGCTCTACTAATCTACCTTGTGAAATATCTGATTTGTTTAGCTTCAGTGCACAGAGGCACAAGAGAGTTAACACAGGGCTCTCATATAAGTTTTACAGCTTGTGACAACACAAAGCACCTCTCAGCTGTTAATACACTATGGGGATCTAAACCTCATGCATTTTGCAAATATGACCTGAAAACAAAATTCTGCTTCTTATAATTTTAAATACTCTTTTTTTTTTCAAATTTGTAGGTTAAAAATAACTAGAATTTTGTTTCAAATATTAATGACAAACACTTGCCTAACAGACCTTAGAAATTACTTGTTTTACATGTAAAATGTAAGCTGCTTGCTAATGTTAATGTTCACTTATTAATTTATTTTTATTGAAAAGTTAAGATGCCAGGATTTTCACAATTTAGACAGACAAAGCTTTCTCATAATTTTAATAAATACTTTTTTTGTATTTTAGGTTTTAAAATAGGGGCCATAATAAATTAAATTAGGAGTCTAAATGAACAAATTAATATCTGCCTCAGACCTGATATTAAGTGTCTACTTGAAAAAAATAGAGGTTAAAAATTTTAAAGGTCATTTTAATCCAAACTATTAAAAGTACAATGGTAAAAAGAATCATGAGGTTCAATTTTCAGATAGTTTAGGATGTGATTTAGTTAAAGACCAAAGAGCATGCAACTATTCAATGCACTAGCTTATTTTATATAAGTAATGATTGGGCCATGAAAAATTTCTCTGGACTTACTCCAGGAAACTTCTCAGCTATATATAAAAAATGTGCAACAGTTGCACCACCCATTTTCCCTATGGTTTCTATCTCCAAAGAAGGTAGAAAAATTTATTGTCTTACATCTGAAAGTTGCCAAGCATACCTTCCTTTGGGAATCATCTTCATCACTATAATTCTTAGAAGCTCAAGTCATGGGCCAACACTCCCTGGTGCTAGTCACTGTACAAACAAATTATGTATAGCTGTGTTTTTTCTATAATGCCAGCCAAGACCAAATTAATGAAAATAAACAACTGTAGCTGTATCTGCTGCAGACTAAAAGCCAGAGTACTAACATCATTAGTCTTCTGCAGGAATTACTGCATGAAATAAGTAAAATTATGCATTGAATTGAGAAGTGTAGATCTAGTTTCTAGACAACGGAGCAGAGTGGCAATTTTTACATCTTAGCTTTGGTATATGCTACCTTGAACTTTATGTCTTCTATTAGTGCTCCTTTTTCAGGTTTCTTTGAGTGACTGTAACTTTCTGGGTAGCTTGATAGATGAATGCAAGCTAATTTTCTGTGAATGTCCTGGCAGCACTAGAGAGGAACCACTACTGAAGCCACTATCCTGCCCTGCTCCCTGGTGGAGGGAGTAGAGAAGGTGTACCCAGGAAGTCAGCTTAACTAGTCAGATTGTGCATAGTGGTTCATGGCTCACACATTTGTGATGAGGCACAAGATTGACATCTGATGTCATCTTTAAAATGCAGGTAAAGGTCATTTGAAAGAAAGCTGTAAAGCATAACTTAAGAAAGGCTCTGTGCTCTCCCAGAGTTTATAATCATGGAAAGAAATCAGAACAAAAGCGTTTGATTGAATTATAGCAGGTAATTAAAACAAAATGTTTTGCTGTGCTAGTCTTGTCTGCCACTCCTACTCAGCCAGAGTGATAGTTTATTTAATAAGCAGCCTTATTGAAATGGTTTGGTTAGCCATTGAGTCAGGGCTATGCTATAAGAGGAAGCAGCAGAATCCAGTAGGTGATGAGTAAAATGTAATGATAACCCTTATAGCTTGCTAACAATTGAGCCTTTGGCTACATCCAAATGTGCTCAAATATATTTTGGAGGAAATATATATTTTCTAACAGCTTGCTGCTCTTTTTCCCTTCCTGCTGAAATTATTTACTTACATAGTCTGCAGAGATCTTTCACTCAGACACACAATGACTACTTAGTTTCTTTTCTCCTTTCCCCATTGGGCAGATGTGAGAAGCTACCAAGCCACAGGCAGATCCAGCATGGGCTTTAAAAGTTTTGTAAATGTGAAATGCAGGAAGCTGTCATCCCCAAGCAGGCATATAGGTGGGTACACAAGCATTACTTTCAGTACAGATACATCTTTGGGAACAAAGGCCCTACCCAATGGGTTCCTGCAGATAAATTCTTCAGGGCACAAAGATGTCTAACAGCTTCTTGTAGATAGATAAGACCAAACTCATTTATTGTGAGCTAAGTGCTTGCCCTCTTAGCCAACATTATATCTGAGATGTTTGTGCAACTTTAATTGTTTGTCTTCTCACCGGTGATGTATTTTTTAACTGCAAAATGCATCTTCCATAATATTAATTGGGAAAATAAAGAAACTATGTTGAATTGCATGCACAAAGTCCACCATGTCTTCTGAAAACTATGTCAGAATCAACTATGCCATATTTCATAGCAGCAGACAGAAAACAGCTTTTCAAGACATTAGTAAAATAAATGTCATCATTTTCCCTCTAAGAAATAACTCTACCATCATGAGAAAGGAAAGGGAAGTTTTGTTGGCTAAAGAAGACTTCAAATTTACATTGAAAAATAAATTTTATTTCCAAATGAACAGTAAGAGCATTTAATGAAGATGACTAGACTTTTGTATAATAAAAGCTCCTCTCAGGTAAATTTTATGAAAAAAAGAACAGTAAGAAGTTATAACAATAATATGTACCCTTCAATACATTTTGTTCAGTGAATGTGTAAGTGCCTTTGAATCATTTATGCATACATGCAGGAAACTGATAAATTTTGAACAAATTTAATTGAAATCACCCTTGGAGTGAGTCTGAAGGAAGGATTAAATTTAATGGTCTCCCAGAGTGTAGTACTGTAGCACTCCACTGCCAACTCTGAAGTCTATATTTTTTCCCAGTAAAAGATTCTACACCTCAATCAGCACATGACTGTGAATTTAATCACATCTCAGAATGAAAATAACTTTGCTTTTGCAGTAATGAGACTGAAGGAAGATGTCGAGACAGACAGATCACAAAGTTTGGTTTCATTTTAATGGTGTCATACTAAAACACAGGAATTTTTTCCCCCATTATTTTAAGTGAGTTGTTGCCTTGGATCTCAAGCAAAATGTCAAAGCACTATTCAAAAAATGTGAATGGGGATAAACAATATAGGCAAATTTTGGTGTATCATCGAACCTGCAGTCCTTTTCAGTAGAATGTCCTGGTTGCATCTGGGTGCAGATACATCTTCAAACATTCATCATCATCATCATCATAATCATCATCATTGTAGTATACATAATTTAAAGATGCATGGTCTTATCCTATATCTGTCATTTCTGGCAGCAATGATGGCTATTGCAGAGTGTTGTAGCTGAGTATTGTATCCCCACTTCTATTGGAGCACAGCAGAATCCAACTCTATCAGTATTTTATTGTTACAGGGGGTATATATTGTTTTATTTTCTTATTGTCCTTCTTAAGTATTTCTAACTCTGTTGTGCTTCTGAACCGGTTCCTTAGTGATTAATTTAAAATAAACTTCTCATAGCTAACAGCTAACTGGATTCCAGTCTCTGATGTCCAGTATCATACCCTGTAATCCAGTCCACAAAAGAGCCGTGGAAGCACAGAGGAAGCTGATGTCTGTGAGAAATGTGCTTTGACCATTTAGATAGTCTGTGCTCTGAGCTCTGGATTTTATGCAACAGTTAACTACTCTGCTAAATTAGATTGTAGTTGTGGGGAGCATCCAAAAGAGCAATTTTTGCTCTCTAATGTAACTATACCTCAACTTCTCTTGTGTGAAATCAAAATAGCAGTCCCAGTTCTTTGGAAAAGTATTGTGAAGATAAATTAATTAATCTATGCCAAATTAAGATAAATTAATTTATGTGGTGAGGAATGCCATGGAAAATGCTCATGAGGAAAGTAATAATTCTATATTCAAGAAGGGCTTGAGTTAAAGCTGTGTGAAGAATTGATTTTTCACTTCATTAGCTGACCTGAAAAATTGTGGAAAAAATCAATTTTGGACCAACCTGAAATGATTTTCTCTCATTTTTCTCACGGGAACATAAAGATAGGAAGTAATATATAAGTTGTATCTCAAATAAAATATTATGTGGCTGGAAGTAAAAAATTTTGTTGTAATCCTAATTATTAATATCTTTTTACCAAATTGCAGGTAGGTATTTGACGAAAATCATCCCTTCAAGACTAATTATTGAGAGTTTATTTTGTAAATAGACTAGCAGGTGTTAGGTTTCTTTGTTTATTTACTTGTTTGTTTGCTTAAGCCCCTATCCCTCTTTTGCTGGTGAAATGCAGTTGTGGGTGAAATAAACTATGGATAAAATGGGTTCTAGTTAACAGCTGTGATGAACCAGGCAAGGTGGGCATGCAGATGGCTGTATTGGCTTAAGCACAAAAATCGCCTTTTTATAGGCTCAACATGATCACACTTCACCATCTTCTGCTTTATTCTTCACAATTTTGAATATTCCTGCTTCACCTTTTCAGTCTATGTCAACATCCAAGTGTTCTTTAGCCGTTGCCCGCTCTCCTTCCCAACCACTGATGGTTGGAGCAGCCATCACTTCAGCGTAAATCGTTCAGTGTGCATTAGACAGGTGCCAGCACTGTGAGGAGTTCCCAGCACCATGACAGTAAAGGGGCTGCATACATTATAAAATAACACCTACTAAGCTGATGGCACACAGTTTGCACTATGCAACCGTGGGAACAGTCTTGTACATTAACTTGTGATGTTGTTTGTCAACCAAGTGGCTCCATCAGGGAGAATCTGGTGTGCCACCCATTTCTAGATGATGCATCTGTATGTTCTCTATATCTCACCCAATTAGCAGTGTGGACAAGCAAAAGAGCTAGGGGCATCTTCAGTTTGGAAAAGTTCAACCTGACGCTGATTTTACATTCTCTCGCTGGTAAAAGACTGTAGTTTCAATTAAATAGTGTAAATATGATGAAAAGTATGCTTTAAACAATGAGTGGGTAAACCAAAACACTAGACATTCACTATTAAAAAAGCACTATCTTGAAATGTTGCCAATGACTATGTAAGATATTCTACCAGAATACATGTTAGGGAGATGTAATGAAGCAGCACAGGTAACAACACTCAAGAACTCAGAAAAAAAAAATCTCTATATCCTAGTGCGGTTTTTTCCATGGCTGGTAATTAGAACTTCTGGAGTCTTGCTAGCTCCTTTTCAAATTATATACCAGAGTCACAAACTTTGTTCCTCTGCTTTTTGATACAAGAGAATTTTTGTTCTAATAATTTGAAAAATAGGGGCCTCAGTATGGGGTTCTCCACTGAGTGGAAGGGGACATATTTTAAAATCTTCTTTAACAACCTTATTGCACTGATACTAGTGTTTACACATATCACACACAAAATATATGAAAATAAGGTTGTCATGCAGTTGCCTGTGTGTGTGCTCACTTTTTGTCAGTACTCTCATCATTCATAGCAGTGTTTTGCAACAGGCAAATTAGTAGCTATTTGGATTTTATCCTTTAGCATTACTTGTGAAGAGAATGGAAGATTTAAATAATTCTTCCATATATGCATTTTTTCTTGAAAACTCCTCTTGATAGTGTTCTCTGCCTCATTGACCAATTGGAACTGTGGCACTTATAAATGTTGATTTGGTTTAACTCATCAACTAAATAAGAACATCTGTGAAAAACGCTGTTGAATACCTCCACCTTGGCATCCTTGGTACACAAGAATCCTTGAAACAAGAAACCACATTCACTTTGAGTAGCAGAATCTGTGCAGAATCTGTATAATCTTTCAGTCTACCAAATTACCACACCTATTGTCCTCATAATCAGGGCTACACAACCTCCTCCCTGCCCCAGTGCCAGAGACAGCACCAGTGTGTTGTGTAATCTGAGTATTCTTCACAGATTGAAGAGCCACAGTTCAACTGTAAGTCCTAAACTTTATTTTCATTGCAAGTGCTTGTCCACAGACAGCTCACTTGAGGTGAAATTAATTTAAATTCTAAATATTTACATTTCAAGCTGAATGCAGGCTGCATGCTATAGTCTGAACATGGTTCATGCTATTCCCTACAGCTCTAAGATATGCAAGAGAACAGATGATTCTCTGTGTAATGGCATGGAAGAATTAATGGGAAAATATTTTTCCAATGGTCTGGAATCCAGAGAAGAATTCAAAGGATTATGCTTATATCAATATTGAGTTGACTTTACTGTCCTTCAGTTGAACTGAAGAGGCAAAGGACTACCTCGACTGAGCTCTGATTTACTTAGGATTATAAACAAATTCAATAAACAAAAGTTATCAGTTATCTGCATTGACATTCACCAAGATGAAGTTCAGAGAGTTTACTATATCCATTTTTTTTCCCTCAAAAAGATGAACTGGAGAAACCTTAAAATGAAGAACTCCTGAGAAAGGTTTTAGAGCAAACTGTTTATATGAATAATAATATATAATTAGGATAAGTGGAATTAATCAAAGAGTTCAAAAAGAATTTATATTTTAAACACAATAACTACCGATATGAGCTGTTGATTTCATAGATAGAACAGAATATTACAAGAAAAGAAGGTGGCAAGGTTGAGGCCAATCCTTAAAAATAACTCCAAAAAGAGATTTTGAGGATTTTATGATCAATCTCGAGAAAGAAAAATGTCAACTTCTGATTTTCATAGAGGCGAATTGGTAAGCAGAAAAATGTCCATAAACCAGACAGAAGATGCTGGATGGGGGAGTGAGGACAAACATCTCTGTTGCCTGGTTTATCACTTCAGAGACAGGATATAGGTAAAGGTAAGTAAAAGTAAGTAAGGGTTGTATCTCTGTTGGATGGGGGTCATTCCTCTGTATCTCTGGTGTCAGAACTGATTAGTCTCCATAAAGCTTTAAAATAAGTAAATTAAAAAGTAAATACATTCTAGACTAACCTATGACTGGTTCTGGGGATTCTCTCCAGATTGGTCAGACATCCTGTAGATGAACAACCATCAATGAGATGTTCAATGAAGAAGAGGTGTGAACATATACATGGGTGTGCTGGTTTTGTGCTGGAAGTTGTGTTGATAACAAGGATATTGTTGTTACTGTTGAGCAGTGCTGACTCAGAGTAAAGGGTTTTTCTTCCTCTCACCCAGCCCACCAGGGAGGATGCTGGAGGGGCACAGGAAGGTGGGAGGGGACACAGCAGGGACAGCTGACCCCAGCCAACCCAAGGGACATTCCATACCCTATATTATACTGTCTTTGTCTCAATGCACAAATTTTCTAACTTTTACCCTTCTGATTCTCTTCCCCACACCACCAGGAAGAAATGGGAGTGTGACTATGGAAGGTTTGGTTGCCAGCTGGAATTAAACCAAAACAATGGACTGAGGGAAATTGCTCTCTGCTGATAGAGCAAAACCTGTGAAAAATCCTGAGAAACCTCCCATAGATTATGCAACTACAAAGGAGAAATAAATGTCCTGAAATTTAGAGTTGTGAATCTATCCAGCTCATGCAGAGAAGGAATTGTGATTACAAGGGAGAACACAAAGAATTTGGAAAAAAAAAATTAGAATTGTAATGCTGAAACTGTTACAAAGCACCCCAAACTTTGCAGACCAATGCAATTATGTAATTTCAAAGACTGCAAATAAATTTTCAGTGTTTCAGGTTTACCACTAGCTCTACTCTCAAGCCACTAAATTCATAAGCCAGACATACTGTTTTCAAAACTAGCTAGTTGGAACTTTATGGCTTGCTGAATAGATTCAGAAAACCACCCTGTATAAAGTTCCTTTATCCCGAAAGTCATTGAACTTTTATGCAATAGTTTTCTACAATGTCAATCCAGTATGTGAGTTCCTACAGAGAACACTAATTGTCTATGAGCTAGCATTTACACAAATAATTATAATAAAAAAATTAGGTGGTGGTTTACTGAAGGTTATAATGGGATAAGTTGAAAGAACCTCAGAATTGCCTTTAATTGGTTTCAGGAATAACCATCTTAGCAGACTCACATCTCCTTATTTGACTCACTGACTAAGAGTTGGAAAAACTGACTTGCACTGGCAGGCTGACTCTGACTGCCAGTATAAATGGCTTTGGCCTTGTTTTAGATTACCTTAGACTTTCTTTACCTTGGTAACACTTTCAGGTGACAAGGACTAATGAGACTGAGGAACAGATTTAACACTTACCCTGGCACATTTCTTATGAAACTGTTTAGAGACAAGTTCTGTTTATGAGCTGTTTGAGGAAACATTCTATTGATTCCCACGTTTTTTGGAGCATCCAGTCATAATCATAGAATCGATGTTTTGGGTTGGAAAGGACCTTAAAGATCAGCTAGTTCCCACTCTCCTGCCATGGGCAGGGACAGCTTAGTCATACTTAGTTCATATTAGACTTATTATCAATTTATTTTTTTTTCCATTTGAATTTTTAAGAATTTGGTTCTCGTGGCCTTCATGTACTTAACAGTAAGCTTTAATGAATATCATACCTTATGAAACCACAATTCTAGTCATTTCCATGCAAGAAACAATAACACATAAATTACATCTTGAAGCATGGTAGCATTTTATTTGTATATTTTAAAGAGAAACAGTTGTAGATCTTTTAACTTAACATTGTAACAAAATATAATTTTTTGCACATTATTTTTTGCAACTTCACAGGAAAAATCATAGGAGAAGCTGACAAGCCAAAAGTACTTGCATGATCTTGTACCCTTCCTTATGACAGACATCTAGAACTTTTTAGGAAAAAAAACAGAACATCATTCATCAAGAGGTACTAAACTTTTTGTTTAGGCCTCACAGACTGTTTTCTTTGACAGGCCACTTTCAGCATGAAAAGGCCTCATCAAATAAATAAACAAAGGCAACTGTAGCTTTCTTATGTTTTTGAAGTCTAAATATACTTAAAGAAAGTTTAATCTTTTATTCTGAAAAAGGCATCTGTCATGATGTCTGAGGTCTGAAGGATATCTTGAAACAGGAAAGGAAGTGTCACAGGTTTGCAGAGGAGAGATTTCTTTCAGGGAGCAGGTTATGGGATTGGTGCTTCTGCTCTAAATCCGGGATCTCTCCAGCAGTGCATATGTTTTGTATAACCACAAATACACTTTTTTATTCTTCTACTAGTGTCCAGACAGCTTTTCTCTTGCATTATGCTGTTTTATTTTCCTTCTCTGTGATTCCAGCCTTTGTCACAATTTATAGCATAAAGCTGTTTTCTTTTCTTCTTGTGGAACCTTTTAAGATTTGTTTATCCCTTTTTCTGTCTCCTTGGCATTACACACTCACCTCATACTATAGCTGTCCACTTGTGCAGTCCTCCCAAAAACAAAATCAGATCTAAGGTCCCCCTTTCACCCTACTGTCACACTCAAGTCAATAAACTGTACCTGCAGTGTACTTGACAGAAAGAAAATCAAGTCTACATTTTTTTATAGGGGAAGACTTAGTCTAGATGATAAACTTGCTACAAAAGAAGCCCTGGTCTCTAGAAACTAAATTACTGCAAAATCACAGTAGTAATTTTCCCCCCACCCATGCCCTTGCACAATTAACAACCATATCCAACATGAAAGAGTGGGTGGGGTTAGAAGGCATTCTTGCAAAATTCCCATGAAAAATAATTCATACAAAACTACACAGTCTTGAAGCAACAGATGAAATGCATTCACTCTGGATAGGTCCTTCGGGGGTTTTTTTCCTCAAGTTTGGGAGGGGGGAGTTTGTTTGTTTGTTTGTTTTATGTTCATTTGTTGGGTGGTTTGTTTTGTTCCCCTTCTTAAATTGCCCTTTGTGGTCATGGCTTGGGGCTTGTGTTAAAAAACTGAGAACTTCGCTTTTGCAGATTCATTTTTACATTACAGTAGCAGATACTGTTAAAAACACAGTTGCCCTCTGAGGCATTACTGAGCCCAGCAGAAAAAGTGCAGCTGGTACAGAAACACAGCAAATTCCAAATGCATTACTTCTTCCCTTCCCCTTTCCAAATACAAAACATTCAGCTACATGGGATTCTTTGATTCTTGATAACAGGGCTCGGTTTCTAAATGCAATACGCCCCAGGTTACTTTGTAAGTTTTCTTGGCCTGTGATCAGGAGCACACCTGACAGATGCAGACTACCTCTCCTGTCACCTTCATGTAATCCTTCATGTTCTGTATCAAAGAATTCCTCCAGCAGTTGAAAGCAAATTTATCCTCAAAGGTATTTATGACAAATACAATAATTCCTTTTAATGCAGGGACTGTTTAATCCACCAACCTATTAAGTACAGTATACCTCCAGCAAACAACCATTACTTCTCATTAACATATTGCACTTAAAAATACAATTAATCCTTTAATACGAACCTAAAATACATGGTTTCCTCTATGCAGCACCTCTCCCGATAATAATCTGCAGAAAGTGGTATCCAAAAGTTAATTAAAAGCAAAGTGTTCTTACATACTAGGCTTCCTGTTCAGACACACAATGGCTTGATGTTATTGGTGCTTTCACTGATTAAAAGGATTTACAATACATAGTTTTGGGAAAGAAGCTCTATAATTGCTGCTAATTGCCTTCATTTTTAGATGGTTGGATATATTTCACATGGATCTTGTTTAACTGTGCTAGATATTTTCCAAGCATATATATTAAACTTTTCCTTTTGTTAATTTAAAAACTAACTACAAGTTTCTTTTTTCCTTACCTATTATTACTCCACAAACTATTTTGGTAGAGTGCTTTTTCATAGCCAATGATAATTACACTTAAATAGAGAATAAAAATAACTTTTTGATTAAATTTACAGGCCTATGGCTCAGAAAATATGGTTTCTATTCTCACTTGCACAATGGATTTTCTGTGTCATTGAGCAAGACAGGCATGATCACAGCTACTTTTCTCCGTCTTTTACTGAAGAGTGCTTGCTTTTCCAAATATATTTTTCTGTCTAATTAGAGCTAATCAAAAATAGAGACAAAATGCTGTTAGAAGGGTATACTGTGAAAAAATGAATATTGAAGCAATCATATGAATCAAATGGTTACAATTTTTATAAATTCTAAATAAGATATTTTATTTTGTTGAGGTAACCTGGGTCAGTATCTTCTGGCTTCTTGAAGCAGAGAACATCATTGTGCTCAGCTCCCATTTACAGTTAAGCTGCCTTCTGCTCTTTTGGCCTCCCTCTTTGACTGGACTAGAGCAAATGTAGCTTGATACTGAAGAAATTCCTTGTGGTATGTGCTAGAAGATAAATCCAGGTACTGAAAGGCCTGATTTTTAACCATAAGTCTCTCTGGTTGGAAAACCCAGTCCGAGTTCTATCAAGTGCAGAATATACTACTCAGCAAGAAAATGGATGCTGGAGATCAAATTCTGTTCTGCTGAAGCTATTTTACCATGAACACGATGAACACATGACATCAGGATTTGGAGGGTTTGGGTGGGTTTCCCCCTGGGAAAAATGCCACCAGCAAGATGAGTTTCAAAGGGCCCAGTTGCACAGGGGACTTACACTAATAATGGTGTTTTGCACTTTGTACTTGAATTTCAGACTCTCATAGCCTGAAGCAGTTTTGCCAATGATGATAGACCCCAGCACGACTTTACCAAGCACACAGAATAGGAATGGATCTGGGATATGGAAAAATTCGTGCTGAGAACCCAAAGCCCAGGTTGGACAGATGTCTTGGGGAGGGTTACTCAGACTGGGTCTAGTCATCTCCTGAACTGGAAATCTCTTGGCAGCTGAAGGATATTGGGTGCTTTCTTAGAGAGAATATTCCAAATTAGTTTGATTTGTGTAGTCTTTGTGCTCTGAACCTGCTCTGTGCTGTAGAGGGTAGAGGTTTTGACTCAAGCATATTTTTGATTGTAGACAGAAAAAGAGAAAAAATGCCTAATATCAATGTACAGTTTTTCATTGTAATTTGTTTTCCCAGCAAAATTCTAGAATGCCTTCAGGGTACCTACACTTTGTTGTCTGTAATTAAAAAAAAAAAAAATTAAAAAAAAAAATCATAAACATGCACAACTTTCTCAATTGCAGTTATTCATAGTAATCTTGAGAATTCCAGATACATTTCAGCAAATAAATGTTATTTCTTCTTATTAACAACATCACAGATATCTTCTGGCTTTATTTTTGTTAATTTTAGTCCTGAGAAGCCAACAGAATCCAAATGCATTATATTCTTTAGGAATCTATCTTCTGTTATGAAAATGGTCTCTTAGCAGCAAATATCCTAAACTCTGAAAGTTTTTTATGCCAGGAGCTAGGTCTATATGAAAAGTGCATGATTGGCTGACTTGGCTTTCATGTTTTAAAAAGCTGCCCTGAAAACCTTCAATATTTGGCAAGAACTTCCACCAATTTAGCAGGTTTCAGGACATGTTTCTTTAAACATGTTTTCACCTGTTTCAATGCTTTAAATTTTTGAACATGTGTACTACAACTTCTCAGAGACACAACTTGTAAAGTAAATTTAGTGCAATTTCTGAAATGATCAGGAAGCAAAACATAGAATTTCAAAACATATCAAGAAAACATAGCTAAGTACAAATTTTAATACGTGTTTACATGATAAGTAGCTGATGTCCTCAAGTTTCACAGAATATAAAGGGAAATATATCCAAAAGAGTGAGATGAAGATTCAAGTTGAAATGAATCTTATTTAACTAAGAATTGGCACAACCATGCTTTATAGTCCTGTACATTTTTTTATCATCAACATTATAAACTCCTCATGTTTAACAAATTTGTTTCCACCTATGCAATGTAATAATCCTACTTCACTTTTGATTTTATAGAAGGAACACACAGATACTAATTCATATCTGATTTAAGTGAACATGTTCATGCTAGTTGAGGTATTCAGTTAGATTTCAGTCTCTCCAGCTGAGTTACCTGAGTGGGAATACCTTTTGTAAAGGTGTTGATGTGGGAGGTTTTCCCTTTAGCAATTTTACATACAAATTAGATGCATGTGTGTCTGGAAAAAAAAATATATATCAAGAAATAGCCTCATAAATGATTTTAGAACTAAAAATTTTGGCAATTACTGTTGACTATGAATCTGTACTATCCAGTAGAAGTTACTGACAGGCAAAATATCTATTTTTTCATTAGGTTGCTGTAGAAAAAAATATTTATGTAAGAAATGTACTACTTAATCACTTCTTCATATTTATGATCTGTAAATTTCCAGTATTTGCAAACACTGCAATTAAACCACTAACACTGTAGTCTTCGCTTGAACAAAGCTTGTGTGTTTTTTGCATTTTTAATATTTTTGTACTGAATTTTCAATTTAAAAAAATTTTAGCTAAGTCCTTGTGATTTGACTCATGCATGACTTTTACCTTCAATATAAAATTAAAGGTAGTGAATAAGATCAGACTCAGGGATTGTCATGCCTTGTCTAACCATGTGAGCGTTTTTTTGTAGATTTCTCAGTTTTCATGTTTCCTTCTTATCAAAGGGTTTATATACTCAACCCCCTACTACAGTGTCAAGTAAGACTTATAGTCTCATCTTTACATTTAATAGTGCATATATAGGATTTTTTCCTTGTCCTTTTTTCTTATTCTGAAAAAAGAGGAAATACACACCATGAAAAGAAAAAGGGCATAATTTCTTTATTTTTTTGGTTGTGAAGAAATATGGTTTAAAAGTATTTGTAAAGTTAAAACTACTGCTTTGTAATCATGTTTGGTCTCAGATTCTGTTAAAAACCATCCTAAAAGACACAGAGATATCTAAACTCATCATTTACAAGTAGATAACCAAATAGAGATTGGTTTAAATAGGGCAGTGCAGCTCCTACTCATTTTAAAGTTCTTGCATAAAGCTTCAAAACTGTGTCAGATGAATATTGTAGTGAGGAAGAAGAGATGTCATTTATATAATTAATATCAGTCAAATCCAAGTAGTTTCCCCCCAGAAATCTATATAACAATTGTTTAGAATGATGTAGAACAAGACAGGAAGACTGATCTATAGGACCCAGTAGTTCTACAGTAATATTGCAATGCATTAAGGCTCATGAACACACAGACTTGCCTTTTAGAGGGGATTTATCTATCTGTCTGTCAGCTGTGAAAGTTCAGGAGTTAATTCCTGAGCAGATTCTGGTATTGACAGAAAGTCACAAACTAAGAGAAAATTATTGTCAAATCTTCACTTCTTTAGGAAGAGCAATTTCATGGTTGTATCATCCTACATATTTTCTAACACTGATCTTTTTCCCTTGCTTCCCTTTGGGTTTCCTCTTCTTCATCCACAACTTTTAAGGTTTTGTACATATTTTATCAAGAAAATATCTTATTTTTGCATCTCACTAAGCTATTTAATTTTTTTGTTGTTGCAGAATGAAACAGGTGGCTCATTTTCAGCATTTCAATCTTAGATTCTAAGTGCTTAACTACAACTTTGGCAGTCACTCCTTCTCTGTAATACTTTAATTCATTTTGTTTATTGATGCAGACCCATATCTGTACTCAGCAGCATTGCAACTAATGAACAACCTGAAAGTTTCTGGGGACATGATTGAGTGGCAGCACAATGGTCTGTGAAGTTCTGATTTTTAGCCAAAGGAAAAGGGATGAATGGAGATTTTTTTCTTGCCAAACCTGAGACTTAAAACACAACTTAATCTAGTCTACATGACTGAATAAAAGTGTTCCATGTTGTGGAAGAGATAGGTTGAAGATGAGTGGCTGATGGAAAATCCAGATTGTTTTGTGGGTTATCTGGAATTTAAGAGATATGCATCTGAAAAACCACTTTCCACCTTCCTCTGGATCTTGCTGTAAACACACACAGCTGCTCTGGTCATGTCTTCAACAAACATCTGAAGAACAGAGAGCTTGCTCTGAGGAATTCAGGGCTACATGAATCACACCAGTAATTTAGAGCACATCCCAGTTTTTCAAGTGAAAATTTCCAGGTAGGAGTATTTTAGATTCCCTCCAGAGGCAAGCAGGAGAGAACTAGGAAAAGATAAAATGGGAAGGAAGAATAGACACTTTGCAGAAAGGCTATCTCTTACAAACTGGTGAAAACTAGCAAGTGGAAGATGAGAATACCAGTGCTCTAAAAGGAGAGGAGGGTCAAAGACTTTAGGAGCAAGGGAATACCCTGTGACAATTTAGAGGCAATAATTTTTTATAAGGAGGATGGTGCATGAGACAGAAGAAGAAATGAGAAAATCTCTGTGTCAAGGAAGTTTTCCCAAGAATTTTGTGTCAGAGAAGGAAACGAACAATGGATGATCAGGCAAGTCAAATTGTTCTCATCGAATAGGTGCTGAATTTGGGAATAGCAGTAGTGCTCAGACAGAGGCAGCTTTCCTGTTTAAACAGAAATAGGTCTGGCAAAGACAATATTGTTCACAAGGATATTCCCCGTTGTGGATTTGTTGACTTTGTTGTTCTAAGTATGGAGTTTTGCATTTGCCATTAATGGTTTACATGTGGCTTTTTTCTCCAACTTGACAAGACCATTTCAAATTCTAATTCGGTCCTCCAATGTCTTCACATCTGTCAGAGTTTGGAGTCATCTGTAGATTTAATAGGCTTACTCTCTGTGCTATCATCCACTGTTGTAATGAAAATATTGAATCATATTAAATAAAAGACAGGCTCCTGAAGAGCCCAATTTGATAAATCTCTCCATTCTGACAGTGAGCCACTGATAATTATTCTCTATGTGGTTTTCCAACCAGTTAGGCTCACCAAACAGCAGTATCATCTAGTTTATATTTCCACCGCTTATGAAAATGTCATGTGCAACAATGTAAAAAGCCTTACTAAAGTCAACATGTGTCACATACCTTCCCTCACCCACAAGTCCTGTTAACTTTCATAAAAAGAAATTAGATTGGTTTGACATGTTTTGTTCTTAATGAATCTTTGTGGGCTGCTTTTCACCTTCTTATTTTTAAGGCACTTAGAAGTGTTTTGTATTTTTTCTTGCTGTTTTCCAGAAATCAGAGTTTTTACCGTTGTTTACTTATTTTGACAAGTTTGCTGACAATGTTTATGCTAATGTACCTGAGAATAAGGCTCATATTTTGTGGTGCTACCCAAAATAGAAGGCCTTTATCCAGAGAAGACTTCTCATACATATGTGTCTGTACTTGTAAATCTATCTGTGCTGGTTTTGGCTGCCATACAGTTAATTTTCTTTGTAGTGGCTAGCAGAGGACTAAGTTTTGGAGCTGTGTTGAAAACAGTGTTGAGAACACAGAGAGGACTACTCCATTGCTGAGCAGTATTTAAAGACAGTCAAGACCTTTCCTGCTTCTCACCCCAAGCGAGGGGGAGCACAAGGGGTTGGGAGGGGACACAGCTGGGACAGCTGACCCCGGTGATGAAAGGGTCACCTCAGACCATATGCTGTCAAACTCAGGATATAAATGGAGAGGGGAAAGGCTGTAGGAAGGCAGGGGACATATTTAGAGGGATGGCATTTGTCTCCTGAGTCACCATGGCGCACGATAGAACCTGCTCTCCTGGAGGTGGCTGGACACCTGCCTGCCCATGAGAAGTAGTGAATGAAAGCCTTGTTTTGCTTTGGTTGTGTGCATGGCTTTGTTTGATCTATTAAACTCCCTTTATCTCAGCCCACAGGTTCTCTCTCTTTTATCCTTCTGATTCTCTTCTCCACCCCACTGGGGGAAGGGAGCAAGCAGATGTGTGGATGTTAGTTGCCACATAGGGTTAAAACCACACCACCATCCAATGCCCTCTGTGCTACTTCCATATTTCCCACCATATAGTTTCTTCTCTATCATGTCTTTCTGATAGTTCAAGGTTGTCAGAATGAAAGCATATCTCTCTATCCACCTTGCAAAAAGTTACTGGATGCTTTTGATGGTTTTCACACCCTTTATTTGTCCAGATGGGACCATTAACAGAACAAAAAGAAAGCTGTGTCCTTACTCTCCTAGTTTTTTTGCCCCTCTGTCTCCCTCCAGAAACTGATGCTTTAGACAGATTGGTGCATTTCAGTTCAGACAGTTTTATGTTTGTCTTATGTGGGAACAAGTTGGTTTATAGGACAGAATCAATACTAGAGCACTAGAGCAAAATGTGTAAATTGCACACTTCTTCCCTCTCAGCTTGTGTGACATTAGAATCCATTATCTGTACTGAGTTTCAACAGCTCTCTTAAGTGATCCCACTGAAGAGTAAAAGAGTAGTAACCTTTCTCCCCTGGAACCCTTGAAAGACATTAATTTACCAGTATTTGGTATTAGTTTTCTAGAGAAAATAAGTGGTGTACATGGCTATGAAACTTGTATGACTATGTTTTATCTCTGTTTTTAACATGCTGCTAAAAGGTCTTATTCCAGTCAAGGGCAACTGCAGTTTTGAAAACAGACTATTGCAAGGGGGACAAAGTCTACATGCCATCATAAAAAATCTTTCTTGATATATTTCAGATAGCAAAAGTTGAAATTCTGAAAAAACGGTCTTGAAATTAACATTGATATTTAGATATATTAACATATGTTTTACAGAGAATAGAAACAATTGCAGTAGGTGCTTTAGTAGGTATTTAGGGGATTTAGTAGGTATTTTGATAAAAAAGATATTTTGGCAGAAAAGGAGACAGAAGCAAGAAATTGCTTTTCTTGTTATGGTTATGGAGGCTGCACAATTTCGAGTATACACATATGAACAATGATCAAATCAAGAAAGAGAGGCAAATCACCTCCCAGCATCTTAGCAGCTATATCTAAGGTTTGGTGGTGTATTATCAGCAATAGTTCAGCTTGCATTTGGGGTAGTTGAGTTTATATATTTGGACAATCAGGCAGGTATGTGGCACAGTCTTAAGTGGCCCCACCGTGGCTCAGTCACAATTAATCCTGTGACCAACTGCAAATAATCCTTTATACTGTGGGTAGAGGATGCCACTGGGAAACATGGTCACACAGCCAAGCAGAGACCTATCTTCGCCCTGTAAAGTGAATGGGAGGACACAATGACATTTTTTTCTGATTTTTAAGGCATAACATACAAAGAGCTTACAAACTATAGATGTGTTTTTCCCAAGAAATCTGTGCAAATGAAATTCATGGTCCAATTCAGAGACAGGTAAATTTATGTTGCTTATCGATAGGCCCACTGCCATTGTATACATCATAATAACATCATAATGGTATGAAAATTTAATTTTATGTTGATAATTTTACTATTAATTCTTGAAAACTTGTTTTGTTTTTAGATCTACTAGGTTGGGTGCAATCCATTCGTGTTTCTACATGTTGCTACTCTAATTACCAGAAGTTGCACATTAAGAGACTTACATTGTACAAAGACAATATATTATATTGTCATATTAGTGCAGTCTGAGCCATTAACTGAGATGCTAAAAGATATCTTCTCTCATGTTATTTCACATTCAGTTGTGAATACTTTGAACAAGCAGCTACATGCTTTGTTCAGTTCTCATTCCACATCTTCCCAAAAAAAGAAAAAATTACTTACTCTGGTCACAGATTTATTCCATATTCCTGTATTCAGCTAATGAATAAATAAGCAATTTTTAAAAAAACAGCACCTCTCTCCCCCAAACACCAACAGCCAACAAAAAATAAAAGAAAATTTGCTTAAAACCTTCAAGAAATAAAAAAATCCCAACCATTGACTATGGTCAATGAACAATAATTTTCAAAGCTACTGTTACAGGTATATTGCATTTTCATATATTACAGCATCCATTTGCTTTCTACCATTTTGAAAATTCTGGTGTTGGTGCTCCTTTCTGGGAGTAGAAATGGCTGGAGATCATGGTCAGCTAACAGCATGGTCAGTGAACAGCAAATATTCATCACTAAACTCACATCAGATATAAAGTTTCTCATGAAGGTATAAATATTTTTTATATATTTTGGTTTATGGCCATGTGGAAGTCTATCTGGAATCTCTAGTTGGTGTGAGCATTATCAGTAGTTTTCATGAATGAGAATGTTATTAAAGCCCATCAATCTCAATCAGAGCTGGTGAGCTTTGTTGCAGCTCCTGACTTTTCTCTGCCGTCAGCTATATCTGCATTGGTTCCAAGAAAGGAGCCAAAAGGGATTTATCTAAATACAGAAACTGGTGAGACTTTGGAGACTGCAATATTACTTATCTGTTTCCATTTAGTTCTAACCACAGACAGAAACTGGCATTTCAATGTAAAATAAGTTTGGCCAGCACTATGAATTGCTGGTGTGTTTAACTCACACACGCTCATTCTTTGCACATTTCTAAAGACAAATCTCAGTTGATATACTCATTGCTTATGTAGCTGGTGTCCTTACAGTGTATTGACAGAGCACTTTTTAGCTTTACAAAAATAATATGAACTGTCAGCAACACAGGAATACATGATGAGTCAGAAACACTGGTTCTAAAAGGAGAATCTCATGTATGCACCAACACAAGTACCAATCCTCCCTACAGAGAAACCATGGAACACAGCAGAGATCTGGCAACAATTAAGAAGCTTCCCTTTTTTTTTTTTTTTTTTTTTTTTTTTTTTGAGGATGCCTGCTCCACAGTAACATGTAGACCTCAGAGAAAAACGTCTACAGTGGTAATGAAAGCAGGAGTTCAATAAATTCTGTTGTGAAACTGAGTCATTTTCCCAAGTGCTGGGTCCAGGGACTGACAAAAGGAACTGAGTGTGAGCACAGATATGTGCAGTGTCTACACATTGTAGATGTTTATGAATATAACACAATAATATAGGAATTTCTGTTTATTTACTTGAAAGCAGAAAAAGCATGTAAAATGCCTGAAAGGGGCGTTTCAGCAAGCTGTATCAATTCTTATTTAGGAAAACTCAGATGGCAGATTTCTTTCATAATGTGCTGCAAATTTTAAATCCAAAATTAGGTTTGCACCAGGATATATTGAGCCTTACTATAGCAACAGATCCAATGAAACATCAAGTTGCCTCAGCAGAGTCTAATGGATCCTCAAAATAGAATGAGTTGCAATTGCAGCCTTCATGCACTCTTGTGAACACATGCTCTTATTCCTCAAAGAATACTTTTGATTTTGACATAAAACTCAACATACCTGCAGAAATTCTCTGTCCCAATTTTATGCAGAAAATTCTCTGACCTTTTTAGGACTTCAGGAAAAGAAAAAAAAAAATCTATAACAACATGTTAGAGACATCTGAGGACTTTGTATTTCATCTTAGGATTCTTCTAGGAAGTCAAAGTTTTAACTGCAGAGATATCAGATTCACATAGTGACATGTACATTCCCATCGCCTTTTAAATTTAATTCTAATGGTGGAAAATCTGAACAAGTCAGAACAGTGAATAAAATGCATCAATGTACATGTGTGCTTGTATTGGGGAGAAATAAGAATTTGTTAAGGTGCTGCTTCAGAAGGGAATAATGATTCTTGGTGACTTAAAATTTGAATGCTTTGAAACCAGTTTTTTGTTCCTCCATAAAGGAACATCAAGAAACCCCTTTTGCTCCAATATTCTGAGCTCAGAAATATACTCATCCAGGAAGTGAACTGACAGTCACAAAATAGTTAAGACCAGTCACTTATGCTTGTTGTCATAAAGTTTCAGTAAAAGAACACAGAAGACATCTACATTTTTAAATCTCCTTGTATGCATACTTAGAGTTGCTTCATGTATTAATCTTTTGATTTTGTACTTACAATATGTTGGAGAGTATAGATATTTTTGAGGCATGTATTGTGATTATTTTTCTTTAGCTCTGAATTAATGTTTGTCAAAAGAAAAGAAGAAACCAAAATTTCAAAGACTTTAAATACTATTTATGTCTGCTAGAGTGGGATTTTTTTTTTTAGAGTATTTGAGGTTTTCAAAACATCCCTAGCAGTAGGTGTTTCTACATTTGTGGGCCAGCAGTTCCTCACCTTAGAAGAATCCTAAGGTTTTGGAGTTAAGCAGACAGGTGTAAAAAGAGAAGCATTATTATGTGAGAAACAAGAGGAAAATAATTTGGATTTTTTTAGTGAAAGCCATATTTAGATTTTAAAATATAAATTTTTGTTATAATTATTAGTATTATTACTGCTGTGAAATAACCAGTGGGAAAATGTAATAAATTTGTGTAGAAATCAATAAGTATTTAGAACATTGTCTCTGTTTTACTACATTTCACTCTGATTTACTGTTATTTTTAAGTTTCCTATAAAATTATTCTGGGAATAGGTGTTTCAAAAATGAGATAACTCATAAATGAAAAGGTAAAATATATTTTGTAGATTCCTGAGAAGGCTGTTTTAGAAATACAACATATATATTAGAGATATGTGGTTTTTTTTTTTCCTCTTTTGCTTTTCATTTATACATTTAAACTACGTTTTTTTAAGGTGGGAACGGAAATGGAGGAAGTTATGGTAAGGAAAAACATTATTGAATGCAGACAATAAGTAAGCTTGAAAAGATCATGGAAATCAGTGTCACACAAAGTAAAGCTGAAAAATACTGTGCACCCTCAGGCTTCATTTTCTGTGACCTGGAGAGCCTCACCTGGGACCAGAATTTTGTATCTCCAAATAACATCTCAGCTAAACCAGCTTTTTTGACCTGCTGTGTTTGAAAATGGGAGCTCAGATGAGATGCTAGTTGTTAATCACTGTCTTTGCCCTTGGAATAGTTAATAAAATGCAATGGAAGAAAGGGAAAGAGGGAGACAGAAAAAGAGGAAGGAAGTGATAGAAGACGTCTGTTCATTGCAGTCTAATAAACAAGAAGGAAAAAATTATTTAATAGATTTTTTACAAGAAGTGCTAGAAACAGAAATAAGATGGATTTACTCTAGCAACTGAATCTTATTTTAGCTTCAAACAAAACAATATAGGGAATATAAAATATGTGTGTACTTCAGATGAGAACAAATGAAAAAAACTCCAGGTCCCAGATAGTTTAATGACTTATGTTTAAGCATTAAGGTTACAAAGTTAAAAACCAGACTGGCCACATATAGAAAAGTGAGATTCCTTCTCAAATCCCATATTCAGTTATCTAGTTTTGCAAGAAAAAAATGGGGTGTGACTAACAATATTTTCCTGTGTAAGAATTAAAAATATTTTTCTTTTATTTTCAAAACAGATTGGGTTCTTAGTGTGTGCACATAACTTGACAGAAAAAATCCTGAAGGATCATTTTCAAAAAGGTATCTTTTTCTAAATTCTAAATTCAGAAATTAATAGTGAAATCACAATATCATCACAATATTTTAATAGAAAAGAAGAAAATAAACAGAAAACCCAAAAGACAAATAGACCACCATATCCTAAAGTGTGCTAATTAATTTGGTACATTAAATAACCTGTCTGCTTGGGATGGCCAGGTGAACCTGTTCTCCCACAGAACTTGAGCAATACTGTGAAGAGTAACAGAGAGAGAATTGATGATGTAACATATTTAAAAAGGAATTAACTAGAAGGAACAAGAATATCCCCAAAATAATTTGTCACTTATAATTTGGTCAGGTTTATCTACCTTCAATAACTTATTAACCTCTTATAGCTGTCCCATTTGTCTCTTTGTTACTATATTTTCAGTGTTTCAATAACTGTTCTACTAAAGCTGTAAACAATGATTTTAAAAGCAGGCTTGACCCATAATGTGATATTCTTTATTTCCATTCTAGAAGAACCACCACAAAATGGTCTCTGCTCATCAGAAATTGTATTCAGGGAATAGATAGCTTCAACAGCCTCAATAACTCAATAACTCACTCTTGTTTGACTTCTTTGAATATAGGATCAACTCTTAAGGAGACTAAATTTGAAACGTTCCTTCCCATACAGCATTGTTACATATAGCACTTTTCTTGTGTGTTTTAATCAATATTCTAGCATACAAAAGACAAAGATTTCAGTTTCATCATGAGGGACATTAAAATATTGGAACAAATGGTAAAATTTTCTGCCATTTGAAGCATCACCACTTACATTGTTCTCAACTGCATAATCCTCTAACTGCAGTTTGTTTATATCTGAAGTGCACTATAACAGTCAAACTTCTTTGGGAGGGAAAAAGGAAAAGAAAATGTAAATTTTTTGCTTAATATTAAACTGGAAATAGAGAGAGTAATATCATTTTAGTACCAGTACCTCTGTATCCTGGATGAGACAATTACTCAGTCCTGAAGAAGTTCTTGACTTCAACTAGGAGCTTGAGATTTTAGTTTTGATCAGCAAAGTGCTTTTGAGGAAAACATCCCAGTTCTCCCCACTTAACACTTGTTGATTCAGAACTCATGGTCATCTCAAAGTAAAAAAAAGAAACCCAAGTGCCCTCCACCTGCTGATGGGGGTTCAGCTGATGGCAACTAATTAGAGGCATCCTGAAGTGAGCTCCTCCAAAAGGTGCTTGGTGTGGACACTGTCCCTGGAGGAGCTCTACAGACCTGATCCTGCTGTTCTGTACTGCTTCCAGTCTCCCTTTCTGACTTGAGCTCCAGCTCCAGTCCAAGGCAATGAAGTGACAATCATATCCAGTTCTTTCCACTTGTCTTTGGCATCCTATTTTCATCTCTTTTTAACTAAGTTCCTCTTAAAAGGCAGCTTCTCTTCTTCAGTTGCTCTCTCTGCTCAGTTTCTTGTCCCCTAGCTAGGCTATTTGATGGATGTTTGCTTCTCTTGAGATATTTGCTTTAAAATACTATATAGACGTTTATTAATATCAGTCATAGAAACTGAAAACATAAATCACAAGATATTACCTGTGAATTAGAAGTTGTGCATGCACTGAAGTTTTCACAGTTCCTCCTTACTTTTCACCATTTTTTAGGGAAAATTAAGTGGAAGAGAGAGAAAGGAGGAGAAATATGTCTTTATGTGCATGAAGACCACTTTTCTACCATGAAAATAAAAATAAACAGTAAAAAAGGGAAAGTAGTTAACATAAGGGCTTTCTTTTAAAGTTTATCTAATGGAAGAGAAGACTGGGTTAACACCTTAAAATAATGAGAATAATAACAATTTTTTTTAAAGTGCCATTTAAAATTAATTAGCTGTTGTGGGGCTTTTGTATTTTTTTAATATTTTTATGCTAAATATAAAAAAAACCAACATTTTCTTCACATGCTCAAAATATTATTTATTAATTTCAGTGAATGAAATGAAGTTAAAAGCATATGAACTGTTTGAGCTTTTTCCCCCCTTTTTTGGCTTTCTATTTCCTGCCTAGAGAAACAATATATGCCTCCAGGTTATCCAAATTACTTGGCCCTCTTCAGTGACTTGGTTTTGTAGATCAATTATCAGTGATTCAGGTTCTCAGTGTGTAATGCACAAGACATACCTGAATTCAAGTTATCAGCTAATCTTTTCTCAGATAGATTTTGGTGCCTGTAAAACTCCATCAGAACACAAAAATAATTTTGTGCTATTGTGTGCTCCTGCTGTCGAGAATATTTGTTAGCTTGAAAGATCAACAAGTTTTTACAAATCTGAACACAGAACTTGTAAATTCTTCTGTGGTCTGCAATGGAAGTCTGAGCCCTTTGTTTGGCCTTGAATTGAAGCCAAACCCACAAGCTCTTCATACACATAGAATTCTTTTGTTACTCTAGAAAGGAGGGGAAAAAACACATTTGAGCTGTAAATGTGCAATCAATAGTTTTTTCTGTCACTGGGGAGAATTAGAGTGATATTTCTGCTGTGTCCTTGAACTGGAATGTTATGTCAGGTGCATCTGTTACTCTTCATTGGGTAGTCATTTGGCTTAAGCTCAAACTGGCAAACTTCTGAATTGATTCAGGACACCTTTTAAGTCTTGCAACATTTATTCCTGGTTTTGCAATCCCCACATGTGAAGAAAAAGCCTTAATGTTTTGACTGCCTATGTGTTTTCAATGAATTTTACATTTTACCTATTTATTTGCCTCTGTTCATGCTTGAACATTGGCCATTTGAATGTCTTCTCTTTTGATGATACTTGAGAACAAAAAAGAAATGTACATTTTTAATGTTCATATTTTTGTTGCATGAGAAAGCTGAAATACTTAGCATCTCTGTGATTTTGCTTCATGTTAACTTTTTACAATATTAAACTCAAATGTGTGATACCACCTTTTAAAACAGATTTTTTTTCCATTTAGCCCCTGAAAAATGACACATGCCTGAGTTTTGCCATGCTTAATGTATAAATCCAAAGTAGTATGGATGGGAGTAGATGAGCTTTATTGACACCACAGGACTTGAGAATATCAAATGAAAACCAGGTGGATTTCCCTTTGAGAATGAGGGTACTTGAGAAAACCTGTAAATGAAACAGCAGTAGACAGGGAAAAAGAACTAATAAGAAAACCACAGAAGAGATTAAAACCAGGAATAAATGAAAGTATGTTTCCTGCCTCTTGCACTGCTGTTGTCTCAGAAGGATGAATGAAGGAAAAAACAATTGTATCTTGATATTAGTGTGTTTTCTGTACTCTGACCTTTGTCTTCCAGGTGCAAAGATAAAGGAGACAAAACACTCAGTTCTCCCTTCTTACACCCAAGGGTGTAAGGTACTGTTTTAACACTACCTTCTGCAAAGACCTATGAACACTTTATCTTTCCATAAAAGAGCCTCTGACCAGACAGCACGTGCAGAATGAGGTTCTGGATAACACTTGAAGCTAATCTTTAAAAGAAATCTTTTTTAATCTTAGTAGAATAGTGAAAGAAACAAATGAGAACTGAAAAACAAAGTTCTCCAAGTGGGAATCTCTACTATCCAGAGTCAGTATATTCCTCCTTTGGTTGTGGCTACCCTTACAGGTAATGGCTTCAGTAGTACTTGCAACAGTGTGGATCCTCACCTAAAAATTAAATGAAGAAAATTGCACTGAGAATTAATAAAATTAAAATATTAAACCAATTTTACAGTGGGCATTAAATAAATTTCATATTTGCATCACTTTCTATCTGTCATGCACTGCTCAATATTTTAACACTGACATTTTAAAAAAGTACAACTTTACAGATGACGCATGATTTGTAGAAGTAGTTTCTGCCAAGGCAGCTGCCCAGCCGTGTCTCTTCCCTAGCTAAACAAAAACTTCAAAAACTGCTTTCCTGTATTTTGGATATTTGCACCATGGCTCAAGATACAACCACTGTGGCCTCAGTGAAAATTTCATTCCTTTAATTAGAAAATACAATAATGCTTTTTGATAATTGATAATTAATGCATATTTCTTTCTTTGTTATCGTACTTTCCTTTAAAGATTATATATGTGCATGCTAACTTTTTTCCTTTTTACTGCCTGGTTGCATAATTTGATTCCTTCACAGGGGGAAGATTTGGAACTGGTTATCCATATGCAGCCTTCTATGTGACCCTAGATGGTGGGGTTTGAGTTCCTGGTCTGTGCAGCCTTCAAAAGTAAAGCTACCTGTGTCATCATGTGGAGGTGATCCTGGCACTATTGACAACTTGGTGACCTGGGCCACTGATTTGTCCTGAAATAAAACTGTGGCTGCCAGTAATGGAAATCTATCCTCCTCTTTTTGTTTAGTGGTTCCACTGGTAATAAAAGTTGCACAACGATTAAAAGCAATGATTGTATCTGCTGTGCTCTGCATGGGTGCCTCTTCATGCATTAGTAATAAAGGTATTCAATAAAATCCTCATCTGCTTTCAGCTGACAATTATTTAACTTTTCTTTACACAGAGGCTCATGTTCTTTTTGCAGTATGACAGAGCTTAATGGAGGTATTGTGAAATGCTTTCATTGAAGATCTTCTTTAATTATAGATGTCCTGCATAACAAGTTCTTCTTTAGCATATGTTTCTTCACTCCAAGAACATCAGTTTAAGTCAGTGATCAAAGTGTAGTTGTGGGAAAATCAGTATATTAATAAATCCAACCTTGCTCTCCATGAACTTCCCCTGAAATTCAGCCCCAGCTCACCAGACTCCATCAGCACATTTAAAGGTTGATTCACACCAGGTACAGCCCATTGAACCAAGCTGGTGCAGCTTGGCTACTCTCCAGTGTTTCTCATGTGGCAACTCCTGCAAGATACTGCTTTGTCTTCCGTGGAGAAAGGTCCAACTCTGTGTAATTGGTCACCTTGAAATTTAAAAATTTCAGTTTAAATATTTTGCATTGAATGTGTATCTATTAAGCTTTTTGAAGCCACTTATCTTTAAAAGATTAAAAATATGCTTTTAAAAATATATCATCTCTGAAAATCTTTTTTACAGTTTTCGTATAACTATGTTTAAATGAATGTAAAGTCAGCATAGCTGTTTGTACCATTTAGAAAGTAAAATGTTGAGTGTAAACACATTGGAAAAAAATGTTTTAACCATGTTTACTCCAAGTGAAAATATTCATTTACTATGTTTGATTGAACTAGGTAAATTGTGACTTAAATGTATGGCACAAACCTGCATTCATGCCTTACCCTCTCAGAGCATAGGTGATACATGTGAAAATGAGAGAATTCTGTTCTATTGAGTACCCACAAAACTTGAGTGACAAAATGGCTTTGAGGGACAATTAAATTGCCTCTGTCTGTCTGCATACACAAAATATAAATTCTAAAGCAAAAAAAGAACAAACATCCTCTCAAATATGGGTATGACTACTTTACACCCTGGAAAGGTTGTATGGGGAATGATGGGAAATAATTACAGATGCAAACTACACACTGGGACACTTTATTATGTAACATGGCTGAGCTTACATGTGGTTAGAAACCGATCTCGGTTTGGGAATTGTTTTGGGTTTTGTTTCCATTACTTTGCAGCTTGTAGTGCTGACAGTGAGCTTTGCAGAATGTCATAAAAGGTCAGTGGTGGCGTTAGCCCTCAGCTGTAACTGTATCTTAACCGTGATGTAGAGGTTAGGGAAACATATAAATACCATTTTCTGTGGCAATGTTATTTTACTATTCTCTGGCTATTAAAAGTCAATGTATTGCCTACAGATGCTTGCAATTTGCACCTCAGAAGGTATATGTGATGCATTCACTAAATACAGTGGTTTTAAAGTTCTTGTATGCTGGTTATATGCCTCAAATTCCATAGATATAGTGAACTCCTCCAAGAGTCTGAGTTCCTCACATCAGTCCAGCTAAAGACTTAAGTTTTGAAGCCCCAGATCAGATCATGATAAATCCTTGAATGGTACTGAGACAGTATTCTCCATATGCTGTATCTGTGGGATATAAACAGTGTCAGCCAGACAGTAAAGAAACCAAAATGAGCTTTCAATGCAAATTTATTTTTATTTAATTTATGTACTTTATGTACTTTAGTTTCAACAATTATGTTTAACTCCTTGCCATCACAGCACTTGAATAGTAGAAGCTGCAAAGCAGTTACCAAAAAGTGATTATTTCTCATTTATCCAGTTAAATTCCTACAGAAAGTTTTGCGAGGTCACAGGCATAAAAAACTTACTGATCGAATTTGTATAAATAAATGACAGATTTATATGGAAACAAAGCATTAGGAAGTGTAATATAATATTATGGAATCTGAAATTAATTGAATGGGCAAAGATGGTTTTATTTTGTCAAACAGCAGAGATTATCCTTATTTAGTATAAATTGTTACTGCTATACTGACTATAGCAGACATATCCATATTTTAAAAACTGATGCTTTGAACATGTTAAAAGATCAAATACCTATTTTAACTTCAGCAGGATGTATTCAATCTAGTCATTAAGAGACAGCTTGAAGGACAGCTTTACTATTCAATGGAAACTCAAGTAACAACATTTTTAATAGTGTTTCTCATAAAATAAAATACAGATCTGAGAAAAAGAAAATCAAGCCTTTTGACAGATTAAAAAGGCTGTGAGAAAATTCAAATCAGAAATGCTGAGATATTTGTTTGCAATATTTTTTATTTACACAGCATTTTTCTTCATGCTTTGGTTGAAACACTTTCAAAAAACAGACTTAATATTCTCAGGAACAGGTATTTGTGGTCAAGGGCAACTGTTCAATTTTGGGTGGGAATATGAGTAAACTGGAGGAGGTCCAAAGTGCAATTTCTTTTACAAGATCCTAAAGAGACTTTAGCACTCATGAAGGATTTTATTCTTTTTTGTTTTTGTTCTTTTTTGTTTTTTTTAAGCTTAGGCTATTTTCCCCTTCCTAAGTGAAGCATAGTTTGCAAACTTAATCTTGGGCCTTAAGTCTTAAGGGCTTTATTACTTCTTTGCCCATTCATTTCCTTTTATGCACATTTTATGTCTGAAGCTTTTACATATTGCACTTCTTCACTGGGAACTTTAGGAAAGAGCTATTTCATTTCATCTAATATTTTTTTCAACCCTTTTAAGAGGAGGTGAAGATGTAAAGAAGGTCAGAATTGCCATTATAATGACAAAAGCTAGCTAGTCACAAGTGACTGGCTTATGTGAAAGGCTCTTAAGAGAAAAAGACGGACAGGTTCAGCTAATTTTTTTTGTTATCCCTTCTTCAAGACAGTTTTGTGTAATTTAGAGAACGTATAAGGCTTAGCAAAGCTGTCAGTGCAGTTGGTGTTGGGGTTACCAAATGTGGTGTAAATGGGAGCTTGTAGACCATGCAGATTTCAGACCTCTTGAACCCATTGATTAAAATCTCATGTATTTTCCACAGATAATTATTTCGTGTCCTGTACTGACAACAGCTCTCAGTTTGATCACTGTGTTGATCCAGTCCATCCTGTTTAACCAGAAAAATGTAAATATTTGATCTAATCAGGTTTTCTATAATCTGTCTGTATAAAGGATGAAGAGACATATATTTCCAGAGGTAAAATCATACCAAACCTAGGTGGAGTTTATAAAACTTGCACTTTTGGACGCTTTTTAGTTGAAATAAAAATGAGGGCCATTTCTAACTTATGTAAAGTTACAGGTGAGCACCTATACTGATTATATATAGGAATTAGGTAATATTAGGTAATGCTGCTAAAAAAAAGAAAACCCAAAACAAACCCATAACCCAATTCTCTGATTATTTTTAAGAGAAAATGTCCTGTGTTAACTTCTTCAGATGCCACACTTCTCTCTTCTTCCTCCTTGTCCCAAATAAGGAGACAGGAGAATGCTAGCATTTCACATTTCCCAAGAAATATACATAATATATATGAAGTTTGTGCTGTGTTTTGCATTTGGAGAAACAAGATTAATTAAAGTAATTATTCAAAGTCAACTTTTAGTGACATACTTTACAGAATTGTGGTTAGTCATCACAAAGGTTATGTTTCTCTGAGCAGATTTTTTTTCTAAGGCAAATCCAGTTGTGTCATATTTTTATGCTTTTGGTGAATTGGTGAAATTAAGCCAGTTTTATTTCTTTTCTATTTATTTTGTTTGTTGAAATGGATTTCAGCTGTAACTTATGACATGAATAATTGTAAAAATCTATACTTTTAATTCTTGATGCAATTTATTTTGATAGTTTCATCTGGATGTACTGTACCAGAATGTTTGCTTTACAAAAATCCCTCCATGTCTTTCCTTATTTTTTCATCAATATAGACCCAGTGAATCTATGAGAGTGATGTCTTTGCTCTAAAGAAGTGAAAAAAATGTTTTTTGTGTTTTGACCCCAGAATTTTAATCTTTGAGCTTCATTCAGCATGTTTCACAGGAAGTCAGATCTCTGTGTCCTCTGTAATTCTAGTGTTTTGTTGTAAACAGTACCATCCTCTCATACCCTGACAGTCTTCAGCACAAAGTCCAAACATCTGAAAGAACAAGTACTTTGCATTCTGCATGTGTTTTGTTGTCTGTGTTTTTTATATTTCTCATGTCTGATAGTTATATTAAAACTAATGTGTTAACTTCAAAGGTAAAAAAAGCTATTTTAATAACATTTAGAATGGATAATTAGCTTACTTAGCACCACAATATTAGGAAATTTGATGAGTGATTTGTTTGTATGTGCTGATTACAAATTTAAATATTTTTCTTTGCAGCTCAAATACTTTATTAAAACTGCTCTACATTTTTTCCAAGTTTTATTTTATTTAGTTTGATGAGCAATTATTACTTCTAATACACTTGCAAAATATTGTCATTGCATACATGATGAAAATATTCTATTCTGCTTTGATGTAGCATTTGATTCCTCAATTGAAGAAACACTATCTAAATGTGTGAAACCATATGCAGTTAATGAAAATATGGACAAGAAAGAAGGATTGGCTGTCTAAAATGCAATAAAAACATGCTTGCTTATTTTACATGTAAAAGCATTAGTACAGATTAGTATTTGAATTGTTTGGATTTACAGGGAATTGTGTGCAAGAAAGCTTTAATGATTTAATGATGCACCTTTTCCATTACCAACTCCTTTTCTTTGGCAACTGTGTTCTGGACATGCATGACAAACTCCAGTGTAGGTATTCATGATAAATTGCTTATACACATGGAATCCAAAAGCCTCCTGAAAATTAGGTCAGTGTGAACAGACAAATGCTGGGTGCTACAGAAGTTTAAACCTGTGACACAGTTCTCTGAAGAAGAATGTGGGAAATAGTATGGGAAAAAATGCAAATGTCTTCAGATCCTTCTTTTTGTATATACTTTCTCTTTTGCAGTTTTAAAAACATGTTTAATAGATTTTTTTTTTTTTTGTTTTCCACAGAATCCACCAAGAGTGTGCCTTAAAATCTAAAAATAGAGGTCTCCTGTGAGCAGTGGTTTCCTTTTACACTCTCCTGCAGTCTCTATTTCTTCTTGCATTCCCCTTCCCTTCCTTCATAAATGTGAAAAGTCTCAGAGAAAATATTTTCACTACTTTTATTTTTCCTTGTTATTATCAATAATTTTCATAAAGCTGATTCCTCTTGCATTTTCATTTTTTTACTTGTACCTTTTCCTACTTCTACTTCATTGCATTCAGCCACAGCAGAATAACTTTGCCCTTATGTTCAGGGAGCTGACTGCAGAGCAGTAGCAATGGTCCATCAATGCCCTCCATTTCTGATGACACTGTCAACAAGTCGCTCTCTTACAGAGCTTGCAGTGGAAAGAAAGAAGGCTTTCTAAATCTGAAAGTAATCTTTTAATATAAAAGAATAACAACAGACCCATTTTTAAAAATTGAGAATACTCATCAGAAAGCAAGGGTTTCCAAATAAATATTGCTCTGCCTGCTGTGGCTTTGCCAGACAGGTTCTTGCCTCCAGGTCTGCTTTCACTCAAGGGCCTTCTGAGCTGAGGCAAAGTCTATATGATTTCTTCTGTCCCTAGAATACTTCTTTTAGTGTCACCCTTGGGAAATTGTTTGGTCCCTTTTCCTTTCACAGGTATCTTTGTCTTTTTCTCTGTTGCATAATAAAAGCTTTTCATGACTCTCAGCCTTCTCTTCCTGGAGAGTAAGTTGCTCAAAGGCTAGACAGAATCAATCCTTGGCATCAAATGCCAGCTAACACAGGATCTTAGACCAGTGTTGATTTCCACAGTGCTATACCTCCATCACATAATTGACCATAACCAGCCTATGGGAAGTGGAGGGTCATTCTTGTGGTCAATCAAGTAATTTCATTCACAGCTGTCCTTCACTAGGCTCTGTATAAGTCCTTTCAGTGTGTTAAAAGGAACAGATTCACAGGTTTCCCTCCTTGGTCTCACACAAAAGTTTCTCTCAGTGATAGAGATATGAGGAAAATATTTCTAAAATGTAACATCTAACTGGAACAATTGGTAATAATGCAGATATTTTTAAGCATAAAATAATATTCTTAATATGCTTATGCTGAATAAAAGCAGCATCTGGTAGAACATTTTTAGATCTGAAAACTATTAGAAGGTTTCTAAAAAATACGTTTTTTTTCCCAATCATTTGATTATCCATAAATATGCTTCTTTACCAGAATGTCTGTCTGGCTGTTCTCACTTAATGGTCTTATACCCATTCTTGTCATGTGGTCTAAATCAAGTCAGGAGTCTCAGACAGGAAAATACAGTGCAGGAATTTATTGTGGGATGCTTGGGAAGATTGGCCAGGCAATACAGTCTGATTTCTACATGCATGGGAGGTAAGTTGCCAACTCATCCCAATGCAAAAACCAATCTCCAGCCTATTCTCTTGCTCTGTGTCCTCTGTTGATCACACAGCACAATAAAGCACTGGCTAAAGGCTTTGCTGTAAACAGTCACTAAATGCTACATCATTGCAGATATGATTAAGCTGAATTGATTTGTCAATTATTTATTAATTCATAGTGAGTAAGTATCATAATCATTCCAAAGAACAATCTGCTGCTTTACATTATGAAACAGTCTAAAAGTACATGAATTAGATTCTTTTCACTGAAATTAGACTAGGAAGCTGAAGAAGCTCACCAAGGATTTTCCAGATGATAAAAGACATTTGTATCATTAAATTTAGCTAGAATTAGGACAAAATAAAATGCATAAAGTGTGGATTTTTGGTCCTGACTCCAGCTGTTTGCTTAAAAGATTTACTCCTTTTGCACCACAGGACTGCCTAATGAAGACATTTCAGGTTCAATTTAGTTAGAATACATTGGAACAGAATACATTTCTACTCTTGAAAATTTTATGCCTAGCAATTCATAACAGTTGTTCTAATATATCTTCCAGGATATTGTCTAAGGGTTTCTGATCTATAAGCATTTGAGCTATTTTTACCCCATTAGAACATTGGCACAGCCTTGGTTCTGTTTACCATTTAGGGCTACAGTAAACATAGAAAGAGCATTGTTTAGCCAGCCCTATGGAAACTTTGCTCAAGCTACTCACCTCTGCTTCTGTTACAGCTGTTGCTGAGTCCCCAGCCTGTTATTCCTATGTGTTAAAGATGCAGAAGGCTCTGGGCTAATCCAAGAGCTAGATAAGGACACAGCTCTGCCTTTTGGTTAGTCAGAAGCCAAAAAGTAGCTCAGAGAGATGGGACAGTCCATGAGTATTGTATGTTTAATTACAGCAATCTATTGGTGGCTCAGAATGACCTGGGTGCACTGTGTAATAAAGGGGCTCATAAGGCCAATGGTACCAAATAGAAAAGGAAAGGGAATGTAGGGCACATCTGTGTGAAGTCAGGGTTCACTAGTTTCACAAACTCACAGAATAGGGTTTTTTTTAATAGAAATTCATATTTTCTCTTCCTAGGGTTTCTAATAAAATTATACAGACCACTTAGAAATTCAGTAACTGAATTTAAAACTAATCTCTGATGTTTTATTTCTCTTCTGGTATTTAGTTTAAAGCAGTTAATCACAAATAATCTCTCATCTTTAGACTTCTGTTGAATTTAGGCAGCCACCATGAGAGCTTCACCCCCTTGCTCCACAAAAATTGCTTCCAGGTAGTGTTTCTTCAGTAGGGGAGTCTACCTTCTCCATAATCAGCATATTTCAAGATGTCATAGTTTATAACAAAGGTCCATCACCTGACTTTATTTGTTATTTGTTTATCTCTGTTCTCTTATTTTTTTGTTTGTCAAGAAAAACTATGGCTGGACATGTTCTAAAGTTACCCTACTGAGAATCAGGAAATTCATTGCCTTAGCATGGTAAAATTATTTTTAATTTATAGAATTTAATCAGCTGTCTGATTCTTCCTTAGATTTACCAATCCCTGGTGTTTCATGTAAGTAACAATCAAAAGTTTGGTAGTCAAGATGTCTGTATGGTACTCAGGTGCTAAACCTGATTATCAATGGATGCAGAAAGTAGTATAATACCCTGAGTAGCTGATTTCTAATAAACTTTTAAACTCAAAACAGAAGTATGATATTTGCCCATATACTCTCTTCCAACAGGTCACAAATATTTTTTTGAGCTGCTGTCCATCTTCCTGTTTGGAGCAAACAAACATCAGAAAGATTTCTCAGAAACAAGAAATTAAAGTAATTGGAAGAAAATCTACTATGCTGACTTAGAGCAATAGTTTGTTCTCTCATTAGAAGTGGTAGAGCTTGTAATAATCTCAAAAATGTCCAGACTATTATTTGGATGAATAATGAGTGAGGGAATGAAAAATCAGTGTTTTCTTCTGCACCATCCTATGAAAACTACACTATGTGTCTAGGACAATGTAGATGCTGGATGTGAAAATACACAGACTTGTGTGGAGAGAGAGAGAGGTACCCACAGAGGATGCAGTAAGTTATGTTTTTAAAGTTTTGTCTCTTCATTTTGGTGTCTTAAACATTCAGGCTACATGAAACACTGGGACAATGTATCCTGGCAGTACCTCAGCTGAATTACCCACATTTTTTAATGATTGTTTCTCCTGTCTGGTGTAATCTCATTTGATACTTTCAACAACACTTTAAGGGTTCTTTTGTAGAAGTTTCAAATCTTGCATCTGTGTAACTTACTGAAAATGTAACCTGACAGCGGAGTGGAATCTGTCTTTGCTTCTTTTCGTAAAGGGATCAATAGCACTTTACACCTAATCTTTATTTCAGCTTTTAGGCTTTTAATGCATCATTTGCTCCCTTTTGACACACAGGGAGAAAAAAAGTGCTACAAAACAACAATATAATTTTTCCTTCAATATAATTGACAGGAAAATTTTTCTTTAGCTCTGTGGCAAGAAAAATCTAAGAGTTAGGGTCATGGAAAACATTTATTTTGTTTCTCAGAAGACTGGGCAAAGGAAATGACTTTTCAATCAATATAAAGCTAGTCAATCAGAGAAAAAGACAAAAAACCCACAAAAAACAGTGCAGAGGAAATTGAAGGGCCTTTTGCACTCTGTGCACAGGGTTGAAGGAAGTATTTGCCCTAGACAATGCATGAGCAACTGCTCTGCTAGTTGGCTTCCCCCATCTGAATCAGCAGGAGAGATGAACATGGGGAGAAAGGGAAACAAAAGATGTTGTGGGTCATTGAGTCAACCAGGCTTGTCATCATTAAAGACTTCTGTTTAGGGTCTCCCTCTGTTCCTGCATGCTGCCCTGACGACAGTGGAAGGGATGCTTGACATTTGAACTACGAAAGGAAGTCATGGTCTGGGAATTTTTGTCAAATAAAGGAGTCATAAAGAATATTTTATTCAAACATGTTCTAGCTTTCCACTAGACCCGTTAGAGACTGCACCATTTGGTTGTTTGTTAGTTTGTTTGTTTTTAATTTTGTGAATGTTTATGAGGGTTGGAATGTCTCTAGTTATTCAGATTACAAACACACCTAGATGGATATCGCAGTTACTTTGCACACTTTGGCAGTTTTGAAACACAATGAAAACAATGAAAAACTGTTAAGTTCATGATAGTAAAGTCAGAAATTTCCTCATAATTAGGAATAAACTTGAAGGTGAGAGAAAACCAGTAAATACTCTTTCTGCAGAGGACAACTAGCAGAGCATATTATCAGGTGTAGCTGAGGCTATCCAACCCCTGAACTACGTGGTGTTTCTTAGTTCCTTTTAGGCTTTTGTTTATTATTTTCAAATACAAGAAAGTCAAATAAATAAATTGAATACGAATGAGAAATTACACAGCATCATGGCAGCTGTGTGAGAAATGATGCCAGAGACAAAAGAGAGAATCTCTGTCCCTGCCAAAACAATATAACTGGCATTTTTTTAATAGTTACTTGAACGTTTTTGATACTATTATTTTACTCATATGGTACTAGGAATCCAAAGCATTGAAATTTATAGGGCAAATTTTTGTATCTTTCACATATTTCTCTGTGATAAAGATGATATTCAACCCTCTTTCATGGAGGACTGCTTCATTTCCCCACTAGTCAGACTTGAAATTCTTAATTCCAAACAAGGGTTCGGAATTGCAGAATTTTGCATAAATTGGCTTGCTCTTAAGTATGACTTTTTTGACAAGTATGTTTGTTTTGCCCATGGATTCTGAAGTAATCTATCCATTCTTTGTATCAGCTTCATCTCTAGCAGATATCAGTTGTTTTCACCTTTCAGGATATGGGCTAAGTTCAGTCCAGGGTGGTTATACCATTTTCTAACCAAGATATTTATGTCAGTCTGCCCATTCAGGTGGACTGTTCTTCTGGACCACTCCACCACAGTTTGCACTTTTTCACTGCCTGGCCTACAGTTGCAGTGTCAGCTACAGACATGGGCTGTGAGGACTGTTCATAGGTACAGTTCAGCAGAGTGCTGCTCACCTCCCCTACATCTCCTTTAAATGCCAACTTCTCAGGCTGTAGGACACCATCTCTCAATGCACAGAGTGTGGAAAGAAAGCTTTTATAAAATTCTCTGCATAACAAGCTCTTTTTTTCCACGGAGAAAAAAGTTTGTTTCTTTTTACTTGCCATAAACTAATAGGGAGTTAATTTGTAAGTAGCCAGGTAAGAGCAGCCACTGAAATTCATCTCAGCTGGTGCTTCCTATATGCACTGAACAATGATTTAAGCTTACACATGGCTGCTTAAAGCAACTTTATGAAGAGGGAAAGGAAACACTGTACACCACAAAATGTGTGGGTTTTTGCAGTTACCCCAGTTAACTGGAAAACTTATGAAAGTTCAGGAAAAGGTTACACAAAAACTGATTAACCCTCTATCCACTCGTAGGACATTATGTCCTGGATTAATTTGCTGAGAAGAAAGACTGAATGAAACCTCAGAGAATTTATCCAATTTTATTTAATCTATGAAGTAGAATTGAACAATTCCAGATAAGATAGAAGAACATGAACTAATATAGATTTTAAAGTAGAAATGAAGAATATGACCCAGAAGGGGCAAAATTAAGAATATTTATGCCAATATTTCATCACAAATGCTTACCATTATGCAGACTTTCTAGCCTAATGCAAAATCAGATAAAAGGTGTAATTTGAAATACATTGCTAAGAAAGAGTCAAGAGGTTAAACAATGCAGTTAATAAATGTAAATAAGCAAACCAAGGAGACTGAAGTTCAGTTCATGAATCCTGATTTAAGCAAATACTTTTAAAGATGTCTAATGTGAACATGCTATAGTGATGACCAATTTTTTTGAAGCTGATCGTCTATCAAAACTGCTTAAAACTCTTAATATCAGATGCCCCAAAAAACTGGGCAATGTCTGAAGTACAAGAACCTGTTGCCCACCCACACAGAAAACCCAAGATGTTAGGTGCTCAAATTCTTTAAAACTCAGGTGTTTAGTACAAAAATCTAATCCAAGACTAGAAGACGTGTTACAGGATTGTAAGAAATTATCTACAACCTTTATATCTCTCCATCTTTCACAATGGACTCCCAGGCAGGGGAGAAAGTAGATCAGATATGTTTTGCCTGAGCCCAGAAAAACTGCAGATGCCAAGAGCAGTGATTTTCAGCCTGGAAAGTAAAGGTGGGGAAGTGGGGTTATAACCTTCATGGTCATATATTTCAGTTCATCCTCAAAAGAGAAAGATTTGAAAGTATAGATATCAGATTGGACATTAAATTTTCTGTTCTTTTTCAAGATTCCCAACAAAGCCCTGTTGTGAGTTATGAAGAGATGAAGATCATTATACAAATCTGCAAAGCACCATGGCGTTGAAAATGCAGCATTTTTGTGAATTAGTAGTGTTTCCATTAACCCTATTGAGTGAATGATCAGAGTTCTTCAGGCTGTTCTTGAGCCAGCCCTTCATAATTCCTCCTTGACTCTTCCCTGGGCTTGGGGTTTGGTGGAGAGACAGGAGCTGCCCAAGAGGACCTTGTCCAAGGACACAGGATGGAAAACTCCAGTCATCATGCACTTGTGTATTTTTTCTGCACACTGATATGCATTTTCTTCCATTGCCATTTTCCTACCACATAGTAGATATTACATCATCAGTCTGAAAGATTTTTTAAAGGGCTGTAGCCTGACTTTCTTCTATGAGCACAAATCACAACACTAACTATAGCAGCATATAGAATGAAGAAGTAAATTCCACAGAAAGAAAAATTACTTTCCATAAGCAACATTTTGTTCCATTCAAGTATAGGTGCTAGATTTCATTTTTGTCTATGTCCAGGTACTTGAAAACTGCAGGCATGGATTCTTCTGTGCACATAAAAGACAGTTTTTAATAAAATACGTCTTTTTTTTTTTTTTTTTTTTTTTTTTACTGTTTCTATGGTTGATACTATTCAAACTCCTTTACTAAGAGTACTAAACATTATCCATATCGTTGAGTGATTTATGAGCTTTAGCACTGCTGATAAAGATATTTGTGAATTAAAGTCCTAGCTTTTGATGTTTGTAGGCAGAGTAGGTCCTGAACTTCACTGTTTGTATAATTATATTTTAAAGCACTATCTTTTGGAGTCATTGGTTATTTCTTAAAATAAACTGATTTAAAATGAAACAAACTCTTCCAGGACAATAAGCATAGAAAATAGGTAAACTAGAAATAAAGCCATTTTTTTCCTAACTCCAGGCAATTAAAATTGTCATTAAGTAGAAAATAGGTTAAAAATAGTATCAGATTACAAGTGGTAAAAAACATTCTTTCCACCATGAAGTCATATGAGACACTGACTTTTGTCATATACCTTATTTCCTTAAATATTTATTTACATTTGAAAATCATAACTCATTAATAGTTGCATAGCTAAATTAGAATTTCCATTTTTTTTGGTAAATCCTCTTACATGTCTCATAATGATTATGATGAAATTTAAAAACTGAAAAGATATGTAGCTCTGAAACTTTCCTGTACTTGAGTTATGTATGTGTTAATGTAAAATTAAAATTTAAGTATCAAATAAAAAGGGAAAATCAGAAACATTGTCCTGAGAATCAACAGAAGTTTAACCATTCATTAAATGGGAGCATGATCAGGCCAGTCTGGCTATTGCAGGGTATTGCAGGACCTCATTTTCAAAAGGATGCTGGAGTACCAGTGAACCAAACTAGACTATATATGTCCATTAAAAAAAAAATAATAAAAAATAATCTCTGCAGACCAGCTCACTTCCATGGAGAAATATTGTTATATGCTTCAGTAACAGCTGTTTACCTTACCACTCCAAGGTGGGAATGACACAGGATGACACAGGAAAAATTGGAGAGAAGAGTGCTAGAACATCCGGCTGCAGGAGTGGGAGGTGTGCCTTAGTCTCTGCTGAAGCCAGCAGGTAGTAATGAAAGTGTAAAATAATCTAGGCAACTTTTTACCTTCCTATACTGAATTTCCTATGTGCTGTTTTCCAGTTAACCTGCTGAAGTTAAAGTTGTTAATTTCTTGTGCTTTGATGGGACATAGGTTTAAGTCACTCCTTGAACTAGAGACCAACCAAGATTTTAATTTGTGTTATTAAATGTAAAATTATGAAGCCCTTTTAAAAAGATCAGTCACAACATCTGAAGATATGAATTTCTATGGCAATAGGTTCCCTGGCCTACCTATATTTACCAACAAAATAATTTAGCATACAAAAAGCCAGCTCTAAACAAATTATGTAGGTTTAATTAATGTTAGTGTGTCTAAACCACTGTAAGGTTCATCCTTCTCATAATCACATAGAAAAATCTTTTGATTTTAGTGTATGAAAGTGTTTCATTTTCTACTTCATTCATTTTATGTCAGTCCTAAAATGGGCTGAACGGTGGGACTGTAAAGAGATGTACATATGTTATAGAATACTGCTTGTATGGAAAGGTTTTTTTCTTGGCTTGTTTCTTAGTTGTTTGTTGTTTTTTTTCTCAGCCTACTGAATTTTATAAAACGTTTACAGAGATGCCCGGTAGTCTCAGTTCAAATAAAGCAATCAGTTCTAAACAGCATTGACTCAGGGGGTAGCCCTCAGCCATAAGCACTAGTCTATTTAGACTGTTCTCTATTCTGTTTAGGCGTTTCTTCATTTCAGACTACATGGGGTAAGGGCAGGAGCCAGCACAATGATGTGCCCTCAGTCCCAGGCCTCAGAGCATTCCCTGTGACATGGCCCCAGGCTCTTTTCTATTAAGCTGACCTTATGTCTCAAAGCCTTATGACCTGTGACACCACTCAATTGTTATTTAATCAATTCAGTCAAAATTAAAAAGGTGTATTTTTATTTGCCTTAACACCTTTTCTTTCTGGTATTTGTTTTGGTGACCTTTGAGTATTGGATTCCAGCTGTCAATAACACACCGCATGCCAGATTGCTTTTTCTAATAAATAATGAAGCAACTTCTGAGGATTATTTGGATTGCATTGATGCAGGTTAGAAATAGTCTGCAAACACAGCCCAAAAAGAACAATGAAGCTGCACATTCACAGACCATCTCACAGGAAGCACAGCATGAGAAAAGGGCTGTAGGCAATGGCTAAAACCAAAACTCCTAAAATGTTCATACAATTACCTGTACAGAATCTTCACCTTGAGCTTGAATTAAAAACAAAAGGCTTCCTTCTGCTTGCTAAAAAAACAGAGGTGGTAGAGGTCAGCTATAGAGAGGGAGGAAAAATTTAATCGTTTGTCACATTTTGTAAAAAGGCCAAAATCCCTTGTCTTTACCACACATTAATATTCATTCTATATACACATACGAGGTCTGGGAACAGAAACTATTTTGTTTGTTTTTTTTTTTTTTTTTGCCTTGCAGTTTAGTGTATTATATTCAAAACGAAATTTTGTTTTGCCCCTTATATACCAAGTTCCTGGTTTGGAGAATTTATGGCTGTTATATAAATGTGCTAGACTCTGTACTAAAATGTGATAATTTTCTGTTGAAGAAATGTATGGTTTTACAGTAATAAATGAAATAAAAATTAATCAGAAGTCTTAGAAAGTTAATAGCAATGACAACAAAAGTGATGAAGTCCTGAAGAACATTTGCATAGTGATGCATCTTGTTGACTTTCCCCTTACATGCACATGTCAGGCTCAAAACTAAGCCAGACAGCATCGGTGGCTACTTTCAGAATTTCATCCCATCATACTTTTTGGGCATTTCTGTGTCATTTTACTCTCTCACCTCAAGTTACAATGTGGAATTAAATTCATGTGTTAACTCCAATAAGTTGTGGTTTAAGTTACAGGTAATCTTCATTTCATTGATCTGGTAAATGTGAATCTGAATTTCAAACCTTTCTGTCTTGCAAGCCCCCACATGCAGAAACACATATTTATTTATTGGCAGTATTACAGAGCTCCAGGCTTTGAAAAGGCATCAGGAATATGATTTGATAGAGAAACTTTGATTCTGATGTACCTGAACCTTTTTCCTTTCCTTATTTAGAGAAAACCTCATTTTTTCTTAGAGTGGAAGCAAAGACTAAGTTCCTAGGCTGCTCTTTTCTGAGCCTAAACTATATTGCACTGTGCACAGTAAGTAATAGCTGCATGTCCTGGGATTTGGCAAGAGCAAGTTTTAATCTCTTTGAGCATCCCCAGGAGCTACAAATGGGAGTGGGAAGAGAGAGGATTGCACCCCTGTTGCCCTTTCCCCTTCACAGTCTGTGATCCTCAGGGTGGTACAAGTATTTAAAAATTAGTGACATTTATTTATAAAATGCCTGAGACGTGCACCACTTTAATGTATTAAAAAATTACATTAATGTAAACTCAGCTTCATACATCACTGAACATTATTAATTGGGTGTTGGGATGTGTGAAGGGGGATGGAATAATTAAGACTGACTGTCTTTTGAATACCTGCAGTGTAAGCAGAGGAAGTAGCACAGACTGAGCTCCTACAAATAGTTCTTGGTAAAAAGGAAGGAATTGAAGCAATAGAACGAGTAGTGTGATCTTCTGTGTTTAGCTCCGGAGGTGTCTGCGAATCTTTAACTCAGAGACAGACCAGAGCCTGAGGATTAACCGGGTCAAGGACTTTATTCTATAGTCTATGTGGAAAACATAATGCTTAGAGTCATTACATGGCAGAAACATGATCAAAAATATTTTTAGTATAACACAGCTTAAATATTAGGTTAGGGAATTTATAGTAAGTGAAGCAAAATGTGACCCAGTGTGGATATGACCCATTCTTTGCACTACAAATGATTGACATGCAAAGTCTTCAGGGCAAATCTTCTGCCCTGAATATTCAGCCTGTACAACTCCAGGTTATGAAAAACTATATGAAATAATAGCAGGCTTTTGATCTAAAAATATTCATTCTATTATGTGCTTTTGACAGGGGCTTGGCATATTGGTATGCCTGATAGCTTAAAATTTGAAAGCAACGCATTCTTCTTTTTTTTGCCACATATTTAAGTGACGGACTTTGTTCAACTTCACTTCAATGCCCGAGTTCTTTTTCACTGCTGTTTTACAGATGACCCAAAGCTGGAGTCCCACCAGACAGTCTGTTCCATTCCTTCTCTCTCCTCCCAGCACAGTTTCATAAAGGTCCATATTCATATTCATAGAAAGAGCTATCTGAGGCACTACTGTAAGACAGGGATTTGAAAATCCAGTGTCAAGGAGCAGCAATGAAAGAACACAAGAATTGGCCCTTGCATCCCTAGCATCATACAAATGGAAAATATTCAGATACCAAACATCAAAACCGTGGTGCAAATAAGAAGACCAGTAAAACTGGTAAATCTGGAGCAGTCACAGATTTTCAGAGGAGATAGACACAATGTGGGTAAAAGTTTCACTGAGGAGGTGTGTAAAAAGGAGGCTGTTAGTCTGGAGTGTGGTCCAGTTAGAGACATCTCAGTAAGAAATTTTTATTAGGGATCTGACTTGTGCAGAGAAGTATTGATAACAGCAGTGCCAGGACACATCTTCTCTAGGGAGGAGGATTGGGATATCGCAGTGGAAGAATCAGATAGCCTTGAGATCGACAGGAATAGAAGTAAGATGAAATTCAATAGCACAAAGTACAAGGTCAGTCGCTCAGGGACTGATAACACAAATGCTCTGCTATAAACTCTGAGCTCATCTGTCAGAAATCACCAAGAAGAGAGTGACCTAAACTCTCTAGCTGATCACAGTATGACCGTGAGCTGCCAATATGCTGTAGCTGTGAAAAAAAGGCAAATGTGTTTCTGAAGTACAGTATGGAGGTATTTCCAGAGAGGACAAGAAAGCATTGGTATCACCATCCAATACCCTAATAAAAGCTAATCTTGAGGATCACGCTCCTATTAAAAGAAAGGTGAACTGTTACTGGAAACAATACAGTTGGTACATAAATATCAAAAAGACACCAAAGTAATTTGGCATGCTTAGACTAACAAACCAGACCCTAAAGGAGATTTAACTGTTGCTTATAAATACATATAAAAATAAACAGAAGAGATAGTGGAGAAATATTTAAGCTTGATGCCAACTTTGACTTAAAAAAAAGAGGTAGGTTTATGCTGGAAATTGGAAAAAGGGATTTTATCTAGCACAGCAATCATTCCCTGGAAGAGCTTCCCAAGCATGGTAAGGGTGTAGGGGCAGAGGAACAAGAAACTAATTGCTTTTAAGGTGGAGTTTGATAAGTGTAAAAAGATTATATGATATGGTTGCTTGCAAGAGCATGGAATTGGACTTAGTCCCCACATTCCCTTCCAGATTCCACAGCTATGCCACAAATCTTCTGAGGTAAAACAGGAGATTTATACCAGTAAGAACAAGAGATTCCCAGAATTACCAGACTTTAAGAAATGAGGAGACAAATATGAAGATCTTCCTAGCGATGAAATGTCCTGGCTTAGTTCCTGTTATGTGGCTGAATAAGAACATCAGATGTAGCCCAAGGGGGGAAAAATAAACATCATCTTGTCTTAAAAAATTTTCTTGATAGAAAAGTCAGTATAACCTCTGTTTAGTTATTCAGTTAATTGCTGTCATTGTTTCAAAAAGAAAAATTTTAAAGGTCTTATATCTATTTAAAATGTTTCAGACTTCCAGGGACCTGTACAAGACTTTGTTAGACTTAATCCTCTCTTTTAATGTGTCAGCATATTTCTATTCAGAAATAAGCTTATTCAGCTTATTTATTTTAAGGCTAATTGCATAGATATATCCTGTTTGTTTCTCAGACTAATGGGATGGGAAACCCAACACTTTGTCCAAACATGGTGTTCAGTACTTGCACTTTGCTTTTAGTGATAAAGGCTTGATAAATACTGGGAGCTGATGCAACAGCATGCAAAACCAGAATGACTCATGCATGACTGGATAGTATTGGACATTGGTGATCATTAGCTGTTCTCCCAGTTATGGGATTTTTGACATACAAGGCAGCATTGGAAAACTTATCAGAAGATGGGAGACAGTTCTGTAGATGTACCAACTACCACTGCCAACATTGGTGTTGGTTTTTGAATGCAGTTCCATGGAAACCTGTTTGTTAGAAAGACTTTCATAACCAGTGGGAAACAATAGGGGTTTTTTTGGAAAAGGGTGACCAGCTGGCATTAAGGAAAAACAACATTCTTGCTGAATGCCAGAAGGGATTCTAGCATGTCATAACTGTGGAACAAGAAGAGTGAGTGCGAATGTAAATGATTGCAGATAACTAAAGCAATGCTTTGTTGTTATCTTTCTCACTGATATTTTCTTGCAGGTAAGGAGGAGAACTATGGTTTCAATGTCTGCTGCTCCTTCATTTCTCCATGTGTCTATGTCTGCCTTACTGTGCTTCTGTTCTCTGTTAGAATATGAGCCACAATGGAGACCACATTGTCCACCTCATGAGCTTCTTGTCCTCAGTGAGTTGTCAGAAGGTGATCATCCACCACTGCAGATGCACTTGGGGCATCTTAGAAGCTGTTCTTCAATAGCCATTTATTCCAGCTACACTTATAAATTTCAGAGCAGCTGCCTTGACAACCACTACCTTAGCCCACAGCAACAAGGCAGAGATGACTATATCCTACAGGCATATGTGGCATGCTGAATTCATACCTGGGCTTGACAAAGCCCTTGGTACGATGGTTTTTATCAGAATTGCTTTAATTCTATGTGTAACATTTTCTGAGCAGGTTAGATTCCAGAGCCCCAGAGCAGTTCTGCATGAGTGTTCCCTAAGCCTCAGCAAAACTTCTCCTTGTTCAGAGGTCTTGGAACAAAACTCAGAAATCTCCAAGAAGACATGTTTTACATGACTCTATTGCACTCCAGAAATTTCTATTTTTAAATGTCTAAAGAAAGTGGTGTTTCATTTTCTTTTCTCCCAAAATAAAGAAAAAACTGAAGATTGCCTATAACAGTTTAGGGGAGGAAAAATAAACTGCTTCAAATCAACAGGAATTTTGAGCAAACACTGACTTACTAGAGATTCAAAAGTACAAGTGTAGAAATTGGCTTGTGTTAGGAAGAAATCTGTTACTGCCCTGACTAGATTAACCATGGTAATTGGCACTGGGGTTTTTTAACATATTGTGCAGCGCTTTGCAGGCGGTAGTAATAAATAATGTGCACTTAGCTGCTCTATTGGTCATTCGCAGTCCTATCACAGCAACCTCCCCCCATTCAGGGAAGATAAATGTGATTTAAATTAATAGCCATTCCTAAATAACTCCTCAGCTGGTAAACGATGCATTTATCAGGCCCAGACAGGCAGTGTCCTTTGATTCATGGTCCCCCCCTTACAATGTGAAGGGTGCGTACAAAAATTGTTATTACTTTTTAATAAAGTGTAGCAGTCAGTCTTCAGTCATTTATCAGAAATGGAGGCATTCTGACAAACAGAAATATCTTAGCAGTGGATGAATGAGAGGGATAAAGGACACATTTCTCAACAAAAATAATCACTGACTAAATAATCTCATAAAAGTCAGCTTCTAAGTACCTTGAAATAAATGTATCCAGCAGAAAGATACAGACTCCATGTGCTGTTAAACTAAAAACTAAACCAAGCATTACAATACTCACCTGCAAACAAAAACGGAAATTTTTTTTTTCATCTTCATTCTCTGTGTGGCAGCAATTCATATACTAATAGTGGTCAGCTAAATAACAGATTTACCAATAAATTTTCCCTATGGTTTCTAAGACACTAGCTCAACTTAATTTCGCCTTTATTTATAAAGTAAATGCAGTCATAAATAAATAAACAAAGCTTGGAGATGGGAAAAGAGTGATATCGAATGAAGCAACTTGCAACAAAATCTAATTTAAAATGTTTTATAGCTTATGCATTTTTTTGTATTCTTTTAGTATTTTAAATTCTATTGTTCTTAAAATTTAGGAATCTGCTAAGGATTTGGCAGTGTAAGGCCTTCCATTGCAGGAAGGTTGCCTGAGGAGATTTAGAGGAGGATGTTCCTTGCAGGTGAGCAACCATATCAGTCATGTGTTGACTGAGGTCAGAGCATTAAACCTCCCTTCATCCTAATGATTTCCCCATGCACAGATTTCAACTCACAGGGTAATTCATATAAATGTAGGAGGGCCAGATCCTGCACTTTTAACACACAACTTTCTGCAGTTCCTCTGGTAACATGGGACAGGGTTCCTCTTAGCACTACACAGTTTGGTGGTTTGGCTCTGCTCAAAGTGATGCAGAGCTTATCCTGTAACAAGAGTGTTCAACTGAAGTCACCTGAGCACAATCAACTTCTAACATCATGCTGAGAGTAAAGTTTTCTAATAATTTCTTACTGCTGTTCCTTGCTTCCTTTGCTGCTGAGCTCTGGCTACACAGACTAGCCCTGCAGAAGGTGAAATATTCATCACTAACACTTGGCTTCTCACTGTGCTCACCTCAGCTCCATCTATCCCTCCTCGTGCCATCCCCTTATCCATCCCTAAGCAAATCCTGTAGGGCAGCAGATGGATGGCACAGGACCATGGCTGTTGCTTGATTACAGCCATTCTGCTGTACCCTGGAGGAGCAGTGATGTCCATGTAGCAGTCCTCAACCATTGCAGGCTTCCTCACAGCCAATGTAAGCAAACTTCTGCTAAATCCTGTCCAAGCAGGAGCTCTTCTGGTGCATCAGCCAAGACTTTTGCTCCTCTTTCTCTGTTTAACTTTCAAATTTGTTCTGGTTGGTCTCACACTTTAGGAAAGGCTCAAATGAAAAATCATGTAGTAACACCCTTCAAAAACTGTCCTTAGCACATCTGCTCAGAGTGAAAGAAAACTACTGGTCCTAAATACATGTCCTCATGCTCTCTTGCTTGATAGCCAGAAGGAATTGCATCTACTGAGTTTAGACCTGGGAATGACCTGGCAACTGCATAATTCACTTGTATGGGAACATCTCCATTGTGCCTGGTCCTCACATGAGCATCATCAGACAGGCTGTGTGCCCATATGAAGTGCTACTTTTCATAAACCATGTGTTATCTTCAGCATTTGATATTTGGATCACCAAAACCTGTACTGCTCTGATACCAAAAGAACTCTTTGGAAAAAATCCCTTCACTAGAGTACTGAAGGCCACAGGAAGAGTCACAAATTGCATAAACATCTTCCTTAAATACAAAAATAAATTTAACATTTAGACATTCATTTTTTATCAACTATATCTCATTTTCCTCTTAAAGTACGGAAATATTTACAAAGATTTTTATATTGCATTATTTGTGTCTCATCTTATAAACTGTGTCTGGGCCAAATGCCACTAACTTGACTAAAAAAAAAGAAGAGCATAGTCATTAATTTCACTGTATTAACTGAGAATATATGGTAGTTTTCTGTCCTTAATAGTCAAATATTTAAGAAATAAATGCATGTATACATAACAAAAATTAGCATGAAGAAGTGATAATTAAGACTTTTGTTGGTTATAAATAAGGATTAGAGTCTTCTGGTGCAAGCACTTGTTCATAACACAATCTTACCAGCTGCAGCTGGTAAGAGTGTGTGTGGGAGGATATAACTCTGTCTTTGTGCTGAAAAATCATTTGAAGTAATAGACAGGGTAAAAGGACAAGTATTGGAAAAGAAGTTCTAGGCAGTAGGATGCATTAGACTTAGGAGCAGTCTGCCATGAAAAATGCTAGAAGTCATCTGAGAAATTTAAAATAAAATTGGGCAAAGTACCCAAAAATGAATATTGGGAAATGATTCAACATTGGCAAGAAAGCAGATTAATGGGTCATATTTTAAGGAAGACATTAAGCCAATTCTAAAATGTCAGGTTTTTGAAAGCTGATATTCTAATAAATTAATGTATTGTTAATTGTTCATGATTTGGATTTCTGTTATGTATTTCTTTTGGTGACTCTCCCTTCCAAAATTACAGGCAAGCAGAAAAAGGATGTAAGTTTTAGTGACAGTTTGTGAATATTTGACTGATTTGCCTATTTGCTCTGCTTCTAGCTTTCATGCTGATATTATGTGCTCAGCTCTTCCCTGAAAACACGATTTAATCAAGTGGAAGGTGGTGTTTAAGAAAAGTTCTAGATAAAGAAATTGATCATGATGAAACAGCCTCTACAAAGTTCAAAATCTACAGATGGCCTAAACCTTATTCTAGTTGTTTTCCTTTCATTATAAATGCATTTGTCTTCTGTCACTCCTTCTTCTATGGACAAGAAGATTTTACTTAAGTTCACTCACAGGGAGAAGGCAATATGATAAATTCTGTACCATAATAATTTGTCTATATTGATAATGTGGACATTATATATACCAGTTATTTTTTCATTATCATGATGACAAAACTGAAAAAGAAAACAAAACTTTAAATGTGTCAGCTTGTTTTATTCTGAAATAAGAAAACTGCTTTTAGTGTATAGACATTAACTTGACCAAGTAATTTACAAACAAGGAGCTCCTTTCCCACTTTTTGTTAACTCTTTATAGACCAGCTGCATGCTGTGTCCTCACTTGGAGCTCTTTTTGAGAGTTTGCAGCCACAGATGTTTAGCATCTATTTTAATATAGAAACATATTTTAAATTTGTAAAACAGAGAGCTGGAGAAAATATTTAATTGCTTTTCTTGTCTTCTACTCTTCAGAAAACATCACTGGTTTTGTTTCTATTTGAGATACAGTCTTTTTAAACAAAACCTTTTGCATTTGAGATATAATATGAATATTAAAGTATTACTCTAAACTTTTTCTAGTTTTCTTGAACAACATTAAAACTCTTCCATTTAAATTTAAATAAGTGTCTTCAGCCAAAAATGCCAATTTTTGCTCATCTTTTCACAATCACACTGTACTGGAAAAAGCACCCTGTACTGGAAATAAAAGCAAACATTTTGAATTAAAAATGTGTCCTTGTGTATTAAAACAACAACAACAACAGCAGCATCTCACTCTTTTATGCTGGAATAAATTAGCCCTTTAATTTAGTTTCATGAAAAAAATACAACCTCAAAGCAATTCTCCTGTGTATAGACCAACATTAAGCCTCATACACAGGTAACAGTCAATCCATTAACCTTTGCTTTGAGCTTAACCTGTGTGTCCCTCGCATCACAGTTGTTCCTCCTTTTAATACCTTTTCCTTAATAGTTGCTCACCCACAACTGAAAAGGGCAGAGCAGCTTCTCATGACATTGACTGTGCCACTGCAATAATAAGCTTCTCTTTTCTTTTTTTCCCACCTCCTGCCTCACTATGGTGTCAGCAACCATTTTTTGGGGGGGAAGGTAATCTAAAAAGAGCTGTAGAGGCAGAGGTCATGTTAAACTGTAACGCAAATGTTATTCCTCGATTATCTAGCTGGGGTAAATGTCAACTGCTTCGGGCTAAAGCAATTGGAAAAGCAGAGTGTGTGAATCTAACAAAGGGAGAGAGAGACACACACAGGGAAGGCGAGCTGGGGGAGGGGGAATTTAAACCGGGCCTGGCTTGTTGGCTGGGATGTTAAACCAGCACTTGTGTGTATCTCTTTTCTCCAGTGGACAGCGGTGCCGTCAGCTGCATGCGGTCCGAGCCCAGCTTTCCTCACCCCCTCCTTTGTAATCAGTGTCTGCAACAGAAACTATTGTGTGCCCAGGCAGCAGCTTCAATGGCATTTAAACACTTGAGGGATCAGTGCTCATCCCACTTACTGAGAAAATAAGTAATAAATTGTGTGGGGGAAAAAAATATATATATTTAGTCCTGTAGAACAATGCTACAGTTTGTCATTCTTTAATATGCAGGGCACTTTGAAGAAGTAAATTATGATACAACATTGGTTATAGTTAATACAACTTGAAAAAAATACATGCTAAAGCAAACAACATTCTTGATGGGACTAGAGTGTTCATGCTATTATTCTCATACAAGAATATTATTTTTAGCCATCAATAAATACATTAATTACTGAATATCCGAAGTTCTTTTCTCAGTTTTCTATTCTTGTGTATCATTTTTGCTTGCGCCACTGATTCCCACACCAGATTACCAACTAGGGAAATAAAATATTGAGCGCTAATATAAAGTGAATACTTCAGAAAGATAAATATAATGAGTAAGAAAATCTGACATAGTTTGTGGGAATACATTAAGAACTTCACCAGATCCAACTTTAGTGTCTCAGACCCTTTTTCTCTTCTGGATGTGAAGATTTCAATTTACAACAAGGAAGGTGTTTCAATTCGTACGCTGAACTGGAGTGAGCAGTTCCATAGCAAATGCTGATAAATTTTGTCAAATTTAAGGAGTTTCTGATTTTCAGTTGAGAAGCAGAAACCACTGATATGATTTGCCCTCACTTTTATCAACACAAAGTTGAGGAAATTAAAATGTCTCTGGAAATTGACTCATTTAACAGTCAACTAAAGACAATCATTACTAAATACCCAAATACAATCCTCAAAGAGGACCAAGAAGACTTCTGTATCCCAAAGCCCTGAGTCCCACTAGCAACTGCCTGAGGGGGTAGGTGCATAGATAGCTGGTTCCCTAAATATTGCTGGTGCCTTTGTTGTGGACTGAAAAGCTATTTCCAGCAGCCAGAACTGCAATGAGTCATACAGTACAATCATACTGTAGCTTATGATCATTTGTATCACATATTTGCATAGCACTGATCACACCAGGTTTATGCTATGAAAGTGCTCCACCAGCATAGCTGTGATCACAAATTCTCCAAGTCAATGCTGCTCCACCCACCAAGAGCTATTTCTGATCCAGTCTCCAGTGAATCCAGGCAAATTTTTATTTCCTTTAGCATGGCACCTATTATACTACATCTATCTTCTTTACATAGGAAATTTATTGATAAACTGGAGAAAGTTCAGCAGGGGTCACTAAGATGCCTAAGGCTTTGCAACACCTGAACTGTGTGAAAAGACTCAGAGATTCTGCAAAAAACGAGGCCACTAAGAAGCAGGAGCCAGGTTTTTGACTAACTTGCATGGTGGGAGAACAAATGACAATGATCATAAATTAAAACAGGGGACTTCTTACTTAAGGCAAAATATTTTCATCTCATTTCAGGACATTTAAGCACTGGAAGTTGCCTAGGAGTTATCCTGAGAGGATGTGCAGCCTCCTTCCTTGGAGCTTTAGGAGACTGAATAAAACCTTGGGCAACCTGGTCTGATTTCATGGATGACCTTGAAAAGACACATGAACTGGAGACTCCTGGCAGTCCCTTCCAACCTGATAATTCTACCTTGTGATTCTAATTTGGATTGTTCTAAAGGAGCTGTAACAAAAACAAATCAAAACCAAAAAACCAAACCCACAACAATCCCAAATCCTCCTGCTTCACGATTGTGTAACCTCATACTGAAAGCAGTATGAGGAAGTCACCTCAACAGAATATGTGGCATTTACAATGTGTTAACAACAATTACATTTCAAAGGAAAGCTCTTAGCTTTTCAACAGTGCTCTAGAGCCATGCTTAACACATCAAAACACACTGGGAGACAAGAGACCTTGAGTGATGTTGACTTGGTGTGAATGCTTGACTCACTGTGACACAGAGCATATCTGAATATAACCAATTATTTTGTACAGCTGGAGAGCAAAGCAGACTATGACAGTGTCATGGATGCCATCAAGGCCATGAAACCACTGGCAAACAGTCAAGGCATTTCTTTTTATTTTTTTATTTAAGTGTTAAATCTCTCTAAAAGTTTTTCCTGGAAAAATATTATGCTGAGATTCCACTCTATTTCTGTGGAATGGAGAGCAATAAGAACCATATAAGTGATAAATTCACACTTTAACATAGTTCTGGTAGGGTGGCTTTCTGAAGTCAAAATTTAACTGTGACCTAAGTGTTAAAAGATACTTTTATGCCATTGTTTTCTTTCCCAGATTATTGTGATCAGATGAATTGTCTAATCACTTATCCACATTAAGCATGCCTGAAGGTTTCTTTTGGGTTTCCAGATTAAGTAATGAGCTCATTTCCTGGCGGTGACAGGAGCTAAAAAAACAAATATACAGAAATCCATTAGAACTAATTCACCCAAACAACTTGAGTGAATCACTCAATGTGCTTCTCTCACTGGGGAAAAAAAGTCAGAGGCTTGATGGTAAAATTAAAGATTCTTTTTTTAAACAAAGTAATGGGGTGTTTTTAATGATTATAATGGTATGATGAAAAATATGCAGGACTATCTATCAGCCTTCTAATTTGTAAGTACATATGTGCATCATTAACTTAGCTCATCTAGGGTCATCCCTATGAAAATTAATGGCTGTTTTCATATGCTTCAAGAATCATACTTGTAACAAGAGTTAAGAAATTCAGGAGAAAAATCAGCAACAATTGTTTGAAGTTTTTTGATCTTCTGAGCATAAATTTTGAATGGAAAAAGAAATGTAGTTTCAAAATAAATGGCACTATTTCCTTTGTATGGTAATTTGTTGCTAATTATTTAAAAATTATTGTAATTTAGGAAAGCGTAGCTCTTGGAAACAGAAGATAGTGTATAATGAGCTGGCTAGAATCATGAGGTCTTCCAGAGTTAATACATTTTAATTCATGAACTTATCGAAAACATGAAAGATTAAGACTGACTTCTGAAGTTTTAGAACTTTTATACTTTAAATCTTAGGAAAGCAAAACATTTTATGGCGGCAAGAAACGTGAAGAGGTGGCTGACAGTAAGTACCTACATCACTAGAAGGTTTCTTTTATTTTGTGATTTATTAATTTAGAAGCAGAAGATGGCAAGATGGAAAAACTAGAAGCTAAAATTTGATGAATGTTAGTGAGAAATAAGATACACTTTTTCTGTGTAACAAATATGCTCTAATCCAGCTAAGAGATCTGGACCTGATCTAAGAGTCACCTAGAAAAATTCTATAAATTGAATGAATCAGGACTTCTGACAGGGTAACTATAAAAGTCTATTGAATTTATGAATCAGAGGTGTGAGTAGTCGTGCTTACCCTAAATGCAATAAAGAAAACCTGCTTTACAAACCTAGGGGCTGAGCCTTGACATGTTTTGATGCAATATTATGAGTGAATTCTTAAGTATAGTAATTGGCATCAAAAAGCTTGTGTGTGGTAAACTGTTATCATTAGTATTGTGGACTTCACAAATGGGACACTAGAAATATTTATGAAACTCAGACATCAAAGTAGTTTCTTTTTATCTCTCCCTTCACCCAGCCCTAGTAAAGCCTAATTGAAATACAATAATTATAAATGAGCTTAGCTTCTCAATTTAATTTTCTTGTGAGTAGTTTCATTTATTTTTCTAAGGCTTTGTTAGCATGTTTTAATTAAAAGATTTAACAAAGCTCAAGATACAACGTGCCATTAGGTATAGGAACATAATGGGACATATGCACATAGAACTGATGAACCTCTTTTTATAAGTCTGACTGTTGGTACAATTGGGAGAGTAAATTTACTCATGAATCTGAGGAATACTATGATGTAGGAAGCCAGATCCCAGAAACAGACTCTTTCTTGTTCCTTCAAGAAAACTTGACAAAAAGAATTCTTCATCCTTACCACTAGATTTTGATTAATTTAAACATAAATTCCACTCAGAGAGAGAAAAACAATATTAACCACAAAAGTCATTCTGGAAAGAACATTTTTAGCAGTCACAAAGTGCCATCTGCAAGAAGGCTGACCCCAGACTAACCAAATACTCACCAAGACTCACAGTGAAAACCTCATACAAGTCAACTTCCTAGCTAGAGGTACTAAGGGGGAGATAAATCATTTCAAACATCAACATCTGTGCCCTACAGCTGTCTCAGTCTTTTCAACTCCTTACTGGAAAATATTAAAATGAAGCACAGATATGACTTTACTGTGAAACTCTCTATGGTGTATAGACAGCAGAAGCATTGGAAGTCTTGGTTTAAGTGACCAGTTGAATATATTGATAACACAACACTGGGAGACCCAACCTGAGAAGAAACCAAAGGGGAGTCTCAGACTGCCTTTTGGAATATCCATGTAATTATCACAGATAAAATTGTTATAGTCAAATAACTGCTCTTACTCTGATACAGGGAGGGAAAAATTTACCACTTGTCATTACTGTTTGAACATACAATAAAAATGGGTATAGTTCAAGTCATTACAGCTCCCATAATGTTTTGATTGATAAGTCTTTTTGGGATTAAATTTCTTAAGAGCATGGATTCAATAAAGGAATAAGGAAATATGTGGTCTAAGACTAAAAAGGCAAGTTTCTCCAATTCTTCTATCAACAACTGGTCAACACTCTCAAATTCTTGTTGCATCTAGACCAAAATAATCATTTAGATCGGCACCATGAAAGAAACACTGACAATGATAAAAATTTGAATTATTTAGTCTTATAAAAAGCATAATAGCATATTCCCTGAAGGCCTCAACCTTGTGAACATTTTCTGGTTTTGATGTTCCATTAAAAAGTCTTGAATATGTAAAAATATCCATGCATTTCTCATGTTTAGTGCATTCTCTGTGTGAACTTGGATTGTATAGAAAGAATTAGGCTACTGTCACGCATGACTCATTTAAAATGTGCAGAAATACTAATCTTTCCATTTGTTAAGCATCTTTATTTATTTGAAATCATACATGCATTCCAAAAAAAAAAAACAACAACTGCCCTTTGCTCTCATCAGTCGTTTACACATTAAAACAAAAAGGATCTGAATAAGGAGACTGAAGGAATCTCCCTTCAGCCCCAATATTCAGAATAATTTCCTTTTTCAAAATCCTACTTTGCCTCATCTCCACTTTCAGTGAAAACCTTGAGCTTTCCAGGTGCACATAAACAAAAAAAATCAAGCAGATTTCATCTTGCTAATTTGCTTTGTTTTCTATTTCTCCAGAAATTTTGAACTTCTATAAATCTGTTTAATTTCATCATGGTAGGCATAGGTTTCTCACTAATCTGTCAGAAGCACATGCAAAAGAATTGTGTTAAATCTGCAGTGAAGCAAAGCCAAGTGGATGCAGAGAGGACACATTTTGTGTGACACAGTAGATGTCTCTGGCTCCTTTAAGCCTTATCTGATTCGGTACAGGCTAAAAAGAGTCTGCTCAAGCCATACATGCTGAGTCAAAAAGCTGAAAATCTGACAAACTTACTTTGTCAGAGAAAATTCAAAGGAAGAAAGCTAAATGTACAGCTGGGAAAAGGCTGGTGAAATAATAAAAAGCCTGTGTAAACTGCAGGACCTCCACTTGTTTCTCTAACTAGATGGCAGGTGCAGTTCTGAGAAGCAATACTTGCTGCTGAAAACCTTTCTAGCTATTACAACTTATATGTGACTCCCACAAAATCTTACCATTTCACAAGGCTGTTTACTTAGAAAAATGGGGAGAGAAATAAACAAATCATAAGGCTCAGAGACTTCTATGAGAGCTCATCATCATGAAATGCGTTGCTGGTTTGGTGTTTTTTTTTGTTTTGTTTTGGTTTGTTTTTTTTTTTTTTTTTAATTATTATTACTAGTCTTCAACAAGAGCAATAAAACAAACAAACCACAGAATTATTATTCTCCATTTACCTAGTCTGGGATAGAGTCCCTGTGGCTGATCCAGAGAAACCCTTCCTACCTATTTTCTCCTTGGATAAAGCAGAAATGATGCTTAATCTCCTTCTCTACTGACATTTTCTGGCCCTGCACTTCTGCTCCTCAGTCTGCAGCATGCCCTGCTCCTTCCTTTTTGCCATGCAATCCTGTTTGGAAGGAGGAGTCAGCATTGATCTTGCTGCCTGTCTCATGAAGAGTATAAAGTAGTGACATTCCCATGTAAACAGTCAGCCTCTGCACAAAGGCTCCCTTCCAAATTGTGGCAAAAGTAGAAGCTCCCATAAAGCAATAATTAGTCAGTGGCTAGAGAAAATGGCACAGCTAGCTGAAGTTCTCAGCTGGAAGCAGCTCAAAACCATGCCTGTCTTCTCCAAAATCACTCTTCAAACACTGCTAGACAGGAAAAGGAAGACATTTTGTTTTCTCATATTGAAATTGCTGTTGTATATAATTCATTTAAAACCACATTGGCTGGAAGGAGGCAAGGTTTGTAAGAAATTCTTTAGCCTTGTGGCTTGTACTTTCAGTCAGGAAAGCAGGAAAATGGGAGAAAAGAGATCACCTCTAGGTTCTGCTAGAGGACCTCTTTATGGGTTTTGTGCAAGACTTTTTCAAGACCAAGCACACACTTTGTAGAATCAGAGTTTAAATTGGGCTCTCTTAGCTTGAAAGAGCCTCTGCACTTCCATAATCAGGAAAAGATCAGAGAATGAACACAGTGGGAGGGTCATAGTGCAGAGGTTGAGTTGAGGTTTCATGGTGGACTCCAGATCTGAGGGACTCTGCTTGTCCAGATAAACACAGCTTTGACTTTATATTCCTAGATTGTCACATAGAAGGAGCATTTGTTTGCATTGCTCTTTAAAAGAAAACATGATTTATAAATTAATGTAGTCATATTTTCTTCAGAATAATGATCTTTTCAGAAAGGGTCAGGTGCCTATTACATTGTGGGAGGAGTGCTTGTGCACCAGCAACCAAGCCCTCACTACTAGCACTGAAGCTGAACTTAAAAGTAAGAAAGGGTAGCAAAAGAATTCTTTACAGAAAGTAAGGAAGCACTGAACCAATTGAATTTTACTGAGTAAGAATGTAATACAGCTAGATTTTCAGTAAAGCTCCTTGAGCATGAAATCAATGAGGATGCAATTCACCAGTGTCATTGGTTTTAAAGTCCCTTGGTGCCAAGGATGATAGCACCAGTCAGGGTGAGCCAAACCCAGTGGGTTTCCAGACTGCTCTGCTGGCCTGGAGCACCTTTCACAGCAGTACTTGGTCACTCTGAAAGGAAGAGTTGTGCTTTCTTTTCCTGGATCTAAGTGCTCAAAAGAGAGAGATGGTAGTTTGCACCAAGCAGTAGTGCCTGCAGCATGTCACAGGAGGATTTTATTTTTTGGGAAACAGTATTTCCTTTTCCTGGTCATTCTCCTCCTTCAAAACAATAATTATTGGGGCAACTGTTCACTGTCTACCTGAATCTGGAAGAAATTTGCAGAAAATAAAAGTGCATCAGGTGAAAACATCTCACAAATGGAGATATTTTCTCCTTCAAAACAGCTCCATGATGAATAACACCACAGTTATTCATGTGCCCCACCTTTCCCCCTCTTTAGGTATTGTTAATTAAACTGTTTGCTGTTGTGCTTTTCACAGTGGTGGGCAGACTGAGACTGCAAACTTCACACAGCATTAGTAAAAACTTCTATTCATGTAGCAGTCTGAACATGATGGCTTTTATAACTATAAAAAATACAGATATGTATTTATCTATCAGAGAACAAGAATATTCACCATTTTGAAATATTGCATATAAGGTATTTTTGTTTACAGATAAAAAAATCAGACAAGAAGGTGCAGTGATACAAGGAGTGCATAACTCTGCAGTTAAATGAGCAATTAAGAATAAGAAAGTATCACACTTATGCATAGATGTTTTACCCCTAAAAGTATATACATACATACAGAAAGTCTTTCTCAATAACAAACTTCACTAGAAATTACAGAAGATGGATGCTTATGAATGTTTCAGAATATCATTTTCATTCTTGGAATATAAGAATGGAAAGGTGCATAAAATAAATAGGAAACCAAATACAGAGTTTATGTTAAAATAAAGAAAAACTAAAAAATCCCCTCTAAACTAATTGGAATGGTCTTCTTGCGTCTGAGCTTGCTTTAGTTGTATTACTTAACTTATACTGTATCTTATTTTCTGTTGTAAAACATTCTCTTACTTCACTGAAAAAGGCATGGTGTGTGTCTGTTCTGGGTGGCTGAGAGAACTCTGATCCCTTACAAGATTTTCTTGGATTCATAGCTTTTTGGTCCCAGAAGGACTATTTGGTTATCTGATTTACACTCAGAGTAGAGGGCACATAACTTAATCAGCAGTATTTGAAAGAATTCCTTAATCATCAAGCAGGATCATTCATAGTGGGGAAAACTTAGTGAATAACATCATAAATGTGTTATTTTGAAAACATGGTTTATGAAACATTTCCAAATAATAATTTATAAACAAAAATCCATTCATATTCTCAGTTTAAAAAATCCTCTTATGAGACCTCAGAATACTGAAGTAAATGAACAGTCACTGTATTTGGTGTGTTTGGATATGCTATAGAACAAAGTATATTTCCCCGTTTTTCATCTTTCTTAAGGACAGACAACCTGGTTGCCTATCAGTGAGAGTAAATATACAAAATATTAAGGTGTATACTCACCTTCTATAAAAGTCATATGCAGTTTCAGTGTTTTGTTTTGAACTAGCTTTTATAGGATGGAGTACAGTGTATTTAATGAAAAGGGTTGATTTGAATGACAGCTGAATACCACAAAGAAAAGGGCAGCCCTGCATGGGTCATGACTGAAATTGGCTTCTGCTGTGATTTAGTAAGAGCTTTTCTGTTGGGAAGTGGATATTGTAACTCACAAAAGGTAACTTACAGCAACAAATTGAGCTGAATAGAGCTCTGAATTAATTCATGGTTTATTGAGTTCCCCTCTTGTCAGTGATAGCCAACAGTTAACTGAAGTGATTAGTTCAATATTCAGTCACAATGATGTAGAGCCAACTTTCCAGCTTACAGAAGTCCTGAAAGGTTTAATTTAAATCCTGGCAAGTACATAATTTAAAAAAAAAACAAAAAAAAAAACAAAAAACAAAAAACAAAAAAACAAAAAAACAAAAAAAAAAAAAAAAAACAAAAACCAACTAAAACAAATTTAAACAGCCCAAAATTTGCAGCCTGGGAGAGATGAGTTCAGTACAAGTCAGAATATGATTATTTTCTTCATAAAACACACAGCCCTTCGGTCTTTGCCTTCACATAGGAGGGATTAGATAGGTCTTGTTACTTACTGCCCACCATTACCTGATACTCCAAGGAAACTGCAAAAGTGTTTATGCTGTTGTCTGCAAACTTCTGAAAATAAATAAGAATTAATGGCTAGTATGTACACTAATCATGAAATGAGATGGATCTGTAAACTTTCATTTTCTTAGCCTAAAGAGAAGAAAAGAGTGAGTTAAAATATCAGTAGCTCTTTGCAACATTACCATGATGCATAAGAAACAAACTTGTGTTGATATCAAAGGGTGGTGAGGTTCAACTCTATAGTTCCTTCACCATTTCCAGTTATGGCTGCATATTGGTCCTGGAGGGAAATAGCTGGTTAATTCCTGTGCTCAAACAAGTATATTTGTGCATGTTTTTTCAAGGTCTAGCTGCATTTTCTTACCCAGCTTGTGCAATGAAGTATGTAAAGTCACACTCTGAAGCACAGGAGTTCCCTATAAACACTTAGCAATACCACAAAAACATCTGCTCCATAGGAAGCTCTGACAAGAACTTAAACCAGAAGCTCTGACAGAAAATGTATGCTCTCCTTAGAGAATGTGAGAAGGTTTGAAGAAAAGTTGCCTTTTCATCCTGATTTTAGAAGAACTGTGTGTGCTGTTATTGGGCCAACCCAAAGGAAATGGGTTCCTGCTTTTGGCTAGAGGCATGACAGTTCTGTGCCTTTTTACTTTTGTTAGGAAGGCTCTCTTGTAACCATTTAACTCTAAGTGGAAATGGTCTTAAAGTGGGGTGCTCCATGAAAGAGACTTCAAGGCAAAGCAAATGGGCAGTCAGGAGAAAAAAACCTAAACCTAAATCTGTTCAAGTACATAGATATTTAAGTCAAAAGGAATAAAAAGCATATTATCTTGTATTTGTCCTATTTATTATATATATATATATATATAATAGATATATTGTACAATATACGATATACAATATATAAGATATAAGATATAGTATGTAATATTTAATATTTAATATAATATAATATATAATATAATAAATTATTAATAGATAATAGATAATAGATAATAGATAATAGATGATAGATAATAATGAGGAAGAATATGATACATGGATGTTGAATGTAGTCACTGGTTTATCTGTGATCCCTGGCATTACTTATTAAGTGTTGAGGATCAAATTCCTCTTCGTTGTAGCACCTTTGGTTTTAGTGGTGTTTCACCAGTAAAAAGTTTTGTCTTTATGTAGAGCAGACTGTAAACTGTATCTGCACATACAAAAACATCTTTTTCATAACAGCAGCAGATTATCTCACTATATGTGTTCTGCAACAGATTATCATCCTGTTTCTCCTGGTAATAGCAGCAGGAGAGCTATGAAAATAAAGACAGATAAATAGGTGTTCCTATAAATTTGTAAGTTTTCATATAAATCTAATTGTCTGTATTCTTACCCACTTGCAATCATAAGGAAAAAAAAAATATTGAGAGACTCAGTTTATTTTAAATATCAAATTATTAATACTTGTGAAGGCAGCTGCTCATTTTTGGTCCAGCAAGTTAAAGAACGTCCAGCAAATCAGTGGAAATAAATAACAAATTGAGAGAAATAATTATTTTCTACAAACAGCAAAAACACACCACGACTTAATTCAGAGTTATTTCTTAAATTCTTCAAAGCAACATGCCTGGCACAATCAAGCCAAACTCTCAGGCACATGATTAACTTGAAGAATGTGACTGGCCTGGCTAAACCCAAGGGATTACACGTTTCAAAAGTCACAATATTCTTAGGTATTTTGTATTGGAAACGGAAGGGTTCTAAATGTACCACCAACGGAAATTTTGTCTTTCATTTTACACAAGATGTATTATTTTGCACTGCATGTAACTATTTTTTTTTTTTTCTTAATTGCACTTGATTAGCATTCATTGCCCATCTCCATAGCTGTGTTTCTGCCTGTGCATTTTGGAGGACTCTGGAATCTTCACATGTCACATCCCACAGCTGGGGAAAGCACATCTTCAGTAGCACTTCAAGGTCAGCCTCAGGATTGCCATGAATTGCCTCAAAATGTTTGCAAGGCAGAAGATGCACAAGTGACTCTACTGGTGGCTCTCCAAAGAACTGTGCTAAACTTACTGCTGAGCTATGGGTGTAAACTAATAGGGAATTTAAAAGAGAGAACTCCAGGCTGATTTAACAGGCATCTTAACCTCCCATTGCACAGAATCATTTTTCACAATTGTGAGAGAGACATTGTCTAGAATTGTGCCAGATTCATCTACACTGCCTGTGTAGTTGGGATCAGGTGTGTATTTTGAGTTGATTCCTTCTAATTTTGTATTTTATGGTGCTTTGGTTCACACTGAAGAGTGCTCTAAAGAACAAATGGTATTTATTATTTTCAGATGAAATTCAGCAAGAAGGAAGGCTTCAAAAAGGAATCTGACTGTGCTTTAGCTGCTCATGCATGTTCAGTTCACAGAACCACATTAGATCCAGTCTTTAGGAGTCCCCTATCCTGCATCTGAGAGATCTAGTCCTAGTGCACAGGTTCTTTTCAAGGTAAATATATGAACAATATTCTAAAACTTTAGAATAATTCAGTCATGAAAATTAACTATCTAGCATATCTGAAATAAGAAAAAGGGCAAAGATTTGTTGACTTTCTGTAGTGCTTTTTAATTTTAGTCTTCTATTAAGTTCATGTTTGTGATTTTTTAAAAACTCAGAATCTTCTTAAACACAATGTCTTGTTTTTTTTTATACTCATGAAACCAGCTCTTTAAAAGGAAGAAGAATGTGCTCTCATTTCAACTTTATCTTTTAGCTACAAAAATGAGTTTAATCATTTCATTAATCAGCCATCTTTATAGATCAAACTATATTCAGTCTTCCCTAAAGATTTTATTCTCTGATCACTGTATGAAAAACTAAAATGGTGAACAGGAAATTTAAACTGTTATTATACAGGAAATAACAGCACTCTGTCAAAATCTACAGAAGAAACATATGTTAAAACTTACTGTCAACATCTAACATATCAGATCAGATAGAGAGAAAGACCAAAATTACAAGAATCATTATAATATCAATTGAGGGCAAAGTTCTGTGTGAAAATAAATCCTTTCCAGCTCCATGAAAAGGAGCTGAGCACAGAGTATCTGATGGAGCAAAGATCCTGTCATAATTTCATATACTGGTGGATCATATGACAGAAAATTCAATTCCCTCTCCCATCCCTCCAGATTTTGTGAAGTCACAACTGTAATAGCTAATATGTGTAATGAACTATGTACCTTTGTTATCTATGCCTAGCTTACAAAAACTGCTCTGGTGTTCATTACCAGCCAGGGATTAGGTATTTAAGTGCTGTTTTCTGCAGTACAGTCCTGGTACATTGTATTTGGATTTATTTGCAAATTTAACCATTGTTTGATTAAAGCTGTGAGAAAGTGTTGAGATGGAACAGGAAATCAGGGAAAATACCCTGATTTGTGGGAATTACTGTTAAGGTTTTTGAACTTTTGTAAACAAACTGAGAAAACTGTACTCTGTGATAATCATTACTGCCTCAGTACCCAACTGCTATTTTATCTGCGTTTGTTTGATCTATCTTTTTTTCATAATGCAAGTCATCACATGGGAAAATGATTTCCATTCTTAGGTAAACATTTTTATGGCAACAGGTGGAATGAAAAACCTACCCATCTTGCATTAACCACCAACTAAAACATGTATTTTTCACATGCATTTCACCTCAGACTCAAAGGGGAATTTGGAACAGCAGAACACCTGGGATTTACTAGCCCCAGAGCTTCCAGGCAGTTTAAAGTTTCTTCTTTCTTAGAACTTACTAATTACAGCTCCTAGAACTAAGTTTTAGTCAGAGAGATCCCCAGGATGCTTAGTACAACACAAGAAGAACAGCAGTGCATTTTTCTGCTGGTGAACACTGTTCAGACATGGCTCAATCTGCTGGAGTCCTGAGCTGTGCACTCAGCATGGCCTCAAGTGTGCTTATCATAAGAAATCTGATGGGCAACGTTAGAGTAAGTTCCTGTTAAACACTTCTTCTGAGTCCAAGTACTCTTCTCTCCCTATAAATCTGTGAAACAGTAGATAAGAATCCCTGTGAGATGCCCAAGTTATTAGGTTGTCCCATAGAGTTGAACTAGGCAACATTAAAACAGAAAGCAGTACCAAGACAAACAAAATCTTGTGCAGAACTAGTTGGAAAACTGTAAACAGGAACAGACAAAAGAGATGGCTTCAAGTAGCTTCTGGCTCCTTTGGTAAGGACCCATTACCAGTATTCTTGAGCAACTATTAAAACCACAGCAAACAGATTGTCAGCCTTCACCTTTCTTGTTACCTGTGAGCTAACTTTTCTCTCTCATCTCTTTAAGTAAGATTTCCTACCATACTAAATACAGCTGTGTTGTCTCTACCATATCAAAACCAAATTCCTTCTTCTTTCTTTTTATTTCATTCTCTAGGCCTGAAGTTGGCTCCTACAGCCTTGCATAGACATCTAATTCCTAGATGTGATAAAATCCAAAATTTGAGAGTAAGCCTAGAACATTAATTTGTTCCATGAGTTGTAGATTAGAATAGATTGCTTTAGAATATTAGTGTTAGATAAGTAGCACACTGAAAAGCTGAGCATCTCTCACTTAGAATTAATGTGCAAAAAGCTTATTCAAATGTGATTGTTATAGGTCCAAGCAGATCAGGACAGGTAGTCAGTGCTGCAGCAAAAACTACTGTTTCTAGTCTTACTATGGAATGCTTCAACTAATGTTGAAAAGGAGAAACAAGAGGGGACAAAAAAAGGATAAAACATGGCATGACTTCTGTGAAACCTCCCTCCCCTCTTCTAAATCTGCTGGATCACCAAAGGCCTCAGGTGACAAAGTAGTTCTGGACAGCTTGGGTCAATCCCAACTTTATGTTTTGGTGGCCTACTTGGGCCACTACAGACAGAGCCATCAGGTGGCTGTGCTTGTACTCTTCTCCTGATGCCAGAGTAAGACAGTTCCAGTCTCTCTGGCATCTGTATTAATAACATCAGTCATTGCCTCTACTAGTTACATCAGGTAAAATAATGGAAAATATATACTTCTCAGCTCTGTTTCTACTAACAATCTCTATCTACCAGCTGTGTAAGGTTGCTAACCTTAGAGTCTAGAGGGTGTTACAGAGACATGGAAAGGAAATAGGAAAAAAATATTTGAAGTAGATGCCTTTCCACGAAAAGAGGAGATATTTAGGTTCTTGCTTGCATGGTTGAATTTACAGCCACAGCATGAACCCAATGTTATTTAACAAATCATATTACTCTGCCATTCAAAACATTGTTTTTTTTAAATTTGCACAAATATTCACTATAGTTGCAGCAATAATCTTGCTGCAAGAAATTAGCTTATACATGTTGATAAAACTCTCGGTGAATCAAATTTTGTTTTGCTGAACAAGTCAATAGTGACTTGCAATAACTTACTTTGAAAAAAGAAAATGTGGCATTGATTTCACCTTGAACACAAGATCCACGGGAGAGATGTCTGCAGTTACACACTGGACCGTAGAAAATTACAGTATTATCAATACCATGTTTCTTTTGGTTCACTCCTGGAATAACTCTCTAACTCTGACATGTGATATACTATGTCACCTCCATGCCTGGTAGACTTACTCCTTTCATCTAGCTTTCAAGGTAGAGGACCTGAACTCAATTTCTTTTTTTTTTTTTAGTCAGGTAAAGGCATTCTTCAGTTGAGCCATAATAAAAAGCAGTAGTTTACACACCACTGAAATAAGCAGCCATAAAAAGAAAACGGGAATTCACAGAATCGGTTGGAGTTGATGCTCATTCTTTCTTGAATGCAGTCTGTGTAAAAATGAAATTCTCTATCTTTGGATTGGCTGTTGTGATATACACCAAGCTCTAGCTCTTCAGAGTTTGACCACCTTGAGTGATATATGTTAATGACTTGCTTTAGCATTGCACCTAATATAAATCTTGCTGTCATTGATGAAAGGAATAAAAGTTTTATTTGTTAATGAAATATGATGTGGTCTTTCTGGTGCTCTATTTAAACATCACCTAGGAGTAGATCATGTTTTTAGAAGGCAGGAGTAGCCTCAGGCCCTCCATAATTCTAATTGATGTAAATGAAGAAAATAATGAAAGCTTGTGTGCGCTGACCCTGTTATACAGAATGGTTTCACCTCAGTTAATCAAAGAACCTTTAGAGATGTTGCAAGCATCTGGCCTGAATAGAGAATTCTTCAGTCTCTGATACTAAACTGGCTGCATTCAGATGAGATACTATGCCCAGAATTCCAGTGAAACAGCTTAGTTTTTAAATTCTGACATGTTGAAAACAAAGTACCATGGAATTAATATGAAAACAAAACTAAACTCCTCTCCCCAGAAAACACTGTCCTTGATGTCAGATGAAAACAAGATGAATGGATAAATTTGAGAATTAACTCCTCTGCTTGGGATGTTTGTGTTCCTGCTAAGAAGCTGAAAGCACAGATAAATTTTCATTTTGTATTTGAAATGCCAAACATCAGGTTTGACAATATTAATATTATACAGAGCAAAAACTGGGAATAAACACTTCCTTTTCAGTCACTATCTTCATAAAGCTGACATTTGTAAAAGCTAATGCAGTTCAGATTATTATTTATTTTCACTCTGTAGTAGCCTATTACAGCATTTTTCTGGAAACACAGACACTCTGGTAGCATGTTACGTTTGTCATATCTGATATGTGTACTTTCCATAAAATGACCTTCATGCTATGCAGCCAATAATATTTGCAAGTAAAACCAGAAGACAAATGAAGGTCTGTAATAACACACTGGAAGGTTATGTTTATTGATTACAAGACTGAATATTTTCACGGTGATATTCCTTCCTCATAAAAATGAAGCATGTAGATTCTTTTTTTTTTTACAGCTAGAAGTATTTACAATTGTTTTACAGAAGTGGTTATTTAATTTTTTAGTGAGTTCATAGAGTGTTCAGGATCAAAGCAGTAATTCTAAGTACTGGTTGTGTACAGAATGAATTAAAAAAAGAAAAAACAAAAAAGCAAGAGTTGCAGAGAAGGTCCACCCATATGCTGCTCATACAAATTTAAAAGCCTAGCTTCTTGAATGCTAAACAGTAGATAATGAAATTTCTATAAGTTTAATGTCTTTCAAATGTGTAAACAAAGGCTTGTTTTTGCATATTGTGGAAGGTGCTTTACAACAAGAAAAGAAGAGGCAGGATAGGAAAAGTACAAGGGTGTGGTGAAGATTTACAATGAGGAAAGAAAAAGAATGACAGAATAATATTCTGATTAAAAAAGCAAAGGAGCAGAGAGGCTGCTTTGTACACTGCAAGTATCACTGTAAATGATATTTCTTCTCAGGCACAAATGCTTCTCAATATTACCAAAATTCTACGAACAGTATGTTATTGACTCTGAACACCCCTTCCCTTGAAAAAGTCTGTCCTAAAGTAAGGAAAAAAAAAATCTGGTTTCATACTGATTTAATGAACCTGTGTAATATGTTTGTCTTCTGTTTTGAAGAAATTCCTGCAAATACAAGGTTGAAAAAGCCTGAAGACAGGTGAAAAAGCCAGATGGGCAGAAGGCAGCACTTTCATGTGCTTTCCCAGGCCCTTCAAAATGGTCCCTGCACTAGCCTCAAGGTAGCACTATAAATCTTTACATATCAGCAAAGATCAAAACACGAGGAGAACCATTCTTCCCTGTTGAAACTAAAATAAAATGTAAAGCTGAGTAGGGAAGCCAAACAAGGTTTGCAGGAAAGCCCTGCTGGGCCCAACATACTTCTGTGTATCTCTTTGTGACATTTGCTGTGCCATTCTGAAAGAGAAATGAGAGGACTGAACATAATTAACCCTTATCATTCTCATTCTCTCTGTTACTGAAGACTGCCTTCCCAAAGCTATAAGGTGTTTTCTGACTGAGAGAAAACAGGGAACTTGAGCAGCAAGAGATGGTCTGCTCTTCATCAAAAGGAAATCGTGTCCCCAGAATAAGGAAGAATTACATATTTTGACTTGAAAAAAACAAATATTTTTATATACTGTATTTTTGCAAGGGATGTAAACTTCCCTCAGATCATTTACCTGAGATATCACTACAATTAGTTTCACAAAGAATTGGTCAATTCTATCAATGTAAAATGAAAAAAAGAAAGTCATTCCATGCACAGTACTGAGGCCTTTAAATGTATTATAGGCTATGTTTTATAAAACATACAAAGGAATAAAATAAAAATGGTCAGTAACAACCTTATTGCATCCATTCCCTAAATGAAAAAAAAAAAAAAAAAAAGCGTTTTTCTAATGTATTTTTAAAGTTGTGTCTGCAAGAGACTTTTCATTTTGTAGAAGCTGTGGAATGAATGGACATCCATGAAGAAATTCTAACTTATAAATACAGCACAGCAGAAAAGTTGACTGGGTTTCTGATTTCTCCACTGACCTTTGAGTGCAATTGCCATATTAATACATGACATTAATATTGGCAAAGGTCCCAGGAGGCACTTTTGACCCTGTGTGAAAGCAAGGACTATTCCCTGAGGGGAAAAGAGAGTGGCAACTTGAGAAGGTGCAGTGCAGGGAGATGTTGGAAATGGAGTGATGTGATGGGTCAGGAGGTGCCTGCAGGCAATCCAGGTCCTGACTTCTCACTCTGACCAAGGTAAGGGAGGAGGAGTGGAGCAGCTTATCCACACAACTCTGCTTTACCTAGGACAGACATTTTATGGCACTTCTGGCTTGGAGCAAGTCACAGTAGTTAATAACTTGTAACAGAAGTAGGTGACATAGCAAAAGACTCTTTGGGCTTACAGTGCCAGGCTCCCCTCACAAGAGTAGTGTCCTATTCAAAAAAATTCAGTGATTCCTGTAAAAGCCAAAATCAAAGTCTTTGTGCTTCCTGGATAACATGAATCTGTTGCTGTGGGCTACTTCACCTTTCACTAAGTGTATTGGTTGCTGCACATTTCTGTGTTTTTTTCATAATCCACATAAATTTGAAGGATTTGGCTCCTCTCTTCAAAGGGTTAAGCTTAATTCCTTGCTACATGCACTGTCACAGTGCCACATTAAAATTAAGAGCTATTCAAAGAAAAAAATAAACAAAACTTAACATTTTCAAGCAGGAACAAAGCTTTAATCTAAACCTCTGAAATACTACAGATCATTAAATCACAGTTTAAACAAGATCATAATTTACTACTCTAAAGTCTTCCTTAAACAGAACTATGATTTGCATCATACTACATGAAACTCCTACTTTCTGCTTTTTTTATAAAATAGACCTGTCGTATGAGATGTTTGTTTTGGACAAAAACATGCTTCTACTTGATTTCAGCAATTCATTCTGATCTAGTCTTCTATATTTGCTGCATTATTTTTTTTCGGTGAAGGCTACACAAATCTTGTGCCTGGTGCTGCTGCATATTCATTGTCAGGAGCTCTGTATCATTCTTGCTGTCTAGGTAGGAAATACAAAGAAGAGGACACATGACATTGCATGAAACGAATAGAAAGTAGACAAAAAGTAAATAATATTCATTTAAATGTATAAAATATGCATTAACCATATCTTATAACTAGCACTTATAATACATCATTCTATATAAATAAAAGGAAGGTTTTCTTCTGCAAAGCATCTGTTTTTTACAACAAACTACACTTTCTTGTGCTTTTAATAAGTCTGAATTGAAAGATCTATCATATTATTTTCCATACCACCCAATGACCACTTTAGACTACTACCTTGGCTTTTTAGTATAAATTTATGAGTATGAAAAAAAAATCAATACAAATGAATAACAATAATATGTGAGTCTCTAATTTTTGCTTATATGAAAGAACACCATGCCATATTATTAAAGATCCAAAGACTTCTGTGTTTTCATGAGAATACCTCAGGGATTTTGGTTTTCTCACCCTCTACAAATTGTACTTATCAGTTTTTTTTCAAATATGACCATACTAAATTCACGGTTGAACTTATGTGTGTTTTCTATTATAGTTGTTTCCTTGTTATCTGAGTCAAAGCACACCTCACTCCTTACTGCATTCCCTGGAGCAAAGTGGGAGATAGACACAACTTTGATAGATGATATCTGGACAGCAAGTGTGCAGGACCTGTTGTGATTACACTTGACAAGACTCGTTGACATTTTTGTGCAGGGATAAGTTGATCCTTCTATCACAGAATCTGAAATGCCTCTAAATACAAAAACTTTGGTTTAAATCATGGTCAGGGTGATTTTTTTTTTTTCTTTAGTAACAACACACTATAATGCAGGAAGTTTCCAGTCTCTTTCATTATAAGAGCAATACAACTGTAATTTAAATATTTGAGCTGTGATATGCAAACATTTTCAGACCAGGTCTGCCAAGTGACATTTTTGCCAAGCCTACTTAATGTTATTCCTACTCAGGCAAGTCCATTTTAGAATTAGGAACAGAATTAAAGTCTCTTGTCTTCTGTATATCTTGAGTTGTTTTATCACTGGATAACAGTATAGGAATAAACAATGCCATCTGAATTTTTCACGATAGTGAAAAATGGCATGATACAACCACGTGTAATGATACTATTGAATCAAATATTATGATAGGCTAATAAATGTATAGCAGGGAGAAATAATAGTATTGTGTAACTTCCTGGTTTGGAACATTCTTGCTGTAGTACATCCATTGCAAGGATGAGTTTGGACAAGTCCAAAGGTGGCTTCTGAGTGGAAGCTCAGCTGGCAGGAGGTGAGGGGCACTATGAGCCTCTCATATGTGAGGATGTAGCTATAGACTGACTCCAGTCATTCAGGTGCCCACTGCCTTACCAAGTGTGTTGCCCATCACTCCTACAGAGTCATGTTTCTCTCCTCTTGCTGTGTTTACAGCTCATGAATCTTCTATTCCTGTGTGCACAGTGAGCTGAGTTTTAGCAGGAGTACTGAAGCCATGAGGGGAGGACAAACTATTTTACACAAAATGCTCATCATATCATTGTGGTGGTTAAATTAAAATGTTTGTGACATTTATGATTAACCCAATTGATTTAGGTTAGGTGTCCTCTCAACCTGACCCCAGGATCATGATTCTCAGGGGGCAGAAGTTCTTCACTGCATCTTTTCCTTCCATGCAATTGTTAAAGGGCAAGGGCAGAGTGTCACCCAAAGCTTGCCACATAATCAAGTTCTCTGCTAATGACAAAGAGACTACATCATTATCATAGTTGGAGTTTATAGCAAAAATTAAAGATAACCTGACTTATAGTTCTTAAGGCATGCCTTTCATCTGTTTAATACACTTAATTTTTGTCCAAGTAACTGGTACACTGTTTAAATTTAGAAATCCACTCAGAATGAAAAAGACTTAATGTCATATCAGGGCACTGGTAAGCTTAATATCCTTTCTTTAGTACTTGCCAAAAGATAGAAGGGTAACAAAAATTCACCAAAATAGTCACCCCTCTGCTCAAACTTAGGAAATATTTCCTCTCCACTCACATTAATTAGTAGATTAGTTGATATACTGAAATTATTTTCAGCTGATCTGAAAATAATATCTACCATCTAATATTTCCCATTTTTTTAAACCAGCATTTGATTTCAGTAGGGCATTTCTCAAAGCCCTGGTTATTTCTCCACACAGATCACTGGAGCAGCTCATTAACTCCAAAAGTGGGTTTTGTATGTCTGATATAAGGCATTTCCTTTCACTTTGGTCTTTAACCTTTCTGGGGCTTGGCTTTACGGTAGAGACACTATCAACTACCTGAGATTAGCCCAGAGCACAGTGCTAATAATGCCAAGGTCGTGTGGTTGGCCCCTGTACAGGCTATTCACTTTAGAGTTGGCCTCAATGATTTTCGTGGGTTTGTTTCAACTCAAAATATTCTGTGAAACAAATACTTACTTTTCATGTAAAGTTAGGATAATTTTTTCACAAGCTATTATATGTTCATCTATTTTTTTCTTCACTCTATTGATGGGAATGATGACATATCAACATTCTATGCATTTAGCAAAGAAATTAAAGCTTTCTATATCTTTATTAAATCTTATCCTTCAACTCCTCCCTTTAACCTCTCCTGAAAATCCATTAAAAATCACAAATGCTAAAGCAAACAGTTTAATTAAATGCTATCAGATAAACACTAATTTTCCAGAAATCATTGGTTTATTCTTTGCACAGCAATTGCCTAATCCCTACTCTCTCTTTTATATGAACTAGAAATTGATGCTGCTACTGCTGTTCAGAGGCTTGCTGATGTTTTCTTTTGATCATGCATTTTAGGATTTGTTTTCTGGTTGAATGGCTAGTGTACACTTTCCATATTTTTGGTGCCAAAAAAAAAAAAAAAAAAAAAAAAAGAAGGCAATTACTTATACTCAAGATCTCTCTGTTATTTCATAGGGCTTTACAAATATATCTCAATAGAATTTGACAAATAAATCTGGTTTCGTAAATTGAGTAATCAGGTACACAAAAGCCAGCTACTGCAGAACAGGCAGCAAACAAAAAGAATACTAGATAGAAATTAAAAACTCTCTTGAACATAATGTAAAAATTAGGAATGTCAGCATAATAAAGAAAGGTGAGAAGAAGAAAGGGGGAGAGAGGATGGGGGAGGAAGGTTTGTCACTGGCTTGAGTTAAAAAGGAGTGTAGGGTTACTCCAGGGTGCCTTTGCTAATAATGACAAGATCGTTTGCTTCTCACATCTGTAGGAAAAAAAATGAGAGGAGAAGATGGCAAAGAGGTCCTGGGATGTACCAGCTGTTGATGTTGGTCCTCCCTGCTGAGCCCAGAGCATTGTGCCCCTACCGGAAGGCATCGCAATCTGTTGGCGTCTCCAGCTCTGCTACTTCGGGACATGCGGCTGAATCTACGGCGACCATCATCTGGCTGAGTGAACAAAAACCAGTGCCTACGGTGAAAAAGCAGGAATAACACACAAAGCAGATGGCTGGAGGCCTGCTCGTTCCTGTTTCTGGAGCTGTTTACACTCTTAAGTGACTAATTTTGACGTGTTATGCTACTAATGAAGTTTTTTGGTTTGACCCAGTAAACCACATGTAGTGCGGGCTGGGACCACTCTAATTTGATGTCTGCAGCCCAGTGCTATTTCTGGTCTACAGAAAGTCAATTAAAATCGTGGTGAGTGAGCAGTCAAAGCTGAATTTCAGAATGACAGCTTTCTCCCGTATATAGTACTCAAAAGCTACAGTTTTATGTTTTCTTAGCAAAAGTATCTTGAAAATTTCAAACATAAGTCTTTAGTATTTGTTCTTCTGGGACTGGGATCAGAGCCACAGTAAAGAAGATTCACAGGCTTCCAAGAATGACATCATAATCCAGAAGCATGACATTTTCTCCAGCCTTTCCTATATCAAGTCACATGGACCTGTAAACTGCAAGAGAGTTCAGGAGATAAAAATGTCAATATTCTAAAAGCACTATTCAATTTCTTTTTTTTTTTTTCAGTTTACTGTCTAACTCTTGCTCCCAGACCTGGAGGCTGTTTGGATTGCAATGACAGAACTACAAAATATAAAACTGAAACACTCAGTCAAAATTTTAAATATTTCAAGCCAATTTGGAATTTAGTAAAATATCATGAAAAAGTTTGATTAAAAACTTATTTCACCCCAATCCAATATTCTATTTTTTTCTTCTCAAAAAGTTATGAAGGATATTAACCATTAGAATCTCAGATATCTGACCATTCTTGAAATAGAAAATTAAGACAACTACCTGGATCTATCCTAGTCTGTGGATATCTCCTCTGCCTGTATCTTAATCTTGTTCACAGTTTCTCAGTGATGGCTCCACAGACACTGAGGATCAGTCAATTATTACCTCTCCAAGTAGTTCAAACTAAAACTAAAGCTTACTAACAAATAGTTTAAGTTATTCTGGGTCTGTTATGGACAAACAATCTAATAATAGTAATGCTTGAATGACGTTCTTTTTTATGTCAAAAATAAAGAGTTTGCTTAGTCTGGAAGTATTTTCCCAAGGTTGTGAATTAATATGAACAATGAGGAAACAGAAATTGTTTTCAAGCGTCCAGATGTGGACTTACCTTTAGCACCACTGCTTGCAATGGCAAATTCCTTAATATTCTTCAGTTTCATGACTGCTGGGGCTTTTCCATTTTAACCAGGGCCATATCAGTTCAACCACATCCCAGTGGCTAAGTTATTCAGGGTGGAGGTTTGAGGTTTTATTTGCCATGTGCTAGTCACTATCATTTCAGATCTGGCTTATCTAAGTAGTCTTTTATTATAGCCCTTCCCACTAAAGAGAGAAGAGTGTATATTGAGGTCTATATTTGTCCTATCTCTAGGAAAAAAATCCCTATTTTATGGAAGTCATCTCATAAAAGGTGACCTGTGAGTCATCACAGTACCAATACAAAACATTGGGCTGCTAAAATGGCATGAACTCTAAAACTGTGACTGATTCTCACCTGAAGATCTGCATAAGGGTCTGGGATCCACAGCACAAGGAGCACATAGACCTGTTGGAAGCACAGAGAAGGTGATCAGAGGACTGGTGCACCTCATCTGTGAAGACAGACTGAGAAAGCTGGGGTTATTCAGCCTGGAGAAGAAAATGCTCCAGAAAAATCTTACAGCACCTTTCAGTACCTAAAGGGGCTAAATGAGAGATGGAGAAGCAGTTTTTTTACAAGGCCTGTACATAGAACACGGCTTTAATCTGAAAAAGGTCAGTCTAGGATTAGATATTACAAAGAAATTCGATAATGAGAGGGTGGTGAGGCACTAGAACAGGTTGTCCAGAAAAGCTGGCGGTGCCCCATCCCTGGAAGTATTCAAGGTCAGGTTAGATGGGGCTTTGAGTAAGCTGGTCTAAAAGAAGATACTCCTGCCCATGTAAGACCCAAAGGTCTTAATGCAATCTTCAGTCAAATGTACAATGCTCACAGAGATATTTCTCGTGCAATGTACAGAAAACAGTAAACAAAGTATTTATCTGTCAATATTAATTAAAAAATAAAATTTTTAAATTTGTTTGGTTTCCTTTAATTGTTTATTTTCCTCCTTTCTCTCAGTTAAAAAAAAATCCCAAAACATTTGTGTAGTGTTTACCAGTATATAATTTTACAAACATCGCTTAATATGGAAATTTTAGCATCTTGTCACTGAAACTGATGGATATTTTGATTCTTCACATCCTTCCTTTGATCAGTATGACAATTCTGAAGAAACTCTGGTTCTTTATTTTAGACCTCCAAAGAACAGAGCAAGAGAAAATAACCACACTACACTCCTCCTAGATGTCTTTTTTTTAATTTCTCAATTGTGAGGCTCAGAGGAGGCAATTACTGCCTTCTCCCACCACTCAGGCATTTTGAATTTTCTGACTTCTGTGCAAAGTAGCTGTTGATTCATGCACTTGATGAATTTTAACTCCACCAGTTGATTCTGCCTTGTCCTAGTACTGGAACAACCAAAAAAGTTTTAGTTATCCATAAGGGGTCTTAAGATCCATAAGACTAAGGAGATAATCTTAAATTTCTGTTGTCTTATGTAATGAGTTTCACTGCACTAGTAAGGAGTTTTTTCATGTTAAGACATTTTGCAGTGACTTTGCGGTCATCCATCACAGCTGAAAAATGCTCCAAAAAACCACACGAGACGAGGACTTTTTGTATCAGAAATTCAAAATACCAAAATTCAAAATAGGTCTTCTGTCACTATTCATATATTAACAGAGTGCAAGCAGTGGAATAAAGATAGGATTAAGTTTAGCAGTTACTGGTACCATGTGAGGACAATATTGCTACCACACCTCCTTGCAAAGCAACAGCAATATAAAGGTCAATGTTTCCCTAAAGAAGAAATTGAAATTTCTTTGGCATTTTCCAGAAACAGTGCCTAATGACAAAAGAAGTTTTGGCCTAAGTTAGCTAAATGGAATAGAATTCCCAGACCAGATCAGATAGGAACTTTCTGATGAGCTGCCAGATATATAAGAAGAATGAAGTTCCCATCTTTCCCAACAGGTTTATCACAACTCGTTCATTAATGTGAAAACTTCAAAGTGCCTCATCTTCTGTAGGACTTTACCTTCACTTATCCATCTCAAGGTAATTGCTCAACCATGTTTTATTTTTTTGCTGGGAAGAGAAGTGCAAAGATAAAGATGGGAAGGTCTTATAGTGTAAGAACTGATAACAGTGTCAGGAGTGGTATTTGCTGGGTTTCTGCAGTCCTTTGTGAGTTTAACAGCTTTACAGGACTTTTCAGCCTGAGGGTTTATCTCACTTCCTCTGGAGATGGAGCTGGCCATGAACTGTTCCCAAAAAGGAGAATTAGGGATATTTGTTCTTTAAATATGTTTCATAATTGTGCTTGATGTTGTCCAATGCTTGACACTGTGTAGATATTAATTAAGTGCAGAAAACTATTTCCTCTACTTTGTTCAGGGAAAAAAAATCAACCCTGGTAGGTTTCACAATCGAAATTATAATCTTTCTCAAGCATGCAAATTAACAATTAGAACATCTCAACAATGGAATTCCACTAATCCCTCCACAGGAGAAAATTGGTTATCTGCCTACAGCACCAATTAACCAAACAAAAGCTGTTTAAAGCAGAAAAATAGACAGAAAATTTACTAGGATTGAATTGTTTTACATCCCAGATAGACATTCCCTCCCACTGTGGAGCTGGATTTAGTGCAGGAGGTTGTGTGTGTGTGCAAGCTGCTGCAAAAGGTGTTGGAGGAACTGAAGTTCATTGTTTTAGGAGGTAGAGTGTGGTCATTGCAAACTGCATTCTCACATCCCATTCTGCCTGTGGTCTTCAGCACAATATGATGATAAATTCACAGCCCTCTGCAGCATTTTCAATGCTTTTACTATCCAATGCTAAAGACAAGATCATGAACTAGCTGAACTACTGGGATCATTCAGCTTTCCATTTCCTTAGTGCAAATATTCTGGTTCACTAACTAATTTTATCTCATGCACTGGTTCTAGAAATCTCTGTGTAATAGCAACAGCTACCCCTGATATCCAATAACAGAGTTGTTCAAAGTTCAAAAAATAACTCTCATAGATCACTATGTCATATTTAGCTAACATAACCACTGCCAAAAAAAAAAAAAAAAATCTATTATCTCTGGGTGAGGCCAGTCTCAGTACTAACATGTTTAAATTTTGACCTACCTGAGGGGAACACCCAAATCACTGAAGCAGGTGATGCTGGGAAAAGGTGTGTGAAAAAAAACCTCTGCACCTACAGAAAAGCTGTACAACTTGGACGTTTTCCAGTTTCATAAAATAAGGGAAACATCATTCATGCAGGTGTAATATAACTCATTTTGGTTGTATGTAAAAATAAAACTTTCATTCAGAAAGCATTACTTGCTCTAACATGATTTTGCTTGGGGTTGGAGTGTAACAGGGATAAGATATTTGCATTCTGGAACAAGTCTACATGAACAACAACAAAAAAAAGCTGAAGCATTTCTTAAAAATAAAAGATTGAAATAATTAAATTTACCTTTCAAAAGTTTTTTCTAATTGAACAAAAAGAAGTTAAAAATAAAGAGGATAAACTGACAGTTCTGGAAATTTAAACCTTCCATGGAAAGAATGTAAAGCAAAGAATGACTATGGACATTCATCTTCCTCCTTCTTTTCCCCTTAGAATGCCTTCAACTGACCTAGCTGGGCTGCCTTTACCTCTTATCAGAGTAAAATACAAATATTCCTCTTTCACTTTTTAAAACGAGACAATATTGTTATACTTGTATCTATGACACTTATGTGCAATTTATATCTTGGCTTTTGTGAATTTACAGCTAACACTTCCATAGTATATGACTGTCTTTTGCAAAAGAATTTATTTAATGTAACTACAGAGACCAGAATCTTCTAGGTACATAGCTCCTGGGCAATATGATTTAAACTCATGTAAAGTGAACAGCAACATTGCAAGTTGTGGGTAATAATGTTTTAGAGATTCAGAGGACTTGCTTTGCCTTCATGACCACACGCTGTTTTTAAAGTCCCCAAGTTCACTAACCGATGCTAGTTGAAAGTCTTGCATCGACTGGAAAGGCTGGCTTGCTGGAACAGAATGTTTATTTATCAATCTGCTGTAAGAGAACAGGTCATTTTTGGTTGTAAGTTGCACAAACTAAGCTGTGCATGAAAGCAAGCCCTTGAAGGATGAAGCTCAGTTCACTCTGACTAGATCTCTGTAGTGACCCACCCACCATCTGTATTATTGCTTCTCTTGAAATACTGTTAATTGGTTTATTCACCTTTGTAATCTGGAAGTAAAAAAATATTTTGGTGTTTCCCCCTCCCACACTCCCCAATCTACTTGTGCTTTGCAATAGAAGGTGCATCTTTATGTATTTCTGAAGGAAGTCCAGCTGAAATGTCTACAACTAAATCTTACAGTTAAAATTCCATTAAACAATGAGATGCATTTAGGAAGCCAGAGAGAGAAAACACATTTAATAACCTGGAGGCTGGGTGCAACTTCATGTTGCTTCAAAGTAGTTCCTATTTTAAATCCTAGTATTGCTTGAGGCCAAAAACTGACTTTATTACATTTCAAAATGAAAAAAATAAAAAAAACCCAACCAACCCATGCACCTGCTTTTGTAACAGACTTTTTTAAAAAAATACTGACACTTAAAGAAGGAATATATTGTGTAGATAATATATGTCATCGGTTTAAGAACAATAACATGAAAATTCATTGCCTGAAAAAAAAAGCATCGAGGTTGAACCTATGTTGGTTCACTGAAACAGCAGTGCTTTAAAAGTGGCTACAGCTCTACACCATGAAGTGGAACATTTAGGTTATGATTCTGGCAAGACAGATCCCCAAAAATACTCAGGTATTTAAATATAAGCCATAATGAATGTTAAGTATCTATGGACCATGTAGGTCTGAAAGAAATGCAGTCAAGTACATAAAGCCACATTCATGTGAGATTTAAACTTTTAATTGCATGACCTGGGAAACTATTCCAAACTTAAACACTTTTTTGCAGTAATTTCATGATGAAAGTAATCTGACAGGTGTGTGGTATTGTTAGGGTTATACATTTCTACCCCATGAAAGATTGCAAAGCTGAGCCAGAACAGGACAAGAGGATTTTCATTTAGTTTCCAGAAAACTTGTCCTTCAGGATACAATGGTTAATAGGTGCTAAGAAAAGGTTTTCTGTCTTTTCTATGCTGCACAACCTGAGGGCTGGCAGCAATGATAAGTCTTTTCTATTTCCTAAAAAATTGGAACAATTGAGGCTTTATGTACCAGTGAAACTCTGGTAGAAGATAACCAAATATTCTCCTTTCCCTTATTAGTAAATTAGACAGTAATTTCCATATGGCTTTTTACAAACTGAAAATATTTTTGGAAACTTTTAGCAACCAGGCTCAAACTTTATTTATTTGAGAATGGTTGTGAAATGTGATCTGTGAGAATCAAATAAGATAGCTAGATTATATGACATGTACATATTTAAATATAGACATCTTTTAAACAGAAATCACATTTCTGTTAGAATATTAATCCTTCCTGGAGAAATTCACAATGTATTTAAATAAGTCCAGGATACTCCTACAATCTCTGAACAAAATCCACATAATTTAGACAAATATTTTCTCCAATTTATGTGTCTAAAACAACTGTGGTATCACCCAGTCATACTTCAGCTTAAACATTTGATAAAGCCTCTGTGAGAAGACAGGCAAAGGGTGAAATAATGGAAGCAAAGTTGTGACCCGCTGTGAGCTGGCACAGGGTTCAGTTCTGTGCAGAATGGCCACTCCACAACACTGCACAGTCCCACAAGCTGAAAGACATTAACAGTGGATGTGTCATGTAGGAGCTGCAAAGGTTCTGAGGGGAAGGATGGTATCAATTTTTTAAATTTAACCTGATGACTTATTTTAACTAGAGAAAATATTGACCGCTACTTTTTAAAATTTCTTTTGGTAATATTTAACATTACCCTTCCAGCAAGCACACAGTTAAATTGACAGGGCTTCATTTGTAATCCACAGAACAATAGATGACCTGGGTAAAATTGCACGCTATCCTCCAGATGTTGTGTGCGCTGAAACACCTGGAGGAGCCACGGGAGAGAAGCAAGAATGACCGCTGCATTTGCTAAAGTAGCAGCTGCATGTTCAGCAGGCAGAGCACATTGCCCTACCTCCAGCACCTATCATTCCCATGCTTTCTGAATTTATTAAACCCTTGGCTTAGCCCATCGTATAGCTACTGTCATATTCTGTTTCCCGTGGAAAAAATCTTAGTGGTTCTCCCTTCCCTCAAGGTAAAATGCTGTGAAACCATAAGTACAGCTTTTAGTGCTTGATCTAGTGTTTATCTGACTTCAGATGTGGACCTAAATGCTTTGCTGGGTTCACACTTTGTCTTGCCTGAATGCCTTGCCTCTGTCAGCCTCCAGTTTCATCTGAGGGCATGAGAAAAGTAACACAGCCTTATTGCACCATGAGCTCTCTGCAAGAATCTTCTTAAAACCTTACAGATTTTTGTGTTAAACACTGTTATAGCAACACGGTCCCAAAATTTCACCTTGACTTTGTTTCATTTAGTGCTTTCCGGGTTTGCAATATATTTTTCCTTACTTTTAAGAAGTTGGGTGTGAGTATGCATACTTTTTAGTAACTAATGTAAAAACACTTTTCTCATATATTTTTCCGAAAAGACACTCAAATAATTCTGAGCTGTGCTGAATCCCCCAGCTCTCAAGAAACAAAACTGTTTCCTGGTCCCCAAACATTTCATCTTTTGTTATTTGTGTGCATTTTACAAAAGAATTGTAGAAAGAGGCCTGGACTGCAGAAGAAAAAATCAGGTCAGTAAGAGCTAAATAATATTGGGTGAATAATTATGGATGATCATCTTTTCCACTGACTCCTCTGGTCATTAGCATTTCCTCTGTTTACCAATGGATGTGAGAAGGAAAATGAGCCTTCAGAAATTTACAATTAGGTAAGTGCCAGTCATGTTTTCTCTTCCCAGTGCAATTACCACCCCAGTTTCTGCCCTACTCAGGCATGTTCAAAGACTGTGTTCTATTCAGGTAGCCTCATAGATATTTGTAATTTTCAACATAAGGCTCTTAGAATTCAGTCTTCGCTTAGTGGATTTATTATGTCCTCTTGAACAACTTGTCACTAAAATGACAACACCACAGAGACACTAACTACTGAGCTTTTCAAAATAAAAAGAACATCAAGTAAGGAGTTTGTTTAAACACAAAATGTTCTAAATCAAGATAATATTCTGGAAACCAGAAAAACATTGGGGTAGATGCAATATCCATTACATCTTTCCAAAACAAACCTCTCCACCTTTTTTTTTTTTTTTTTTTTTTTTCTGTAAACATTCTTAACCTTGACAGCAGCAATTCTGTGGCTAATCTGAAGTTATACATATGCACTTTCATCTTCTCACAATGCAGCCTGAGAGAAATCCTGGCTCCCTTGTCTTCAGCAGTAGCCAAAATTTGGGTGTCCTTCCTCTTCCTGGCTAACAATTTTGAGAGAGCCTGTAGGAGCATTCTTGTCTGTGAAATGTTTATGCTTCCTTCAGACCTGCTTGATATAGGCAGATGCTTTATTCCCACAGCAAGTAGACAAGAGCAAAGATAGATAAAAGACAGATAACCTAACCTTGTATGCTTTGCTTCTGTATCTTTTAAAATACATTTACTTTTTTTAAATACAAAAGTTTTCACACTTCTTTCAGCTTGACTGAGAAACCAATAAATGTATGAAAATGTTTTGGCATCCTATCAGAGACATTCTTTGGAATCTACTGCAGCTTCATCCAAAAGGCCAGTAACTGAACAAAAACTAGGAATGAACTGAACTTTCTTCCTGAGAATTGTAACCCTCCAGGTGTTATTTTGAGTGTTAAAAGATGAAGACAAAAAACCTGCTGGTCATGTCCTGCAGCTCTTGTCCAGGCTAAACCTAACCTGCAGCCTGAAGGAGCTCTGGTGAATTATCAGTAAGCTATCTTTGGCAAAATGCAAATTAAGTTATAAATATGGAAAATGAAAATAAATTCCTAAAGCCTGTTGGCTAAGAAATCTTTACATTTTTTGATCTCTCTTTCTTTGTTTCTTCTTTTTTTTTTTTTTTTTTTATTTGAGTGAGGTATGTTTTTTGAGTAAAAAGACACTTATATATACTTGAGCAATGTCTTATGCAATGACACAGCTAAGTTTTTATAGGACTTTAGAAGAATTTCTGGATTTCTAGCACTTAACTTACAAAACTTCACATTGTTTTCATTTGCAGAGCAGTTTGTAGAAATATCCCCAGCAGAGGGAGTGGCTCATCCTTTTGAGATGAAGTCTGAAAGATTAGCAAAAGCAATTCTTACTTCTGGTTTACACAAGAAAAATAGTGTTAAAGAGAATAATTTCCTTAAATATCTGTTAAAAAAAACATTTTTACTCTGTCACCAATATGAAAAAAGAGCAGGGTGGTGTGTCTACATGAAGCAAATAAAGCAATTACTGTAGTAAGTTTCAGAAAAAATCATATTTTCTCTTCTTTATACCTCACATTTTCATTGCATCTAATCGCATTCAGAGTAGACATAAGATGCCCCAATAACAGACTTTTAAGGTCACTTATCTTGATAGTACATAGTTATTTAGACCTAGTTTTCAAACCAATGCATAAGGAGATAAATTGAAAATCAGTGGTAAACTACAAGTCTAGGCCTTTCTGGATAAATCAGTATTGACAGATGAGTTAAGTGCAGTTATTCTGATTTATAACAGTTGAGTATCTTGAGATAGGAACTTTCATTAAGATGGATCTTTTATTAAAACCAAAACAAAACAAACAACAAAACAACTTTAAAATGAAAAGTAAGTTTTAGTTGATTTGTAATTTATTCTTTTCAGCAATATTAAAACTGTTATCATGGCAAAACAGAAGAAAGCCTAGTTACCTGAAAGGCCAAAGTGTGTCTACAAGAGCTTTGTTGAAGCCAAAGAACCCTGGTGGTTTTCAACACCCAATTTTATGGCCACCATTTCCCCCTCAATTTTAACATCATAAGGGTAGCTTACTATTTCTTCTGATGCCTGAAAACCTACTTAGTAAATCAGCACCATGGTATTTAATACCAGCACCCTGTGTGACCATGTAGGTCCCATTCTGGTGCTGTGACCTGAGTCAGGATCCACTAGCCAAGGAGTTACCCCACAGAGGAAGCCACTGATTTTTTTCAGTGTGAAATGCATTTTAGTTGGTGATTCAGGACACTCTGAATAATTTCCCTCAAGGAAAGTCTAAGGAGCACATAGATTCAATAGAGGTGGAGAAATTTCATTGTGCTCAGTTTGCACAGGGTCTGATTGCAGCTCATTTACACTGAGCATCCCAAAACCACTTTAGGATAGGGATATACCTCAGAGATCAGGTCCCCAGTTTCAAGGGCCCCAAAAGCCCATCAATCAGTCAGAAATATAGTTTTCATGGCAACCAGCTGTTTTCCCAAACACTCAGCTCTCGGCATCTGGAAAAATAGTTAGGTAAATTCTTTCATAAATCATCCCTCTGGTCACTACATCCAATACTGCTCAGTTAATCTCCACAATGCATTTGGCTTAGTGCATGTGTTCAGAGTGACATTATATCCCATTGCTATTAGCCTGAGCTGGGAGATTGATTGATCTGTGTGGGACTGTAAGGGCTCCCTGAGGGTATTGCCTCAAATCAGGGTCAGAGGAACAGCCACCCCAGGCTTCCAGAGGGCAGAGCTTGGCCTGTTGGGGAGACTGGTTAACAGAATCCCTTGGGAGACTGTCCTGAAGGACAAAAAGTCCAGGAATGTTGGATATCCTTCCAGAAGAAAATCTTAAAGGTGCAGAAACAGTGTTTGAGTCACCATCCCTGGGGGTATTTTAGATGTGGCACTTAGGGACATGATTAGTAGTGAATTTATCAGTACTGGATTAATTGTTTGGATTGATAATCTCAGAGGTCTTTTCCAACCTCAATGATTCCAGTATTCCACAAAAAAAAAATCCTGAAATTACTAGTTCCATTTAGTTATTAAATTATAACTTATCACATCAAGTTTCAAACCACAACCCTTACACTGACAAGGCACATAGGGCAGGGAGAGTTACTAAACACAGAGAATCTTTATACAGTTTATACAGATACATAATGGAAAATGATTCAAGTCTCCAAACCTGGATATTTCCTCAGTCTGCTGTATTAGAAATACTGCCTTTTCTCAAAAGACTTCTAAAGGGTTCATCCTTTAATTTTATAGTATAAGCAATCCCATCACTGTGTGAGGAATGTTGTGTGAGTGTGGCTTGAAAAATTACTAATTTTTTTTTTAAACATTTTTTCCTAGGACTAAGATTATATTACCCTTACCCACGATGGACAAGTATTATATAGATTTTTAAGAGTTTTCAAAAATACTTTGATCCATTTACTAATTAAAATTAACCTTACTGGGGAAACCACTTAAGTGCTAATGTTAGCTGCTTGTTCTTAGTATTCCTGTGGGATTACTATGGCTACATCAGGAATCGTGCAAAGTGCACTGTGGTTGGAAAGGAAAATACTGGCTGGAAACAGTGAAGATATTAGGAGTCAACACTTGAGTAATAGCTGACTAAAATGAGATCAAAAAAGAGGAAACTCTCAATAATTACAACATTTGTTTTTTCACAGAGCTGTGGTGACTCTTCATGACTAACTTTCTGTTTGTAAGTGGTGGATGTTTATAACACTTGATCAAAGACTTTCTAGCGTGCCACTAATTTTGCACATGTACAGAGAAAACTGAGCCAAGCTCACCTTCCACATGTTCCTCTCTCTCTCCTCATCCAGACAATAAGGAGAAGTTGCAAGAACCTCTGTTTCCCAAAGAACATTGTGGGTCAGAATCTCTGGAGAGGGATTTTGCTATGATAAAGGAAATAAGAAAAAGAAACCTCTCCAACATACTATAATACTCTATGTTCTCACCTGGTACTCTAGTGTACAGGACAGGAATGTAAACTTTATACCCTCTAGCACAAATATGAAGATGTAAATAACACATAAAAAGTATCTACATGCACCTTTCAGAATTCAAGACATTAAGAAAAATCCACCAACCATCTTGGTGTATGTATTTTTCAATCTAAAACCTGAGCTGATTCTTCAGCTCCTGTCCTCAAGAGATATGCCTTTTCCTTTCAAACCTTTCAAGACCCACATTTCTTCTCCCAGCTTCACAAGGCTATTCTCATTCCTTCTGACCATAATATAAAAGGTACTGAAATATCTTGGCTTTACATTTGCCATTTTGAGTCAGAGAAGAGAGAAGGAAGATGGACATCAATCACTTCATTACAAAATTTGTGCACAAAAGCTAGATTTTTCAATTATGTTAAAAATTCTCTGCAGAAGGGAGAGGACAGCATTTTTAGGTAACTAAGTTTTAGAGGAGTTTCCATAGTTTCACAGGGTTTGGGGTTTTGTTAGGACGGTTTTTTTAAGGCAGTGCATAATCTGCCTATCTTAATAATAATTTTGTGCTTCCACAAACACTGAAATTTATAGCTTGCTCTGAGAGCACTGACCAAATGAAGTCTGAGCAGGTGCCATTGATGCCACATACAACCATCTCTTAAGGCAAGTGCTTACTGGAAGAAAAAAGCATCAGAAATTTTCTTCTTGGGTCTGGAAATCAGACGAGCTGTTTTATATTGAAGAGTTGAGGCTGATTCTGGAACCAGCCATATCAGCTGGATAAAAATATCAGTACCTTGTCTGCACTGGCAATAGGGATGAAAACTCTCTGAAAGGCAGCCTTAAGGAACAATAATTTTGATGTTATTGGCTGGTAACAGTTTGACACTGATGCTCCTCATTGATTTTGCACAGAGGTGGGTAGGATATTTGGGAAGGGGGCCTGCACAATTCCCAATGTTTTAGTGTGTATACAAAATACAGCCATTGAAACACAGCTAGGGGCTGCCAGCACCTGGAAAACTTGACTCTGTTTTAGTGCAGTGGCTGAGAGAGATCCCCATGGACCATGGGGAGTGCATCAGTGACCAGCATGACCTAATACCTTTGGCAACTTTCCCAAGGACTCCATGGGATGGGTATAGTCCTCTCCAGAGCTTCTCCTGCAGGACTCCAAATTTGCAAGCACCATTTCTGTTAGTTTCCCCAAACTCACTCCTCCTCCCTTCCTGTTCCTCCTATTTATTCTAAGATACATCCAAAAGCCTGCAGGGTTTTCCTGCACTGGGACAGCACCATGGCATCCTGCTAAGCATTCAGGGAGGAAGACACTGACCTTTAGATCCTTAAAATGGTCACTGTTTCTGTGGTAGATATATTGGCACCACCTGCTCTCTTGCTCTCAGCTGGGAGCTCTTGAAAAATGTTGTCAAGGAACTTGGAACCAAAGGGCAGGAAAAGTTGTCAGCTTGCTTCTCACATGCAGTTTATGGCTTAAGCCTGGTTCTACAGCTACCATTGATATCAAAGCATTTTGAGGACTTCCCAAAAACTGCAACATGTCCTCTTAGTCCTTAAACAAAACTCAAAAAACCCCCTTCTGGTTGATTTTATCTCCAGTTCAGCAGAGTATTGGAAGTCAAAACCAGATTTTGCTGAACATGCATGAACTATAAGAGCTAGAATTTCCTACTAATGAATGAAGATATCTGTTTTCATCACCTTTAAACATTCTGACCTTCAAATATGAAAATTTTTTTACCATGTAGGGAAGAATGGATACATGGAGCTTTCTTCCATGATACATCCTTTCAAGTTCTGTGATGATTTTCCTAAACAGAACCACACAAACTCAAATTTCATAGTCAAAAAGAGGGCAGGTTGAACTTTATTACAAATTACAATACCTTTGATGACTCCATAGTAGTCACAGATAAAATCAGGTTAGGGAAAACAAGTTCACATCTTTTGAACTGGGAAGAACATAACAATTACTTACTAAACAATTAAAATTATTAAATATACCACTGGATGTAGGCCTTGCAAGACCTAAAGAATACACACTGCTTGCACTTGTATACGCTCATTAATCAGTGTCTGTTACTGTAATTTTAATGAATGTTTATCTTATTTTCTTTGTGTAATCCAATTACTTTTGTTTTTTTTAACCATCGTCAGGGATCTCTTTGTTTCCGGCGTCCTGCCAATCAGCCCCTTTAGATGTGAACAATTCAATTCATTACCATTAGGTTTTTCTTTTTAATCCCACTTCTGGGTGAACCATTGAAAGAAAATCCAGGAACAGAAGTCCTTGCACAGCAGGGGGAATGAAATGTGTTCTGAACACCTGAGCAATTATGTGCAACAGTTCTCCAGAATGGTAGTCTAATGTCTTTCTAAACTTGTACCATATAAACAATTAGATCATCTGTCATTTCTGCTTTAGTATTAAATTAATTGCAAATTGACTTTAGGATTGAGAAAAAAATTAAACTGCTGGAGTGAATCTAAGCATTTTATGTTTGTTGATGTTTTAATTGGCACATTGCACCTGTCCAAATAATTTCTATGTTGCAGATGCTATTACTATAATCCCAGTTGATTACGATAGCCCTTATAGTAAAGACAGGAAAAGTCAACCCACCAGATTACCAGATTAAGTGAACAAGGAATTTCTAAGACTTGCAGATGTTTTCATGAAACATATATATGTTTATGCTCCAAGAGTAGAAGACCAGCAAAGAAACACCAGCATGATGCTTCCAGTAAGAAATGTAGGATAGTGAGTACTTAATTATAAAGGCAGCTATTTAAAATCATTAATAAAATAGTAAAACTATTTTAGTAAACCAAAGACTAGAGGAGTTGTCAGAGTAAGCATGAGGCAATTGAGAAACATAAGAGTATGACCAAGGTTTCTTTGTTAACAGAGATAAAGGAAGAAAAGATAAGCATCATCACCAGCAGCTTTGCAGGCTCAGATACTGGGAAGAGAACAGGCACACTGCCAGCTGCTAGACTAGATCCATGCCCTGCCCTGATGATATGGCCACACAAGTTCTGGTGCTGTCAGTGGCTCAGGGTTCAGAGCACTGGGCACTGTGGCTTAGGAGCTACCATGCTTGCTCATACAGTGAAGAGTGCAGTGAGTATCACCCACTGACAGAGCAAAGGCCTGACAATGAAGGCAAGAGCCTTCACTGATTAATGCTTTCCTTCAGCACATTCTTTTTTCAAATTTTAAACATGTTTTCTGCTGAAAAGCAATATAATATTAAAAGCAGTATGGGACAAAAATACTGTAATACCAGAAATTCTCTGCAATGCTACAAGACAAAGTATTTCAGCCTACCAACCAAAAAGTCTTGAGCTGGAAATCATAATTTACTCTTGGCTTTAGGCTCAGACATTTTTCTGACTGACACTGGCCAGCATTCTAACTGCTAGCATGCTACCTGATGTGGCTACAGTAGCTGTAATGTTCCTCTTGATAGATGGAGAAATAGATGGGGTTTATAGCTCTGTCTTTTATTCTCTTCTGGGAGAGCAAAGGGGTGAGGTTTGGAAATAACATGATGCCACTGCCTGGCAAAGACAATAGGCATTAACTCATTTGGATTGGAAGGTTGTAGAAGCCTTATCCATCTGTTTGCTTGACTTTTGTTACCACTCAGAGACAATAAATCTCTTGACAGAGTGTTAAGTCTAGATAACAGTTAACTAATCAGATGACAAGTAAAACAGTCTTCTAAAAACTTACTGGAGACAGACACAACTCTGGTAAAAAGATATTGGCAGCTTGGTGTTCAGTCTTGGGAACTGAGAGGGAGCTCTGCTTCAGAAGATCTGGTGAATTCAACTTCTTGATGGTCAGCATTTCACATGACTGTAGAGTTCACAAATCCTTTGGTTTTGTAATCAACTATTTTTTTCCAGTTCTTTATTCAAGTCTGGGAATATATCCACTTGACCAAGCAATTATTTTTTCTACTAACAATACAGTCTTGGTCTTTCAAAATGTACTTGACTCAACTCCCCTTATCTCTATGCTGTCTCAGGGATACTCAAATCACAAAATGGTACTACTCATTACTTTTTTTTCTTCAGTTCAGGTAATTTATGCCAATAGTTTTTCATGTCAGCTCTAGATTATTCAGTCTACAGCTGAGGTGATGAAACAAAGACAGATTAACATTCCCCAGAATATTCTTGTGAATTATAATTTCCCATACTTCTTTGTAATAGCAAACCATCAGATTATGTTTTGCTACCTCCTATATGGCATTAGAGAGTTTTAAGAGTATCATGGAAGAGACCATATAGATGAACCAAAAGATGGCAGATATTAATGCAGGATTCCCTCTGCCTCTGCCAGTCTTGTTTTTGACTCCTTGTAATTTCATGTTCTGCTACCATGTGGGAACCAAAGGTAAGCTGACTGTACTGATTGGTAACAGGTTAGCAAAGGCATCTTTCACATGAATTCTGAAAAAGAACTAGGATGGTCTGGAGCCCTTGCTGGAAGATAGAAGCAGTGAGACTGGGACACATGACCCTGGAGTTTTCCTATGTCTAGCTGAAGAGACGAGGAAAATTTTCCTAACCTGATGACTTGGTTTATGTTCCATACTTTGGATCCATGTTTCTTGGTCCATCTGAACAACTTCCCCATTCTGTGAAGCATAATGGTCAGTGCTTACCAGTCAGCTATCTGTACTAATTGTTAAATCCATCCCTCTGTTGTCACTGAGTCAAGGCCCCTTCAACCTCTCACATCACTGGTTCAACCTGCCCTACTTGCCAGTGTGTGCCAACCATTGGCACTTTCTACAGTAAATGTGCCCTGTCAGTCCTTTTCACCACTTCTTTCCTCTCTGAGGAGTGAGGAAAAACCCTTCATTGTTGCTTCTCAGAAAATCTCATTAAGTTAGCAGTTGCTTGTTCCCATTATATATCAATCATATCATATCATATCATATCATATCATATCATATCATATCATATCATATCATATCATTTGCCATTTATTTAAACAATGCATGGGCCACAGTCATTTTTTAATCCAGACCTGCCATTCCTTCCTGTTGCAAAGTAAAAATTGTTTTGCATTTCACCGAGTAGAAAAGCAATTCAGTGGGAGATTCCTCATCAGGATGGAATATGCATGACAGGTGAGGTCAGAGAGCAGATAGGAAAGAAAAACCAAATTGATGCCCCCATTGGATTAAGAAACAAGCCTTTGTGAAATATACCTGTTTCAGCAAAAAAAGATATGTAGGTATTTTTTGCAAATTATAACTTCTACTGATTATGAAAAGTGTTTCAGGAAAGGGACACATAAAATATTCTCCAAGCGTACCACATCCACTGATCTCAAGACTTACATACTAAAACCAGAGTCAGGCCACATGAGAAAGAAATTATAAACAGGCTGGTCAGGGAACTGTTCTGTGAGCATGACACTTTCACAAGTGGATAAACAAGCCAAGGCAGAAAAGAGTTGATTGTTTTCTCTCCAGGTGCAGTAATGTGAATCTGGGAAAAAGAAATTGTCCCAACCGCAGTGCAACAAATGGTGAAAGGGTAAAAAGAATTACCTTTTATCACAGTTTTTTCAGTGAAGAAACACTGAAAAAAGGGAAAGAAAAAACAAAGGGATCAAGATGTAATTTTTTGTTCAATTTTCCTCAACTTCCTGGTCTACCTGGCATCAACGTTCTCCTCTCAGGTTCCTAAAATATGAATTGTCTTTTTAACTTTTGAAGATCAGTTTTAATTTTGTCTTTCTTGGTAAGGGTAAAAGTCTCTCCATCAGAAACAATACGTCATCCATTTCTTCCAAGTGTATCTTCCAAGGATATATATAAAATTAAAAAAAGAACTCACCTCTCCCCTACAAACCTGAAGCTTTCTGCCACAGGATGCTTTACATTACAAGAGTCTGTGTGAGTTAAAATGCAGTTGGACAGCTTCATGGGAAAGACTGTTCCTCAAGCATTATTAAATGCAGTTGCTCAGCTTTCCCCTGAAAACTGGAAATAGAAATGAGCAAGTTACTGCACACTTTGTCCTCTTTTACCTTCTTCTTCAGTGCTCTTCACAGACAATATTGGATGGGAGCTAGTGATGCTAATGAAAAACTGAGCTGGTCCAAATGAGATGATGTAATGCTAAGGTCTCAAAAAAAACCCCAAACAGTTGAGGTAAATATTTCCTTGATATTGTCAGCAGATGTAATGAATTTTTCCTATTGGTGAAAGATTCTGAAATATAATGCCTTTTTTTCTTTTAGTTCTTAGAAATATATTCAGGATAAAATTTGTGGTTCTGATATTGCAAGGCAAAATGGTTTGACTGCCACTGGAAATAATAAGAATTTTTTCTGAGTGAATTTCTTTCTTTCCTTCCAGTGTGGGGCCCTTGAAAAAAAAATAGAAAAAGAAAGGAAAATAATCTCCTGTGTCTTTAATAGCTTTATGACCTCACAAAAAGACAAAGTTACAGTAGTCTGAATGTCCAAAATACATATTTACATTCCTGAAGATTATTTTTTTAAATTCTCTTTGCATTTATACTTAAGCATTTTAATTCTAGGGAATTTATAATGGGTTTTGTAAGTTGTCAAAAATCTTGATTACTACAATGTTTTACTTCAAGTCATGTTTTTAAAAATTCCTCTATTTTAGTGTTTTTATGGGGAGAGGAATATAAATAAGAAAGGGAAAGGTTTGACATTCATGAACCTTTTGAAATGGTTGAGTCTTAGTCCATCTGTTCTTTAGCTTTTCTAAACTTCTTAATATACAAGATTTTCTGTAGTGCTTTACAGAAACAGCCGATCATGCAGGATTTGAAGACAGCAGCTAGCCCAATACTGATAGCCAGATGTGGTGTAATCTTGGCTGGGATTAATGGGATTTCAGAACAGTTCCTGACCTCACAGAAATCAGGTCAGGGAAGGCCAGGTGAAAACAAAAGAGGAGTCCTGCATAAAGAGAGTTGAAACGCTCTATTTGTGAAGGTAATTGCATGAAACCAGGGTTAGGAGGTAGCTGAGCAAAGTAAGGCAGGGCTTAATACAGAACACGTGTGTATGAGGAGAGGTACAAGTTAGGGTACAAAAATGCATTAAGATTGCTTGAAAGTATTGACAAAGAAGTGGGAAAAGAACTGCCTAAAGCAGTATGTAAGAACCTTCACAAAGTCTTTGGGAAAAGTCCTCTTGCTGAAGACAATATTGCAGTGATGGGAAGAAGGGCAATAAATTACAAGTTTCACAGTGAGAAAAGAGCAAAATCAAGATGCCTCAGTGTTCTGCCCAAAGATCAGCACTGCTCATTTGTATTCTAATGACCTGGAAAAGGAGAGAAGCATGATACCACAAAGTTATTTCAGGTTTATCCTCACAGTGATCTCTGAACTCAAATATTTGGAACAAGTTAATCAGGTAAAGTGATCAGGAAAAAATAAACTAGAAAATTAAAATCAACCTTAATGAATAAAATACATTACAGAAACCTACTCTAATGTCAATGCATTCCTAATTAATTGTATCAGGTCAAGAAAAGATTAATTTTACTTTGAGTGGCTCAAGAAGATCATAGCACAAAGTTCAGCAGCATCAAAGTTACTCAACAAAATGCATGCATGTGAATGGAACAGAAAATACCAAAAATTATGGTGCTTTACTATACTCTGAAGATAGCATTCACCTATAGCTATATGATCAACCTTATCATGTATGAAAGTAAAGATGTAGCAGAATTAGAGTTTAAAGAACTTCATACTGGTTCTTCAGATATATTATGCCTGAACTGGAAGGGAAAAAAAAAGGGCAATGTGAATTTCAAAGCAATACAGGAATAGTAGAATTTAACCTTCAGAAAAAGCAGAAGAAAAAAAAAGAAATGTGCTGAAACTGAAAACAAGCACAGAATGAAAATTCCAGTAAGGGTGAAACAATGACAAAAGACAGTGAGTACTCAGGAAATGACAGCAAGAAATGCCTTTGGCTGAATTACATGTAGTAACATTGTTTTTTACCAAAAGTATCTTTTATTAAAAATTTTTGATTCACTTAAAAAAAATCTAACCTAAATAATTCTGAAAGCAGTGATTGTATTGAAATGCTGTAAGGGATACAGAGCCATCTACAGCCAGCTAGCAGAGTGGGAAACAACATATAGCACAGAAAAAAACTTAGCTAAATTAATGTCTAAAGAGATACAATTTCATAAAATTAAGTCTACTTAGACGAATTAGCACAATAAAAAGTCTAACCAAAACCAAGCAAGTAGCAGCAGGTTTCTGGTTTAAATTAAAGATGTGCAATGGAAGGATACAACCAGAGAATTCTCAGAAAATACAAGAAACAATAGTGAAAAACAAAGAAAAATACTCTCAGATCTGAAAGTTTTTATATAATATAAAGCTTTGAATCATTTCTACAAATAGAACAAAAAAAAAGAAACTACATTGGAAAGCAGATGGGAACAAATGTTCCATGATCTGTTGTAGGTAGCTTTAGGGTAGAGAAGGAAATGGATGATATTAAGGACTTTCTTGAAGCAGGAAATACAAACTGAGCACTTACATGTAAAGAGGAAACAAAACAGAACAAATATCCTCAGAAAAATAAGACACACAGAAAACTAACCCAAAGAACAAGATAAGTCACTGAGACACAGTAGAAGAATGTAAAATTAAAATAAGAAATCACAAGCCCCAAAAGACAGAAGATACCAATGAAATGGGTTTGGGAAATGTCCTAGGTTCTGTGACAAAATCAGTAATGCATCTTTGTCCACTCACTATTAGTTTAAGTAGCTGTTAAAAAATTTAATTTTCAAAGGGATGGTGTGAATTTCCACATATTTTGGAAAATGGAAGGAATATCAAATAAAAGACTGCTTCAAGTTGTGGAGGTAAGGTTAAGTTACAGATCAGTTGGGCATCAGATACTAAAGCTTGGGTGTTACTATACATGGCATCAAAAAATACCAGAAAGAAACACAGATTCTAATCACATTTTATTCTGTAAGGAAGAACCATGATCTTTATTCAAAGCACTAATTATAAATAAGTTATAAAAATATAATGAGATTCATATTTTCATAAGCAGAATTATGCCCTGAAAATGAAAATAATAAAAAAACTACATGATGGATTGGCTAAACATTCTGTAATTTGTTACAGCCATCAGAGAGTTCAAAGACTCCAGAAGATGGTTCCATATCTAAGAGAAATAACTTTTGTGACAAAAAACTCACACTTTTCTTTAAAAAATGCCAATTCTTTAAAATTCAGTTTCAATTTAAGAAATTCAAAAAAGCACAACCATATTGGTCATCAAGCCATAAACATAGGAATGGAGTAGGTAATAAATAGCGTATGACAATCTGTTTTTCTTAAAAGACATACTGATGCATGAACACACTGGGGTTACACTCAAGTCAGAGGCTATTTAGCAGGAAAACTAACAGTAGCTACTCTGCTTGCCCTCATGTAAGGTCACCTCCCTCAATTTTTTACTTTATTCCTTAAGATCCTTCATAAATTTGGTGAGTGAGAAAAGAAAATTAACCACAATTCATCTGAATATTCAAGAGATGCACAAGACAAAACAGATGTAACAATGTTTTTAAAAGAAACACTGAATATTGATCTGAATATTGAGCAAAGGTAGGATACCCATTTTTGTCTGCCATCTGACCTAGTCTGATATGGTCCTGTGGCAGGAATTTATATGGACTGGAATCTTGAGCTGGATCTTCCTACATGATCTCTGAAAAGAAGCTCTAAAAAGAGAATGAAAGTCTTCTGATGCTTCTGTTAGTGACACTCTTAATAATATTTTTCATAATAATTGCAAGAAGCATTCTGTGAATGAACTCAAAGCAAGCAGGGAAGACAGAAGGGAAATGAAAATGGTTTCTACAACCAGCTGTCTGCCTGGTCTGTGTCTCTCCTAGGCAAGCAATTCAGGGGTGAGTTGCAGTAAGCTCTGTTTTCATTCCCTCTAGCTCTGCTACATTATTTTCATCCCTTCAGAAGCCTGCTTGTTTGATCCTTGCTCTTTCCTGTGGTCTCCCAATCTCTCTGCAGGAGCTTCATGCTCCCAGATTCATGGGTTTTTTCCACCACATCCTGAGGTCTCCCAGCCTTTCTGCCCCAACGTATTCATTGCTCCCAAAGGAAAGTGGTGCTTCCCTCCCTCCCTTCCTCTCTCCCTCCCAGGATTGCACTTGAGACAGTCATCTAAAGCAGGGTAACAGAAATTGGAAATAAAATCTGGAGAAAGACTTTTCACCCCAGAAAAGCAGCAAAATTTTTCTGTGGTTACTTCAACACCTGCAGACATCACTGATCTAACAGTGTACTGCTCTGGCTGGCATTCAGAGCCAAGAAATCAAACCCAAACAATCTGTGAGGAGACTGGATATACCACTGCTGGGTGAGCCTTAAGGGTAAAAGGGTTGTGCATATATTTTGCAAAATAGATAAGAGAAAGTGATGGAAAAAATAAGAGGAAATGATGAAAATCGAACAGGGAAGAAAATATGATGTGTAACCAGGTCAATGGTGGGAGGTAGACCAAAATAAAGTTTCTTACCTTTAGGAAAAGAAGGAAAACAAAGCAAGCAGGAAAAGCAAAAGGTAACAGAAAATCTTACGCAAACTTTCATTTCTGAGTTATATAGGGAGTTTCTGTACTAGGGAATGGAGTTTCGTCTTGCAGATTTCAGTTAACCAGAAAAACTAGACAGGGCTGTCTCCTTTTGTTTCTGATGGTTACTCTGAAGAAAGCAGTGAGGCAAGTTTTCATTAAAACAAACAAGCAAATAAAGGACAGATTAATGCAAATAATATAGTAAAGCATGCTTTTAAAGACTGGGTAGGGCTGGACATTTTTTGGAGGAGGCAGAATAACTATTACTAAAATAAATTTGCTCCCCAAACATTTTTTCAAATTTACTTCAATAAATGCATATATATTCACAACCACGTTAAAAATTTGTCACACTCTTCTTGGACACTTCCTCTAGAAAGATAAGAAGCACAGTATCACTGAACTCAGTGATTTCAATGGTCCCAGACCTCTCAAGAGACAGGAAAGCAGGACAGAAATTGTGTCCCTCCTTTTTTTCTTAATCAAAGAAGGGTTTTTCTGTGCAGGGTTAAAAGTGTAGATGATGAAGTTTTCACTAGTGTGGAAGTCAAACAGCAAGGAAATATTTTCCTTCTAGGCAAATTCAGCTTACTGTCTAGGGTAATAGTTAATATTTTGCTCTCCATTCCTCAAAATATCCCCTATTTGTCACTTTGACCTTCTGATCCTTGCCTGACACCAGTCTGTGGTTGTTTCTGTAAGAGTCTATTAATATTCTGAAGTCAATACAGGAAACTAATGCAAAACCCTAAATACTTCTATTGCCCTAACCTCATGAAGCTTCTGACATGTAAAGTAATCACTTCTATCTATCAACTGATATCTTTCTTTGCGTTTCTTTGAGCTACCTCCAACCTCTCATTTAATTTCTAATAATGAAGTGGTCTGAAAAAGATGTAATGTTGCAGACCAAGTCACCTGAAATGAACAGGCAACAACAAGCCTCTAAGCAGACTTTTTAAACTGGTTTTGTCTTTTTCTTCTGTGCATTTCAAGTGTCTTCTTTTTACTAGTTATATATTTATACACACTTTGAATTATTTTTAATTAGATGGATTGCTTTACTTTTGCACTTCTTATATCATCATGAGTATACTGAAGATGCAAAGGCTGTGTTGACTACACCTCTCTGGTTTATCTGGTAATATATGAGAGGGTTTTTTACAGTTTGTTTTGCAATATGTAAGCTTAGTGTGCTTTTCAGTCCTTTTGCATAGACAATTCAAGAAAACATTAGATACAACTGAGCCTAACAGCAAATTACTGTTTGCAAAATTTGGAGAACTTTTAGCAAAAAAACTCTTTATGTGAACCATTATTATTTTAATATTTAAAAAAAATATGTCTTAGGCATTGTGAATTTACAGTTCTTGTCTATTAGAATTTTAACTTACAGAGACTTACTCTTGGCAGTATAAAGCACCTCTGTATTGGGGAGATCTGACAGGTTTGTATCAGTTATTAACAGTTAGTTATTAACAATGCCTGCAGTGTAGATAGAGCACTAAGTGTTTCACTTTGTGATGCTGAAGAGCTCAGTTTGAGCTGTTAATTTCCAGCATTCTTGTAAGGATTCCTGGCCATGCTGTAAAAGTTCAAAATTTATGTTCCATGAATGAAAAAAAAAAAGAAACAAAAGAAACATTTAATGCAAATTTTCTCCACCTTCAATGTTTTTTTTTCCTTTTAATTTTAACTTTAGGGATTTTGGGTATTTTTCCCCAGTATCTCCAGAAATTATTTGTAATTTTAATTCAATGTCAAAAACACCATTAATCTGTTTTGTTAAGTAATTAGGAGGTACCTTGCTCCAAGTTCTCTTACATTTTAGCTGCTATACAATGTGTCTCTATATCTCAGCATTCAAAAAGATTTTTTCCATTGTGAACAAAATTGTTAACAGCAATGGTCAAAAATCATTTGATGAAAATTCTTTATATCTAAAAGTAAGATCTGATTTTTATCCTGCATTCCTAGCTTACCACTACAAATTCTAGTGGTTCCTGGCTGATCAGACAATAAATTTGTTGTTGATAATGTCTTTGTTAAATGTTGCAGGAATTTATGGTTATAGTTGCACAGTTTTGGAAGATTTAATATTTTCCCCACAATAAAAAAGCAAATACTTACTATTTTAAATACAAAGATGCACATGCACACATATATGCACAGTTTTATAAATGTTATAAGCAAGAATAACTTCGTTGATCCCGAACTGCAGTTAAAAAGAGTCTTTGTGATTCTGAAATATTTTGATAGATCAATTTGAGATGTTGCATTCTTTTGGCCATTTTTAAAAATTTTTCCTAGGCTTTTCTCAGGTTTGTAATTCTATCAAATACCTTTGCAAGCAACAATAATAAGACAACTGTTAAACTATGGGTCCAAAAGAGGGAGAGATCTCTAGTGAAACAGTGAGATATTACTTACTGTTGGCTGACCTTTCCCTAATTGTGTGTACTTTACAAGTAAACCACGGGGACAAGGGAGGTAGGAAGGCCCCTCTTCTGCACCCTTACAAAATGAGTTTCTTTTTAAAGTGAAACAGCATTATTGATCAAAGCAAAGAGTAACACCATATGTAAAGAAGAAACAGCTGGCAGTCACCTTTCTGTCACTCACTTACCCAGCTCCGCACAGACCCACACTCATTAAAAACAGGTCGGATCGGATTCCAGGTTCACCCTGCAAAATTAATGACAACCTTGCAATAAAGTAACAGCATGAATTTGAGCCTTGTAATACAACGTGATTACGAGGGTTTTTATTAGCCGGGTTGGAGCAGCAGGCAGGGCCGGCTGGTACTTGACACACAAACAGGGATGTTACCAGGTGCGCTGCTCTAAAGTGTCACATCAAAGTCACAGCCCCGCTGGCTTGGTTTACACCTGAGCCAATTAGCTTGGGAGATCAGAAGGGGCTGAAAGAGAATACAGCTTCTTATTTTTGTGCTGGAGAGAATCACTTGATCCCAAGTAAGACGAGACAAGGGGAACAATGCTGGATAAAGCATGGCAAAGGAGGAAGCGGGCACGAGGCAGGGGAGCCGGTGAGAGGCTGTGATAAGAGAATCATCATCAAATAAACAGCAAAGTGGAAGGCAAAAGTGCCATATGCCTGTCCCTCTCTCAGTGTGTTTGTCAGCCTTTTGTTTGCAACAAAGGGGCTAATTGAAATGAAACAATCTCCAGCCTGTTTGCTGGCACATCAAATATGCTGTAAGATCTGCTGGTTCTTGCTTTTCCTGAATTATTGAAGAGGTATGGCTTCTAGAGAAAAAAAAAAGTGTGGTGGGGTCTTCAAAATAGACTGCTTTTTGAGGGGAGGGAGAAGGATTTACCTTTTTTAAGTGATCTCTGCTGGTTTTTCCAGATTTCATTTAGAATAATGTAATAAAAGGCCTGTACAGAAGATGGAAGAACTTCAAATGCAACCCTTAACTGGTGTACTCCCATTCCAATTCAGTGTCTGAGCCTGAAACTTCAGATACTTTGAAATGACTTTAGCGTGACAATTTCTGTCCTCTGTTCCTTCCTGCAGGAAAGCAGGTTGTCAGCTGTGAGTTTTGCCCTCTTTTAAATATGCAAACAATTTAAGAAAACAGAAATGAAAACAATTTCAAGGTTGCAAAATCAAAAAGTATTACATTTTTTTATAACCAGTTTATTTGGCAGTGACATTCTCATTATATAAACATGAAAAGCAAATGTTGCCTTATATTAAGGCAGACATAAAAAAATACAGAATTTAAATAAAAACTGACCTGGTTGAAGTTGAAGAGCTGAAATACTTGAAACAGGTGTTTGCAGATCCTATGTTTTAGCATTCACTAACTTTTTCTTTTTTACCCCAAATCATTCAGAAACAAGATGATAAAAAAGGCAGTTATTCCAGAACTATTTTATGTGAGAGGAATTGAGAAACTGTTAATTAAATTAAATTTGATCTCTGTAGAGTATGAATTGCAGGTGAATAACTTCACTTTCTCAAGAGATATCTACCAGAGTAGATCATCACATTTATTCCCAAAATGTCTTCTTTCCAGCATAGATTTTCAATATTTAATTATAGCTATTATTGAGACCAGTTGAAGCAATCAGAATTCAGAGCAAGTGACTCGCAAGGAAAGGCTGAGAATGAAGTAAAGCAGCTTCTTCCTACCCCACGATGAGAGGGACAGGGAATGTCTTTCATGAAGGGGCAGATTTCTATTTGGGCATTTCTTTATTATGCAGTGGGAGATGATTTCAAGGAACTGAGGCCAGAACAGCCATGAGACAAGGGCATGCTCTAACTCCAGACTCACAGTGCTCTCAGTAGATACTCTCACTTTGCTCTCAGAAAGGATGGACCATTGTGCCAGTGTACATGGCACAGTGCACAGGGCAAAAAGTAGCAGCCTAGATACTGCTGGGACAGAAAAACTGTGGGCTCTGACCTTCCCTGTACTCTTTGTGGTTTCCAGAAAAACATTTGCTAACCCTCTCTCCACCCCTCCTCTAGTCACCTGCTTTTGCTATAGCCAGAACAATTACTGTCACTGTGGTTCAAATCTCACAAATGCCTCATTTTGGGTATCCCTCGTTGCTTTGGATAGGGATATGTGGAACAGAAAACTCCCCAAAGTCAGCTTCAAGCACCAGGAAAATTCTTGTCACGCCCCTAAAGCAAAGTCTTTACTTTCTCAGCCCCTGTGGGTGTGGGCTCCTCCACTGTAGCCATACCTACATGGAAGTTTAGGTACAACAGAGATTTGGTGACCCACTGGAACATATAAATGAGGGGGCTTTATGCTGTGTGCATAGGAACACAATTATTCCATTAACTTTAGTATAGACAACTGACCCTCTTCTTAAAAGACCTGGAGCCATCCCTGGAAGACTTTTAGCTCTTTTCAGAAATCCTCCTTAAGGATTCCTGTCAAAAACCTTTAGGACTCTGTCTGAATGTGTTCTTGATATGCAATGGAAGGCTAAATCTAAGTCATATTCTCTGATGGCTCAAACTGTCACCCTGATACAAATTGCATTGTGTAAGAAATGTGAATTCACTCGTTCTATTAATTTCAGACAATTGATATAATTTTAATCAAGAGCTTAATCAATTTCTCTAGTATATAGAGTTGATTCCCCCACATATATGTGAAATCATCTTCCTTCTTTTTTTACTGCTTGCACTTCATAAAACACCTTATATTTGAAAATTCTTGATTGGAAGTCTTTGAAAGAATTTATTATGATCTTGGCTCAAAGAAACTGAAAATATGATAAAAAGCTATAAGGATAAATTTTTCTTCACAGATTTTTAAAGCATATTTGTTTCTTTTACTAATTTATATTTTGGAAATATTTGGATATTTCACTTCTCTCCCAACAAAATATTACTCTCACACATGAATATGTGTTCTTGAACACTTGTGTTCTCTTCAGCAAGTTTTCATTCATTGGCCACAGTCATTGAAATGTGACAGAGAAGTAGATTTGTTGGAGAGAATGACTCCTACAAGTCTTGCCAAAATAGACATTGTTAGACATTTATTATTGTCCCCACTGAAGAAAAGGCTCACGTGGAGAGAATCCACACAGAAGGGAATCCAGTAAAAACTCCCACGGTGGGAAAACTTCAATCACATTTTCAATCAGTCTTCACCTTCTTAAATGCCAACTTCATCAATCTTTGCTATGAATCTATAAAAAATGAGTGTCCATGATTTTTATGCACAGAGAACTAATTCCATACTTTTTTTTCTTCTCTAGGCTCTTGCTAAATTTCCCTTTATTCCTTCAGCTTTTTAAATTGCATATAGAAGAAAAGGGCGAGAGGAGATAGGAGTCATGGGGAAAAAAAATTATGAAACAAAAGATCATGTCCTCCAAACACACTTTAGAATTGGAACTGCAAAAACTTCACTAATAAATGTAAAAGTTTTCAACAATCTGAAGTTTGTGATTATTTTTAATCATTATATTAAAATATCCAGGCAACTCCAACAAAATTTTTCTCACTTGTTTCAATTGTAATTTTCACAGTACTTTTATATAGAATGTAACTCTCCTTTCTACAAGCAGCCTGCTCCATTCTACTGAAACAGTTTCATTTCTTTGCACTGAAGACTAGTTTTTCTAGAGTTATTACCATTATGTTAAAATAGAGTCTTGGCTGATTACTGAAAGTTACGATGATTTAAATCACTTCACTTTATATGTATCAACATATGCTATTTAATATTTTTTTTTAAGTTAAAGACAAACTATTACTTACTTTGTACTACTGCTCAAGTACATTTTTTCAATATCATATAAATGAAGAGAGAATGTAAACAGCAAGAACAGGTTGGCTGGAGTCAGAACCCTCCCAACAAATCAATTAATGCTCCTCTACTCCCCTTAATGCTTTTAAATTAGATTAACAGAATGCTGACCCTCCTTTAATAAAGCCTAGTTTCGCCCTGTGGTGTGCATTTAGATACTAATATCAAAGAAACAAGTCTGACAAAGGGAGGATAAAACTTACCAGTAGGCCCTGGTTCCCTGCTATTAGGATAATTGCTCAGGCTGTAGAGTTGTTAAATTATGTTAAATATGCAGACTTTTTTTCTTTTACTGACTTCACATGGGAAGAACTCACTGCCAGAAACTTTCATGTATTCTCCGACTGCTCCATTCTAAAGAACTCGAAGTTGGAGCTAAACAACAAGCTGTATTTTCAATATGAGGTAGTAGGAAGAAAAACACTATATGCAGACAGTTGTCTATTGTAACTATTTCTAAACTGCTGTATTTCAAAGGATATCAAAAACCTCAGAAGCTGAAATAATATAAAGAAGGCTCAGAAAACAGCTGAAAATAAGCAGCTGCAACTATATATATATATATATACACATCTATGTGACTGCAGCATTCACAGTATGTACAACATAAAGCATAATGGATTAAATTCCACGCTGAAAGCAATAAGCTGAGATTTGGAAAAAGGCAGTATAGAAGTAAAATGCCAAGTCCAGGAACTCAAGAATTGCATATTGCTAGCACTATTTTATCGTGTCTACAATCACATAAATAAAGTAGTAATTTCTTTTCCTGCTTTGTGATTGCATATTCCAAAAGCTTTTCCCTTGAAGCATTCTTCCAGCCCAAACTGGGACTTTGTTCACTGAACTGAACTTGTGCCCATGTCATACTGGAGTCTCTGACCACCATCCTTCTTTCTATGGAGTTTTTTTCTCTTGGTATAAACATTCTCTCTACTGCTGACTTATTTATGATGATCAGGAGGTTTTGGTAAAAATCCATCCTCTCCTCAACTATTTGCAGAGGGGACTAGGGAGAAAGTAAAAATTCTTGCTACAAGCTTCTTCTTATGAGTTCAAAAATATGGTAAATGAGCTAAGTGATATTTTTTCATTTGTAACTTAGAGTGAAGGGTGATTATAAGCTGTGTAGTCCAGACTCATGTTCACAGAAAGATTTGTGGGTTTATTCAATGTTTTTTTCTCAGTTGGAGGTCTAGTTTACATGGACAAATAAGCCTTTCACATGGAAAATCAAGACGGAGGAAAAAATGTATTGGTGAAAATGGAGCTCTGCATACTCATATTAAGTCGGTGTGTTTTTCACATCACTGAAAAGACAGTTCAAAATGGTTCCTCTAAACAGATGTTTCTATCCACTTTCACACACCTTTAAAAATAGCTGAATGGTAGGCAGCCTCAAGCTATTTGTCATACTAAAGAGGCTGATGAAAGGGACCACAAAGCAGTGGAGCTCCCTCAAATTCCTCTAATGGCTCTCAGAGTTCCCTGCTATTAACACTAGTACTGGCTGCCTGCTGAGATAAAGATATAGGACCATTAACCCCATATACTCCCAGCCTGTATTCCTGTCACCAAAATTTGAATGTTTAATGACTGGGTCTCAGTTAGGAATTTCATCAACCTTGCTTCCCCTACAGTCAATAGATAGACATGTTTACCCTTCTGAAAATTAATTACATCTTAAGTGGGCACAACCTGCTGGAAAACTGAGTCCAGCCTGTTCTCCATGAGCCAGGGGAGCCAAAGACTGTGTTCATTACTGCAGACTGGACTCTGCCTCATTCTGCCACCTCAGGAATACACCAGGCTGCAGCCTCTGGTGCCTTCTGCTGCTGTCTTCTTCTTTGCTCACTTCAACACTTTTCCTTCTCTCTGAAGCTTCATACATCCTCCCACACCGGAGGTTTCTCTGCATGATCAAGGTATCACCTGTTCTTCACAAAGCTGTGCCTCATTGCTGTTTTAGTGCAACTTCATTTTCCCCTTTGGTAGCATTTTCAGCCACATGCAGATCCCTTCAGATCAGCATTGACTGCTCCCTGCTGGGTGCTGCTGTCAGACCCCTGGTGAGCACCTTGCTTGAACCTTCTGCATTGTTCTTTGGGGGCTTCAGGCTATCTCCACTGACCAGGCTTGTGGATTTCCATGAAGCTTTAACTACTGAGTATGACATGCTGTTAATTATTTGGTTCCTTCCTCTCTGTGTAGAATTTGGAGAAACACACTGTCCATTTCTGAATCCACAACCATCTAATTTAAGAGTGTTGCCTCATACTTCCTGTGGCATATGCATATCTGCACACCTTGGCTACAAATCTCTTAGGTCCTTGCACTATTAGCTATGACCTGCTAAGTTAACTTGATGATGATGTGATTTAAGAACACAATGCTGTTCTCAAAAAGAGTACAATGAGAGAATTGCTCCAGTAGAATATGTCAGACAGCATCCCAATAAGCATCCTGCATTTCCTCCTTAAGCAATCTGTGAAAGATGCTGAAAAGATGAAATATTAGTAGTTGGGTAGTTATTAAGCAGTCATACATAAAGTTATTGTCATCAGGCTCTGACACCAGCACTGGGAGAATTTGTTCCTTATTCTGAGCTAAGAGTAAAGTAATCTTCACTAGTAAAATGGTATCACACTACATCAGTAATTATTTAGGATCTCTCAGAAGATAAATGGCATACATTCAGGTGTGCTATGGAAAAAAAAATGTTTCCACTACATGTTCTGATTCTATATCTTAGTCCTATTTTAAAAATTCTTGGAAAGCCAACTCTAAGCAAAAGATTTATCTAAGCCACTTCTTTAGCTACAAAGACTAAAAGTGAAGATGAATTTTAATATTCTCCTGATGTCCTTGAATCCTGGTCTTCCCTTTAGGGTTTTCTGTGTTACAGAGTGAAATGTGGTTAACACAGTCACTAATGCACTTGACTTCCTTATTCCCCTCTGGAACATATTTTACTTCAACAGATGTTTTCAAAATAATTAAATGGTGGTAAGCATGCATTATTGACAATGTCTGATGCCACACTAATGCACTCCACGTTTAAACATTTGTCACCAGCAGGGCTGTGTGTTCAGGAATGTTGTGCTCTTTATAAATAACTTCTGTAAAGTATCTGGATTGTAAATGGGAAAAAATGGGGAAATTCTGATATCTGCTAAATATTAATAATGCATGAATGCAACCACCATTCTGTAGCCATGGTAACTGAAGTTTGGCTGTTATCATTTGTATGTTGCTCTTTAAAGTAGAAGGCTAAGCACCTCAAAGATCCTGTCTTCAGCCACTATGAATTAAGGTATTTAGAGCCAGAACTGTGAAAGAGAAAGTATGTTTCTGTGAAAAATTATGCAATGGTTGCTAAAATTTTCTGGTGAAGTGCTAAATATTGATGGAAAAGATGTATGGTTGATATGAATTAAATGGTATTAGATCTTGTCCACATACATTTACAATGAAAACAATTTTTTTTTTTTGCTTTTTATTTATATATACAAGAAAGTGAAAAGAAGGAGAAGAAAAATTAAAATTATCCAGCCTTTGTCATTACATTATTAGTTTCTCTAGAATCTGAGAAAATATCATTGTCATGCAGCAAAAAAAATATATTAGATGTCCAAGTTAAAAGGAGTTAAACTTTTTCTCTTATTAGGATTTAATGATATTATTATAATTAAGCTTCTCATTAATTTTTTCATGCTTTCTATTGAGTTACTGTCCCCTGCAGATTTGGAATGAAATGATCACATAATTACAGCAGTCAATTTTTAAATGAGGATATTTGGAATGTAGGTTTGCACCTAGGGTTTTCTGAAATTATAAATCCGGAGTAGAATTACAAGAGTAATTCTCTTTTGTTGAACCTCATAATTAGAAAGAAGTGGAGAAAGAATGTTATAGTTGGAATTCATGGGTAAAAGTGTCTGATGTCCAAATAGAAACACAATGAGAGTGAATATGCATTTATAGATATGCACAGGAACATTAAGCACAACTAGTAATCATACTTGCTCCTCTTAATATTGCAAAAGCTAAACACTCAAAATTGACAAATCTTCCCATCCCTATCATGTCCCTAAGTGAAACTCTGAAGCTACAATGTACTTGGGGTTTTTTTACTTTTCTTTTTGTGGTTCTTGCAGTTATGATTCTGCTGCAGTTAATATGTGAGAAGAGAACAATGTTTTAAAAGTAAGATCCCAAAGAAAGAAAGTGGGAGTATTTTTCAATAATTATTATTTAAAATAATATTATTTATAATATATTATAAATAATGCACTCTTCATTGGGCATAAGGTATACTAAAGTACTGTTCCCCTGTAGATACACATTATGAATCACTCAGAAACAGAAGAAATTAAAAATTAAGCACTGGGACAAAGTAAATTAACTCTATACTCTGCCTCAGATGACAGTAAGAGCAAGAAAAAGTGCCAAATAATTTTTTTCCTGAAAAACTACAAAAACCAAAAGGTAAACATAAATTCTCTTGGCTTAAATAATGCCTTTTTATGACACTCCTGAAGGAAACAGACAGTGTTGGAAGAATGTGTTCAAAGCATCATCATGCTAACAACTAACATAGTAGACTAATGATTCTTAATTAAAAAGTAGTCTATATTAAATTCACACAGGTCATATTAGACTTCAGTCACTACCTAGATCATAGAAACTTATGGAAAAATAATAATTAATAAGCTGATACAGAAAAGGTCTTTAAAGTGACAGGAATAAAAGTCACCACTTTCTTTTCCAATCACCTCTGAAAATACCAACAGTGTTCATGTTGATTTCAGAAGAAAATTCAAAGAAGGTTCTTTCCCTAAGAGACAGATTAAGTCAGCTCAAGTTCATTCCTTAAACATAAAGTAGTGAAAACAATGATGAAGCAGGCAATATTCAGGAACAGCTTAAAACAGCCATGAAGGAATTAGAACAAAACACCACTGCAATGTCTGAAAATAAAGAAAAATAACACTACTGATCACTAGGTCTTTGAAGAGGAACTGGAAGCAGATATACAACTTACAAGCAATAAAAAGTACTGAATGTGTAACCATCTGAGGAGGAGGAATGGTCGTGGCAGAAGCAAGCATTGCATTATGACTGTGCCTCACAACTCAGTGAGCAAGAGTTGAGTATTTGTGGGTTTGTTTCATCTCAATAAGTGACAGGATTAGACTGCCATAGGTGTGTGATGTGATCTGTGTATAGAAAACTTAAATACACATAACTTAAAATAACATACAAACTTAAATAAAAGGCACAAAGTATTTTCCAACTTCCCCTTTTTCATCAAAAAGTTCTTTCTTCAGACAGAAGACTCCAGGTCAATTTTCTGTGTCAAGCTATCCTTCTTAGTGGGAGGAAAAGGTTATTTCTGTCATTCAGTCCTAAATGTGACAAAATACACAAAGTCCCAAAAGAGAAGAAGGAGAGTAGACATCAGGAATATGTGTTTTTGTTGACATTCTCAGAATACAGGGAAGCTGAGCAGTCAGATGGATGCTTTTCACCAAGCAGGTCAGCAGTACACCAGATTTGCTGTGCCCTGGCTCAGTTCACTGGGCTGGGTCATTGTGCATTCAGGTTCAGGAAAAACAGATTCAGGCAGCATCAGAGAGCTGGTGTCCTTTGACACAGAAGGTCTCTAGGTTAGGTGACAAGATAAGAATCAGATGGAGAACTCAGCAAAACACTACAGAGAAAGAAAAGGTGTGCAGAAGAGTCTGAACAACTTTTCAGACTAGTTCAGTGATGGAGGGGATGCTTTAAAAACATTGAGCAGTCAGTGTCATAAACAAGAAAGCAGGTGCCATAATGAAGCAGAAACCCATAGAGTTCTTTTGCTTTTATTTTTACCTTTTTATAAAAATTCTTGAACAGCAGTGAAAAACAAAAAACTAAACAGAAATAGATGACAAAATACTGAGAATTCATCTTACTACAACCAGCTATTTTTCATTTTCACTTTCTTATCCCACACTCCTGGTTTTATGAGAGAAAATCTCAATAAAGCAGCAAGGTTACACACATTATAGACTTCCTTATATATTTTTTTTTCATTTCATATTCTAATCTTTTTCTTCTGTCATGCCTTTTTGTATGATTTTATTTGCAACTGAGGTAGGACTACTAAGCATATATTAAGAGAAGGAAGAATTTCAAGTGCATGCTAGGTTCTCCACCCTTCAAGTACATAAATGAAGATGAATTGATAAATTAATACAAAACCATCAGTATTACAGTTCCAGGTGTATGAGAGATAAGTGTCACATCCTGAGGTGTCTCCTCAGAGCTGAGATCACCTCTGGTGGACATGCAGGTGGTTTGGAACCCAGCTCTTTCCAATGCCCGCCGATGAGAGACTGCAGGAGGCTGTTCTTAGAGGTTTTCATGGTTGTTTATTGTTGCTTATCTCAGGAATGCTTTGTCCAGCGAACAGCAGTCTGCTCGCCAGACGTCCATGGCAGAATCCCCCTGGCAGAGGCAGGACTTATCTTTTATAGTCTAAACTACGTACTAGGTATTTACAAATGACCCCCAATACAATACAATCTTGTTACATGGTCCAGATCTGTTCTTGTCCAATCTAAAAGTGCCAGCGTGTCACCCAGCATGGATGACACGGAGAAGAAGGAGGAAGAATATCCACTCCCCCAATTCTCCATCTTGGCCACGTGTCCCTTATCACAAACATTCTAGAAATCTGCTAATTCTACATTCTAACAGTCTAATTTACACTCCATTTACTTTTGTGGCTTGCATTTCTTCTCTCAATGTTGGCAAACTGCTCCAAGGAGCCAAATCCAGCCCCCGAGACACCTGGGTCTCATTTCAGGGTCTTTGGGGACCCCGCCAGGGGGGTCTTAAACCTTCCAGGGAAGCCAGAGGAATACTCTGGACTCCCACATCTCCCCCCTCTGTTTGCACCAAAAACATCTCTTTTACAGCTTTCTTCATGGCATGACAAATGCACTGAATGATGCATGGCAAAATGACGAGAAGAATTACAAGCCCCACTAATATATAAAATTCTACTTTCAAAATTTCTTTTTACAAAGGTAAAAGATCAAAAATGTCAAACAGACCATCCATCCTCGATCTAGTAACTTTTTCAAGCTTTGCCACACCTTTTTGCAACTGTCTTATGTTCTTCTGAGTTGATTTTGAATGATCAGACAAGTTCATGCAGGCAGGGATAGCAGCCCAAATTTTGTCCCTACAAACAAAAAACGCTCCCAGCAGTAACTGTGCTAAAACTTGGAAGGATGGTTTGTTTGAGACTATAATACAATTATTATATACATCCTGTTTCAGAGTAACATTCATTGTTTGGTTCTTTGTCACTCCTGAAACATTAAATACAATGCAGAAGTCCATTCTTGTTGAAGCAAAACATTTCTAATTCTTCTGGTTCGAAAAAGGCCACAGGGAGAAATTGAACCCACACATGCCATCCGTCCACAGGAGCTGTCACAACTCGCATCACCCATGAAGGGATGCCCTCTGGAATGGGCCATTCTCTCACTGGCAATCCCACCAGACATATTGAAAATGGCCTTCCTGGCCTGGAATGTCCCAAACAAATTGTGTCCAACCCCGCTGTCTCTGCTAAATTTCTCCAAACCTTCTCCCTTGTCTGCATCACTGATAAATCTGCTTTGTTATCTAACATAATTGATAAAAAGATAAGATACAACAACATTTAAACAAACATGTTTCACTGTCAGTCCTTAAGTCTTTTATGTCTTGTCTGAAAATGAGTTCACATCCTTTGTCTTCAATTTTGTCTGCGAACTATTTTCCTCACTTCCACGATTGGCTTCTGCTTGCGTTTGGGCCCAATATGGTTTCATGCATTTTGTAGGAATCCATCTCAATCCTTTATCTGTGAAAACACAAGCACAATCTCCTCCCTACATGATTAGTTTGAAAGGCCCTTCAGTTTTTACCTGTTTCTAAATTTCTGATCAAAACCAAAGGATTTTCTTTTAGCTTTGCTCTTGTATCATTTGTAAAATATCTTATAATTGGTGGAGTTCACTCTAAAAAAGAACTATTTAAGAAGTTTAATACATAATAAAACTTTTGTTCAATCACATGTGAGGCATAGCTTCTGTCTCCCCCCCCTTTTTTTTCTCTAAAATTGTTCATAAAATGATGTCAACTTGAATATAAATGTTTTTTCAGTTTTCCAAAAAATGAGTATTTTGTCACGTCCGTCTGCTACAGTTGAAGACCTTGCAGTCCCCTAGGGTTGACTGCTCCCATAAAAACTGGCGACTATATCATTTGACAATCCCGACAGGACTAAGTAATTTCTTTTGCTTGGCTTTTTTAAAATGTGAAAAAATTCAATCAATGCTTGTGTATTTTGATGAAAAATGCATGGCTTAATTTTACCTGCTTAAAAATATGTGGCAAGGTTTGCAAAAGACATGGTCAATCCATCTGTCCATGCATTCCCTCTACCAAAATTCTGGGAATGATGAGCTTTAATATGTGTAATAGAATATTTATGTGTCCTGTTTTTCTGCAATGTTTTCATACATGATAAATACGAATATAGAATGTCATTGCTTGTTTTCTTCAAAAGTGACCCTTCCAATCTTTTAACTATGTTTTTCACATGCACCGAATCTTTGATTAAATCAAGGGGTTGCTAGAACAATTCAAAAACTCTGACCATTGCTGCCAATTTCACAATTTGTGGTGAATTTTGCACTGTTTCCACATCCAATTCTTATTTTCCTATAATTTAATTCTGATATATAATTACTGATTTGTGAGTTTTCCCTGAACCATCAGTGAACACTATGATCTCGTCCAATGGTTCCTCACTCATTTTTGATTTTTCTCTGAACTTTAATTTTGCTTTCAACAACCTGTGACTCAGATAGTGAATTGTATAAATACCTGTATAATCTAACAATACAATTGCCAAATCCAGTGATTTTGGTGTGCCAAATCAAAACACTGCTTTTTCATGGGTAAATGCATTATAAAAAATCTCTGCCTGTCATTGTCATCAGCCTTGTTTTTCCCTTTATTATGATCTATTATTTTTAAATCTGTAAAAATTGTCTTCGGGGATTGGTAAGATAGAAAAATCCACTCTATAATTAAAAGTTGGTCCCTTTAAGACTCATCCCATTAAAAAATTAAACCATATGACTGTGTTCCTTCTCCCAACACCACTAAACAAAAAGGCAATGAATCTAAATAACGATGTGCTTGTTTCTGCTATAAAATTCCTGCAACCTTTTCCAAAGCTCTTCGTGCTTTTGGTGTGAGAGTTTTAGAAAATTTGATATCGCTGTTCCTTTCAGAAAATCAAACAAAATGAAAGGTCTTCTCCTGTGATCCCCAAAATCGGTCTCATCCAGTCCATCCCTCCAAAAAATTGCTGTAGATCTTGCAAATTGTTGATTTTTGAGCTGATTTCTATTTTCTGAGGCTTTACAGTCTCATTCAGCTTTCTGAGATCATGAAGCAATCTCCATGAACCAGAGGTCTTCTTCAGAGTAACAAACATGAAAAATTCCAGTGTGCAATTTCACAAATCTTGAAGTGCTAATTTCCAATCCAGCCTTTTTCACTTTTGTGATCAGACAGTCATGAACTTTTTGCAGCTTCTGTTGCATGGATGCCGCAATGAGCAAATCATCATCTTGACTAAATTCTTCAAAGCACTGAATTTCTTCTTTTTCAAGGCCCACTGACCCATCTAAAGAGGTTTACCAGTTTTTCAAGTCAGGTGTCTGGAGAGAAGTTCATCATCTTTGTTTCTGATTCAATCTGTGAGCTTGCCCCTTCACTTCCAGGGCTGGCATCTGCCCGCATCTTGGCTGGACATTGCCTCACGTATCTCATTGGCATTCATCTTTGTCCTCTCTCTGTGGAGACACAAGCAGAACCCTTCCCCCAAATACTTATTTTGAAAGCTTTTCAATTTTTCTTTGTTTCTAGATTTTTGATCAAAACTGGAGAATTTTCCTTCAACTATTTTCTAACAAAAAACAAACACAAAGTTTAAATCTTCTGAAGTTAAAACACAATACAGCAATTATCAATACCTTAAACATCAAACATACATTTACAAGATTAGATAATCATCAATTTTTAAAAACTGTGTCATCACCTCTTAAAAAACTGTGTCTTCACCTCAGGGTCTGCAAACAGCTGACAAACCTCGATTCAATGAGGAATCAGATGGTCATCTCCGGAAAATGAACACCAAATTCACTTCAAGGTTAGCTTCAGCTGTTATACTGACAAGGTCAAATTGCCAATCCAAACGACTGGAATATTATTTTGATGCAGAAAACTCCTGGGTTTACACATTTTTCTCTTTCAGTTAGAATCAAGGCTTGGCCAGAGCCTAAACTCTAATTGGAAGAGAAGTCCCTGACATCTTCTTATTAAAGAAAGAAAAAAACTCACAACTCTTAACAACAAAACTACAATACAAAATATTTCAAGGTGAAGAAGAAATCAAATTCCTTTAGCAACTCATTTTCTCTAAAATTCTTCTTTAGGGTAAAATGCTTTGAACATGGCAAGCTGCTGCAATGCTTCTGTGATAGCAACTCAGAAAAAACCATAACACTAGAAATTCATTCTGAGAATGGAGCTCAAGTAATTTTCTGAAATTCTGCAAAATATTCAAAACTTACACAGGGTCAGGTCACAAAAGACCTGCCAAAATAAAAGAGAGAATTAATAAAAGAAAGACAAAAAACCATTAAGTTCACAACTTAACTAATTACACATTTGATTCAAGAATACACCTGGAGACTTTCCAAAACTTACTTAAAATGCTGACAGAGTTCAAATTAAACAATGAAACAGAAAATAAAATCATTCTGTGATACAGAATTCATACAATCTTATTACAGTGTTTTTAAAATTAAATATAGAAATTATATTTAAATCTTAAAAATTGAACTGATAGATAAATACTGCTTTTCCAATATATGTGAAAAGAATTTTGATTTAAATTAAGTTTTACAATTCAAATGATGATCCTAGAAGTGGTCTTGATTTGTGTTCACACAACATTTCATTGATAATTTTAAAAATGTAGACTAGAAATCCATTGCAATTTGATTTGAAGGGAAAACTAAAATATTCATAAATCTGCAAAACATAAATCTGCAAGCTTCTTACAAGAATTAGAAATCTATTGATTTATATTGACAGTATTGCAAATACTTAGAAACTGGTTTCTTTGAAACAATTAACTATAGGAAAAATAAAACTCAATGTTGACATTTAAATAAACGTACACTCATATCTGAGAAATAACAAATCACTAAATATAGATGATATGTATTCAAATAAAATACAAAATACCTTATTATACCTTCAATTATTAAAATACCTAATACTATTAAAATACCTTCATCACTCTTAAAATTTCAGCATCTTTTTAACAATACAAAAACAAACACCTTAGTTTAACATACAAGAACTGAAAATAAAACTGAGTTTCTTATCAATTTCCCTCGTTCTGCTTGTTCTCCACAATATAGATAAAAACAGCTCTTGGTGTCTCTCCATCCCCCATTCCTCCTCCCCTCAGCAGCACTTGACCCGTGCAGGGCAGGGGAGAGCAGCGGGGGTACTGTCGGAGCCCTTTTTTGGGAGCGGGGCAGCGGTGCTCCCCCCTCCTCTCTGTGAGCCCCGGCTGGGGACCTCACGCTGCTGTGCCTGGGTTTTCTTTGAATCAGCTCCGTTCGGGCAGCTGCCTGCAATTGCTTAAAAGTTGTTAAATTTTTCTCTTTTGACTTTACAAAGCATGAATTTTTCCCCTTTTTGAATCTGTCTTTCCCTGAAACAGTTTTCCCTGCATCGCTGACATTTCTGGGTTTTGTGTTTGCCGCGCGCTTCCTGCTCGAGGCCGGGGCCGCTGCTGCTGCACCCCGTCCACCCTGCCTCCGTCCGGCACGGGCCGGCTCTGCCCTGTGGTGACTCATTTCTGGCCCTGCCACGCTGGAATCACTGCTCTGTGAACTAAATTTTGGTTTTTGGGCTCGCATGCTGTGATGCCTGTCTACATTTGAGTGTCCCTGTTCTGTTCCTGTCACTTCCGTGTTCGGGGATGTTGGCATCTCCAGGCGCTGCGCCTGCATGTGTTCCCTACGCTTAGGTCGAACCACGCATGCGTCGCTGGCTGCTCCCGGGTCGGGCTGAACTGATTCCCCTCCCGGGTGTGACCCGCCCCCCCCCGGACGTGGCTGGCCCCGCCGCCGCTCCTGTGCCGGCAGCCGAGACCCAGCCCGTCCCCGGCATGGGCAGCGCCACCCCCGCGAATCTCGCCGCGCCGACCCCGCCCGGAGCCACCTCCCCCCGCCCGCGAGAAATTCCCCCGCCCGCCGCGTCAGGGACCGATCCCGCCGCCCCTGGGGGTCGCTCCGCCTGGGTTCCCCATGAGGCGCCACTGACCAACGGGGTTTTTCCGCGGACAATGAATCGCGCTGCGGTTTCTATACTCATATCTCCACCCCCCGCCACTGCGCGCGTTCCTGTCCCCCCCGCCCCGCTTTCCGAGATCTGTGGCGTCCCTCTCCGCGAAAGTGGTGACAAAGCCGGTAAAAGTGTCCCTGATCTGAAATCCCGATGGCGTTGCAGTTACTCTGTGTATTCCCGCAGCACCACGAATTGTCTGTTCTAGCATTGTAGAAGTATAAGGTATCGTGTGTCCCATTTCATCTCCCTCCCTTGATCCCCCCACCGCTCCCGGGGTAGAATGCAATTGCCTCCCTGCTGGTGGTGAGGTCATTTTTGAGGGATTGAAAAAACAAAAGTCTAAATCGTCAAAATTCTTTGGAAAAACCTCCATTCTGAGTTTTCCCGATTTAGGGGTAGGTTCGGGTAATTGTAGGAATTTGGGTGAATCTGAGGAATCTAGGATGTCCGAAGACGAACTGGTCTGCTGCTGGCAGACAGTTTGTGTAGACACCAGCTGCTGGCTGGATTTCCCTTTTCAAGTCCTGAGAGACCCTCTATGGCCTTCAGAGGACTAGAAACCTTTATTTTTTCAGCAGACAATGCCTCTAACATAACTTGTGCTACCGTTAAAAAATCCTTTGCTGAACCCGCTGCTGCTGGCACGGCAGCCATAAACTTCCCTCCCCCAGCTCATAGCTAGGTGAGAATCCTTCCCCAGTCTCCGAGGGACTTTAATTGCTTTCTGCCAAGGAGAGACTGGATAAAGCTACACTTTCGGGAGTCCTTCACTCCCTTATCTTTCAGAGTTACAGACTTATATCAATTACAATTAACTTTTTGCCAGAATCCTGCTATAAATAGTACATTTGTTTCTGCCTGTGGGTAATGAAGCTTCACCCACACAAGCAAATCTCAGAATTCCTTCTCTGTGACAGAGACAGGATGAACAAAAGCTAAAACTTTCAAAATGGATAGTAAAGTGAGCTGTTCCTGGCTGAGAGTTCTGCCTATATTGTTCCTATGATGTATCTGAATCTGAACCGTCTTACCCAAAAGCAATTTGTCCAAAATCGATTCGGAGGTTCCTGAAACTGACCAGCAGTGCACAGGAGCGAGGCTCCCGGGACACCTCCTCTCCGACTCGCGTCTGGACCTGGCTTTTCTTGGCAGAGGGCCAGAAATCTCCTCCGCAATCCTTTTCAACGGCGTGCCTCTTCTGAAGCTCGGTCTTCTGGAGGTCTGTACCTGCCTTTGCAGGCTACAAGGACCAGCCAGGTGGTCAAATGTCTCTGCCTGAGGGGGTCTCCTCCAGCTGTGTGCATCTTCTCGAGCTGGGTTTTCAGGGTCCAGGGGTCCGCACCCACCTTTGTAGGCTGCAGCCCACCCAGGGACGCCAAATGTCACATCCTGAGGTGTCTCCTCAGAGCTGAGATCACCTCTGGTGGACATGCAGGTGGTTTGGAACCCAGCTCTTTCCAATGCCCGCCGATGAGAGACTGCAGGAGGCTGTTCTTAGAGGTTTTCATGGTTGTTTATTGTTGCTTATCTCAGGAATGCTTTGTCCAGCGAACAGCAGTCTGCTCGCCAGACGTCCATGGCAGAATCCCCCTGGCAGAGGCAGGACTTATCTTTTATAGTCTAAACTACGTACTAGGTATTTACAAATGACCCCCAATACAATACAATCTTGTTACATGGTCCAGATCTGTTCTTGTCCAATCTAAAAGTGCCAGCGTGTCACCCAGCATGGATGACACGGAGAAGAAGGAGGAAGAATATCCACTCCCCCAATTCTCCATCTTGGCCACGTGTCCCTTATCACAAACATTCTAGAAATCTGCTAATTCTACATTCTAACAGTCTAATTTACACTCCATTTACTTTTGTGGCTTGCATTTCTTCTCTCAATGTTGGCAAACTGCTCCAAGGAGCCAAATCCAGCCCCCGAGACACCTGGGTCTCATTTCAGGGTCTTTGGGGACCCCGCCAGGGGGGTCTTAAACCTTCCAGGGAAGCCAGAGGAATACTCTGGACTCCCACAGATAAGTAGAGACACAATGAGGGGGGGATGGAAAAGGGTCAAATCCTATACAATAGGTTATAACTGTTTCTGTCCCATAGAGTCATGGAGGAATGGTTTCCAGGGAGAGTTACACTTCTTCCTGAGCTATATACAGACTGGGATTTTATTTGCTTCTCTGTGTCAGAAGTAAAGGATGTTTGTTTTTGCATATTATAATGTACATTTTCCTCTTCTTCTTTTTTTTTTAATTTATTTTAGGCTTTCATTGCAATGTTGACTTAAAGTAGTCAAAAATCCATTTACGAATAAAGCTTACATCTTCAACAAAGAGCAGGAGGACTTTTTATAAAGAAAAAATGAATTTCAAAAGGAAAAGGTTAAAAGATGGGTCAGTCAATAAAAATACTGTGTTTTCTCTTGAATTCTTTGTTCTTATATCTTAATCATATCCAGCATAGCACACAGTTGTTTTCCTACTGGTTTGTAAAGCAAGCTTATAATTAATTTATAAGCACTTCTAATTAGTAGAGACAAGTAAGCATTGAAAACCCTACATGATGAGAAGGCTTCCCTTTCAAGAAACTCCAACTTCTCCAACATACTACTCTAGCACAAGCTAATTAAAATCACAGTCCACTTGAAAGTTGTAGATAAAAAATAAAACAGTGACGAATGATAGAAACAAAACGTTGGATAATCCGTTTCTGAATTTTGCCAGACCTCAGAGCATCACACATATTTCTGATAATATCTGGAAAAAATATCTGGAAATTTTCCCCTGCTCCTGCTGACCTCAGTGGGATTCTCCTGTGTTGTCAGCTGCAGCACACGGCTGGGCTGGACCCCTCTGGAGTGCTGGACTGGTTTCCTCCACCAAAGGGGCTTTTCCCCAGCAAAAGCAGCGGGGCTGCTGATGTGCTACAGACCTGCTGAGCAGACCTGCACTGTGTAACCCCTTCACCTCTGGCTGTGTGGGTGCCAGAGCCAACACAGCACCAATGCCAAATACAGCTGGTGTTTGTCAGCGAGGGAAGTTCAGGGCAGGTGAGAGAGACCCGTTCAAGTGAAGACATCCCGACATTGGTGCTGATGGCTCAAATGCTAATCACCTGTCACATGGCTGAAGGAAAACTTTCTCAGCAGCATTGAATCATTAGAGGTGGTGTTAGAGCAGGTCAAGTTGGTGCTAAGAAGTCAGAATAAAATGACTGCTCTGGATGTGAGCCAGGAGCAGCAATAACAAGAGGGACACTGAACTAACTGGCAATGGACAATGTTGTGCCATCCCTTTCAACTTACTAACACTCAAGGCATCCTAAATTCAATGAGTTGCTAATATAAGGTGTAAATATGAACACACATACGACACCATTCTTCAGTTTGCCTTTCTGTATTAGTTTTCAACTCTGTGATGCCTTCATGTGACATGTTCAGGTGTTGGAGGTTTTTTCCTCCATGACAAAAAAAAAATTTAATGCTTGCATTTTTATGGATGCATGCATGCTTAGATTCTGGCACTATCAAGATGGTTTAGGAGATGAGGCTTGCAGCAAACACTTGTGAAAAATCTTACAAGAATTGATAACCTTTACATACAAAAAAATCTCAGTTTAATTTTTACATAATTTGTTGCTGCTTCACATTTCTCAGACATTTTTAGTTCATTTCTAATGTTCTCAGACATGACAGTATAAAGACAATGTCTGTAGTTTACCCCCCATAACTAATCCAGGAAAATACCAGGTTTAGGATATTTACAACTGTGATTTTCAAAATTTCTTTCTTTATTTTCTTTTTTTTTCCTCTCTTTCCTTTTTTAAATGTAGTAGTACTATCAGATTATGTCTTTCTGAAGAAAGTTAAGGTGAGGGCCTGGCAAAAATTCTGAGAAACCCTCCTTGTGAAAAGAAAAATATTTTGCAGGTTTACTTGACCTTTTCCTGGCTCCTGGAGGAATAAAAGTACTAGTGATGGTATAGTATTAAAGTTTCAGACTTTCTTTTCAGTGCAGCATACTGTCTTTCAAGTAGCATAAGGCTGCAATTAAGTAATTGTATACATGTATGTGTGTGTGTGAATATACTAGATGTCAATTCATAGTTTTTACGCTAATTCTAATAATAATAATATCAAAGTTCTTTAGAAACGTGCTTACAGTAAGGGAATGTGACCTCTGAGAAGTGTTTTCTTTTTTTCTGATGTCTAGCAACTTTCACAACCCGACTGTGATTGGGGTTTAGGTATTCATGTAAGGGTAAGAAGATGAGATTCCCTTTTCCCTCAATATCACAGGCTTCACACACTGTGGGGCTGCCACTCTCACAAAGTAGTTTAAGAGGTTTGGCCACTATCTGGAACACCATTCTAACAAACCCAAATGCACGCTGGCGTGCTCCATCTGGGTATTCATAGAATGGTTTGGTTTGGAAGGGACCATAAAGATCATCTAGTTACAATCCCACTGCCATGGGCAGGGACATTTTCCACCACACCAGGTTGCACAAAGCCCCATCCAGTCTGGCCTTGAACATTTCCAGTGATGAGGCACCCACAACTTCTCTACAGCAGCCTTAGGTCTTTTGCAGGTTTTTTATTTACTGAATGAAAATATGAAAACTTATGAAAACCTCCAGTCTTTATCTAACTGGTTTACAAAGCCAACCACACTATTTTTAATATATGAAAATGTTTAAAGTAAGTTATTTTTAAGCAGTCTATTAAAAATGAAAGTCATCTCCATATTTTTAGTTATTGGCTTAAAAGGTTGTTCTCCCACCATGTGCACCAAGTTTTCTTACCATAATCACCAATACAGCCTCTATGATGTTACAACCAAAGCACAGAATTCAATTTCTAGGACATTAAACAATTAGGGAAAATATCTAGTTAATTCATGCAATGTCTATAGAAATAGGGTCTTCACCATCAGCTTCAGGAGAAAGAAGACCAGTACTGCATTGATACAGCAAGTGACTTTGATCATAGTCGAAACTACAAAATATGTTTCCTAATTCAATGTGTTTTGTGAGTCTTTTGTAGCTGCTTTATAATATTGAATAGCATTCCTAAAGCCGTATTATCTAGTCATCATCCACGGGGAATTCATAGGTGCAATAGAAAAATAAATGCATTTCCTCTTCTTCCTCCTATTCAGAGAAGAAGAAATGATGAGACATTGTGAGAAACATGAGAAGCAATAGATAATATGCCTCCTAAAGAACTGCAGCAAAGAATTCTAAACTGGACATCTTGGGATTTGGTCTCCTTGCTGCATTAGTAGAGAGGCATCGATTGAGAAGATTTTGCTGGCTGCCTCTGCCATTTTAAAAGCAAAACTTCCTCTAGTTCAATTATCTGCAGCAGCCTCCCATGATATCACTGAGAATTAAATTGCCATTGCTGCTGCCAAACAAGTGCTTTTGCTGTAAACTGGTGGAGAGGCTCTTTAGTGAGCATTCAGGAGCCCAGGCTCCGGAGCCATCCCTTTCCCTGGCTGCCGTGGAGGCTCCCCGAGAGGCGTTCTACCTGAGTGCACTCTGCCAGATTGATGAGCCTCCTTCCGACAGCTGGCTTTTCATGGCCAGGATTTGTTTGGCATGCGCAAGCTGCCTGCATCAATATATTATTAAAAGGGGAGGAGGGAAGGGGCTGCGGACACTGACTTGTAGCTGTGCTGCAGCTTTTCTAGCTGGCTTTCTGTATAAATGTATGCATCTTTTAATCTTGCATTTCTTCTTTATTTTTTTCCCCCCCCCAGAGAAGCCATTTAGCAGCGCAGTGGCGTTTTTCCACTTCCCAAGCAGACGTTTGTTCCTCCAGAGCTGCCGCGCCCCTCTCATTCTGAGCAGCCCTTTCTTCCCCCTAAATTCTCAATGGTCCTTAGTACAAACATGAATAGAAAGGTTACTCAGCGGGTTTGCATAGTAAACACAAATGGATATTGTTCTTGACATCTTGTGAACTTGTCTCTCTCCCTTGTATCTTGAGAGAACATAGGACCTTCTGGGCCTGTACCAGCCTTGCTGCATTTTTAATGATAGTCCCTGAAATGCAGGGGAGAAAGATGTTGTCACCTCGGCATATTTTATCCCTGATCAAACATTAGTTGGCAGCTGTTCTAAACTTGTAACGCTGCCTCATCTATGCTGGCTGCTGGTTTGGTGGCAAGGGTGCAAAATCTCACCCAGCTTCCCTTGCACATCTCTCCAGCCCCTTACCTACGCCTTGGAGCCTTGCTCTCCTCTGCAGCAGCACAAAATCATGTCCAGCAAGTTCCAATGCACAGAGGCAAGAGTTAGCAAGGAAACCACTCATTTTATGAAGTAATACTTACCAAAATCAGGGTAAACATGCCAAGACATTAAAATATTTATAAACACTGAATGTATTTTCATACGCAGAGATAGCAGCAGACTTGAAGAGAGGTTCAGTGTGTTACATATGAGCATTTGATTTTTGGTGCTGTGTTTTTTCTTCCTTGACTGGTCCATTTGGTCTAAATAGAGTTATTTTAGCTCTCAGGGAGAGGGAATTGTTTGTTTGTTTGTTTGTTTGCTTGTTTGTTTGTTTGTTTGTTTGTTTGTTTTCTTACTTTTTTTAAGAGCATAATAGTTGTTTCTGAGAGAGCATTCACTGCTAAGGAACCACCAATACAAAGGATTCTGACAGGTGTTTACAATCTTCTATTAAAAAATAATAGCTTTAAGACATCACCATCACTGCAAACTGACAAAGTTATTTTGATGGTTTTGAAAAAGTGCAATTTCTGTTTCACCAGTGATTTTTCATGATCTGAAAGTCTTCATTATTAAGCTGGAGCCACATAATTTGAAAGTGTTGCTTGTTAATATTTGAGTGTCATTCAGCAATTCTGCACTTGGAGAGAGAAGATGAATTTTTTTTTAAATGGTATTTCTCAAGCCAGTGTAAGAAGTAGGATTTATGAAAGCAATCTTTAATCTTCTCGTTACTATTCCAGATTAGAAAAGGGAATATAAAAACTCAGAAATTCCATTTAATATATAAGACATTGACAAAGAATTATATAACACAGCTTTTCCATTTGAAGTCCCTTTAGTATATAATTATTAATTTTTTTCCTCGATCCCAAACAAGTAGCACTTGTTCTGCTGTTAGAGACCTTGCTTCACTATCATCTTTGGAAATGCCCAAGTGGTTTTGAGCATTTCACCTACATCTTCTACAACATGTAACCAGTGAGCACTGATTACAATTAATAAATGTCTGTTTTACCAAATTAAATGCAACTGTTTTCCTACCTGGCCAGTGGACATGAGTTCATTTTTTATTCAAGAATATTCAATACGGATGAGATTTCTGAAGACACCTTAAAGACCCTGACACAATTGTAATCTTCTTTCTAAAAATATCAAGATGTTGTAGAAAAATAATTTTCCTGCATAGGCCAATGAAATTTTATGCAGGTTTAGAAATCCAGGGAGGATAGTCTGAGATTATGAATTGCTTTGGTCAAAATTTAAATCATTTTGAGTATTATGCTCTTTTCTCCTTACTGCATTGGGTGGAGGTTGTGGGGTGGGGGAAAGACTTTGCAGTACTTGAAAAGGTAAAGAAGGGCAACAAGGCTAATCCAGGATTAAAGAAAATGAGCTCTGAGGACAGTCAGAGATATCTTTAAACCATATGGCCCAGAGGGAAGATATTTAAAGTGGGGATCTCTTGAAGTGTGCACACTGCCACTACTCAGGTTATTTTTTTCTGGATTTGTACATAGGCGAGACATATATAAATGCAAATAGGGAAAAGGTAGTTAAGGGGATCACAAAAATCTGGTGTGTCTGAGGTCACAAATACTGCACTGCAAAATAAACTGAAATATGGTGCTCCAAAAAAGTCTTTGCTGAAGAAAGCCAGGCCAGAGCTATAAAAATCTGACAAACAGCAAACACTCCCTGTGACTTATTTCTCAACTACTGTGAAATTATCATGATTTTATTTACAAGATCATGGCAAAATCTTCTTAGAGACACTGTAGACAGAAAGCTGATTTTCACTCTGAAAGGCTGTTATAAATCAATGGCAAACAACTTCTAGTTTCACTTAATTAGCAAATGAATTATGAAAATATTTTTCCCCTGCTGAAGTTTTGTTTTCTAACAAGCGCTCTCTGTTTTGTCCATACTCTGTTTCATCTCTGCTCTCTTTCAGTAAAACAATAATGCCAGCTACAAGGAAACCTTGCATGAATGTTTTTTTCCCAAGCTTTCCAAGCAGATATTGCCAGAGAAATGTCAAGGAAACTGCCATTTCCGAGTTTACAGCTGCAGAGTTCCTTTTCAGGGAAAGGGAATAAGAATCAGAGGACTTTGTGGGCAGATCTCCTTTCACATACTGTATGATTACTTGCAGTGGAACAGCAAGAAGAGAAAAAAGAAGCCTTCTCTATACAGTGTCAGGGAATAAAGGGAATCCAAGATGAGCTAACAGACTATTTTGTCACAGAATTTCTGAATAAAGTGAAGTCATGTGAACTTGAGCAGTTAACAGATGGATTAGAGACCCAATTATCTGTGGTACTGTACATGAACTACAACAAAGTTGCTGTGAAAGAGGCAGACTGTGCCCTAGCAGATCTGCCTCCAGCCTGGCAAAATGGGTCACTGGTCTTTATTGGAGCCCTGGGACACAAATGGCACAGTACTTGTTTCTCTGGTGGCAATGCTGGTGATAATAGAACCAGCTTTTGAAAAGCTCTTCAAAAGACTCTGCTTCCCATTGACAAACTGATCTCAGACTGGGGACAGCACATTTCATAGAGAGGGTTTGAATTAGATTGGTTTACAACCCAGTTCAGCCAGGTCTCATGCCTGCCCATTCATTTGACTCCTCAGAAGCCTGTGGCAGCCTGATGAAGGATCTGCAGCCTAAATGCTCAGGGTCTTCAGCTCCTACAAAGTTTGGTAAGTGATTCCATGTCACAATATAGTCAAAAATTTCCAGAACTACCAAGCAGAGTGTAAACAAAACTCTTCTTCATCACTACTACTTTTCTAAGATGTGTCAAACACTGAAAATAAATTCCAGGTTTGGAAAGTTAGCTCTCTATATGAACAATCATGAGAAACTACTCATACATGAGAACTTGGTTTCTGTACACCAGCCTACAAGAAGTTTTAGGAAAAAAAAACAAAACCCATTTGTTTCAAAGATACTGAAATATTCTGCTTTAATATTTTGACATAACTAGGCAGCTGAGGCCAATTAATTAATAAGCATCTGAATTTAAACAACACTTGGAATTCAGACTGAAATAGGAACATCAGTACTCAAATAGATCAAAGATCATAGACTTTTTTTTTTTTACTTACAATTAAATGACTTCATGAAAATTATCAGGTTATAGGCTATAAATGTTTAAGTTTCACACAGACATAGTAGTGTACACACCCTCAACTGGCTAACATGCCAGGAATGAACAAACCACACTCTCAGTGGGGTAGGCAGAGTGGCTGGACAGTTCTGCTGAGAAGCTTTGGTCATGCTGCAGGTCAGACACACTCTGGATTGACAGTGACACAACTGATGGTGTGTCAGAGCAGGGGACAAGGTACAGCTACCTGAGAACTACCTGGGTTGGGTCCCACCTGCCAACAAACACCACAGCCCTAAAAAATATACAGATCCTTTTTCTGACAAAGGGCAAGGGCATATTTCAGATTTTTTGTTGCCTCTTTTGCAGGAAAATAAAAATACAGGCCATAAAATCAAAAACAGTTATAGGATTTTGTAAACACTGCTGTGAGCAGTCACTCAATGACCAGAATTATCTCCCTATTTTTTCATATCTTCAGATCAAAGCTGTCTAGTTGGCTGGAACCTGTGGGTTCAGTATGGAGCAGCTCCATCAGATAACAACTCCCAGCAATACAAGCAGAGCAGACTAGGCACACCACTGCTCCTGGCTTCAAACCTGGTGAGTTTGAAGAGAATCAAAAGGAGCAGAATAAGAGGGTGGCTTGTTTAGAAAGTCACACTGTAAATTTTACAGAGGAATTCAATCTCACTAGTCACAGCAGGAAAATAAATTTGTCATTCAGCATGTCTGAGAAAAGCTCTGCCCAGCCCCGATTCGCAGCTGAGGAGGCTGAGGAGGAGTCAGGGGACACTATCTCTGTCTGACATGATGGCTGACTCTGATAATTTGATGGCTACTCCCAGGTCTAGGAATCGTGGCAGCTGATCCAGATACATCATAAAATGTGCAATACATAACGCAACAAATCAAGATAAAAGCTTTCTCTAGTGGACAAAATACTCAGACTATCACTGCACTGGTGTCAGGTTAAAGTGTGTGTCAAACATGAAACATTGTTCAATGTAGCACATCACAGCTGAGCAGAGGAAAATCTTTATTGTGGATTTCCTTTTCCTTCCTCTTCCATTTCTTTTCCTCCCTCTATAAGCTGGTACCAAGATGCAGAATCTCAGATTCTTTTTCCACACTGACCAGAAAACACCTCCAAATTCCAGACCACAAATCAAAAATACTTTAATCAAACAGGGTTGCTTGTAAGTGCCAACTCTTGGTTGCAGGGTTTTTTTGAATCAAGAAAACTTGAATTCTTTTCTCCAAATTAAGACATTTCAGACAGATGGGCACCATGTCTGGCCATGTTCTCCACTTCTACTGCAAAGCAAAGACTTTGGCAGTGACAGCTGTGGAAAGAATGAAAACTGGCTCTTTTGCTACATGAGGTCTTAGTTATGAGCCCCCAGTGGGCTTCTCCCTCAGCTATGGTTAAAAGGCCTAAAGGACAGAATTTACTGGATATCCTGTAAGCAGACAGGTCCTTTCAGGATGAACAGTTTCTTCTGATCATGCTGAAGTATTTACCTAACACAGCATCTTGCCTGACTGAGGCCATAGACTTCTTTAAAGTGCTCATCTGTCAGAACACAAATACCAGATCAGATAAACCACAAAGTAAACCCCCTAAACCACTTTCAGCTGAAACTTTCATCTAGTTTGTAGTAGGCAAAGGCAACAATCCTTCCTGGTCCTTATAAGTGCAGTAATTTTTATCCCTGACCCACCTCTGTACTTGCAGCATTGTACTCTATGATGCAGGCTCACCAAATTCCTAAAAGACACCTAAATACAACAGCAGATACCAGTGTGTAGGATCCTTGTCCTGGTCCCACTGAAATTTTATAAAGCTCGCATCTCAGCATTTCCTGATGCTTCTGAGTAGGAGTGACTCTTCTTCCAGCTCATCAGCTTCTCTGAACACATTTTCTTGTGGAGTTCTCCCCACACATTTCACAGGAATGCAAGGAGTCCAACAGTAAAATGGGCATTTTTAGGCAGAACACAGAATACACCAGAGCCAGGCTCCACATTGCTTCCACCTGCCTTGTGCACTTTAAAATGGCCCTTGATAGTGCAGACTTTGTTAATTAGTGATACATCTTATACTGTGTTAACTTATATCAGCATTATGCATTTAGAAAAAAAATGCAGGTACACTTCCCTTTGGGTCTTCTAGAAGAATTTCTTTTCAACTTTTCCCTCGATTTATGGGATTAATTAAATTTAATGGGATTAATTTGCTCCATCCATCACTCCTTTTATTTCATTGCGTGGGCCTTAATCTATAGGTACACATTGCAAAATAAGATAGAAAAAATAATTTAATGTAATCTCAATTCAGAGTAGCTGATTTAACAAGTTATGCAGTGGGACTCATCATGATAGCAGGCAGGAGGAAGAATTTTCTGTCCTCTTCAAACAGCAGTAAGAATGCTAATTCCTATTCTTGCTTTTTCTCTTTTATTTTTTTTTTTGTCTTTTTTGGTAAGGATTGGGGAGGAAAGGATCTTATGCATAATTTAATTGCTTTGTCTTTCTCCCTCAGGTCAGTATATTATATTATATTGAAAAGTAATTATGCAGCGAAAGTAAAATGTCAAACTGCAGATGTCTGGTAACAAGTATAGTACAGATGTGAACGATTCTATTATGTGCCATCTTGCAGACATCTTTATACTTTTCCTCTGAAGCTTCACCCTATGTGCTTATACATTTGAGTATTTATGCACTCTGGATGAGATTTGCTTTTTTTCCCCCCCTTTGCAGCATCTAGATCCCAAGCTGGGTTGCCTTGTTGGCAATGATTGATTACCCAATATCTAATTAAACCTGATCCAATCACTTATTATGCAGAGTGGAACAAACAAACTGAAGTCGACTGTCAGAGCTGTGATTGATGATACTGCCAATCCAGCTTTTGTTGCGTCTAATGTCCTGACGCTTGTTACAACCAGCCAAAGCTGCGCTGGACAAAGCGTTCTGTCACTCTTCACACAAATTCACTCCCCTCCCCCCCCACACCCTGCTCTCCCCCTCTTTTTTTTTTTTTCTTTTTTTTTTTCTTTTTTTTTTTAAGAAAAAAATTATTGAGAGCAGCAGAGGTTCTGTTTGGGTTAGTGTGTACAATGAGATCAAAGTCCCCTAGAGATCCAGAGTCCTTAAGTGGCAGGGAGTGGAGGAAAAAGAGTGTGTGCATGGGGGAGGTGGTGGCAGGAGGTGCACTTGGTATGGTAATGAACCTACCTTGGGGAGAGTGACAGATATGACATTAAAGCAAACCTAGCAGGGTAATAATTTCTTTTCTATTGTCTGCCAAGCAGGATTCTCTTCGCAGCTCTCATTTATAAATTTTTCAGTTTTAATGCTTTAATTATTTAAAATGCAAATAGGTTCCTGAAGAAAGAAGCAGAAAATACAAATTCCCTAAACAAATTCAACTTTTGAAGTTACATTCACACATTGTAAAACCTTTTTCTTGTGCCTTGCATTAGCTTAGGTTAGTTAGGTTTCAGGGTGGGTTTTTTTGGTTCTTTTTTAGTGACTCAAGAATTAGTTAAACTTTTTGTAGTTTTTCATGTTCATATTTTTATTAGCTGAAACCTTTTTTTTTTTTTTTTTTTTTTTTTGCTTGGACAAGTGAAATAAAAAAATCAAATTCCCTTGAAAAGAACCAGTCAGAAAAATGAGGAGGTTTTCATGATAGTATTTCCTGATATTATCTGCATTTCAAATGTTCAAACTGTGTTAAGGTATTTGGGAAACCGATTATTTATATCCCTTCACATGTTGAAAATTTCTGTTTAAAGGGTCCCTCCTCATATAAATTGTTTATATGCAATGTGGACAAGTCTCTGTGTGCATGTGCACATGTGAATGATTCCCATGTGATAATTGGAAGAAATAGCAAATGTATTTTTCAAAACCTTGTGCAATTAATCATGTGTTTACAATTCCATCACCTACTTTTTAATCTAGCTACAAATCTAAGATTCCTGATTCCTGTAGGGCTTCAAAGAGCTGAAACTCAGAACAAAACTAAAGCAAAAGAAAAAACATTCAGTAAGATTTTAAACTTTCTTAGTCATAAGCTAGAATTTTATTGTAACAGTTATTCTTTCTGGAATAAAAGGAATAAAAATATGCAGTTTAAAACCCTCTGTTATTTCTAGACAGGTATTAAAATTCTAAAGTTTATTTGTTTCTTTTTCCTGCCAGGTCAGACACAAGAGCTCTGCACATTTGGCCAAAAGCTGTGAAGGTTCCTAGGTCAACATATTTCAGTTCAATACTTCTTCATGTCTAGAAAAAAACATGTAGATTATTTATGGGCATGTTTTAAATATTTCACTCTTCTGTCCTAGCCCTTAGATCTAAATGGTGCAGCACCTGGGTGGATGAGTGAGTTCATGAAATAACCCCAGGATCACTAATGAAAACCCTTAAATCATACCAAAAAGATGTTTCTGTAATAAATTAGGAAGAAGTCAGGTTATAGAAATGGGCCACAGATTGGTTCACAGTGTGGATGAGGTGGAAAGAGACCTCTGGAAATCAGCTCAAGCAGGGCCACATAAAACCAGTTTCCCCAGAAAGTTTTTCAGTATCTCCAAGGATGGAGACTTCACAGGCTTCCTGGGCAACCTGTGCCAGTGCTTGGCCACCTAGACAGTAAAAACCTGTTTCCTTGCATTCACACACAGCGTGCTGTGCTTCAGTTTGTACCCATCACCTCTTGTCCTGTCACTGGGCACCACTGAAAAGAGTCTCTCTCCATCCTCTTTTCACCCTCCCTTCAGATATTTATACACACTGATGAGCCCTGAGCCTTCTATTTCCCTGGCTAAACAGTCCCAGCTCTCTCATATGACAGATGCTTCAGTCCCTTAATCATCTTAGTGGCCTTTTGCTGAACTCTCCCCAGTATGTCCATATCTCTCTAGCTCTTGGAGCCCAGAACTGGGCACAGCACTCCAGGCGTGGCCTCAGGAAATGCTGAGCAGAGGGGATGGGTGTTTTATCACTGGCACTGATGATGGGCCATAATCATGCATCATGGGTGCACTGTGCCAGCCAATTTAGCCCAAAATTGTCACCTTTTAGAGAAATGTACTCACTGCATGGGGCTAGTTTTTTGTCAGAGGAATGTCTGCTAAACCCTGTTAGCATTTAAACAAATTCATCTTGAAAGGATGTAATACACAGAAGCACTTGCAGGATTTTAAAGAGCAATAAAACAGGCTTGAGGGTGGAATATAGCCCTTCTTTACTAGCAAAGACAGTAGTGGAAGTAAGCACTGGAAAATATTAATACAGAAAAAAGTGTTTTGGAGGGTGCAGAGGTTCAGAGAAAACAGCCATGTCAATGTCCAGCACCAGAACCTGCATGGAGCCCTTTGCCTCGTGCTCACAGTACTCACAGCAGTATCAGGCTCTCTGCCTTGATAGGAGTCTTCCTTCAAGACTAAATACATTGCTAGATGAGTCACCTTGGCACAAATAGCAAAAAACCCCAAGCTTCTAGGATGCAGACTGAGAGCTAGATCTAACACAAACTTCAGGTATTGTTGATACCTAGCTTACCTAGTTGTAATTTTATGGCTCAACTCTAGCTGCCCCTCCCCTTCTGCAATAAACATTATATTGGTTTCCATGGAAGCTGCAGAACTACAGTGAGGTAAATGGGAGAAAAATCAAGCCTTAAATATTTTAATCATGCAGACATACGTGGAGTTAAGAAGAAAAAATGAGAAAAAAAATTAAAGAAACAAAATAGGTTTTTCACAGCATTAAAAATAAATGTTTTACACTAGGGCAATAGGAGGCTAACATTACCAAAGGAAGCTAAATTTAGCCTGTGAAAGGTTATCTTGGGCAAGCACTTATGGTGCATTTCTCTAAATTTTCACTTCAATTAATCTCTAGAAATTCAGTGTCTGATCCCAGTGACAGTAGCCTCTGGCTTCTTGAGAGCGACTGCCGAGGAAAAATTATCTGACACATATCAAACAAGCAAGAAATGACACTGGACAACATTAATCAAAACTTTCTCATTTCCTGAAGAATTAAGCATTAAATAATTAATTCCAGCACTACAGGCAGCTGTAAAAGAGGCCTCGTGCCTCCCCGCTGGTAAGAATTTGTCCTTGTCTAAAAGACTAGATTGATATATTTATTATTTATCAGATTAATCATGGCCAAGAACATTATAGATTGGCAGCCAAGCCCAGCCAGTTATATTGTAGTGGCCTGTTATTGGAGCTTGGAAAGAACCTGGTACATCAGCAACATTCAAAAGGGGAAGAAGTAGAAGAGTTTTCCCCCAATAATTGTTTTTAAAAACCAAGCAAACAAACAAATCAAAACCCCCAACTAAAATGAAAAACACCCTTCAAATATTTGGGGTTTTTTTGTTTGGTAGGTGTTGAGATTTTTTTAAAAAAAGGGAATTGGACAAAGAAGATGTCATTGATTCAGCACCTCAGTGGAGCTGCTAGCTCCTGGGGTCATTTTTATTTCTGTTTGCTAGGGACTGAAGGAAGCCCTTAGGATGTGGGTCAGAATATCAACCATTCTATGTGAAGCCACAATCATTAGTTTTAAAACATAGTTTCAGTGACAGACAGATATAAATCAATTTAACCAGCACGAACAAGAAAAAACACTTCCTACCCTTAATTTTCCTTCTGTTTATCCAAGTGCTGTAGCTGTGAGACTGATTTATGGTTTAGGTTTTCTTTCATTTTTGATAGCTGGCCATGGTAACAAGTAGCAGAGTTTCTACAAAGTTAAAACCTAGGGAATCAGCATGCCAAGTTTCTGTAGATTAATAAGTGTCAAACAAAATAAACTTCACATAATGTGATGTAGTTTTACCATGCAGTCCTGGGTTTGAGGGTTTTTTCTCTTTTTCAGTTTTCCCCCTGTTGCTTCCATTCTGCCAATCACCAAAATATATCTTACACGGAATTTTTCATTTTGAACTGAGGATTTCTCACTTCCTTTCAATAAGCTTGCACACAGTCAAAGGAAACCATAACTGTGGGAATCACAACTTAGGGATTGTTCCAAATGCTTGCCTCTCCTCTGTGTCCTCTTTCCTTGTTTTCTGTGGTGAAGGAAGGATGACTGAAATTTCTCTTGCCCCACAAAAAGTTTGTTGCCATGTATGCCTCCCCAGTTTTCTCTTTTGATATTACTTACATAGTACCTGACAACAACAACAACAACAACAACAACAAATAAAACACATAAGGAAGACTGCTATGTACTTGATGAGTGAGAAGTAATGAGATATTCCTTAAGGGCAATTTTGCTTCCACTCAGGCCAGGAGTGCCCTGCTAGTCTAATAGGCAGGAAATTTCAGGGTGGCCAGACACATTGAAAGTTTTATTTTAATAAGATTAATAAGAGAAAACAGAGCAACAGCAGAATAAGAGCCTAAAATAGCAGGAAGAAGAGTCAGCAGAAGCCATGCTCCTTTGACCTGAGATAGATAGGGAAATGTTTGATAAACATTTCATTATGATTAGAAGAATATTCATACTAGTTCACCAGTAGAGGATATTCAGTCCAAATAAAATCAAACTATTCATTCTTAGGTTAGACTATAAAGCCTCCAGCTTTTGTAGAAACAAAATCACTACTTTTTTGTCGTGATTCCCAGAGTCAGGTGATCATGAAGCTAAGGACTTTGAGTGGTTCTGAGATCTGGAAGTCAAAGATTTCCTGAGCTGGAAAAATGAACCTTGAGTATAACTAATCTAGATGGACTCTTCTGCCATGAGTTTTTCTACCTGTTTCTTGATTTCATGTGAATAATGTTAGCTGTGTTCAATGGCAATCAGTTTCACATTTTAGTCTGCATTTCAAAACAAACTCCTTCTCTTTTCTTTAGAAAAAGCTGCTTTCAGAAGCCAATGAACATTTTCCTCCCCACCTGCTCCTTGTGGCTTGTGAGGTCACCACCACTGAGCATACTGACACTGTGGGCTATTGCCAACAGCATCTTCTCCACTTCTCATCATAATCCTGTGCTTGGAGCACAAGCAAGTCTGATGCATCAAGCAGCAACTTTATCTTTCTTAAGAATTCTATCTCTTATATTTTCCTTATCAGATACAGGTGGAGAATACTTAGACAAATAAGCAAAGCAGGAAGTAAGAAAGGAAATGTTTGTTCATACAAATGCCTCAGTCTTTCCAAATCCTCTCAGAGGCCAGATCCTTAGTATCCCATAGTTAAGGGATACTTTATGGCCAGCAAGGGTATTCTGCTTATGATGAGACAAGTCACAGCTCTTGTGTAAAAGAAAAAAGAAAATAAATTTGATTAAGAAGAAGGCTTTAAAAAGGCTCCAAAACATAAACACTTGAAAAATTATGTGAGAAAAAACTCCATTGGAAATATTTTTTCTTGAAACAGTTTAGCAATTGTTGCAGAGAAAACTGATACATTTTATTTTTTTAAACAGAAAAAGAGGGTGAAAATTTACCTTGCTTTCTACAACACAACTACTTCAAAGATAGTTTTGGACATTAACCTGAGGATATGCAGAACACTCTAAAAATCAGATCATTTACTGTGACACATTTTAAGGATACCCAAAAGCATGTGAGAGAATAATTAAACAAACCCCCAAAAACTCAGTCCTTGTTTTCCCCAGAGAAAATATGTGTCTGATTAAATTAGCTGGGTAAACTTCAACGAATCTGTGTAATCCCCAATGGCAGCACTATGGACAGCATCCTCCTTAATGGGAGACAACAAGCTGCTCCTGAAGGAGGAGGAGGCTGGTCCCTGGTGGTTTCCAGCCCTCTGTTTCCATCCTTCTTCGCCTCTTGATGCACAGGAGCAAACCCGTGGCTACTGCAGCCAGAAATGTGACAAAGCTCCATCCTTTGGAGGTTTGTGCAGCACTCCCCTGAGCCCCTCTCTGTGAGATAACAAGCAGCTCTTTCTGCAGGGTCACCTGGGAGTGACTAACACCACAGCATCCTCCCTTCTGCTCTTTGCATTTTAAGTGGGTGCCTGAGTCTGTGGCCACCTCCATTCCCAAAGACCCCATTTGTCCCAGGGTCTGCCTGGAGGGCTCAGGGCCAGCTCAGCCCCAGAGCAGCCACAGCTGATGATGGACAGACGTGTTGCAGCCTCTGCTGCAGGCCAGGGTCAAACAAAAGCTGCAAAAACTCTCTTCCACTGCTCTGCCATCAATACCATGCAGCTGATTTTCCCTGTGTCCTATGACACACCTGAGTACCATGGAATCACAGCTGCAAAGAGCTTTTTGTTGTGTGCAGGTAGAGCAACTCTTACGTGGTAGTCTTTTGTTGTGGTAGAAAAATATCCTCATGAATAAATATAACCAATTTTCCCCAAAACTGAAACATTTCTAACTATACCATGCCGTATAGTTAAATTTTGGCAATTGCTTTGATTTGAGGGATAAACCTTCTCTCTAAGTCTTTTTCCCCTCCCTCCAAATATTTATGTTGTTTTCTCTGTATAGGATAATCAGACTTCCTGCTTGCACAAATGTAAATAGGAAACTTCAAACTTGAAATCAGGAAATTAATGAGGAAATAAATTCAATTCTGCTGAACTCAGCAGGCCAAAGATAGATGTTTTCAATGTCTGCAGAAAGGTAATTTATGTAATCTTTTTCAAAGGGACAATATTTGATAGAACATGAGACATAAGCAAAGCTTAAAATGTCCACAGTGGAGTACAGAATACAATCTTATATGGATGAGAAGCCATGGGGGAGTGAGTGCCTGCAAAGGTTAAAAGCAAAGTATAGCAGACCCTTTTTTTCTTATACCAAAATGAAGCCATGTAATCTTTGCCAGAAATCAAGAGGCTTTTATGCCTCCTGGGGAGCCTGAAAAACTATTTTTAAAGTTTATTTCAACTCTGGTTTTGTCATCCTAAGAACCCAGGGTTTCAACTAGTGTAATAATTTATGAAACAAAGTAATCAATCTTTCACAAAGCCCACAGAAAAAAAGCTTCTGGTTGATTCTGAGCAAAAGCATCACAAGTGTCACATCCACATATTAGGCTACTGCTCTGTAATATCAGGTTTATTATCTGACATCACATACTTGTCACAGCTCTCCTCAGAGAAAGAACATACTGTAAAAGGTCAGCATAAAAAACTCTGCTGTGGACCTATGAATTATATCACAAACATCTTAAAGTGTGTGTGCTTTTGTATAAAAGAGGAAATAGTGGGAATATTGAAACCAAGCATAATTCTGTTCTAATTTATATGTTCTTTTATGTACTCCTACTCATATTTTCATGAATAAAATACACAATCAGCTTTTAGATATTGCATATTATTTCTCAAATAACACTTATTTTGAACAAAGTTTACTGTTTGTCTGAGTATTGCCTAAGTATAATTCCTTCTTAAAACATACAGTTATTTTACTCTTTATTCTAATGGAAATTATGAAGACCTTCACATATTCAGTCATTAAATGTTAAAAGTAACAGAAGGTAAGATGCTTCTTATTTTTCATAAGCTCTAGTTCAAGAAAAGTCTCTGGTTGGAATTCTGGGAAGTTTTTCTTAAAATAAGAAGCTTTGAAAATTAGATAAAACTTTTGATATGTATCTGCTAAAGAAGAAAGGAAAAAAAAAAACTCTGGGAAAATGATTGAAAATATTGATCCTCTACAGCTCAGCACAGAGCTGCATGGAAAAGCTGAGCATGGCTGAGCTCTCAAATCAACACCAGCAACCCAGCCTTGAAGGAGGCAGCCCAAACACTGGTAGTGCCAAGCTTGGACCAGCTGTTTCTCAGCTGGCTTTTGAGATTGGGGTGAGCTCCATGGCACCAGAGCATCTGTCTGGGCCACAGGAAGCAGAAGCAGGTCTAGGGCCAGCTAACACTCCTAGTGCTGCTGGAAAAGGGCAATCAGGACAGCACACTTCAATCTTACACATTTTTATTCTCCAGTGGTGACTGACATAAACATGAGAGTGAGTCAGAGAACTGGATCCCAGTAAATCAGAATAGGCTGAAAGAGAGCAACCAGTCCTGTGGTCACATCACACACAGATGGAAGAGAAGTTTTACCTTATGAAGTGATACTGACTAGAATAGACAGCAAAATCAGAAACAAGACAGAAATTGGTTATTTATTTGCTGCTTACTGCATGTTCCCTTTAGCAATTTTGAAAGGACATAGGGGAAAGCTGCCTATTTGCAGTATTCTGGGTAAGAGGATACTTCTGGGAGTGTAAGTAAAGAATTTTCAAGAGCGTAAGAGGCACATAGAAAGAGAGAAAGCATCTGATATGTACCAAGACTTTAGAGGGGATGGAAGGATAGGGAAGACTTTTCACAAGGACTACAGGAAACTGCACAGAATGAGCTGTAAGTTGGTACTCCAGAAAAATGCTGATAGACCAAGGTAAAGATAATATATGTCTCAGAAAAATATAGAAGACAGAGGGAGATATTTTTTGTAAGTTTCTTGTACTTTCTTACTCTTTTTTGGTCCATCCAGTCTGCATAGGATATCATTCCCATTAAGTTTTCACTGCCCTATTTTGAATTGTCACAAGGATTAGTTCTAGATGTTATAGATCATACTGCTTACTTTACTTTGTGCTGTGGCCAGATCTAAACAAACACCTGGTTTGTATTGAAACCTGACATAAATGGTGATATCTGAGTGAATGTGGAATGGAGGCATGAAGTTATTCCACATCTACATCAGTGAAAATCATTGTATGTCAGTGATTGAAGCAGGAGTAAGAACAATAATATGTAATGTTTTCACTGCTCTCTAACATTGCACCCAATAAGGATTTATCATTTTATGTGATATGGAATTGATGGAAAATATTAAAATAGGCAAAGTGAACCTTCTGAATGTCTTCCACAAGGTAGTTTAATGATTCTTATAAGAGCTGGAACAAATAGGACCAAGTGCTTTCAAGACCAAATTGAGTTGCTGCCTTTCACACACTGGGTGACAACTTTCACTACTGGTCTGTTGACTGACAGCTCTGACCACCACTCCATTTCCAGCTGTGACATAAAATGGGAGGTGGATCTGAACTCAGAAGACACCACATGATACCACATAGCAGCTTCATCCCTACAGGCAAGACAAGCTGGGGAATATATAGTTTTCACTAGACCTTAGAGACAAGTTACAAAAACTAGATTAGGGATTAGATGCTCTTGATATCACATCCCCCAACTTCAAAACATCCAGCACTGGGAAGTGGGTACTGAGGGTCTGTCTCTGATGCTCAGCCTTAACCAAGGAGTCTTAAAACTGTGTTAACTTTACAACTGAAAAGAACATTATTTTGTAAACTGAATGCTGCCCTGCTACAGTTGAATTAGGTTCCACAAGTAAATTTAGCTAGTGACCTGCCTATCCACCAACAAGGTTCTGTTCATCCCTAATTCAGCCTTATCTACTTGAGAGTAAATCTTCCTCATGTTGTCAAGTTTGGCTTTTGCTGAAGACTAAGTGCTCTCTTCACATCCAGCCCTCATGCACTCCTGCAGACCCTTGTGAGGACATCCCATGCTGATCACAATGGAGAGCTCCAGTCTTCCCCCTGCTCCCCCCACCCTGGGTGTACCACAAGCCTCCAAAGCCGGAGCCCATCAGCAAAGAAAAACAGACAAGATGATACCTCCAACAGGGAACATTTAGACCTGTTAGGGAAAAGTGAAACAGGTGAAATGAAGGTTTAGAAAAATAAGCCTGTGTACTGTCTTTTGGAGAATGGGCTTTTTCCCTCCTGTCTATCTGTTGTCTTCTTCAGCTACAATGGTCCCTCCCACACATTCCCCAGTCTCTTGATGTACATCACCTTTGAGCCCTTGGGCTAGGACATTAGGCTTCACTGCAGGCAGAACTTCTTTTTCCTTTCAGAAGCCTCCCTGCTGGTGTTGATGTTGCAAACACCCTGTTTGCTCTCTGTGTCAGGACATGAGTACAAGATACATTGACTTCAGCAGCAAAGCCAAAAAAGGTTCTTTTTTTCCAAGCACTTGTTCTCACACACTAATTCACTGATCTTTCATCAGTGCCCAGATAACAGTTTTGGAGACCATAATGTAAATCAGCTCTCTGAAATTATCTGAGTTACAAAATAATCTCTCTCTCTTTTTTTTTATTTTTTTAACTCGCATCAGTTTGGCGTGTACTGATTTGCAAAACAAAAAATCCCCATGGAACAAAGCCACCCTATACAGCATGGCCATGGGGCAAGAGCCAAGGGGCTGCATCCTCTGGAGTTGTCATGCTGAGTTACAAATCCGGGTATCCTGTGATGCCACCCTCTCACCTTGCCCCAATCTGCATTCCCAAAGTGTCCCTGACAGAGCAGACTTGTTCCATGTCACAAAGGATAAAGCAGTCCTTCCTCCTCCTGTGAAGGCTTGGGCAGAGTTGGAGCAGCCCAGCTAGGATAAACAAGCAGCCATCCTCCCTTCTGCTCCACCACATCACTTTGAAAGAGCAAGTGCTTTTTAAACAACTGGGAGCTCTGATAAACTACAGAGTTTCCTCTCTGTCATAAATTCTGCAATGTAAATACACTCCAGCAGCAAGACTTACTTTTTAAAAATATGAGAAACACAAGACAAATATTTGTGCCTGCTGCACAAATAACATGGTATTATTTTAATGCTGAGAATGTAGCAGCATCTTTTAAAGTTGATGTCTAGTACTGGCTGCTGAACAATAATGAAAATAAAATAATTTTATTACCAAACTCCAGATAGTATCTGTTTCCTAAAAACCAACCAAAACTTAAACTGGGGTTCACAATGATATTGGAGGGGGAACAGAAAGAACTTTTAAATATGTTATTCTCTTATTTACATCTTATTGGCAGCTGCTACCATTTCTCACCCATCTATTTAACTCACAGAAAAGGCTGTCACTTAACTCTCTAAGGCAGAGGAAAACCAGCAAGACTTAGCAAGAATTTGAGATTTTTGATCATATGAGTCCTTAAGACAAGAATCATGTTGTTGATGTTACCTGTGTTTATGAGGTGCTAACATACAGATGACAGGAGAGTTTACTTCACTTTGGCCTTATTATTGTTATTCTTTCCCCTCTTTTCTCCTTCTGGTACTTGCCTTGATCTTTCTAAGAACTTTCTACCTCCCACAAGACTTCTGTGTTCTTCCATTTGCACATGAAATATATGGTTGCCATTTTTTAAATCAAATTGAGTCTGGGGATTATCCTGACCTGAAACACCAATAGCAGCTCTCACAGTCACAGTCCATTGAACATTATTAATTTATGATCACATCTTGCTGTGCCTTAGCCACTTTTGCTCTTTTTCTGAATTGACTTACCACAGCAAGCCTGCCTGCTGCACAAAATACTACAAAGTAGGATAACATCCTGCTGAGACATTTGGGATGTCAGGTAATGGGAAAGTATGCCACATCTGAAGGGCAGCAAAGTTTTCTTCGTTCTGTTTTGACTCTTCTAGTTGTGCTTAGTAAAAGTCATGCAGGAGCACAGATAATTTAGTTTAGCATTTAGATGTTGAAATGCTATCTATGATTTCCCTTTGAAATAATTTTGTCTTTGTCATGCTCCAACATAATCAGTCTTGCCTTCAAATAAAGGAGTGTGAAAACTAAAAGTGTTCATAAACCTACCTCTTCTGTTAATTGTACATGAGGCAGAAAGCCACATGCAATCTCTTTCACCAGCCAAATCCATGATTGTCCAATGCATTTGGAAGTGAAAGCCTACACAGTTATATGATATTTTCCACACTGCTTTTCAAATTTTCAAACCCCTTAAATAAGAAGCAACATAAGGAAAGGGCTACTTGATCATTTGTTAAACAAATATCAAAGATATGCATACTAATGCCAGAAGGAGTGCTTTCGGGTGTTCTATTTACAGAATTGTAATTACATTTGCTGTTTGAATTGGCCCTCCAAAGAATTAAAAATAAGCAGCCATGGCTTTTTATTGCTATCCAGTGTTCCCTGGTGGCTTCTCTCTGAGTGTTCTGACTGGCAATTGTTCCAGGCTCACTTGTGCCAGTAATGCATTTGTTAATTAGGCTAAGAGTACTACAAAACCCACAACACAAGCCTCTTGTCAGCATATGCTGATCTAACCTCTTGAAAGGACAGTTATTTAAATAGATGCCTTTTGAGCTTTTGCTAGGGGATTTTTTTTCAAACATGTAAATATTCCTCTAAATATTAGTTATGCTGGTTTAAATTTTTATGGGATCAAATATTTGTTTAATTCTTGTTTTCCATGTTCGCTTTTCCATTTCAATGTGCTTTCCTCCCCTAATCTCCTACACATAAAACAAGGAAGTCTTGAAAAACTTTTTTGACTCCAGTCTAAACAGCTTTCTGTGCCTCTAGTTATATCTAATATCAGTTCTGCAAAGACTAGGAGGAACACAGAGATTTTGCACTTTTCTGCACTGGCATTAAGGACACAAGAACAGCACCAAAGACATGCCAGAGAGTAAGAGGACCATCCACAGTGGAATGAAACTTTCTAAAAAACCTGTACATCAGGAGGCTCTGAATCTGTGCTCCAGCCATTCAGATGAAAAGAAAAGAGATTAACTTAGTTAGGCAGCAACTTCATTACTGGTTTGAGAATGATCTAGCAACAAACACTCACTGCAGTTCATGAGTCCTTTTTAATAATTTTCACCTGTCCAAAGGCTGCCACCAACACTCTAACCCACTAACCTGTTTTCACACCATTCTCCACAACTCTTTATGTATGAAATCTGTTGGTTATGGGGACATTGCTTGTCAAAAGGAAAAAAAAGGGAATTCAGGCCAAGAGGAAAGCTACAGAAACTTGGTGAAGCCACTTATTGAGAATGGGCACAAATATAATTTACATTTTAAATCAAAACACAATAAAGGAATATCTTTGATTTTCCTATTAGATGATAAAATAGTAAAATTGTAGTCATAGGAAAGGCAACTTTACCGGATTTTATTTTAGGTGATTTTCTACCTATATTCTATGCAGATTTCTCTAAATAAGTTGTTTATTATTATTACTATTATTATCATTATTATTATTATTATCATTATTATTATTGTTATTGTTGTTGTTGTTGTTGTTGTTGTTGTTGTTATTATTATTATTGTTATTATTATTATTATTATATCATGCATAGTAGGACAGCATTAAAAAAAAAATATTGCTTAGCTATTTTCTATCTATCTCAGACAACAGTGCTTACTTTCACACACAGAGTAAAAAAGTTAGTCATCTCAATTCAGTATATAACAACATTGAAAAAAATGTGTTGGTGTTCCCGACAAAAATGGCATGATTCACTTGGAAGTCAAGCAACTGTATTGGGAAAGTTCTCTATTTTGGTTATCTGCCCAAGCATGTATTCAGGGGTGGCTGAAGCTTAATTTTTCTGTAGCTGCCTGCTTCTACATTGAAAAAATTTATGTTTGTTCCCCCTCTGGAAAGAAAGCAAAACAAAACAAAACAAAAAAAAATGGAAATATCTAAACAAAAAAACCCAACACTTATTCAAGAAAGGTACTCTAAGTCTGATAGATAGATAGATAGATAGATAGATAGATAGATAGATAGATAGATAGATAGATAATAAGTGTTCCATTTCTAAGAGTGGATATCAGAGCCATTTAATCTATTATGAGTCAATGTAAGCAGAATTTCTGAATGCAAATTTCCAAGCTCCTAATTTTCATATTAAAAATGCAATAAAATTTCAGAATACTTACCTTGAAGGGAAGAAAGAAAAACAATCCAGCTCTATTCTGATAGGACACACTGTAGACACAACTGCTTTGTGTGGCAAAATTAACTTTGTATCACACAGACCAGTACTTCAGACTAAAGAATTTGTGGACAGTAGACTTGAATACATAAATGGGACTCAGAGCAACAGTCCTGCAAAATCTAGCGGTAAAAATCTCTAAAAGGAATTTAGGGAAACAAGGAAGACCTGTTTTGAAAACCATCTTCACAGCATCTTACAGAGCAGAATACAATCCCCTGTGATGCTCTGTCACCCTTATCACTCAGTACCCTCCAAAAGCTGACCCAGCTCAGGAGAGCACAGAGGAGAGTCAGGCTGCACTGCTGATGAAGGCAGGGGTCATTGCTTTACATCCATGCCAGCCAGGAAGGAACAAGCCCTGGCACAGCTCTGCACTCCTCCTCAGGGCTGTAGCTGAATTCACACTGTACCTGGTGAATTCACACCAGTCCTAGTGTCAGTCAGCTCAAGCACTGCTGCACATCACAGCACTACAGCAGCTGCAGTGCAGACATGCACATGAAGAAAAGAATGGGGAGGAGGCCCATGAGCAGGCCTCACAAGACCTGTCCTTTGATAAATTCACAAAATGACATAAATGAGCAGGGATTGAGATTCTGAACTACAATGAAGCCAGCACATTGAACATCAAAGTGTCAGCCAACTCATTAACTTGTGCTGTGAAACATGAAGCAGGAGTACAGAAAATATTTGCCTTTGCAGGAAATATTTGATGAGCATTTCACTTGAGAAAGGAGTGTTATAAATGACTACATAATTTACTTGCATGTGTAATTGCCTTTATGAGCAAGCCAGCACTGTGAAAGTATCACTAACTCTCTCAAAAATCCTGGTTTTGACAGTTCTTGCTTAAGGCTGAATTTTAGTGTGGCCTGGGTTTCCAGGCCTTATCTTTTTCCTCCTTTTAGACTGTTTGACTGTTGTCAAACAAGAAGGTCTGGGAAAGAAAAGGATGGGGAAATTATCTCATTGGACATACTTTTAATTTACTAAGCTATGGAATTAAGACTGCCTCAAGTAACATACTGGCTCAAGCAGAGCCAAATCCATAATGGTTTTAGAGCTCCTGAGGAGCTCCTAAGGATAGGGATACAGAGGAAAGGTGTTAGATTTCTGAAGTGCAGGAGATGAAATGACCCTGTGTAGGCAGGAAAGAGAGGAAATAAAGTTTAAAATGACAGTCAGGTCTCTTTTACTGCTCAGTAATGTCCAGGTGCTAATTCCAGGAAAGTTTCATCTGTTCCAGCAACCTCAAGCACCTACTGCTACCCAATCCATCCTGGTGCACCTGTTTGCTCTGGTATTTATCGCCATATACCATAAGTTTTGGAACTGCCTCCCTGTTCTGCCCCCACTATGGCTCCAGGAGTTTCTATTCTTCAGCTGCACAGTGCATAGTTGGTGCCATCAAAACAGAAAATTAAACCAAAACCAAACTAGAGTCATTAGATTACAGAATTTAGGAAGTTCAAGGAAATTAAATCAGGGAAGTAGTAACACTTCTTCATTTCTGACTTTCTGTATAGAGACCTGACAGGTTTTCTAACTCTTGAAACAAAAGAGAATAACCAAGGTCCTCCAGCATCAAGAGATCAGTGAAGCTCAGCTTTGTACCTGTATTTTGGGTTGAGTTTTGAACAGAAAATAATCACATCAGTTCAAAAGCTTCCAAAAGCTGAGTAGAATAAAAGAAACTGACAGTTCTTAGCACTTGAAGCAATTCCAGATTCCCAGGTGTCATGCTTAATTTCTGACTATTTGGTGTCAGCAGTATATGACAAAGTCTCAGCTAGCTGAAATCTTACAGTAGAAGTACAAAACCAGGGATGTATTAGTATGGATAACACAATATTTTTCTGATGCTATGCCCATCAACTTTTCTACAAAACTTCTGAATCAGATGCTCTTGAATAATCCATTTTGCACTCCAAACTCTTTAAAATAACACCTATATTTCACCTATATGAGAAAAAAATTTGAAAACCCTGAGGTGGGGCTCAGAAGGTCTTGACAGCTTTTCACAAAACAGTAGCAGGCTTCCTTTCCTCTTCCTGCTTACACCTCTTTGCTCCTTCTAGGAGGTACTGAGTGGTGCAGCCTAATAAATTGATAGAACTGGTGAATGACACAAATTACAGGCAATTGTGCAATATATTCTGTGGTAACCTCAGTGTATGTCCTTGTGAATACTGTACCACTGACACTAACCAAAGCTCAGTCTAACCTGAGAAGGGCAGACACAACCACCAGAAAATTTTTAGAAGTATGAAATGAAATACTTTTATCATCTAAACCTCAGAATGAGTCAGCCATGGTCATTTCACCAGTCAATCAGTTTCATCTTTATTTCCCAGAAAATTCACCTCTATTTGGTGAAAAATTCTTGCATTATTTTCTGGTTTCTATATGGAGCATTATTTTTATTTCCAGGGAAGAAAACAAGATATAACATGAGCTTCTATGGAAATATTGGTTTATTTCTTTCTTCCACTGCAAATTTTCCCTATGCAGCAACATATAGACTGAACCCAAATGAAGAACTGGAAAATCACTAACTTGGGCTTCAAGCAGATTAGGGGAATATGTAACATGAATGGTATCTTGAAAATTATAATTTTTCAGATTTGAAGGAGATATTTCTGATGGTATTCTCAATATGTCTATGTATTTACCACACTTTACAGCATCAGTTCTTTTTGACCTCTCTGTAACTTCATAAATGAAGTGGAAAAATTTACTATTAGCAGGGAGTGCTCAGTATTCTCAAAAATAATCTGGTGAAAGTGTTAACATTGCCATGTAATGAAGAATAAAAATGGTAGATGAAAACCAGACTTGATAAATGCAAAATAATATATAGTGACAAGTGTGATATGTACAGCTGTGGGCTTTTGTTAGATATTGAAATGCAGAAAAGTAATCTTGGAGTCTTTTTGAATTTTTTTCTGGGTGAATCAACTCAGTGTTCAGTGGCACCAAAAGAGAAGTAGAATACAAGGCATTATTTGGAAAATAATTGGGAACAAAATGGCAACACTACATCATTATGCACTGTACCACAAATAAGCTGTTTTTTTGACATTGACCATAATGTTAGATATTCAGTTTGAATGAGAGATATGATACCAACAGGGCAGCTTTTTTTTTAAATTTGAACTTCCGAGATTGTCTCTGCTCTCAGTTAAAAGTAACTTTCAGGTTTTGAAAAACTATTAAATACATGGCTTGTATTTGGGTTTAAACTTCTGCTTTGTAAAAGTTACGTGCACTGCAGGTTTTAGGAACATTGAGGAAATTGCACGTAGATTTGTAGCAAGCTGAACAACATTCTAGCAAGAGAGAGCTCTTAAAAACAATTTGACTAACCTGCAAATTCTATTATATTACGTCCCAGTCACACCTTCTCTAACTATAACTGCTTTAAACATTTTCCTCATAGCTTCTCTCTCCTTATTCCAGAAAATTACAGGGGAACTTACAGTATACAGAACTTTCTCAAGCAAAGGTACAAGAAAGTACTTTACTGCAAATTTCTTCTCTACCAGAGACATTTTTTGTTGTTATTTTACAGTCTTAGATGCCAAACCTATAAATAAGAGGCAAAAACCATTTGGGTATTATTCAAGCAATTGTCAATCTCTTTTAGGGAATTCTCTTCAGAACAAAATATTTGCTTTTAATATCATTCACCTGAACTTGGATCTGTGCTTCTTGCTTAGAGGCATGAGTGCCATCTATAGAACAGTCACAGGCAGATATTTACTTGAGTGCTAAGAAATAAGTGAGAGTTTTGTCCCTGTTGTCCCAGGAGAGAGTTTTGTCCCTTTAACAAAGAGCTCTCTTGCTATTCTGTTTATGTGCACAATATATTCAGTAATTTTCCACAAGTGGAGGTTTAACATAAGTAAACAAATGTCATTACAATTTTAAGCAGAGAAGGAATCACTGACAGAGATAATGATATTGATATTTGTTCAAAGACTGTGATGATGTTTTAATTTAAAATTAACTGTATATGCCTGGTGCAGCAGCTGAGGTGCAAATATTTAGCATAATGGGAAATACATACTTTTTTTCTGCTGCACATTAAATCATGAAAGAAAAAAGAATGAAAACCAAACAAATAACTCCCACCCCACTCTATTAATTCCCTTCCTCTAAATAAGAGCATTTTATGATTGGTTATTTATACAATGATTTTCCTTTGATCTTCCCCTCTAGTCTTTAATAAGATATATAGAGGTATTGAGTATTTTAGCTCCATCTCTATCATAAAAGCTTTCTTCTCTAATCCATTTCTTTCCTTGTTTCCTTTATGTCTGATGGTAACCACTCTTTCATGATGAAAAGGATTTTAATTGAGGCACTAGGAATAAATTTGTAATCCTTTCTATGAAGCCTTTTTCTGTTATGTATCTTTAAGTTGCAAATTAATCCAGCTTGTAATTTAAAATATAACAGTGGGGTTTTTATGGAAAATACAGGCATGGAAAGCAGAGGGCACCCTATCACATGCTAAGTCCCTATCACAATAAAAGAAATTTTTTAAAAAGGGGACAAGCAAAAAGAGAGAAAGAGAAAGAGAAAGAGAAAGAGAAAGAGAGAGAGAGAGAGAGAGAGAGAAAGAGAAAGAGAAAGAGAAAGAGAAGAGAAGAGAAGAGAAGAGAAGAGAAGAGAAGAGAAGAGAAGAGAAGAGAAGAGAAGAGAAGAGAAGAGAAGAGAAGAGAAGAGAAGAGAAGAGAAAAGAATGATAGGAATAAAAAAGAACTCGCTTACGTCAATCTAAAAAAAATCCATTTGTGATCACAAATGAAACATTTCCAATCTCATAATGGGTAGATTGCTCAGTTTTATTACCAGCCATGCAAAGCAAGACCTCATCAAAAGAAGCACTATGCAGAGGTCCCATCTTTCCATTAAAATAATTTCAAAAAGCTTTTCTTCCCCCTTTTTCCACTGAAAGAATCCATTTTGCAAGATGATTTAGCTCAAAATCTGCTGGGAGTAACCCTTGACATAAAGTCATATTGTGTTGGAGTTTAGTCCTAAATTCATACATCAATTATTTACTGTCAACGCAGATTGTATAAGTGTAGAAAATTACTAGGAATGATATTTTCTCTCAGGCAGAAAGAATGTGATACAGCGGATACATCCCACCTAATGTGCTGTCCCACTGTCCACAGGCCAGAATTATTTATGCATTAGAAAACACTGTGCCAGGGCAAAAATAAGAGGGGAGAGAGAGAGACAGACACATTATTTTAAACCTTTCATAACATCCATAAATATTTCATAACAAATAAATAAAGAATGTTGGGCTTGTTTGGAGGACAGCTGTAGCTGCATGGTTCAGTGCTTTGCAAAGCTCCAGAGACCCCACGCTTACCCCTCAGTTAAGCCCCCATTTCTTTTTAATCATCCACTTAGTGCATTGTGGGTAGGGGAGCTCTCCAGGTGAGTTGAAAAGCTGGAGGTTATGTATGTGAATACAACTTTTTGTTTTAGATTGTTAAAGCAAACAGCAGAAGGCAAGTTTCTCTTTAATACCCTGTTCAGTGCTTTTGTCTTCTGTCATTGCAATTTTTTAATATATCAGGGAAATGGCTGCTTTGTCCCCAACATTATTAAAGGGTTACCCTACTTTTTTATTTCCCCTTTCAAAAGCACGCTATTTAACAGGTTAGACACACATTTCATGCAGAAAAATTATCTTTAAATGTAAGTGACTTGTAAAAATATTAAAAGAGACGTAATTATATATTTGTTCATTGGTATTGTTGAGTCCATGACTGCCTTTAGGAGATTAATTTCTTACTTTGGGATGACACTCTGAGTTCTTGTACCTCACACCACTGTAATGCACTCCTTAATGGTGTATATGGGGTTTGAAGCCTATGAGAAACAACTACCCTATACTGAGGGTTAGTGTCCTACTTAAATTTCCTTCTATGGGGAATTACTAACAGACTCTTGATTTAGCTGAGAGAACTGAAAAAAAGAAATCAGAACATAAGTCCTGGTTAGATTCAATTAATTTTAAGGTCTCGGAGTTGCATTTAATTTCATTATTTGTTATATTTCATTAAGTTACACCATAGTCTCTGGAGAGACCCCTAAGTGACTTGCCATTGCTTTGTGTGGTGTTTTTTGGATTGCTTTACATGCTGTACAGCCCTGGAAATTTATGCCTTCCATCCACTAAAGGCGGCTATGGAAAGCAGCCTTGCAATATTCCTCACTGGCTGATTGTAGAGGCTCCTCAAGGACAAGAGCTCTGGAGCCAGAGCCTACAGGACAGCATCATCCCCCTCTTAATGGCATGCCACAGTGTGTCACCCAGGTCCACAGGGCTTTGAGTCAGCTTTTGGGAACGACTTTTATTTACTTGGGGAAATGCAGAACCCAAGTTTTGTGCCTTCTAGACAAAATGGTAGCATTTTCTGACAGAAGATAATGCACCTCCAAGCTGCTGCTGAGCCCATCCAGAAGGGTGCAGGTGGCCTGAGGCACAATGCTGAATGCCATCTCTCATCTCTGCTCCTCCAGTGTTTGTTTACTGCACGAAGAACTGTGCAACAATGTTAACTTGACCTCTCTGGGGTTTCTACGAGTGTCATTGAGGACTGGCTTTTCTGCACTGTGCGAAAAGAAGGATGGATGCTTGCTTTGGCATCCTGTTGGCACGGAAGGTGGTGTTGTGGCACCTTCTGCAACTGCAGTCTCCAGCCTCACAGTGAGAGGACTTAAAGCCTACATCTTCCTGCAAAACTTCCTACATCTGAAGAGGTGAAGCATAGGCAGAAAACTAGGAATGGAAATTTGTGAGGAACACACACCTGGTAGCAGAAGGTGGTTGTGACATTGAAGGATACTCAGCAGAATATGAGGTGGCAGCAAAAATGTTCACAGTAGTTTTGATCTGCCTACACAGATGCTGACAGACCCCAGAGTAGACAAATCCACAGAAGTGGAATATCATGTTCAGGACATCTCATTGACAAACTGGAGTGAGACCACAGAAGTGCAACAAACACCAAGCATCACTTTGGAGGGACTCACACAACAAGGAAAATCCTGGTTTTCCTGTGTAAGACAGGGTGTAGACTGGCACAAAATTAAATATTCATTTGAACTAGAAAATTAATTTCAGGTTAAAAAAATATTATAAACTTATCTTTGTACATGGATTCTCTCTGCTACAATGTATGAATAGTTTTTCTAGCAATTGACCCTCAACTCACAAAGACAAAGCCTGAGTTCCAGCTCTTGTAGCTTCTACTTCAGCTCATTGAATCATACTAAACCTCTGTGAGTGAACTGAAGAGACCATTATCTACTCAGAGGCTAAAAACCAACCCCTCCTAACTAATCCTCTGACAGAATAAGGAGTTTCCATATTGTGCTTTCAGCTTCTCTTTGTGCATTTGCAATGCTGCCAGCAGCTATATTGAACCCTGGACACAGAAGTGGGGACAGTTTTCCAAAATCAGCAGCAACAGGGCTACAAACAGAAATAATAAAATCCTTCAACTTATATTTAGCATATTCTTCTATATACCTCTAGAGATTGTATTAGTCACTTTAGTGAAAAGCTGAATGTGTAGAGACTAGTTAATGAAAACCAGGATGAGGGAAAAAGTGAATGAATCCTCTACACTAATGATCCTGCAAAAGAGCAAGAAGGTTACTTGGTGTTACAGTGATCCCCAGAAAGGTAATGACTTTTCAGCAGAAAATCTGGCAGGAAAAAAATAAAAAAATAAAATAAAGCTGACCCTACCTTCCTAACTACTATGATGTCCTAACAAGTCTTTGCACTTAAATCTCATTGTAGTTAATGAGTCATGTCCAGAGAACAGCACAATATTTTAAAAGTGATCTATATTTTAAGATGATCTGAAGTCAAGAGGGAATCTTTCTTGAAAAGACCATTTGAAAGACTTTCCTAACTTGTTGGTGTTTGGTTTTGTTTTTCATTTTGGGGAAAGAAGGTTGATCATCAACGGAGGTTTCAAAGGCAAGAAAAATGAGAAAATTGCTAGACACTAATGTAGAAAATCCCTATTCCAGAAGATTAAGAAAACAGCCTAATGCAGTCTATATATTGTGTTAGATTTCCTACATTTTCACCAGAATGACCCTAGGTCTATCCCCTCTAAGAAAGGACAAGCAAATGATACCCTACTCTCTGATGAATAGCATTATAATTCTTATCTTATACTTTCTCAGTGAAGAGAAATTATGTTGAAAACTTTCAAATGCTCTTTATAGTTGTCACAAATGGAGGAAATTTGTGTTCTTTGCTGAAAAAAAAAAGATTAAAAAGTGATTATTTGTCAAAAAATCCCTGTGTTTACATTTGCTTATTAGTTCAAATATTCTGCACATACTCCCTCTGGAAATGCCTTCTGATAGGAGAAGCTGATTGGAGACTGAGGCACCAATTTCAGAAAGCATCCTTAATTCCAACCAGCAGTGCAAGACCCCATCAAAATGTAAATGTGATCCTGAACTTGGATATCCTTCTGTTTCTTTCTTTTGAATGAGGGACACAGTGGTGATCTTCAACAGACAGTGCTTCTTCAGAAACTGGGCAGCTAAGTAAGCTGGCATTTTTAATAGATTATTTTAGTTCAGAATTAGGGCTGATTTAGGGAAATATTTTTGTCCCATGCTAGACTGTATTAATTACTTTCAGGAGGAAAAAAAAATGAAACAAAAGCAATAAATACAAATGAATACAATACATGTCTGGCCCTGATATTAATTAACAGAAAAATAATGGCAGTCTTCTTATTTGATAAATAATGTTAATCTTTGCTTAAAGCTTTGTGTTGGCAATAATGCAAACTTTGGTGTGCAATCCCAGCATTTTGCAAAGTATGGTAGTTTTATTTCTCTTGCTTGTATACAGATGACCTTCAACTGAGACACAAGCAGAAAACTGAATTTTTTATATATAGAAACTCGTGAACAAAAGGTCTTTCCTTGGTATCCACTTTCACAGGACCCATGCATTTAAAATACTGTAGGCTTCATTTCATTTTATGCTGACTGAGATGTTTACTATTGTCATGTTATTAACCTTGCTTTACAAAGGCTTTTATAACATCAGTATTAGAGTTTATTACTAGTCTTATTTGTGATATACAGTTCATGGCCTTATTAAAGAATGTGTCCTGCCCTTGGAATTCCCTGGTATCAGGTAAATAAAAAGGCACTTTTCTCTCTTTAAACAACCAAAGAAAATCACAGACGTATGGGTTTTCTTTAGTATCCTCTGTACAAAAAGAAGTTAGAGGAAGATTTGACTTATCAGAAAACTGTTAATGTGATACAAACTCTTTATAGCTAAAATATGGCACATGAAATCAACAAAAGGCAAGTATTACTTGAGTATTTCACTTGAGTTAGTCGATGTCAGCTCCCAGTGGATAAATTGCCACCTAACACCTCAGAGTTAGCAAACTTCTTTTTGAGTATATAAACCAAGAAACAAAGCAAGTTTGGGAATTTATTACTTTTCAAGTGTTTGCTATAAGAAAGCTTCTGGAGGGTTGGGTTGATAATTCTTGAGTTCATGCTATGTTTTTATTGGTGTAAAATAGTCATGAAACTTGAAAAAGTATCTCTGCTTGAACATTGAGGAGCACAGTCAATAACAGGATTGAAATCTTTCAAGAGTGTTGTGAGATTTCTGGTTGATTCCTGCCTATCACAAAGAAAACACAATCAGTAGTTTTGCTGCTCAAAGCCATCCATAGAGCAGAGTTTAATCCTCTCACCATCAAGGGCATCAGCTTTCTACTTTCTTCTTCTTACACATCAGCCTTCACTGCAGATGCCAGAGCCTCCATGTGCTCTGCAGAAGAATTGGCAGAAGAGCTTCACATATGAATAACACCATCTTTCCCATGCCTGCCTCAGTGTCTTTAACTCTACTTAGATTAATAATTTTCCCACATCCTTTTCCAGGAAACACTATTATTTTGACCATGGAGGGAATTTACTTCTTCAAAATGCTGAGATTTTCCTCTCTCAGATGTTTTCTAACCCCACTTCAAAACTACTATCATGCATGAGAACATTCCCATATATTTTTATACAGTTTCTTCAGTCTTGGTTTGGATCCACTGCCTTTAATATTTCTACAAATCTACACAGCTATTATGTATAGGTCACATATGAATCTGGTTTACTCTATTCATAATAGAGTTCAGAATCACATTCCTCAAGACTTGTTGTCTACTTAAAATCAAATGTAGCACTTACAGAGTGGAACTGTTGGGTGTTCCTAGGCTATTTAAGTGCTTTTAAAGTTGCAGCAATTGAACTTTATACATGTTTGCACTCTGGGGAGACATACATGAATTAGACAACTTTTGTTATAAAGATATAAAAGGTTACTGCTAACTCACAGTTCTTTGGAGCATTTCCTGGGATTCAGGAGACCACTTGTCTGTCTAGATATAACAAACCACTGACATTGGAGGTATGTAGAGGTAAGCAAAATTTCACATTATAACACTTTCTATTCCACCAACAACGACAGCAAATTGTATTCCCCATTTTCTCCTCATTGCTCCCTATAACAATTTTATTATTACCAGGATATAATGGAACAAACCTAGCAAGTGCTCTTCAGCCACACCTAGTTCCAGTTTCATAAGTCAAAAATGGCCCCTGTATATGTATATGTCACAAACCTTGGTTCAGGTTAACTAGTTCCTTCCCTTGCAGCTCCACAGGGGAATTACCTGAAAACCACTGACTGCCTGTAATGGTGGATTTGTGACTACAACATTCCATGCCCCTGGGAAGTGCTCAAGGGCACCACACCAGGGTGTCTGTCTCTCTTTTTCTGGAAAAGTAGCAGAATGGCTTAAATGTGGCTAGTTTGGTTTTATTCCCCGAGCTATATAAACTGTTTTTACAAGATATTTTCTCTCTCTGGTCCTTTTTTTTTGCTTTTGCTTAGAAAAATAGCACTATAAATAATGGTGAGTAACCCAAGAAAAACTGAGATGACTGCTGACAGTAAGCAGGACCAGGTTAATTGGGAGCTGTGATATCTTTCATTTGACTAATTGACATAGCTGGAAAAATTTTGACAAGTTTCCAGACTCATGTCTTCTTGCCTTGAAGACAAACCTAAAGGTCTTGTACATTTGCCACTTCAGCCAACTTTTCCTAACTGTACCAACTAGTCTTATACATTGCTTCTATTTACAAACTTTTTTCTGCCAGTGTTCTTAAACTATCAAATACACAGTAAAATACTGGGACTTGCAATTTCATATATAGAGTACTTGAGCTGTTCCCAAATGCCATTACAGGATAATTTAGCATGGTGTGGCATTCCTGGTTTGTCTAAAGTGCCAGCTGGAGAAGTTGAATGGCAATACCCTTATTTTGACACTTTTTTATCTTTTAAACACATGCAATGTTGTGGACAAGTAAATTTTATGTTAAAAATAAAGGCAGTCAGACTTTTTAAGATTTTAAATAAAAGAGCTGTAGGTTTACATTTGAAACTAAACCCAAAAACTTTAATCTGGATCTGAAATTTGCAAATTAAAGTGAAAGTTGTGCCAGTAACATCTTGTGTGCTGATATGTGTTCTTTTCTTAAGAGGAACAATATATAAAATCATGGATTATCAATACAACAGTAACATTTCTAAACATGTGTGATATATATATATATATATATATGCATAGTCTCCACTGATTAATCCAGAAATGTATCAGTCACAATTCATATTTCAACTAGTATGATATTTGAGACGTATCCATTTCCCTGAAAAATTTATATGTTTCACAGAAATTTCTATAAAATTTTATAATGTAATTTCAAGCTTGATTATCAACTTTAGAGTCCATGGAGGGCTGCAATGAAAAAAAGATAAGTTTCAGATTATTTTTACCTGAATGCAATAGTATTTTCTGATATATACAGGGCTTATCCTAAAAATTAATGATCTACAGAGAATATTCAATTAAACCATTTTTGTTTGCATATCTTAACTATCTAATAAAAGTATCTCAGTTGAGTGGGTGTAATGAATTGAATATAGGTGAAAAGTTCTTTTCTGTTAAGCATATAAAAAGGATGATAGAATTCATACTTTACAGAATAACCTCATTTGTGGGAAATATAGGATTGTCAAATAAACCAAATAACTTCATTTTATATTAAATATAGTAGGTTTAAGGCGTGAGATATTTTTTAAGAACTAAATGACACACCAACTCCACTGCAATTTTTAAAATTAATGTTTAATTAATAGTAAAATAGTAGAGTTTTTTTAAATACAGAAAGGTAAACTACATTTTACCCAAATAAATGTGGTAGGAAAATATATTTAATTTGCTCAAGAGAAGGTATACAGAGAGTGAAAAACTAGAAAGGCAACTCAAAAGCTGAAAATTGTTTTGCAATGGGAACATGCTACTGGGAATCTTTAGAGTCATAAATTCTTACATGTTCCTTTCAAAACAAAGGAGTCATAACTCCATGCACTAAAAAAAATGTATTATCTTGGCACCTGCAAAATATGATTTTACAGTGCTTTAGGCTTCAGATAAGAAAAGGTGCTGGTTTATTTTTTTTTTCTGAAGGTACACAATGTCTGCAATGTCTCAGGTGGAATTTATATGACTTGGGTGCAAAAAGACCTCAATTCTGCTGGTGAATTGAGAAATAATTCCATTAGCCCAAATATGGTTTGCATCGGTGGAATCAGAAGTGCTCTCACCATCAGGGAATTTTGTACCTGCTGAGATGAAAGCAAGGTATGACAAGCTTCCCTGGCTTAAGGAACATTTCTGTTTTGCTAGAGTTCCATCACTCTGTGATGAATCTTAGTGGAACATGTATGTGCTAGAACCAGAACAACAATGCAAGAGATTTTTTGTCTTCTTTGGCATGCAGAAATATTTTACCATCTAAAATTAATAAGAAAACCTTCTTTGCTGTGCCAGCTTGAAACTGTATTGTCACAATAGTCAGCAGTTGTTCTGCTGCTTTAATCTTTGCTCTGCAGTCTCTTTTCACACACTACTGCTGCTTTCAAGATGGGGCTTCCTATGAATTCAATTTAAAAAGTCAGTCAAGTCCCTTCCCTCAATATGCAATATTCTATAGTGAAGACTATGGGTAAAACAAAAAAAATAAATGTAAATGTCCAATAAAAAAAATAGGTAACATACACATTGTCATCAGTAAATGTATGACCATAGCATTCTGAGTATTTCACAAATTTAATGACACCTGACCCACTTCATATACTAACACACCATGCCAAATTTTCAGCTTGCATGAGTTGCTGGAGCTGTATTTTCGTCAATGGAAATACACTTACCATGAGTGATGACAACATTTTTTAATGTTGTATAAATGCAGTGAATACTCTGGTTTGGTTTTTTTGTTGGTTTTTTTTTGGTTTGTTTGTTTGTTTTTTTTGTGGATCTGTAACATGTTGGTTACAATAATATTTGTTAAAAATAAACACCTCAACAACTTCCACAATCCTATCAAATTTGGTTCTTGACATTATTTTCTGCTGGAAAAAAAAAAAAGAAAAATGGTAGTGGAATTGATCCACTGCCTGTGATCTGAGACCAAGATTTTGTACAGATGTGTTGTGTGGTTTCAGTTGTGCTCTCTGAGTGGCCCCAGAGGCAGCACAGCTGTAAGGAATGCAGTTTGTCATGAAGCCAGAGGCACTGCTCCTTTCCCTTCCACAAATCCCTGGATTTTGCACTGCACAAATCCAAATTTATTTAGTCTATATTCTCTCCTTCACTTATCCCAGCTCACTGGTTCCGCACAGCAAAAATTGTCACAAGGTCATGTTAGGAAATCTTTACCAGAAAATGCAAGAACTGGGACCAGTTTTGTCCCAGAGTTTAAAAAATACATTGCACTCACATTGTGAGTTACTACTGATTTTTAGCTTCTCTTGCTTTAAGTAATACTAATTTGACCACAATGTAAAATAAAATTGCTTATGAAGATTATCATCATAATCTTTCTGAAAGTAGTAAGTCAGGTCTTGGAACAAAACTTTCAGAAGGACTCTGTCTTGAAAGGTGGAAGTAGAGAGAGAGAACTGTTCCAGCATGACTGGGTATATGGAAAGCTGGAGCCAGAACTGTTAAAAGTGGTTACACCTAATTCAGTACTTGGTGTTAGAAAATTGCAAAGAAAAGACAGTTGGTTTAATTAGGCTAACACAACAAGTTTCACCCTTCCCTCATCTTAGAACTGCACCCTCATTAAAAAATTAAATAGCTTTATGTTCCTTACAGAGGTTTTATTTTGCTGGATTCCTCCAAAACCAAAAATATCAGTAGAATGAACATTCATCATTCCTAGACTGCTCTAATTTTCACACTCTACTTTTCAGCTTGCTTTTATATGTATATGTGAATGATCTGCCCAAATATTCTGCTGAATACATACTAATAAACTGCATTAGTATTTGCATACCATATGCTCACTAAGGGTTTAATTACAGTTTGTTCCACAAACAAGTATTTTTTAAAAATTAACGTATGTCAGCTAATTATTTTTCCTGACTTATTTACTTTTTCATTTTGCTTCATTTTTAATTTATACAAGACCTCTTTGTGGCCTTGTTTCATTTTCCAAGGAATGATAATAACTGAGGCTCTAATACCTCAAGCACTCAGGCAAATCCTTTAGTTTATCCACCTGAGCTGTCATCAAAGATTTCTGTGTACAAAGTAAGGAAAGTTACACATGAACATAATTTTTTTCACTTTAGATGCTGAAATATACTCATATACAATATTGCACAAACTACACCTTACAAAAGGTAGAGATTAGCCAGAGAAAAAGCCTCATAGCAATCTCAAATTGCATTTATTTGGCAGGATTTTACAGAAGTATATCACTCATCCTTCCACATTCCACATGATCTCTTTAGGGCATGTTCTTACATAGTCATGAGGGTCCATAATAAACACACAAATGCTTGCTTCATATACTTCAAATATTGATTGGAAGATAAAATTGATACCCATGTAGCTGCTCACCAGGATGTGAGAAAGAGCCTGACTAGTGGAGAGCCAAACAGCCAGCCTCAGGACATTGCAGGCTCACTCCTATGGCTCAATAAGCATACTGACAGATCCTGTCAGATTATGTCATTACTCTAAAAACCAGGGTCCTGGGACTCACAGGACACTCAAAGTTAAGAACAAGTAAAGTTAACATAAAGTTAAGGACAAGTTAGTTTTTTTTTAATTGCATGGAACACAATGATGTTTCATGTGAAACTTCTTCCTGATCAAATCCAAACAGAATTCACAGAGAATGAATTTACAGTTCTCACACTGAAGGTCACCAGCAGAACAGGGTCTGCATGACAAAGACTGCCCTTTGGATTACAGTATCATGATACCAAGGATATGCTTGCAGCCTGTGTAGGCAGCCTGGGAAATTCAGGAACATACATCAGAGGCCAGCTTGTACTTCAGCACAGGCTTTCCAAGCTCACCCAGGTTCCTCCACACATGCTTGCCAGGCAGCTTGGCTTCAGTTACTTGAGCTTCAAACCCATGCTTGGATTCCCATGCACCTCTGCCTTTAGTACCCTCTTCTACAATCATGCAGGTGTACTGCTGGCAAATCCAGAAAAAGTAATCAAGGGTGTTGGAAGAACCTCAGCCAGGTAGCCAGAGGGAAACTCCCTATTAACTCCCTATCCATGGTAGTATCTACTGCCACTATCTCTTCTGTTTTTGAGGAATCCTGGGTAGGGCAAAGCAGCAGTGTTTTGCTGGGGTGGGTATGAACAGCTGCTTGCAAAGTACACAAAGTTTCTTTTCATTTTCATCACCAATTATGGTAGGGCATTGGGAAAAACACCTAAAGGAAAGACTAATGAAGACCTGGAATAGCCAGCCTGGGGATATAGAGAAACATCCCAGAACAGGTTAGACAAATAGCTGTGGCAAACACATGGATAGGAGTGGATAGCTTGCCTGGGTGCAGAGACTGAAATAGAAAAAGCCCCTCAAGATCCATTTTTTATACAGATCTGTGTAGACATCATAATTTCCACCAAGTCTTTTCCAGCACTTTCCATCGTGCTGGAAAACAGGAATGATGTTCTGGAGTATTCTCATTGTAGTACAAACCCATTTTCATTTGTACCATCCATCATCTGGAGAGCACTTGGACTCTCCACAGCAGCCTTTTGCATATCTCACCTTATTATTACATTTTTACCCCCATCTTTTCTTCTTCAGCTTAAATAACCCTGATTGCTTCAGCCTTCCCCAGTCAGCTTGGTTTTTATCTCCTAATTTTTGTCTCTCTGCTTTCCACTTACCATGTAATTTACCATCTTTCTTCAGTGCACAGTCCAAAATTATCACAAGGTTCCGGACCTTTCATTTTCCCAAGTAACTAAAACAATCATGTATCTTACAGGCATGATGCTGTTTACCTTCTCTCAATATGATATGCTATAGATTCAGTGTCCCTTTCAGTATTTCCTACAAAAAAGCCAATTCTGTTAGGTGCTTGCACAGCTGATAATGCCTACAAAGGTGCAAAATTTTCCTACCTGAAAAATAAAAAGGATTTCATATCTGATTTTTTAATTTGCTCAGATTATTCCAAATTTATTCCAATTTTTTTATATAAAGAGCTTATTACCAATATGAAAACCAAGCTGTTATTTAAAGTAATGAATAAAATTCATCATAAGTCCCTAGAGAAAATAATACTTCAGTACTTTTTATTATTATTTTACACCCTTTTTGTGAAATATATAATGTGTGGTTTTTTTCAGTATATTGGGATACAATTTATTTTATGCAATAATTTAATATGAACACTCTCCTAAATAACTTGAAAGAACTCTATACAAAAAAAAAAACAAACTCTATTGCACTTAGTAGGGAAAAAATGTGTAAAGATAGTGTTTAAACAAAAACTGAGAAGATTGACAGATCTGGGCAGTAGGAAAAGGGTACAGAATATAAAATATTTATCTTTTTGTGAAGCTTATTTAATTTTCAAGTTGTAAAAAGAAGGGAAGCTTATGAGGCAGTGAAGATGAAATTGTCCCACAAGGTAATCACTTTATAAGAAGTACGTTGGTCATGTTGTGATATGGAATAAGGAACAGAGAAGCACTGAAATGCATAGAAAGGAGAGAAGAATTTGAAGATAAGAAGTTTGAATTTCTCCTGGAAATTCGTGCTGGAGCACGGTATATTTGAAGAGAAGCTAATTGCAGGCCAATTATGGATTCTATTCAGGGCTACTTGAAGCTAAAAACATCTGTACAGTGGCAAGAAACACCAGAGGGCAGGGATTTTGGCTGTTTAGCTGCTGGTGATTGCAGGAAAATGGTGTTGGGAATGGCAAATCCTAGGGACAGAGGGATCACTGTGGCTGCTCCTCTATAGGGCTAATGAGAAGAGACATTCTAGTTCCCAGCCCCAAGACAGGCTACAAGACCTCCAAGGAATTTAAAGCAAGTTCAGTTGAACATTAAGAATCTCAAACTCTTCTGGGCTCTATGAAGAACCTCTATTATGTTGTCCCACTTGAGCCCAGAATTGCTTTGCATAATCCTGCTGGAACAACCCAGCTAGGAAAATTCTACAGGAGAAGCCCATGCAAGAGGAGAGATTCTTCATAGAAGCACAGTGAAAGGCTGCAATAGCAATGTCAAACACACTAAGAAAGGTTTGAGAGGTAGAGGCAGGAGAAAACTGAAACAAAGCAGACCCTCCTTCAGAACCACAGCTAATTATAAACTAGTAGAATAAAATTGCTGGAATATCATAGAATCAGACCCATCAATCTGGAGTCTAGAAGGCACATTATACATAAAGCAGTCTGAAATACCTCCATATGTGACCCCTAGGAGAACTAACATATTATGGAATGTATTGTGAACCCTGACACAGTAAGCTGAAGTGGGATCATGAGTTCTGCTTTATTAGGGCAGGACAGACAGGCAAGAATAACAGTGAGTTGTAAAGAGATGTAGTGGCACCAAGGTTAAACAGCCAGAGTGCAGTGAGCAAACAGTGTGCTCTGTTGCATCCTAGAGCTGTGTTTAAATTCTCTCCACGTGGTGTTTATGGACCCAGAGCAGGAATCTCTGGACTATGAATCACTGCAGGAGCCCTGCATCAACAGGGACTGCAGAGTCTTTTCCAGGTGGTCATACCTGGCTGACTCAGGTCTGGGCTCTGATAAAAACTGGGCAGAGATTAACCAGGTCTGCCCAGCCACACATAGTGATTGCCAGCTAGAACTTGAATGCTAATTTTTTCCTGATTTTACCTTTTCTTTACACCATTTTGCTTTTCTTTCTTTAGGAGACTGGAATTTTCCCTTTACCTCATGTGGTTGAACAAAATTGATTACCAAACTAAAAAGTTTCATCTATACAGAGTTATTAATTTAACTGTCTTTTCTCACCTTCACAGAAAGTGGAAGCTGGGGCAGATTAAGGCTCTCCTGTAATTTCTGTGCTGCAGCCTTGTAGTTCACCACGAGGCACAAGTGAGATGCCTGAACTTTTGTAAAGCACTGGAGCAGATGAAACAGAGTGTAGTTACTGGTACCTACCTCCAAATTTAATAATATTTGATGTGACTTGATAAATTAATATAAGCTAAAATAGAGCATTTTCATTCTAGTGGAAACTTTGTTGGAAGGAGCTGGCTATTGAATATAAAAACATTTTTAATATTTTTTTTGGGGGGGAGGGCAAAAAAGTTTTCCCATCCTAAGCTTATTAGAAAATTGCAGTTATCTGTTTCTCATGTAGAAAAAATGCCAGCTTTTCTGATCACCTCTGCCACTGTTTTTAAAATGTATGGGGCAATATTTCAATCACTCTTATAGCAGTTTGCAATGCCACTTATCTTTTGGTGGGTTGAGATAAAAAACAACTTCCTCTTCTGTGGTATTTCTTAAAATGTGACTGAAGATCTTTAATTGTTAATTTTCAGGCAGCATCAGAAATCTGATTTGTGCTCCTTATTACCTCAACTTCTTATTGAGTTCTAGGTGTCGACTTTCTGTCACTGAAAGTACTCTTCTCCTTTGCAATCTCCTCCTGAGCTGCTGAATCTCTTAAAATCAATTCACAAGATTTTAATTTTCCTGTATGCATTATGCAGATATGTAACTTCATGCACCATTAACAGTAGGTTGATTTGCACTCTTTTAGTTGTCATTGCACCCAAAATACTTACTAGATGAAGATCTCCTTTATGACCAAACTGGTTTGGATTTCTTTCAGAAAAAAAACAAGGCATGTTTTTCTTCCCACCCCAAGGTTTGAACTTGTTATGGCTCTCTTCAGCATTCTTTCATAAATTCTTTTTTTGCTTATTTCTTTACTTCTTGAAAACAATTCTTAACCTTTCTGTATTTCCTTCAACTGTGTGACATCTCCACTCCAATCTACAGAACAGATTATAGTTCTTTTTTTTTTTTATCAGCAAAACAAAAGCCAAAGTAAAGCAGCAGGAAAAAAAACCAGAATAAATTAATAAGGTGTTTTGTGGGTATATAATTTTCTATTCAATATCATTTCCCAAAATATATTCCAGATATGGAGAATGAAGTGAGCCGGAATCAAGCTGCAGTCTGTCACACCACACATTAAAGTTATAGTAATATGATATAAAATTTGATAAAGAGCAAGAAAAGCTTGGAAAAGAAAGAAAAAAAAATACATAAGAAATTAAAAGTTAATGGAAGAAATAAAACCTTTGGGCCCCAGAGAGTTTATTTGGGGTAGAAGGAGAGAGGAGAGAAGAGAAAGGAGGAGAACAAAAGATAAATAAAAGATTGCAAGGGGGAAGGAAAATGGTGCTCTGCTTTCACTGGGAATACTTAAATGCCTCACAAGATGAACAGAGCATTAGGATATGAAAACCTAAAGGGCAATATAATCCCAAAGGGGAGGACTAGTTTCAAAAGAAGGTTTATTAAAACTTAGCTTGCTTTGCATAATGTCAGAAAAAGAAATACAGTGAAACTCTAACCTTTTTTCCTTTTCAACTTTCAGCTCCTTTACGCTTTTTTCCTCTATGATCGCTTTCCCTACCCTGTAGCTTTACTCCTGCTTTCTGTTTATAACCTTTAGAATACTTTCATGAGCATATGCTATAATTCTCTTTCCTTTTCTTTATCTCCTTGTTCCTACAAGCTGGCTTGAATAAAGAAGTCATTATCAGCAAGCCCACAAAGGGTCCAGACATCCACATTCAAGATGTTGTATAGATGATATATTGATCAGTCCTCAATGAGTAATAGCGTTCTAATGAAAAGAGCGTACAGAAGTTAATGTATCTGCTCATGCAAACCACAAATGAAGCATTCTGTGGCACAAAGGGTCTGGCCCTGTGAATTATAATTACTCCCTACAACAATAAAAGTCAGGAGTGGTTTTATTTATTTACCGCAATCAATGATGGTCTGTGGGCTACACATTGAAAATTCGCTTTACAAACCAGCACCCAGACTGCTTGCCTTGTCTGTGTCCATTGGGAATTAACCCTTCAGCTGCCTCTGCAGATCCTGAGATAGCTATTCCTAAATGAAAAGACCACAGTTTGCTTCAGTGCTGCTCAGGGTAAGAAAAGCAAATACAAGCATTCAGAGAGGAGTGACCGTATGTGGCTGCTCCCAGCAGAGACAGCATACATTAAGGCAGGATGAGCATATAAAAACAAAGACTTTCTGTCCTGCACAAACTACTTGGGGAGTCCCTGCTTTGAAAACTGCACCACAACGCTGTGTCATGCACCTTTCACAGCCTGATGGGAGTGTTAATGCTTTAGAACTTTCTCTCTGTCCTCAAAGCAATGGACAGTAGGATAAATTCAATCTATGCTAACACATAGAGTATGTAGCCAAGGAAAACAAAAGAAGCACCATTCCACTTGTTAATTAAATTGTAGGAAAAAGAAAATTTAAATTCTTTTGACACCTATGCTAAAGCAGAATAAACGTGTCACTGTACTTCAGTCAAAGAGCAGAGAATAACAAAAAAAAAAAAGTCTTAAACCCTAAATTAAAATATAATTATGTCACTTTTGTGAATTATGTTTTGCATCTAAAATATTAGTCTGCTAACCTTTCAAAAAGCATTCAAAGCCAGACAGTAGGAAACTTGGAGAGAAAGCCAATGCGGGTGATCAAAGGTGAGAAATAGTTTCTTTGCAAAGAACAACTGAAATCAAGGACTGGTCAGACTGGAAAAGAAATACTGGGGTGGAATGAGGGAGTAGTGGAGGTTCATAAAACCCATGTATGCCTCACAGAAGATGAAATCAGAATATCTGTACTCTCTTTTTCTCATTGTGACATCTAGGAAAACAAATGTGACTAGAAAATTGAAAACAAATAAATGAAGATATTTTTCTGTACAAAGAACATCTTTGCTCATTGTCCCAAGATGCTACAAATGTCAGAAGTTTGTGTGATTTCAAGAGATAACTGATCAAAAGTCATGGAAGAGAACTCCTCAAGATCTATTTCTCAATAAATCCTTAGCCACCAATCACTAAAAGATGGAAAAGGTTCTGCAGGAAGTGCCATTAAATTGCAATGGTGCCTCCTCATCCTGGCTTTTGAGATTTTCCACCTCTGGGTGAGGTTGACCATTGCCTGGGCCAATGAGCTGGGTGCACTTATTAAATCAACAAGAAATTAAAATCAACAACTGACCCATAAAACAAGGTATTATTCTAGGCAACCAACCATTTTGCCAAAAAAATTAAATTAAAATAGGTTCTTTTTCAATGCTTTCACTGAAAGTCAGATCAACACTGAAGCACCATCTGATGTAAAGCCTCATTTCCTGACAGAGGGCTGTAGCATGACACTTGCTCAAACTCACCCATCTGTTTAATTTGTCCCTTATATTTTTCATGTTTCTTAATGTTGTGAAACTGCACAGACTTGTAGTTTGGTTGGCTTGCAGCACCTATGATGCAGAAGAAACAAAGGATTTCCTTTATGGGGCACCAGAATGATATGCAGTGAACTTTTAATTGGTGTGGGAGGCCTTTGAAGAGGAGAAGGGAAGGCTCCAGAATTTCTGTAAAAAAAACAAATTACCTTCCAAGGCTAAAATCTGCACTGATAGGAAATGCAAGCTATTGTCCCTTGAATCCTGAATAATCTGGGTTCTGAATTAATTATATCTTTCCAAAGCTTAACCATAAATAGGAGTTGTCATCTTTTTTTTTTTTTTTTCTTTTCTTGTCTGTTCCCTGCTGTGTGTGTACATGTGTCCTTCTTAAGTCTTGGTAAATCTCTGATTAAGAGCAGGATTAATATAGAAGAATTAAACTTTTAAGATCAAAAAGAAAAGACATTTAACTTTTGCCAACAAGAAATTGTTACTAACAAGCATTCTTTGAGTGAAAGAAAAGCTCCCTGGGTGCAAAGGACTGTTTAACTGAAAATACAGAGTTTTTTTCTTTAAATAAGTAATCTTCAAAAGGGAATATTTTATTTTTCCATTTATTTCCACTTTAATCCCATCCTTTTCCTGCCTCACTTGGTGCCTTCTTATAGAGAACGATATTGTAAATGGTTCTAAAGTGTTATTTCCATTCATCATCTAAGCCCCATATGAAAAGTAATAAATGAGGAATTTTACATTAAAAAATCATTACACCCTTTGTGTTGCACTCTTGTTTATTATTTGGGACCATACAATATAGTTTGAAATAGTTTCAGTAATATTAGAGTGAAAAAATTTATTGTTTTTCTTTGATATATACCATCAAAAAAAAAAGAAAAAAGAAAAAAGAAAGGAGACTAGTTAATCCACTAATGGCATCTTCATATATTTAATTACTGTTGTTTTTATAGCAAGATTTAACTGACCCTGAACACCATTTTTCATATGTATGAGAAAGTATATATTCTGTATATAATGATAGGTAGGTTAAAAGGAGTGCAACATGTAAATGAAATATTAAAACCAGATGCAAGCTGCCTTACCCAAAGTTTCTACATACTTTCAGGATCATTTACAAAAAGACTTTCCCTGACTGCAACAAGAAATCCATAGCTGAGCTGAACTGGTCTCCAACAGGGTCCTGTTTGTCAATTAGGCACAATTATTTTTCTCAGTTCCTTACATAAGTCTGGGAAAATTTCATTTATTTCAGTATTATTACTCTGAATTTCTCACTCCGTAATGAGAAACAAAATTAAAATTATTGCAAATAAAAAAAAAATCTCCACTTTTGAATATTGTAGGGAAAATGTTTCATTTTTTCAGACTTCACAGTATAAGACTGAGATTCAAATTTTCAGTGAATGCATTTTTTATTCTTTTTTCCATCTTTATAACTTCATATGGCAGTAAGATTTTCGACTGCATGCTGTAGCTCAGCAGGTGATGTGCACCTCAGAGGGTAGGCAGAGGTTGCCATACACCAAGAGCTGAGGAAGCATCACCACAGATCTCAGAAAACAAAAGGTTCTCTTCTCAGCTACAGCTGTGATAGCAGTGCCAGAAGCTGAAGGAAACGTGTGGTTTGTTCTTTCATATTTTTACACATGAATTTCCCTTCTGAATATACTGTCACATAATCAGCATCATCACTGGTATCAGCAAGTCAGTTTGATGGTTTCACCAGGTTTGAGAGAGAACCACACTGGAGAGGAATTGTAAAATAGGTGTGAAGTCTATGCAAGGTCTTCCATAAGAGACTAGATTTAATTTGGATATGGAAAGGGAGCACATGAGAGTCACCCTGACTTTTAGGCTTCAGGTCTAAGGTCTTTGACTGAATTGCATTAGACTTGAATTAGGAAATTAAAACAAATTGCAGGAGATACTTCAACCATACCAACAATAAGTGAACAGAATAGTAGGGACAGCGTATGAAATGAAGGGAACTGAAATTCTAAAAAAGATTGAAAACCAAAATCACGATATTTTTAGTGGAAAGAATGTAAGCTTAAGATTCACTTTGTTTCAGTCCGTGCTAGGAATGATTAATGGACAAAAGTCTAGCAGAAAAGTAAACTGCACATTCCTCTTGCTTCTGAATGGTCACAAAGAAGATTATACAGTTCAATTAGAATATGCAATAAATTTGCTATCCAAAGTTTTGCAGATGCAATATTGATGGAGTGGAGAAAATATGTAGAACAAAAATTTACTTTCTGTTTTAGGAAACAGTTCCGGTTTTCTGCATTCTTTGGCTGTCTTCAAAATCAGAAATTAAATGTTAGAACCTTGTATCATGTTTGTTCTTCAGCTTACTCTTCACTAGCAGTCCTAAGAATGTATCAAGAGTCAAAATCCTCACACCCCCTCCCATTACAGGCAACAATATTTTTATAATTCCAGCTTTAAATTTATCTAAAATCAACTTAGTCGTTTGATCCCCTTTGCCCCTTCTGTCTTTTAGTAAGTCTGTTCCAAAACTTCACTCTTCAGATATTTAGAAACCTACTTCTTGGTTGAGATGTCTCAGTTATGTACATTTTTTCTTCATCCAGGTTTGTCTTCCAGTTTATGAACCTCTCTGGTGTTTATTCCTATAAAGTATTTATATAGAGAAATTCTGTTTCTTACCTTTTATTTTTGATGTTGAGCAAACCAGGTTCTTTTATTGTCCCATGTAGAACAAATCTTCACGTCCCTAAATGTATTAGTTTAAATTAATTTTTTTCTTCTCCCTAAACTGCCAATATTTGCAGTGTACCCTACAGGAGGTGACAGCAGATGCAGATATCATCTCAGATGTAGAAATCTGTCTTTGAGATGAATCCATCCCCTTATTTTTGGCAAGATGAGTCTCTTTTTGAGGACAGACAAGCTGTCTCATCCTATTGGAATCCAGTTATTGATGTGACAACGACATTACACTGAACTTCTGCAGAGGAAGGATGTCCCCTTCAAAAAAAGACAGCCAAGGAATATCCCATTTAAATGCCCTTTAAGGATTTCATCTTGAGGCTGATCCCACAACTACTTATCCATATTTTTCCACCCCAACCTTTTTTTCTTTTTTCCTTTTTTTTTTCTGCTAAGAGATCTTCAGGTCAAAAACATCCAAAATGAGGCAATTGAAAACAATGGAAAGGGTCTTTGAGGATATTTTTTTCTTCTGGGATGTGAAGGCATGGCTTGCTTTGTTTTGTTTTGTTTTGTTTTGTTTTGTTTTGTTTTGTTTTGTTTTGTTTTGTTTTGTTTTGTTTTGCTTTGTTTTGAATAGGAAGGTATTTAAGGGCACAAAAATAACAGCTGTAAGAGTAGTGGCCAAAATGGGAGCAATAATGATCTCCAGGTTAAGAGAATGAGGGGCTACAGTAGATGAGGCAGTAGGGGGCCCACCTTAATGCTTGATGTTGTTATCTCTTCCTTCTCATCCTCTAAAACTCTATCTGATACTAAGGCATGGCAAGTAGGGCACATCTCAGCACATTCTAGGGACTGATCTTTTAGATGCCAGGCAGACCCAGAAAAACATCTTCTAGGAAAGTTATGAAATGTGCAGATATTTCTATGGTTCCAGGCAACCAGGAAGGGCTGAGCAGTCACAAAACTACAACCATGGACATTGTAAAAGTGTCAGTATAATGATAGGGATATTGTGTTGAAATAGAATAAAGTCAGTTGGCATATTAAATGTGAAATGCCTTGGAACAAGAAGAATTTTGGATTGATGACTGGAAAGATATGTTAATTCATTAACCCTTTCCCATGTTCCCATGTTCCCAAACCTGCATCCCTCAGCCTTGGAGCTGAAGACATCAGTAAGGGAAAGGCTCCCTTGCATGGGAAGAAAGAGAATTTGACAGTTCTCTGCATCTACTGCTTAGAGCATGTTACAGTGGGGAGCTGATCTTACTATGGGAAACCTGGGTCCCAGAGACTGGTTTCAGTGCACCTGTTAACTCACTCACATGTCCCTTCAGGTCTCAGAAACAGAATTGTGCACACAAGGATGTGAGGTTTCAAGTTGACTTGCACATTCTTTTCTTTAAGACTATATGTAAACAATCCACTGTAAACAAATCAGTCAATTCACTGTGAGCAAAGCTCTTGTCCCATCCTTTCTCAGAATTTTTCCTCAGATTGGTCATTTTTATACCTTAGTAACCTAAGGATCTGCTCTTTCATATGGTCTCCTAAATAAAAAAATAAAACACTCCACTGAAAGTCTTTTATAATACAGCCTGAATAGATCAATGCAAGCATGATTTCTTCAAGAGACAAGTGCAGAAAAATTTAAAGTGAGGAAAAGAGGGGGAAAACACTTAGATATTTTAATACATTTTCTTATCCTCCAAGAGAAAAATAGTTGTCTGTAGGCATTAAATATAGCTCTACAGTGTCACGTTTCAAAATGTTTTGCCCTCTGCCTGAATTTCAAAGTAAAGAACGAAAGGTAGCTGAATAAAATGTATGGGTTTTTTTATATTCCTTGTACATATTTTTGTGCATAGATATAACAGCTAGGTAACCAATTCTGAAACAAATATCATGTGTTTTTACATGCATAAATACATTTACTAGTGATAAATATCATTTTTAGCAGCTACATACCTGTGCTCCTAGAGCACAGTTCCTTTTCTGCTTCACACAGACTACATTCCTATATGTTGCTCTGAAAAATGAAGCTAAAAAGTTTTGTTTGTTTGGCTCCTTGGTTCTTATTTTATTACTAATTCACTGCTGGTAAATTATAATATCTATAATATCAGGCAAAATTCAGAAAATATTAATAAAATCATCACCGAGTTCTTCCTTACCAATATATTAAAAAGTGATTCTGCCAATGTGTCTTTCTCTAAGGATAAGAGGGTAAGAGTGAATTAAAAACAAATGGTTCCAATGAAAAAGGAAATATTAAGGCATAAAACAGGGCAAGAAATGAGGAGTGAAAAAAGTAAAGTCTTAGGGACAGAAAGAAAATGTGAGGGAATGTTCCCAATGTAGAGCAGCAGAAGTTTGTTCTCATATAATACACAAACTAAAACACATATTTGCTCTCCTCTAACAAGGTAAAGCAAGTGTTCTCTTTGTATGGCCTTCAAAAGGCTTTTTCCTCTTGTCTTTAACTACTCAGCCTTTAACATAATCAAATGTAGTTTGTCAAAGCATTGTTCAGAACGGGCCACCTTTTCTCCCAGACACTGAACTAAATATAGCAGATGTGCCCCTTTAATCACATTTACCCTTCAAACCCAGGTCTCTGTGCTTGCTGTGTGTACACCATGAGCTTCAGTATCTTTATTGCCTGACCCTCCTACCTGCAGGGTACAGGAAAGAAGGGAGAGATGGTTTCACAATGCCTTCACTCTCTGCAGCTCGTGTTACAAGTTCAAACCTAAAACCAACTCATGCAGAAAGACAAAATATCTTCTGAAGAGTGCCCCAGCAAATAGCATTGAGACAATAAATATTTTCATCTAATACTTGAAATAGTTGTCTATGTATGTGCTCCTTTCCATGTTTGCTTCAATATTTACCCTCTTCTCTGGGCCAATGATCACCTTTTATATCTTGAGTGCTGAAAATGTGTGGGAATATCAGATCAAATCATCTTACATACCAAGTTTTCAGCTTGCATTTATGTATACAAAGAGAATTGACCATTATTCCCACTGGCCTGGAAAGGTTCTGTGTGCAACCAGACTTGTGGCTGCTCAGGAATCCAGAGTAACACCATGAGTGAGCTAAGTGAGGTATGAGAGACATTCTTCTTCCCTTTCCGTGAGGTAAAACCTGCATAAAATATTGGTAACATCTTACTGCAATACTTGGGAGCCACTTCAGCCCATTTCTTGTGTGATTTATAAGGAACTCACTCCTGAGCATCTGTCACACACCATCTCCTCACCACTCATCCTCTGCCAGGGGTGGTCTCTTATGATCCCTTTCAGATGCACTAACTGTTTCAAGGTCTTTTCCATCCATATTCCTCATATGATCAAAGTACATATGTTTGTGCTGTCTTCCCATCTTGGAAACATAGAAATTGTCTTCCTTTTTGACACAGGAAATATGTAGGCCCTCACCAGCACTATTTTTAAGAGTCCCCCATGGTTTCTTTGTGATCAGCATCTATCTTTCATGTTTTTTGCTCCCAGGAGAACAGGCTATGGAAGAACTACATTTTGCAACAAATTTTTGTACATTCTCAGATTCCATCCTTTCCAAGAATTTTGTGAATGGATGAATAAGCCATTTTTAATTTTATTGCAATTTTTTTTAGAAAACCCTTCAGTTGAACACACTTTGAATTAATCTACTGCTTCTACAATATGACCATTATGTTTGGGCATTATCCTGTTTCTAGAAAAGACCTAGCCTCCATAGCTTCTAGATTTGACCCATCTTCAGGTGATCTCATGCCCTTGCTTGATCTAGAACCCTGGTGCACAGTACAGGGCATCAGAAATTTTAAGGAAAAAATGCTAATTCACCAACTTACTTGATACTACCTATCTACCTCTTTCTTCCACTTTGTGAATCCTCACAGGACTTTTCTTATAGTACTTTCTGCATATAATCTGAAAAGTCCAACAGGTAAGAATACAGATACTCACTGCCACAAACTGCAGACAACTATGCAGGTGGTCATTAAAGCAGGAACTCCATGAGATGCTTTGGAATTTGGTTTATCAGCCAGCATCTGTCAAATATCGACCTTTCTGAAAAGTATCAAATGTTGTAAATTATCAGCTAAACAGGTGGTTAACAGGTGGTCTCATTTGTACTGTTTCGTGTGAGGTGTATCTTGCTTTCATGTCTTCTCTGGGAAGACACCAAAAATGATACATTTCCCTTCCTTTTGCAGAGCTGATGGCTCTGCTCCATCTCATCTTTTTTGTTCTCTTGGTCTCCAGTACAAGTTGCTCTGATGAGCACTCAAATAATCAGAATTTACTACAAAGAAATATAAAGAAATTAGGAATTTGTCTAAAAAATTACTCTAAGAATGTTTCAATATAAAAAAAATATTTTTGGTGGGGTGGGGTTTTTACTTTTATTTCTATTCTTATGGAGGTGTAAGGTAAGTTAGTAGAGAAAATTTTTGTTCAAAAGTTGACACTGGTTAAAATTATATGATAATTTTGTTAAGATAATGGTCTGGCTCTGTTAATAAATAATTATTTTCATATTCATATTTAATCAGCTTATTAATGTGTAGAAATAAACAAGTAAAAGCATTTTGGGGGAGTAGAGATCTTCCACCTGCTGATTGAGACATTATATCAGGCTTTAATTGCTCCTATACACATACACACACACACACACACAAAATTTTTAGGAAATACAGTGAGAATTATAAACAGAGAATAAGCAAGTGACACAGTTTGATGAAAAGACTGTATTTCTCAAATAATCCTCATCTTGGGACCATAGATTTGACCCATATTCATGCACATGGGTAGTCACCAGGATAGAACCAGCAGTGGGTTAGAATTTTGTGTCTGCTCGGGTGTATTCCAGATCCCATAACCACCAAAGTCACGAATTAGGACAGTCCCATCTCTGCTACAATGCAGGAACACAAATACCCTAAAGGACTAAGCTTTATTAAAGCACAAATTAGAACAAGGAAACTCTGAAAACACACAATTCAAACTCAGTTGGAGAACAAGACAATGGCCAAAAAAAATATATATTTGAAGAGGAAATCTTCTGCCCTTCACCCTTTTCTCAGCAGCTGGCAGTAGTTTCCTGAAGAGCACAGTCCCCCCCTCTCCTGAGGGGTAACCTGCCTGTGGCCCCCCTGCCTGGAGTGTGGCTGTGGGTCTGTGTCCTGCTGCAGGGCACAGGAGACTCCTGCCCCACTTCCCACAGCACAACACTCTCCTTGTGACAGCAGCATTTCTCTTGTGCCCACCCTCTTACAGGTTTTACCACAGGAGGGAGTGATTTTTCACATTTTATATTGAAGTTTCTATTAAATTATATGGTTTTTTAGAGTAACTTCTGTGGAAACCTATTAATCTCTATAGCAGCTTTTTATCTCTATTAAGTTCCATATAATTTATTTTTCCATAAGGATAGCCTTTTATCTTCATTTGTACTATGCAAGGGGGAAAGAGAAGAAAGATTTCAAAATCAAGGAATAACAGAAATATTAAAAAATAGCAGGAAAAAGGACTTTATTTGGTATTTATTTCACTATTAAGGGAGTGAGTTTTTTCAAAGCTTGGTTTCTCACAGTTTCAGGGACCAAACCATTTTTTAAAATTAATTTTTAATAATGTGTAATAATCTGAGTGGCACTGGTCTGTGTGTGGAATTAGAATTCCTCTGATAGAAAAAGAAATATTTGTGCAGAGTTTTATGAGCAAAGTTGACCTGAGGCTTCCCGAGGCTGATTGAGAAATTGCAGTCAACGAAGATCCTTAACCCCTTCCCAGCTCCATTTTTCAATATACTAAAGAAAAAGTCTCTGTGGTTTAACATACAAAGAAACTAACAAAGGCTTGAAAAGAGGAATAATTCGTATATGATTACTAGATATTCATACTCCTTTTAAATTTGACTTAAGGACCAAACTGGTTTTTTAAGCACAGAAAGCTGTGAACCTTCATTTATGTATTTTAGAGCCTTATTTAATAGAGCACTACATTTCAAACAAAATGTCCTGAGGTCACTTTTCTACTACCAAAGAATTTGCTGTTAATTTCCCTCCCTTTGGTTAAGAGACCAGGGCAGCAATCAACAAATCATATTTGATAGAGACCCAAAGTAAGTGTCCAGGAAACTGGGCAGTTCTGAACTGATAGCCAGGAGGGGGGAACCCTGAGCTGAATGTGCCTAATGCTGACAATAACCATGGAGCTAGCCATCCTAATTCTGCCTAGAAAAGGCTGAGTGTTAGCAGGGGTTAGGGAGAATATTTATGAGACCTAAAGATAAAGACCCTGCTAATGTTGCTGCCTGTTGCCACACATTTCCATTAACCTGCAACAACCTACCAGTGGGCCAGCTCTGCGGGTGTTAATGTCCATAAACTTTTTCATCCAGTCAAAAGTGTTCTGCCAGGGCATTGTAACCTCAAAGCTTCCCCTGTTTCAGCACTGCTAGGGATAATTATATTTATTAATGATTTCCGGTTACTCAAGGATACTGAATCTGCAGTGCAAAGAATGCACCCCTTAAAACAATGCTGAAAAAAAAGTGAAACCATCACTATCAAGGAAAACTCCTAATCTCTATATGTTGCCAGATTTAAAATTCAAAATTCTATGTTTAACCCAGTGAGAAATATGATCAGGAAATCATAATGTAAAACAAGAATCCTGTTGCATACTAGTAAATTATTTTATGTATACTGTCATATAAAAATATTTTCATTGTAGAGTTTCTGTAAAGTCAGCAAGGTTTTACACAACATCATTTTTTAAATTAAAGGTTTTTGCAAAAGTTGCTTAAAAAATTGAAGATGTGTAAATTCTTTAGAAGAGTCCACCTAGAAATGAACTTCCCCTGGAATATTTCACTGTATGGTCATTACTTAAAGGAAATAAGTATGATGTGCAATTTAATTTTCACCCATCATCTGACATCTTTGACATTAGAGGACTTGAGGCCTACATAATGGAAAATTTATAATCCTGTTGCAAAAAAAAAAAAAAAAAAAATTGAAATCTAACAAATTCTGCTTATCTATAATGCTTAACTCTATACTACCTGATTTAGGAATTAGAAGAATGGGGAAGTGGCAGGAAGACCATGCTCCTAGGTGCACTCTATGCCTTTTCCTAGAAATCCTAATGACAGTGCCCTGGGGTAAATGTGATTTTTGCTGCTGAACTAGTCTTGGGTCAGGATATTACTGGAGATGAGGCTCAAAGTGTCTGCCAGGATTAGGAAAAATAGAAATACTTTATAATATGTTAGCCACTGTGTTTTAATTCATATCCTTGAAAGCATTGCTCCACATCTGCTGGTGTTTGCTGGTCCAGTTGGAACTCACTGGCAGCAGCCTCTGCTCAGCCACCAAAGTATTTACAAGAGATGCTGACACACCTGAGAGCAAGAGAAGAATCACTTCATAAAGGCAACACTTTTCTGAAGCTAGCCTTAAATAAATGCACACACAGGAAAATATGTTAGAAATGTGTGTTAGGCTAAGAGGAAGAAAGGTTTCCTGCTCATCAAAGAAGACAGAGGGGATATCAAGGCTGGCAGGGACAATGTGGAAGAAACCTGCACAGTTCTCTAGCAGCACAAATCTTGCTCTGATGGCACAGTGAGCTATGTGCAAGCTACAGCTTGGCTGAATGGCACCTGCAGGAGACCTTAGACAGGGATAGGGGCTGTACGGCTGGCACATCACTGGTGCTTGGAAGGTTGCATGCCCATGAGAGTGAATCAGGATAAAGGTATCAGTTTTCTGTGCAGGATTCAGAGTGGGACCAAGATGGAACAAAGTCAGGCATGACAAACTTAGGTGAAGGTTTTTTCATTAGTTCTCACACAATTTACTCACCTTTCTGTTACTTGCCTACCTACTTGCCAAGAATTCTCAAAGAGTTTATTGCATAATTTTTTTAATATATTAATAACAAAATTTTTCAGCTACTGCAGAAACTGTGTCATTTTCTTTCCTAATAATTTTTGTATTAAAAATTTACCTATAGGTAAATGTATAGGTAATAGCACCATCTGTACTGATGGACCCAAAATAGAAATTATGTTGTCTACAGTAAAGAAGTTAGAAAAAATATGGCAGATAAAAATGAAAATGCTTCTGTTTGGGTGGAATGAAAAAAGTACAGCTGTTAGTTACATATCCTTAAACATGTACCTTTTTAAAATTCAGTCTCCCACTTTTGGGCTGGTGTTCCACCTTGCATCTAAATAGAACATGAAAATCCCTGCTCCATCCAAGTTCCAGACAGGTGCCCCTGTATTCCCTTTTTTGCTGAGGTTGGATGCACATGCCAGTGCTGATGCTGACATGAGAGAAGTGGCAGAAAAGCATGGTGAGACACCAAAGATGGCAGACAAGAATTACCAGCTTTAACAGCAGACAGCACTTAGATTAGCTTAAACCAGTTACAAATCCTCGACCTCAGGTTTCACCCAAATTGAAATTATATTTGATGAGGAAAAGGCCATCCTTTTGTTTATATCAAGGATAAAGGTGCTAATATTTCAACTTGTAATAGTTTTAATAAATGAAAAGCACAGTTTTTCTGAAAATTCTCTAGAAGTGAGGAGGAAAAGCAAATAATATTAATTCACAAAGTTTAAAGTAAATAACATGGTATAGTGAATGTTTACTCTTAAGAGAGCAGGAAAGACCATCTAAGTCTACATAAATATCAACAATATTTATGTGTTCACACCGGCAGAAATCAGTTTTGCCATTTCAAGCTCCCTTATGTCTCCGATCTCTTAGACACACAACTGGCCCTTTGAATTTAGAGTACTTGGAAGCATGTTCTAACTCAATGGCAGAGCTCTCAGCAGGAGAAAGAGGCAGTGCTGCCACTTCTGGGAGAGAAAGGAGGCCAGTGACACTCTGTGGAAGGTGAGGCTGCCCCGTGCTGCACTGAGCGGGATGCTCTGCAGAAGGTGCTGCAATTTGGCAGCAGCTCAAGGGCCAGAAGAAACTGCAGGGTTATGCCATCACACTTAGTTTCCCTTCCCTCTCCCAAGGACACCAACCTGTCCAGTATCTTCTTGAACAGGTTTTCCTTGTGGGAGACAAGTTCTTCTGACTGGAGAAGGAAGGACATGCTCCTCCTGTGGGGTCTGGAGCTGCCCTGGCCTCACTCTGTGTGATAGGACTGGAGGAGGAAGAGCTCAGAAGGAGCAGATGACTGTGCAGAGCACTGAGGAGAAGCTTCACACCCCTACCTGTTGCCCTATAGATCCTGGAAATCCCGGTTGGTGGTAAAAGGGACAAGTGATGGTACCCCCAAGACCCTGTCATGTGTGCAAAGCAGTCTGGTTATGCCAATTCAGTTATCAGAGGGTCTCCAACTGTCCAACCCCTACTGCTTGTCATGTGCACAATTGAGTTTCAAATGTCTTGACCATTCAGACAGCCTCATACAGGCTTCAAAATACCACCACCCTCACATCATCTTGCTGTGATTTTTATGTGAAGGTGAGTTTATCCTGACAAGAAGGGTGCAGGAGATGTAAGTGGGAGGATGTGGCAGCTGACACCATGGCAGGGTTTGTGAAACAGAGACATCTACTGGCTAAGCTTTGGGGGGAGATGTTTTGTTTTGTTTTGTGACTTCACAGTGCAGTGCTCTCCACCTTTTCTTTGATCTGAAACATTAATCTGTTATGATAGGCCTGTCACTAATCCATGGCCTCAGAAAATATGCACACGTGTTAAAATGAGTTTTGCCATAAATTATTTAGTGATTTACAAAGCAATGCTCAATATGTGCCACCAGGTGATTTTTAAACTTCTTTATGCTTACAGTATTTTTAAACAGCCTTAGTGAAAATTAATCATTTATCACAACATAGAATCACTAAAGCTTGTGGGAGTGCTACAAGGTTTTAGGGAAGTCTATAAAGAGAGAAAGGCAGGAATACTTTATCTGGCCACCAAATCTCATCATTTTCAGCTCAGCACCATAACTACTCAAGTTACAAAAACTGTATCTTGCTTGCTCTTTAGGACTGAAAGCATGATAAAAGTGAGTAAAGGATCCTCCAAAAAAAAAAAAAAAAAGGAATATTGTACTTCATGTTGACATAAAGCCTATATATTCCTACCTGGTGAGAAGTAATGCAATGATAGGAGGATCTTCAGAGGACTAGAGGTTTGAGACATTGTAAGCAAACTAATAAAGCTTGATTTTTAATTATATATATATATATATATATCCATTCTTCATATGCCTGCAAAAAACAGTCTGGAAATTCTTGTATGTACAATTTTTGAGGTTTTCTCAGTATCTCTTTACTCCAGGCAAGCTAGAAATAATATAAGACTTGTCTTGCTGACCAGAATCTTTTGGATAAATAATATTTTTACATTGCCTCCATCTGGATTTAGCACACAAAGGAGAGAAAATATTTTTTAGAAAAAATTAATTCTTGTTATCTATGAATAGAGTGAAAAAATCAGCTGTTTTCTTTTTAATTAAGGTGTTTAATTCAATAAAAAATAACTACTTGCTTGAAAAAACTGAAAGGGACATATGCCATCAAAAAAATGCCACTTCCATTAAACTTGTGACTTTTAGTAAGCCAGTGCTGTGTGTATTTGAGGAACTAATGCTCATCTGTGGTAGTAAGGACCATGTAAAATTATTAGAGGTCGTAAGACAGGTAAGTAGACAGAAAGACAGACAGGTATGCAGGTAGGCAGAATCCCTTCAGCTTTTGGATTGCATTTCATTTCAGAGCCTCTAATCCATGATGTCCTCTTGTGAAAAAAAAAAAAAAAAAAAAAAAAAAAAGTTTATGCTAAAATGCAGCACTGCTTCAATGAATTGTATTTATTCACTAAATTATTATGCCTGCTGGAACATTCCCCAAAGGACAGAAATATTCATTTAGAGACTTAAGTGGGAAGAAGTTCCCTATGAAACTTTCTTCTCTTTCCAGTAATTCTATTGCTAAAAGTGAGCACTAGCTGTGGCTCACCTCTCAAAATGCATGTAGTATCATGACTGATGTCACTCTTTGGGGTTAAGCTAGGGTGGTAGGAGCCAGTTTGGGTCTAATTGTTGAAATGTATGCTTAGTTCAAGTTAAACAATAGACCCATAGGAAAAAAAAAATCAGCACAGAGGTGCTGAGCTGTGAAAAGAGTGTTGTTTTGGGCCCAGTCGCCTGAATAGACTTGTTAAAGCCCATGGCTGATGTATGCTAAGCAGAGCCAGGCAGTATGTGGAGAGAAAGGGAGGGCAGGCCAGTTGAGCGGGCACATCACTCTCTGAGCCAGGGCACACACACTTTGATGGCTCCTTTGGAGGTATGAGTGAAAGCCAAACCTCTGTTCCCTCCTTTTTTTCATTTCTGCCATGCAAAGATAATCAGGTTTATGTAAAGTATGTGTGCTCTTTTGACAGTCCACGATATCTCATTAATTCAATCACACCAAACACCATTGTTCCCAAAGTGTTTGAAATGCGGATAGGCATGGAGGCTTTCTTAATCCTGTCAATCAATGTTAACATTTTTCTTGCAGTTGCCATGGCCAGGGCCAGAGTTCATGAAAACACAGAATAAGAGCCAACAAAACAAGAATAAAGACTTATTTGAGATACTCTTTTTAAAGGACATCTACCATGCACAAAACATGGGAAGTAAATGTAGACAAGTTTGGACACTATGGCTCACTGAGAGGAAAAAGGGGGAAAAAGAATTTGAAAATCAAATAGGCCTATAAAAACTTGACCCAAGAGTCTCTGGGAAAAACCCGATGAATTGCTCCCTAGTAGAACAATGTTCTTTCTTTCGTGCGTTCTCCAGGAGTACAATGCTCAATATATTATAACACATGCCACTGATGTCTTTACACTGTTGTAAGCCAGCTCAGACCATCGGAATGCTGATCACCGACAACAAGAGATTGTGCGGCGGTAATTCTCTCTTTCTCCCGCTCAGCTACAAACAAGCACTGGGAAAATTATTCATGCATATAGACCAACAAAGCAGAGATGGGAGATTTGCGATGTCACGCAGCGAGATCATGTGACAAACGTTCAAATAAAACCCCCAAGCCTTCACCCTTTGAGACTTTGTAAAATAACCAATTTATCCCTCTGAATGTGGCAGCCAACGTGTCTTATCGCGCTGGTGGAAATCACAGCCATTGCTGCGCTGATTAATGAGACCGCCGAGCACATGCTAAACAAAGAAACACAACAATTACATAATTACCCAACTGCTAAAGCCATGAGACAAAAGTCCTCATTGAGACTTTTTACAGCTCTGCTTATTCCTAGCAGGCCTCAGGCAAGCTTATATATACTTCTTAATCAACTCAGAGAAAACGTGTGCCATGAAGACATACATAGATTTTTACTTAAGTGCATGCAGAACTTTTGGACATCCATGGAGGTGCTTTGTTTGCACTTTAAAGCAAATTTCATTTGCTTTAAAAAAAAAAACAAAAAAACTAACAAAATAAAACAAACAACAAACCAAGCAATAAACTCAACAACAAGAACTTCTGTGTGCCTGGAGGTGTACCTAGAACAGCTGTTTTCTTAGCTGTGCAAAGGAGAAAAGCACCAGCTCCTTGGAAGTTGTCCCAGATACCACTTCAAGGTTTGTTCTTCAAGATCTCTGCAAGAGAGATATTCCTTTTGTCACTGGCAATTATGGAGTGCTGTGTTAGCATTGTGGCAGATGTCCACTGATCTAGAAACATACATCCACACAGATCAATAAAGCCTGACATGATACAGAGCACATTGGTGGGATGGCAGAGCAGACCAGCCTCTCTACTGAGAACAGCCCTTCCATGCACTAGAGTGAGTCTGACTCTTGTACTTGTAAGCACATAAGGAGAAAAATGAAATTTTTACCTTTGTGCAAGAGAAATGGAACTGGGGTACTGTGTCTTCATCAAATGATTATGCTCTTTAAACAATGGTGGAAATGTTTGAGCTGTATTGATGTCCTGTCTTGTAAGAAGGCAACACCTGCTCCTCCCAGAGATTCCAGGTTCGTCACTCTGAGTATTCAGCTGCCAGGTATTTGTAATAAATCTTCCACCTTAAGAAGTCAAGGTAAAGCATCTCTCTCCAGAGGTGATTCCCATTAGATTTCCCAAAATTACCATGAGAACCTAAAGGACTTAGATTTAAGTGTCTCTGTTCTTCATTCCCATAAGTATTCTTTCTTCTCTCCCTGGTCACACACTGAGTTGATATTCTCCAGGTGAAGCCATTGCAACCACAGCACTCTCTGAACTGGGCTGTCAGCAACATGGAGCTGCAGATGCTAAAGATTCTCTCTAAAAAGAGGAAGAACTGATTATAGAACAGGCAACAGAAACCAAGGCAAAAAGGAATTCTCAGTTTCTCTTTCTATCCTTGTGCTGATCAGGAGGAAACTAAGGTCTCTACTGCATGTTTTCAGATGAACCAAAGGTCACTTCACAGAGGCAGAGCATATGACTTAGAAACCTCCCCAATGAAATGCCAGGAGTTTCCACACAATTTTAAATCCATATGGATTAGCAGATTTCTTAACAACGCAGAATAAAGTTGTTTGGGGTGGAAGATTGTTTGGGGTTTTTTTATTTATTAGTTTTAGCCTGTAATATCTGCAAGATCAAACAATTTAATATATGGGAGGTCCTCTACTGTGGTGGCTGAAGCATGAGACTGTTTTTTCTTTGATAAGAGAAAAAGAATAAAAATTAGTGAAAGTTATGGCTACGTGTCTATTCAAGAAATATAGCTACAGCTGACATAATGAAAACAAGTTTTCTGTTGCAGAGTATTGCAATAGCTTTTGTCTCCTACTCACATGTCTGTAGTGCTTTAATTATTATCAAGTATCATTGTCAGAATATTCTAGTACTTAATACATAACAATTCTTGAAATCAACAGCTAAGAAATTAAGTGTACAGAAGATGTTATAGCCAAAATTGGATAAGCAAATGTGTTCTGGAGAATAGATGATTATATATTGATTGAATTGTTATGATTACCTTATATTTAATTCCAGTAGATAGGTCTTATTTCTGAAAATATCTTCAGCTGAAGATAACCTGTGAGTCTGTCATGTTTTCAACATTGCCTATCTCCTTTTTTTCCCCTGTTCTGCACCAACATTCCTTCACTCCATGTGTTCTGTTTGACCCCTATTGCTTTCCTCTTGTGCATAAAAGAGAGTGGGAAGCTTTGGTCACTCCACAGCTCTTTCCCCACTGCCTCTAGCTGCAATACAACTCCATTTTGGAATATTCATTCAAGAGGAAAGAAATAAGCATCACCTGCTTTTTAATGTCTCTTTGATGCTCTTATCTGACTATTTATATATTCACCTGGAATTATGACTGATGAATCCATCTTGGTCCCACCCCACGAGTCTACATTAGTTTGCCAATGTGGTTGCAGCAATAAAGCTGCACAACTAATTTACTACAAAGGCAAGAAACTAAATACTTAGAATGTCAAATGAATGACATTGTTACAGTTGTCCACAGACTCCAAAGATGTCATAATAATCCTTTAAATGATTTTCACAGTATTTATAGACATTAATAGACAGTAGGTCCATTCCCTGTTTCCTAGTTGCCTGATTTCCAATGGAATCCCGAAGTTATGCAGTATTCTACACATCACCTAATGAGTGCTGAGTTTGGAGACATAAGCACTCCACTCCAGCTATTTTCTGCTGATAACAGTGCTGCCAGGACATCCTGTCCCACCTGCTGTCCATCAGGCTCCCCAGGCACCTGTCCATAGAGCTGCTCCCCTGCAGGCACACAAGCCTGTAGTGTTGTAAGGGGCATCTTATTCCCAGCACACAGCCTAATATTTGTCCCTGTTGCATTCCACAAGGTTCTTCTTGGCCCTCTTCTCCAGCTGGGTACCTCTGAATGGGACTCCTGTCCTTGAGCACAGTGAGTGGTCCCCACAGCTTTTGTCACCTGAACACCTGGTAAGACTGGCATCCATCAGCTCCTCCACACCATTTCTGAGAGGGTTCAGTCCCTCATACACAGCCTGGCAGCTCTCCACTGGTCCCCAGCCTGAAGGCAAAGCTTGACCCCTTAATTGCCATCCTCTGAGCCTGGACATCCTACACTTGTTTTCATCCATCCAGTTTTCCATCCATCTGGTTAAGTCTGGCTGACAGCTTGAAGATCTTTATAGCATAAAAACATTACAGACAGACCTCAAAATTGTGAAAACACTAAACCTTTTACTATCACAATTTTCTCACCATTTTTCTTCAAAGAATAAGAAAACAAAAGATTTTATTTCTGGACTTCTATGAAGGTATAATTTTCTCTGGAGAGATGTCCTTGCAGCTGGCTTCAAGTTCCTATAAGCTCAGGAAAGAAAAAAAAGGGGAAAAAAAAGTAAAGAGATAAAACTTTAGAGAGGCTTAATTACACTTTGCTATAACATATTTATAGTTGCCAGATGAGCACTCTCAGAACTAATTTTAACACCTCATTAGAATATATATTTCAACCCAAATTAACTAAAGGCATTAATCTTCTACACATATACATAAATCCAGACTGCAACTCTTTTAACTTTTTTCCTTTATTATAATTTAACACTGCTTTTAATATAAAATGCCAAAAGAATATTGGTTACACTTTTCCATTTGCAAAACAAAAAATATTCCATAATTCAAGAGCATTCTAAATATTTTACCTGTAATTTTTAATTAAAAGACCCAAGTATACCTCAGAACATAACTCTGCCTTCAAAGGGGGGGTGGGTGAAATGCACAAGATCACATCTGTAAGAGTGAACATGCTTGAGAAAAGATGAGAACTTTAAAAAAAGAAAAGGATGAGCTTTATAGAGGTTGTTCTGACAGCCTAATTAGAGCAAGAAACAGACACATCAAATACTTTAGGTAATCCCTTCTCTCCCCCTCCCTCAATTCAAAGCAGCTTCTTTCTCCACTCCAACCTGAGCCTGAAGGAGAAGCACACAGCAATTCCTTCTCCTTCATCACTCACACCTCAGCTGTTGAACAAACCTTCACTCCTAACTACCAACTCAAGATGAAGTTTTCTTCATGAAAATGGATGAAGAGCATGAATGAAAGCACTCTGTTCCTTCAGCTGATCACACATCTCCACTTATTTCTGCACTTCTGAGAAGGAGAATATTAGATAACCATTTAATCTCAGCTCATGGTCATAAATGCAAAGCAGCTACAGCAGTTTAAGACATTGCCACCCCACATCTGGTCAGGGTCAGGGCAAAGTAGGAGAGATTAGCTGTAAAAATGCTGGCACTGAAGTGAAAGTCTCTGAGTACTTGCTCTGTGAGGTGTGATGTCTCAGCTGGGGGCAACAGTGAGCAGGAAGATGTGGTGATTTCCTCAATTGTGACAGCAGCTTTATGAACTCACCTGCTTTGAGGATATTGTGGATTAAAGTTCTTGCAAGTACAGCTGGAGCATCTTACAAAGCTACAGCAGCAACTACAGGGCAAAAAGACATAAATAGACACCAAGGTCAATAGCAGTTTAGTAGATTATCCCAAGCAATGAGGACTGTAAAGTGTTTACCAGCATGTAAGGAGAAAAGAGGGAGCTGGGCATGGCCACCCCAATATGCTGCTACCAAAGGCCTCACAACACTTCTACCAAGGTTTTAAGTCTCACACTTCTGCTGTTAGAAACAGCTGGCAAAAAAATTCTGAAATTTATTGTAATCCTGGTGGGGCTTTTTTTTTGTTTTATAATCACATTCATATAAACACAAAAGGGTTTTTGAGCTTCATTGTTTGTGTTTTAGGTTCCTTTTTGCGTGATGGTTTTTTCTCCCTGGTGGTATTCTCTTCTGTCTGTCAGGTATATTTTGAAAAATAAAATGTTCACCTGAGAAACCAGAACCAAACACCATTAAGCAAAACTAGGTAGTTCATCCTGGGAATGATCATTGAAAAGAAATGTATATTTATCTTTGAATTTCTTGTATTGGATTTTTTATACTCAGAGGTACTTGAAACCACAAATATTTTTATGGCACACAGAGGTATCTCTTCCAAAGAGTCTTCAGGGATTGGAGAGCAGTTATATTGAAAGATGGCAACTGAGACATGGCTGTTTGCAATTGATTTTCATCAGGTTTAGAAAACAGCTTGGCAAGACACTGTAAGTGCAGCAAAATGCATAACACCTAGTTCAGTAGTACCTTCTCTCTGTGAAATAAAGAAGCTTCCCTAAGACCTGATAACAACTAATATGGAATTGGACTCTGACACATAATAAATCCATCCATTAAGAGGGTAAAGAGAGCTCAGATTTCAAAAACTAGGAATACTGCAGAATGCCCTGTCAGTCTCATGTTGGACAGGATTTGGTTTACTTTTATGACACCACATAAAGAAGTAATAGGTTATAAAGCTTTCAGAGCCCTAGCATAGGTGGCAGAGACTTTATGCCCTCTCTGCTCAAGTGGATGGGAAACAGATGCCAGAACCCTTTCCTACACACTCTCCTCTGTGTCAAAAACTGTCAGAGGAGTAGAGGAACGAGCTGCTTTGTAAAGCTGATATATTTGGGTTTGGCCACAGTCTGTTCAGAGATGCAAGACCACAACTGGACACAGATCTGATTTCCAACAATAGCTGCTAATCCTTTGCAAGCAGTGAAATTACAGGCACCAAGTTTATTCTGGCTGAAAACTGTTTATTAGGAAAGTATAACTTCAAATGCAGTTAAATTTTCTTTCAGTCTGACAGAGGTTTCAATCTTCATCTAGCTACTCCTTCACTGGAGGGTAGTCTAAAGATTTTACTAAGTTACATGCTTCAGTTATAGGCAGGAAAGATAAAGGCACTACTGAAAAAGCTGTATCAAATAGCTGCAGGGGGTCCCAAAATTTATGAATAAAAATATTTTCAAGCTTTGATAAGGAAACAGCTGACCAGAACTTTTCAGTACTTTTAGAAAGGAATGCATGGAGGAAAATAAAGGTTTTATCCTGGTAAGGATGATCTCTCAGCTGTCAAAAAGTGTTTACCTGCTGGATGTTACACTTGTTCAGCACGTAGAATGCAATGCTTCCACAGTCCTCACATGCTTCTCTCTGTGTGCAGTAAAAGGGGACATGGACATGTTGTACAAAACGTTAAATAACTAAAAATGCCCCAGAAAATTAATGGGCATCAGAGGGAACAGAGTTCTTGATCCACATGAATGTGCACAGCGAAAGTGTAGATAAATTTGGATTAGCAAGCAAAACTGAGCCCTGTTGTTAAATAGCACTTGATTCCATTAGACTGTGTCGGATTGTTAAAAATGCTAACATTATGTGTGACTATTCATTTTCATCACCTGCTCTTGATTAATCCAGTCCTAAATGGCATCTGTGGACCCTGCCATCTCATACTACTTAATTAAATTAGCAACACATTTGTCTCCCCCGTTTTCCTATCAAAGGGTTGTGCTCAGGAGAAATAAAACCTTTGTTCACTGCATCTCCGTATAATTTACACTCCTTTTTCCCTTTTTCCTCCAGCTCCTGGCTCAGATGCTAAATTGTAACTGGTAATAGGGAGCTATTAGGTCTAGTGAAGCATGTCAAAGAAGTCAGTAGAAAACTAGACCTGAAAGGAGGCTTCAGATCTCATAAAACAGGGTCAAGATTCTAGATTCAAGATTAAATTGTACCAAGTTTCATTCATTTTGCGATTTTTTTTTTTTTAAAAAGCATATTACCTTTACATATATATATTTGGGGCAGAAAGATGGGAAAAAGGCTGAAAGAAAAGAGAAGGAGAGGGAAGAATGCTGAAATAGGTAGAAAACCTTTTATTTAGGGTTTTTATTTTTCCCCAAGAAAGTAAAAAATATAATTGTCAATAACAGGTACCCTTGTCCGAGTAATAGGCCACAGTATATTGTATCTCCAGGATAAAGAATTCATATAATTTGCACTGCTATAAAACAGTACAAAAAAGTACTATCATACTGGGCAGTATGTAGCCAGAAAATGGATTCTGCGTGAAAATAAGGTATTCACCTTACAATTAATCATAAGATTCACTCATGAATTAATATCATCTTCTATGTGATTTCCTATGTAATTTCCTCCAAACTTTGTCTCTCATGCCAAAAGTGAAACATTTTTTCATCCCCACCAGTCTCTAGGGCAACTTGTGGTATGTGTAACGTGTCAATCAGGCAAGGATAACCTAAATACCAGCAACTGGTCCTTAGGTTCTTTTTTGTTTCCCAGTGGATATGAGCAGAGACTGAGATAGACAGCCCTTCTGTTTGGGGTTGCAAGTGAGCTGCAGAAGGCAGGATGGCAGGAGTGTGCCACAGGCTCTGCCACGTTCCTCATCCAGTTATCCCTTCACTAAAAGTCTTTTTACCTCCTGAGAGGTAAACCTAGTGTTTTGCAGATCTTTCTTCAGCCATCCTTGCCCTCTTGCAAGCAGCTCTCTGCAAGCAAAGGATGGGCAACCTGGCACAGCTGAGAATGGGACACCTGCACTTGTCTGTGACTCTCTTCCTATTTGGAAATTACCCATCCAGGATGTATAGTGATAAATTCACTCATATTTGTGAAGCACCCTCAATAGATGCAAAAATGCAGGGTAATCCATGAAGACAATGATACACCAAGGAACCTGAGACAGGAATAATAAATCAGATCCTGCAAGGCCTGGTGCTTATGCACACTCACTGTAAAGGTATTCTGTGCCCTTCATTTGGTATGTGTTTCACCACATACACACAGGTGAGTGAGAGTCTGACAAAGAGGCTTCCAGAAAGCTTTCACTGAGGGAAGTACCAGTGCAGCCAGTGTGAGACACTGAAGACAGCTTCTTCAGTGGTTCAGGTCTCTTCCATCTGTGATTATACTGCAGAGAAATGGCACAAAGAAAGAACACCCAGTAATCCTGATTGAGGTCCTTCATTGGGATGCAGGAGCTGCATTTTCAGTTCTCTACATTTTTATCAAATTGAGGTTCTTCATTGGGATGCAGAAACTGCATTTTCCAGTTCTCTACATTTTTATCAATTTGAGTAAGGAATGTGAATTTATCTCCTTTTAGTATCCCTCAGCCCTGACTTTGGTAGTATCTTCTGCACTTCTTTGTGTAACAGAACTATTTACTAGGGCTGAAGAGGAACAACTGTCTCCATAACACACTGTTCTAGAAAACAGGGACTCATTCTTGAAGTAGGAATGCAATTCCTGTCCTTCAGCATCACAAGTCCATGAAGCAGGCAGTCTGCTCAAAGCTGTGCCTGTCCTTGCTGCCCTATATGCTTTGAGCACACCCAAAGGGCAACACCCCACTTGTCAAAGAGTCATTCCTCTAAATAATCCAAGAATCCTGCTTCAGGGCTGAACAATGGGCCAAGGCCAACACTATGATATTAAATAGGGCAAAGTGTTGGTCCTGCCCTTGGACCTCCCACGGCACTACAGGCTGGGGACAGAGGGGCTGGAAAGCTGTACAGAAGGAAGGAAGCTGCAGGTGCTGGTCAACATCAGATGAACATGAGCCAGGAGTGTGCCCAGGTGGCCAAGAATGCCAGTGGCATCCTGGTCTGTATCAAACCAGTGTGGCCAGCAGGACAAGGGCAGTGATCGTCCCTGGGCCTCAGAGAAGGGCGAGGGAACTGGTGGAGGGTCTGGAGAATAAGTCCTATGAGGAGTGTCTGAGGGAGATGAGGGTGTTCAGCCTGGAGAAAAGGAGTTTCAGGGAGTCTCTTATCACTCTTTACTAATACCTGAAAGGAGGCTGTAGCCAGGTGGGGTTGGTCTCTTCTCCCAGGCAAGTAGCAATCAGACAACAGAAAGAAGCCTCAAGCTGCACCAGGTGAGATTTGTGTTGGACATCAGGAAGAATTTTTTCACTGAAGGGATGGTCAGGCATTGGAACAGGCTGCCCAGGGAAGTAGCAGAGTCATCATCCCTGGAAATGTTCAGCAAATGACTGGATGTGGCACCAAGTAAATTCTCTGGAACAGTGGTGTTTGGTCAGAGGTTGGACTTAATGATCTTGGAGGTCTTTTCCAATCTCAGTGCTTCTGCAATTCTATGAAATTCCTGGCAGAACTAAAACCTGAACAGTTCTGCACATGCCAGCCAGCCTGTGAAAACAAAAGCACAGGGCTAAAGCACCTCTGTAAACTTGTGGAAACTTGAGTGCCTAAAGTGTGAGACAGAAATATGTCAGAAATACATAAGCACCTCTCTCATCAAAATGTAAATGGCTTCTCTTGGAGGAGAATTTGGAAAAAAATCTGAAAAACAATTGATGTAAGTTCCCTAACCACTGTCTGCTCTATCTACTGAATAAAACAAAGACCAAGTGTATTCAATTAATTTTTGTAGTGATCATCTAACTAACTGTGTCATAATTTATATGCACAGGCAGATGACTGAATTTTTTTTCTGTGCAGCCTTCACCTTGGCATTTTCTATTTTCTAGGTGCTTCATTTTTAGTTTATTTTTTTTTTTTAGTTTGCTGATTGCTGAGTGCATAGTTACAAATATACAATGATGTCAATAAAGATCTTGAAGAAAAATACAGAGCTTTCATCAGAACAAAGAAGTGATGCATCTTTAAACTTATACTTTTAAAATTGTGATTAAGTTACTCTTTTTTGCAAAAGTGCATTTGGTGCCGTTGCAAGTATGTGTTTTCCATTTAAGTCTTCTCATATTGAGGTGACAAGCACAATCAATCTTCCTGGTGACATTGTAGCAAAGCAGAAATTATTGATGCTTACTAGCTGCAGGATCATAAATAAGGAAATGGAAATTGATACTTAATTGATAAAGTACTTTCCTTTCCACTTAGTAGGCTTTCTAATTGCTTCATAGGAAGATAAATAAAGCTTATGAATGCCTGTGGATGAACTCAAAGAAACACAGGGTAAAAAACCCCAAAACATCAACCAACTTTTCATGTGGTCTTTGTTTTTCAAAAAAATCCCAAAGGGTCTTTCATGTGTACTTTCTCTCCTCTGCACATTAAGGATAAATTTCAATTATTTGGCTAACCCGTTTTTTATTTGAGTCACTTCTTTTGTTAGTTTATCCTTTATTATGCAAATGTTTGATGCAAAATAAAAGTGCCACATGTTCATCCCGTTTTGAGCTCTACCAAATACTTGGTAGAGATTAAAGCTCCCACTCAGGAAATCATTCCTATTGGGACACGTTTCTATTAATGTTAAAAACATGTATATGTTTTGTTTTCCAAAGGCTTGAATTTAAACACATGCTTTCTTTAAATGACATCTACCATGGAAATACAGCCTAACTCTGCACTTGGATTTGACTTTGAAAATGAAGAATGTTAAAGATGAGGATAGTATCTTTATAACAAGTATTTATATTGAACAATCATAGCCAGGTAACTCTAAAAGGGCAAGTGTCCTCTGACATTACCAAGGGATGTTTCCATCAGCCAGTGAAAAAATCAGCTTCAGCTGCTGGGTTGAGCACACCTGTTCCTCAGAGAGCTGCTGGTGCCTTTCATGTCAGAGAGGAAACAGAGCTGGTGAATGGTGCTGGACTTTCTCAGTGTGATTTTCATCAGTGCAGTGCTGCTTGATGTATCAATGCTTCCTATCTTCTTTCCTTAATTGTCAACATTTATTCAATCCTAGCTTACTAGGAAACAAACAAAAGTTTATAGACTAAACTGATATCCAGCTAACACAGATATTCAAATATGTGTGTGTGTGTATTTCCTATGGAACAAATCATCCTGAGAAATAAAATCTGAAATAATATCTAAAAGATCATTACTTCATTACATCTGTAAAAGACTTCACTTGTGTAAAATCTTTCCTTTCTATTCCAAGTGGAAAGGCAATAGGTAACAAGTGGTCATTTTTGCCACTCCCTTGTGGATATGCTGTGGCAGAAGGTAATTGTTTTTATATCATCCACCCAAAGAGCATATCTTCATTGGATCAACAGAAGAATTTTTTTGCAATTAATATGTTTATCAATTCAAATCTAGCACGATAGGTTGATGACACAGTATAGACTGGAATATGAAATTTTATTAGTTCAGGAATAACCTTTATTAGAAAGATTTCATAGACACATAAACCATCAAGAAGCTGTATCATGCAGATCTTATCTGTTGTATAATAAATCAAACAGCTTCCCATTAATTTATATTTTCTATAAATGCCTTTTGTGATGTTTCATTTCATACATTCTTGGATTGATTTGAAACTTAAGAGACAGTGATAGATTTTTAGTTTTTATCCTTAAGGCAGAGTTAAAATATTACAAAATCAACATTAATTAAAATTTTTCATCACATGCTTCCATTCAGAAAAATAGCAGGAATTTGAACATGGGCAAACAATTGCAAAACCCTAGTGCAAAACACTCTGATCATGACACAATTATAAAATGAAGGAAGGTGTAAATCAGAGACAAAGAAAAGCTACAGAAAAGATAATAACAGTTTTCATGAGAAATCATTATTTCTTAGGAAAAAATAACAGAAAATACTATACACTATTGTCAACTGCACTATTTATTATTTTGTTATGGAGAGAGAGGAATTATTTTAGTGAAAGGTCTGTTTTAGAGAGGAAAAACTAGTATCTTAATAAAAATGTATATTAGCAGACAGGCACAACTGTAAGCAAGTCATGTCATAGATATATGTGGGTAAGTTTGAAAACTGTTTTATCCTGTGGAAGGTTATTTAAAGTATTAGCAGATCTCTGAAGCCAAGGGCATTTGCCATCCCTTTGTCTGCTGGAATATTTGGAGAACTGTCATGTTTAGTTTAACAAGCTATTTCTGGGTAATACAACTTTACTGGCAAAGTTAACAAATTATATTAAGTGCAGCTCCTGTGTAATATTCTCAGGTGGTAGAAATCATTCTAGTTCTGCTACCTTGATTGTACTTCACTGAACAGCTAGGGCTGGAGGCATGAGCAAAATGCAGTCTTACTGGTTATTTCTGGTCTTGTGAGCCTGTGTTTGCCTTACATAAATAAGAAAACTATTAGCTGCTCCTTGGCAGGACGTTTGTGAAGAGCAGGGTGTATCCTTGTGCAGCCCTACCCCTGACTGTCTGAAGATGCAGACCATGAAGCAGCTGCAGCCACCTTGGCCTCCCCAGGAAATCAACTGCCTGAGACACAGCATGCATAAGTGATGGCATGTAAAACACCTCTCTCTTTTTCAACCTGGTTGTTTTTGCTAAAGTCACTCAATAAAGCAAATTTTTTATTATCTATTGATCTTTATACACAGCATGCTGTGATACAATGTTGTGTGCCTGTATGTATTTTCAGCATTGAAATTCCCAGTTGGGAGGCATTCTGTGTTTCCAATAATTCATTTTTTTTATCATCTGTTCTTTTACAGCATATAAATTCTAGTCTTCCAGTTTTTCTTAGGGTGCAGCTTGCTGATTGCTGCTTTACTTTGTGAAATGCTTTAATTGCAGTTATGTGGCAGTGAAATTCAGACACATTTAGACACAAGTAGGTCTAAGAAAGGCCTCATAAAAAGGTGTTTCTTTACAGCTTTCAAGGACCTGAGCCTCAAAGTTATCACTGCATTTTCTACACTTCAGCATCCTCTAAAAAGCTTTCATCTCAAATGGAGATAGGACACAGCCTTGCAATGCAGCTTGGATTTGCAGGTAAAATACAGTCAATATGGAACTGTGTCTCTGAATACCTGGCACTGTACAGTGAGTCATTAAATAATGATCAACACACCAGGAGATGGCTCAAAAAGAGCTCAAGAGTGAGCAACAAGTGAGCAACAAGACTCTCCTGTGTCATTGGATCTTACAGCTCTTGTCATTATCTCTGGCAGCAGTTTCTTTCACTTTCCAATCAAGGGGAAAAATTATTATCCCAAGCATAGTGGAGATCTGCTCACAGGTACAGCAGTACTTGCTTGGCACAATTTTTGGTCTGGAATGATCTTCTCTGAGGATGGAAACAGAAAGGACATTCTGCCCAAAACTAGTCAGAACTTTGGATCAGACTCACACTGACACCATTCTTGATTTCATGTTCTTGGGGGACCAGCTCAGCACACAGGGCTTTGATCTTGAGCACCACTGGTGATGATAGCTGAGCCAATTCCTGAAATAACCATTTTGCAGACAAGCTGAACCATTTAAATCCCCAAATTACACAGCTCAAAAAGCATTTGGACAATGCTCTCAGGCACATGGTGTGACTCTTTGGGAATGGTGCTGTGCAGGGCTGGACTCAATTATCTTTGTGCAATTATCCTCTTGCAATTCAGCTTATTCTGTGATTTTGTCATTAAACTTTCACAAACAGGATTCATGTCCTCTAATGCTATCCAAGATCACATGTAGACTGTTGTCTTGAATAGGTTGTGATTTCACCACTTTTCAGAGGTGGAAAAAATATTTTCTGGGAATTTTGTTTTGCTTCTGTTTATGCAAATGTCTTTACTTGATTTGCAAAAGAACATGAATATTCTCAAAATAAATTATTATAGGGGTAAAAATCAAGATTTCATTCATAAGATTTGTTGATAAACTTTTGTTTGGGGACCTTTTTGTGCTAGGCACAGTAGGCATAAAGGGTAGGAAAAAAACCCTTGTTTTGAGAAGGTTATATTCTAAATAGACAAAAAAGTAAAAGCAGCAGAAAGTAGCAAGTGTATTCCATTATATCTTTGGAGGATGGAGGCAGGGATGTCAAAGAAAGAACTAGAATGTTACCTGGGGGTATGTGAAAAGAATAAAGAAAGAAAGAAAGAATATTGAATTTGAGGCAGTTAGAGGGAAAGAATGCTCAAAGAACCAGGTGAGGATAAACATTGGGTACAGAGACTATGAAAAAAGAGGAAAGTTAGAAAAAGTAGAGAAACAAGAAAATGGTCAGATTGTAAATAGTCTCTGAATGTAGGAAAGCTCTTGGATGCAGCTGCTCTCACTGATCAGTGTTTCTGACCCATTTTTTTACCTGAGATAAATGATGAGAGGTGGAGAACAGAAGAGGAAAATACTTGTCTCAGTGTGTTAGCCCTAATCCAATGAAATCCTGGAACCATGGAAAAGCACAAAAAACACCTGGGATCCTAAACCAGACTAAGAACAATCAAACTGCCCCATTTCCTAGCTGGATAAATAGAGCTAAATTTTCAGAAGCAACTGTAAGTGTTCATGTGTAGTTCTTTTCTGTTCTCTGTGTAAAGAAATCCACTATTAATCCTCAGACTATATTTGCATATATGACTTACATACATCTTGAATGAAAATGCAGTTTGTATATGGGTTACATAGTCTTCTGAATATGCACCAATTTGGATAAGACAAATTGCACACACACACTTTTAGATACTGCTTAGAGGCACCCTTGAAAGGCACCCTTGATTCAAAAGCTATTAGCTACTCATCTCAAATCTCACAAGTCATGCAGGATTAGTCCTAGTATTATTAATGCAGAGAACAAAGTGATTGGAGATTCAAAAGTCATTTTAGATGAATTTAGTAAATTTTATAGCAATCTTTTCACATCAAAGGGTTAAGAGGATAATGGTTATGAATATATTCCTTGATGTTTAAAGGATCCTTCAATTCCACCTGAGGACAGTGTAGGTCTGGAATAATCTATTACCCATAATCAGATGGAGCATGCAATTTATTTTGGGTGAAATTCTCCTCATCTGCATAATTGGTCTTTATATACAGGAACTTTAGGGAAGGGAAATTCATCTTGCCTACTTGGGGTCAGGATGCATCACATGGCTCTTTGCAAAAAATCTACAAAAATAAATTAATGCTGAGGGAAGGGAAGGGAAGGGAAGGGAAGGGAAGGGAAGGGAAGGGAAGGGAAGGGAAGGGAAGGGAAGGGAAGGGAAGGGAAGGGAAGGGAAGGGAAGGGAAGGGAAGGGAAGGGAAGGGAAGGGAAGGGAAGGGAAGGGAAGGGAAGGGAAGGGAAGGGAAGGGAAGGGAAGGGAAGGGAAGGGAAGGGAAGGGAAGGGAAGGGAAGGGAAGGGAAGGGAAGGGAAGGGAAGGGAAGGGAAGGGAAGGGAAGGGAAGGGAAGGGAAGGGAAGGGAAGGGAAGGGAAGGGAAGGGAAGGGAAGGGAAGGGAAGGGAAGGGAAGGGAAGGGAAGGGAAGGGAAGGGAAGTAGATGGTGAAAAGCATAGGGGAAGGGAGAGGAGAGGAGAGGAGAGGAGAGGAGAGGAGAGGAGAGGAGAGGAGAGGAGAGGAGAGGAGAGGAGAGGAGAGGAGAGGAGAGGAGAGGAGAGGAGAGGAGAGGAGAGGAGAGGAGAGGAGAGGAGAGGAGAGGAGAGGAGAGGAGAGGAGAGGAGAGGAGAGGAGAGGAGAGGAGAGGAGAGGAGAGGAGAATGAAAACCTTTCTATCAACATCTAAGATCTATCACATAAAATTAGTGCATTTTCCCCTCAATTTTATCTGTAAAGGGAGTATAAATGTTTAAAAACTGTTGGTACATAACCTTTATACTAAAAAACCTCCTGGTTCTTTGCTTTTCAATAACTTAAATTTTAAAAATTATGTTTATTTTTATTCCATGTGCACGTCAATTTTGACTCTGAGATTTTAAACCAAAAGAGGACTTGCCTATTTTGTGAGAAATTTCAGAATCAGACGTTTGTATTGAAGTATTGAATTCAGTGTTAATGCTGCCTAATTATATTGCAGTTCAAGTTCTGAACTGTTGAGATATATAGATAAAGATATAGATATAAATATATAATTTCCCCTTATGAATATAACTGGAAAAATCTCTTTCTTTGTCTTATTTAAGCTAATTACATTAAAATTGTAATTGTTTTATTGGTTTGGACATAAGAATTTTTCAGCAGATCCTAAAATCAGACATATAGGTAGCGGGCTGAGTTTGTTTTAATACATACTTTTCAGTTCCTTTTCACTACTTTCTTATGGTCCTTTTCTGTAATTTGTATATTGTGTGCCTCCTTGTGTAGCCCACCTGTACCTTGTTTCCAACAAGCATCTGTGTCTGTGTAAAATTATGTCTAGAATACTCAATCTACATGTTTCTTCAGTCAGAAAAAAAAAGTAATTTGTTCTCTTTCTCCCCTTTTATACTGGTACTTTGGGCAGTGAAGCTATGTTTTTGTTTTGCACCCTCATATATGAGCCACTGCATTATGAAAGTGAGCAATTCTGGTATGAAAGTCTAAACATGCAGTTCCACATGGTTTCCTCAGGACAGAACAGAGTGATGACTTCTGGGAACCTTATCTGAGAACAGTTATCAAGCCTTATCTGAAAATAAGTTTATAAATAATGAAATCAAAGATCCCAAAGGCATTTACATCCTGGCTCCCAAGGATAAAGGATAGGCCCCTAATAAAGAGAGAGAAGTGACAATGCCAGAACACTCCATGCTTGTTTTCCAGCCAGCACAGCAAGCAAGCACATGTGGCCATGTGGATTTTGTTTAGGACTCCAAAGAAGCTTTTTTTGAACCTCTTCTGTGGTAAATATATGTGATATTAATTTCCAGATCAAGTATTTTAATTGCAAGGGAAGGAACAGGATGCAGAATGGTAATATCTAAATGAACATGCACAGGTTTTTGAGGAATCCCTGATGTTTCATCTGTGATGGCTTAAAACAATCTCAGCACTGTCATGGTCCTAACATGGTCAACCATGAAAATCCACATCTGCTTCACTCATTTTTTTCAACTTTATTGTGGTTTCTTTGCTTTTTGTTTTGTTGCTAGAGCATAATGATTTTAATTTTCCTGTGTGGCTTTTCATAATTTTTTTAAATACATGTTTATTAAATTACTATTGTTGCCCTTGAATTTATTGTCAAAAAGACACATGTACACAGATAACATGAATTTGCACTTTCTATCACCCAAATCTTTCAATTTTCAGATGACTTTATATATTACATATAGTCCTCAAGGAATGTTTTCAAAAATCATGTCTCCCAAGAGGAACCTGAAAACTGCAGATACTTTCCATTTATATTATTTTTCAACAACCATTTTTTTCCATTGGAATTGGGTTGAAAACAATGTCATTAGCTCTCTTGTGCAAAACTTTGCTAGAAGTGAAGCTTCCTTCGTGGTTGGTGTTCCACCACTTCTCCAAATCATCACTCCATATGGTTAGAGAACAAGAAATGGATTCCTCTGAAGTGCAAGAATATTTCCTACCTAGTTCAAAAAAATCCCATCTGCTTGGAGCTTCCTCTATAGCCCAATTCTCGACAAATTACCTCATTATGTTTGTGTTGAACATAAGTAAAACTCTATGACTACTCACACAGCTGCTGGCAATCACTGACCACTCCAGAGCACAAACGAGTTTAGCAGCGTTCTAAGTTCAGTGCAGCTGAGCTCTAGCTCATGAATTCAGAGTCTCTGACTCCAAAGCAACAGGAGGACACAAAATAAGGTCAATTCACTAAAAATCCACAGAAGCTGCTGTCACTACCACCCCATCAGTCCATTTCCCTCTATTTAAAAGGGGTTCTATTTTCAGCTTAGGAGATGTCTTCCTGGGCTTTTGTGGTGCCGTGATTGGGGAAATAATCATCTTGTAAAGTGCTGGAGAGAAGGAAGATATTTAAATAGTGATTTCCTTCTTTGTTTACCTCTGCAAAAAGCTAATGAACCAAACAGCTGAGGGAAACATTTTGCAAGCTTTTCAAATTTACAGAGCAAATTCAACAGAGTTGCCCAGAATGTTATCACTGAGTTTTGTATTCATGTTTGATTCTTTACAAAAGTAGCTCTTCTGTGAGTAAATATATCTTTCACAGTTGCACTCCTCAGTCTTTGTCCTGGAAGTAACAAAACTGAAGGAATAATTTCAGATATACAAATCAATTAGCCTACATAGCTAAAACAAAATCTCAGTAAAATAAGAGGTATCCAGTTTGAAATAATCAGATATCAAATCCAGGTTATACAATTTTCTTTGTAACATTATATGCCAACTTTAAAATCTTACATTATTTTATGAACAGTGACATCATTAATCTTGTATACTGCAATGGAAATTTGTAGAGAACTGAAAACATATTTGAAAACAAAACAGTGCAATGAAAAGAAAAAGAGCACTCTTACCCACAATCTCTAATTTTCAATTTGCAATCTTTTCACATGTGATTTGTTTGGTAACTGAATTAAGATTTGAAGAAAAAAAGCTCACACATTACTAAATCATTTATTAGTAATGACATTTTCATGGTAATTTTTTCAAAATAATTATAATGAGTACACAAGCTTTGCATTATGACAATCATCAAAGTTTGAACAATTATGTGTAGATTTTATATATATATATATATGTATACACACATAGAAAAGATAAAAGAAACATATTATATCAATAGGTAAGTATGCAAATGTGTATTATATATATATATATATATATATATATATATGTTTAGGAGAAAAAAAGGCAATAAAATGTAAAATTTAATCCATTATAGGTTTAGTTTTTACAGATCCCCAAAACATAATGTGCAGATCTTTTTGGCAATAATAGAAGTCTGGATTTTCCTTCTAAATTCTGCATAGAGCTTTTAACTGAAAATCTTCTGTTCCAGAAGAATTCAGTCTCTCTCTTCAAAATAATATTTTGATAGGTTTAATGTTAGTATGAATAACTCCTGCTACTTTTTGAATATTATTCTATCATTCAATATTTGTTCAATTTCAGTGCTACTTTTATAATTACAATATATTATGAAAAATATAGGAAGCCTTCTTTTTTTTTTTTTTTTTAAATAAACAGTCATCATGGCATTCACATGATTCTACCTCCACAGAAAAAATAAATAATTTCATGCACAGTACTTTCATGACATGGGTCTTCTAACTTCATTGACTTTAGGACCCAAGGGAAGCCCAGGCACAATTGTCAATAGACCTCCTTGAAATAAAAACATCATTTTTCCTTCTGCCCATTGCAAGGAAGACTGAAACTGCCACTGATAATTAATCCACTGAGAGAAATCAATATTGCAACCGGTTGGAGATGAAACAACCCATAGCAAAATAAACTTTTGCCATGACAGTGCAGCAGTTCTTCGAAGCATACTCTGTCTGTGGGCAGATGTGGAATCTTAATAAATGATTGCAAAAAACTAGGAGGCAGTTGTATCAAACTGTTGTATTTTGTGCCATAAAAATGCAGTTCTTGTTCTTGTATGTGCTGACTTGCTTTTCATGACATAGTAATGGGCCCCTATTTGTAAAGTCTGAAAATGTCATGAAACAGAGAAGACAGGGCAGCTTGCATCTGACTGTAAGAAAAAACAGAAATGCTGTATTGCATTCCACTTATGCCAGTTCTTGAACTAGACTGCAGGAAGTTAGATTTTGGCATGAAACTCCACATCTCAAGTGAACTGGTCAACATTCACAGATATGTATTCATTTCAACTCCCAGATGAAGGCCCAAATATTCCTTGTAGAAAAGATTTTAGGTATGGAATAGAATTTCAAAGAATTGAAGAGTAACTCTTTTAATACAGACCCTTGATTGAAGAAAAAACACTTAGATAAAATCAATGAAAATAATAATGAGCTGAGTGCCACCAAACGTGGAAATCAAGCCTGTAACTGTTCTGGGAAGGGCATTTAGCAGGAAATATCATGGCAGGAAATACCCTGGCAGTCAGTGACAGAGTTCACTGATGCAGTCTCCCAGCAGCCCAGACCTTAGGGCCAGGTGGCTAACATTTGATCCTGTGCTCTCAGCACAGGTGGTGAGTGAACACAGAATGATCCATGCTCCTGTGTACAAAAGGCTGTTGCATTTTATCCCCTGTATGAACCCAACAGGTTGATGTAGCTGATGCTCAGCTTCCAGAAAGGCAGCCACAGTGGGGCTGCTTGCTGATTCTTTTGGTAGCTTTTATCAATGGTAAAAAGATATGGATCTTATTTCAATTTATAGGCTTGGGTTTGGGACATTTAGGGTGTTCCACAGCAATATTTAATTTCCTTTATCAGTCTCCTCCTCATCATAATGTCTGGTCTACATTGTTTGCTGCAACCATTTTATCTACCTATGCCTTGGGATGGGGGTCCTTCTAATTGGATTACAACTGAATTTTGGCTGACCCAAATAACACATATACCTTCATTGACAATATAATTTTAACAGCTTATTATATTATTCTTTATATTATTCACATATTGAAAATATAATGAAGATATAAAAAATTGGAATTCATCCATTTGTCCTCTACGAAACACTTTGTGGGTTTGTTTTGCTTGTTTTCACTTTGGTGGTTGGCTGGTTTTTGTTTTGTTTTGTTTTATTTTGTTTTGTTTTGTTTTGTTTTGTTTTGTTTTTGGTTTTGTTTTTTTTTTTTTTTTTTTTTTTTTGTTCTGATTGGAATTTATTTTATTTTTTTTTATTTTTTTATTTTTGTTTTTTACCACCTTTTGACTGCTGGCTGGGTCATTCTACTCTTCTGTATTGAACCTAAAGAGATCCTAAGAGATCCTCTTTCATCTCAATGATTATATTGCCATAAAGAATTCCAAAACCATTCACTGTTAGTAAATTCTTTGATGCAGAAATAAATTTAGTTTTCAAAAATTCAACTAACAACATTTTGTTAGACTTAATGCATGTCTTCACACCTACATATACCCAAACATGCAGCATGCAAACATGCATGCACATACATATATGCTGCAATTTTATTTAAATCTATCAAACTGATGCTTTCAGTAGCCTCTGAAAGGCTCATCCTAAGCCTTCCCTGCCTTCCCAAGGCAGCCACACCCTCAGGACACCCAGCTCCATGTGCTCTCAGAAGCAGAGAGAATCTGTCTCCACACTGCAGCAGTTCTAAGAAAATAAGAAAGAAATAAAAAATGATCGGGCAAAATCACTTGCCTCACTTTGAAAATAAGGCAGGAGTGTGGCTAAAAGGGGGTTGGGGTATTTTTCCCTGAGAATGAACAAGTAATACAGCTTCACTTTCCAATGAGTGCTGTACTATGAGAAGTGTCCAGCCAGCATTAGAGACCAGAAAATATTCCTGTAAGCCATTTGGAGGTTAGAGTTATCCTTTTTTTCTTTATACACATTTGTCATGGGGTACTTCATTCTATTATCAGCTCAGGGAGAGATTTTTCTTCGGCCAGTAGCAAGTCAAAAGAGTCCTTACAACATCTTGCAACAGGCTGGAAGACAAAGGATCACTGATAAAGGTTAGTCTGCTTTGGTTTTCATTGAAGCTTCAGTTCCACATCAACATCCTATTCTGATATGGGCTAAAAGTGATTTTTCAGTCTCCCCTCTGCCTCTAGTTGTAAGATTTTTCATCTCTGGGGAGAATACAGCTGAACATTTCAGGCATGGAAGCCTCAAAGTAGTTGCTGTCAGAAGAATAAGCTCAGATACATCACAGGAGATGCTTGGAACATCTGAGTGTATGTGTGTATGTTTGTGTTTGTGTGTGTGTGTATTTCTGTGTATATTTTGGTATATAATCCTGTGCTCTGATATCTGATGGGATAGATTTTAAAATAATTTTCACAAAACCTCTGTGAGTCAGATATTTTTCTATACAGTTTTTACAGGAACAAACCTAAAAGCAGAAAAGCAGGGAAGTCACCTTCAAGCAGATAACAGGATGCAGGGCTCTGAGTCTTGTGGTCCCCACCCTCCTATTAAAAGCACCATTTTAGTAATGGCAAGACAAACAGGAATGTTGCCCTAGAGAGAATTCTCTAGTGTTATGTTGTCCTAGTGTTGTTCTAGTGTTGTGTTTTTTAACCTCTGCTGTCCTTTGGAGAAACTGCAGTTAGGGGCTGGGTTTTATAAAGCCCACAGCATTCATGGAAACAGACTAATGATGTTTCTTATCTATAGATAGCCTGAGTCTGGGCATAATTCATTAATTTAGTAACAGCTCCTCTGCTTGGGGAAGGCTAGTGGAAAAGACATTACCAACCTCACAGCAAAGATCTCTGTTCCTTAGAACTGAGTTTCAGAAATCAGGCTGGCTGCTCCCCCCAGTCTCAGGTAGAGGGGAGCTTTCCCCAGAGGGGAAACTAGATTGAAACTGGCTGGAACTCTCTCTCTCTGGGAGAGTGTATGTTCCCTTCTGACCACAAGTCACCCTTCTCATGTCATTTCTGCTGGCCCACACCACTGAATTGCTCTGGCCACCCCCTTTATTTACCACTTGTCAGCTCTCCTGATTCCAGGTATCATTTCCTTGATAAATATTCCTTATGTCCCATGATTTCTATTCTCCATCTTACAAGCACAGTATAAAAAGACTTTTTCCTTGGGCTGCAGACACTACAGTAGTTTTCAAGTTCACTAGTCCCTCTACAAGAGAATACTTGTCTGCAGAATTGGCCCTTTGGGTGGTCAGACTAGATACTTGCCTGAGCCAAATTTGGGAGGAAAGGGGTTGCTCACAGAAGCAGCTGCACGCTGAGCACTCGCTGTCAGTGTTTCTTCTGTTCAAATGAATCACCACTGGGCATTGTGAAGAGAGGAGGGGTTGAGACTTACAGGTTTTGAGTGTTGGCTAAAACATTTTGAGCCCATCTTCCCCCTCTAGCAGGCAGGAAGCCTGACCTGGCCCTTAAGCCACATGCCAGTGAAGGAAGCACATGGTGCTGGGCAGCTGCAGGCAGCTCAGGCAAAGGCTGCAGATGCAGCTAAGGGACAAGTAGGAAAGGGAGAGGAATCAAGCCCCTAAAGCACAGGGCAGCCCATTTGTCTGGCAGGGAAGCACAGGCAAATGTGGGGCCATGCTCAGCAGTGGTGCTGAGAAGCTGCAGCGGGATGCCCAGGTGGGATGCTCTCACCTCCTGAGCACTGTGGCAGCTCAGTCTGTCTTGTTTCTGGGCTGAAGTACATCTGCTAACCCACCACATTCCCAACTCCATGTGTTGACCCGAGGAGGTTTGATGAGAAGGACTGATTTCAAGAATAGATGGCCTGTGTGGCTGATTTATTTCTGCTGAAGCAGACTACCAGATCCTCTGAAGCTGTCTCAATTACCTCTATGTAAAGGCTGTTATTCTTCTCCTACAAGTAGTAGTCATGTTTGAGTGGCCCGATTTGTGCAGATTTGGCCTGCCTTGTCCACTTAAAAGACTATTAATCACCGCTCCAGTTTATAAATCAAGGAGGCCAAGTTGCTGAGAGCAATTGAGAGGCTGAGGCTCCGCAGAAGCACTTAGCCAATTCCCAGACCCAGGCTTAGCATTTCTTTCTCCCCGCCTTTAGTCGTCAGACAATTCATCATCCTTCTCCCATTGAGGCAGAATGAGCCTGACAGAAGGATGCCTGAAAGCTAATCAATATGATCAACTTTAGGGGGAGAGCACATCAAAATTTTTTTTGGTTTCTAAGTCCTTTAAATAAACACAACCTATTCGCTTTAAGGCTTGATAGTTTTATAGAATTTATAGAAGACAAAACCAAAAGACAAAGCCCAAACAAAAAATAAGATGCAGCAACAAGGGAAAAACATACCACAGCCAGCCTTTTGCAGTAGCTATCTATGAAGAATAAAATGTCAGGCAAGGAATAGGACTATTATGATTGGGGATTATCAGTTTGGGGTACTACAGTCACACAAGATCGCTTTTCTTTTACAGCAGTGTCAAGTGCAATTGGCAGGCCAGAAGTCACAAGGAGGTCTGCTCCTGCTAAATAAACATCAGCCTGTTCTGTGCTTGCATCAGGACTAATGAGGTTACAATAGAAAATGGATCTGCTCTGTAATAAGGCAGCGTGAGGGAATTTGAACGGGAGGTTTATTTTCCTATTCTGTGATAAGTTGCTTTTACATATTTGAGCACAGCCTTTTTTTGGAAAGAGAGAAAACATAAATTGTTCATTGTACAGAGGAAAGCATGAGTGACAACTGTAAGTGGAATAGACAGTTTCCATTACCTCCTCACACTTGCTGAAGAATAATTTGCAAAGGCTGGGTAAATTGTGTTTTAAGAAGTGTAATGACGTGTAATAATTTCCTGTCAGCATGTCAGTTACAAGCAGAGTGAGTTTGATAATTTTGGGATAGGAGATAGAAAGAATTGAGAATGGGGGGGAGGGAAGACAGAGGGAAGAAATGGGAAGGTCTTTTAGGATCGCTGGCTTCAGAAACTAATGAAAGCATAATTGTTAAAAAAAAAACAGGTGGAGTGCTAGATAAAAGCAAGAGCTGTGCAGCAGCCCGCCCAGATACTAATTCCCATTTACTTTCCCATTAATCTTGCATAAAGATTCCAGGTCACAGGTCCAGCTACAGGGAGTATTAAGCAATTTAGTAGGATGGGAAATGGCTCAGAAATCAGAAAATGGATGATCAGAAAAATTCCCTTTTCTTGTCCTGCAAAAGGCATCTGTAGCATAATGCGGAAAAAGGTTTCTGCTCTCGGTCTTTCTGAGAATGGGAAAAAAAAACTAACAAAAAATATGGGGGGAAAAAAAAAAAAAGAAAGAAACAGTTGGGATGCATTTGACTGCCTACTCGTCTTTGAGAATGCACAGTGTGGTAGAGATCAGTAAATGCCACAGCTTATAGATCAACCTAAGATGAATGAGCCAGTTATTTTCACACTGTTTCACTCCTTCTCCTCATTTTTATCTTAAAGACAATATTGTCTGAGATTTATTATTTATTAATTTTGTTATCTTATCATGCTGGCACTTCTGTCAGGAACATAATATTTACTTTAATCCAGCCATGGCTGAATCAAATTTCCACTCTCCATTATACATATATGCACCTAGAGTTAGTCAGCTGACCTCATGACTCCTCTGACTGATTTGCATTGTTGCAAAAGCAAAGGAAATTTGACCCTCAACATGTAAATTTTATATTATCCACCCCACCTTCCTGATAGACCACAATTTCCCTTCTTCAGTACATATGGCTCTCCAGAACCATTTCTTAAAATTAAACAGGACTGTTTCTACCATTTTTTCATTTTTGGTGGTGGATTAGGTGCAAAATAGCATTTTTCTACTTTAGAATTGAGTATAACAGTTGATAGCATTTTCCTAATAATCTATTTCTCTTCCATTTGCTTTCTTAATGGTGGTCTTGCACAACTTCCACTGCTCACTGAAATTTAGGCTTTTAGAGAACAGAGTACTTTCAGCTTTAAATGTGCCTTAGAAAGAAGTCTTCTTTATATCAAATGTTGAATTCACTGGTTAAAATAAAACATTTACCCCTGAATATACAGCAAGGTAAGTGAATTTAATTTTTTTTTTCAGTTATGCCACTTTGTAAATCAGATATTAAAATGCTCTGTGTTTGGTAGTTTTGGTTTGGGTGGGTTTTTTTTCCCCTCTATAAAATATTAATGGCTTTTACCTCCAAATAGGTTTGAATGGAAATTTCACATCAATTTCTGGTTTTTTCTTCTCTAATGTTGAAGAAGATGCAGAGGTAGTCACATCTTGGTACTGAGCATGGAACCACTCAGCACATTGCTGCATGCTGACTTCAAGAAAGAACCTGACATATATTAATTGTGTGACAGTGCATATGTCACCATTAATTTTGAAACTGATTGCATTGGAATAGTTAAGTTATGAGTGTAAACAAATGCCAGACAGCTGGAAGAGTGTGATAAGTCTTGCTTGTCTTCAAGGTGTGCCACTGAAGTAGTCTTCTCAGACTGTGGCTTTGCTTTCTCTTCCTTATACTCAACTAGACTCATCTTGAAAAAAAACAAAATACAAACAACACAACAGAGAAAGTCATGTTAAATAAAGTTTAAAAACAACACAGGTACAAGATAATTATAATTGTCATTATGTTACACATCATACCAGAGGAAAACATATTACAATTGTGACAGCACAAGTAATAGGTCTCAAGAAGTAGTTTCAATGAAGAACAGATTTTACATGAGTGTTTTTCTCTGAGAATCTTCAAGAATCATCATTCCAAGTCCAATCCTACAGAATTCTATCAATAACCATTTGGTTACTCAACCCAAGTTTCTTTTAAAATATTGCAGTGCAGAGCTCTATATACTGTTCTAGGCATGGAAATTAAACCCTCAGAAGGAGACATCATATTCTACTGAGGAACAACTCCAAGAAACATTTTGGGATCTGGACTGAGTAACAACCAAACATGGGCTAGTAGCAAAATGCAGTGGCAAACAGCATATAAATGAGGAGAGGGGTGAGGGAATGCATGTGCACCCAAACAGGGGATGCCCAAAGGAGCCAGGAGTCATTTTCACTTCTTTGAAGAGCTTCACCAAAGTGGTGCTGAATACTTGCAAACTGGCTTCTTGACACTCCTTTTGAGAGGATGCTGATGATATTGTGAGGTTACAGAAAGAAACAAAAGAAATGATCCATATGCTGAGTAATCTGCCATGTGGTAAAACATTAAAGGAATTCAAGTGGTTTGGCTTATCAGAAGAAAGACTAAAAAATAAAAGATGAAGGTGGCTTAATTATAGTTCTATGAGTACTGTGCACTGAAGCAGCTTCTCATCTACTGAAGAAAGAATAAAAAGAATCAACAGCCATGAGATAAAGAAGACAGATAAATACATATTTAGCACTGTTATGCTTTTACAGTTGCACTAACTACCAAGGGAAGTGGTGGATTCTCCACAACTTAATATACCCAAAGCTGGTCTGGAAGTCTGCCTGGAAGATACGCTTTCGTCAAACATAAATCACCGAGCTCAGGAAATAAATCTATATGATCTAATGGTTTTTTCCTAGCCCTTAGATTCCATGTATTTATAAAGTATGGTATAGATTAAAATTTAACTAATAGCTTTGAGACTTTCTTTGGTTTCTGTTAAATTATTGTCTGTTTTTAAATACTTAGTGGGTATCACAGCCTGTCTCTGTTTTCCCTAAGAGGCTGGGGTCAATTCAGAAGTATTTCTCTCAACTTTAGAGAATAATTTTAAAGGCAGCTAAAGCCATACTATGCACAGATGGTCATACTGGACTGAAGAGCAGTCCAGGGGAAAAAAAAAAAAAAAGTATGTTTCATATTAGGATATCTCTCTAAGCTGTACAAAAAAAGAGTTTGAAGAAAGGGTATGTGTTTTGAAGTTTATGTTCTTTCACAGGTTAGAGAATTTATTCCAAACGAGAGCAAGAAAAGTTCTGAAGGTTATTTTTAATTCCTTCTCTTCTTTACCAAGAACTTGTTGAAAAATAATTCTTCAAGAGTCTTTTTTTTTCTTTTACAAAGAGCTAGCAATGAACTGCTCTTCAATCAATACGGAGATAAACAAACAAACCAGTATTTAAATGTCTGAAGTTTCCACTGCTGTAGTATGTAAGCATGAATTAAAAGGCTTGGAAAATTGCACCTTCATGTCTCCAGAGTGGCCACCATTTTCAATTAGGAAAATAATGTATTATAATAAATTATTAAATATTCTTAAAGGAAAACTAAGCATAAATGTGATCCCTGAAAAATCATTATTCCAATCTAGGAGACATAAAGGAATCAAAATACAAATAAAATCACAGATAAGTGGAGAAATTAGCAAGTTATTAGTAATTTCTGTAATTCCTCAATTTCCCTCCTTTTATTATTGCTATCATTACTGCAGTGGTTCTCATTAAGTTTGTGACTACAATTAGAATTTTCCATGTGACAAGCACTCTTCAGATGGAAAGGAAGGTGTAAACTCTGTTTAAAAGTGCATATTAATGACCATTGTGTTTCATATTGTTTCCATTTTTAAGAATATCTAAACAATGAAACTTTAAAATGTTTTCACTTAAATGTGGTGGAAGTAATCACTGTTTGCAAAAGAGAGATCAAACACAGACTAGGCTTACAAATCTTTCTTTGCCATAAAGATCAATTCTGGCACACATGGAAATAAGGAGCGTGGATTCCTGACAGACCTGCTGATCCCTGCCATTGTTACGGAGTGGGCTCGGACACATGGTGTGCACTGCTCTGTGAATTGCCCTGGACTGACAGGAAACTGAGCAGATGCTCCTCAGGACTGCTGCAGATACTTTCACCCTCTCTTGGTGGCTTGAGGCATGACCATGTTCCAAGCCAGGGTCTCTCCCAGCACAGAGAGGTTTTGAGTGAGGGAGTTAAACCCACTGAAGGAGCTGCTTTGTCCCAGAGACATGGGTTGACCAGCAGTGGAGTTCGAGCTCCAAAATTCCAAACCCTCTGCTTTGAGAGTTTATACCTTCCTTCCAGCACCAGTATATGTTCCACAGCTACAGCAATCTGCAAATTGCCATTCTTTTGATGCAAATCAACTTGGATAAACAGTCTGTCAGAAATATGGAGTGGCTGAGGCTCTGTGTCTCTAAAGGTACTTTGCTCCTGTACAGTCCTCAGTACTGTATTTCTCCATGTCATGTGGGCCTTTACTCACCTGACAGGATTCACATGGCACTCACATCAACCCTAGACTGTTGAAATGATGGCATCTTGACTACATTAATAGCTATCCTACTGATTTTCTATCACCCATTTTGTTTAAGTCTCAGAGTCTGACAAAGGGAATAGATCAACTTGGTCTTTCTACAGCATATGCTGTCCTCCAAAAAGTCAGGATTCCAGTTCATGCCATAATGAACACCACATGCTCTCTATACCCTGAATCACACAGCCACTTCAAACAGTCGAGGACCACAGCTGCTTTATAATGAGGTCCAAAACTCCTGCATGATCAAGGTGAAAGGTTAATTTAGGTGGCCAAGTGAATCATACAGGACAGACCTCTGAGAGAGATGCACCTGACCTTTGGTAGGAGGGTTAGTGAAGTCTGCTGAGCCATGACCACTCTGCACAAGGAGGAAGACTAGCCCTATCACAGCATCACACTCAGAGATGGAATGGACTCCAGAGATGATCTCATCCCATCCCTCTGCTAAAGCAGGTTCACTAGAGCAGGTTGCACAGGATCACAGGCACATTTTGAATATTTCCAGAGACAGACTCAGTAACCTTTATGGACAGCCCCACATTCTTCTGCCATGCCTTTGAGCAGAATCTAGATAAATCTTCAGTTAAACAAAAGCCAAATGTTACAAAATAAAATGCAGACAATTTTGGCCATATCAGTCTAATGGAGGCCATGTTTCCATGTGCAGTGCATTTCCATTCAGTATGCTTTAACTAAAAACTCCTTGCAGTATGGGAAGGCAGTAGAGCTAGAACCAAGCTCTGCTCCCTAGAGGTGCCTGTGACAGCAGGGAGTGTGACAGTGACACTGTTAACTGAAGTTAGCAGCATAAACTTCACACAGTACTAAGGAACTCTACTCCAACACCAAAATGTGCAGCTCTGGGCAAAACTTAGGTTAGACTCACTGCCTGATATGTCCAAACGAAAAAGAGAAATGTGGAAATGCTTTTAGCCTCCTCTGTGTGCAGTTGCTGCACACTTTGCTGCTATGTGGGATTTTCTGACTGAGTGCCAGCATGGTGTGACAGTAGGACTGCTCTGATCATTGTGGGGTCTCTCAGCTGATGTGCAACCACTTGCACCCAAGTTCTCCCCTCAGATGACTGCAAATTCAGAAACTGCTGGTCTCATTTGATAGTATACAAAGCCAGTTCTGTTTAAGCTGCCCACAGCTGCATAATTTCTGTTTTATAGACACTGTGTAAAGCTAGATTTTTGCTCAAAATTTCAGAGACTATGTAAGAAGTATGATGAAGTCCTGAGCTGCAGGCACTCTGGCCACGTTACAAGTATAGAAATGGTTTCTAAATGCAGTTAAAATTATGAAAGCTCTATTATTTATGATGACACTGATTATCTTCCCCCATACCTCACTGACAAATGCAGCCACTGCTTTTAGATGAGATATCATACTTTGTCCACAGACAGCCCTAGAGGTAGGAATTAATTATTAAATACTGGTTGATGATAATTACATGATAACTTTATTGACCAAAATCAGAAAGGAATGTGTCATGGGTTCTAAATCTTCTCTATAAAATGAATCCTCTGAGAAAAGAGAATATCTATTCAGAAACAAAAAATTAGCTCTTATATAAACCATCTTTAGAAACCTCTTTGTCAAAAATACTAGCATCATGCTTTTAAAGCATAACATGGAAGAACACATTTTAATCCAAATGTTTTACTTGTCAGCTTTAAATGAAATCTAGATAATAAAGCAGAACAGTAATTCAAATTCAGTACTGAGGATCACATACAAACTGTGTCCCTGCAAAAATTCATATTAAAATTCAGTTTTGTATATTCTTGTGTCTTTCAACACTCACCTTTTCAGAACTCTGCCTTAAATCTTTAAACTGAGTGATACCAAATGAACCTTCCAAAAATCAGATAAAATTTACAAAAAAAGAAAAAACAATCTAGCTGCGTTGTTATATTACATTACATTATTATTCCTTACATTTGTAGTCAGTAAAAATTTTTATGTTACTGATTAGTTTTCTGAAATCTTAGAAGATAAAATGTTTCAAGAAGTACAGCTACTACTTTTCTGATTCTTTTTGGATATCATTACAATAATAGAATTTCCCACTGCAAGGAGAAATGCAAAGAGGATTTAGGTGAAAAATAACAGCTTTGATAGCTTCATATTGCCTATTTCAGAATGCATTAATTTATATCTCAGGACTACTACTTGCACAGAACTATATATACAGAACTAAATTAAGAGATAGGAGGTATGGCAGGAATAAAAATCCACAAATATTTGTGACAAAAGTATGATAAATTAATTTTTATATGCATATCAGAAATCAGATTTAGAAAAACAAGGTGTCTCAGAACCCCAGCAAAATGTTGCCCTAGTATTTGAACAAAGCTTTAATCTTAACATCATCCAAGGTGGTAAATTCTCCCAAAGAATGGGCCTAGAGACTGAAATTAGAATCACATGGATCTACAACTTTATGAAGTTAGAAGCAAGGGACAATTAAATTTAGGGTTAAACAGTCTGGTCTGGTGCTTTCTCAAACCTTGGCAGTCAGTGTGGCTCAGTCCCTGTCCAACAGCAGATCCCAACCAAACTCACTGCAAACTCTGTGCCCAGATTGGAGCTGAGCACAAGACAACCATTTCCTCCAGGAAACTGTTGAGCTGAGAGGATGATTTGCAATGGGATAAATGCCTTCCTGTCTTGGGACACACAGAGCCAATCCATGACACCTACTGAATCAACACAGACTGGTTTCAGCTGGGGAGAAGGGGCTGGTTCTGGTGGAAAATCAAGGACCCTTGCACACAGAAAATACAGCAGTGCATCCCTCTTACATTCTGAAGGACCAGCTCCCCCAGGATGGTGACATTTGTGCTCACTTGCATAGCTATTCTGCTCTGGCCTGCTCAGGCACATGCAGCAGAGTCAGGGATGGCAGGAATGGCAAGCAGCTGGGGAACTCAGAGCACATTGCCTCAAACAAAGCTGCCAGCACGTTTGCCCCATGGTTTCCCAGCTTGAAGCCTCTCCCTGTGGTTATGTGCCAGGTGAGAAGCAGGGCACACCAGACAGATTTGGGTGAGTAGATGCAAGAGCACAGGGGATAGGTACTGAGCCAGGCCATGAGGACAGCTGGCACATAACCAGTCTGCCTTTACCTAGTGTCTGCCTTGAGCACAGAGACATGGACAGCATCCCCATCCAGCTGGCCTAGAAGTCAGAAGTTAGCCCTGACATGGGTCACATGATTGCATAGATAGATCTGTGTCTTAATTTTGGATTGAATGGCCCAAGCACAAAGGTAAGGAGCTCAGTACCTCCTTCACTACCTGTTCTTTCAAAAGACATGACAAAAATCATATGCCTTAACATGAGAGATATTGGAAGAAGGTTGTGGGAGATGCAGAATAAGAACTGTCTCTTTTTATTCTGGAAGTGGGCCATCCAGCCATTTCTCCAGGAAGGTAATGCTTACTACAAGTGTAATTGCTGTAACTGAATCATTATGTTGTCTGGATTTTTCTTTTCTCTCCTTCTGCCTTGTTCAATACTCTGCCCTTGACAGTATATCTTTCTAAAGTCTGTTTCACTGAATAGTCTTTAGACAGTTCTGGTACTTTTTAAATACCAGATTGAAAGTCAAGTCAGATAACAGATAGAAATCATATATAATGGCAAAAGAACAGAATTAGTGGAAGCTTTATAACAAAAACAGTATTTAGAAGAGAAATGATTAATCAGTATTGGTTGGAACCTCCTGTAATGATGAATAATTCAATATATAACTGGTAAGAGTATCACTAGCCTGTATCCCTATACATTTGGTTCATCTGAGAAAATCACTATGTAAATAGAAAGAGCACAGTAGCACTCCAAGGCCTCTGTAACAATGGGAAATTCTTTATTTAAATGATGGAATTAACATCAGCCTGAGGCTTTCCGTGAATTTCTGATGCAAAGCTGCAATTTGCATATCTGTGAGTGTGGATGATATAGATTATCGCATATAAATAAAGATCTGCAGAGCTCCCTGAATTTTTCCTGTGCACATCTATGAGTAGTAATAATGTACTGCCTATTTTGGATTTCTCTCTGTGCAAAGGAGCATTAACTTCTGAGCATACAAGAGTAATTTAAATTAGTGGTGTGCAATATATGGGTGGGCAGCAGTCTCTCCACAGTGGCTCTGCAGCAATTTTGTGCAGGAACAGCTGAGAATTTGACCCCAAGTATCTCCTTCCTCTGATTTCCCTATCCCTGAAATTACCTGTTAGTACCTGTGGGGTGAGGAGGAGGACAGCTGTGCCTGTGGTGTTGCCTCCCTGAAACTCTAACCAACAGCAAGCAGTAACCCAGAAAAGTTCAGCTACATGTGTGGCAGCAAAGGAGACACTCAGAGAAGCCTGTGAACAAACCCAAGAGCAGCATCCCCTCCCTCCCAGTGACTGACAAAAAATGTCACTGTGACAGGGGAACCCCAAAGATAGGGGCTGGGGGTCCTCCTGCTCCTTTGGTATCATCAGACAAATGCAATGGGACAAGGCAGAAAACAGCCTCAAAGCGCAGACTGTACTATCCCTGTACAATCCCTGACCATGCACTAGCAACTGTCTGATCATTTGGGTGGAGTGGTAGCATTACACTAGCAAGGAATTAACAAATGTGGAAGATAGGGATCTCCCAATGTAGGAGACAGTCTTGATCCTTAATCCACTCCCACCCAGGATTTGAACTGCTGGTAACATTTGCACCCCCCCTAGTATTTCATCCAGCTATCCATGTTCCCCTTTGTTTATGTGGTGCCTCACTCTGCTCATCTAATCCTGCACTGATAATGGGAATCATTATACAAATGAGAGGATACAGCACAGATGACAACATAATCTATCATTTCTTCCTATAACTGCAATGTTGTATGATATTCACCAGGCAGATCTGGAAAGAAAACCTTGACATATAAGGGGGCAGCACCACACTCACTTTGCTCATCTTTGAAAACACAAAGAGTGTGACACTTTCAAAAAACTGCTCTGCATATTGGTGTCACTGTTAATAAACTTGACTTGTTTGACTCACTCATAGACCATCCATTGGTCTCTGAATTTCCACAGTTTAAGTGAAATAACTTTTTTTCAGATATTAGAACTGTAGATTAGCTTCAGAGATTTTCTATCAAAAATTTTAACACCTGGAAGTGAATTTGGGTTATGTATTAATATTTTGCAATTATATATTCAGGGATAATACTTTGGCTAATGAAATACAAACTTTACAGAAAAGAATTCAGAACTACAGTGTGTTCAAGACTTCACTTATGATATGGATGGAGTAGTTTTATGTCAGCTAGATAAGGTGTTCACTGAGAAGCAACTTTCTTGAAGAAGATAACAAGATTTTCACTGAGAAGCAGCTTACTAGAATAAGATAACTAAAGATACAACTTTTTACATAAAAATCTATAGCAAGGATCCTTACAGAGGACAGTAAAAGGTACCAGGATCACATGACATTCATAAAAGAGCCTAAAAGGAACTCAGATATTATGTGAACTAGTACTGGTGGCACATAGACTATAACCTAAAGAAATGTGGAAGAATATCCTCACTTTTGTGGGTGTTCAAACAGGGTGCATTGGCAAATTGTGAAAACCTCTAATGAAACCTGCTGATAAAACTAGAGATGGGTTTGATGCAGCTTCTGGAATAAAAGGGAAGATGCAGGGATATACAAAGACAGAAAATAAAGAGTGTAAAAGGAAGGTTACCAAGGTGTGACATGGGACTCTACACTGGCATGCATGTCTGCACCATACTGCAAAAAAAAAAAAAAAAAAAAAAAAAAAAAGTTGAAAAGAAGGAAAATACAAGATGACAAAGTTTTCTGACACAAAAAGTTATTTGCAATAGTCAGAACCAGCACTGTGTAAAAAATATGTTGGGGGAACATGAAACTTAGTCAGAAACTTGAACAGAATGTCATTAGAGATGCAATGCCAACAAAAGAAAAAGGAAAGCATACACAAAAAATATTCTTAACTACACAGTTTGGACTCTGTTATCTACTAGTACTCACAAAGACAGCATTCACAGTTTAGTGTTCTGTACCAGGCAAAAAAGGAAAGACACTATTAAGAAGGCCATTATTTTTTATTAGTTCATATCCTGAATACTCATGTGGCTCTAGTCATCTCTTTTCACAAACTGACCTTACCCCAAAACACTAGAAAAAAAAAAAAAAAAAAAGAAAAAAAGGAAGAAATACAAAAGGGTATAAATAGCATAAGAAGGAAACACATCAAAACCAGGATTTTTGGCCTGCAAAATAACCTGCTGAAAAAGGATGCAATGAAGATTATAAAAAAATGTATGTTCTTGACAAGGTAACTAGGGAACCATTTTTTCTCCTGACAAAAGAGCTAGAACTACCAAAACCAATAATCACTTTGAAAGTCTGAAACAACAACAGAGTATTTTCTTGATACAATGCACAACTAAATACTGGAAGTTAATGTAAGATGAATTTATTAAACCAAACAGCTATAACACATGATTTTCTGGATGTGATACGTGTATCATAAATGATTTAAATCAGTAAATCATAGAAAATCATAGGTTAAGTCGAGGGGATTATCACTATATTTTTTTCTCCTCCTTAATACAAGCTCCATTTATTTTTACATTGGCCAAGAGAGGTTAGACAGATCTTTGACTGGACCCAGATATCATGGATCACCAAAAATGACCAACATCTTATACTGGCAACCACATCATCCCATTACTCTTGCCTTGAACTTGGTGCTGAAGCTCATGCTGAATTGCTCACAGTGCTGCTGTTATCCCCAAAAACCTATCAAAGTACATTGTAAAGGAAGGAGGGACTCATTGCAACTCTGATAAGATTTTTTTTTCTTCCAACAAAGGCTTTTGCACACATTATAGTGCACTAGAAAAATAGACCTCACTGCTTCAATTTTCATCTTTATACTGAATACAGTACATTTTGAAATAGTAAAAAAAAGTTGAAAACACATTCAAGCAAGTGCAAACAAGGAAATAGTGTAGGTTTGCAGTGAGTGAAGGGGCCATGGTCACATATATCAGCACTACTGGAACACACAGCTTTGCAGTTCCTCACCTGGGCTGCCAGGCCTTGAATGCATCCATGAAGGATGGAGACACAGGAAGGAGTACTGGAATGAGCAACAGATGAAAAACAAAACTTAAATGCTTAGTTGCAGGGCTTTGTTGCTTGATAAAGTAGCTGGGAGGTCAGCCAAAAGAAGTGAAAGAAAAGAAACAAGCAGCAAGCCAGAGGAGGCTCATATTTGGTAAAGAGGAAATGTGTCTATACAAGGGTTTGGAGGTGACTGTGCAGAAGCAGAAGTGTAAGTGAAATAGCTTATTTTGATGTGACAGCATTCTTGCTAGATTTAAGGCAATAAGTGAAGTGTTGCTAGAAGGTTTCTAATAAGCAATTTAAGAAGTCCCAAGTGCCTGACCAAAAGCTGTGTAAGGAAGGGCATGAAGGGGATTCAAAGATTTTAAATAGGAAGGAAAACATGCAGCATATATACAGAAAAAGGTGATGAGAAGAGAGAAGTAGAAGGAGCATTTGAACACAGCAGTTTTAGGTTTTAGTTTTCTGGGCTACAGCTTTTGCCATCTATAGCAGTGAAGGCAGACCAGAGCAGAACAGTGCAACTCCAGAGTCATCAAGAGAAATTAAGACAGATTAGAAAAAAAGATTAGAAAAAAATTAAGAACAGAGGAGGGAAAAAAAAAAAAAAAAAAAAAAAAAAAAAAAAAAAAAAAAAAGTGATTACAGTTAGAAGAAAAGAGAGATTAGATATATTATATTTTAAGCTTTATTTTTTTTATGGTTTTTTATTTTTTTATTTGAAAATTTGGATATTTCTATTAAGAAAAAGATGTTTCTGAGGTAGCCAGAAATTACTTTTACCAAGGCTTGCTGTTGTTGCTGAAAGTTGCCCGAACTAGGAAGCTGAGGGAAAGTTAAGGATGTGAAAGCTGGGGTAGCAGCTGCAAACATCCAGTGTGAGGTAAATGATTGAACTGTATCAGGAGTTTCTAGAGGGCAGAGAGATATATAATTCTACACTAGAGCACAGAAATAGCCAGAGTACTAAATAACACAGCATATAATGTGGTTAACGAGGCAAATATTTTTAACAGGTTTGAGTTAGTAATTGAAACCTTGCAAAAGACTGCACCCGGGAAACAAATTTATTTGAAGTCATCCTTGTTTCATCTTCTAATTTTATGCAAGGACAGGAAATTATGCATTTGTGCAATGCCCAATAAACTTCTTCTTTTTTTTTTTTTTTTTTTTTTTAATATTAACTAAGAGATAAAAAATGAAGAGGTTTTTCTGTGTGAAGTTTGTGAAGCAGCTGTTTACAGTGCGTTCTGAGGTTGAGAGAGGTTTCCTGGTATAAATCAAAGCCGGTCACATGCTATGTGGTATTTCCACTGCGTCCTTGATTATCTAAGAGCACAGCAAGTAATCAAGAGTATCTTTCCAGCTCAGCAGAAGCTATTTCCACTGACTTTCTCTGAAAAAGAGGCTCCACTTCAGCTGAAGTAGCTGCTGTAGCTGGGAAAATTGAAGGCTTTCTATTTTCCCCTAGGGGCTATGTGGCTTGTGTCCGTCAGTAACCTAGCACATTATTAGCTACAGAAGTATTTACCAGTTACGGGAACCTGCTTTTCTTCTTCCTCTCCACGTACAAAACGCGTATATGGTTTTGTATGCCTGTGGCAGGTTGAATTCACACCACCCTGGCTGCTGAAGTCCCCGTGAACACACGCTGCTGCCAAGCGCCCTGGGCAGCTCCGCAGGGAGCGCCTGAGCCGGGCGGCTCCGGGTGTACCCAGGATACTTGTGCCTTTATCTCCTCTGGTATCTTGTCTGTTCAAAGTGAAAAAGGCATCCAATGCCAGACTGCACACATCCAGAATTAACTGTCCAACCATCATTAAGCACACAACATCCAGTAACAACATCCATCTCCTCCTGGAAATGCCTGACCACTAGAAACACAGAGTAGTTGCAAAACCTTCCCAGAAATCTGTTCCTATGCCTTCATTTTCCAACACCCAGGAGTGCTAACTCTCCAGTCATACTGAATTTCATCTCCTAGTTTTCCCCAGGCAGTGAGAAAGACATGTATTAGAAAATTTCAGTTTATACACACCATCAGAAATAGAGTTATGTGAAGTTTTGCATAGATCAATTTATCATTTCAGGAAGAAGCATTACACGGGATAGAACCTTCCAAAACTTAAAAAACAAAGAAAAAAAAGAAACAAATTAAATTTTCCCATGAAAGCTACTTAATATAAAGAGTGCCATCTGCTGGCACTGCTGAAGTGAGGCGTTGTTCATAGGCATCGAGGTTCAATAAAGTTTTGCTATGCCCTGGTAAGGGCACATTTTGACTCTAAGCTGTTTCACACTTTCTGTTTTATTTATTCATGGTATTGCCTTCATAGAATAAAAGGGCAGTCAAGCACAGTGGTGTAGACAGCTCTTGTGTGAACATGGGGGAGAAAAGCATCTTCTATTAATTCACATTTTTATATTCAAAGAGTGTCTTTGTTGTTTTGGGATTTCTGCATCTATTTTGCTTTCTTTATCATTAATAGATTTTTGAAACAATCATTCTGGAGAACATGAAAATTAAAAATATAAGAGAATTTCTAAAATACTTTGGGTGAGACTTTTAAAAGAACCTACTTCACCTTGTGCTGAATGTACAGCTTCAAAAATCCAACTTGCAGGTCTCAGGTTGAGAAGCACATTGTTGATAAAATAATATTGTTTACCTGCTTGGTCACATGAATTTTCTACAAAAGCATGTGGATTAAGCCTCCTAAAATGCTACCTAAATGCATTTTAGAAGTACTGCCTCCTCCAAAACCAGGATAAAAAAATGCTGCCCTTAATGAGATGTTCCCTGTCTACTGGGTCCTGAGCTGTGCCAACGAGCTGAATAGTGAGAATAACTAGAGGGGATGAGGATGAAGGAAAAGGGAGATAATGTACTACCTTGCAAAACATTCTTTTCTCTAAAACCAAAGTTAAAGTAACATTCCCTTTTGCTAGCTCAATGACTGCTTACTGAAGAAGTCTACTTTGCTTTAGAGTGTCAGCATTATTTGTAACATTTACACTTCATCTGTCCTCATGAAGGAAAAAAAAATCTTAGAAAGACTGCATCCTCTTCAGAGACAACAGAGATTTTTATTATTATGAGACAATGGAGTTTCTGATTTCCAGCATGTTCACAGCACAAAGTACTTTATTGTCTTCCTTTAAAAATCTCCATTCATATTGCAACTCACTCCCACTCCCTCCTCTTACTTCTTTAGAGGCCATTACGTGACAAAGTGTACCAGACCAGTTCCTGAATAGTTAAGCTCCTTCCATCTCTCATACAGATAACAGCTCTTCCATTTTACTTTTCTTATGTTTTTTCACATCTGACTCTCTGTTTGACTTCCTCCACTTTGTTGTGCAGTTCCTATGAATTATTGAGGCAGTTTCCAGTTAAATCTCTCTATCCAAATTAAGCGCTCCTATTTTTAACTGCCCACTTTGCTATTATCCTCATAGCATTTACTTCCTCTCTACTGTCCATTCTCTTATCAGTCAGGTTAGCAGAAAGCCAAGAAGGTTGCTTTTGCCAGATATCATGCAAATATCTCTTCATTGGTGATTTCACTGGTCTGATGATATACATTATCTTCCTAAATATTTGCCCTTTAGATCTAGAAAATAGAATTCCATAGAATCTCTTCGAACATCTTCTCCCAACTAGCACAACTCTTTGAGCTGTTCAAGCTAGTTTCTTATTCCTACAGTCAAATGGTGAACTGAAAGCAAAATGATTCTTCCTTTTGTTCTTCGTGCCTGTTTAGAATGACTTTCACACTCAGCCAGCCCCTCAAAGCATTATGCTTGGACAGATTTCACACAAGACAGTTTTTTGACTGATTTCCATCCACTTTGATGGCCAGTGTCTTATCCAAAAAGTCATCTTTCAGAGCTGCCTTTCACAGTTCCTGTGAAACTTTGGCCTTCTTTCTTCTTTTTTGCTTTCTGCTTATCTGTTGTCTTCTTCAGCCACTAGCCGCTGCTGTTACTATTTATTCAATCTCTTCCTTCTTGCTGCTCAATATTCTGTCTCTAGAGGTTGCACCTCATCACTCCTTCCACAGAACAAACTCTTTCCACAGAGCAAACTCTTCCACGGACTTCCTTCACATTCTGGTATTTTCCTCTGCCTTGTCATCATTTTAATATATTTCTAGAGGTCTCCTTTTCATCTGGGGATCTGCCAATCAACCCATCTGCAACTACAGTTATGTTCATGCTCTTTCCTTTCATCTTATCTGTCATATTCAAACACATTTCTGTATTCTACCCTCATTTCTAGCTGCATTTCAGTCTCTCACACTTTTTTTTACCTGAACATTATGAGATGACCCTTCATGCATATGTAAATTCTGTCAGAAACTCACTGAAGTATAACATACACTTACAGCTTCTGCATCCAGTCATCTTCATGGTTTCTGCCATATTTTGGTCTTCTTCACTGGTGCCCAAGCTGCTACATTGTTTTTCTTCCTTACCTTAGGTTTAAAATTGAACAAACCATCTGCATACCAGTGTCCTCCCCAAAATTCTTTTACTAGACTCATACCAGCCTCTAGTTGCTTTGATTCTGACACCTTCTTACCTACATTAGCCCACCACTTCATTTAGGGTTAACTCTGATCAAAGGCCATGATCAAAGACTTCCTCTTTGTGCTGTTTAAACTAAGCCATATGGCTCTGCAACACAGCTTATCTAGTCTTGTTTGAACTGGTTGTGCACTTCCATGCACAGCAATCACTTCCAATCATAGTAAGAAATTCATGTGGATTTTCTGATGCACTTATGCCAAAGCTCACATTACAGTTACCCCAGGCAGAAAAGCTGCCCAGTGCTTTGGAAGTCTCAACCAGAAATTCGTAACTCCTCACTCATCCAGCAGTAAATACCTGGAAGAAGGTGGGCATGCTTTCCTTCTGGGGTATGAGTTTGGTGGAGTTTCTTCTCTTTCAAAACTAAACATCAAAACAGAGTTCAAGCATGAAAAATGGACAGGGTTATGCTGCTGGATAATTTGGGAAAAATATACCAAGAGTCTAAAACCTTCCTAATGAAGCTGCAGGTTTTGGGAGGACTTAAAACAATATAATGGCCCTCTCAGTCCAGGCACAGTGAACTACTTAGATGTCCTCTGACATAGCCAGTAATTTTCACTAAATAGTTCAGTCGGGTCTAGACATTCCTGATTTCCCCCCTTGTCTCTTTTTATTCTCAAAATAAATAAAAAAAAAATGTAAACCAAATTTTAAATTTGAATTTAACTCTGAGGAGGTAGAAGGTGAAAAAAGTGTATTTTGTTTTACTTTAAAATGCCTAGAAACATTTTGGCTGCAATAGAAAAATCCTTTCCTTTCTGGAAAAAACCCACCAGTATTCAAGATGTTACCCAACACTGCAATAGATTACAATAATGCATAGGAATCCATGTCTGAAAAAAGAACATGGAGTGAGAAATAGGACTGGAAACACAGCCCTTGATGAACTTTGAGTGTTTTTACATCTGAAACTTAGGCCATTAAATCCCTGCATCAGAAATCATTATGCTGACTTCAGACCCCACAGTATTTTCTTATTTTCAAGGCTGTAATTTTTTTTTTTAATCTGGAGACTGAAGTGCTGTATGCTATACTACCCTTCTCCTGGAATTTCATTTTACAATAATGTACCTATTAGCTTTCAAAATCTTTGCAATTTCTATCATGAAAACACAATATTTAGAAAATACTAATGCATTCATGCAGCTTCCAGAACTCTAATAGCACAAACACTATTGTATTGTAGTGTTACAGCTAAAACTTGGACTAAAGAATCAAAATAAAATGTTTCTAAATGCCATATATTAGACTGCCTGGTTTGTTATAAGGTAATAAACAGAAAGCTTGCATGTAGTCATTCGTGGTTGTTAAATAAGATTCTTTGTGACTAGCAAAAAAACTAGAACACAATGAAGAATTATCAGTGCATTCTCCACGGAAGTCATCTACATGTGTTTATTTAATAAACAGAAGATGGCTTTATTATACACATTTGATTTCCATATGCAATCGTCTCCTTATCTGTCACTTGTATCTAAGCAGGGTGCTTTATACAAATCTGAAAATGAAAAATTCAGAGCAGGGCACAGGAAACTCATTTAATGTCGAGTGCAGTCAAAATCAAGATTTCTTTATTTGTAGTAACAACGCTGTTAAATCAGAAAATTACTCTCCTTTTCTGCATGTCCTTCTTCCTTTACAATTCAGTTGTTTGATCATAAATTGTCGAGTGCAATGACTTGTCTCCTCCACTTTCCACACTGGTCGAGACAGATTAAAAACTCCGGCATACCACCAACCAGTCTCAGCATACCATTAGCATATATATGAGATTTGAGACATTTTCTAATATTCTCCAGCAGAACTCATCTGTCAGCCAGGTGATGAATTATAAAAACTCTTAGCTTGTTTAGAAAAGAGGGGGAGAGTGAGAGAGAGAAAGAGAGAGACAGAAGAGGAAAACACGATCCCACCTTTCTTTTTCATTTTACCCATCCACCCTTGCAGTTAGTCATACAAATAAACAGTAAACTCAATAAAAGAGACACAGTGTGAGACATTTAAAAACAAGAGCAGCAGAGCACAATTAAAGGCTCATGGAAGTAGATAGAATTATGGAGTGGTCAGTGATCTACATAAATAATTTTGAGCACATTTTTTTCTACCTCATATTAACAAGGACTCATAAGGTTCATTTCAAAATCCACAGAACTATCATAAGCTGGTAAACCAGTACAAGGACTGTGTAAAAGTAGTGGAATAATTAAAATGCAGAATGCATCCAAATTAGAGAAGATTGGGATATTTTTTTGCAATCGCTCATGAGTCCAACAAGTTTACATGAACATCCTGAAAATTTTGTATTCAACTAAAAAAATTAACATTCCTTACTTGCACTTCATTAACCTGTTTCGGTTTTTTTGCTGACTAGAAGGTGGAATTTGGACAATGATTTCTTGTGATTTAAATCAAGATACTACGAGCACTATGAGTAGGAAATAACAAATACATGATGTCACAAATAATGAATATGTCTTCAAATATGTCAGTAGATAATTACAGTTTATGAGTATATTTTAAAACTACCAAGTTGCTACATGGATGCTTTATATTAAAGAAAGGTTAATGTCTATCATCATAATTTACACAATCATCAACTCCTAATACCATTTTTTGTATCTAATATTAACTAAAAATAATTTGTATTTCCTGTGGATTCTTGGAATTAGAACTGGGAAAATAATAAAACATAGATACATATATTTTTCCACAGAAGAAGTTCTCAGGAACAAAGCTCTTCACAAGCTCTAGGAAAATTTGGTAAATACTGTTTAAAAAGGGAGAAAGATATTTTAAAATTTTATTTTATTTTATGCCAACATTTTTAATATATTAACTTCTGAGTGTGACAAAAAAAGGTTTTTTTTCCATACTTTGAGGGGGGAAAGAAATCTACTCAAATTTTGTTTTCAAAATAGCATTTTTGTTTAAAAATTAACTTACCCATAAAAATAAAAAAGAAAAATATTTAAAGGGAATTAAATAAATAATTTATATTTCATGAGTTGCACCAAAAAATAATTCATAATATATTACAAGTATGTTACAGTGCAAGTATGACAAGACAAATTCCATTAGAATTTAAATAGAAATTCTTTTAATAAATGTACAAGCGAACCAATGCATAGAATAACTTTTTGCCCAGAAATGTATTTGAGATCAGGGCACTACACATCAAGCTGGTATAAACTATGGAATAAAGAAATCATTATTTTTTAGGTTGGAATATATATGCAAAAAGTGAGAGATTTAGGTTAGTAAACAATTTGATAGAAGGTTGAGATACAATCCTATTAACAATAGTATGGTATTTGTGTTAATATACATGAGATGTGTGTCAGAGGATGAAGGTTTTAGCCAGAAGAGTGATGACTTCTGTGCATATATGAACTAAGAAATTAATGTGTATACATTATCAGATGTATAGAAAAGCATGATTAAGGAATAGTTATTTGGAACTGATATTGAATACCAAGTAATCAATATTTCCTCACTAAGCTGTGAAGCTTCTGAGAACACAAGTTAGCAGCTAGTGAGCTATTTTTACAGTTGAAGCACTTGTTCCAAGTTTTAGCCATAAGCAAAGTTATCAAATTCATAATCTGTTTTTGGTTTCCATTTGCAGGTGTGCACAATACAATTATTAATTCCTGCATTTAGAATGCTGAATTAATTTAAGGAACAGATGTGTAGCTGGTCCTTTCTCGCCATGATAGTCACAGTCTGGGTGCAATACATCAGCATTTTTAAGGCATTTAATTTTAAAAACAATAAAATAATTTTTAAAAATTTGGACTCAAACCAATACTTGCTTCACCAAATATTTGCATTTACCATCAAAGAAAAGCAACAAACACATTACTAGACATATTAATAGTAATTAATTAATTAAATTAATTAATTAATTAATATAAAGATATATATATATATATATATATATAGTTCTATATATATACAAACTATGCCTCAATTAGAGCACAATAAGAGACATAGTACACAATGGTATTGCATTGCCAGGTTTCTCTAAAGTCATAGAAAAGAAACTCTGACATGGACATTCAGCTGTTTCTTTGTCCATTTACACTGAATATATTCAGTGAAATTACCAGCACAAGAAACATTACACTGAGGTACTTCATCCTGATTTTCATTATGTTTTGGAGCTAAAACTAAGGTCTTTTAAGATTCTGAAAAAAATCTCCTACTACACTAAAGACGAGTGTTCTAGGACTAAAAAAGATAGCTTTGGAAATCAAAACAGATGTTCTTGCAAGACTGCAAAGCCAGTGTTGTAGATTCAAATGATCCGGATAAGTTGCAAGCTGAAACTTTCAGAGATTTGCCAGCAAAACTTAGCAGTAAAAAATCTGGTTAATATTAAAAGCAGAGATGCTTTTCCAACATAATCCTAAATGGATTTGTTGTATCTCATTTTCTTAAGCAGCTTCAGTGAAGAAGTAGAATGAGAAAAAGCAGCATGCTTTCACCATCTCCACTATGGAAAAAAAGGTGGAAAAAACCCCAAACCTGTGGGTCTAAATGAAGTCCCAGAAAGGTCCTATTTTTAATTGATTATAATTAGCAATAGAGAATCAAATAAGAATATGGAATCTAAAGTGACTCAACTTTGTAAACTCAGGCCCATCTGCTGGTCAAAGCTGAAACAAAGATCTCACAGTTATGTTTAAGGAAGCTTGAGTCTGGCTGTGCACCAGGCATTAGAGCACGTCAGGCGTTTCTTCTCCTGGTGCATCACAAAACTGTCTCTGCAAAACAGAAATTAAGATTTTGCTAATTTCAGTGTAGATAATATATACTTGGTAGTTTTTCCTTTAGCAAAGCCAAGGAAATGGTTAATTCTTCATTGATCTGTTCGAGTATTCCCAGCTGTACAAGGAAAGAAGTGGAGAATAAAGCAGAGGCAGTTTCATTGTATGATATAATAAGCAAGATTATTGGCTGAAAAAGTCTTTTATCAATGCAAAATTCGTGGAGGAAAAAATATCACAGAAATTATGTTATTGGCACATTGATAAATGACATGCCTACTTAACTGGGATCACTGCCAAGGGACAGATCCAGTTTCATGCAGGGTTTCAGTCCCCCTTAACAGCACCAGCAGATAAAGTGGCAAGCAGTTTATTTTGTGGTGCTTGCAGATCTCTCCATATGTGGAACGGTAGGATAAATGTCCTTTAGTCATGCCATTATTGATCATTCTGGCATTAGTCTTACCAAGTCAAAGTCATCTAATATAGATGTTACACGTGTTGCAATTGATTTAAAATTTTTAATTATTTGCCTGGGTGCCGCTTAAAATAATTTAAATAATCTCAGCATAGTGGGAATTAATATGTCATAATCAAGATATTTGTTAATTATGGATAGGTACATTTCAAATGCAAAGACAGTAACAAAAGACACTTCCACTGCTGCCACAATGCTTTTTCCCCATGCTAACAACCCAGACACACTGGTGTTTTAGCTGAACTTCCCACTAAAGCCCTGAACCAAATTCTAATACTGGGCAGCTTCAATGACTCAGAGGAAACCTTACAAAACGTGGCTCTCTGACAAGGTATTCTTCTATTTGGGAAAACTATTGGTCCAGCTCCTCTCTGAACTATGCCATTTTCCATCTGGAACAGCTTAGAGAAAGAAGAATGCATATTTAAGACCAGTTGTCTTTACAAGAAATTTACGATAATGGTGGAAAACAGGAAGGGACTGCATTTGCTGTTAAAATCTCTTTAAAGCCACCTTTTCATAGAGAATTATCGAAAACTAACCATTTCAACAGCACTTGCTGAATCAAATTCTCCTTTCATTATGATCTCTTCCACTGGTTTTTATTATCTTATTCATTTTATCTCCTCTTTCCTTCTTTTTTTTTTTTTTTTTTTTTTTTTTGTTTCTTTTGGCTACTCAATAAACAGACCTTTGCAAAACAAATGGCTCCCCGATCTTCCCCTCCCAGGTGAATATTGTAACCACTAGGCTGTAAAATGTCCCTCTCTCAAACTACTCTACACACAGCAGTGCAGTTTTAATAGGAAGGGAGAAAAGTGATTCAGTTCAGCCCCTTTGTAGGCAGAGTTGTAGGAGATTTGAAGCCTTTCAGACAGCTAGAGCTGGCTCAGACTTCTCAGTAATGTCAGCAAAACTGAATTTTTCCTTCTGAACATTACCATGGGTGAGAGACACCCTTGCCATGGGTAAGGGTGCCGGGTGGAGGAGTGGCATCCGACTGAGTAGGACAATGGAGAGCTCACAGATCCTTTCCTGTCTGCACTGATTTGACACTGCAGCACTGACTGGGTGTCAATTCCATCCAGAAATAGAGCCTGCCCCATCCCACTCACCCTTTTTGCAAGCAACAGCAACCAACCCAGGCACAGTCATGTTGCTGCTCCTTGCTTTGCCTGTTCCTGGAGATAGCCCCATCAGCAGTGAAGGGCTCCCAATCCCACCTTCCCATGACATGTTCAGAGACTGCTTTGCTAACTATGAACTTCTCCAGCCAAATGCCAATAAAGTCATCAGCTTTCCCTGTGTTTTCAGAAGAGTCTCATCCCAGCAGTCACTATCCAGTACCATCTCCAAACACTTCCTGGAGTCAGATTTTTAAAGGACTCAGAATTTGATAGATCTACTTTCTTGCTTCCAGATGGTCTAAACTGCTCTTATTGATCAAGCCTGGGACAATTATGATTGAGCAAAAGGAGCCAAGATGCCTGGGAGCCAACATTCAGCAGATGAGCCGCAGTTTACAGTCTCAGATTTCGATCCACATTAATTTCTATCAAATTAATTCTTTCTTTAGGTCCATTCATGTTTGGACAGCACGAAGTTTTATGTAAACCTCATCAATTGCATTACACACATTAAACAGCAGACCTGTTACACTTTATACATCACCAACAGCATGTCACAAGATAACAGTATGTCACAAAATAAAGTACATTTCTGTATAAGCTTTCTCTGATAAATCTTGTTGACCACACAGCCTGCTCACCAAACCTGCATGTGCAACGAAGAATGACTTAGGTTAACTTAATGGCAAAATGGAAAACAATTGGAGCCTTATAACCTCCAAAAACATAATATAAACCATCCTAATTTGCATGAAGACTAGTGCACTGTGTTAAGGTATAAAACAACACCTAAATCTGGCTCTTTCCTGCTCCCTGCTTATGTAAGTTTAACGCTTTGCAAAACTATTTCCGAAAGTAAAATTTTGAGAGAAGGCTGATTTTGTAGATAATATTACACCCTAAAGAGAGTATATCATCCTGTACTGAAAAATACAGGATTACCAAGACATCTATACAAGCAATAAGGTGAGTAGATATGATGATCAGCTTGTCTTTATAACAGTCAGGGGTCTGGTATTTTGGTAAAATTTTATTTATTATTTATTATAATTTTAATTTTAAAATAATTATTTATTATTATTTTGCTATATTCTTAGAAAATATTATTATGTTATAATGAAAAAGCATAAAACCGGGTACAAATATATAAATATAACAGATAATTATCCAAATTTCTGTATAGTTTGTTTCATCAGATGCATTTAATTATAACTACAAAACTATTTAGACCTATTAAGAACTAGAATACAAAACAAAGTTTTCTTAGATTAAAATGAACATTTTTTACAACATATTTAGTTTTTTTAAGTTATATTAATTATTTCAAGCATTTCCAAAACATACTGACAGCTGGATACAGAAAAGTAATGACTATTTAAAAAAAAAAGAAAAATATAATTTCTGGGTAGACCTTGAAACAATCACCAGCTAGGACAGGACTCCATAACCTTCAGGTTTCAGGAGAGAATATCACTGTAATTAAAATGGAACAGAGCTTGGGGAGTCAAGAAATTGCAGGAGAACAAAAACATCAGGCTAAAAGCAGTAAATCAAGAGCTGACTCCAGGGATGAAGGGGTAGATCAAGTGGGGCTGGAAAACAGGACTAAAATTCATAAGAGTTGGGCAGAGATGTGCAAACTGGAAAGCACTGTAACACAGCAGGAGAACTGAGAGGAGCATCCAGCAGAAAATGTAACCTTTGTATACCTTGGTTCCAACTAGACTGTCTGGAGAATCAGGACCGACAAGTACTGACTTTTTTTTTTTTTTTAAATCATGTTCCTAATGTATTAAGGTATTTGGAATTAACAGTAAAACAATTTTTCTATTATAAACTTAACATTCATAGATACCCACTAAAGATGTATTTCCAAAAAGACTACAACTCTAAAGGCACATGAGACATTCCATTTCCATCCAGAGGGGAACTGTAACCACAGCACACACAAAAACATTTTACAGTAGGCTACTTCTGGATTTAATTTGTTAAATTCTGCCTTTTGTTCTCTTCCTGGCTTATTTCCTGTGAAAAAGATGACTTTAAAGGGTCTCAACTACATATGTTTAAGTCAGAACTTTGGTCAGGATAGAGGGAGTTTTCATGCCTACGTAAGGTCAGAAAAGCAATTTGTGGTTGAAGATGTCAGATATATTGTCAGAAAAGGTCCAGCTCCAGCTCAGAGAACTGACATGCATTCATTTTTTAGGTTTAAACTGTGCTGTAAGATGCAGATCATATGAGTTCCACCTGAACTGAGATGAGGACTCAATGAATCTCTGACAAATGTCTGCTCTCCAGTACGGTGTCCAGGGGTGCCTACAGTCAACTCATATCTCCATTTTGGATGACAGTGTTTCCAAGTACTGAGATAGTCATGCAAATGCATTACCTTTTTCTAAGGTAACCCTAACAATATCTTAATCTGGGAAAGGAGATGGTTGAAGACACATGTAACTGTCTCTGTTTCATTGTACACACACAGACTCAGGACACTTGGACAATGATGAATTCAGTCTAGCCCAGTGCTCAGTCACACAGGTGGTAATATACTTTTCCAGACAGAGTACCAGAAAACTCACTCAGATAAAAGCTAAGGGACCAAAGTCCTAGATATTCCTGCAGCTGCAGGAGTTGGAATCCATAGCTCTCACTTTTCTGGGAAAGTCCCTTTACCCCTGGAATATTGATTAGGCTTAGGACTGGTTCATCTTCCAGCTTACCTGAAAAGGTGAGGGCAATATCAGAAAATAAAAGATGGGCTGAGTAGCTCAATATCCAGATTCAGCTTATACAGCCTCAGCTCAGGTACCCAGATTACAGAAGCAGTAACACTCCATGTGCCATTGCCCCACGTAGGCAAAAAACGAGCTTTAAGCATTCTTCACCCTTTGAGCTCTTATCTCTTTATTGACTGGGTAGATAGGAAGTTAGATAACTAGTTTATATGTTTTAAACTATCTTTGCTATGACCTTAGGTCTGTGTTCATTCAGGGGCTATGTGTCCAACACGGGACATCTGATCTGACCACGACTGCAACCTTGCTATGGTTTAAGACCACTGCAGCAGCAGGAGAATGCTGATAAGCATTGCACACACTGCAAAAACAAAAACAAAAACAAAAACAAAAACAAAAACAAATAAACAAACAAAAAAGAAAACAAAAAACAAAAAACAAAAACAAAAAAAAAAACAAAACAAAACAAAAAAAAAAACACTGCATATCAAATACAAATACGGAAAATTGCAAACCACACCTGATGGTTGTGAAAGGGGGAATTAAAATTATTCAGTGTTTATAGTTGTTGCTAGTTCATTCCCAACAACACAGTAGTCTACTACTTCATCCTTATATGTATCCTTTTCATAAACCATCAGAAAAAGCTTACCACATGCTTGGAATAATAATTCTATCCAGAATTGCAGAAATCTCATTCTTAGCAAGAGAAGAAATAAAGTCAACATCTTTCAAGACCACCAAGGACCTCAGCTCTCTTCAGATCTATTTGCTACTGATAAATGCAAAATAATGAGAAGAAATAATTGCATTAGTACAGGACATGTTAATAAAAATAATATACTGAGTTAAATCTCCTTACAACACCTGCAGTTAGCCATTTGACTCAGTCTACTTCTTCATAATGAACCTTAAAACAATAAGCATGGTAGAAGTGTTTCAATGACAGCTGTAGTAGACATTGTTTGCCCCTGGTAAGATCCTGTTCAGTACCCAATGTCACAATTTAACTATAGAATTACTATTAGATAAAGTTAGTTCAGACTTTTATGAACCTAATTGCAGTGAATCTAAATTATGTATTTTAATAACCACTAAAATAAATGAAATATGTTCTCTGTAACAAGTGGGAGTTCTACCTCTCATATTTGCTTTCTGGTATATTACAGATGTGAATGAAGAAGTAAGTGAAACTACACCTCACTGGAATCAGGACTCCTAGTTTTACTCTCAGTAAAATTTGAGACCATTGTGTAGGATGGCCAGATTGATGATATTTACAAAGCTCTATCCTGTGCTGTCACAGACAATCCAAAAGGATTGAGAAGAAAGAATCAGTTCCTTTGCACCGTGCATCTATCAAATCAGTATGCACCAATTTATCTCATTTTCTGTCATAATAAATTAAGCAACAATAGCAAATTTCAGCTGGCAAATGAAATGGTCAGAAGACTGGCACTAGACTACACATGGTTGCAATCTGAACCTCACTCTCTTCTCAAATGTGAAACTTTCTTATAAAAATGTTCTGCGACTATGGAAATGTATCTGCATTCTACCCTCTCCTGAGCCCATTAAGGTAACTGATAGACTTTAGATCACAGTGACTTGAAAAAAATTACTTTTTTAGTATAAAAAAAAAAGAAGACACTCAGAGAATAGAAAAGAACAAAATCCTACCTTTTCAGTAAAAACAGAAGGCAACAGAAGCTTTGGAACAAGTGCTTGCCAATAGAAGGATTTCATGCTCTTGTTAATTAAAGGAACAAAGAAAAAACAGTGCAGTAGGCTGTATCCTACATAACAGCTTCTACTAATAAAAAGTAATAGACAATTTCCTGCATTCAATTCTTTTGAATACTATTATACAAGGTAATAGAGTTTTGGAAATGGAAGTCCTAGCAGCCTGTCAGAAAGAGCTTTCTTCCACTTTTTTTTATTAAATGACTAAGTGCAGCAGTCTGTGTCCTATCTCTCCCTCTTGCATCTATTGGATTGTATTATTTTACATTTTGATTGAAATGATGTCACCAGCAGATAAAAGCCTGGCCTAGGCATTGTAATTGAATCAGCCTGAGTTGTTTATTCTAGTGATCTACAGCGATGCTTCTCTTGTCCTAACACAGAATACATAAAAGATCCCCTCTTGTTTAACATGCTACTGATTAGATCTATTTTTTTTAGAAGAAGGAGAAATCAAATTGGGGGGTCGAGAGAGTATGAACTGGAGTTTAGGGGGAAAATTGGAAAAAACAGATGAGAAGAGACACCATCTGCAAAACTTTCCATGTGTGACTGAAAGTTTAAACAAATAAATTTCACAAGGCATCAGTACCAGATGCAAACAGATTTGATTGACAACATTTAAATAACATTAATGGGAACATCTACAATTTTTGGAAAGTTTTTCATGCTTAGGCCCTAAATCAGACATGTTCAACTGCTTATTTAAAAATAATGCTAATCTCGAAAGAAGAAATATTTTAAATTACTGGGGGGTTTACAGCTCTAAAAAATATGATGTGTTGGATATTAAATTATTGTTATTAACATGTTCTGTTTTCACTAGGAGCATTTTACATTTAAAAAAGAGTTAAAACAGCTTTCCATTTCACAAGTTGTTTCAAAAGTTGCTTTATTTGGTAATTATTTTAAGAGGAAGTCTGTCTTTTATGCCAAGTGCTGTTTCTTTGTCTTTGTAGTTGCCCCCCACACATGCTCCTGCCCCCTCTCTGCCCCCCAAAAAGCCTCAGTCAAATAAAGGAAAAATTGCACTATTTTATGTACATCATGTACATACCTTCACACAAAACTTCCTCAACAGCATTTTTGGTGGTGTTAGGGGAGGTGCTGGTTTTTCTGTTTTTCATTTGGTTTTGGGTTTTTTACTTCTGCATTTTTCCTTAAAATAAAGCACAAGCATATGAGGTTTAGTACTAGTGCCAAGATGAAAATAAACCAAGCCCATCAGGCAATTCCCTGGTTTGAACTGTTTTCTACTTTAAATCTATGTTTTTAATTGTTTGCCTCAAGTCTGAAGCTGGGAGCTTATTTAATTTGTTACCTCTATGAGAAGGAAACAAAGATTCAATTTCAGAAAATATGTAAGAGATAAACATGTTTTTTGAATACAAATAAAAAACTATTAACAACTACAATTAATAAAGTACTGTCATGGAAATGACTATTAAAAATATTATGGGAACATTTTATAATCCATTTTTTAATACAGACAACATCTGTAACAAGACAATTTCCACATGTGAAAATTTAAGCTAGCAAAAAAAAAAGTTTTTTAAAAGTAAAATAAAAATCTGTCTACAATCTCTAAATATATCTTAATTTACTTTTATTTCCTGAAAAGTTGCTACAATGTATAAATAAAAAATACATTTCCCATACCATTTGCAGTCTATTTAGCACTCCTAATAACTGAAGTATAAAATTCACTTCATAATAATTGCAGATACCCAACAAAAAGACCTTAGAGATCTTGATTTTTTTGTAAATCATTTATTGTCCTGAAGGTATTTGAGAGTATTTGTGAAATGTACTTATTAATATTTCTATTCAGTGATGAACTTGGAGCTAGGAAGGTACATGATGCACTATGTACGTTAATAAATGTGTTTGTTTGCAGTGTATTGTAATGAATGTATTTTGACTGAAGTTAACCCTTTAATTTGCACAGATTAGAACGAGTTGGGTAGTACTCTTTCCAGTTATCTTGGTTTTCAACACTGCTACTCACTAGGAAAGTACTCATCTCATAAAAACAATACTGAAAAATGAAGAAATTAATTCATATCTGTCATTAATAATTTTAAAACAAACTCACTGCTTTATTTAAATATAAATGTGTATCACATCTGGCCCTGTAATAGAGAGACATACTGTTCTGTGACCAAACAGGGAGACCTAGACTCACCAAACCTACAATCCATATTCAGTCCCTAGAGCTGGTTAAATATAATTTGCATCACAGAGGTTACACATTTGGTCTCTGGGAAAAAAAAAAAAAAAGATAGGCAATGTTGATTTAGCCTCCCTTCAATACTCTCCAGCAGCTGCCTCAGGGAATAGCACTCAGAGGAACATCCCAATATGCCATGCTTTTTCTCACCATCACATTACTTTCTTGTTAAAGCATAAATGGTTGGTAAAGGCAAATTGATTTCAACAAAGGAAAACCATTGTGAACATGAGCTCCAGCATCCAATCCCCCGAAACATGAACAGAGATTTATTTATAATTTGAAGATGCAGAATTAATTTTTTATTAGCAATTTTCATGATTTTTGGTGTTTCCACTGTGAATTCCTCTGATGTCTGGAGGTCTGGCATATATCCTAACACCATCGATGGAATTCCCTATTTTAATGGGAGTTGTTTCAGATGCTGCCAGCAGAAAGGTGTGAAGAAAAAGAAAGCCTATAACTTCCATTTATTGTTTGTACTAATTTCCTTTTATTATTTGTAGACAGCATCTTATGAGAGTCTTTCCTTGTGAGATTTGCAGCCACAAGCACATTTGATAAACCAGTTAGAGACTTGTGCAATCTGATCAAAAACAAATTAAACTTTCAAACCTATTAAAGCTTGCAAAAAGAAATGTAAGCCAGCAAAACATAACACCAAGAAGTGAAAAAAGTGACCACAAAATAGACAGCCCAACAGTAGTGCATGTGTCAGAAATGCAGCAAAACATGAGAGAGATGATGCATGGCAATTTGCTTGATTTAAATAACTTCAGATTAAAAACCACTCAAATCCCAGTACTAATGATATTTAAACTGGAAGATAGACCCCAGACCCTTCCTTCCTCCAGTGCTCTAAGCATGTGGAAGCCATCTCTATGATCAACAACAAGATCACATAAGAGAGTAATTTGTTGGGCTTTAAGGGTGGGAACGGCAAAACTGAGGTTCAGAACAACATAGGTTTCACATTAAATAATGTGCTTTTAAATCCTATAAAAAAAAAAAACAACCTATATTATTTTCCTTTCTTTAATTCATTCAGGAACCTGAAATGAGTGCTCAGCTTGTTGAAACATTACTAATATTTCAGGTCTGTCTTTAATCACAAAGCCAGGCTTGAATACAAAATAAAATGACAAGCAAGATGCTGAAATTTCAAGTATATCCTGTCTCTAACCAAGGTATGGAATACAGGAAGAAATAGGGTGTTCATGATAAGAAATGGCAGTTTCCTCGATCAATTGTCTTTTTTTTGGCTATAAACAATGTATCACAACCAAAATCCAACTCTTGCTAAAGCAACTCGAGTAAGAGACCAGATTTTCAAAAATGCTGTGCCCCAGCAGACTGCCCTGAAGTCAATTATCTAGAAAACTAATCGAGAAATCCAATATACTATCATGCTTTTGACAATTCTGATCCAGAGAATGTAAATAACCACTGAGATAGCCAAGTGCACATAGGTCCTCCTGCTTTTTCTCAAAACTGATACTTAAGCTCTGTTCTGTCTTTTTCTAAAAAAAATAATTAGTTGCACAGCTATGCAGATCCTTCATAAAATCAAAACAAAATCAAAAAGACTGTGTTACAGTCTTACCATTAAGGAACGGTAAGAAAATCCATACAAATAAAGATGTTAGTGTCAGTCTTTAAGGAGCTATTATACACTATAACTAATGTAAAGATATAAATAATTCTTTGACTACATATATGCATATATACACACACATGAACATACACATCAGAAAAGCATAGAGTGCAATTTCCTTCTATATTATTTATGAAAAGATCTAAAATCTGATTAATTGCATCGTACAAAATGTGATTCTTTCATGAAATACACTGCAGCTGAGAGAAAATGTGTCTGTATAGCATATTTTTTCCGTGCAAAGTCTGAATATTTAGAAAAGAAAGTTTACATGTCATCCTGTTCCATCTTTGCATGTACTTGCTCTTTATCTCTAAAGCAGCATACGTTCCATATGAGAGAGGGGGTTGCCATGGTATCTGCACTTTAAAAAATTGAATAGCAGATCTAAAAGAAGCATAAAATCGATTTAACAAGTTGTCATGTAAGTTACCCTGGCCCATAAGGATGAATTCTATGCACCTATTTCTACATAAAGAAAATGTTTATTTAAAAAACAAACAAATAAAAAAACCCCCACAATTGTAATTTTTTTAGTTGCACAACTAAATACACTTTTCATTAGGTTGGTCTCATCAACTTACAAACCATCTGGTCATGCATGAGGATTTTCAATATTTTTTTCCTTGTCTCTTTAAAAATATAAAGCACATAAGAAGTAAAGAAATAACTCTAAGAAGTGATCCTAATACAGCAGATAAAATGCTGGCAGATAATCTGAGACAAAAATAAACCTTACTTAAAAATTCATTTATTAACTTCTTACTCATTCTAAAGAAAAGACATTTGAATAAACACCTTGAAAATGGGAGCATTTCTTTTTGTTTTTTTAACTACTCATAAGAGAAAGCTTCATCTTTGACTCTTTCTTTGGGACTTCTTTTAGGTGCAGGCACAAAATAGTCACATTTCTAGTGCCCAGTTTGCAGGGGAGGAGTTCTTGCCTAGTTTCACAGCAAATTAAACAAAATGTGATTTACCTCTCTCTGTGTGTTTGTTGTTTGGGTTTTGTTTGTTTGATTTGTTTTGTTTTCTAAAGAGAGAACTATGAATGGAAGAGGACAGGTGGAAGATGACAGTTTGTTCCAACACTATATCCTCCCAACTTCCCTGCAGGATAGGTTACCATCAACTCATTGAGTAAACCCCACACAGAGCTATTACCTCTACCAGCATCCTCCTTGGAGCAGTGCAGCCATTGGGAAAAGGTCAATGTTACCTAGCAACTAAGAGGCAGTGCCTTTTAGTAAATTAACCCCTTCATATGAGCTTTGGTGACATCTCGAGTCACAGAAGAACACCGGACATTTTATTTTCATTTAATGGGTTCAGCTGTTAAAAATTGCCTGACAGAATCATGACTGAACCCAGAAATTCTTTTAAGGATTGGATTTGTTCAGTGGAATACATAATCCTAACTATGCTCAAATAGAATTATGCTGATCTCCTGTAACCCCATACAAAAATCAAAGGCTGCTTCACGGAGAGTTTCAGGATTTTGTATGCCAAGTTTCCACCTCCATGTTCCCAGAAGAGGACATCCTAAAACACAGCCAAGGTCAATGTTCAAAACAAAGTCCCCAGAGAAGCCACAGACACTGCTCCTGCTGTAAGGTGGGTGTGCAGTCTTATTGACTTGCTCTCCACTTTGAATCTTACTTTGAATGTAAATCCCATATTGAAATAGGAGATGAGTAAGACTGGAATAGGAGAGGCTCTTTGGCTCAAGGATCCCAAATAGCTGACATTCTGGGGATTACAGAGCTAAAGGTAAATGCCACAACTGTCAAATAGGGGAAGTATGAGTCAGTGCTAGGGAATGCAGGCAGAAACTGTGCTAAGGGTAACTAAGAAGGGGACAACCTTTTTACCTGACTACTTACTTATATCCTAGGACTCAGTCATGGCCCATTGTTTGTCCAGGTTTGCTCTCTCTCAATGAAGTACCTCTAGATCAACTACCTCCCAAATTTATATACAGCTCACCTACCTACTGGCATGTTCAACCTGAGGAATTTGCATTCTCCCAGACACATCTCTCTCTGCCATGAGGAACCAGAAGAATCATCAGAAAGCTCAAAGAGAACCACAGAACAACCATTACTGCAGGCTCTGTCAGAAGGACAAATGTGCATCTTTTTAGACATAGCCATTACCTGCACAACTCCTCTGTTTTTACAGAGAAATTGAGATAGAAACATTTTTTTGAAGTTGGGTGAGAAGTTGTGTTAGCTTTTTTTGCTTCTAACAACATAGCAAATATTTGCTTAGTTTTGTTAAGGCAAGCTCATGTTCTAAATACTTTGTGTGGAAAATGAAGGAGGTATAATTAACATCCATCTATCTAGAAGATGACCACACTCACAAAACACCTAAAGTATTCTCTTGGATTTAAATCCAGTGTCTTAACCAAATAATTCCCAGACTCTCTCTGCAATCTTTAGCCTAATTTATGGTACAGAAATACAGTCTTGTCCAGTTATTCTCTAGCCAGCAGTAAAACTCACTTGGCTTTTAATCCTAGCTCTGCCTCAGTGAGAAAAATGTCTAGTTAACTAAATAAAATTAAGATCTTTTCATGACCTGAGTTCAGAAATCCAGGTTTATCTCCACATCTCACAGTTTTGCAAAAGTATATATGGAGGAAAAAATACATTTCATAAAGAAGAGCCAATTGTATCAATTTTGCATACTCCATTCTATGCTTTATGTACTTCCCCAGGGACACCAAGATAAATTTATGGAACAAATTTATAGAATTCTCTTCTTTTTTAAACGAAATGTAGGAATGTTGTGTAAAACTGTGATTTCAAGAATACATCTAAACCCAACCTCCCCCACAAACATGTCAAACCCATGATAAAATTTGTAAAAGATGGAAACCCTGAACGACATAGATAAAAGGAATGCACTATTCTAGAAAACTAAGTACCTTTGTCATAAATGTCAAAATGGTATTTCATCTTTCATTTTCCATATTCTTCTGAGTTTCTTTGCATTTTTTATTTCTTTGGACTCAACTGTTGATATTAATACCCTCATCTTTCTACCAGCTCAGAACAATTAAGGCGTTAAGTATTTAAAACTACTCCATCCAACACATGTTAGACAAAATAGGTTTGCCAGCAAAGGACTGTCCATTTGGCTACTGTATTATGTCCTTCTTCAAGTTTCTTAGTCTTCACTGTTTCTTAATAACCTAATTAATTTTAGGTCATATGCATTCCTCATCACCACCTTGCTTCTTCTGCAGGAATAAAACATAAGGAGTAACAGTAGAACCACCATAACTAACGTCAGGATTTTCTTCTTAAGACATTTGATAAATTGTCTAAATATATATGTGCTTTGAGTTACAGGACTCATTAAAAAATAATCCTTTTTTAAGGCTGAGAACCATAATTAGATCAGGATTCGTGTCTGTCAAGTTGCCTTTTTTATATCACTAGATTAGGAATTTAATACATAATACATAATAGACCCCAGGCCTTCTCCAGAGCTACTTTGGGTTGGATCCACAAAGAGGTAAGGGTAGAATTTATTTCAACTAATCTTTGAGGCCTGCAAAGTAGTTATCAACATCTGAGCTATATATTTGTTATCTTTTTAAAGGATGAAAAAGGCATTTCTGGGATACAGATCACCTTCTCAAAAGGTAGATGCCTCAGTTGGGTGAGAGAAGGGCATCCATGAAGTGTTCACTGGCTGGAAAGGGATTCTAGATGACCACCCCACATCTGGAAGGACAAACCTGAAGTGGAGTATACACATCCCAAGGGCTCAGAAGAAGAATTTACCTGCAGATCATTCTCTGGACAGTATCCATGACTGCTTTGGTCTTTAGACAACAGCTGTGTCTATCTTCTAAGTCTAACAGGAATCAAATATGAGATTATCTTTTACATACTTCATATATTAATTGGGTCTGCTGTGGTAAGCCTTCCAACATACCAGATCAAGCCAACATGAAAGTCATCAACTGAAGTACTGCACAGGTCCTAATCCTGCTTCTCGTTCTAAAGAAAACATAAAATATTTCCAGAAGATAAAAACTTTTATATAATGTATGTTTATGAGAATATATATACATTTATAATGTAATGTTTAGAGAAACAGAGTATGTATACACCTAAATATTTAAATACACACACGCAGATATATATACATATCCAAATATATGTGAAGTCAGCAAAGGAACATAATGGGCACAAAATGAAAGTCAGAAGAATTAAGCACACAAATCTTTGGCACTGCAATGTTAAAGTACTATTTGGATGCAAAACTTCCCACCTTTAGTTGAAATCCTTCCACAAAAGAATTTGATGACATTTTCATTATGTTGATTTTTTTAAAGTAATTTTCCTTAAATATCCTAGCTGCAGTTTGCAACATATTTTTGGTATTTTGCCCTACCTATCTACTTCCCTATAATTTTGATTTTATGTGCTGGGTTTTTTTCTCATTCTCCCATCTCAACGTTGTGAGTTCTGTCTTATTCTGTGTCCTTCTCCTGGCAGGCTGGACAAACAAAAATAACAAGAAAATTTTGAGAGCAGAAAAGAACAATTAAAAACATGTATCACAAGCGATTCCTTTAAACTAGTTCTTGTGAAAATGCTGATTATGCATAACAAGCTCTTTGTGTAGGTCTCAAGAATATCTCCTGCACTGAAAAGGAACAAAAGATTACTGAGCTGCTAAAATACCACTGTGAACCTGCTGTTTTGTTCTGAGAGCTTACATTCTAATTATAGCATTTTTCTTTTTTCTTTATTTAAGAGTCCTTTTTTATTGCAGCGCAGACTGGACATAAACATTCCTTTGGATCCTGTGTGTAAATAATGAAAACATAAAAACTATGGATTTTTCCCCTATCAAGCAGGTTAATAGTTTAATTGTATACGGTTATTCTTACATTAAAAGCTGCATACCTGGCAAGCTTTATCGGGTAACAGGGACTTTTAAATGTGCCAATGTTTCTACAGAAGTAACGCGGGTCAATTGCAAAAGGGATAACCATAATGATTAAATCATTAAAATTTTGTCTATGCTTCACAGAGCATAGAGAAAATTAACTTCCCACCAACCTCATTTTTCTGCTGAACATGAAATAATGATTTTCTGCCAGTATAATTACAAAGCTAACATCTGATAGAGTCAGCATCCAGGGGGGATTATCACATGCATGAGTATTAGACCTCATTACCAGCTTGACTGCAAAATTATTACATCTTGTAATTGGATGGTGAGATTTATATACAGATTGGCTGGGTTCTCTGTAAGATTGTAATTACAAGCTTCGTTGGTTCGCTACTTATCACACGGTGCAGGAGGAGGCAAAAACAAGCAGAGGAAAGACCATTTCATTAAGCCATAACCCTATCAAGGGAGGAGCACTGTAACATCCCTGTATTTATTAGGCCAAACAGAGCTGTTTGCAGAAGGGGAGGCCATTTATTACCGCCTGACAAATGGGATTTCATTTATTTAACCTCAGTGATCTATTTCAGTAAAATGTACAAACGAGCCATCCATTTTATGATTCCGGAGTCAACGCCTCAATTATCTAAAGGCTAACTGACTGTTAAAGCACCCATCTGCTAGGATGAATTCATTGATTTAATTTGCTTCATGTTACTGAATGATTCTTAGCAGGCAGGGAGGGGATGGAAGGGGAAGGGAAGAAGGGAAGGAAGCAAGGGGGCGGCTGGTGGTTCAGGAGAATGCATTGGAGTGATTCAGCACGCCGGTGCCCGTCTGCGTGTCTGCGCGCGCGCACCCATGGTTTTTTTTTTAATCCTTCAACACAACAGAAGAAGGAGATCAATAGCAGCTTAAATTTTATGAGACAAGGAGTTAAGTTGTTCAGCTCGAGCCAAAACACCTTTGTTCTACCATAACAAGTAATCTCTGTGGCGGAATTAATATTGACAAGCTGGCTTCTTTGTAGCTAATTTTGTGGGTGCCTGAGCCAATCGGGAGCCTCGCAGTAATAGAGTTGTTATTAGAGTTCATTATAAAAGCTGTGGATCAATGGCTACACTGGGAGGGAGAGGACATGCTACAGCAGAATGCATATGTATGCTCAAGGAAATGAAATCCTTTTAATGTCCTTGTAATAATTTATTCTATAGTTCTCTTTGACTTAAAAAAAAAAAAAAAAAAAAAAAAAAAAAGTCTTTCAGAAACAAAATTAAAAATGTTCCCTTGTGAGGCCTTTAATTTTATCATAACACTGAAACTGACAGGAAGTAAAGCAGGATTTCAGGGGTGGGGAAATTCAGGGAGACCTTGTTACCCAGCTCTGAGTTTTATTAGAACTGGATTTTGTCTGGAAAATACCACCACTCCCATTTTATCCAAATCACGCTGGCTGGTTTGTGGAAAGCTTAGGCTGCTATATGGGTAGCATTGATGTATTTTAAAACACCCCATTTTTCTGTCCTCCCTAAATCCTCTGTCTCATTAAATCTGATTTTTACTTTTTTTTTTCTTTGATGGGGTGTCATTTTGTAGAAAACATCTTTACACTCAAGGAGAAGAAGTCACAAATACCATGCTAAAGCTTTTTTTCCCATGTTTCTGGGAAGGAATGACCTGTATGCTGTGAGTTAGCACTTTCAGCAAGCTGACAAGGAGTTCACAGAACACAGCTCTTTGTAAAAGGTTGCCTCTTTCAGCTGTAAAAGGGCCGTCCTTGATGTAAGTGTTCCCAGAGTAATAATCCATTTCTCTTGTGGCAGCCACCAGCTCATGCTATAATCTTTCCCACAAGCTCCAAATCAGTACAAGAAAGCTGTTTACTGGACAATTTTCCTGCATCTCAATGTTAAATGATACTGCATTAAAATGTGAGAATATCACACTCTAAGAAAGGCAGGAGGATCAAAGGGAGCCCTCACAGTGAGTGAGTTTAAAGAAATTAGCATCTTTTGGTCATGGTTTCCAAGATATAAAAATATGGCGTTTCAGGGCCATAAGTTGTTTGCTTTGCTTTCTCCTTTATTTCACTATAAAAAATAGCCATTCATTTTTTCCATCTCCCTATGCTTGTCTCTGCCAAAAAAATTGAATCACTTTCAATTGATGCAATTAGACGGGGTAAGTCCCTTGTGTAGACACTGTTGTTTCAATTCCAGCAGATATCATTAAGTCAATATAAGACACTCTTCCACAAAAATAAGGCCATCAAGTATGAGTACTGTTTAGTCTGTTTGGTTTGGGGTTTTTTTCAATTACCACATTTTTCTCAAGGATTGACAAAAACCAATCATTTCAATTTTCTCATTTATTTTTTTTTCTCCAGAGGTCTGTCTTAAAACTTAGATTCCTGCTATTTGGCACAGTGACAGAAAATATTCTGTGAGTGAAAACCAGTGAATTAAAGAAACCTTGCTATCACATTTACCACCCTCTTTATCTTCCATTTTCTCCCCCCAGCTAGAAGAAAGTAGAGGCATAGTGTCTGAAACCAGTGGCAGAAGGCATAGAAAATGAGGGAAAAGTTCAAAATATGGGCATTGTATGAAGCCAAAAATCTTAGGGAAAACAATTTTTTGTTAATTAAAACGTTTTGAATTTGGTGATTTCTTTCTTTTGCTCTCATACAAACCCCATGCAGCTGTACAGGTTGACTGCTGGAAAGCAGCTCTGCAGAAAGGGCCTGGGGGTTCTGGTGAACAAGCTGCCCATGAGCCAGCAGTGTGCCCTGGGGAACCAGAATGGTATCCTGGGGGGTATTAGGAAGAGCAATGCCATCAGGTTGAGGTAGGTGATCCTGCCTCTCTACTCAGGCCTGGTGAGGCCCCATCTGGAGTGCTGTGTCCAGTTCTGATGGCCCTGCTTGAATAGGGAGCTTGGACCAGATGACCCACTATGGTCCCTTTCAACCTTTCCTGTTCAGTGCTTCTGGGATGATAAGCTTAAATTTCACAATTTGAACTGAATATACCTTGACTGGAATTGTGCTTTGAAATAGGCTGAAAGGGTAAGTAAGTCTGACATATTCCCTCTTCACCCAGTTCAAATAAATAATTTTTCCAGTCACCCTCTGTTGATTTCCTCTTCTCTTCATGACAGCTAATTTCTGATAGTGAAAGACTATCAAAAGAATCTTATCTGTGATTTTTATGGCTTGTCATTCTGTTCTCTGACATTCACATCCCTCCCAGAATCTTTCTGAGGGATCCTTATGAACTTCAGTCTTGATGATTTCATTGTTCTTTGCTGTTCTTTATTTGTTCAGTATGGAAAGTCTTTAAGGAAAGGGAAAAAGGTAATTGGTAAACATATCTCAGAGGTCAAAAAGAGTTTCCACAGAAATAAAATTATTGCAAAATGAGCAAGATCCTGCAACAATAATGAGAAAAAATAGCAAAAAACTTTTCAGCCAGTAAAAGAAATGTAAAGTCAGATCACAATGAAACTGACACAGAGATTAAGGGCAGTATGGATCTGGCTCAAAAATTAAATTACCATACTTATAGAAAATGGAGATAAAATGCCATCCTTAGATGTAAGAGCAAGACAGCTACTGGAAATGCAAAGCAGAATTTCCCCTAGCAAGTTAATACTTATTAGGTAGATATATATTCTGGTAGAGCATCATTTTTCCAGCATACTGCTGTAAGCACTCTGTGGTCAGACCAGCCAAGAATTACACACAGATGACCTATGGGAAGCCCAGTAGAAGCAATTGCAAAATTAGCATTATGATTTCTCCCATGCATCTGCCCTCGCTAATATATCTGTTAGGCCCTCAGCAGGGTCTTCTTAGTGTTGGTCAGAAGTTCTTTGGAACACCAAATTTCTTTTTGCAACATCTTTTGGGACACTCCATGTCAGTGTAATACAAGCATAGCAATCTTAAGAAATTGTCTTTGGTTCTCCATTCCCTTTCTACCAGATTTCACTGCTCTGAACCACTATTAGTTACTCCTTTTTCTTTTTTTTTTATTTTTTAAATTTTTATTTTTATGATTATTCTCCTACTTTACCCCATTTAAAGTTTGGAAATTACCCTGTTCTCTTTTTCTGCTTGATGGAGCACAGAAGGTCTCTTTTGCCTTGAATCCTTGATCACCAACTTTGAAGTTACTTCTGTATATCACTGCAGGCCACTATAATCTCTAGCAAAGTGTCTGCAGCTGAAATCCCCCCAGCACCAAGATTAGTCTCTAAATCTCCTTGATTTCAATGGAGACAGAGTTTCATGATGCAGATCTGATGCTCTGTCACAGCACTTGGTCCAATAATTTCACTGTGCCACTCCAGATTTACACTACACTGGAAGCAAAGAACAATCAGGCCACTGTGGTAAATGGGTAATTCGTAGGAGAGACTCTTTCTTTGCCACACATTTACCCTTAGTGGAGATGAAATAGATTGTGGAGTTGTATTTGCTAAGCTCTCTTGTCACTAGAAGAAATGTAGCAACATTTAAGCTGCTATTCTTACTGAATATCCCATAATACCACTGCCACAGCAACAACTTTACAATAATACATTTTTGAGTCCTCAAATGCAGTTTGAATTTCTTTCTTTGGAGTTTCTGCTTGCTTTCTGAAAATATCTGAACAGCTGGGGAAGCCATTCATTAGAACACACATTCTCCAGCCTTACTGCTCACAATTAACACAGGCAATAAACCACTGAATACAGTTGTGTGTTGCATATGCAGCTACAGTAAAAGGCAGCTACTTTTCAAGCTTCAAAGCCACTTGTCCTTTCACCCTACACATCAAAACAGGCCTGAGGCAGGAATGTATTGCTAAATACAGGCCTCAAGGGATGCTATTCTTTAGTAAAATATGTGTTGTAATGAGGTAACACTGCACCTCAGTTTACCATATCATGAAGACCTACAGTTATCTCAATCTGAAGTCTGTTCAGCCTAGTCTTATCTACTCATCCAGTTATTTTTTTATTTACATATTTTCATTACAACTGGATTGTCCATATACAAACAAACAGATGTTCACTGCCAGTTAGTCAGTGTTGTTTCAGTGCAAGGGCCAATATTTCCACTAACTTTGATGAGAACAGCATACATGCTGAGACTTTTGGAAGAGCTGTTTTTCTCTTTTATGAACTCATACTCAATCTAATCTACATGCACTAAGATATGAAGCATTTCACAAATTAAATACGTCCATAACTCAGAAAAGACATTTGCCAGGGAAAAAAAGAATCAAACAATGTAGCTATGGTAACCTGTAATTAAAGATCAGATCCAAAAGCTTATCACAAAACTGGTATCTACAATACACACATTCTTTCTCATCTTATTAGAAATATATTCTAGAGAAAAGCTGTATCCAAAACCAGTTTTCTTTCTAGTAAATGTGGGTCAAAGGTCTCCTTAATGTAGCACATAGGATAGCATGAGCTGAGCTGAAGAGACACCAACTTGGGATGTGTGTTGATAGCTCTAAGGAAATTTACTAAAAAGGCATGTTTATTGAATGGGCTTGGGAAGACATCAAACAGTGAAGGTGTGTAGAGTACCAGACGTCTCTCAAGAAGTCTTTAAAGCAAACATAGCAAAAAAATCTGACTGGGTGAGATAAAATCACATGACAGGCCAGGCTGGAAGGCCTTTGAAAGATCACCTCAACATCTTATGAAAAAGGGAACCTAATGAAATTTGCTAATAACCTTCCCAGGTGTATCTTGAAAACCTCCAGGGATGGGGACTCATGCCCTTAGGAAAGTTGTATAAGTGACTCACTCACTTGTTCTCACTCTGAAAATTTTCTTTCTCATGTCAAGATGAAGCCCATCCTGGAACCTATTGCCCTTTGTCATCTCCATGTTACTCCTTATGAAGACAAAGCCTCCATCCTCTTTGTAGTCACCCTTTAAGTACAGGAAGATGGTGATGAGATCCCCTATGAGACCTTTCTTCTCCAGGGTGAAAATACCTCTCTCTCCTTCAGTTTTTTCTCATACAGCATTTTCTCCAGATGTTTTCCTTTGGTGATGAGATTGAATATTTGTGTTATTACTTATTCTGCCTCATAACTAGAATAACTGGAAAAAGTAGGTAGATATATTTGGGAAGGACAGAGTTGTAATTCGAGAGTCACTGTTGTCCCACTTGCTACCTACACACCTGCCTGGTAATTTCTTTGCTAATGGATAGGAAAAGTGTCCTAACTAGGACAAGAAAGAACTCAAATAAGGGTTAGATTTGATGTGATAATCAAGAGATTCATGATCCTAAATGCATTTTCACCAAAAAGACCTGGAATGCTGGTGGGGCATTTGGGAACTACCAAAAGGAGAGTGACACAATTATCAGTCCCCTGATCTATGCAAGTGTGTGCTTTCAGCTTTGCTTTAATCACTGGGTGAGGAAAAGACTCTGAAGATATCATCTGTCAGACCAAAAACTACCTGGTTTCTGAATGAGGAAAATACTGCTCTGGATCTAGGTATTTTTAAGAATGTGTTTTCTACAATCTAGTTAAATGCACAATTATTTTAATTCTTAAGGATATGTTCCTTTCCCTGATTAGGAGGATATGATTAACACACTGATTTTAATGTAGCAGTAATATTAATTAATCATTTACTATCACTCAGGTAGAAAATTGGTATTCTTGGTTATACATGTAAAAATAATATTTTAAATAAAGCCTGTAATTCTGGTAATGAATCCTCAAGAGTTCTTCAGAGTGACTTCACATGAACAACTCATATCACAAGATTAATATGAGACTAGAATAATTTTGTGTAACACATAAAGAGCTCTATCCTCATTTGCACAAAACCAAAATGAACAAATGTCAGGAGCATACCAGCACACAAGGAAAGTATTTTTAACTAAAAAGTTGGTAAACTCAGGTTACTGCTTTTGCCATTATCTACAAGTCTATACATTTTTTGAAACAATGAGGGATTGTTACTTTAAAGATAATGAAAATACTGCAGAACCAGCAAAGCACTTGCTCATCAAGAGTATTTTCCTTCGTTGTACTTGTTCTATTTTGTCCGTTGCATTTTTTTCATCAATATCATTTATCTGCTGACAGTAAATGCCAATAGAGTCATCATACTAACAATCTTTGAGATCAAGAAAGAGATACATCCAAACTACTACTGTTTCTTGGTTTGAGAAAAAGGCCTTCATTTAACACATATTTTTTAAAGTTGGATATTTCTATATATAAAGTTCCTCAAAAACATTTTCTAACATTTCTTGCTTGCATACTAGCCTTGACAACTGTGATCTCAAAGAAACCATCAGTGTTTGGGCACAGTCAGTAGCCCTCAGGAGTTCTGAAAAGCCATGTACCTGAAGATAAACACCTTTATGGAGGGTGGGGAGGGGGTAGGGAAGAGGACAAGACTAGTTAGAAATTCTTCCCACAAAAAACTACTTGGAAAACACACTTAAAATTAGAGTCCGTTCTTAGGCAATAACTCTCCTCACCAGCTTTCCACAAGCTCTAATAGAGTGTCAAAATTATATCTATCTACTTGTTCTATCTTTGATCTAAGCAACAAAGCAATACTGTAGTTTGCTCCTCTGGTTTCTGTGATTTCTTTCCTAGAACTCTTATTCAAGGACTGAGCAGGCCTAGAACTATTTAACTTCCCAAAGTCAGAAAAGGAAAATGGACTTCAGTTGAGCCATCTGGCCTCTATAACACTGCAGATCACTGGTGTGGACCAAACTGAGTTTTCTATGTCACTGATAGCCAGTTTAAGCAGAAGACCACTCTCCCTCCTCATGAAAGCATGAGTTCCCTAACAAAACTACCAATTTCATTCAAACAAAATTAAATTACAACATGGAACAGGAATCTAGTATTTTTGGCTGAATAAATTAATTGAAATAATTCTTTTTACTTAATTGTAGTAGCTAATAGGAGGAAGGGAATGAGACCTATTGCTTCTCTCTCTCTCATATAAAGACACAAGTCAGCAGCCTGCAGTGCTGCACTCAGCTGTAGGCATAACAATGCTGAAATCTATTGTGCACAGCAGACCAGCTTCAACAAGGGACCAGGGAGCACTCACCTTGTAATATCCTACATCCCACAAGTGAAGGTGATTTCCTATTACAAGCACTTTACAACTCTTTTCCACCCTTTTACCGATTCCTATATGGAAGGAATATGTATGCCAAATTTTGGAAGGTCTTAAGTCCATGGGCTGCAAAGAAAGAAGCTATTTCGTCCCTCAATCTTGAGAAAATAGCACTTTCCTTACACTAAAAATATCCACCAACCAATCTGATTTTTTGTTTCTTTCTGTCTGTGAGTCGTTTCTATGGTGGACTGAACATTTCTAGGAAAATAAATAAATAATGAACTTATATCACACAATTCATTCTCTTCCATATCTACAGTGACTGAGGCCAGTCTTGTACAGACAGGAGCCTTGCTCGCTAAACACAGAGCTCCTGGGGGTTTGCTTCTTGACAAAACCAGTCTTAATCATTCCTATCCCCTTCCTTTTGTGGGAAAATGACAGTGAAAAAAGAAACAGCAAGACATGAAAAATGGAAAGCTAGGGAGAAGGGTGCATAAATAATATACAAAACTCTGCATTCCTGTGAGACCAGGACTGAGTCCAGCCCAACATGGGGACAGTCAGGGTACTGGTTCCCTATCCTTAGGATGCAAAGTGGGCATCAGATCCAGCAAAAATAGCTGCCAAACTAAAAAGAGGAAGAGGAATATCTACCCTATCTCCCTACCTTGTTTCTTCACAGGACGGTTCCCTGTACCCTCCCACACCACATTCACCCAGCTCCCCTCAGGTCTCACTCAGTCCATGTCTGAAGAGAAAGCATTTCTCCAGGGACTCTCCATATGATGTCTCCATGCTCTCCATCTGAAAAGAGCAGTCCCATCCCACCCCAGGCACCAAAATATCACACAATAGCTCTGAAAATAGCATTTCATATATAACACACATATGGCTTAACTTTCCCTCTTATGCTGCAGGACTGTCAAATAAAGTCAATGGAATTACAGTGATGTAAAATATGCATAAGTAAGGTAAGAATAAGACCCCTTTCTGCCCTCTGCAGCCTGATCATATGAGAAGCTGAACATTTCCCACTAAGTGCTCAGTGCCCTCTGCTCACATCTATTTGGTTTCAGTGAGAATTCAGCTAGCAGAGTTAATCGCTTACAACCTACTATTCCGATGCAATATGTTGCTCACATTCAGGAAATCTGAACTGAGTTTAGAAATTCCCAGGTCTCTCTGACAGTCAATAACTTACTATTTTAGTGCAATGAGCACATTAGCCCCAAACAGCTTGAGACTGCATTCTCCATTGATCAGATAAACAATTTGTGAGATATTTTATTACAAAACGACGCACCAATTTAGCCATCTTTTCATCAATGATGTGCTTAAATTGGATGTGAAATGCCAAGAAAGTTGCCTCCCCAGGGTGCCATCAGTGAGAAATGTAAAGCAGAGGCTTTCAGTTAATATAGTTCATGTAGCAGAGTTTTATCTTTCAGTCAAATCAAATTTAAGTCAGCTGGTAATACATGTTTGACCTCCCATTATCTAAAGCCATAAATTGCATTGTAGTGATTTGTTAACCTCGCCTTAAATCACCCAGCAACCTTTATATCATTTTTTTATGAATCATGGGGGTTTTATTTTTCATTTACTTATGAGTCCATAAAGTACAGTTGATTACATCTCTGGTTTCTTGTACCTACCCCAGTCATTCAAGAACCCTTACTTTGGTTGAATATAAAATGCATTATTATTTCTCAATTCATTTAGGTACAGAATATCCCACTCTGGCTATAAGTGCTTTATTCCAGAGACAGCATGGATAGTCTCAACAGTCCACTTTCAGATTGAATCTCTGAATCACAAAAGAAATGGAAAATGAATCATACAGTATTTGTGATCTTTTCCCAAGAAGTACCTAAGCCTGTGTTAACATATTTACTAAAACAAATTTAATTAACAGAATGGATGTCCTCTTTTATGTCACAGCTATTTCATGTTGCACTTCTATCACAGTTTCATCATGGAATTTCAGCAGTGACACAAACCATCATGGTTTAATACATGACATAAATGAACAGGCAACATTTTTCATTTCCCTCACCATCACTTTTGAAACAGGAAAGATATGGAAAACTGTAGAATTTAAAGTACACACAGAACTATGGAAAATGAAGTACCTTTGTGGTATTTCCAGCAGAAACAGTTCAGAAGCCAAAAGGGAGGAGATTATGAGAAATGTATTTTTTAATGTAAACATTCAGTCTCGGTTATTCACTATAATCAGACTTTCTAAGAATTGCTTTGTTTCAACATCTGTGAGATACTGAGTTTTGCCAGCTTTTAGAAGCCTGCAGCCTTCAATCAATATAAGAGTCCCTGGCAGAGGATCCACAAAAAGCACAGTCCTGTGTGTTGGGCACTGTAAACAGCCCTAGGGAGAGATGCATCATAAACAATGTCATGGGGTAAGAGCAGAGACTCACCAAACTCATTTAAAGGTGTAGCTACTAAGCCTTCATTAGATGGGTCCACTTTCAGTCCCACTTGATCTAAACAGGATTCAGACTACTTATGTGTAAAATGGTAATTAGCAATGACTTGAGAGATTTAGTCTCTCTGCAGGCAAAATGAAAAAAAAAATAGCCTTTTTATCCTGGCAATGCAGTTTTTCCACCCTTCATAGATGTCTCAGGTAGAATTTTCTCTTGGCTTGAGCAACAGGCAAAACATTCCCTTTCCTCAGGTCAGACCCTCACTCTGCCACACTTAAGTTTTAAAGGGATCTCTCCCATTGACCAAAGCACAGATGGTAAAGCACATATTGACACAGCATTCAAACTTCTTGACATTACAGTACAGAGCACTTAAGCATATTTTTATTAAGTCAGGCTTTATCCTTTGGTCTTGCAGGATGTCTCAGAAGGTTTAAAATCAATTTTTCCTACATCACCACTGTCCTTTACTTCAGCTATCATCTCTGTTACTGTCTGTGTGGACTCTTCTTGCAAAGAAACTCATGACACCAATAGCACAAGAAAACACTGACAACCACAAGAGACATGTAATCCTGCCTAAGCTTGTATTCACACTTCAGGGACATTCAAATATCTAATCTAGATCATCCTCCCTTTCACTTATGCCACTGCATGTGAAAACCTTTAGGATGGGATGCTAGAGATAACCCTGTTGCTGGAGCTACCTCTAAAACACAGAGCTGTCAGTCAAACAGACAGAAACTTGGGCAACTAATCTTGTAATTGAAGATGAAAAAGCAATACTGTTAGTTATTCTAAAGAGATATATTCCAAAGAGTCACATTTTAAAGGATTATTCCCACTCAGTAAAAATTACCTTTTCTCTTGTACCTTTAACTTTGGTTCTCAATGTTTAGCACAAAAGTCAAACCCAAAAAAATAAAATCAATCTAGGAAAATATGTTCTGGCTCACCTTTGCTTTTTCATACAGCTCTAAAGAGTTCTCTGCTCATTGCATCTCTCTGTGTCACCAAGACTACTCAAGAACTAGCAATAAAGGCAGCAATACATAAATACAATACAGGCAATACAATAAAGGCAGGTGTAGAAGTGTTTTGTGGCTTACAGCTCTTTCATAGCTTATCAACATTTTTGCTAAAACATAGGTGCAACATTAATAAGCATCGAATTTGTAATTTTGTGTTAAGAACACAGATGAGTAATTAGCAAAAACCAGTTGTTAGATGCTACATTTCAATACATTTGGGAGGGCGGGGGTGCTATGCAGGAGTTGTGCTTATAGTACTCATAGCAGCTAAACATTTGCTGAGTGTCTGAGTGTTAGTGGGGTTAAGATCAAACACTAAACAAGAAGTCATTCTGGGAACCCAAAATCATCATCAGAATGTTAAAAAACCCAACCAAAAAACAAAACAAAACAAAACTAAACTAAACTAAACAAAAAAAACCCACAAAACAACGACAACAAAAAACCCAACCAAGAACCATAAGAATAAAAAAAAAAATCAGAAAATAGCTTTAATTTGTATTTTAATTTGACTTTTTGGTTGGATGCACTAGGATTGTCACAAACTTCTCCACAGCACTAGGAATACTGAAAACATTCTCAAATATCTGAACAAAAACTAAGATAATAACATAATCACTCCTCTCTGGGAATTAAGGATTTAAATAAATTTATTGATAAACTGGTACTAAATAATATTTTCATGGTATTATCAACTAATGAACAACCATGACTCAGCACAAGCTACATAACTAACCCAGATCAGCTAAATACTGAAAGCTCCAAGGCAGCTCTGGGTCCTGCTTTATTCCCTGAGCATTGTTTTGCCCTCAGGCACACTCAGTGTAGACACAAACCCTTTTTTGAGAAAGGACACACCACCAACATGCACCCTAATGCAACAGCTCTGCTCATTTTACAGCTTCTCTACCAAAGCACTTGAAAGGTATGGTTCTGGGGAGAAGGACCACAAGTACATCAATCCTTACTTAAAATTAAAATAACTTTTGTAACAAATATACTGTCTGTTTCAATTTTGAAAAAGATGAACTCAGATAAAACTCACCTAAAGTATGAATTTTTTACCTAACATCCCTCTTTCACTAAATGATAAATTATCTCAGCTTCCAGACATACTTTAAAAATTAAGAAGCCATTGCCATAAAATGCATTCAAAGCCAAACTAAAAGTAAAGCCATAAAGATGACCTTATTGTCACAAATGGGACAGAAAATCACTATCTAGAAGACACTGGAAGTATTTAATAGAACATAGGATCATTTCACTTGGAAAAACCTTTAAGATCATCGAGTCCAATTTAAAAAGAAAAATAAAGAGGTTCTTCACCCTCAGACTGACAACATTAATTAAAATCTTTGTCTTTTTATTTGAAAATATTATTGTATTTGTGCATATGGGAAAAAACAAGGTAGGAACAAAGTGATCTTGTAAAAGATTGTGGAGTATAAGTTTCAAATGTGACAGAAGGAATCTGGCAGATTTACTGTAGGTCAGTAGTCACAGCAGATTTTTTGAAAAAAACACCAGAAGTGTTATAAAACCATTATACTTTCTATGGTGTTCTCAAAATTCAGAAGAATCTGCTTGTGAAAGCCTTGCAGTTTTGGTATAGTTTGTTTTGGGTTTTTTTTCCTCATTATTAACTTTAGCATTTATCACACCTAATAGTGATCTTATTTTTATCTCTGTATTCTGCTCTTGCTGCGTGCTTGCAAATTTCATAAGACTCTCTTTCAACTAAACAATTTCAATTTTCTATTCATACACTCAGGACTTCAATCACTATGGCTATTTGAAAAATTATATCACCAGCAAGAGCAGACAAGATTTTATCTTTTGTAAGCTATAAAAGAGGAAGATATTTATTTTCATTCCTATAGGAGAGGTAGGTTGTGACAATAAAAGGTAAATGACACCCACAGATTTCAACTGCACGGTCAAAATCTGGGTTTCTTTTCAGAAAAAAACATGAAAATTTGCACACATTTTTACAGTTTTGCAGCTGCCATTTATATTAATAAATTCAGCCATATGTTTAGATCATTTTTTAGCATCAAATCAAACTAAAAATATTACATTTACTTGTGAAAAAAATAAAATATGGGTGTTTAAGACTACAAAGACAGAGTGTTCACATGATCTTAATAATGTTAACTCACACATGTGGACATGCAGAATCAGACAGAGTAGCATCTTGCCAAATAACCAATATATTTATTCAGATAACTGTACCAATACAGATAATTCTCATCAGCAAAGGTTTTTCAAGTATTAAATGGAAGCATGATTCAATGACAGGAACAGAGTCTGTCCTGGCACTGCTTGAAAGAGAAGAGCTCAAACATAATGTGGGATGCCTAAAAAAAGGTACCTGTTCTCATCTTGGAACTGGTCTGTACTAAACATGATAAAAACAACACAAAACAAACAAACAAGAACAACAAACAAAATTTTAAAATAACAAAACAAAAAAAATTCCTTGAATTTGAATTCTCCACTGAGAGGAAAATTTGTGGCTTTAAACTGACTGGAAATTCAGATGGCTTCCTGAGCAGCACAAAATTCAGGAATGCTATTGGATGTTATTAAAATTTGGTGTTTTCGTTTAAAAAAATCAATGTTGCACAGTTGTGTTAAACAAAACACATGCCATTTTACTTCATAACACTATGCCAGACATAAACATTATTCACTTTTGAAATTTTAAGAACACTGTGAATGTATATGAGTAGCCAGGGAGCTATCAATGAAGTTGGAGAACAAAAATTTATAGAATAAGCAGTTCCACCATTGTCTACCTCCTAATATCACTATGCCTCAAACTTTTGCATCACCAAAACAGCTCAGAAATTGTATTAGCACATTACCAAATCCACTGGAAAAATAATTTAAGCAGAAAAATATAATGATACTGGAAACTGTGTAAAAGCATTTCAGTACAAGTCTGAAAATCTTCTGCCTGAAGCAATTAAGAAAGATGCCTTCACCAATAAAACTACCCTAACAGGTGTGAGAGCAGCTATGAAAGCATAGCTTGCTGATTAAAGAAATAAGAAGCTGATAATAAATATTAATTGGAGTGTAGGAATTATAGAAAATTGATAAGGGAAGGGAATCAAATGACTCAATCTATCATCATGCCAGAGCTAAGGACAATATTTCTTCACTGAAAGAGTGACTGGACACTGGAATCATCTGCCCAGGGAGGTGGTGCAGTCACCATCCCTGGAAATGTTTTAAAAAAGACTGGACGTGGCACTCAGTGCCATGGTTTAGTTGATGAGGAGGTGTTAGATCATAAACTGGACTTGACGATCTCAAAGGTCTTTTTCGACTTAATTCATTCTGTGATTCTGTGATTTAAAGTATATTTCTCCATGAAAGCATACTTAAGGAAAGAAAGGCCAATCAGGACTTACTTTTTCAGCCAAAAGTGAAAGAAGCTTAGGCTTCTGACATCATTAAGAGACATACTGCATTAGAACAGCTGCTCTGTAGATGCTGGTAATTCTGCTCCCCCATGTATTCTTGCTCTTTCTATTGCCAGATACACACACTATTCTGCTGTTAAATCTTCCTGAGCCCCTGCAATAAAGAAGGAAGGCTAAAAGAAGGGGCAGTAGTGCAAGGGCATGGTTTCCAAACTTTTCTCAGACTTTTTACTTGCATAATTTCCCCTGATGGATGGCTGACATCCAAATTATATTGTCTAGTAACTGCTAGAACTTCCCTCCTCCATCATTTCCCCAACTGTATCATCACACTTAATGAACTTCCACAGAGTGACCATATTACTGTGCCTTTCTTATAAAACTTCATTGCTCTGCTCTAGCTACCAGATGTACAAATTTACTCTTCTGTCAAGTTTCCCCCTCAATTTCCCAATCCCTTCAGCCCCAAATGGGGAAAAGCACACACACACACAGACACACACACACACACAGACACACTCTCACACCTGCTCTGTCAAACTGCATTGCTGGTCTGTGCCAATAAGAAAAACACCTTGACAAAATCCTGCTTTGCAGCCAGCACACTTCTCTCACAATGCCTACAGATAATGGCAAGGCCAGGAGTCCTCTGAGATAACTGAGGTGGTTAGGAGAGAAAGAAACAAACAGGCAAAAGGCACTGCATGAGGATTCTCTCTTCCAAGAATAAAGTGGCTCTAATACACTGTAGCCACATTAGGCACAGGTTTAACAAACTTCTTCATCTCATTTTCCCCAAATGCCCTGTGTGAACAGGGCTCCTCTCTGCATTACCACACTTGCACTTGCCAATATGTTCACAGCACCTTACCTGCTGCAGCCTTCAACTGCATCTGGTCTGAAACACTGACAGTGAATTTTGGCTTCTTTTACACGTCCATGGAGTGTGTAGGGTAAGGTAGCTCTAAACTTTTAATGAGGTTTTTAAATGCTACCTTGATATAAGTGGCTAAGAGAAACAGCAGTGACTGCTTAGACTGCATATTTAGGGAGCAACAACTAGCTCACCACTATGGTTGGTTAAATCCTTCGAGAACTACGGGCTGTATGACTCTAGCAGCACATACCATTTTGCAGATAAATTAAGTTTTGCTCACTGGATATCTACTCTCCCTATAGCCACTGAGGTACTGTACAAAAATATTTTAAATATAAATTTAAATTTTGTTCATTGGTTCTAGCTCATCTCTATTTCCAGTGTAACCAAACATAAATCTGATCACACAGCTTGGATAATATCATTGTTCATTTTATAGCCATGGCTCACCGTCACACTGGACAAGATCACACAGGGGATAAGGTCACGGAAACTCTCTGTGTGTCTTCTACCCTGTGATGTTATCAGGTACTCAACCCTAAAGCAATAGAAATACACTGATAAAAGAGGGGAAAGGGAACTGTGATAATAAATCAACTCAACTGCAGAGAAAGTGCCAGGGAAAACAATATTGATTTTTTTTTACAAGTCAGTGCACAGATTTGTCAGACAAAAGAATAGAGATGTCAAAACCCACAGAATCAAACACACTAATATTAAGAGAAAAACATCCACACTACCTACAAATGCTAGAATGTCTACATAGCGATGTTTATCAGGCAGATGAATGTATTTTATCACACTCAGAAAATTTAAAGAAAATATTTATATGATCCGTATTTAGCGGCTACTGTTTGCCCCACACTGATTTCACATTAAGACATCTAAGTAGAGTCAGGCAGAAAGGGATTCCACTGCAAAAGGAAAGTGCCTCTGGCCCAGTGAACAAAAGATGCTTCACTCCTCACCTAGGGGAGGTGACTCACTGGTCACAACCTCCCCAGGTGATAGCAAATTATCTTGCTTCTCTTCAGTGACTTAGAGGAGCTTTCTTTCTGAAATGGCCATGTTACACTCCTGGAAAATAGGGGATTGGTCAGGGGAGGTCAAGCAGACAAGACCAGAAGACATTTAAGTTCTATTCCACTATTAAAATGAAGTATTAAACTTATAAACCTATTAAAATAAGTATAGCAGACAAAATCATGAACTTTGATTCTCTCACTGAGGATCATAAGCAAGTAGGAGTTAGACAAAAATTCCTAAGAATAGGAATAACTAGAGGTTCAGAGCAGTGATTCATTTGCTGTCTAACACCTATCTTTAATAAATTCAGAGAAAATACAGTCAGAAGGACTCCTACTTCAAATATTGTTTCCTGTGGAACAGAAGCCCTTAAAAGCAGTTCCTCTTATTTGTATTCCCAAAACCTGTTTGGCAAAATCAATTGTTTTAGAAAGATATTTAACATTTATTTGAAGACTTTATAAGGTGTAGAAATCATCAGTTCCACTGGTAATCTGTGCTAGTATTTCCATGCCCTCACTGTTACAAATTACTACTAATTTCTTATTCAAAATATGGATGCCTTTAACTTCCCACCTTTAATCTTTCCTCTTCTAAATTACAAAGGCAAGATTTTCTCACCGTAAAGGTACTTGGGCCTGATAATCACAGCACTTTTAAATCTTCTTTTTAGAAAAAGGGATAGACTGAATTCCTTAAAACTCTCATTATAGCTTGTATTTCTCAGCACAAGAGTTATTTTTGTAGCTCCTTTGATCAATACTTTTAACCCTTTCCTATTCTGAAGCTGCAAGGGGTTGTTACTCCCATGGATGTGGGTTGCACCTGTGACCATCTGGAGATAAACAGATGTCATTTCCCCAGCTCACAGGACTTCAGCACCTTTCATGCTGCTGCCAGTAGGGGACCAGGCATACCCACGGCTACATGCCATGGAATGCGTTCCAGGTACAAACTAATACTGAACCAAGATCAGGGCACTGTAAAAACATCATGCTTTAGCAGACATTGATATTTTAAAAATTGGACATGCTGTTTTCATTTGCTAGGCCTTGTTTTTATTAACATGCTTTTATTTCCATTGAATGAGAAGCAGTGCTTAAAAAGAAGAAAATAAATTGTGTTTCATCTTTGCAGGATGGTCACATGAGTCTTGTTTAAGGAAAAAACTATAGTAGAAGTAGCAGATCAGTTCTAGGCATCACTAGAAAGGCAAGCAGTAGGCTTCATTTTCTATACCTACACTTCACCAGCTGCCAACATGCTAAAAGAATTATGAACTTTCAAATTCTCTTGAATTCTATAAGCACGTTCTTTTCTGTGATAGGATTTTTTTCTTTTCCCATCTTTTCCGTCTATGAAAGGGTTATTCAAAAAGGAAAAAATGCAATGCAGAGAAATATGTATCATTTTATATCTTGTTATTTGATACCATATCTCTGAATAGACAGAAAATCTATTAAAATAGAGGCTGTAATTAAACTTTTCTTCTGCCAGTAGTTTGCCTTTTGTAAGTTTAAAACATGTCCATGCTATGAGCCACGCCAGCAGAACACTTGTGCCAGAGGTTCCCTTCTCATGGGACATTTCCAATTATGAAAGAAAAGTGCATCACAGCCAAAATTTTCATAGCTTTCAGCACAGTGAAGCAGCTGCCTGTGCTGTGAATCTTCTCACAGCATGGGCAGTCCCCAGTCCCACCACAGAAATAAGAACCTCTTCATGATGGGGACACAGTACACAATTTGAAAATGTCAGTATTTGAGAAGGCTTATGGCTAATTTGGTTTGCTTGGCACAGAACCACAGAATGGAAACTGCCTTTCCATGATTTCTTCATGAAAAAGCAGTTCAGTGGTAAACAAAATTTCAGAAGAACAATCTGTGTCTTTTGTGTTTGTTATAATTTTTGAGCCAAGTAAAATTGTGTTGAAGTGAGGGCTATTAAGTCAGCCATCCTTCAGCAACTTAAACGTTCTGAAAATCCTTAGAACTTTTAGGTAAAAGGGTGATAGTGCTAAATGTACTAGGAACAGGAGAAATACAAACCACTGGATTCAGAGAGCAAGACTTTTGAATAAACACATACATATGATAAATGATACAAGAAGGAAATAACAAGTCTTGCTGAAAATACACTTTTTAAAATACACTGGTTTGTTCTGGTTCATCAGGCCTGTCAAGCATACAAAAGTTGTTTATTTGGATATTGTATGGGCTATTTACTACCTGGACTTCTGAATTCAAGCCCACAATTTAAGCCTATGGAGTCCTGAAAAAATTCCACCAAGAGCTCTAACACTGGATTCTTTGTACTTCTCTTTGCATTTTTACGAAAACATCTAGATCTCAAAAAACATTCCATGGAACCATACTTCTTAGACATAAATGAAATCCTATCTATTATTTTAGCAAGACATTGTACTTCATATTATTTTTTTTTAGAAATCTGTTTCCTACTCTGCAATCTAATGATTAAAGTAAACATTTTCCTTCCTTCTACTTTCCTGCAAAAATTAAGAGAATTCTCTCTGAACAAAAACTAACAAAATTTTAAAAAACCCTAATCGTTCTTAAAGAGGCAGAAAAGCTTCAATTGTGTAGGTGCAATTCAAGGTTTTTATATGACAACACCATATTACTTAATAGAATCAATTCAAAATTACATTTATGTTCAAAATTCTTGGGGAATAAAACCACACTCTACTGATTTCATAATTTAATGTATTATTTTTTCATTTCAAGTGTGTGACTTACAACATGGACAGCTATACAGAATATTTCACAGGGGACTACATCTTTATTCTCTTCCTGAATGTCCTGGTTTTGGCTGGGATAATGTTAGTAAAACTGAGTGCCTGTTCCAACTCTTCCAGTACTTTCGTCCTTTAGAGTCTCCTCCCTGGCTCACTTTTCCCTATCTGCTGACATCACATCACTATTGAATGGCAACAACCAAAACATTCATGACAAAGTTATCTTGCTCAGCCTGTGCAGCTATTCGTCTGTTTTAAAGACAAGTTACTCTTATGAAAATCCAACATGAACACAACATGCCTGCTGGCATTTTTCCTTTGCACTAGCACATCTTATGAGCCTAACAAGGCTCATCCATCATCTGCACTAACCATGGACTGAGGTGAGAGGTCAGGAGTCAGGGATTGGAGAAAGTCAACTGTAAGGGGACAGAAGGCATGCTGATAGGTAAAAGACTGTATCACTGTCATCTACTGGCAGCAGTGATTGACAAAGACAATATTGTTTGGTAATACATGACAATTATCCGTTTATTTCACATTTTCCTTTTGCTCTTCACAGCTGGAGAGATGCAATAGCTTCTGCTGAAAGTCCATGAGAGACTTTTATGATTTCTGCCATGTCTGTAGTGCATAGCATCTGCTCAGCTTTTAGAGGTGACCCCTCAGTAAGAGGTTCATAATTTTAGGTTCCAGGTTCAGTCATTTTGCCCTACACAAATAAGATTTCTTATTCCTCCAGAGGGTTCAAGAAAGTCATGTGAAAGAAAATGGTCTTGCCACTGTCAGATGTTCTTGTGATAGCATTGTTCTGGACATTTTCCTCTGCAAGTATATTCTTTTTAAAAACCCATCATTAAGTAAAGTCTTCCTTAAATCCCACAAGCTTTATAAAATAAGCCTCTCTCTCTCTCTCTCTCTCTCTCTTTCTCTCTGAGCAGGGCTTCTCTTTCACTCCCAATTATCCATTCTAGAATCTCAGCAACAGTTTTCCAGTTTCTAAGACAATTACGTTCCATTATTCTAAATCTTTTAATCATAAGATATGACAGCCTAACCAGTAAAAAAACAAATTCCAGGTTTTTTTTAATTTCATTTTTTCACAAAATTAAGGAGCAAAAGAACAGTATATTTGGGATTATTTTAAGAAGAGAGAGATGATTCAGCAGTCTACTAAACAATTGCACATCCTCTCTCAAAAAGATTCTATGTTGTTAAAGCAGTAAACAGTAATATAAAGAAGTTTCCTAAATTACTTGACCTTTCTTTCGTAGTCCAATGAGCAAATAATAGGATAACTGATCTCAGAGGGGTATTTTAGGAAAACATCCCTAGAAAAAATATACAGAAATATGGTATCCTGGATCTGAAGGAAATAGTCTCCATGTCTTAAACTTCTGATAAAGATAAAAATAGGACCAGGATATGAGACTGTCTTTTGAAAAGCCCAGGTTGAAATTTAAATGTCCTTAAAATTTAAATGTCCTTAAAGAAATAATCAGGGTTTAAGCCCTGAGGGGATCTCTTAACCACTCAGCCTGACTTATTTTAAAATTCACTGTGTGTCTTTCAGCTATCTTATGCTAGACTGAAAAACTTTATCTTAGCTTAAATACTGTTTGCCCAACAATTGCAGAGATTTTTGCCCCAGGATTTGCCAAGATGTGTGAGGTGAAGCCCCTGTCCAACCCACAGTAAGTCAGTACTTGCCCCTTCTCACTGCATGGTAGCAGCTCCCAGGGAGTCTCACTCATTGTGCTTTTCAGCCAGAATGAAGAGCTCTTCAACACCCAGAATTTTTTTTCCCCACAGAAATACTTACATGCAGCAATCAAGTTACTGCAACCTTTTGTTTTTCCTTCTCTCAGCCTAACAGCTGGAGGTTTCTAAGTCTGCCTTTCAAAAGCCTTTACATCATCTTTGCAGCTCATTTACACAATGCCCCCACTTTTAAAATATGACCACAGCCAGGCTGGGGAACAGAACCATATTTAGCTTCTCAATATCTGTCTCACTGACTTGGTTTAAAGAGGTAAAAATCACCTACTTATTGATCCTCTGTGCTCATGCCTAAGGATCATATTAGCCATTTTGTCAGCATGGCAGTGAACTCAGTAGTAGAAAATAATGCTGCAAAAATGCTGTTAGTGCTCCAGTATGACACACTTTATAGCTAAAAATTACATCACCTATAATATGAATGTCAAAAATATCACATTTCTTTTTCAGTATTCCAGCCCAGAATTAATTGGAGGTCCAGAACCAAGAAGGTGAAAGTGTACACAGTACAGAGTGCTAGTCTTTCAGTCACAGCCTTTCAATATTTTACATACATGTCTTCATTTCCACAAAATAAATATTTAATCTTTTATAATTTTACATTCTGTTTTATTCTGTTGCTTCAAGTAGGATTTATTCTAGTAGAATTACCATACAATCTTGGAAATGGTCAAATCACCAGAAAGTTATTTATCTTGGATACATGCACCAGGAAAACTCAGTATAAAAGATAAAGAGTAACTTAAGGATTTTAGTCTTTAGTGGAACATTCATTTTATGTGCCAGATCCTGAAATCTTGCATCAGCCAACACATTAAACTCCCAGAAGGCAGCAGAAAGGTTCAAGTGAAAAAGCACTTGACTGCTGAAGGAGCCACTCCATGAAACTATTAATCCCCAAGAAGGACAACAGAGCTTACACTAAGAGTGAAATATGTGCAATTGAGGGTGCTACCCATTTCATTATTGATTACTGAATGACCCAACACTGCAATCTGCTCCAAGGAAGCAATGATTCTACTCTCCTCCATCGCCTAGTTCCTTAACACTGAAGTTCTGAGGTCTCAGACTTTAGCATCATATTCACGCTGCTTCTTCTTAAGGATTTCTGGTTCTTGTTTTTGTAGGCACATTAAATCAAGACTATGTAATTGGTAATGCCTGACTATGAAACAGTGGAGAGAAAAAAAAGGAAAAAAAAAAAAGAAAGAAAAAAAAACTGCACCAAAACAAACCAACCACCATTTAGAAATATTTTTGTTAGCAACTGCAAAATGCATTTAGACATTTTTTACTATTAAAATCAGTATCAGTCTTATCTCTGAATTCAAACTTCCCCATGCTGAGAACTGCCCAGAACCCTTTCTTCTTCTGAGAAAGGCTCTTTATTACTCATCAGGCATAGCAAAAGCTAATGTCAGCATAAGGTTGGGAGGTTTTTCTCTTGCTGCTAAACTCGAGGTAGTTGCAGGAGCTGATGAGGCATGCTCAGAGCACATCTACCCACTCCTCAGGGAGCTTAAAGCTGCCCAGAGAGTAAGATTCTAGACTGCTGAGACCAAATGTTTAAAATAAGGGCAGAAATATTAACTTAGGAAATAGCTCAAATCTTCTTCCTCCTTTTATCTAAAAATTTTTGTCATTTTCTTTTGATCACAACAAAAATTTCAGGCTCATTCACACAACTTAATGCTAATCCCTGCAAGACGGTGGATTTTTTAGCTGTCCTTCTGACTACATAAGACAATTTTTTTGTTAAAATACTATCAAGCTTAGAGTCTTGAGCTTTTCTAACTCTACTCTCAATTACCTGTTCACCTTTGGTTTTACAGTAAGGTCATCCAGATGACTCAAGTTGCTTCAAGCACACTGTTTTAGCACCTCAGAAAAATCTCACTAGGCATTTATATATCTACCAAAAATATGTTTTGGTATTTTAAATCTGTTCTTTAATGAAGTCTCCAGGTAATATCTGGGCTTCATTATGAGCCTAATGAATAGGTATCTTTGAGGAAACAGTAATTTGAAATAATCTGTGAATGGAGTTCCTGAAATCCATGTATAAAAGTGGATTCATCATGCAGTTTTATTAATGTAAGTAATATAAAGATACTTTTCCCAATTCAGTTTCAGATTTGCAACATCTATTTGGTTTTGGTAACAGATAAGTCATACTTTTAAGGTGTCAACTGAATTCTATTTAGAAATGTGACTGCCCTACAAGAACAGTACAAATATATGAACTCCACAGATTCACTTAAAGTGGGAATTGCTGGGTTTTCAAGCCCAAATCACTGTAAATTCTTATGTCAGGTATTGCTGGTGTTCTTCAGTGACTAAAGAACAGGAAGTTAGCCCTTGTTATGAAAAGGATACAATCAGCAGCAGAAAACAGATTAGATGTACAGAGAAACACAGAAAGACAATGAAATATTAGTTTGTGTGATTTATCAGTTAAACAACACAAACAATGTGGAAAGTTAGATGTGAACCAAGTAAAAGAAATACCTGCTTTTATCAAAGACTTGCAGAGTCAGAAATGTAATCAAATTATGTACTCTCCACCTGTTCAAAGGAGACACTGAGATCACTGGTTTGTCAAAATTTTGTTTTTCATTGACTACCATTTGGCTTTGCAAGGTTACTTCTGATTCTTATTCCAGTAACTTAAAAGTTCATAGATTTGCAGTGGCAAAGATCCTGTGTCAAAGTACTAATACATGACATTATGTCAGACTAAAAATATTTTGGAACAGCAACTGCCAAGTATTTGAAGGCTAAATTCCATTAGTGATTTAACTCAGAAGGACCTTTCTGTTTCCGTGATGTGTGCCTGTGGCTGCCTGACATATTTCCAAGTTCTTTTCCAAGGCGTGTTCTCTCTCAATATTTTTTGAAATATTTAAGTCTCCATTTGATGTGGAAAATAATGTCTAGGTAACCCCTCTGTGCATCCTGTGACATTTTGGTACTGCCCTTGGTTAGCACTTTTGTTTTGTAATGAAGAATAAAGTCAGCAAAGTCTAACAGGATATACCGTTAAATCAAATTATATAGCACCAACTATACAAATAAAATTTTTGTCTCAGCATTTAGTTGCTCTTGTCAGTTGACAGTAGGGTTAGTAAGATCATTCCATACATAACACTGTTTCTGTGCAACTGCCAACCACACACTTCATCAGTGATTTTTTTATGTTCTTCAAACATTTTGATAAGGTTTAATTTAGACTTCTTTATGCCATACTTTGTCTGATGTGTCACTGCAACACTTTTCCTAAAAAAAAAAAAAAAAGGGCAAAGGCAAAAAAAAAAAAGCCTCACCTTGCTTGGCAACAATGAAATAAAATCAAAGAATATTTCAAGTTAAAAGGGATCCATAAGGACCACATTACTATGGATTTTGAGTTGACATCTGCAGTCTCCTTTTGCAAGGAATTTGCAAAATGCATGGATTTCTGCATCTGTAACAGAATGCATTACACAGCTTTAAATATTCTGTATCTGATCCTGTGATATTCTAAACATTTTTAAATACTCTTATCTGGTAATAAAATCATACATAATAAAACAGCATCAAACTCTACTTTGGTCTACTCTATCTCTCTATTATAAAGTATTAAATATTAAACAATTTAGATAAAAGAAAGATGAAAAAGAGGTACTCTTCCTATCATAACTTAGCATTAATATTTCATTAAAGTCCAGATGTGACATATTAAATAGTGACATTTTTCTTCAGGAGTATTTCTTCTTATCACTGCATTTTTAAATAATTATACTAAAAATGATCTTTTTTTCTATGAACTGTTTAAATTTTGAAAAAGAAAAGTTAAATGAGTCTGTATTTTTATGAACTGTGCAAGACTGAACCATGGCCAAAATCACTGTACTTCACAGATTCCAAATATTTTATTTTTTTAATTATTTATTGGAAATTTAGAGTAGCATTGAATGACAGTCTCTTCTACTTTTCAAGCAGACTTTTTTTTTGCCACAGAGGTGTAAAACTTCAAATGCAAATCTGCTCAAAACACAAGGAATGAATCGTCCTTTATCTAGGGAGCTGAATGAGAGAAAGGAAGGAAGGCAATCTTTCATCCAAATGTTAGGGTGGTTTTTTTCAAAAAAATGACAATAAACAAATAAATTCAGTTATCAAGGTTTCATTTTCTTCTAGCTGTTGAACACACCCTTCCTGCTTCTCCTAGCTGAAGATATTGCCACCAGGTTTTCCATAGGCTCTTGGTGAGTGTGCAAAGCATTTGTATTGATGGCTTAGTCTTCCACAGCATTTGTACTTATGGCTTTTTTTTCCCTAAATGCATGATCTCTATCCTGTTCCCACCTCTATTTATATCACCATGAGCTCTTTCCATTCTGTACTTGTTAGCAGCAAGTCTGTATTAATGTTCTCTTGAGATGCTTTGTGTTGTGTTAGTCATATATGCTTTGGCCAATGCAATTCCAGCACTTTATTGTTGTCTTATCCTCTCAGGCCAGGAATTATTCAAAAAAATAAGAGTTTAATTAAGTTGTAGCTGAAATTTTATCTCACTTAAAGTACATAATAGTTTATATGTACTTTCTTCATCCTAAGGCTGGTTCTTAATAACTCTAGCCTGACAGTAAATAATGCAGCAATTGCTTGCATCTCTTTCAGTGTATTGTGTAGGAAAGGCAAGTGACCCTTGGAGCCTGTACTATTTTGCTGAGATAAATACACAGTGAAATAGCTCATAACACATCACAGACACATGAAACAGAGAGGAGTTGGTAAGGCAGGTAGGTGTATCACATAGCACAACATAGACAAGGTTGAGATTAGTGATGATGTGCTTATCAGCCCTGGACAGAGTACATCCCTGCAGTTACACCTCTGATGATCAGGAGCTTTTGGGTGCACACACATACAATAAAAAATATTTCAAACTTCATGGCAGAGAATCATAGGATCATCAATGCTGGAAGAGACCTGCAAGATCGTCCAATCTGACTGTCACCCAGCACCACCACTGTAACCCTAAGCCACATCACCCAGCACCAGATCCTGATGCCTCCTAAACACCCCTAGGAACGGTGACTCCATCACTTCCCTGGGAAAACTATTCCAATGCTTGACCCCTCTTACAGTGAATTTTTTTTTTTTTTCTAATATCTAATCTCCCCTTTCTCACCTTAAGGTCATTTCCTCTTGTCCTCTCACTGCAGTCATGGCAGAAGAGACTGGCCCTCTCTCTCTACACCCCCCTTTCAGGGAGTTGTAGAGAGCAGTAAGGTGCTCCCTGAGCCTCTCCTTCTCCAGGCTAAACAACCCCAGCTCCCTCATTTGTTCCTCATAAGGCTTGTTTTCTAGAGCCTCCATGAGCATTGTTGCAATTATCTGGATATGCTCCAGCCCCTCGACATCCTTTTTAAAATGAGGGGCTGAAAACTAAATGCAGTTCTCAAGGTATGGCTTGACCAATGCCACATACAGGGAGACAATTTTTTTCCTTTAGGATAAAAGTGTATTTGCTTTTGCTGCCACTGTCCACTGCCCAGCCATAAATGCTTGACTCACACTGATAGGCCTTGTTCACACACATATGCACCCACAACCTTGGCACATAAAACCTCATGGACTCATTAGGCCACTAAAGAAAAAAACCAAAACCAAACCAAAACAAACAAAAAATACAGGAAAAGAAACATTGGACAGATTATGAGTAACAGATTTGCATTATCCCATCCTGCAAAGTTCTTCTAAGAAGGTGGAAAGCACTTGTTAGTAGATAAACAAACTGAATGGGTTAGATAGGGACATTTTTCATCTTGTTTCCTTTGTTTATTCAAGTGAAAAAAAGATCAATATTCATGAAGGTAAAAGCACAAATATCATTGGAGCAGGGTTACCACAAGCACTGCAATTTCATACCAATTACTTTCTACACAGACAAAGTGTAAAATGAGTTTTAGCTACTTTTGCTCTCTATGGCCACATTAAACAAAGCCACAGAAGTTGTTAGCTTTTTTATATGCTCATTAATAACAGATATTGATCAGCCTAATTGCAAGTGCACATTTATACATCACTGCTGAAGTTATTTATCTCTGCTAAAGGTATTCACCTTTCCCATTAAGTTATTGTCACAATTGTTCTCAAAAACATTTTATAAAGACTTCCATAAAATTACAGTATTTAAAAAGAATGCTGTTTGACATCTCCTATGTAATTGTTTTCCGTAAAAGACAGTAATTAAAGATCAACTCCACAAAACTAAAAGTGTATTATAATCCATAAAAAGTATGCATCATAATGTGGACCTGTGATGGAGTTTATATTGCCCAGGAAATTTTTTTGTACATAAGCATGGGAGAATCTATCACTTTCATAGGTAATCATCATGTCACTATATTATAGAGCTCAGCTTTTGTACAAGATGGAGTTAATCAGCATCCTTAATTGACTGTCAAAGGGGAGTGTTTCTTTTCTTCATTTTCATGTACATCACAGACAGCAGGGGAAATGCTGCCCTTGCCATTTAATCAGACACAAGTTCACAGGTAAGCTCAACTAAGTCTGCCAAGTTGATTCACTCCCTGAAAGGCCATAATCCCATAGCCAACTTCAACACACACAATATAATTTATTCCTAAATTTCAATGTGGAATAAACTCACCTGATCCCTTGAGAGACAAACACAGATACATAAAAGACACAGACAATATGCTTATGAGCCACATCACATTGCAATCCTCTAAGATGGTCCTTCAGCATTATTCTTGCACCTTCATAAACCCCAAAATACCTCATAAAAACAGAATATTCCCTTTTTGGCATAGTGTAAAATCCCAGTTTCTTAAGCTGCCAAGCAGCCTTCTGATGAGTTGACTAATAAAATTGATTAAAAAATAACAAAAAACAAACAAACAAAAATAACCATGTTAAATTACAAACCCAAAGCAGTCTTAGGAGTGGTAGAGACTGCTGAGCTGAAATTTTGATACCAGGAAGGCACCATGGTAAAAAAACAGGGGAATGGTCTGACAACTTGGAGCTGCCAACTCCCAAAGAACCGTCAAGGAATGAAACTTCAAAGTGAAAAATATGAAATCTCTGTAAAAGTGGTTATGAAATACCAGTAGCATTCTGAAGCAGCTACATGTGCACAGTATCACTAGCCAGGAAGCAGCAAAAGAGACTTTTGTGTTCCCTGACCCTGGCAATTACATGTTTCGGGGGTTTACTTCAATATTGCTTTCAGTCCATTTACCACTGTAAACATTACCTCCCAGCTCACAGAATCTCTGAAGATCAAGACAGAAACACCTTCAAGTCCTCAGAGCAGCTCTCTGCTAGTGCAGACTTCTAAACCTACAGCAGACCACTTGTATGTCCCTCACATCCATGCTCTTGGCAGTTTCTGCCATGGTGAGGTCCTGTCTCCAGTGAAGTAGATCACTCCCCTGCCTGTGGGTGCTCTCTGCTTGTGTAAACAATGGTGTCTTTGTCTAAATGGAGCAGGAGACAAAGGAGTGCAGAAGGCACAGGCAGGGATGGCTCTCTTCAGCAGCATAGGTTTCAAGCCAGCTACATCCTCCACGGACCATCCGTAGGAGCCAGAGATGTCTGAAGAGTTGCTGTAGCTGTGCAAGGCTCATTGTTTTGCACACCACTGATGAGCTTCCTTGGGATGGCACTCTCCTAAAGACCAACATAACACTGAAAAAGAAAGGCAGTGTCTCTGCAGTTTGGAGGGCAAACCAAACGATTTTCAGAGGTTTATGTTATAGGTTTGATCTTCTGGCTCCTAAGATAATAGTTTAGAGCAGCAGATTATATCCCTCCTGGTATACTCTTGCCCTTTATCAATTATTTTCTGATCATAAGGCTATAGAATTAAAGGTAGACTGTACTATTTTAATTGACCTTTTCTGCCTTCTGTATGTCTGAGCAATCTTCATGTTATTCTCCAAAGAAAAACTCAAGTTACTCAAATTTCAGAGGATTTCTTTTTTATTTTTCTTATTAAAAAGAGAGTTTTAAAAGTCAGAATTTAGTTTCAGAATTTAAGTAATTTGTGAGTCTTAATTTAACCATTTTACTGATTGTCAATAGAATTCCTGCAGAATTGGGTTTTGCCATAAAGTTTGAGAATTTTCTTTTAGATTCCTTCAATCTTTTACTTACATCCTTTGTTCACTTAAATTCTTCTTTTCTTGCCTCATTTTATTGCTTACTTTCCCATTTGTATTTAGTTCATTCCTACATTGCCATTGAAACAAATATAAATACACCATTTCAAACTTTTGAGAAGATCTTCCTGAAGCCCTTTTCCTTGTTGAGGACATCCAGTTTACTGAGACTTACCAACAACCTTTGAAGTCACTGACATGAGGGGTGAATGGCTTAGGTAGAGGTCTGGAAGAGATCTGAACTCGAGACAGACACAAAGGCAGCTGTGAAGGTATCAGAACTGGCAGTGAAAGCAGTGGATTAGTTGTAATAGATTATCCAGACTGTCTAAAACCCATTTCCCATTTATGCATGGGTTGAATAAACTATAGGTAATAATTGAACAATGCTATAGGTAAAATATGTAAGAAATCATATTATTTCTTACAATGCCATATGATGATTTTAAAGTCCAAACAACCTGTCAAACAAACAAGCTGCTTTTATATCTGAAATTTAACAACCAATTCTTGAGCTAAGCACAAATTTAACACAACTGCTTAGTCAGGAAAAGTCTACTACTTGTACATAAAAGAAAATGCCTTCTCCCTGGGAAAAATCCCAGCCTCCCATATCATTTCCCTATATCCTTCTAGGGAAAGCATCAGCAAAATAAAGAAGAAAAGTGAAATTTTCTGACTATTCAATGCACTATAGTCTTCAGCCTTCTTCATAAGCTGTAGTAATCAGTGCTTGTACCTACATTCTGTATGTTCTCTTTTATTTCAAGCCCTATCTGGAAAGAAGACTGGAAATACTTTGTGAGCTCTGAACCACTGGAGAAATCCACTACCAATAGAAAATTGTCCAGCAGGATTTTTATTTTTTTTATTTTTTGTCATGCTTAGAGGTTTTCAATTCCTTGGGAGCAACATGAAGCCACTGGATCACATCAGTTAATCATGCAACACTATACCTAATACTTTTAAATATAAAAATAGAGCAGAAAAAATTCTTATCCTTCTCATCTCTGCCTCCCCCTCAAATAGCCCAGAACCAACAGATCATCAGTCCTTCTTAAGACATCACAAACAAAAATATAAAAGGCCAAACATACTGTTTTCCTTTCCTGTCAAGCTAATGCTGGAAGTTTGATACAGTATTTATTTTTTCTTTATCTAATTTCTAGCAAGTGCCTTTCCACAAAGAAGGAAATATTTGGGATATATATTCAACACAAATTAATTCCTCAGGAAAATGGCTTACCCCAGATGTCTGTGAGCTGTTAGCCACATGTTGCCAGTTGAGCCTTTTGTTGTCAGAAGTTACACACAGTTTTTCCAAGTATCGTTCGTTCCTTCTAGTATCACCAACTAATCTGATTGAAAGACCAGACAGTAGGTTCCAAATCCCCAGATGGGGACTGCCTGTAGCTGCTAATAATTTTCACACCAGGAAAAAATAAAAAGCTCTTTTCATGTTAAGGGCATTTTATTTTATTTTTAAAAAGGTACCTCAGATCCACATCTTTCCACATACTCATTCAAACCACTTGCAAACATTCTTGCACATTTTCACAGTCTGTTGCCAAAATATCTAAGACTAACAGCATCAAATTACTTCCCTCTCCTTTTGATTTTCAGACTCACACTTTTTTTTGGCTAGTGTGATGGCTGAGGAAATTGCAAGGTGCTAAAACAATCAGATAAAACAAAACAGACCATTACTTCCACTTATTGGCACATCCTGCCATCCTTATGGAACTTTCATATTTGAATAATGATAGAATTGGCTGTCTTCTAGCCACCTCTATTACAAAGCCAATGCACTTACAAGAATGGAATTAGATGAAAAAGAGAAATAGGAAATATCTTGAGCAAACATAAACCTCCAACCAAAGAGGGAGCCTGAGCTAAAACAGCACATCCAAAAATGAACTTTCTCATGCAACTTTCCCTGAACTCCGAACATTTGCATTGAGCTATATACTCTTTTCAGCTACATACAGTATCTAAATATAGTAGACTTACTCAAACATTTTCAATCTTAAAATAAAAAAATGTACATTTTTTCCTCAACAAGCGCTCTTTTTTTTCCTTGCCATACTGCAGGACTGGAATATTTGAGACTTCTAATCTGTCTCCACAGAACTGATGTCAAAGTATAGTGCAGTCTAATTTAAAAAACCAGAAATTATTGAAAATCTCGCTCCCCAAACTTCAGCAGCTGAGCACTGAGGATCATCATAAGAAGGCAAAATGTTAGAGGTTATTTTTCCCTTACTATCTCTGAAAATGCAACAACATGTAAAATGTGTTATCTTTCCCATTAATGCAAAATGAAATGTGGTTTTGCATGCTGTCTTATAGAGATCTGAGAAACAGGAAATGATTGCTTGATGGGGACAATGGCAATCAGAAGCATCAGCTGTGTTACTATACAACATGGAAGTTATCTTTTATCTTAGAAAGCTGCATTTGCTTGAGTTGAAGGCATATTCATTGACCTGGAGGCCTGTCAGGAATTATATCATACCTGGAGAAACTCAGTAAGATCAAAGATTATTTTCTACAGTCCACTTAAATTTCCAGCTACCCTACACTTTCATGCTCTTTGTTCAAAGCCAAAACTTCACAGATAAATTTGCATCTCCTTTTCCAAATTCTTTCATTTATGTTTTTCCACATATCTGTATTTCCATGAGCAGACAGAAATGAAAGGAAATAATAATTCTGTAGTATTTCCACTTAACTCAGAAATGTACAACCCAAACTTTAAAACAGTTCTATTGCTCCACTATTTGCAGTTCCAAGTCCTTTGCTGTTTGCCATCAAATTTACAAATGCTTTCAGAATGGCTTTTCATTGTGGAACATATCATATCCTCCAGGTTCAAGAATGATCCATCTCCACCTGTAGGAGGTCAGGCACAGATCACAGGAGACCCATGTAGTTAAATAAGGAGCTCATGACTAAACTTAAACATAAAAAGGAACCATGCAAGGGAGGGATGCAGGCTCAGGTCAGACAAGAGAAAATGTAGGTACTGAATACCCAAGGATGTGATTAGGAAAGCCAAAGCCCACCTGAAGTTACATCTAGTGAGGGACATGAAAGGCAGTAAGAAGGGCTTCCAGAGGCCTACCAACAGCAAAAGGAATCATAGGTAAAAAAGCAGGACTGAGACTGAATGTGGCAGGGAACCCAGTGATAATGGACATTAGTAAAGGCCAAGGTTCTTCACCTAGAAGTTCATTAATAAGACTTTCTTCAGGAATCCCTGAATTGAGTTTAATGAAAGGCCATGAAGACTGGAGCACATTAAAAAAAGTAAGTTCTCAAGAAAGTTAGAACTGTTCGGTACACAACAGAGAAGGCTCACAGTAATCTTATCAATGTGTATGAAAAGGCAGAAATAAAGATGACAGAGTCAGACTCAGTCATATTCAGTAGCAGGGCAAGAGGCAAGGGGCACAAACTGTAACAGAAGAAATTTCATTTTAACATCAGACAAAAACTTCATTATTCAAACACTGGAAGAGGCTGCCTAGAGGTGTTATGAAGTTTCCATCCTTGGAAATATTAGAAACTTAACTAGACACAGTCCTGAGCAACTTGCTTTAGCTGCCCATGCTTTGTGCATGACAGGTGGAATAGGCCATCTCCTTAGCCCCTTCCAAACTCTGAGATACTGTGATTCCAGAAAGGGTTGCAAATCCTGTATCACAAGCACCTCAGAAATAAAAGCTAGGAACTTCAGCATTCGGTTTAAAGTGTTTGAAAATGTGCTCCACTGACCACACGAGACAGATGTCAGCAGTGGAAAACCAGTCTCTGAAATATTTTTCAATGGGGCAAAAGAATCTTGCACTTTGTTCTGCCACTCAAAATCTCATCATTCAATAAAGATTTGAACAACTTATGGAACTTAAATAGTAATTATTCAGTGATGTAAAAAGTCACTAACAATCATCAAGTGGTAATGATTTTGTGCGTTATAAAGCTTGATGCCTTTCAATACTTTGTAAATGGTCTGGAAATAAGTAAAAACTGACACATTATCAGATTTGTAAATCCACCAAAGTCTGCAGAATATTAAGTAAGGTAGGGAGGGCAACTGTGCAGAGGGATCTGGAAATTAATTTAGTAAATTTAAGCCCGTTCTTACAGTACATACCTTAATACAGTCAAATAGATACAGAAGCAAGGAATTCCTACTTGAACTTTACTCAAGGACTGTATGCAGGAAAATAGTAACTTCAACCCTTATGACTTCTAAATTATTCTCAAACTGCTGAACAAAAACTTCCAGCCCAGTTCTGCCACCCAAAAAAAGGCTACTGTGTGTGTAAACAGGATAGCAGTACATGAGAATACCAAAATACGCTTTACCTTTTTGTGTCTTGATGAGAACTACAGTGAAGATACTGTAATTCTACTATCAGAAATAGTATATAATTATAAAAAGACAGAGGAAGTGCAAAAGTGATTTGGACTGAACAAAGCTTTATATTAATTTCAAGAACTGCATTGGCTTAGTTTACCAAAAGAAGATTAGGTTGTAATTTTAAGTGAATTATTATTTTCATTGAAACAAGCAGTTTAAAAGGCTGTTTAGTGAAGAAGAGCAAAAGCAGAACCCGTAAGTGATCGCTAACACTAAACAAATTAAAACAGAATTAAGTTATCATTTTTTAACAATGAGATAGAATATTGAATCATCTCTTCCAGGTTTGAAATTTAGATTACCTACACTTCTGAAAGAGTAGGATAGAGCTGTTAAGCTCTACACATGTAATGATCTAGGGGTTTGCTACCTTGCCATCTGGAACTAAATGGTCTAATAGTCCTTTCTAAGACAAGATCAATTACTTTGTGGAAGTATCAAAACAGTCACATTTCATTAAAATGCAATTTATCCTTGTCAAAACTTAAGTTCATTATGAGGTCACCTGTGTGACATGGGTTAATCTGGAACTAAAAATGCAGGTAATCAGTATCCCCATGTTCCAGTAGCCACACTTTAAGGCATATCCTCCGATAGAAGCTGACCACTGACCTGCTATCCACTGTAGTATAAAACATTTCCTATATTTATTCTATGTTCCCTGATTGCTCAGACAGTATTTGTTAATGTAAGTTTTACACCTCTACTGATCTGCAGAATTTGACATGTTTTCAATCAGAAGCATGTATTTTTAACAAAGACATAGCATTAATGCTACTAACCAGTATTAAAAGTCTCGTGAATAAAAATATTTCAACCTATATGTTTCTTATTTCAATTTTAAAATTGAAATAATTTTAATTATTTCAATGTTTAATTACATTTCAGTGCAAGTACTCTGCTTTCCCTCCCTGCACTGCAATGAGTTCAGCAGCATGCAGATGGCCACAGTCCCTTCCCCTCTGGTGTGTAGGGGCTCAGGGTACACATTAAGGTTCAGCTCCTCATTCTGCAAATAAGTGGGAAGTAGATGATCACTAAGAGGGAAAAAAGCAGGGTGAGAGAACAACGGATTTCTTCTTTAAGAATGAACATTAAACCTGACCAAGCAAAACAAGAAACTTAGCAGTAGCAGATAAGAACATGTTTGCTTTCTCCTCAATGATATGGGAAAGCAAATCTACTTCCATTTTGGAACAAATCAAAATATTTCATTTTCCCTGGCAAGAAACATTTTATTTTTACCACAGGTATTGCTAAAGCAGGCAAAGCAATGGATTGGAGAGCTATAATTTAGGCACAAAACCAAGATGGGAGGTGGCTTTTTTTTCTCTACAGAAGCCCTGGATTTAAAACAGCCAACTCATTGCATGCACAAAGCTACTTTATTGCTCTCCTCTTGAGGAGATCTGAACTCAATAACTGCTCTTTGCAGAATTCCTGAATTACAAAGTCCTTGGTAATTCTGCTGGGATGTTCTGCTGCTTTTCCTGTTTAAGCTATTCTAATCTGAAATACCTATTGAGACAATGAGAGAAAAGCATTCTGTATCTTCTTGTAATGTTCAGAACCAAGAATCCTGGAAAAAGCACATTTTATTTAATGTATGAGATCTAACCAAATGGCTGTAGCTTACATTAGTGTCTAAACTGCCCAACAACCATTTCCAAAAACTTCTTGCAAGGCAGATAGAGGTATTTTACTTTTATCTTCCTCCCCCAATAGAACATTAAATAACTCACTACCTAACCCTCTAAGACTTCCTGTGATACTATCACACAGGGGTACATCACTGTTCATCTCCATTTCAGAAAATTACACCCTAAAATAATTGCAGATAATTGTTTCTAACCTGTAGGTCCTTTCCTACCCCAATGACACCCCAACACTACACCTATTTTCTAATTTTTTTCTTGAGCAAAATGGCTGGTTGAGTCACTACTAATTCATCTCCTGCTGAATGCAGAGCAGAAAACATCTACTCTGCAGTACATGCTGATATATAAGAAATTACATGTTTTCCAACACAGTGTTTAAAACTGTATCTGTTTCTCCAATGCTAGCTGAATCATTCAGCTCTGTAACATCATAGCACAGTGTTTTTTTTTATTGGTCTCTTCTGAACACCAAAATGCTGAGGTTTTCATTTTGCTCTGCCAATTCCACCTGCAGTTGGAATACAAAATTCTAACTCTGCAGACATGCATATTTTCAGTTCTCTGAGCTAAACAAAAAAGTGGTAGCAGGCAGCAAACCAAACTTTATTTTGTCCATCTGTGGCTGAAATACACTGCTGAATGGACCCTGTGCTCCTCTTCAGCTCTAGGAGGGGCTTTACTCTCTTCACAACCCTGTGGCGAAATAGCTGTATCCACACTTTGCTGGATTTAACAGCCTAATCTCTCAATAGGAGCTATTATAAAATTAAACAAGGGCTAGTCCAAATGGATTTGGTTTTATGGTGACCTTTTTAGTGGCAGCATGTTCAGGGAGGGCTTTCTCAGAGGAGTGAAAGAACAGATGGGCAGCCAAGGCTAGCAACTCTGTTCATTTTACTGCATGGGATATTTTTTCCCCCATGCTCCCCAGATGTATTTACCTGCTATATTTTTTTTTCCTACATTTTTTCCTACATTTCCTACATGTTTTAATACATTTCTAAGGCATTATTTGTACATATATTCTTATGGCCCAAGTCCTAATAGCATAAATATCATTGTTTATCTGAAGTCTTTTAAAGCAAGATTGACCCTTCCAAGAAGCGATGAAAGTGTGTAAGTTTCCTTCACTCACTTCACCTTAGGGCTCTATCTATTGTGAAAGCTTCCTTTCTGTAGAAAAAGTCTCTAAAGTTTTCTTCTAAATAAAAATTCAGTATTCATGCCTTAGTGCTTACTACAGGACTAACTTTCTCTCATTCCTGCTTCTGAAATGCACTGGGTGCCAATGACACTCTGAAGAAACGATGTTTTCCAAACAGATTGCTGAAAACATACAGATGTTTTCATATTTCAAAACATAAAGATGTACAGCACCTCCTTCTCCCAGGACAACTACCAGACATCTATCACTGCATCAAGAAAAAGTCAAAAAATAAAATAAAACACAACCAACCAACAAAAAACTGGACTCAAGCATTGCCTACCGATACCTCTAACTGCAGTACTGAAAATAATTTTCTTTACTTAAACAGTTATTAAGGATACATTAATTCAAAAAACATTTTTACATGTGAGGATTTTTTCTACTCTTACAGAGAACAGCAACTGCACTCACACTACGGATTATTTCTCCTAGACCCTGTGGAGCAACAGGAATATAAAATGTCCTCTGCTGCAGGACATATCATACAAGAATTTAAGGAATTTAGCTTTTTGTTTATGCTAAAACTTTCTTTTTCTTTCCAGGACAAAGCCCTCAAGTATTTCTTCAAATTTCCTTATTCTTCCAGATATTGCTCTCTCCTGTTGAAATGGTTTGGCATTATTTTACTATAACTAACATTTTTTCAAACTGAGGCCTTTACATATTTTCACACCGTTTTCACATATTCACATTGCTTTTCTTCACATAAAATTGTATTTACCACATTCCCTTAGAATATTGTGTTCCGAAGCCGATGCCCTGAAGTGTATTCGTCTTCCTTTGCTGCATCTGTCTTCTGTTTCAATGCTTGTCCTTGGCCTCATTGTGGCTTATATAACAAGGCTCAATTAAACTAAAAATAAAAAAAGAGAAGAAAAAAAATCCCATTTCATATCAGCTTACTATTATATTATTATCCATTTTCTTTATCAGGAATTATTTTAATCTAGCAGTGCTGTTAACATACTTGCATGAGTTTTGAGATCTTGTAAGCTCTTGCACAGTGATACAATTCCACCACAATTCTTGTTTTTTCTCATACTGCTTGCAAATTTTTTTTCTTCCAGACACCAGCATTCTTTCATGCAGTATTTTGGATCCTCCATCATGAATGGCAGGATCAGAGGACAATATCTGCACTCCACACATATGTGCCTAAACCTGCTTCTGCTTTCATATATTGCCTATTAATTAATCAAAAAACACGAAAAGAAAAAAGATAAAAAAGAAAAAAAAAAAAAAAAGAGAGAAAGGAGAGAAAGGAGAGAAAGGAGAGAAATAAAAAAGAGAAAAAAAAAAGAAGAAAGTGAAAGAAAAAAGAAAAATAAGAGAAAAATAAGAGAAAAAAAAGAAGAGAAAAAGAGATAAAAGAGAAAAAGGAGGAAAAAAGATAAAAAGGAGAAAAAAGAGAAAAAAGAGGGGAAAAGAGAAAAAAGGAAAAAAAGGAGGAAAAGGAGAAAAAGGAGGAAAAGAAGAAAAAAAAGAGAAAAAAGGGGGGAAAGGGGGAAAAGGGGGGAAAGAGGGAAAAGGGGGGAAGGGGGAAAAGGGAAAAAAAGGAAAAAAGGAAAAAAGAGGAAAGAAAAGGGAAAAGGAGAAAGAGAGGAGAAAGAGGAGAAAGAGAGGAGAAAGAGAAAGTGGTTCTTCAGTCACATCACAGGCAAACAAGTTCATATTTATTTTCTTCTATTTTCTCTTCAAAAATGAAACTCAGATACTTCATTCTTACATCATCCCCATCTCCTTTTCTTTTCAATTGCTTTTTCTCATTTGGTAATATTCTTTTTAATTTGAGAAACTAGCATTCCATACTATATGCACAATGATTGTACATGATGAATTTGCAAAGTGGTATAATGAGGTTCAGATTTGTTCTCTGTTCCTTTCACAATAATTCATAATATTCTATCTGGTTTTTGACTGCCACTCAGCGCTGCTCTCCTGTTTCCATAAGGCTATCTATTACCACTCAGAATGAGATTTAGGGTTGTAATAGTCAGCTCACAACCCATACAAGAATATGTCAAATTAGGACCATTCTTTCCTTGTCGTGCCCCCTCCCTCATTCCCAAGGGCATCATTATCTATTAATCCACATTGAATTTAATCAGCTGTTTTATCATAGCATTCCTGGATTGCTTTGCATCTCTTGATAGTCAGTAGATGGTATCACCAGCAAATTGTTGTGTCAGTATTCTTTCTTCTTCTGATCATTTAGGAATATGCTAAAGAACACACTGCAGCACTGAATAGTCGACTTTGTTGGCAAATTCTGTCCACTGTGACAAATGATGTTTTACTCACACTCTCCTTTACCCTAGTTTACAATCTACTATTAGTCCATACGAAAATCTTCCCTGTTATTCCACAGTCTCCTAGTTCTTAGATTTTTGCAAGAAATCATGATAAATTGCTTTATGAAATACATTTACCAAACCCAGAAAAAACTGTCAGACCTGATTTTCTTGTTTGTTTTTTTTTTTAAACAGAAGATGAAGGCTTATCCCAATATGTTTTCTACTTGTCCATCTAGTATGTATGTTCTTTGAAAAAGTTTGTTCTATCTTACCTAACAGTGAATTTACTGCCATGTACTAATGTTTCAGCTGTTTCATCACCAAGTTTCTTTGGAGCTCTAAAGTGAATTTTATCTCTGTCTGTAGATGGATCTTTTTTGCCCGTTTGTTCAGACTTCATCCATCAATAACTAGATTTCAGAAAGATCCATCAACAAACAATTTGAGAAAGATCCTCCAACATTCTTCCCCACAAAAAAAGCCTTATCATTTAAAAAATTTCAACCAATTCTTCCTAAATGTACATGAAAAAAAAAAAAAAAAAAAAAAAAGTTTAATTTTTCAGCTGTATTGTCTCCTCTTTCATATGTTAATCACTTTTTGGACTTACAGGTCTTTTTGAATGCGCACAAAACAATGATTTATTATTCATGTTTTTTCTTTCAATTCTTCCCTGAAAACAATTTTTTAAAACTCATGATCTTTATCCACAGCACCCTTCTTTCTCTAATGAAAGAATTTCCTTCACAACACACACTTTGCTTGTAGAGCAAGAGAGGCACCACTTGTCTCTACCTCATTTAATAGTACAATACCATACACAGTGTGTAATTGTGAGTATCTTTACCAAGAGAGGTTTCAAGGCACAAGTAGTAACATACAGGGCAATGATTACATCATTCTTAAAAACAGCAAGTAATTTGTCAATTCAACATATCCAAGTAGTTCAATATACAAAACAACAAAAAAACAAATTAAAAAAAAATTTAAAAGTGCAAAATGAGTGCAGATGACCGATCAAATCTTCTGGTCACAACTCCAAGTAGGGATGGTTAGGCAAAGGTGATTAGACTTTATCGAAGGGGGATGGTTATCCCTGAAGTGGAGTAGGTTAAGGATACAAGGTAATGAAAGAGTGGGATCTTTATTATCATTCAGTGGCATACTTGGAAAATGAACACACCTAAGGGCTCAGAATTCAATTGATGATGCTAGAGACAACATGTCTTTTGGAACAAAGAGAGGAACATCTCTATGAAACCTTCAGTTGTAAACCAGAACAAGAAATGAAAAACATTTCTAGCAGTATAACTGCCCATAGAAGAAAAAGACAAGGAGAACTTGAAGGACTATAGTAACTTGTGAATATGAAATAGAACAGAAAAGGAGATTTAATGCCCCAGAGAAACAAAAAAAGTAAAAAAATAAGTGTAGCATGAAGAACAAAATACATGCTAACTCTGAAATAAGACACAAAGAATATCAGGTATTGGCAACTCAAGGAGAACCAAGTCAGGAATACACAAAGAAAAAAGAAGGGACATTCAGAGTTCCAGATGGAATTAAAAATTACACTCATAAGTAAAGGCTGGAGATTCATAGCAACACATGGAGGGGCAGGTAGTCTTGGTTTAATCTCCAGCTTAGTTTAAAATCACAAGAGCAGATCGGTGCGATCACAGCCTCCTTGCTATTTGCAACAGTCTGCTCATGGAAAGGGATCAAAAAACCAAAATGGCATCATATCTGTTACATGCAATTGGCAGGTGGACCTGCAGCTGGGAAGCATCACAAGGAACATGAGAAACAATTACAACCCCTTAAAATCAGTACTGCCCAATTCCCACTGGAAAAAAAATATGAAGGACTAACTGTTTCAGGGAATACTTGTAAACAAATAGGTATTTGTGTGAACTTCAGGGGCATCAAGTCACAAGAGAAGTAAAATGTCTAATAAGAGATTAGTCTAACCAATAGTCAAATGATGTATAAGAAGAATCTGTCATGTTGAGGTGAATTTATTGAAGGAAGTAACTTTTCAAGAGATAAATTCGACTTGAACATTCTAGGGAATAGCCACCTAGAATCAAAGCTGATACAACTGTTAAGAACAGCTTTAAACTAAGAAATTATAGATCTCCAAATACTAGTGCAAGGAAAAAATATAGGGTAAGTGAGAACCCAGATGTGGATTAAATAATCCTGTGGTAACAGGAGAACATATGGTAAATAAAAAGAATTGACTGTGAACAGCAATCAGGTAAAAGAAGATTACATGCCTGAGTCTGCTCTACGTAACAATGGAGTAAGAAACAACTCTGATGTGTAAAGCTTTCTCAACACAATAGAAGATCTTACATTTTAGCATGCAAAAATAATTGTTAAGGAGAAAACATAAGCGTGACAACATAGAATGAGAACTGAAGCATAGATATAGAAGGAGAGATAGCATTCAGGAAAGATAATTCTAGAGATGACACTGTGGGGCACTGACTAAGCTATAAGGCACTATGAAGGAAACACTTCTTATGACATCCATGTTCAGATATAATCTTGAAAAACTATTACTGGAACATCAAGTGAAATACTATTCGTTATTGTGACGGGATAAACTTCCTGACAAAGACTAGAACTGACTACAGTAACTAGCAGGTAATGATTGCGGTGGAGGTGATGCACTATTGGATGTTACAAACAACAAACCTGCATAACAAATACCCAGAGCTAACATGAATGAAGACTTAAATACCTTAACATTGAAAGTTGAATTAGTATAAATTAAATCAAAGGGCAAAAATAATAGTTTTGTAACTCAGTTATCATAAACTTCAGTAAACCTAGGGGCCTCTTCAGGGAACCCAAATGAACTAAGGAATTTAGACACTGAAGTATCTTTCAAAGATAGTAGGTTACCTAGTAAACTGAATTCCAGACAGCTAGAGCAGAGTCCCAATCTGATTAAATGAAGAAATGTTACAAAGCAGGCTATCAGCTACAAATGAAGAGCTGAAAAATGCCACAAGGTCATTTAACCTCAACAATAACATGGAAATTGAATGGAAATTGCCAACTTTTTTCCTGGCACTGTACAGCAAAGTAGAGCCAAAAATGAAAATAAAAAGGAAAAGGAAAAAAAGGAAAAAAAGGGAAAAAAAGGGGAAAAAAAGGGATAAAAAGGGAAAAAAAGGAAAAAAAGGGGAAAAAAAGGAAAAAAAGGGAAAAAAAAAAAAGAAAAAAAGGAAAAAAAAGGAAAAAAAGGAATAAAAGGAAAAAAAAACATATCATGATTTGATGAGTTTGAAAAAAGTAAAAAACAGATAAATCGGGCCAGGAGCTGAATTAGAGTTTTGCATCTGTTTTCAAACAGACTTCGATGACAGACTATGAACATCGGCATGGATAGCTAGAGGAATACAGAACAGAAATGATCACAAATGAGGTAAAAGTACCAAAAATTTGAAGCACTATGTCCTCTTAACTGGGAAAGAGTCAAACTTCTTCCCAGTGATACCAACAAATACGATAAAGTGGCTGCAACCTCTCCCTTTTTTTTCCTTATCAGAAAACGATATTGTTGACAACACATAAGAAAAAGTTTGAAAAAGATCAAGAGGTTGGGCTCTGATTTGAAGGCAGCAGAGTTTCTCAGATCCTTGGTTTTGCAGGACAGTTCTGGCAACATTTTTGGCGTTCCATAAATTCAACAATGAATCGGACATGCCAACCCACATTAACTGTGGCTTTCCATCCCCACATGGAAATAGGGGTGTGAAAACACTGAGGATCTTGATGATTCAGCAGCTTTCAGGATCACCTTTCACTCACACTTTGACCCAGGCATGCCGCAAACCTAAGTCATGATGCTGAAAAATTTACTACAACCTGCTCTGTCACTTAGCAGTGATTTTCAGGCAGGTCTTTAAAAGTAGTATGCCTATGCCAACAAACAAAATACATAAATAACAAAAATGCCCAAACCTAATGACAGGATAATGTGATGGAATGTTCAAGAATTTCACGAAGCCACACCTTCTAAATAGTTCATTCCAGTAATGGTCCCACAGAGCTGATAGGCATCACCACTGTGGCATCTGACCATATACTCAAGGTACAATTAACCAGAGGCTTAAGCAGCAGAATTGAGTGCAGAAGTTTCCATGGTGAAGAAATGGGATGAAAAGGGAGACAGGAAAATCTCGTCATTTTATTTCATCAGGCCACGGCAGACACATCTGTTCTTTAGGAAGTTTCCAAGCTCATGATATGTGGGTTTCAGCCTTTCAGGTACATCCTGTAACTAGTATGATGTCACACAAATTTGCCACATTTAAGTTAGTCTTCATACTTTTTTATCCAAATGACACCTATATATGCATGTTGTAATACTGACACTGTCATATTCTGTGGTGAAGTCAGTGAACAGGCTGAGCCACAGCAGGGTCCTAATTTCAGATTAAATAGATCTCTACCTCTTCAGCATATCATACTTAAGTTTATGAAATCTCAAGTATTTCTATGAAAAATTAAGCTATTTCACTTTCTATTTTCCTGTAGAAGTCCACCAGACCTATCACTCCCTTGCAAGTCTGGAAATATATGTTAAAGACTCAGAAAGTGGTCATCTTGATGAAGAAGTCTGGTTTATAATGAAGGTCTTAATCAGGAGCATAAACTAACCAGCAAGCAAAATTTCTACCACTTGTATACACAACCTGTGTAATGAGATCAGAGTTCATGCCTTATTGCACAAATAGCATTTTTATTACAATAAAACAGTATAGTATTATTTCCTTTGTAAAGTACACCTATTACACAGTGAAGTCCTTGAAGCTACAGGCAACAAATACCTGAAAAAATGCTCTGCAGCTACCATCAATATCATGTCGAATACTATCAACTTTCCTGATTTGGAAAATGATCCCACTAAAGTTATGCTTTGGTTCCTCTCATTTTAATCATGTCCAAAATGGTATGAACAGAGGCTGCTGACACTCACAACTTCTAAAATTACATTTACTGCTTTCTATAAAAGTGTGTGTGTATATATATATAAATATGCAAATTAATAATATTTTAGCAGAATTTAACAAACACTTAATTTCCCTAACATATCTTTATCATTTTTACAATATGCAATACAGTGGCAGAGTGAAAAAAACCTGGTATTGCACTATTCCTTTTGGCTACATTCTCAACGGAATGAACAGGGATTTTGGATTAAGCAAACAATGGCACATCATATAAAAGCACAGATAGCATGGAATAATCACTGAGGGTAAAATATGCTTCTATCTTCATTCTCTGGAACTGAGCTCTTTAATTTTATACTGAGCTCTGCCAAACAAGTCCTAGTACTCCATAGCTCCTCGTTCTTACTCTGTACTAGAACTCTGAAATCCCACAAAATAGTCCACAGGGAGCTTTAAATTTCAACACATGGAATAAATAGCAGTGAAAGAATGTCACATTTGATTTTTATGTATGATGGATGTGTTACAAATTTCTTAGAATGATTTTTTTTATTTTAGCTCTTGGTTCTGCCAAGAAGACAAAAACAGACAAAATAGGCACATCACCCAGTGATAAATATTTATTTCAGCTATATTTTATCCTGAAAGAGAGAATCACCATTTCAGCCGTCAGTTTTCAGAGACAATTTTATATCTATGTTATCAGTTAGAACAACAACAACAACAAAATAATTCTGATCTCACTTAAAGCAGTCACTTCAGCCCCAGATCCAGAAATTAAGGTGGCCTGCTGCCAAGTGGGAAGTCCTGTACACCTGCCTAGTCCTCAGCCATGCTTACATACAATCCACCTAGCCCAGGTGTTAATACAGCTGCAGTGTGAATCAGATCAGGGTCTGATCTCATCTTTTTTCCTCTCAAGTTACTTTTCCCTCAGGTCCCTACAGATTCTAAGTATTGCTACATGAAGACTTTGGCCAGCAGAAGGGATGGGACAGAGCTGTATGCAAAAGAAGGCCTGGGTCTAAGAGACAAAACCACATCTAGTACTAGCAGCATGTACCTCAGTCATCTAGATTCCTGTCTCAGTAATTACTCTATTAATAGCTATTTAATCTTTAGTTCATGCCATCAGAAAAGAGATTCTTATCACACACAAAGTTGTTTTGAACTGCCAAAGACAGGAAAGCAGTTTCAGCACTCCTCTCAAAGCACAAGGAGATACTCAGTAACTGCAGACTATGGCAGGACGTGCTGGACCTACACACAGCCTATTCCCCACTGTTCTGTAGGTGACAATCATCTCTGTGAGACCCTCTGACTTGTATGTGCACCCACAGATGCTGAAAAACAGAACAAGTTCCAGCTGCTGAGTCCACTGGCATCAGGACTGAGAACACAGACAAGTATGCATGTGCAGACATACAAAAACATGCAGTACAAAATAACACTTATGTGGCAGTATATAACTGCTGTATTTCTACGGTACTTCTGCATTTGCCCTACATGTGTATTTATGAAATTATATTCTCCTTATCAATAAAACTCTATTACAGAAATATATCTTTGTTGCAAGAATATGTGGAAAATACATATAGATGCTATTTATCTATCCAGCATCTCTGCACAGAGATCTTTACATCATATACACACACATACACGTATTTTTATCCAACAGGCTACCCAAACATTTCATAATTTAGCAGAGGATAAAAATCCTATCCAAAGTATTTAAACCTCATGAAAAAAGTATTATTCTGTTATGAAAAAAAAAATAGCTCTGAGATATTGAATTTAAAACTAAAACTTTGATCTGGTTTACTTTCCATAGACATGAGAGACTGAAATGTTAATGACTCAAAAAATAAGCCATTTACAAAAGCTGATTTGCTGAGACTGGGTTTGCACCCCACAACCAAAGGAGAAAAGGAAAGATTTTTGTGTGTTGGAAAAACCTCTGATCTGCAGAAGACAGAGGAACTGCACACCTACCACCAGAGGATGACCATGACAAACCAACCTTTGTCTAGCAACAAGCTGGGTTTTAAGGCAGATAAGAGAGAAGGCTGATAAGAAGCAAATCCTGCTAGGTGGGATAGTGCTTTTTATCTTGCCAATACAGCTGACTCAGGTGAGAAAACTCCCCCTCCTATTCACACACAGGCCTGAAGGTGTCCATCCCTTCTGATGGGACAAAACTTATAAAAGTGTAAAACTTGTGACCGGGATCCATCTTGGATTAGACTTGGGTGTAGCCCCAGCCAGGCTCTTGCACTGCCCAAGGTGTATCCTTTCAATAAGTACCTACTTTATTCCTTTTGTTCTGCCTAGGCTCTGTTCCAGGTCAGCCTTTCCAGACATCAATACCACCACTTCTGGGCTACAGTTAGAACTATTCTATTACTTGCTCTAAACCTACTACAGGAATGAATTTATAGACACTGATATTTTGCCCAGCTGTCAAGCAAATTAAACAGCCCAGGTAAAACTTGTACGTCAGTCACTATCTTTAAAACTAGCACCTACTATAGGCAAAACCTCTCCAAAGTCCTTTAGTGTGGCAGCTGCATATCTTTAGATTCAGAACAGCAAGCTATGCAGAATCTAATTACAGGTGGGATACTGGAATAACTTTGTAGGACAGGAAGCTATGTCACTCCCCAGTGATAGAACAGCAGAAGACAAAATTACTTCAAGTACCAACACAATTTTCACTTCAGTTGCCAACACAGAGCTCGCACACTACAGGCCATGAGCAACCACCCCATCCCAGGTCTGGCTGCAGAGGCAGTTGATTACAGCAGATAATTCTGCAGTTACCCTGGGAGGAGGCACCCCAGGCTCAGCCAATTCAGGAGAATCAACCAATCTTAACTGCCTCCAAACTGCATATGCCTCATCCAAGCCTGAGATTCTCCCTTCTTTCTCACTGGACTGCATTGAATTAGCTACCTCTTGCAGATGGTCATTTTAGTGAAGATGGATTAAAAAAAAACCCCACATTAATGGTATCCTAGGTGTTATTTGTCCAAAACAAACAAATTTGCCCCTCCACAGATAACAATTTCCTTGACTTTTCTCTTAATGCTAGAGCACACAATGATTTCCTGCTACCTGTCCAATTTGTTTCTTTTTTGTGCCATTATCTTCCTAGTTTTGCTATGCTTCTGAGAATAACTTGATCTTTTCCTTTCTGTGTCCTTTCACCTGACATAAATGAAGAACAATTTGTAAAAGCTGCTATCTTACTATACTTCTTATTTTTCATGCAGAATGGAAAATTATGTATGTCCTTACTACTCAGGTATTCAAGGAATATCTGCCTCCCTTTAGCTCTCTTATTTCTCAGACCAGTTTTCTGAAAAAACGTACCTTCCACAAGTTTGAATTTACGGGTCTATTTCCCAAAAATCCACCTCTGTTTCTCAGTCTCCTAGTTATTGGCCTGATGATGTTTTCAAACCTTTCTAAACTAACTGGAATTATACAACCATTAAACAGCCATTAGAAAATGGTTCCAGTGGAGATTTCAAACTTGAAAGAACATAGTGTGGCATTTTTGACAATGGAAATTTTGGTTCTATATTAAATCATTAGTTTTGAATGAATGATCCTGTAGACAGACTACTTGGGCTATGAGAATATCAACAGATTATACAGTGTCTGCTTAAAGCAGCATTGAAAGAATTATGCACTGTATTTTCTAAGGACTACAATTGGTCCTTGGAACAAATTGCAGCATCTGTGAAGTGATTCACACACATTAGGCCCAAGGAATAAACAGTGTGATAAAAAGCACATAACACATTTCAGATCACATTTGGACAGAGAAAGTCATTACTCAATCACAATTCATATGAGATACTAGTGTCCCTATGTAAGAGGCAGACAGAAGTCTGGTGATACTGAATCATGACACAGCCTTGGAAACCCCCTTTCAGTTGCACCAATAAGCATACCAATCAATCATTAATAGTTCCTAGTTCTTAAAACAATTATTTAAACTATAATGAGATTCAAGCTTTTTGATTTTATCAAGAAGTTTCTGACCATGCAAGTTATATCTTCATTTTTTCTTTTAAGCATATGTCTTCTGATATCTCTTTTTTCAGACTTTCTGTATTTTTACTCTAGCTTTTATGTAAACTGTAATAAATACTTAACCACTACTCATTGTCAAACCTGTTAGTTTTCAGACAGCCATCTCAGGTACCCTAGTATTACATATCTTGACTCCACTTGGGTCCTTACACCTTAATTTAGGTTCACAGGTACCTTCACTTGAATTTTATAACTTGTGTTGGGTTCTGTACAACCATAGCCTCACACATCAGCTACTTAAAGTGATCAAACCCCATTTGTGCCTACAGAACCTGCAACTTCACAGACTTCCAAAGAATGTGTGAGTACACTTACTGCAAACCAGCACCTTCTATCCAACTTTGAGAAAAACCCAGTGACCAACTTTTCCCCACTGTCTGTTGTGGCCCACGCTTCAGCAGTGCCACATCTGATGTCCATGTCAGATGCCACGACATCATCACTCTGCAGATTTTCCAGCTGGCCAGGGGCCTGAGGATTGCTGATTCCAAGCAACTAAATGCAGACAGTGACTTAGTCACAAAGATTCCTTATACTCCTCAGACTCATGCAATACTCAGTGGCACGTTTACTTCTATTTTTATAGAGCTCAGATTCTCTGTTTGAGCCATGGATCTTGTTAGCCTTTTTGTTTGTTTCAAGACCATCCAAGCTCATGAATGCAAGAATCCGTTTTGAAACCCAAGGAGGCCAACACAGATGGTTTTAACCATGTCAGTGTCAAGTCACAATCAAATGGATTTCCTCTCCTTGCACAAAAGCAGCTATTTTTAAAAACTGTAAAACTGCACACATCTGGGAGTGCTTACAGTATTAGTAATCCCTATATAGTATATGTTGTCATCGCTAGTAGGAATTCCCTCTTCCTTGACCACAGGCCAAAAGAACACAACTTCTTTTTGAAGCAGCTCCAGTTTATGTGGGCTTAATTTCAGATTTTTGCCATAAACTTATCACAGATCATTAGTAATGTTTCAGTTCCAAAAGTTTCTACTACGCAACACAGTCTATATTCCATGCTATAAATACAGAGACAAGTATGAATACAAACACTGCATTCTTTATTCCCCTACCTGTTTCAGCTCATGATGAAGAAACAAAACTACAATGAGTCAGGGATAGTGAACCTCTAGATTTCTTGATAGATTTTCAATAACCTTTGTGAACTCTCTTCTCTTGCAGCGTTACTTGGTCAGTGGTTCAGTATTCATCAGAAAACAGTTTATGCTAATCCCATGCACTATATCTATGTTGGCTTTTTATGTCTCTTTAGAAAATATTAGCAATGTTCTAGAAGAGTGTCTCACTCCCTTTCATGCTTTTTTCCTAGTCCCCTTTCTAACATATCCACAGCTTCAGTCTCTGCAGCAACCCTCCTCTTTGTTGAGTATTTGCTAGTTTTGAGGATTATTTAGCAAAACTGTCAGGGAGTTGTTTATATTTCAAGGAATTCTGCTAATTTCATCCCATTAAGAAAGGCTCCTGACAAGACTAAACAAATCCTTCCTCTTCACTGAGCTCCCACTCATTATGTCTAGCTGCCATTATGGTTTCTATCCCTGGAGCCAGGAAACATTCAGTGAAAGAAACAACTTTGAAAGCATATTTCTCTCGTGCAATTTGCCTCACCTAGCCCACACCTGCATGAGGAACTCACATGGATGAAACTTCAGGATGTTTTCCCTGATACTTATTAAGAAGTTATTTATCATACAGGAGTCCAAACTATTATTTCACCTCTTGTATTTTCACCTTCCAAGTTTCTTATCTAATTTTACAGGTAAAATAGCCAGGCCCAGTTAGCTCAGTCTTGGTTAAATGCATGTTATCAACCACCACCCGAGTGATTTCAATGAGTTAGAAGGTTTTACATTGTGTCAGGAAGCAGCAAGGCTGACCTCTGAGACAGTGCAAGTCCCAAGTGAGGATGACCCAGTGCAGGCAGTGCCTTGCAGTGACCACAGCAGTGTCCCACCTCTGATCCCAGGACACAGATCACACTGCTTAGTGGGAACAGGCCCTCTGGTAGTCCCAGGGATGACAAAATGATAAATCAGGTCCAGAGACCATACAGCTCCAGCCTGTACAAGAGAAAGTGAAAATGAGGTTACAACACAGGTCCACAGTCAACTCAGACAACAAAGACAAGACAGAAGACAGGCAACACAGATCATCTAAAAACATCTATCTGGGAGACAAGCTACACAGGTCTGAGGTGTCTCCAGGAGTTAGGGTGACACCAGCTCCAGTCCCAAGCTGGAGCTGAAGTGAGGTTTCTGAGTCCGTGAACATAGTTGTGGACTGAGACTCCCTGGAGGCTGGTTAGAGCAGTTAAAGCCTATTGGAGCTCTCAGAGCCCTGATATTTTGCAGTTTCTATTTATTGCCTACATTTTTACTCCTTCAATTTCATTTTTACCACAACTACTACCAGGTTTCATTGCCCAGAGTCACCATGCCACTGCACTTTACAGCCAGACTTGTGTTACTGCTCTCCAGCTGTTTAGATCACAACTAAAATTTTAGGTTCACTCTTGCAATCTTATCTGCTGCTTCAGTTTTATATCCTTCCATTCCTCCAACAACTGAATAATTTTTCATATCTGACACTTGTGAATGTCAGCTCTACCCAAATTTACAGGTATGTTTTTTGTGTCCAGGTCACTGTTTTCTTTTTTGTTGATTTGCACAAAAAGACCAAACAACTGAGTTTGGGGTTTTTTCCTCCTTCATTTGCATAATGGTGTGATTTGATTGCTCTCCAAGCTCAAACTGAAGCTCCCTTCTGGATATGGCAGTACATTAGCTATTTGCTACCATGGTTGCTCCAGTTTGGTCCCAACAGAGGATCAGAGGAACAGAGGAACAGAGATCATCAGTTTGTGCCTTGGAAACTGGATCCCATTTCAAGTACCTGCACAGGATCTGCTCACTACGAAGCTGGCATTTCTGACATTTATCTATCTGTAAGTTGGCTCCATTACAAGTCACAGATGATGGGCTCACAATTTGTTTAATTAGGAACAAACGTGTAAAGTAAAATGGCATGAATTAATATCTTTTATCCCAGGCTCAAGTCTTTTGCAGACCTTAGCTGCAAATGTTTATGCAAAACTAGCCCTTCCATTCAGAATTATGGCAATTGCCCAATTTCTCCTTCACGTCTCCTTCTTTGCATCACAGTCAATTTAACAGCAAACCTGGTATCTTGGAACTTCCTGGAAATGCTTTTCACTTGTACATAAGTCTCAGGTTTAGGTGTACCACTGCGTAAGAATTTAAGCTCTTTATATGTCTTCTACATACATGTTTAAAAACAAAAATGTCAGTAAAGCTCCACCTGACTCACTACTATAATTTAGTAACAAATAAAGACAGCAATCACAGAATTTGTCACACGGTTGTGAACCTTTTCATTAGGCCTAGACTGACACTTTAGTATTTCCACAATTCACGTTTATGGAAACACAGAATTGTAGAATGGTTTGGGTCGCAGGAGATCATCTAGTTCCAACCTTTCACTAGACCAGGCTCCTCAAAGCCTTACCCAACCTGGCCTTCAACTCTTCCAGAGATGGGGAATGCACTGGTTCTCTGGGCAACTTGTTCCAGCATCTCCCCATCCTCACAGTACAGAATTTCATTGTAACACCAATCTAAATCTCTTCCTCTTTTAGTTTAAAACCCTTCCTCCTTGCCCTATCACTGTTTCCCCGCGCAAGAAGTCATCTTCTCTCTAATTTAAGCGTCTCTACAGGTGTTTCCTACTCTCCAAGCTGGAAGACTGAGCTGACTGTGGGTCACCCTTCCAGGAAATTTGTGCCTTTTCCACAGGCGTCAGAGAACCCTCATTTCTCCTCCCTCTCTGCACAAACCTCCAGGACAAACTCATTAAAAAAACCTGTTACTTCTCAGGGGTTCAAAGCCATCAGTGCTGCCTAGCGGGCGGCGCGCAGGCCCAAGACCTTTACCCGTGGGTTTATTTATGGCGGGCTGAGGGGGCTCTCCAGCGTTAGTGCGAGCCTCCCTTACTCCCTCCGTCCCTCCTCCCATCCCGTCTCCGCTCTCCCCGGGCAGAGCACAAGCAGGCGGTGCCGGCGGGAGCTGCTCCCGGCCCGCTCCCGGCCCGCGGCGGCCAGCGGAGGGCGCCCGCCCCGCTTCCCTCCCTCCGTCCCGCCGGCCGGGCCGGGGCCGCGGGGCCGTGAGGGGGTGAGGGGGCACACCGGCATTCCCCGGGCCCGGCGGGGCCTCGTCCGCACGGCCGAGCCGCCGGCGCAGGGAGAAGGGCGAGGGAAGCGCCGTGTCTCCTCCCGGGGCTCCGGGGTCCCTCCCGGCTGCCCGGGGCGGCCCCGAGGCGGCGAGCCGCTGGCCTGGCCCCGCTGCCCGGCACAGGCGGGCGGCTGCGCCCCTTCGGCATCACCAGTGTCCCTTTTTTCCTTCCCCCTCCCACCCCCTCCCCTTTGTTTTTTTAACCAAAAATGCCCCCGTACTTTATTTGGTAATTTAACGGCATATGATTTAAATCAATATAAAATTCAAATACTTTTGTGCCACCTGTTGGATTTTGCCACTAATTACATGTAGCTGGAAGTGCTACATGTGCTGCTGTGTTCAGCCTGGGAAGTGTTGCCCTTAGTGCCGCCGGGTGCCCTCACGAAAATACTACTTTGTTTGTTATGTTGAAATATTTTCTCTCTGGGCACGCGGATAGAGCTGGATTTTTCCTCGTAAAATCCTAACATATAAATGACAGACGTTTAATGAAGGTGCAGCGTGATGCAGGGCTGGAGTCAGGGTTTCTGTGATAATGCTGTAATAATGCTTTGGGAGTGTTATTAGCAGAGGAACTCCAATGCAAGGGCCTGGGAGGCAGAAGTGGCTGGTTCTAGGTACACAGAGCCATAAATGCACCTGACAGTATCCATGGTTCGGGAAAGGGAGGAGTGCTCCAGGCCAGTGCGTTCCTCATGCCTGTGAATACACAAACAAGTACCAGCACTCCTGCTCAGACTATCAATCATGGGCGGTCATACAACACAAAGCATGCCAAGTGCTACACAGCTGAGACTCTCTCAAAAAATAATTTTGTCTGACCCTTCTTCAGTAGCTGTCAAGTCATAATGTCAGGACACATTTTATCATATAAGAATGAGCTGATTTTATTTCACATTGCAGTGGACAGATTTTTTCATTATAGAGTAATGTTTTTTAGAATGACCAGGGATAAATGAGCTGCCAGTAATACATTCCTATAAGAATCTAAAAATTTATGATTTTATTTGGATTTCACTGGGAGAGAAAATTAATGACCTATGGGTTATCAGCTGTCTTACTTGTTATTCCTTATCTGCCTGTAATCACACCAGAGACACCTCACAGTTGTTTGAGATCAAGAGGTGCAGAAGCAAGAAGAGAAATGCCCAGGGAAGGAGTGGCCACTTGCTCCTCTTCCCCGGTGTGACTGCAAAGAGCTGGATGTGGGAGGTCCCCATGGTGACCCTTCCTTACAGTGGCAGGCAAAGGGCCATCTCTGCTTCTCATGAGTGGTGTGTTACAGCCATCCCTTCAACAGATGGGAAAGTACATTAGAACCAGGGAACATTCTCCCACGGCAGCACCAGAAATAAGTAAAGCCCCAAAACTGGTTCATTTGCCTCCATTTTTCTTATGTTATTTTCTCATTTTTAAGCAGAAGGTACACAGGAAGTAATTCATACATTTGGGGATTGTCACTGGTTTTGGTTTTACATACAAGTGCAACTACCTCTTTGGTATGTATCTTTCTATAGTGTACTCTGCTTTTATGTTAAAATGCAAAAGTTTAGAAAGATATCTAGCATTGTTTTATGAAAATATAAATGTTTTCTAAATTTTTTGTGCTGCTTAACCCATTTGAGGAGAAAAAGTACAAAATTGGATTGCAAAATTAATAAACTGTATCAGGAAATAGTGTGTACAGTACAGTATTTCAGCGCTGACATCTGTCAGATTCAGAAAAGGCTTTAGTGATATATTTGTCTAAATCTTCTATTAGCAAAGAATGTCTTTAAACTGTTTCAATTGACCCCAATTTTATTGACTTTGGTTTTTGCAATAATCCTGCTTCTAAATCTTCTGTGGTTTTATGAGAACAATTTTCCACTGTTCAAACAGTCATAAATGCCCACAAAATTTACAAGATGACAGAAAAACACACCAAGTAAAATTAAAGTGTTTACACACCACACCAGTACTTTGCTCTTGGCAAGTGTATAAGTGACTTCACAAGATGCAAATCAGTGCACATTACATATTACACATTGTCTTTTTAGACCAGTCTGTGGGCAACATGAGCACGTCCTGGGGCCCCAACACCATAGCTCTTTTTTTGTTCAGTTTCTACAGGCTCATAAATAGCATCTCAGGCTTTAGCTCCTAATGTGGTAAAAAAAGAAAATGATGGCTTACAATAAACTGAAGTCCAGTTATTTAAAAAATTCACAGCTGACTTCTTTGCTTCCATTGCCATAAACTTCTCTCTCATGTGGATTATATTCTTCCTTGTCAATTTATTTCTACATATTCAAACAAGCCAAGGAGCAAGGAAAGCAGTCTCACACCATTTAAGATCTTTCCTACAAGAAGAAAAAAAAAGGTTTAAAAGACGTAGTTGCAGTTCCCATTTAGCTAGTACTTTTAAAACCATTTGTAAATAAGTTAATGTGCAGTGGAATTCAAGATTTAAAGAGCCTTTCTCAGAGTGAAGGAGTCAGTAAAAGTTTAGTCATTGTAAGCCAAAATCCAAAGATAAATACATGAGTTAAGAAAAAAACAGTGATTTTTCTAATCCTCTTTCTTAATAAACCTGGGTAGATTTTTTTGATGCAGACAAGGTTAGGAGATAAACATTTGGCTTGGTGTTGATACCAATCCTTTCTTAATTGAGGGAAGAATTAGCAAAGAACCAAAAGTGGCACCCTACAATAATGCCAGAGATCTGCAGGAGTCATGACACATATGATGCCTCAGCTGCACAAAGTCACAAGGAATATAAATGCAGACATTCAATGAGAGGGAGGGAGGCTGAAAGGGAGAAAGGGAGGGAAGGAGGGAAGGATACCTTCACTCGCTGGCTGATCCCTTTGCAATTTCAACTGCAGATTGTGGTAGCCCTTTCTAGTGACAGATGTGGCTGGAGGCAAGCCCAGAGAAGGAAACCCTGCACCAAAAGAGGGGAAGGAAGAAAAGAAGATTAATTGTTCTACTTCAACACAGAGAGCCACGTGGACTAATCTAGGAAGCCATTTTAGTCAGGAAAGGCTGCCCATAGCCTCTTCTTCCTGGCAAAAATCTTAACACTACTTAGGTTGTGACTTTCATCAAGAGACATCCTTTCCAATTCTTCCATGATTTTTATTGCTGTGCTATGATTTCTCACCTCATAACATATTTTAGTTTTAATGCTTTTATTTTACAGTCCACTTAGAAGGGAGTCAAGTTCTTTTTTTCTCATTCCTCTACATTGCAAAAGCCCTGTGTTTTTCTTTCTTTATTTTCATTGTTTTTCCTCTTCTACCTTATCATATATTTCTTCAGTTACCCCAGGAACACAAATTTTGTTAACTGATCTGTGTGATGCATTGCTCAATCTATACCCCTCCTTGCTTCTAAAGTAGATATAAAAATTGGCTAATTAAGGGGGCAGATGAGTCGAAAACAAAGAAGACTAATATTTATTTCTTGGAATAGCAAGAGTTACAACTACAATTCAGTTAATTTCGCCTGGAAAAAATGGTTTTGCAATGACTCCAAACAGGCTGTAAAACATTTTCTGTAGATGTGGAAATATACTAGTGTGGGCAGAGTTTGGAGAAGTATACACAGACCTTGCAGAAACATATGGGATGTTGTTTTCCTGGTTTGTAAAGGATACATTTTAAGTGATGGTCTCTGTTTCAATAACTGTGGGAGGAAACCTGACATTAGAAAGTGCATCCATCTTCCTGGACAAAAGAGAAGATCAACTTCCCAGAAACTTTTGTCACGGAGTCAATTCTTACACAATGACATGTAATGCTAAATAAATCATTTTTTGAATTACAAATTGAGAATCTGTCGCCCTGGATAAATGTTATTCATCAGGGGGAAGGCAGGGAAGAATGACTTAAAAATAATTGTTTACAAGTATTCAGAAGAGAATCCGATTTGTCACTCCCATTTTGAAGTGCCAGTGTGAAAGTTGTTGCCAGCTTTTAAAATCTCTCATTTGGCTTTCAAGTAATATGTGTATGATTAAAAGCCAGTTAGAGAATGGTGATGCAAGGCAAATGGCACGATTTAAAGTTTCATTAAAATCTACTCTCTTTATAGACTTAGATAAGCCCTTTATTTGTTTTAATCATGCTTGGCTGTCCTTTTCAGCATAGTTACCAGACTGATATTAACAAGATTCAATGTGTAAAAGTAATGCATTCACTTTGAATTTTGCAACATGGTCTCTTCAAGGTAAGGTCTTTTTCAGCTGTTTAAAAAGTGTGATGACTGACTTCTTTAAACAAAAGAAGGTGTTCTCTTGCCAAAAAATGTAACTATATCGTCCATCACTGCCATAAGTATCTGTAAGCTAAGGTTGTATTCTTCTCTCCAGGTCACACTAGCAGAATTTATCTACAAATGTCAGCAGGAAACTCTCAATTTACCTGACAAATCATAAAACAATATTTTACATTGTAAAGAAACTTTGGACTCTGCCAATGTGCCAGTCAATAGGTATGTACGATGAATCATCAAACAAATATTTCAGTGCATGGGGAAAAAATAAATCTAGGTTCAGCCCACATGCCAATCAATCAGAGATTGCCTGAAGAATCATAGAACACATTTGGAGACAAGTAAAAAATTTCTAGGCTCTGCCAGGATACTGGGCCAATCAATCACGGTGTGGCTGATGAATCATGAAACACACTCTGCAGCGTGTCAGCACACATACGTGGTTGGCACAGTTCTCATCATCCTGAGTTTGTCTTGCAGTTAAATTGACTGAAGGTGAGTTATAGGACTGTTGTTTCTCCCACCTACTGACCTCTGCAACCAGCCACTCTTAAATCCTCCTGCCCTGCACTTCGTTAAAAGTGCAGATTCAAGACAAAGGTTCAACACGAGAGCAAACATGGTTTCGATGTCAGACGAGTTGTTAACATGCTGCTGAAAGCTGTTGAACACGTATTTTGACAACAGAACAGACACCTACAAGAGTGTTATTCTCTTCAAAGTTTGCTGTGCTGTTTACATGGAAATTTAATATAAGGCGTGATAAATATGGAATATATTGCACAATATTTTTAGAAAAGGATAAAAAAGTAAATCTGTACTTTTTAGTCACTGTCCCATTGGCAATCTTTTTACCTAAGGAACTCCTAGCTTTACTGGCATTCATTCACCAAGTGCAGGTGGGAGGGCACTATGGGACTGTGATAATTTTGTTCTTTCTCAGCCAAAATTGTTCAGCACAAAATATTTCTCCTATGTAACAGTTCAGCCTTTTACAACTTACATCAAAGTAATCCATGTGAAATTAACATTGTCTACAAGTCGCTTCTCCTTTGTCTTGTGATTAACCCCCATTACAAATATTTTATTGCTGCAAAGCATTTTCCCTGATTACATGAATACTCATCTGTGATATTTTCCGCTTAAGATTTCTGAGTTTAAAAATGTATTTTTGAAAAAGTGACATTTTTACTGAATCCTAACTCTTGCAGAATTTGAGTACTCATTGTATCCCTCTATGTAATATTATTTAAGGGTGCATTTTTCTAGACCAAGGCAGTACTTACAACATGAGTAAGAATAACAATGCAGTCACATTTGAAAAAGAAAATAGGAAAGAGAAACCTCATTCTCACACCACATTTTTCCATAGTCAACAAGGCTGTGTGATGAAATAGTGACAGTTTCTTGCAGGTATTTCATCAGTAGGTGTTCCATTTTTATATTCAAAAGGAACAACCTGGGTCCTGGTCCCCCTGAGTATGCTGCTCAGTTCCTTAACACCATCATCATCATCATTTTAAGAAACAGATTTCTCAAACTTTCCTAATGATTCTTCTGCTTTCATACAGTACAGCAAATGTCTTAATCCAGCATTCAGAAACATCCCAAACTGCAGGAAAGTTAATTGTAACCTATTGTTCTACCACATATAACATTATAATCAATTTGTTAGAAAGAAGTTTGGTTCTCTACACCAACAGACAGATAAACCATTACTGATTTCATAGGAGTAGATAAAGAAAAAGGAATGTTTTTAATGAAAAACTCAATTATCAACTAAGGAGAATTTTGAATGACATTTCATGTTGCTTCTCTTACTTCTTAGTACCCATTAATAATTTATTTTTTTTCCTGGTGGTTATTAGCATCTCTGTTCTTATTCTGAAACTAAAAATTTTTGTAGCAATAGGCAGATTAAGTTGCAAAATGTTCTATTTGCAAAAATATAATACATAGGAATTCTAGTGTTACACCTTAAATGTAAGTGGGTAACTATAGTCAGTTCCCTTTGATGTCAAAGTGGTAGTAAGCATGGTGTAAGATTACATCTGTGAATAACACAATACTGCTGGAGGAAGTGCTGGGAAAGGATCATAGGTTCTGAAAAAAAAAAATATGTATATCTATATATCTATTTTCATGTATATCCTGAACACAAGTGTATATATGTCAGACAGTTAGCTTTTAAAGGAATCAAAAGATAGTTTATACCTTTCACTATTCTTCATAAAAATTAATTCTTTTAACCGTTAATGGGTCCTTAAAATTTGCACATATAGTCCCATCTCAAGTTAAAAATGTGCTGAGAGGAATAATTAACAATGGTAAATAAAAAATGAATTAACAACTATAAAAATAAGAATGAACAACTACATAAAAAATACTACTTACGATTCTACAGCTCTAATTTCACTTTTCACATTTTGGAAAAGTGTATTAAAAATACACTCCTGCCATGCTATGCTGGTAATATCAGCCAGATAATTAAACAATATGAATCACTGGGGCTATGTCTATTGACATTATCAAAGGATACAATCATTTATGTCCATTATTTTAAAGAACAAGTACTTTTCCTACTGTGGTCAGTAAATGCCCACTTCTTTATTTCAAGGTGAGTTGTACCACATTGTCAGCCTTGTTTACTTATGCATCACTGAATTAGGCTGAGGAGGATGCAGAAAAAATGACTATAATATTTATGAAATAAAGACCTCGTCCAGTTCTCTCTAGGATAAAAATATGCTTTAAAGACATCTGCCAACTTCAGAAACACATTGATTTGCCAGCCAGTGCTTGTTAGAGCCACCACTGAGAAATAAACAACAAAACTTGGAAAAGTGAATCCTTCCCAAACCCAAATTTTGCAAGGCTTATTGTATACAGATGCTGGTTCATTCCAGCAAATGTGTGCCAGATATGCACAGCTGTCTTTCTGTCACTTTTGATCCACCTCAGTATGTCTCCCCTGCTAGTTCTGTCTGTACCTTGTTGAAGGTGTTAGAAGGGAGAAAGTTCATTTCTCATTTCAAAACTTTCACTTCTCTAGTATCCATCCCCCTCATATTTTATGTCTCTGTTACATGGAGGCCACAAAGGGATGAGAAGATGTTCCAACACTGATCAGATATAAAAACTCATATCTGGGTTGCCCATGACATTAAATAAAGGTCTAAAACAATAATAAGGTGGAAGTGCTAGTCCCTCCTCTAAAAAAGCCAAATACTGATACTTTTCACTTAACTGCCTGAAGCTTATGATTTAAAGGCTTGTTTTCTTTGGTGATAGCCCCAAGCTGTGCCCAGTTTCTCTACAGACAAAAGGATAAGAGATGTGGTGACAAGCACACACCCCTTTTATGAATCAGAGAAACAGTGCTCTTCTTGTTCCCTAGGCAGTTGAAACCTGAGCCAGTTTTACAGCTTAGCTCTTACCAGCTGGCTTTCACGTGAAAGGCTTTTAAAATATACACATTCGTTCATGCACACACATGCACAGAGTAAGACATTTTTGATTCTGATGACAGTTACAGAAATACAGAAAAAATGTCTCTAAATCATGTTTCTTGTTGCGACTGAGGCTCTCTCTATCTTCTCCTGTGCACCTTGGACAGGGGGAACAGATTGTGCCTCTCCTCTTTTCATCAATCTTTTATGTATTTGAAGGCTAATGTCATATCCCCTTTCAGATGTTTCTTCTTTAGGATAAATTACTCCCAGGTTGTTCAACTTCTCCTCATAGCTGATATTTCCAAGTAGCCCATGCTGGATATTTTGCTCTTGCTATTACTTGGAGCATGTTGATAGAACAGAAGGTATACTTGTGTATCTTGGCATGGCATATCCATGTTTTATCATCTCAGTGAGGTGTTTGTCTTTCTTTGTGAGAGCCTGGCATTGCTTCCTACCCAGTTCACCCACCAACCAGTCCAATTCTATACTTGGTAGAGTGGATGAATTCTTTAAGTACCTCAACTCTCAGACTATATTGAAACCAGGGAATCTGACACATTTAGTTTTCTCTGCTTTGTGGATTTATTTAGGCATTAGAGTGAAATAGGGTTACTCTAACTTTCTAGATATTTGCATCTGAACAAGTCATCCAGTAACCCTTTGTAGGTAATGGCAATAAAAGGAATGGGCAATTCTCAGGTACAATTTGTCTTGCTTTGCTATACACATATCAAGTAGGTCAAATGAATCACCCGCTATCTGATTCAAAAGTCAGGAATGTGAACAAGGCAAATTGGGAAACAAAGAGAAGCAGGTTTAACAGGAGAGATGGAGAAAATACTAGGAAGAAGAAAGTGTTAAAGTGTTAAGTGTTAAATGACAAGAGAGAAGAAAGACTATATAAATTGTGAAGGCTTCATTGGTCTTTTAGAAATAGTTGCAAAGATCAAGGAAACAGCACTGTGTGTGAGTACTGAATGGAGAAAATGCAAAGTGAAAATAAGCTACAAAATATGTGATAACATATTATTGCAAGTACATAAGATTCTGTATATATTGAGACCTTCTCAACTAAGCAACTTAACTACGCCCTTGGAGAATTCTCAACAGCAATTGAGCTTTCTGTAAAGGATTATAGCATGTCTTTTGAAAGAGGAAGTTGGTTTGTCATGGCAGATGCAGTAAACAGAAATAAAGAAAGGATGACATAGGAAGCAAAATCTTGGTCTTTCTGGTTTAGATACTGACGTGTGAGAAAGAGGCAAAAGCAGAGAATGGAGGAGAAAGTGGAGGAAATTTAGTGGAAAGTAACAAGAAGAAAAGGAGAAGAAAAGCGAAGAGGAAGAGAAGTGTGGAGAGGAAAAGGCAAACACAAAGCCATGGCTGAACTATATGAGGAAAAGCCAGTCAAATAAGGTTGGATTAGTTTTATTTACTTTCAGGAAAAAAAATACTGGAGAAGCATTGCATGTAATTACACTGAAAATATGCTTTTGCCAGTCCCTTTTATTCTTTATGGGGAAAAAAAAGCAACTAAATGTAGTACAGGAACACTTGTACTTATTCATCTTGAAATATCCCAGAACAACATTTTACATTATGATGTTTCTTTTGCAAGATGTCTTAAGCAAATGTTTTAAGTGTTTCTTACTCAAACTAGTCCTTAAGTAGATTAAAACAGTAGAAAAATATATGAAACCATTGTAAAAATTGTTTCAAGTTCTGTGCTTTCATTACTTTAAACACCTTACCTGAAGGTTTTTTTATATTCTTTTCATGCACAGAAGAAATTGGCCCAAGAAAAGAAACATTCCTGGATAATGGGAAGCAACATGTGTGTATTTCTAAAAACAGAGAAACTCTTTGAACATCTTCCAAAAAAAATCCAAGTATATGCACACATTCTTCCAGCTAAAAGGAGAACCAACACTTGCTGTCTTCTTACACATTGCTTCATTTTATCTTTTGTATTTATACAACTACTGCTTATATCCTGCAGTCAATCCATTAAGAATAGTTTTAGCTGTGTGCTCTTCCTCCCCACCCCCTTCCCTGGTGGACCTTAAGGAGGAATTTTATCTCAGGAGAGAAGAAAGAAATTTATTTTTAGGTAATCTTTTCAGATGGGGAAAGGGCACTGCTCATTATAACATATCTTAATCATACAGTCTCATATAGTGTTCTGCCTTGCTTTCTGGTTCAGCCCTTGATGGTGGAAAGTAACAAGGAAGAGAACAGAATCTTCCACCCTGCTCCCCACTATTGGTGTTGCTCACATTTGGAGAAGCTGGAAGGAATAGCTTAAAGAACAAGGAGATATGAATTACAAAAAAAAAAAACCAAACCAAACCAAACCAAAAAAAAAAAAAAAAAGAGAAGCAACTACTGAACTACTGCTCTGCTTTCTCTTTTGCTTCTGCAGTCATTTCACACTCACAGTCTCTCAGTAAGTGAACGTGAGTGACTCTTGGAAACAGTATTAATGCCAAGGTGTTACCTCCTGACAATAAGTTGTACGTCCTTCCTCATATCAAATGACTTAAATTATCCTCATATTAGCTGGTAAAATATAACATTGGGACATAGTTTGAGGAAATAAATTTTGTGACATCTGAAGTAATTGCTTCTTAGAATCAAGCTCAGAAATATCCAAAGAAAGGGGAGCTACTTCATCCTAAATAAAGCATGAAATTGAACAAGAAGTAGTTCTACTGAGAACAGGAAGCAAGGGGCCAGATGATGGAAGCTATGCTCACATGGCTCCAAAACTGAATCTTGTGTCCCACTATAGGATATTTAGGATGCAAATATTCCTTATAAACATGTTAAGGAGTCAAGAGAGTAGTGAAACATTATTAGGAAGCTAAGTAAGTCATTCATGGAACAGAGAGCTTCAGAAAGAGCACAGTCCGTTTTTCTCTTCATGCCATTTGCTATTTCAGCATAAAAAGTGATATTAATGGAAAGCAACATGGTACATGCCATGTACATTGACAGTGGTGGTTGGAAATTGGGAAGATACTGAGGAACGGTGAGAGGGAATTTGGAGAGTGAACAAGAAGCATTTCACAAATAAATTTAATCAGTGATGTTAAAGAGTCCAACCATATGTAGCTGTGTTTATTGTAGGGCAAAGATCTAAGTTTTTCATTTAAAAGGCACATGTAATTGCACAGAAAATGCCAGAAGAATTAAATATCACATGTATCGTGTGAAACGAGTCTCTCTTTGGAAACTGCAGTGAACCTGCAAAATGTATAGAAAATCCCCTTTTTTGTCTTCAACAGCAGACTCACCTTGAGCCTAACCTGGTATATATTAATAGACCTAAGCCTACAAAGTCATCCATCTTATCCATCTTACCAGCTGAATTCTGTCTGGTGAGTTGCTCCGCATTTTGATTTTCAGAAACACCCACATATCCATTTCTCCTCTAAATAGAGGATGAGACAACAAATGGGTCATGTGTCATTGAAGGGGTCAACCTAATGGTTTCTAATATCCTGAAATAAATCACCTTATAAAGGAGAGACTCCTCACAGAGAACTTTCTGTCAGTTTTCCTAGTTAGAAGAGGTGCTAATAGACACTGTAGGCTTTTAGATGGTGTCATTAAGGGAAAAAAGCAGTCTCAGATGATATTCAGTCACAATCTAATTTATTATTCTGTTTATTACAAATTATTTGTATTATTTTTCTTTAATTCACTTGGATGAAATCAGATATATAATTCAAGGCAATATAGTTTTTTATATGTTTGCTTCAAGTGTGAATGAAGCTTCAGGCACTCATTCAGAAAATAATTATATAACAACCAGTATGAGCAAATACATAATTTATGTACATCTTCTGTTTGGAAGGTGAATCCTTTAGAAAATCTAGTGTCCTTCCAGCATGGATAGGCAACTCTCACACTTTCCAGTGTTTTGGACAGATCTTGGAACAAAAATATCTATCATCATTGCTGTTAGGGAATTGACTGGCAGAGGGTATTGTTAAGGCCAAAAAGTTAGCAGGCAGATATGCTGGAGGGAATGAAAAGAGAAGAGTTTGAGTATCAGCTTTCACTCATTCCAAGTCTCACCTGCCCACTTGTGTGGAGAGCTGGCAGCAGCTCTTTCACTGATCTTCCTCTGAGACACAAACCTGCTATCAGGTTGCCCAGTTTGAAGGAAAGGGTTACACCAGCCCCTTCTAGAAACAATCTAATGTACCAAACAAGTTGGATTTCAGTTTTGAGAACTTTTCTAGTTGCTGTTACTGGTTTATTGCTTAAACTTTTTTCTAAACCTGGACATGTTTTGAAGCAAAAAATAAACATTACAGCCCTCATTTCCTTGAGAATAAAATAACCCTTATGCCTTAATTATTCTTACTAGAATAATTTAGATAAAACAGACACATCAGAGCATATGTTCAGTTTAATCCAGTATTGCTTGCCAAGAATGCAAGTATGGGACAAGCAAAGAGGGATGTAACACTCTCTTCCATAAAATTGTCCAAACATCATCCAAGCCATGTGAACTTTTAGCACTCACAATGTTCTGCATCAGAGAATTCCACTCTTTAATTTAGTGTTAGGGAAACTACAGCCTCTTGTCATCTGCTTTGCACTTACCAGTTGGTGGTTTTCACTCCTAGGTTTTGTAAAGAAGGAAAACAGAGGACAGGCAGTTCCCCTTTATCCTCTTAATGGCACTCATTGTTTAGGCATCTGTTGTGTACCCCCTCAGCCATCTCTTCAGTCTTTCTGTGGTTCCTGTGTGGCTCAGAACCATCCCAGATTTTTGATTGTCCTTGTTGCCCTTGTCTGAGCAGTTCTATCATTATGTTTTTAAGGCGGAGCAACCAGAAGTACACAGTGTGTTCAAGGTCTACATGCCTCAGGGATTCATCACCATCAGGTGGTGGCAGAGTCATGTTAGTCGTCTCTTCTGTTTTATATTGCTTTCCTTAAAATCCCTAACATTCAATTTCTTCTTCTCTCCCTCTCTTTTTTTTTTTTCCCCCCCTACTGAATGACTGTGTTACCTGCATGTTTTCACGGAGCTCAAAACCCTTGTTTCTGGGTGGTAATGATTAGTTCATGGTACATGCAAAATTAGGATTTTTCTCCCACATACATTATTTTATGTACATCTATGGTAATTAGAATCTCTGTTTATTTAATAATTCAGTACTGTGAGATACTTCTGCACCACTTTTGCAGCTAACTTTCCCTTTTCACTGCCATAAATTATCAGCAACAAACTGTCCCCAAAGTGTGATCTTTTCTAGATGACTTATAATTTGAACAGCATCAACCACACCTCAGCTGCTACTAAACACAACCATTCTGAAGTCATCACATGTTCCATAGAAAGCATGAAATCCTATCTTGTCTGTCTTTGTTTATCCTTTTTCTTTACTGTGCATGTATTAGTTCTAGCTTAAGGAAGCAGCTCATCAGGTGATGTGTAAGCAGACACTGACAAGCCCAATCTTTTTTCTTTTGGGACTCCTGCAGGTATCACTCTTCGGTCTGGGAGGTCAAAAGACAAAGGCACCTACAGTGAAGCAAGAAACAAAGTTGAGAAACCATCGTGGGAGATAGAGAGCAATGGCTTAGAGGAGTGGGAGACTGAAAAATAGGAAAACCTGGACATAGCCTGGAACTGCATGGATCATCGAAGTTTCAATACCAGAAAATGGCAAACAGGAAGTAGGGAAACAAAAACAAATAAAGAGGTGGAGGGAGTCTCCAGAAAGATACTCAGTACCAAGGGACAGAAGAGAAAGTTCCGGAAGGAGAAGAAAAACAGGAAAAGAAAGTAGGGATTCATTCAAAGGACAGCTGTCCCCAGTCTTTCTACTTAAAACTGTAAAGCATTCCCACCCCCCGCCTCCTCTAGTAAGACAACGTGGGAGAAAAGTGGGTATAAAATACAAGGTATAAAATCTCCAGTTATTCCATTTACCATTACAACCTAACAGAAATCTCACATTAGCTGACAATGGCTTTGGTAGGAACTGCAGAACAAATGTACATGTAGCTCAGCAGTGCTGTAAATTTGTGAAAATAATCTGCAAGTACACAGCCTGTAAAAGAAAATGGTTACAATCTTTCCTAAATCATCTCCAAAGGGAATTGCCCATGCTTCATGTATGGGCATTGCTTTATAAGGCAGTACTTGTTAGATAACAATTTTCTCAGCAAGACCCAATGGATAGAAGATCTAATTGACACTGTCAAAAAAAACCTGTTGCCACATTTCTAAACACAGCAGTTGTTCACAAAGCACTGAAATCTGTGCATCTGGCAAAACCTCCCTCTGATCTGTAAACTTTGCTCACTAACATTATGCTTGAGTTCTGGGGCTGATGGTAAAAACCTTGTTCCTAATGCAGAGCTGTCTCCAAACTGCAGATGAGAAAATCATTTAAGAGACAGCAAACTCCAAGTTGGAGCATTCCTTACAGTTTAGTTTTTGTTTCTCGTTAGCTGAATTGGTATTTCTTGGCTAGTATTTTTATCTGATTAATTACCAATGAGTACCAGAGTGATAACTCTAAAACCTTTGCATCGTTCACTGTACAGAGAGTAGTGCCAGAAAAAAAACAAGATTTCCAATTATGAGCTGCCAAATTCCTTTAGCCTTGTTACAGGAGATCCACTCAGAATGACAAATTAATTCATTTTCATTGCCAATCTAGTCATTGTCGTCTCCACTGAGACTGTCAATAACTGCCAATTGTGATGCTGAAAATTGTGATATTTTATGAGACAGTTGGCTTGCTTGCTGGTGTCAAGGGATAGGAAGTAGATTTCTCAAATTCACATCAAATTCTTCCCTACAGAACTGGTAAAATCTTACACCCAAGGAAGACTTTCATGTCTGAATGTTTAACAACGATCCCAATAAGTATATCTTAAGAGTAGAAAATAGCCCTCCAAGAAACAAAAATATGTCTTTTAGTGGTCAGAACTCTCAGGATAAAATGATAAAATCACTGACAAAAAAAAATATGCTGTGATAAATTGATAAATTTTTGCAAGTAAAATTTATAAAACAATCCTTTTTAACTGCATGAATTAAAAAATCGTCAAAAAAACCCACAAGAGACAATAGGAAGTAGGTGAATAGGAATGGAGTAACAATGAGATGGAGATTAAAGATACCTGAGATAGGGTCCTCCAACTACATAAATAGTCTACACTGGTTTCTCAAAAATTATGAAGTTAGCAATATGGGGAATGGTGAATAAGAATGGGGTCCATGGAAATAGAAATTAATGCATTTTAAATGGAAGAAAGATTGTAATATTTAAATGGGAGCAACAGTGAGGAGTAATCAAAAATTAGGTTTATAATCTCCGTCCGAATATTCCAAAAATTGATATTCACAATAGCATTTACAATGTCACAATGGGTTTGGCATAATACCATCTGATTGAATTACAGTTTATGCAATGTATGCAGTGTTTGTGTTTGAGTAGAAAGAGGAAAAGAAGTGCTCGGACAAGTTTGTGTCTTGTCATACACTGTATCATTATACACTAGACATTAGGACAGGGTTTGAAGTAATTAGCAATTAATAAAACGGAGATAAATAGAAAAGGAGATGGAGTGCAATATGGATTTAGCACATTAGACTGCACCACAGAAGCACACAGTCTTTAATCAGAGACATAATGCTTTAAAAGAGAATGGGAATGAAACCACGGTTACTCAAATTGCCATAATGTGGTTGGTACAGCTCAAGATGGGAAATTATTACTTAAATGAAAAAAGAGAATGATATCCAGAGAAACTGTAAATGGAGAAAAGTAGTAAGTAAGACATCAATAGGATGTATATGGCTAAAGTGAGCATTAGAGTAAAGCTTTCTTATGGATTGGTTCTGGGATACTTTTTATTCAGCATTTTCATTCATTGTCTTGTCACAAGAAGCAGAAGTGAGATAATTAGATGTACTGATGACAAAATATGGGGAAGAACTGTCAATAAAAAGAAGAATCATGATTTTCTCTAGGAAGTATTTTAATATAACCAGATGGAATTCAATAGGGGAGAGTCACAGCAAGTCACTCAATAACTAAGACAAAGCATTTCTGCTAGGACCTGGTTATTTAAAAAGAAGTGAGAAACAGAAATACCTGGGTGTATGAGGCAATCACACTGATCTGCTCAGGAACATGAGACAGTTGTATAAAAAAGAAATGCAACCACCAAATGTTCTGGTACTAATGATCTTTAGTGATGAATGATCATTGATAAAGGCAATGGGAAGCAAATGTTTGTCGAAACAGAGATGTTTCAGGCAAAAGTGACTAGTATTTTTCAGTGAAATTAGGCTTTGCTAGCGAATTTTTACCCAGCTACAGCAGTGCCACAGTCCTGGATTGCCGACAGCACTCTCTCTTGGGTTGTCTCTGAGCTTCTTCATGGTACTTTTAAATGACTTGAGATAAAAAGCTAATCCAATCTGTACCCAGTGGCCACCTGATGGCATGTTTTCACTTCCCAAAGCACTCTCAGTAGCTTCTTTTTGATTGTCTTTTTGACTGCCATAGTTACCAACTATGTGTTTGCTAATTTTGGTTAGCAAGCACAAGCTGCCAGCTCTGCATCTGGGCAATTTCTACATTTCTTTCATACCCCTGTTGTAAGGCTTTGTAGCATGAGATGCTCTGAACAGCTGGGCCTGGTTGGAAAGAGCACAGTGTCTATGAAATTTTTTTTTTATTCCCAAATGTTTGCAATCAAGTACTAATGTGGAGGTGGATCAAAGGTTGACAGGACTTACAACACAAGATTTTCAAACTTGTAGGTCAGCTTAATAGGTCCATGGACTTCCTTCACACCTTTTGACATGGGCATTTCCATAGTGGCTCGGGGGATGTCTGGCGCTGTGTCTCAGAAGACAGTAGGTGCTCAACAGAGGGAGTTTCAGTCCCCACTGCCTTCACATGCCATTGCTGCTATCTGCTTAAAGATAAGCAGAGTATTCTCTGGGGAGTGTCTTAGACAGCCAAAACAGCCAAAACTCAGAATTTCACTTCCATAAGAAAGATCCCCCATATCCCAGACACTTTACGCAAGACTGGCAATACTTTATAATTCAGGGCTCAAATGAAAAATACATTGTGGTAGGGGAGAAAAAAGATTGTCTTTTCCTTAAGGAAAAAATAAAACATTTCTTTTTCCTATTGTTTGAACAATATGGAATGCAGAGCCATCCTAACTCGTGGCAACTCTTCATGCTTACCTAGAACCTAGTGAGGGCAGCTTCTTAGGCTATCTCAAAGGCTGGGTGAGACTTAGAAGTTCCCTGGAAACACAGGGAACCCTCCCACCTTGAAGTCCTTGGATAAGTCCCCAGAAGCTGTGACAGCACCTTTACTGCCAGGGCAGACCTCTCATTACAGCAGACTCTAAAGTTCTCTGCATCCCTCTGAAGGTTTGTCTGAAGTATTGTCTGGAGGTGGTGAGTTATTCAGTCTCAAGAGGGTCATCAGTGACTCAAAAGTCAGGCATCTGTTTAATAAGACTTTGCCTTCATCCTCACAAAAGCATTTCTACAGGATATTTTGCCAAAGCCTGGCTTGATTTTGTTGAATTGCTTTTAAAATATTTTATAAAAAATTCCTAGTATTTTTGTTGCCTGTAGGCAATAACTTTACGGAAAACATAGATAACACTGATAACACAGAGATATGTTATAATTCATATAATAATATGAATGGCTGCTCATAGAACTGACTTTGTAACAGTACCTGTGAAATTATGTGGCACAAGTTTTCGGAGTAGCTCTGTAAAGTTCAAAGGGCAAAACTCATTCTTAACGTAAACTCTTTATTTTTTTTCCCTCTGAATAAATCAGGTAGCCCCCAGCATGTATTTTCAGTGTTTTATATCTATTGCCATTACAGTGCTTAGCAGTTTGGGTTCAGTGCAGATCCCTGAGCTTATCTCTAACCTCTGTTTATCTCTCATCTCAACTATGCAAAGATTAGTTTCTGTGAACATTGAGACGGATCATCTCTGCAGACTGCTAGCTTCTTGTCGCCAACTCCTTGCTTCACAAAGGCTGAACTTTAAAAATTCTGTTGGCCTTTTTCCATCTTAAGTTCCCTCACTCACAGTCTGTCTTCCTAAAAGATATTTCATGCTCTGTCAGGATCCTGGACAGCAGAGCTGCTTTTCTCTCGCACTGGAGAGGATCTGCTTGGCTGGCACTGCTCACTGCCTAGCAGTGGGAGACGATATTGTGTGCCTCACGTATGGAGCTGTCTCTAATTAACCAAACGTCTGTGGTTCCAGAGATAAATGTGGGTGCTGGGAGCCTCAGCTCAGCCTCAGATATCAGTCTGTGTGCCATCTTCAGCATCTTGGGTTCTGAGCTTAAGGAAAATGTTTTTCTAGTTTCTCATTCTCGGTGGAGTTTCAGTGCTTGTCAAGCAAGAAGAGTGTTTTATCAGCTGTCCTAGTATTTCAGGCATTATTTCTGGCAAAAAGTTTCTCACTCTTTTCTCAAAAGAGAGTGAAAAGCTTTACCTTTATAATCACATCTGTATTTCCTAATATCAAGATAATTATATCTGCAAAATATCTTTGCTTGGGAGACAAGTATACTTTGTCACTGAATTTCATGATAATAGCACAAATTTGTTCAAGTTTTCCTGTTTTCCTATTAGGCTCTCACTTTTTTGCTGTCTCAAATTCTCATTAACCAACCAGTATTTCACATGACAGTGAGAACTGCATGTTTCAGCTACCTGAAACAGTCTACAGATTTCTTGAGGTAAGAACTCACATCCTTACAGACTTCTATGTGGATCATGATACATCTCTGCTACTGATCTACTCGACTCACTTCTTGTTTAGTACACCTTTGTCTGCACCCTCAGGTATCTTCCTCTTCTTTCTGCCCAGCCCTCTGCTGCAGATGTCACCAAGGCCATGGAGTCAGAGAACAGCCAAAGGCTCACACCACGGAGGCATCCCACTGAGGGCAGGATCAGGACTAAGAGTGTCAATGGGGGCAGCTCAGCTATGACCCAGTTTCCCCCTTTTGTACTTCATATAGGGCAAAGAGGGTGCCTGTAATGGACAGCTCAGCATAATAGCATCTCAGATGTCATTCATTAAATATTTCCTCCTATGCATCTTTAGTCTTCAGCACCATCACTGAGGGGTTTTTGAAAGGCTATAGCACAGCTTTCTATAGATTGGTAAATTACAACTGAATGACAGGATCATAGAGAGGGCAATGCCAAAAAGCTTGATGAGAAGAGCTATACATAGTAGAGTAAGGAATTTATAATATTCCATTGAAGACACCATATGTCCTTCCAACAGCTAGTCATCTGTAATAAAAGAATTTAAAGCGATTTTTTCTCTGTGTTAGTCTGTAGTCCAGATTTAGTAAGAACCTTCATTTTGAGAAACAGCATTTTAAAAACATTCAGAAGATTAAGGAAAATAACACAGTGCTGTTATAAACACTAGCAATAACAGGAGCTAAGAAAAAAATCTTACTTTTTAATTTTGTCCTTGCAACAATTTTTATGAAGTGTTAAAAATACCTTTGAGCTAAAGAGAGGACAGAGAAAAAAATGCTGCATGTGTAGCTGCACATGCAATATTGAAAATTATTATTTTTCATTTCAAAATACCAGATTCATCAAACTGAAATCTTTTTCCGGAAGTGTTTTAATTGCAGAATTTTTCCCTTGGACTTGGGATTAAATTTTTGATCCAAATGAGAGAGACAAGCAGAAACTATTCCCCAAGTGACTGTTGAACTGGGACGTGGAAGCCACAGGTGCAAGTTCCTGTCTGCATCAGACAAAAGGAATTTCACTGTGGAGCAAGTATTTCATTTCACATGAGTGCCTCCAATATTGCTATTCTGAGAATAGCTCTTTTTTTGTTTTACATCAAGGAAAAAAAATGTTTCAAAGTCTCTTGCTCTTTTTCAATATGGAATGAACACAAATTTCAAAATCTCCCACTTATTTTTTTTCCCTGAACTTGAATTCTCATTTTTCTACTAGCTCTACAATCACATGGTCCGTCTTATATTTTACTGCCAATCTTACACATGTCATAAACAGAGTCTCCAGCTACAGAATGAATTATTTATATGAAGGGAGTGAATCCCAGAACATTGCAAGTTTCCTGCATGAATACTTTTGTGCCTCTCGTTTGTCATACACTTCATCCCATATTTGGCTCTTGTCAGATTGAGAGCAAAGGCCGTGAGTTGCTGCCCCAATAGGAACATCTTCTCTTCCCCTTTTTTCTTCAGAGCCCAGAGGACATAAAAATGTGACATTGCTATACTAGGAGTGCTTTAATACCCCCTTTGTGTCTGCCCTGTCCCTGTGCTTGAGGGGGAGTAGGGAAGATTGAAAGATTTGTTCTTTCTTAATGTCTTTGCTCATGGGTGGGTTAAGTTCTGGCACATCACCTACATCTGCCTGAACATCGTGCCATGGTTTGTATGGTGCTATGTGGACACAGAGACAGTAAGTGGAGTAGCTTTTACATTTTCCACTATTTCCATGAATTATTACATGGAAAGGAGTTTTTTACAATTTTAATAACATTTTACTATTTGTCATTAAAGGTCTTTTTATTCTTAGTCCTATAAAATTATCTGATTTAGGACTCAGAGTGCTCATGAGGCATGTGGCTTGCAGCAGACCCCAAGGTGTCAGTTCTTCATTGCACAGGAAGACCATATATCTGAATCTGAAATCTTTTGAATTGCAGGATTCTCCTTCAAAACTGCAAATCTGGAAGGGTCTGCAGAGAACAGGAAAAACCTATGAGCTATGAAAAAGTTCCTAATGAAAAGCAGTGGAACTGTGGAAAACAATCTTGGAAGATACATACCAATTATGGAGGGTACTTTCAGCAACATCAGGAACAAAGCAATATAAATTACACACAGAAGAGAAATAAATCTAACTTTAATTAGGTCAGAAGTTCATGTGTCTGTAATAATGAGCTTCTCAGATGCTGCTGCCTCTTATGTTCCACCCCTGCTCCTCCCCAGCTCCAGGATGTGGCTCCAGGTTTTAGATGTGTCTCACCAGGAGCTCCACCACCTGTTGCCTGCAATGGCCCTGGTGCATCTCTAGAAGGCTTTGAGTGCTTTTTCTGCCTTAGCTGGCAGCAGCAAAGCCTTCTGGGATAATTAGTGCTGCTTCAATTGGACAGGTAGCGGATGGGAAATAAACAGGTTCAGGAGCTCAGGGGATATCCGTGTTGCTGTAGGCAGGGAGGCAGTGGAAAATAAATATAGCTAAGCAGTTGGAAAAATATTTATTTATTTATGCTCCTTTCCTTTTGAGATGTGAGATGAGGACCAGCCCCAATATGAACTCATTTTTTTCCTAAGCAGTTGCCAGCTCTCTCCAGTCCTTGAAAATCGCATCCCACGTAAGTCCGTGGCCAGCCACAGTGATGACCCATTTGGAAAAGCTTTTCCTTATTGTTAACTGTGAAAGGAGATAATTTGTTACATAAATAATGAATTAGATGTGTATTAATTTAGAACTGCTTGTCTGAATGGTTTGCAAAGCAGCTGTGTGATTTTAGGCAGTCATATGCTGTCAATTAACAACTTATTCTAAGCCAAATCTGTGTAAGCTTATTATGTGTATCACAGAGTGTGGAATTTCTTCATAGGTTTTACTAATTCTAGCTGTATGCTATTGGCTGCATAGTAGTTTTAAACTGCTAAAGATTAGTAAAAATCCCAGTTAAATTACTGAAGGGCAGAGGGAACTTCCAGTTGCATTCCAGCTATTAATCTGCTAGTGATACTTTTCATGTTGTTAAGAAGTTGGGAGAGCTCATTAAAATCCCCAGTTTTTCTATATGGAAAACTTTATGTGAGTGCAGAAAGACAACATTCAAACTGAATATTCATAATACATTACCAATATTTTATTCAAATGTGGGAGGGAGCTTTTAAATTCATAGTTAGACAAGCAGCATGGCTTATGCTTACAAATCTGATTGCTGTCTGTCTTTCCAAAAGAAAACTGTCCCAAAATTTCAAAGGATTGATCTTATGTCCTTAGAGAAGCTGGAAATATTGAGACAACTAGCTATTAAAAAAAATATAAGCTTAGAGGAGATTAATTAAAAGCTTTAACAATTTCCTTTTATTTTTAAGTGTACTGTATATGAAAACAATAATTCCATGTTTTGGTTATTGGGATCTTATCAAAAGATAACAAGAACTTAAATAAATCTTGAGGGGCTGCCTCAGAGCAGTACAGAGCAGTACAATTTTTCAAAGCCTCTCTTAACTTACATACTCAATATTTCCAAAAGAATATTGCCAAACTTGCCCTTAGTATTTGTAATATACAGCACTGTATAGTTTGGACTGATGTACCCAAGGATGACCATATCTGGGTTTCTGCAAAACTGTTCCTTCTCTAAAAATGTGGTCATTACTAACAGAAAAAAAAAGGAAAAAAAAAAAAAGGGTGGGGGGAATACAAGCTTTTATGCAAACTTCAGGGCCTTTTTTTTTTTCCCACAAAACTTCAGTCACAATCTCCCATGCTTATGAAGCTTTAAGCGGGAAGACTTGCTCAATCTGTGTATGAAGTCCTTAATAAAATCACTTATATTGAAACTTGTTCCACTAGAAAAATGATGCAGAAGCTTGGCTGTGGGTCAGGCAAAACTTAAGCATATCAAGCCTGTGTATTTCTGTGTTTTCCAGTGTAATGGCTCCCCAGCTTCTCACTCACTCACACTGTCTGGGCACCTGACCCACAGCTAAGCAGGAGAACAAACAACTTTGTGTCATTGCTAGGGAATGCATCCTACTGAGAAGAAATTTTTGAAGTTTCCTCATTAACAATGTCCTCTACTAGTGCTTTGGGATATCTGCTTCTCCCCCCAGTGGAAGGAAGCTCTGCCTTCCACTCAACACAGTGTGAACATGCTCAGTCCTGACTGCTTTACTCTTCTTCATCTTGATCCTCCTTACTTTCTCCATTCCCTCTCATCTCCCTCTGAGGCTTTTCTTCTGTTACCTATCTAGCTCCATTGTTCTCTTCAATCTATAGCTTCTTCAGAGAACAAATCAAATTTTTCAGCTCTGGAAGTCAGAATTTCTCCTGTCCAGACACATGGAGAAAAAATATTCCTCTCAAACAAATATTTTTAAAAAATAGAATAGGAAAGCCTGTATGAAAGTTTAATCAAAATGTCTTTGGGATGCAGCTGCCTGCAGATAAATTTAGTCAACAAGCAATGAGTGCCAGTGTGACCACTCTCTGATCCCTCCCCTAGTAGAGTAATTCAGCTGCAGTTAAGTGGGCAAAATTGCTGATAACATGATATGAGAGTAAACAGAACTGCCATAAAACTGAGGGGCAACAATTTTTAAACTTGATAAAAGTATTTTCTTGTGCAGAAAATGCTTCACACGCAGTTTCCCTTGGTCTGAGATAACATTGACACCAAGAGCTTAGAGCTAGACAGAGAAATACAGTAATTTCTACATAGAGTATGAACATCCAATTACATTCTTCAAGGACCAGATCTTTCAGAGTCAGACCAGGATGAAGCTTCCCTAACAGCAGATTATTTCATTATTTTCCGTAACAAAGTTTTCTGAACCTTCTGCTGAACCATTTGGCCGTTCAGAGAGGTACACAGAAAAGGTAGTGCACCAAAGTGATATCTTGAGTTTCCTTCATTTAACTGTAAGCAAAAGAAGCAATATTGTATTAGATCACATGTGGATATTTCATGTATGTTGGGGAAAATGGCAATGATTCATCCTGACTTTTTCGAGTCAAAGTTCTTCTTTGTAACTGAAATGAGCTACTATTACATTGGATTTTTTTCTTTCTGCATCCTTCTTTTTCCAGTTTATGTTTTCTGCCTCTCCATACCTCTGCCTGTGTAGTATAACCACATACTCTACTTCTCCCCTCAAACTGGAAAATTCTGGTTCCTCAGCTAAGTTTCTCTAGTAAGCAAAGCAGCCAGTAAAATTAATAACATTTTCATAGCATTTCTTTTTCATTCATTCTATTGCTTAATTTGCTTATATGATTCTGCAGCTGAAGAAAAGGGAAAAAATGTCAGACTATTGTACAGATCCAAACCAGCCCCTTTGAACTCTGATTTTACAGCATAAGCATCAAAGAAGAATTGCTACTCCAAGGCTTTTTATCTATGGAAACTGTAGGAAAGAAATGATAAAAGAACATATTCACATTCTTACCTCAATTTTCCATTCTAACTTCAGGAAGCTCCTACTGAATTTGATGCTGTAGGATTAAGCCTTTGGGCCCAGATCCTCAAAGGTACTTCAATGTTGCAAATAACTTTTATTCCTCCTGTGACCTCATGGATTTCTCAACTCAAGTATAACTTCCCAGGCAATGAATATTATGAGTGATTTTTTCTTTCCTTACTAACAAAAAATATATATATCTGCTTAAATTGGCCATGTCTGAAGAGCAGACAAGTGGGACTAGACATAGTCACCTGTCTCTGCAGTGGCTCAGAGTGACCTAAATATCATTCACCTCCACCTACTTTCTGATTATTTTGGTGTTCAAGGGCTGGTTGATATCTGTACATATGCCCAATCTGACTCCTAAGCAAACAGTAAGTAAAAAGGTGGAATGGAATGGAATGGAATGGAATGGAATGGAATGGAATGGAATGGAATGGAATGGAATGGAATGGAATGGAATGGAATGGAATGGAATGGAATGGAATGGAATGGAATGGAATAGAATAGAATAGAATAGAATAGAATAGAATAGAATAGAATAGAATAGAATAGAATAGAATAGAATAGAATAGAATAGAATAGAATAGAATAGAATAGAATAGAATAGAATAGAATAGAATAGAAGTATTCTCAGTTGGAAGTGACCTACAAGGATCATCTAGTCAAACTGCCTGACCAGGGCCAATTCAGGGTGATCTGATGCAGGCATGTTGATTTTAGAGCCAGCTTACTCAGTTGTTGCTTATCTGTCCACAGAGTTCATTGCAGACCAACCAGGTCTCCTGTTGAGGCTGTCCCACTGTCTACAAGTTATGACATGTAGATTGCAAGAGAGCAGACAGCCCATGATTAGAGACCTCACTTGACAGATAGGAAAGTGACACTCAAGCCCTTGACTTGGAGATTAGAATTTAATCTAACCTAAAACTCAAGTTTGGGCTGAGGCAGGGATCTCAGCCACTGTAGATACCCAGGTTGACCTCAGCATTTAGGCTGGATAGTGTGTGGTCACTGGGCAGCCAGCTACAGGATTTAAACACCCATCCTGTGCCAGTGGTAGCTTGCCAGAGATTTTGAGCACTTCAGTGGGATGTGTGTGTGCATGGGGATGCTGAAGAATGGTCTTTGGGGTTCTGGGCTTCAGTTTCACTAACCTGAAGAACCTGTTTTCCCTTTACAGTCTATGGTGATAATTCAAGGGCAGGACACTCCTGCCTGAGTGTGGACACACATCATGGTGATGGAGACTGTGTGTTACCATCACCAGGTGGCTCTAATCTCCTTGTTGGGGTAGGGCAGGGCATCAGCCCTCAGCCCCCACTCTCCCCTGCCGTCACAGAGCACTTGCTTCTCCAGCTCCCTGGTGTGAGAAATGAAATAGTGGAACCAAGTAGCATTGCAGCTGCAGGGGGATAAAGGATTTCCAGCTGTATCTAACCTGCTGCTGCCTCAGATTCCCTCCCCAGCTGCATTTGTCAAGCCCACCATCTTTTGCTGTGTTCCATCACCTCTCACCCTTCTCTGATGCTCCATTTTTATGGAAATTCATTTATAAAAAGAAGACAGTTATATTTATAATGTAGAGCATGCTGGAATACTTAATCTTTCACTTCATTTTTTTTCAAGTGTGCCTTACTCAGACGTGGACTGATAAGATGACAAGTGCTAAAACAATCTGTGAAATGATGCATGGACTTTTAAGTAAATTAATAAGTGCCTTGGAGCAAAGATATATATAATCACAGAAAAACCTGACTCTTTTCATAGGAGATATATCCTTGAAATACTGTTTTATCTGGTTAATTAGAGTTAGGGGGTGGAAACACTGGATTCAAGAGATTAAAGAGAAAACTTAAAATATTCAGATGGGAATTTGTTTTATATAATATACTACATACACACTTAAATATGAAAGTTTGATCCTTTAATATTTAACCAATGGACAGTCCACCGAGACATCTCTTTCATTTCCACTGAGGTCCTGGTACAAGCACCAGCTCGTTTTAATAGACATCACACATTTTAAAAAAAATAGGTGCAGTTAAGACACAGTTCAGCTAAGAGCCATGGGGCACAATATGTTGCATGGGTCAAAAGCGCACGTCCTAAAGGAACTAGTGAACTAGAACAGTGTCTTTGTTATTAATCCGGAAATTGCATTTTTAGGACATATATTGCTGACTATATAAGTCTCTCTTTTTTTTTTTTTTTTTTCTTTTCTTCCAGTAATTTCTTTTTTCACATGAACAGAGCAAACATCTCTCTTTGTTCCTTATAAAGATCTTTTAACTTTCCTGTTCCAGCTAGCCAGTAACAATCCCTTATGCATCTTAACATTTATGTTTATGCAGGCTACAAATGTCCGTGCTCATACTCATGCCAGACATCTCTAATACACACCTCCATCTGCCAGCGACCTGCCCGTGACCTTCTTCAGAAATGAAAGGTAACTTGGCTAGCTCTATTTCTGCTCCTTCTGAAAAAGGATTGTCAGGTCAAATTGTGACAGTTTAAGTGTGATGTCTGATATTGACTGCTGTCCAGCAGGGACTGTAAGCGCTGCGTCTCCCACTTCATTCAGGACCTTACTATTGACTTGCACTATCATCTTAAGGTTAGTCTTTTATCTCCTGTGTTTCCAGGCAAAGAAATAAGTGGCACTGGAGCAAACTGCTGTACTGCAGCCCAGGGACACTGCTCTTGTGGAGCTAGTGGCTGTATGACTTCAATGCCCACAAATTAGACGAGCACTGCACAGTATGTCAGAGACAGTTATAATTACTATTAAAGCATGTTTCTGTAGCTCAATTTTAAGTAAAATAGCTTTTCCAATATACCTGTCTCTCTGTGTATCTGTGTTTGCATGTGTATACTTTGGACAACATGGGACAACTTCTTTAAAAGAGAAGTCCTTGTACACTAAGGCAAGAAAGTGAGATACTAAAAATCAAGAAAACAAAGAAACAAAAAAAAAATAAAAAAATACACTGTTAAATGCCTTTTCTAATTGCATGTTATTGCTAAAATATTATTATTTCACCTTTTTCTTCCCCCTTCCACCCTCCAGGCTTGTCAAAGCACTTTCCTAACACCCATATTTGTGCTCGCCAGTCTCTTCCCAGAGCAGTGCGTGTCCTCATGGTTAATTCACTTCCAACTCCAATTTTCTTACATAAAAACTAAATATGGGACATTAGGAGGCTTGAAGTAGTCCTTCTAATGGAGTAGGAAACTGAAAGATCTTGCAGGTGCAGCGGGTCTTTGCTGGTTACTGCCCAGGGTCACCAGCAAAAGGGCAGAGAGCAAAAACATCTTTACATTCCTTTCTCCCTTTCAATTTAGTATGTCTTCTACAGAAAGGAAACAATTGGATATAAAAACTGAGTGCTTCAAGAATTGCAGAGTTCATTTTGGTCTGATCTTTAATGCAGTTTAGTTTAATAGTAATACCAGACTCCTCAAAATATGAAAGTTATCTCTAATTCATAAATGTCTTGTGAATAGACACCCTTTGAAAAATAGTTTGTAAATCGGCTGCACTACTATTTCTATTGCATTTAATCTGAATGATTGTTGTTTGGACTGCAGATACAGCTTCAATTTAAGTGGGTGGCATTGCACCATGTGGCATATTTTATCCCAGGATAAAACCATATTATTTTATTTTTCCTGTCCACTTCCCAGGTGCAGTTTCTCATTAGATTATTCCATAGCTGGTATTTTCTCTCCTCTCCTTCTCTCAACATGAAACTCTACCCAAGCCTTGAGGAAATCTTTGCTGAAACAAATATATCAACTGTGTTGTTTTTTTTTTTTCTTTTTTAATCTGGATTTTAGCAAAAGAAAAGTTGAAAACTCCTGCCTCATTCCACAAATGAAAACTTTGTTCAGTGTTGGCTTAGAATAGCTCAGTCTTGTTCAAAGAGATTAACAACAATGGGTTTTCAGTTTTTACAATGTTAATCCATTACTAATCTAAACATATTTTAATGCTCCTTGCAGCACAGTATTATTTTCCTAATCTCAAATTTGCCTCATTGATCCCATCCTTTCTTATTTTTCCCACAACAATGCAGTTTATACAAGACTGTAGCTAAAGTATTTACAGTTAAATCAGAAATTGATGATGATGATAAATGTAGCTATAAGAGTTGATAAGATAGAAAGGTAGACCTCTTTCCAGCCCTTCAAACATGGCCATCACCCAGAAAAAACACTGAGAAATGAAGTGTTGCTGTGATAATTTTCTACTTACTTGGGATTCTTGAGTATTTACAGATGCTGTACATATGCCATTTCATATTAGGGAAAAGAAGAACAGTTAACAAGATGTCATAAGATACTAGCTAAAAATTTTCCTCACTAATATGCCATGTTTAAAAAAGAACAAGGTTTCAGTATGATAAGGAGATTTTCTTGTATTTTGAATTATACCAGGATATTTCCATGAACACGGTTTTTAAATATTTTTTCATTTCTTAATGAAGTCTATTTTCTGTTTTTGAGTAGATCTCATTATCAGAAACAGTAATGGAAAAGAGTGTGATAGTCACAAAATATATCTTCAGGCTCAAAAACTATGTCTAGAAATAAAATGTTTTCCCATAATTTTTTTAACATTTAAGACCTTTATTAAAAAACAAATGTAGGTTAATGCTAAGAGTTTATTCATGGCTCCTGTTTAAAATTCAAAAGTTCAAGTGTGTTTGTTAAATGTCTCCAAAGGCTGATGCCTCATAATATCTGCAGCATCCACCAAAACCACCATGAAGGTCATGGCATGGGCATTATTTAGTCTCTGTTTTTAATGTGCAGGTTGTAGGCAAAGTCAACCTCATTAAAAGAGCTGAAAGTCTCAGAGATTTTGCTTTGCATTAAATTTTCAATGGTCATCAGTAAAAAACAAATCATATTCTTATCTGTTAATGTTCCTACTTCCAGACTGCACTCCTTTCCAGACTGCACTCCTTTGCCATAAGTTATCTTTATTACTGCTAAAGGCTTTATACTCCCCAACAACATTTAGGGAACCCAAAACATATTTTTTAACCTTTCTGTGTAAATGTAATACCCATCCTGCCCACCACTGCTCCTCCAGTGACTGTGCAGGTTGTTTCAGCAGGCAGGATGTTTTGCAAGGCAGGATGTTTTGGAAAGTTACTGTGCTCCAAAGATTGAGTACAGCCCCAGGTGGCTTCAGTGCCAATGTCAGATGGACAGGAGGGAGCCCCTGATTTGGGGTGACTGGAGCAGGCAGCTGCCCAGGCTGCCCTTCCCTTTCCCAGGACAAGTGGCAGCTCCACACACTCCATCCAGCCTGTCACCAATTTCCTTCCTGTCAGTATGGCATCTCTGTGGCTGATGTTCCTCCAGTGACACTTGAGTCAGGACATCTGATAGGAAAAAATAAATATTACCTACATGAAGAAATAACCCATCTCCCACCAGGGAGGACTCCTAGCTTTTCCAGGGACTTTTTACACTGAGGTGAACAAGTACACTTCTGCCATTGCACATTACATAGTGGCCCATTCTGGAATTTATTTGCTTTCTAGCAGCATCTGCTTGTATTCAGGGAGAGGAATAACCCTCAGGGAGTTGTAATACCCTCCCCAAGGCTAGAAGCAGTTGTGGGAAGGCTCTGGAGTTTCCATTCCCTGCAAGAACAAGGAGGGTGGGGATGCAAACCAAACTGCAAGGAGCCAGCAGAGGCCAGGCAAATGGATCTTCTCTTTGTTTATCCAGAGAGGCCATGCTCACTCCCAGTTATCCCACTAAACACATCAGCCTTCCAATTCTTAGGAGAGAAATTCCAGCTGAGATTTTTTAGACCTGATCAAATTAAATTTGAGGGTAGAAGAGGTTCAGAGGTTTTAGAAATAGAATACATTATTTACAACTAGAAGTATTTATTATTCAAGCCATTCTATCAATGCTAAAAGAATATTTAATAGCTAATGTATTAAATCCATATTTTATGAATAGTCAGATAATTTTCCTTTTTTCCTTTTGTCAACTCATTTAAGTGCCATGATGAGAAATGGCTTATTAAGTTCGTGTCACAGATAAGATTTCTATTTTTATTCACAGCTCAGAAGCATGCCAAAATAAAAATTAATAAATAATATTTTTCATACCTTACCACTTTTATTCTTAAAACTTAATGTAGTTTTTGTGAAAAAATAAAAGTAAAAATATGTTTAATATTTAATTACTGCATTCAAAGTTCACATCTTGTATGGCCATCGAGAAGGTAAAAATCTATTCCACTCTAATATCAGCTGTAAATGTGAGCAGAACTGCTGATATTATCAGTTTCAGAAAAATGTTGATAAATATATGAATGATGAAATCTTTGCTATCCTGAAAAGCAGAAGTAGCAACTATTTCACATATCAAAAGAACCTTGTAGGAGATTATAAATCACATGAGTGCAAAATAGAAATAGAGTGCAATGATCTTAAATTATAAGCAGGATACATTTTTATTAAATGCTTTATGCACTGTGGAAAACATTTCACAGAACCATAGAATGGTTTGGGTTGGAAGAGACCTAAAAGATATCAAATTCCAACCTCTCTGTCTCGGGCAGGGACACCTTTCCCCAGACCAGGTTGCTCAGAGCCACACCCAGGCTGGTCTAGACCCTCAAAGTGTACCTCATGTGATGGGGCAGCCACAACCTCTCTGGGCAGCCTCACCCCCACCACAGTAAAGAATTTCTTCGTATATCCAATCTAAACCTGCCCTCCTTCAGCTTAAAGTCATTTGCCCCTTGTCCTGTCTCTACATGCCCTTTTGAAAAGTCCCTCTCCAGTCTTCATGTAGCCCCCCCCTTAGGTACTGGAAGGTGCTCTAAGCTCTTCTCAGAACCTTTCCTTCTCCAGATTGGATGTCCCCAGCTCTCTCAAGGAGTAAGAATAGTAAGAACTGATGCTGCAATATTTTTCTGTTTCTATACACTGCAGCATCTTTCTATTTGTTTGTTTCTTTTTATGCTCTCTTACAACCCTTGTTCTCTCTTTGATTTATTGCACTCACCACATTCAATTTTCACCTTCATTTTTGCTTTAATGTTTGAAAAATTTGCAATTGCAGTCTCTTTAGAATGTCTTTTCTTCTGAAACAGACAGGATGCAGCTTGCCCTGCCAAGTGGAACTAAAGTTTATTAAATATGTTGTATATATAATATATGTAATATAAGATAAAAGTCTCTTTGTTGTTGCAACAAATAGACCTAAATGCTGACTTATTCCAGGAACCATTTTACAAAAGTTCTCAGCCTGATTGAGAGTAATGGTTCAAGGAGTTAGCAAGTGAGTATTCTGTGAGTAACATGTACTGTGTTTTTTTAAAGAGTGCAAGAGGGCTGTCAAAAGGAAAGAAAACAAATTTTCCTGCTTTCTGTACTCTGGGGACCCTCTGGAGGGAGAACTGCACCTTTCCTGGACATAAGGAGCATGAAATGCTTCTACAACATGAGGTGGGAATAAGATGAAGCCTGCAGAAGGAGAAAGGATTTGGCACAAGGAGGAGCCTATGTACAGAAGAAAGCAGACCCCCCTCTGGCACTATGGAAGGAAAAATACTTTCCTAAGCAAAGGGTTTGAGCAAACTAAGGTCCATTGACTGTTCCTGGTCTGGAAGGCAAGTGAGGGGGATACCTTGCCCTGTAAGGATATGACAGGAAGGGAAAAAGGAATTCAGAGATTTGTGTTCCAAACTTATTTATTATGTGTTACCTGACAGATCCACGATCTCACTATACAAAGAATTATGTTTATCTAATTAAGCAAATTTTTTCTCTGATAAAATCCATCTTTAGAGTCAGGGAGATATTTAGTTCCCCTGAATGACTCTGAATGACTGCTGAACAAACAAAAGTTGGACAGCAGCATGTCTGACATGTCTGTGATGATCTGTATGGCTTGAGCTTTAACATAGCTTGTGGTGGAAATAGGTGATGTGATATACCCAATTCTGGTAAGCTATGTGATTCGTCATAGGGTAATTTTTTTATATAATTTTATGTAGATTACAGCAAAAAGGATGTCAGTTATTCATTCACAGACCATCACAGCCCTTACTTTTACTCCTTTACCCACCTGCATAAAACCAACAAAATTTATCTGATGTTATTTGCATCAGACCCACAAATTACAACGTTGAGTATTTCAGACTTGAAAAATACTGACCAAACTCGAGGTTAAACTGGGGAAGGATACAAGATCCCACCTCCTTCCCAAGCCCATTTTGTGAATGACTAGTTACAGGTATGACAGAGAGCCCTGTTCATGGGGAAGAAGCAGCCTTGGGCAAACATAGTCATTTGAGGTTCTAGTTTGTTTCTGCTTGTATTAAAACACACCACTTAACTAGATTGCTCCAAAGCTGACCAAGTTATTGAGTTCAAACTTAGTATTTTACCCTATTTTAGCAAGCCACAAGACTCAGTATCACCTGCTAATTTTACATACATATCTTACATGAAGATACATGTATATATATACATATAGATATATATAGAATGTATATCTTACATTTTTTCAGTAGATTTTCTTCCAGAAAGTCAATTGATTTACATGGGTCATACAGAGCTGAAGAATCAGCTGGCAGTCAGTAGTCCTTCATACTTCCATAGATATATATAGAAAAGCAAACTTTTAATTTGGAAGAATACATGCTCAAAGTCTCGTAGTAACAGCTCTTACTGAAAACCTTACACTGCATCAGTGCAGTTGCTTTTATCAATTGGATTTGTGCTCTCAAAAAAAATAAAAAAAAAATTAAAAAAAAAAAAATAAACCTCACCAGAACTCAACTCTAATATTTTCAGTTCAATTTACATCCACCAAGAGGATTTTTAGCATTTTCAGTTCTATGCTTCAACTCCACGTGTGCAAGGCTCAGCATATCACCACCAGTATGGTCAGTCCAATCCCTGGCTCTGATGGCTCTTTTTTAGGGCATTGTGGGATTAGGTGCATTGCCCTGATGGCCACTACAGCTTCAGAAATCTTCCAGATGTCTCTCCATCACACCCCTGTGCACTCTGCCTTGTGTCTCTGCTGGACAACCATGAAGAGCATATGGTAGTTTCTAATTTTCTTACTTATATTTGCTGTTGTTTATATTCATGCTTATTGCTTATTTTATTTTTTTTTTTTGCTTACTACAAGAGGTACCATATTAATGGCTACTTTAGTTTATTTATTGCCCCTCTGTATAAAGTAATTGCAGAAAACCTTTCTGAATTCTACCAAGAAAAGAATAACAACCCAATATTTGCTAGTACATGCTATTTCCAATATAGGCTAGTCAGTGCAGAAAATATTATATATAATGGGTGATAAAATGTCCTGTGATTCTTCATTGCTGAGGTTTTTCAATCTGCAAGTTGTCTTTTGTCCTTTCTGACTGTTGTTGCAAAGAGGATGCATACATACACATGTCCTGTGTTTTTTTCATAAAACATGTCAGAACAGGAGATGATTGATATAAAGTTGCCCTGCCAATTTCAGCATATCTTGGACAAAATATTTTCCAGCCTGAGCGCTGAAGTTATGTTTAGGGCTCCTATTGTTTGTTGCTCTACACTGGTGGAAATACACACATCTGTTTTTATTTGTGCACATTTGTGGTTTCCAGTAGGTATCTGTTTCTCTGCTGTGACAGGATGTTTTGGTGCAATATTTTTCATTATCTGGATGAGTCAATGCTTTTTAAATCAGAGCCAAAAAGCATATCCTTTATTTCAAAAGTATCTTTTCCTATAATATTTATTCTGTAGTTTTCATCTTATTGCACAAATTTTCCTCAAACCTTTTTCTATGCTTGAAGTGTCTTTCCACCTAAGATGCACTTTTTATGCCTTGCACATATGATGCATTCAAAATAATAACTAAATTAATGTAAGTTCTTATCATTTCAGTTGATTCATTTGTTCAACACACACCAATTTAACTGCTACCAGGATATTTCAAGAATTAAGTTATAGTCAGGGACAAATATTTCTAAAAAAGCCTGACATTTTACAAACCTGCATGCTTCTAGTCTTACGAAGAAATTACAAAACCATCACAAACACTACTAGAAAATGCTTTGCTATAGATTTGTACTACTTTGTTCACTCCTAAACATTCTGTGGACCTTGTTCAGCAATAAATAACTACAGAGACTATCTGTTCTTTTTCAACTGAAATTGTATAGAGCTCTAATTTTAGGAAGTGCATTTGACTGTGTTACATTATTATAGAAACCAAGCAGTGCATGACTGTCATTCTGAAAGGTGCTGAAAATAGAGGCTCCAGTATAATACACCCATCACATGACATCCAAAACATACAGTCATCCACAAACTACATGTTTAGGATTTGGCTATTGTGTTCTGACTGCAGCTGCAAGTCCCCTCAGAACAAGGTGATGTTTGTAGAGCATGAGAGATCTCCTCTGTCATTTGGCCAGTTTATCAAGCAGAGGATGTTATTTTGCCCTGAAACACATTTACTGGATTTGCACAGGTTCTGCTGAACTCAATGACAATTATACTTGCAAGTCAAGGGACAGACTGTTCCCACAGTATTTATGAATCATGATGGGAAGAAATGAGCAGTATGCACTACAATTGCCAGCTCTTGTACCTGAACCAGAGCAAAAGCCTTGTCACCAAGAAGTGCTGCTGCTGGGACAATAAAAAGGATGATGCATGAGACTGCAGGGCATTGCGGCATCTTGCACTCTGCCAGTAATTCAGGAGGATGTTGAACAATATCCACAAGAGATAAATATCTTAAAAACAGATTCAGAAAATTTTCAGCCAAGAATTCCACAAGAATTAGCTGAAAGGACCTGCTGGCTGATACTAAGCTCTAATACAGCTTGCAATAGCACAAAGGCTTCAGATGCCTAGAGAGCATTAATTTTGTGAATGCCCTCAATAGAAGGGCAAGTAGATGACCTGCATAACTAAAGACCAGAAATCCTGGTATTAATCCAGTAAAGATGAATGAAAAAGTCATGCAGGATTTACATCCTCAAGTATTAAAGGATACATTAATACTACCACCAGTCATCAGAGCATGTTGTTCATCCAAAAAATTACTTGATTATTTGAGGATAATGGATCAGAAACTAGTTTCAAAAATTTGGGTATCACTTACAGCAGAAAATATTTCTGGTAGGGCCCATATTTAGCCTGATATTAGTCAACATTTTAACCAAATCTGTAGCTGTCACTGATCCAGCTGAATAGCAAATGAAACTGAGATGAGAGCAGGCCAGATATCCTGCCAAATTCTAAGCAATTAGTCAGTCATCTGCTACCCATACAGGCTGAGGGATCAAGGAATTGAGAACAGCCCTGCAGAGAATTTGGGGGTACTGGTGGATGAAAAATTGGACAAGAGCCAACAGTGTGTGCCTGCAGCCCAAGAAGCCAACCACATCCTGGGCTGCATCAAAGGAAGCATGGTGGGCAGGTCAAGGGAGGCAAGCCTTCCCAGCTGCTCTGCCCCACCTTTTCTGCCTCCAGGTCTGGGGAACCCAGCACAGGATAGCCAGGGGTCTGCTGGAGCCTCCAGAGGAGGCCATGAAGGTGATACAGGGGCTGGAGCATCTCTCCTGCAAAGACAGGCTGGGAGCTGGGGCTGCTCACTCTGGAGAGCAGAAGGTCCAGGGAGACCATAGAGCACCTTCCAGCACCCAACGAGAGCCAAGGAAGCTCAAAATGTTGAGCAGCACCTGCTGAAGTACAAACTGAGTAATGGCTTTAGACTAAAAGAAGTTCCATTTAGACTATACATACAGAAGAAATTTTTTAGAATGGCAGTGGAAAAACACTGGAACTGGTTGCTTAGAGAGATGTCCCATACCTGGAAACATTCAAGGACATGCTCAGCGAGGCTCTGAGCAACCTGATCTAGTTAAAGATGTCTCTGCTTGTTCCAGGCAGGCTGGACTAGATGACCTTTAAAGGTTCTTCCACCCCAAACAATTCTATGAAATTCATACATGCAAGCTACAAAAAGAATGTTGACCATAACCACATGCTAAGAAATTGCATCCAGGTAAATAGAAGTGTGAAAATAAGTTTTCATTATGGTGACTCAGCAAAAGAGGCATCTATGGTGTGCAGACACACAAAGAGTAATAAATGGGGCAAAGCCAAGGTGATTTCAGCTATGCCTTGCAGCCTTGCTGAGACTAAACTGGAACACTTCCTCCAGTTTTGGTGTTCTTATTTCAAGAAGGGTGTTGAAGGTGCACATCAATTATTTGACAGCTCAAAGAAAATGCCTTGCATAGACAGAATAAGGATTCTGCTCAGCTCTTAAAAAACAACAGTGAAAGATGGTCTGCTGGTAACATATAGGATATCTACATAGCAAAAAGTACCCCAGTGACTATAAAAGAAATTTTAAGACATCAGGAAAGGCATAACAAAACAAAGCAAACAAACAAAAAAAAAATTAAAAAAATAGACAGAGAGAGAGGGAGAAGGAAAAAAAAAGACCAAATTAAATCAGGAAACCCACCAGATGAAAGCTAAGCACAAGGAAATTTAGAAGGGAATATGTTCTAGTTGTTAACTGCAAGAATGATTAATCCCTGGAGCAAGGAGCAATGGACATACAGTTTCCCCACATCTTTATTCCTTCACATAAAGGTTGAAAGCTTTTCTGTAAGAGCTACATAAGTCAGATGTAGCATAAGCACTAATTAATAGCAAGTTATTAACCTCATTACAGAGGTAGATGCTCTTATTTCACCAGAGATCACACCAGATGACCTACTGATTCCTGCTGTCCTTCAACCCTACAAATCCATGTGAAGAACTGAACTGCTCTTGTTCCAACTCAGCTTTGGGAAGTTACTGATGTGTCCTTGCTTCTCACAGAAAGCCCACTGCTGGAGTGACCATGCATGAATCACATGCCATCTCCTTTCTCTGAAGTGCAAACCACAACGGTCCTGACTTGAAGCAAGATCAAAAAACGGTCATTAGGAACTTAATTAAAAATATTTTAATTGCAAATGACTTTCTGCAATGTGTCTGCTCAAACAGTCTGTTCTGCAGCTGTCACTTAAGTGAGTTCAGTACATTCAGCAAAGCCTTACATTTCTTTTGTATGCAAAACGCTTGTAATGAATCCCATTATGTAACCTGCTGGTGAAATAGCTGTGATTTCACAGAAGATATTGTAGAATTTGGTACAGGGAACAAGGGGTGGCATGAGGAATATCTTTTTAACTCCCAGTTAGAACTAATGATGACTGACTGTCAGGAAAGAAATATGAAGGTGTGTAATTATTGGCTGGCATGCCTCAGGCATCACCCAGGTGTTAACAATACATAAAGGCTGGGCATGCAAGGACTAACCTCCTCCAAAGGTTCTTTGGTATCTATCCCCCAAATATTTTAATACTGCTATTTGCTTCACAGTGTTGTTGGACTAGCAACAATTGGTTGTAACAGGATAGTAACAAGAAGCACACATGCATATAGGGGTTTTTTCTCAGATATTATGAGTTCACACCCAACATAATTCAAGTTATTGCCTGAATTGTAAAAAAAAAAAAAAGAGTCCCTGCTAAACTGCTGGTGAGTGGTTCCTAAAAGTAATTCTTTTGCTTCAGTAGCACAATTCAAATGAGCAAATGTTTGCTTATATTACAGAAGGTATGCAGTAATTTCTTCCTATTACATGAATTCTCACAACAGAAATTGAAAATCAGATCCTTTAATTGTGGTTAAATTCTGATTTAATTGCATATTCATTGCTCAAATGTCTTAAAAGTTTTAGCTCTCCAAAAAGAAAGCTGAGAGCTTTCACTGTAAAATTGTTACTCAAATATCTTATATGAACAGCCAGTGGTGACACAGTGCAGCAATAAATTTGCAGACATTCTGCAGTCTGAAAGTTAATCACCCAGATTATTCAATTTATGCTTACAAATAATAAAGCAATAGGAGAAATCTGGATCAGTTTCTGAGTGATTCATAAGTGTGGATGGAAAATGTAATCCCAATAAGTACCTGACGAGCTCTGACACACACAAACACCCACAGACTGGCACACAGTGCAAAACAGTTCATGTGGTTGCAAAAGAGTTTCCATTTATTCTCTGCTTTGCAAATTTTAATCTTTCAAAAAAATTGTCAGTCCAATAATTTCTGATCTTGCTTTTCAATGGGTTCAAGGTACTTTTTGGTCTAGGGCTTGGTTCTTTAGAATAGTCTGAAAAAAATACATTTTAAAATAAAAATAAGCTAAAACATATTTTTTGCATCATTAAAAAATAATATGCAGAAAGGAAGTTGTCCTATTTCCTTTCAGGCCTGAAGCCAAAAAATATTTAATTTTAAAATGTCAGCTTAGCAAGAAAATATTTCTCCATAGGCACAGTGGGCTTCTCAGAAATATTTGGTTAAGGGCCTGACTCACTTCAGACTAATAGTTACTTCAAAGGTTTTAACTGAGGCCCTACAGGTACATTTGGACAGTGGTGAGCTTTACCATGCATAAATCTGTAGTTAAGTACACACAGAAATGCCAAGTCCAATTAATTACTCCAGCAAGGTAATTTTTAAAAAAAACACAGGAGTCATCCAAAAGCCATTCTTCTCCCAAGTCCATCACCTTCTGCAAACGAGGCTGTCCTGACACTGCAGGGCTAGGCTCTTGAAGACATTCATTCCTTTCCTTCACTTCCAATGAACACAGGGTTTCTTTGCTTTCTTCAGCCTTGCTTGATGGAGCAAATCAAGGGAAGTAGCTGTGCTGAGCCCACAGGGCTGCTGGGGATGTAGCTGGGCTCGACAGGCACCCTGCATCAGAGATCCAGCTGGGCACTGACAGCAGCACAGCTTGCTGTGGCTCTGCACCTGGGATAAATGCTGGCACTTCTGTTTGCATGGATATACTGCTCCCAACTCTGGAGCAGACCCTGGTCAGTGCTGTCCAAGGAAGAGCACAACTCCACATGCACTGTTCCAGTATGGGATAGCTGGACCATCTCAGCATGTATCCAGCTGTGTGCATTGCACAGGTAGTGTTGGCCAAGCCAGCCTGGGACTCACCAGAGGAGTGCAGATGGGAGTAGCTACTGTGCCAACAGAAATCTGACATGTAGAAAACAGCTCTGCAAGAAACAATGTCCTAAATGTTCTGCTGATGGAGAGGAGTGATATTCCTCTGAATGTTCCTTAACTCTTCAGATCAGATATTTTATGAAGTTTCACATTTCAAAAATGGAATTTAATCTTCAAATTCATTTGCCGCCTCCATTTCCACATAATGGCCTACTTGAAAATGTGTAATTTCTGTGGATGTCACTGCAAAAGTGAATTTTTGAAGAACACATTAATTTATACAAGTCTCACGTAGATAATGCATCAGTTACTTTAAAAGTATTCTCACTTTTTATTTTAGAGGATTGGTGAATTCTGCTTTCTGATGGACGCTGGTATCATAATAAGCGCGGATTTTGGGGCATATAACCCTTTCTGTGATGATCCAACTATGAAATCTGCAACATCTTTAAATACTAGGGGTTTTTTAGCCTAATTTTCTTTAATTACTTCAGTAGTTGGCTCTGTTTGTCAATGTCTATTTTGGATTCTTTACCAAATATTTTCTTGCAACAAGAAGAGAATGTCACACTGATCTCCTTTACTATTTTTTATTTTGTGACTATCAGAGCTTGCTTTCAGGCACAGCCTTTACATGTAATGTGATTGAGAAGTACCAGACTCTTACTGTTAGTATTATTATTTTATCACGCTACACTCTGTTTCTTTTTCTTGTTGAATTTTAATGCATACAAGTGCCTCAGAGTAGATTGGTCATTGAGTTCCATTCAACATAATAAATTTTTAGCTGGTAGTTTAAGCTTAAAATCACAGCTTTTAGATACAGCTTACCACACGACCTTTAACTCTCTTTCCTCAGATCTGTTCGTGCCACCCATGTACCCTAAGGCACCAGTGTCTGTTGCAACTCTTTAATTGCTGTCACTCCCTCGCCTGTTTCTTGATTCTCTCTTCTGCTTTCCCCCTTTTGCACCCCAGAAGGGGTGTGGTGCATTTCTGTGGAAAAACGTCTTCAGAAACAGCACTTCTTAGCATTTCTAGGATGGGTTGCAAATGTGCAGTGCCAGATTTTATTCCCCTGTAACTCTCAGCAATCACCCTTCTCATGTTTTTATATGCAGCAGAAGATTAAGCATCACGCAGCCTCTCACCCAACCTCCCCCTTTTCCCCCACCCCGTGGAATAGGGAGGAGACTCAAAGTAAAACTTGCATAATAATTGAAAATAAAGTAAAAGACAATAATAATTGTTGTTGTTGATGATGATGCTATGATGTGGAATATTCCTTTAGTCGGTTCAAATCTCCATCCCAGCTGTGTTCTCTCCCTTGTTTATGTGGGTTTGTTTTTTTTAATGTACCTCCTCACTGGCAGATCATGAGACCAGGAAAAAAGTCCTTGACTTAGGATAAACATGACAAAGCAAAGATACCAAAACACCAGTGTGTTATCAACACCATTGTCGTTCCAAACCCAAAACACGGTGCTGTAACAGCTATTGAGAAGAAATTAACTCCACCCTAGCTGAAAACAGGACAGCCCCACACCACCTCAGCTCCTTGTGCTGCACCCATCACCTCAGCAGCCACAAATGTGAAACTTATCCCCGACTGAGAATGCATCCTGCAGCAGTCATAAAGGCAAGGGAGGGCAATTACCTTTTCCCAGAGTGTGAGCAGTACCAGAAGGAGCTCATCCTACAGGTGTTCAGTGCTTCACATCTGGGGAGCGCTTCTGGCTTTCAGTATATCCCCCCCATTGTGTTGCAACCCAAGGGAGCACAAGCATGCAGAAAACAGTGGTGGCCAAATTGAGAAACTCACAGCTCTTGCATGCCTGTAAGGGGTGAGAAAGTCTGTGGAACACCAAATCTCTGCAGGTGCTTTCTCCGAGGGCCAGCTAAATTGAACCATTACAGAGCTGCCACAGGCAAAGAACACAAAATTGGGCAGTTAGCACAGCTCAGCTGACACGTGTTAACTTGCTGGGCTGCATGGGTAAGACCAAATGCTTTCTATACCTTGCAGTACACTTTTACTGCATGTCAAAAATTACCATGCATCAAACAAATAATCAGACTTAACATCAAAAAATAATTAACCCAAAACACTTTTGCTACAAATTTTTATTCTGTTTACTTGTCCAGAACAGAATGAAGGAAAGCATTAATGGAATATATATGGGGTCATGATTTCTGCTGTCTGGGGTGAGGAGTGGGCAAACTAAGAAATTTATTACAGAATAAGAAAGAGACAGCAGGAACAGAGTGTAGTGGCAGCTGCAGCAACTTAGCACTGTGCCCTGGTGGCACCTGCATGAAGTGAAGAGCTTAGTTATGCTGCAGAAACCTCTGTAGCCCAGCAGAATCATCATGATCCCATGAGGTCTCTTTAAGAAAAAAGCACTTTTTGTCACTGTCTAGAAATGCAGCATCACTACTTAGCCATCATGTCTCTCCAGGGATGGCACACATGAAAAAATACTCCTGTCATTTCCCCACCACAGAAATCTTGGGAAACAACCCATTTCAAGCCATTTCAAACCTGAGGCCACTTCAACAATAGCCCACTGAGATTTACAGTGCCACATCAGGAGGGTATGGAGCACTCAGAAGCACCACAGCTGTGATAGAATGGACCATCACCTAAGTTAATTTACCTTGTTTCTCAGAGGTTTGGTCCTGGATGATCACCTTCTTTATCCCTGTTTATCAGAGGCTGTTTCAAAGTTGCTTCAAGAATGCTGTCTGTGGCAGCCCAGTACCAGCCCTTTTGGATTTATGAAATAAGGGTCATGATTTCTGTGCCTATTAATAACAAAATGAACAACTAGTGTAAGACAAAACCTACTGATTCAAAATTATGTTTATTAATCTTTCTGCATTAATCACCCTGCTGCATGCTGAACTTTGTAAAGCTTGTATATCTTTTTGTAACTAGCCTCAGACCACTTTGTAGTAGTCCAGACTGGAGAGGAAAAAGGCATAAATGACAATGTAACTGCTTTGTAATCCTTTTATTCCATTTGTTAATTTGTCATCTTGCTAAATACCAGCAAAACAATGTTTTTCAAATGCCACATGAGTGCAACACATCAACCATGACAAGATGCAGGACACACAAATATGCTTTATTTTGCTTGATGCTGACTTCATTGCTCTGCTGCTTAGCCTCTGGTTTGATTGGTTGGTTATTTGTTTGTTTTCTTAATGGGTGTTGACTAAAAGGTTTTGTTGGTTTTTTAATCAGGCATGTTTTGTATTGCTGGAATGTCTGGGTGGAGGTTTTGGTCCTCTCTAAACCTTTTTCGTTTCCAGAAATTCAGAAAAATAAATTATACACACATACAAAAATAATTAGATGGATTAAAAGAAAAAAGGTTTTCTCCAGTTGTGTACAATCATTTCAGTAAAACAACTCAATTAAAATGCTGTATAGAAAGTACATTTTCCAAAATTTCTTTCCTCTTAAAGCAGTTTATGGTTTTAATAAGGAGTAAAAAGAACCTGTAAATAATCTTATTATTTCAAGGGATGCAATTTTAATACTAATTTTCCAGGATTTTAATTAATTAGGTAATTTAAATTTCTTTATTTATTCATTGCATTTTCATACTTTACGTTACAGTTTTGGGTGAGAGGTATTTGAAGCCGTAGGGGAACAAGTTGCAACACAATCCTACTCAAACCACACAGACCAAGTTTCCTGAAGAAATGCATTTCATTGTCTGGTCCCTACTTACATTTATAATTACCATTAGAATAAACAAGAGTTAAATAAAGCTACTGTGGGTTTAAGTCTTTGTCCATTATTAAAAAAAGGGATGGAACTGTCCAGACATAAATTGTGGCTGTTGGCATTCTTTGCTTTCCTAATTCCTCCTGCTCAGCTCACATGTCTGAAGTTAGCAGGCATTTAATGACTCTGAAATGTGCTTTTCCTTCTGTGCCTCTTCTGCAGAAATTAATCTGGCTTTGGATTCATCAGTGCATTTAATAACTGTTAATTTATGCACTGCCTTCCCATATTGGCATGATGGCAGAAGGAAGAGGGTGTTCAGAGCCTGAAACACAGATTCCAGGCTATGAAATTCCAGCTGAGATTCACAAACAATCTTTGGGGCAGTGCAGGATGCAGTGTGCTTGCAGGAGGAGCCAGCCACCAAGCCCAGTCAGGCTGACCAGACCAGCCTTTGCATGGGCACAAAGGGCTGGATGCCAAACTTCTGTTTATGTCTAGAATGTTTGCTAGTAGTAGTAGTAGTAGTAGTAATAATAATAATAATAATAATAATAATAATAATAATAATAATAATAATAATAATAATAATAATAGAAAACCTGATATGAGCTGAAGTACCTGATAACTCAGTGTCTGAGAAAAGCTTGGGTGGTGTGGTGGGACTTAATGTTGTTCTGTCCAATCAACAAGCATCTCATAAATATTCAAAGTGGGAAGTTCCTTCTAGCTCTGCCCAGCTCTTCTTGCCCACTGCAGGTCGGGTTGCTTTCAGTTTTCTTTTAGGCACTATGACCCATATTCCAGGCTATCCTTTAGACTCTGGAAATTTACAATCTGGATAGCTGCAGAGATGCATAGGGAACTTCAGAGTTATTTTGAAAACGTTGAAAATATGGTCTGCAAATTCAAATTAAGGTTATTGTGGGATGTGTCACATGGCATCTCTACAGAAGAGATGCATTGACTTAAATTGCAGACAGAAGCCTTGGGGAAGCAATTGTTCTCTTAAGTGATTAAGGACAGAAACATTTTTTTTCAGAAGCCTTGCAGCAAATGCTAAGCTTGCCAAGAACACTAGCCAACAGCTTGTTTTGAGTAGACAGAAGTCATGGCAGGAATTTTCAAGTCTTGCCAAAACCCTCATAACTGTGAGTCTGATAATCAGATATACCCACAGGTGAGAAAGCATTCTCACAGTGCCGTGTAAGAATCTTTTTCTGTTCAATTTGCTCTGGATACACAGCAGCTAGATTTTTGCAGTCAGACAGGGTGTTTTCCCAGCTTCTAACTGGTACTCTGAATTTCTGTATGGATCCATCTCCAGCAGCCTCTTTTGCACAGGATTTGTACAGTTGTTCTTGTGCTGAAAATGCTTCTCAGGAAATTACTGTTTCACTGCCTTAGTTCGCCAACCTTCAACGCCATCTATTATGAATCATAAAATATTAATCTTGAGCCTTTAACAACATAAATAAGAATCTTGTTTAAACAAGAACAATCACCGCACAGTTATGCTACTGTGAATTAATTTCCCATTACTTTGATGGTGTCAGACTTCCAGCCTGGATACTTTCTTGCTAGTTCTTGAACTTTCAAAAATAAAAATCACAGTAAAAGAGCAAGAGAGCATAATTTTGTTTTTTATTTCCATGATAGGCATGCAGATATTAGCCAAATGCCTAGATTTCAATTTTCTTCTGTATCTATTGAAAGACACTAAATAATTGCATGCTTCTAACTAATTGCTCTATTTAACTAATAACTTGAAATAATTTTAATAATTTTCTAATTTTAAGTATTACCCTTAAACAGCAATAGCAAAATAAAAATGAAGGGGCCCTTTTAGCCAGCAAAATACATAAAGGAAGGAAATGAATTACATTTAAAAGGCATCAGACTTTAACACCTCTGCTAAGCATCAAATCCAGAGAAATAATAAATAATGCACTATAGCTCATGTTAATTCTAACATTATTCATTCATGAATGAACAGGAATAGGCTGCAAACTCAATAATGGCACTTTTCTAGTATATCCCTGGTAATGTAAAAACTGTGTTGGCATTTTGGGCTGATTTTTTTTTTTTCCCATAAAATGCAGGTATCATAAAACAATGTGCAGGGAACTGGAGGATGGAGGACACCTAAAATAGTGTGATGGGTTTTTTTAGTGGAAGCACATGGGGGAAAAATCCCTGCATTTTCTGCAAAGTTTGAATTCCCACAAGAGAATGTGACAGCATCTTTGTATTAGGTCACATTCAAACCCAGCACAATTTCAAGCAAGAAATATGGACATGACATAAGATGTTTCCAAGCATTTAATAAAGGGGATGCTGGTGACATAATTTTTGAATGGGTAGTTTGCCTTTCCTTTTGTGTTAGCAGAATTGCTAACTCACAGAAGGGTTTATATGCAATGCTAAAATTATAAAATCCCAAGAATTCTTAAATGTTTAGTCACTTGGCTTTATCTTCAATGTGATCAGCATTTACACAAAACCAAAAGTTCTATTTACTGAATGGATTATGCTGCACAGTGCAACTAAAATATGAGGTTTGGAGAATTTAAAAGTATTTTTCCTATTTCTTTCCACTGTAATCAGGTTGATTTAGGTTGGGGTTGAGATTATTCTAACAGTATAGAATTTTTTTTTTAAACTAATGACAACCTTATAAAGTTAGAAGTCCTTATTTTGTCCTCCAGTTATTACAACATAATTATATGAATAAGAATAGAACTTTCTTAGTAACATATTTCCCTGACCAGACAGCTGTTGTAAAGAAAGAAAATGTATATGCATGAACATACAAAACCATCACTCATATCCCATTACACTGTCATTCTGTTTTCTTTTACCATTATATTTCCAGGTTCCTACATTTTTCAGAACATAGGTTCATTCAACACCTACTCAAAATATAAATAAAAAGGGACAGTAAGAAGAAATATCGTTGTGATCTAGATATTTACATGGCTTAACACAATTTCATTGGAAAGACTTAATTAATAGACCTGCAATTAAGTGACATGCTGAATAGATATTCATTAATTTCCAGTGTGAAGTTTGCATCCACAATGTCTACATGCTCACAGTTGGAAAGTGCATCTTGATCTGTAGCTACCCTAAAGTCTAGTTCAATAAAATGTAAATTTTTTTTACATCCATGTTTCTGTTAAAAAAAAAAAAAATAAAAAAAAAAAAATATATATATATTAGCAAAACTAAGGAGATTATTTCTTTGAGCAAAAGTAAATTGTCACTTTTGTGGTAGAAAATGCTATTATTGGAAAATGTCACACTAAGCACAGAAAAATAAGCCCATTTTATGGTAACTTAGTTTATATTTGAAGTTCATTATAGCAGTTTTCATATATTGTAAGTGGTTCTATCATTTCTAAACTGTGAGATTTAATGCCCTAGAAGTTTTAACACATCTTATTTAAGTAGAACAATCAGTCATATTTTATAGGAAATGGTGTTCCAGCTCATGAAGAAGTAGAAATTCAACTTAAGTGAGATAAAAATCACTTTTGGTAGCTGTAATTTAACTTCACAAAAATGAGCATATAAAACTTTATTTAGATAAGAAAAATATTAAATTTTATGTTCCAGTACAGTAAACCACAGGCTGTCAAATATCTTTTTTTTATTCCAAAAGTGCTGTGTTTAATTTTTTTTATTTTTTTTTTAACTCGACCTGAGTGCAGTAAGACTACATGCTCTGTCTGGAGGAAAGGAGAATGGGGCTTTAGTGTGAAAGATGAGTCTGGTGAATACTTTTGTGCAAAAATAAAAATAAATATGTCAACTTGTCATTAAAAGAAATAGGTTGTCACTCTTTGTTTATTAGTCCTGTCTGCAACCCAAGGTTACCTACTGTGTACAAATAGGTTTGCTAGATAACTTGGTTTCCTGTTTCTTTCTAAAAACATTTGGAGCAATTTGCTCATTTATAACTCTTGTTAGGTGAAAAGTTTGGGGTTGCATTGTTTCCCTTGAAATCTGTACATTTTCTATAATGGAGGAGAGTCTATTTTAATTCTGGCTTATTCTGATACTATCTGTCAGAAAAGTAATAACAGTGCAAGGTAATAGCTGAAGTGTTGGGAGAACTTCATAGCAGAACCAGAAGGAGCCTAATGAGCACATATATAAAAGGAAAAAACTCATTAACAAAAGCAGAGAAGGGTCGGTGGTCACAAGAGCCACAGAATTGCTGGATACACTGTAGGCTTCTCCTGAAGCCTAATATAAATGTCTCTATTATAGCATACACCTTACAGTGACACTGGTCCCTTTGTTCCTAAATACAACCTTGTGTAAAGATGGAGCGCTGTAATTAAAGGAAATAACCAAAGTAAATTGCTATTTACAGCAACTTGAAGTAGTGCAGTGCTTATTTTTTTAAATGTGCCTGGCTCAGGCGACTTTATTTAATCATGCTTTCAAATATTTCTGACACAGACATCTATAGGTTTGATCTGCTTGTAAGAGATGTTTTGAGAGCTTGCTTCCTGCCTTTGCTCATGGCAGACAGGGAAAGTTAATAAATTTAGGACATCCATTGAAATTATCCCCTTCTCCTCTACCTGGCCAAACAGGCAAGATATTTCATCCAATTTCCAAAGCCAAGACAAAAGGAGGAAAGACTACAAGCCCCCTAATGAAAGCACTGAAAGGTGTTTATTTTTGGGTACTGTGTCCAACCCTGGGACTCTCTCCCTGGTGAGATCTCTGTGTGAAAAGGCACAGTGCAGCTTTCAGGCTGCAGCCTACCTTCTGGTATGCTAGAAGAAGGTAGATTTTGATGCCTCAGTGACCAGATCTCCTTCCAAGTAGTTTGCTAAATTCCCACTGGCTAGGAACAGCAAGGCTGGAAGTGCACTAGATGGAAACCTGGGGCTGTGATAATTGTACAAAGGCCTGCTGAGATTTTCCTGACTGCTTCCAGCAAAAGAAAAGAGTCCCCTACTAGCAGCAGTAAGTCCCACAAGAAGGAACAGTGCAGTATGTTCACTCATAAATGAATAACACTTATTTTATAACATGAAGTTATAGATCCAGGTGCCCTAATGGAAAGAGGGCTTAAGCAAATACATCACCTGTAAGGAACTTGCCATTTTCACCTCAGATATGGTTTAACTTACAGCCCTGCTATGTGTCTGAAAGAAAGGGTATTCTATAAGCATTTAGAATCAGGGAGATTGTTTTTTATCTGATATTATAACTGATACAATCAGGATTCTGTGAATTTAATCTTTTTTTTTGTTTCCACAATCTGGAAAAAAGGGAAATCAGATGAAAGCACTGTGATTGACCAAAGAAGGTAGGAAATTACATTCCTATGGCAGGAGATGAGGAGAGGAAAACCTCAGGGACCATATTCTGATCTCCCTTGTACCTTTCTCTCATTGTGCAATCATCCCAAGAACAACTGTAATACTTAATATAAGTGATTAATCCAAATAATTTCCTGATCTTTTTTTTTTTTCAGTTTTCATTTTTAAAGGCTCTGTAACGTTGTACTAAGAGAATGATAAAATCCACTGACCATTACCTGACTTTGCACACATTTCCACAGCAGCAGAGAATAATCTGAAGTCCCAGGAGCACAGAAGTAAAGAGCTGCTGGAGGTGAAAAGCTGTGCAGACCTAGCTGTGGGGATTCAAGGCACAGCACTGGTTAACCAGGAAATGCCACAAGAAGGAATCGTCTCTGTGCTCACAGAGTGCCTGATTCTGAGACTGCTGAGTGTCAGACAAAGCAGAACTGCTGCTGTAAGTTAGTCTGCTCTTAGAGTGCTGCTCTAAGACAAAGGCTGAAAAAAAGTACCATCAAAATGTTTTGTGAGTTATCAAACAATTGAGCTCACTGTCATGTAGGTAGTGGGAGAAACTCTGGAGAAGGGAGAAAATGCACCATTCTGTGTTCTATCCACATAGTTCAAGTATCCCTGTCTCAGGGTAAAGAAGAAAAAGACAGTCATGATATCTTTTCTAAGGCAAAAATCCTGCACCTGGACCAAAGAATCATTTATTCCAGCATCACCTTCCTAACAGTATCTGACTAATGTGAGCAATGTACAGGGTAGTGAAGTTCTCCCTACTTGTTCTCCTTACAATTTCTGCTACCGGTTTTGAAAGAGGGTGAGCAAAATTAAATATCCAGGGTGAACCTCACTGTAGTATCTGCAGTTTTGCTCACTCCTGGCTGCAGAAGAACACTCAGCCTTGCACAGATGGGAGTAAACAGGGGGAAAGGTGCCATCCAGACCAGCTGATGTGCAGGGTGATGGTGGAGCAGAGCAGCAGTCACACCATAGGGGTAAGAGCAGGGAGATTAACCACTGAGAGTTTAAATCCATTTGAGCAGGAGCAGGTGTTTTAAACTAACATATAAACTGGACTTTTGAGGTATTATCAGAGTTAAATGAGTGGCTGGAAGAGATTACCAGTAATCTTGGATGACTGCAGAGCTGCTATCTCACCCCTGAAAAGCAGCAGGTCAAGTGCAGAGCAGTGGTGCTGGTGAGCTGGAGGCTGGAAAGGGAGAGCCAAGCAGCAGGAAGAGCTCTGGGGTAAAAGGTGGGGCTGGCTGCACACACAATAAATGTGATACTGAACCTTTATCCAGTTCTGCTTGTGCCCCAGATGTGAAGCACTGTATCTTGACCCCTCTTATCTGTGCATCTTGAAGGGCAGGGGCAATTTTAAAAAACAACAATTTTTTTCTAGTGCTTTATTTGCCTCTAGTCTACTTGGAAGAAATTAGAGACATTAACCAAAATATATATACACAATATAATGTAAAACATAATTATTTTAGGCATATTTGATTTTGACTGTGCTTTCTCTTCCTTATCTATCATTGACCAGGAACCTCTGCTTCCAGACAACTTAACTTTCTATATTTATGCCTTTCTTTTATTATTCAAAGGCATGAGAATGAAAGCAACTTGTTTAAAAAAAACCCTTTTCTACTAAAACAAAATCTAATTATTTTCTCTTTTTATAAAGAAATTCTTGCTCAGCTACAAAACCAGTCAGTGAAAGGCAAATTTTAAACTCACAAGTTATTGACAAATATTCATGTTTGTGTAATAAGAGCCAGTAGTGATAATCAGTCATTCAAATAACTTATTCAGAAGCATTTTCATTCAAAATATTTTTATCTCTCTCTGAGAAATGTAGAATGGCTATAACTAATAAGTCTGCAATTCATACAAATCATTAAGCAATTAAAAAGTGGATGAACGTGATTTCCTTCTCAGAAGAACTCAGCATGTGAAAGGAGCATCTTGGAAAAAACTTTTGGATTATTTCTAAAATCATCTTAAATTGTTATATAATAAACAGCATTATCTGCTTTTGATACTTTTCTGGAAAAGGAAAAAAAAATAAAAGCCATTTAGACTGAAAGTATATTTTGATATTCAGTCCTGGAAGCATGTAGTCAGTACTGTAAACCAGGATTTAAAGTGTTCTGATCTGAATAAAACATAAACATTAATATCACAATTTGCTTTTTTTACAAAGGCAGAAGTCTGCTGAAGGACAAGAGCTGAAGCAATGAGCCTTTAGGAGAAAACCCAAATGGGAGAGGAGAGGAGAGGAGAGGAGAGGAGAGGAGAGGAGAGGAGAGGAGAGGAGAGGAGAGGAGAGGAGAGGAGAGGAGAGGAGAGGAGAGGAGAGGAGAGGAGAGGAGAGGAGAGGAGAGGAGAGGAGAGGAGAGGAGAGGAGAGGAGAGGAGAGGAGAGGAGAGGAGAGGAGAGGAGAGGAGAGGAGAGGAGAGGAGAGGAGAGGAGAGGAGAGGAGAGGAGAGGAGAGGAGAGGAGAGGAGAGGAGAGGAGAGGAGAGGAGAGGAGAGGAGAGGAGAGGAGAGGAGAGGAGAGCTCCACTAGCCCTGCCAGGGGAGTCATTTCTGAGGAGAAGCCAAAGAGCACATCAAGGCAATTGGTGTGCAGTGATAGCCAGCATTTTGTTCAGGGCCTGAACCTTAGCTGTGGCTGAGCCTGGGAAGAGGAAAATGAAAGCAAGACAAGTGCATGAATTATTAATATTCCTACATTATTGTGCTTAGAAAGCAATAGACAGGGAGCTGGATGGAAGGGACAGGTCTTACAGTGGGGAAGCTGGGGGTTTAGATGCACCTCAAAAAAGATGAGGTGGAGAAGTGGAATTTTGTTGTTATTTTTACAGCTCTGGAAAAAAAAAAACAATAATCATCCTGATCAGGAGGAAAAATTTAGAAATCAGATGCTATGGAACTGAAGGCTACAATTTAAATGTAAATTACATCAGGAACACAACAGAGATTTCTTTTGTCTGGAACATTTTGATCTGTGGCAGCCATAACAGCAAAGAGTTTATCCAGACTTAGTCAATCTGCCTCCTGGTATTTTGCCATTTGTGATTTGATTTTCCTACGTGTGCTTTTAATCATAGCTTAAATGCCAAACTATTTTGCCTGCTTTTCTACTGCTTGAGTGTAACCAGTGCTTTTGAACACCATTCAGAAGCACTTGCAGCTCTCTGTTTCTCTGTATAAGCTCATCATCTGCAGTACTGAGATGCTCTTATTGAGTAACACGCTATTTCAGCCAGCCTGGGACTTGCAGGCCATCAGTAGGAACTGGGCAGCCACCATACACAAACAAGGATTCTTGACAAAGCAAGGCAATTGACAAGCCTACTTGCCTGCCTGTTATTTGGCATCCTAAATATAGGCTGTAGAGAGCAAATCTGCCCCTCTGTTTCTCCAGAGAATTTCTGTGGCAGTAGCTTCCTCTGCTCACTGCACAGCAACTTTTCACAGAAGCTAAAAGAAAAAAAAAAAAAAAAAAGAAAAAAGGAATGCAATTTATAATATATGTTTTTCACAATAACTAGTAATACGATCAATAACTGGCAATAGAAATGTTCTGCTAGTGGCAAGGAACATTTCATGGGCTCAGCTCCATCAGCTGACATTGCTAAGAAATACACGCCATGGTTTCCTTCACAAGACAAACAATATTGCAGCAACAAATTCTTTCTGTTTCCTACAGTCTTGTTGTAATCTTTATTTTCTTTCACACTTTATTTCATAGGATATAAACATATGCTTTTTCCCATCCTGCAGCATATCTACAAAACTTAACATTTTAATTTATGTCTCTGCGAATCATTCCAGTCCAAACTTGCTAATGAAGCTTTGGGGCTGCCTTAAGGACATTTTCTCTCACCTATAAGTAATATTCTGTAAATCTAAATCCTCTCTGGACATTAGAGTCTAGCATTAGAACCACAAATAATTGCTTTTGCCTTTCACATGGGTAAAATCAGAGGTCTGAGGACTCAATCACAATGGCTGATGCCAGTATTCCTACAGAAAATGGGCTGGCCTCAGGCAGTCAGTGCCCAGACAACACAGAATCTTGTAGAGATGAGCCAGGAACTGCTTTAGGAAATAAGGGGGCATGTGATCCCCAAATAGCTTGGATAATGGAATTCCTTTGAAACATTCTGCCTGTGCTCTCTGGGTCAGTTCAAATAAAGTTTATGGAGGCAAAGGTCTGGAAGGTACCTCAGGAGGTCATCTTGTCCAGTCTCATTCCCTAAAGAAGATCTACTGCACTTATGTTACTCTTGAGAAATATTGTCTAGGCTTTGGCACCTTCATCACTGGAGGTCTTTACATGCAACCAATTCATTCCTTTGTCTTTATCACAAGGAAACAGTTTTAACATGTGCCCTATATATTCCTTTCTGAATTTTAAACCCATCAATCCCAGAATTGTCCAAGCCAGATTTTTAAAGTTTGAGGTTTTGTTAAAATCAATGTTCCTTTTGTCTTGTCAGAAGCTTTCTGTATATTTGAATCCTGTTACATTTCTGTTCCCTCCAGCTCCAAGGTCAGGACATGTTGTGGACCATGCATTTGGTTTTCATCCCTATTTTGGACCTGGCCAAAGCACCAAGGACCTCTGTCAGCTTGCAGGATGGTTTTCCTCTGTGGGAGTGGAGGCACCTGGGTGCTGGCAGCAGGCAAGGGGCAAGGATGTGACTTTCCCACTGAGCCCACAAAGGCCAAGGTCTGCAATCAAACCCTGGGACAGAGGAAGGACTTTCAGATTCCCACCATGCCTGCAAGAACACACTCCAAAGACACCATAACACAAATTGCTCTGGCAAGATCTGTATTTTATGAGATAAATGTTACTTCTAGACACACTAGAGTGAAAATAATGATGTTCTGGTCTCTCACACGTGAAATAAGTGTTTCCTTCATCCAGTTCATGGTGCAATCACTGTGGCTACACACAGACTCATCCACCTGGTTTGAAAAAAACAGAAGTCCAAAACCTTAGCTTGCTTTCCTGGACTGGTTTTCTTTCATTCCCATTACCTGAGTTCAACTGACATAAGGAGAACAGCAGGGCTCCTAGGCTGGAAAAGGGGCATGCTCCTTTCAGTGCTGCCAGGATGTTGGATTGACTCCAGAGACAAAGCACAGCATCCCACAGGCTCTTCCCCTGTTGGATGGTGAGATAGCAAGTGCCAGATATGGCATCTCATAATGCACAAGTCTATTTATCAGTGCTCCTTCTGAAGTCAGGGACTTGGTGTTGGGTGTCCCAGTGTCTCAGTGGACAGGAATCCTTTAGTTAGACTGAATCTGGAAGCCAAAAAAACATTCATGTCCCTCAGCACAGCTGGCTTCAATGAAAACTACAAATAGTTTTGTGAATCTTATTTCCCTGTCTGCTTATCTCCTGTCTATCTGGCACTGAGGGCTTTTTCAGAGTGCCTGTAGAAGGAGTACAAATAGTTGAACAGCAGCCACTGCTGACATGAAGAGGGGAGCCCAGATTTGGTATAGACACACAAAATTTTTGGTATATGCAGTGATTATCTGGGGGAAAGGTCACCAAGCCCATACAAACAGATCCAGAGAAACAGCACTTGAGCAACAAGTGATTGTTGGTCTTTAATACTGTGAGAGAAATATATTAAAATATTTTCCCAGGAGGATAAGCATGGTGGGAAATGGATGGACTGAAAGGAAATTGGAGTTCTGTCATTTTTGCATGTTGATTTTGAACCAAAAATATAAGTAAGAATGTACAGATTGAAAAGCCACGATAGGAGACAAATGACAGAAATTATTGTGAGTGTTTATTGTTGGCTGTGCTATTGCAACACAATTCTTTTCAATGCCATTTGCAAACCATGTATGACTGATAGAAATTAGATGTGATTACTTTTCTGTTTCTGGAATTTATCTCAATCTTATTTGTTTCATGAATAATAGATCCAAAAACGGGGAAAAAAAAAAAGAAAAAAGTAATTTTGTCAATAAATTCTGTAGTTTCTTTACAAAAAGTACTCCAGCTATTAACAGGTACAGCTACTTTTTAGGTACCAGGGACTTTTGTTGAAACATATAGTCCATACATGGAACAAGGCTCTGGAAATATTCCAATACATACACAGTCATTAATTACATCCTTTATGTTGCTGCTATAAGACAAATACCAGGAAAAAACTAGCAAAAATATTGTTGGAAACCAGACATCCAAAGAAACACTGAAAAAAGTCCCATCAGGTTGCCTGTATGTGAACACATAGCCTTACAGCTATAAGCATTTATTCCTGCTAAAAGGAAAATTCCAAATTATTTGTGTAGTGTCTAGTTTTATACTCAGCCTTTCTGAAACTATATCCCTTTCAGCTTGCTCCAGTATGTCAGAAAGTGAAATCCAAAGGGCTGGCTCCTGAGAATCAATAGAAATTTTTGCTTTTGAACAAAGATATTCTCAATAGTCTCTCTTTTATGATTTCTCAGAATTTGCTTGTACTTCTGAATGGTTTTTTTTGCTAAACTCAGTAAGAAACACTTGTATGTGCTGAACATCTTCACAGCTTTCATCAGTTTTGTTTCAAGGGAAGAGCATGATGGAGTGTTGTCACTGGAAGAGAAAAATAGAGTAAGAAAATAAATATAAATCTGAAATAATAAAAAAAATCTGAAATTCATATAAATTACTGTATTAGAGCAAAAGAATATCTGTCTCAGACTTCTAAGCCCTTTGCTTTCACTTAAAATGCAATGGAGAAAGTGTATCAGCAGAGACAAAATACCAGCCTCCCTTTTAGACATGGAAATTATTTCAGATGAAATAAATAAAACAGCAACAACAAAAATAATCTCCCTAACTCTTTGTAATCAAAAGAAAACTCTCACTAGCAATAGAATACTATTTTCTCAATATGTTCTCAAAAACAATTGATTCTTCTATTTTCTTTCTTTTTTCCCAAAGGTTAGTTTAAAACTAACTAGCATTGAGGTTCAGAAATATCTGAGGGTTGAATTTCTCTGTGCACCTGTTTGCAAGGTTAGTTTTGGCTATCCCAAAACTCTGAGGGGCATCTCCATCCTCCTTCTAGGAAATTACACTTAAGAGCACACACTTTGTGCTCTTTTGTTTTGATTCAGTAAAACCCTAATTTAAAATAATCATCTAGATCTATCTCTAAATAAATGAATCACAAGACTTATACTTGCCAATACAATACTGCAGAAAACTAGAAGCCTCACTTACAAAAAGGATTTCCATTGGATGCTGCTGATACAGAAGGATTCCCATCAACACATTATTCTACAAAATTATGCCAAAATTATTGGAGCAGAACCCAAATTGTTACTCACAAGCCTCACCAGCCTTGCACACACACAGCCCCAGGAAATAAAATGTTAAGGTTAAGACCAGCAGTAGCAGCAAAGTCTAATATTCTCCACTGCATGTTGGTCATCAGCATTCTTGAATGCTGAAAATAAATACCACCAGCATGAGGTATTACCCAAATAACTATAACTGTAACTGGCAATTGATGTCTCTCATCAGAATTTATATTTTGTCCCTATGTCCATGAAGAATTGCAGTGTCCCAGCAAGGGCAACAGCTCTGCCTCCTTCACCTCAGAGTTGAACTTTATGATGCACTCGAAAACCTCTTCCAGGCATCTTTACATATGATCTGCCAGACATCCCTAATCTGCTGATTAGAATTCACCAAATCTTCCCACCAGTCCCTTAACCTTATTCCATTGTGGCTTTTAGCAGTGATGCCACCACAACATAAATTCATTGATTTTGAGGCCACAGCTCATTGCTGAGCTACTCTGATATCTTGTGAATAAAAATGTCTGTCACAGACCACATTTGGAACCAGTGGCTCCCTACAGAGAAAAATAAATCAAGATTAAGCATAGGAGAAGTGGTCCATTCTCCACAGAAGACTTGTTCTCATGATTATTTACCATTCAGCTAATCTTTCAGCAGTGATCTCATGTGAGCTTTACAAACACTGAGACGTGTTACACCATGCCAAGCCCCAGACCATGAGAAACACCTACACCCCAAACAGCTTTCCACTGACAGCTTCCTGCATTGCCTGCCAGCCAGACAGATCTTAATCTATTGAACAGCTGTTTTATTGACATTGTATCCTGAGAGGAGTTCTTAAAATTAGAACAGCATGCTGGATGAAGTCAAATGCCTTTTAAATGCCTAGGTGCATCACCTGCTTGTTTATCCACCATATTTATCATCATCAAAGAGTAGAAGCAGGTCTGATTAACAAAGATCAATTTTGCATTAAACCATTCTGCCCAGTATTCTTTTCATCCTGAAGTTTTTGTTCATGTATGAACTGCTGTGACTACAGGGTGTTCTCATAATTTGCCACAGTATGAAACCCACCCTACCATTTCCCTGAGGAATTTCACATGTCCTCTGGTCACCTCAGAGTAACAAGAGGGACACTCTTTTTCCTGAAAATTTTCATAGTTTTCTAAAATTTATTAAAAGCAAACACTGCTGAGGACACATAATTTCTCTGCTCACTTTTTAAGGTCAGTTTGGAAAATCTGAGAGAGGTGTGATTTAGTTTTTGGCTTCTTATATTTTGAAAACAGTATTTTACTTTATTAATTACAAATCACAGTATGTATCACAGCACACCATCGTTTCTACTGTAGTCTATCTGAGAAACTAAGCTGATTTCAAGAGCAAACTTTATTTGGTTTAGCAAATCTTGGGGGATAATTGAAAACAAAAGCATGGACTGCTTCTGTATGTAAAGTCATCTGCCACAGAATCTTCTGAGGGGGGAAAAATGTCCACCCTCCCAGTGAAACAAAGGAACTGAGCAAAACAGGTCTCTACTGGATTTCTTCTCACACTCTGGGAAGAGGAAGCAATGGAACAAGGATAAATCTGTTCCTATCACAAACTAGTAATTCTTTTTTAACATATAGGGTAAAATATAACCAAACAAGGTTTGTTTGCTTACAGATTGTTTCTCTTTCCTGAATTTTACAGGAGTCTTACCTAATTTCTGATCTGCAAAACCTCTGGTCACATAAGTTTGACATTGATATCAGGGCAGACCAGCTAAAACAAGGAAGCTTTTGCAAGAGAAGTAGTGAAATGTCTGCACAATTGGACCAGTATTGTTAGCAATTTATTTTTATCTTCACTCACAAAACAAGATAGAAGGATAATATTATGTTTATAAGTTAAATGTGCAATTTTCAGAGGAGTTTCTAAATTCTAAAATTATTATTCTATGCTGCTGCTCAACCTTTAATGACCTGAACCCTTTTTTTTACTCAGTTTTGTCATTTTTTATATAAAAACACTTTCAACATTATCTGAAAACATTGAAATTACTTCTTTTATTTTTAAATAAACCAAATTTTGTGACTAAAATTATCTCAAAATCTCTGGTACCTTTATTTCCTCTGAAAGGACTCTATTTTGGGAAATGTTGGCTATTGTTTTCAGAAGACTCAGTTCACTATAGCAACAATTAGGGTGAGAGCTTTGAAATCCAAATATTATATACTTTTTGTATAAGCAATAAATTGCTACTAATCAGCCATTATAGTAGCTGCTTTTTCTGTAAATTCTCACAGTACATCCCAATTTGGTTTTTGTATCCTTAAACTGAATTCATAGCCAGCCTTTTACTTAACAGAAAAGGATTCTCAGAGACTATATTTGGCAAGAAACAGTACAAGTCCCTGACTAATTCATTAAGATTTCAAATTAAATTTTTTCAAGAGTAAGCATGGCTTTCCTAAAGATCTGTCATTCAGTAGATGCAATTTTTAACATCAACTCAGTTTCAGAATATGAAAGCTCAATATGCAGAATGAGCCCCCAAACATTTTCAGTTTCACCAGTTTTAAAGAAAATATATTATTAACATGGAAAACATTAGTACCAATGCATATTTTCAAAAGCTAGAACAATTACCAGGTTTCATTTCACAATACCTTCTTCAATAAAGTATATCATTCAAATGTATTTTTTAAAAGAAATGAGGACCAATTCAAAAGCCTCCTTTTCTCCCTGTGAACAACAAAATTCAAAACAAATACTATTTGCAATCAGGACTTGTAATCCTAAGAATGTCTTTGTTAAACAGCAGACAGACCTGCCATGTATAAATGCTGAAAGTCCAAACCCAGAGATGCACACCTTGTGACAAAGAACTACTGCACTGCCTTTGCTATTGTCTTTGAGCTTGCAAAATCACCCAGTTTCAAGAATTTCCTACAAGTATAATAAGTGCTGTATTGTCAGGAAAATTGCATATGTTCTGTTATTAAATTTTAAGTTGTGGGTGTCTTGAAAGCAAATAAAGATCTTTTTTCTATCTCTGAGAAAAGATTTTTTTTTAAAAATTGTAAACCTAATTTAGCTTCCTTGGATTTAATTTTTTCTGATTTCATGGAGGGAGGGAGGGGAGAATCCCACTAGCAGAGGTAATTGCATAAATGCTATAGAGAAAAAAAAGGAATGGATGAATAAAATAATTCAAGCAGTGACGTTTACTACCTGGACCAGATTAGTTTGCTGCAAATCTAATTTGCATGAGACACCATTAAATATAGGGGGAAATGTAGCTTATGACCAGAACAGCTTATAGATATATAGCTCAACTACAAGTAAAACCATGTGAAAATGTGGAAATAAGGAAATTATAATTTATGGGCTTTATATGTAAAAAAAAAAAAAAAAAAAAAAGTAATTTTGAAGATGTCACTTTTCATCTTAATTTAATTTTCTTTCTTGGATTACTTCTAAAGTGTGGAAGTTTACCTCTTTCAGGATGATGATCTAAGCACCTTGTGGGCACATATTTTGATCTATTATAAAGTTCCATGCTCTTTATTAGAAATCAAAGTGTTATTATGAATAATCTCAATAGCAATGAAATCTCAACACCTCTAAGACATCAACCAAGGTGTACTTCTGATGCACTTGTAAGATTACTTATTCATCATGCTTCTATTGAATACAATAAAAATAAGGTGCATTACCTTAGAAAGCATTTTATTGTCTTCTTCTGTATCTCATTTTATGCCTAAACTAGTAAATGGACTTCTTTCTAATGACATTGCCATGTTATTATCAAAGTGCATATTGTACTGCCCAAGATGAAAGCAGCATGTTTGGAAATCCAATTACAAATTCTTTCAATCAAAAATACTGTGAATGCATTTGAATATTTTTTGACCTAAAAGAATTAAAACTACAGGTGTGCTATGTATTTAACATGTAGCTGGTTTTTTCGACTTTCCATTTATTTCTAGGTTCACCTGAAAACACAGCTAAGTCAAATTCAAGTAACTCTGGCAGTTCTGAATATAACATTACTTTTCCACAACAGAAAAAACTACACACTTTTTGCATATGGTGCCCATGAATAAAACACTCCAGACACTAACTGTTCAATCCAGAAATTGAAATTTATCTGCCGTTGTCAGGGTTCCTGGCTCTGTATTGCACAAATCAAATAAGAAAAGAAATAAAAGAAGGCAGGCATGAAGGAGGCTTACTCTTCCTCAAATGCCAACATGCAAAATTAAATCTGAAGTGAACACCTATTTGAGGAAGTAAAGGTGTAAAAGTAACCATTTCAGCAGCTAAAGTTTCAGACTCAAGTGATGGCCATATCACTGTGTTCAGTCTTAGAGAAAAACTACAACCTTCCACCTGCCAAAATCAAACAGGATGGACAGACAGGCTATGCTCATCTTCTCCTCACCAATAATAATGCTGCTGCAAGCCAGATCAGTCTCTCAGCTGCATTTCTTCAGCTCTCCAAAATGCTTCCTATTAAATTCTTGGTAACACCTTTGAGTCATTTTGTGCTATCACATAAAAAAGGAAAGAAAACTCTTGCCTTGGTCATGAAGACAGTAGAAGCAGCAGAATGTCCTTTCACTTTTCTGTTCCTACTCAAAGTGGGCATAAAATAAGGCATTTTAAGTCAGGATTCACATGACCTATTTTACATGGATCTGAGCCTTAGAGGTGCACATTTCTCTCCTCTAAAAGAAGCTAGAGATGAGGAGTGCAAATGTTGGCAAGAATGCCATCCCATTTGCCTCTGGTGATATTCAGGAAGGATGATTCCTGCTGAAGGAGTCTTAAAGGTTTATAAGAAACAGACAACTCATAAAAAGCTAACACCCAAAGTTAGAAAGATCATTAGCTACAGCATGGAGCAGACAAGAGGAAGAAGGAGGCAAATAAATGCTGTTTTGTAGGCATGAGACTTTCAGAGACTCCCCAGAATTCTTCATCAAACAGGCTTCTCAGTAAAATTACTGGTTGTTGTTAGATGGTTTCTTCAGCCCAAGTCCCATCATGGGCCAGGCACATGAAGAATATGTGGGAGAAGCCATGACAGAAAATATTTGATTTCTGGGGAAAATGAGGGAGCTGGACCACCAGCCCCTCAATTATCTGAAACTACATGAAGTTCAAGCAGGATACTGCCTAGAAACATGGACCCACATTTTGCTATCTAAAATAATTTTTTAAAAGATCAAACAAAAAAAAAAAAAATTGACCTATTTTAAGAATAAGGCACAGTTTCTTACATTTAGGATAGGTTTCCAGGCTGCAAATCCTTCATTAAATATCTGCCAGTTCTTCTTGTGGCACCGTGCAGGCCACAAAGCCAAGAGAAAACCCTCAGACCTGTGTGTTTTATGCCCTCAGCACTGGCCTCCTTAGACATTTCCTTTTTGTTTTTGACTGCTCCCACTAAGATTTTTATCTGAGTCAGGTCTACACTCCTTTCCCTGATCTGAAAGGAAGACAGTGGAGTAGCCAGGCTATGAGAGCTCTCTGATTCCTCCAGCTGTGGTTTACCTCAACTTCCTCAACTGCTCCATGGCTCACAGCTTACCTGGATTGCCATAATCCTTCCTGATAGCAGCTAATCCAAATAACCATCTGCTGCAGATGTTATCATCTCACTTCTCACTAGCATAAATTAATTTGTTAAAACAACGCTGACCGTTACATTAAACCTGGGGGCACCTCCCTGTTTATTGTATTCCATCAGAGAAACCTGCTGTTTTTGCAGTCAGTTTAAATGATTTCCAAGCCAAGCAATATAGTTTCCAAAGCAGAACTATGTTTCTTTGGCAGTTCATAAGGGGCTTTTCAAAATCCAAGGAAAAAATAAAATTACCTATGAAATTACCTATGACCTATGACCTATGAAATCTACACATCAGAATCTGAAAAATCCTTTTAAAATGAAAATATAGATATATTAAATAAAGAAACAAAAAACAAACGTGCAATGTAAATGGATTCTTGCTTTCTCCAAAAGCAGTATCATAAATTTTTGTTTTTCCTTTCCTTTGTACCACTACCAGTAGGTACAAAGGAACCCAATAAGTCAACAGAAAAAATGCTTGATTAATGTAAAATGAGCTGTTATGTTGCACACATCTCTAAGATTTTTCTCTCCATGTCTGCTTCCTTCTAGATATAAAAACCAGCTACATGGCTGACAGAACATGGTGTTTGGATGGACCACTTTTCTCCTGAACTTTTCTACCTACCACAATGTTTTCTTGAAAATTGCCACACCTGGCAGTGGGGCTTGGTCTGTTCTTTAAGAAGGATGAAAGAAGCTGTAACACAGTGTCATAGTCCCCTTATGAAACAGACATGGCATAAATACATTCTGCAATTTCCCACTAAGAGTCACCATATCTCAGCAAATAAAAGTGGAAAATGAGAATTGACAAACACAATTAGACATTCAGAAACAAACTCATGTTGTTCTTGAACAGGCTCATTAAGACCTTCAAAAAAATCCAAGATCTGCTGAGGGCAGTGATGTCGGTGAGTGGCAAAAACTTAATTCCAGCACCTTTAGTGAATTATGTTTTTATAGTATTGCATAAGCACAGCATTCCTTATATGCTGTGTAGCTGTAATGCCAATCTTACATTAGCTGTATTTGGAAGATATTAGGATTAAACATTTCTACTGTTTTTCAGTATCTGAGCAACAGAACCAGTAAAGCATCATTGGCTCCACTAGAGAGAGCTCTTGTGCTAACATAATTATATTAATAAACATAATTACTTATTTGAAATCAGTGGAATTACCCATGGAGGAGGAGGTGTTGCTACACACACAAGAGGAGTGTGGCCAATGTTCCTCTGACTTACCAAATAGATGCTGCAGTGTGTTCCCTTTGTGCTCACCTCAGGGAAGTGTTCCTGTATAGATTGTTTTTCATTTGCATGAAAACCCTTTTACATTACTCTGACTACTCTGGCTCTGGTCAAAAAAAAAAAACAAACCCAAAATACAAACTCTAGCCCAGTACTAAATTATGTCCTTCTAACAGGAGTTAGCAGCTTTCTTGACTTGAAGGCCAGTGCTCAATGAAAATTCAGGTATTTCCGAGTTGTTAGAGTGACTGTAATCCTATTGAAATTCCAGTGAGAATAAGCATAGAATGGGGCATAATTGGATAGAATATGCTGAGGTGGGTCCTGCAAAGCCCAAAGTACACTTGTGGCATACAGGACTGAGACCCCACATTGGGCCATTTCAAGGGAAAACATATAAATGTTATCACTGAAGGAGTAGGAAGAGATTAGGAAAGTTTTGACCTAATCCCAGTGGGATTTAGATTTTAGCTATAATCACTCATCTGTCCTAATCCTACAAGGTGGCTTAATACAGAAGGATGGAAGAGCTACTGGAGCATGCACGAAGGTACAGAGAAGACTATTGATTGAAGGAACTAAGCTTCCTTTTCTACTCTGTTTCCCACTGCAATTGCTGTATCTAGTTTTATGCTTTCAAATCTTAATTTCTTTGTTGAAAATGCACAGAAATGTTTTGCTATTTTTTAATGAATCTTTTTAGAACAATATAAAACGTGAATTTTATTCTTACTCACCTGAAATATCCTGACCTCAGTAATAATTCGTAGAGTACTAGATCTAAGACTGAACATACATGGTCTAAAAAGAAAAAAAATTTGAATAGATTCTTACAATACAGTACACCAAAAATCCATCTGAGCCTCTCCAATAAATCTGTAACTTTTTGATCAATAAGAGAGCACAGTTCTATCAAAGGAAGCATTAAATTACCAGTGCACTTTATTCCCCCCAACCCCCACTTCATCAGAGCTTCCCCTGTTCTCACTTGACAAATATCTCGGAGTTGAAAGGCTGCTTAACCCCTGGCATTCCACTCCTCCTGTTATTTGTTCAGCTCCTACTTGCAGTGATGAAGACTTTGGGGAGCCATCATATCACAAGCCTGTCCTCAAACTTAAACACACAAGTGCTGTGGGTATCCTATTTCCAATCGAATCTGCTGTGTTCCCCTAATAGGTACAATCACTGTAAAACATGCTCTCTTGCTTTTTTTTTGGTTTTTTTACAGAATCATTAGAGATTTCTTTAGTGCATTGGCACAAAATAAAAATTTATTTGGCTGATTGCCTCTGCTCCTATCTCCTCTTCTAAGAAGAATTAGCATCACAAATGTATCAGTTCAGTACCATATATATTGTATATGCATACACATTGTATACCATATATATGGTATAAAATTCATTGCCTTTAAATTTATTATTTGCAATCTAGTATGCAAAAACAGAGCTTTTTTCCTGGCTCCACAGATTAAAGAGAATGTGACATTAAATTGCTTATATAAAATTATTCAATAATTCAATAATTACTAGGACTCTTAGATTGCTCTCTGAGGAATTTTCCACAAGTATCCACTGATATTCAACATTTATTTATATTCCTGAAATATACATCACAGTGTCTTTCATTCAGATTAATCTGACAAGTTCTACTAACTTAGAGATCAGAAAAGAAAAAACAAAGTCTTTTTCTATATGTTTCCCTGTGCACTAAGCTGCATAATCTCGTTGTCATATGAAATTAGCAGCAAAGATCCCTGTGCAAAAACAAACACTGACATGTACTCTGCATGTGCTGAAGTAGGACAGCTACCTAATTACAAAAAAAATACAGGTCATATATCCCCAGCTACTGTATATAGCTAAGATACTCAGGTAATTCCTGCTTCACAATGTTGCTTTGTTGACAGCTGTTACACAGTCAGAATTTGCTATTTTCTAATTTAACATAAGAGTTTTTCTCCTTAATACCTTTAAGTGTTAAACAAGTTACATAAAGTAGTAATATTAAATGCAATTTAAAGTAGATCTTCAGACAGAGGGTTAGCCACCTGAGAGCCAAATATGAGAAAATGCCAGAATATTATTCAGCAGCTAGGTTTTCCAGTCTTAACAAACCGTTCTGAGAAACTGCATGTTGAAGGATTTCAACCTACATAATGACTCAGTACTTGGAAATACACCAACAAAGAGGGCAAACAATAACAAAATACATTCAAAGGCAACTACCATTTTCTTTGTACACCCCAAATAGGGATTTCCCTTGTCTCCTGAGTGTTTAATTGGTTTCCTCAGTGCTATCTCAAATTTCAATGCAAGGATCAGATGCTGGTACAAAGTGAGCAGTCAGTGCACTTCCTAAGCTAAGGCAGAGCAGCTAACATTGCTCCAAAACCACTGAGGAAAAATGCTGATACCACATTTGATAAAAGTGACAGTACTTGACCTCTTCCAGAACTTTGTAACACTGTCATCCTTTATTGAAGATAAAAGCAGGAGCAAAACACAACACAGAATATTAACGTGTCAATTCTTTCAGCTTCAGACAATAAAACATTTTGTTTTAAGGCTTGGGCTTTTTGGTTGGTTTTTACATTGTGAATTATAGTTTATCTTGGTTCTGTCATCTTTTTGAAGTGTGATTTTATGACCAGCCACTAAGGCTGAGCTGTTAAGCTCAGCTTTTTCTAATGTGTTGTTGTGGAGCAACTGTTCACAAGTTAGGCAAATAGATTTAGTCCTCAGAGAAAATAGTTAATTGATGTCACTGCATGTCAAGAAGATTGTAAAAGATATCAAATCTTATTTCACTAAAATTTACTTGAAAATAAGCAAAAGGTTCTACTGTTGCTTTTCCTTCCCTCCTGTCCTCAAAATTTTAGCAAAAGTTTATTTTCCCATGGAAGCTAGTGGCAGTGAAAAGTCATTTGACCTAAACATTGCCTGTACTAAATTCTGAGATGCACACTTATATTTTGATTCTTAAAACATCAGGATATTTTAAAAGTAAAAATCATGTGCTATCTATTTATAATATGAACTAGATACAAAAAAGAGAAAAGCCATTGGAAAGATTTGCTGAAGCATTTCTGTATTTAAATGTTCATCAAACTGTTAAAAATAAATCTTCATTTCTTTTGAGTGTGAGTGCTCTGAGCATGCCATGTCATCTCTAATGGAAAAGTCAGGTCATTTACTCAGGTATGATGCACTTACTACTGAAAAAAACATGATGATTTGTCTCTTTTTATTACATATTATTCAGATAATCCTAAATAATTAAGATATTTAGAATTATGGAACTTGTGACATTACCAAAATAAACAGAGATAGTAATAGGAAGGGATTTGAAACACTTTTCCTTAGTGTTTTTACTACCCCAAAAGATTTCACAGAAGTTGGAAGGATGCAAATAATTTTCAAAACTAAAAATCTCATTCAGTTAAACACTAGAATGTTACCATATTATTCTAAGATCATTGTTAGAGAAAAGACAACACATTTTAATTACACATCAGAATTAATTTCCACATCCTTTATTAGCTGAGGTTATTTTATAATCTCTAGGTGACTTTATGATTTAACTGCAGAAATTACCCTGTCATAGGGAGATTAAATGAAAACCACAGCTGAGGCAGGGCTCAGCTCTGGACTCTGAAGCATCACCTTAGTGTTTACAGCAGGTGTCTGCACACAGGCCAGCTGTGGGGGAGGCTCAGCTTCCACTGAATTGAAGGAGATTTTGCCAACACAGCCCCAGAGCAGGTCCCAGCTACCAAAACCTGCCCAGTCCAGAGGGGCACAAGTCTCCCACAGCCTGTGCTAGAGCTGTCAGGTCTTTTGGATGGCAGCTTAAATGGCAGTGGATGCCTTCATACAGTCAAATGAACACGTCCCAGAGCCCAGTGATTGTGACAGGACTTGGACTCCCACTCACATGGGAGCATCTCCACCATCAGTGCTTCTGCTGCTTGTCAGAATCTGGAGCTCAACCCCCCCACAGTCTCACCCAGCACACCTACCACAGCTTTTCTTAGAAGGAATCCTCTCCTAACTTAAATTCTTAATTACTATGCTTAAACACATTATTATAATTACTAATCACAAATTAAACTCTTCATATACCTGACTGTTTTTTCCTCTTCTCACTTTCCTTGCATTACTTATAATTGTATCTTCTTAAAATGCATGGATTTCCTGAAGTTGAAAAGCCTTCAGCCACTCTATTCTATTAGTATAGTGCTCTCTGTTTCCTACCACCTTCCTCTGCAGTCACCTCTTGACAAAGCTGTGTTTGCCTCACTTTTATACTCTGTCACCACAAACCAATTTTGTCTCCCATTGTTTCTATCTGGATTATTTTTGCTGTTCCCTAAGTTTTTCTCCCAGGGTCTTTTTAGCAATATGAAATTCAGAACTGAAAGAATATCAGCTGCCACCAACAAAGCTGTGTGAAGTATTGTTTGTACCTGGGAACTCTTCCAGGGCAGAAAACAAAATGCAGGCATTAAAACTGACAAAAGTTTCTGATAGTAACTGATGTGCCAACTGCATTACAACCATCTGAATCTTGTCTTTCTAAATGGGTGGGGTGTACAAGAAAGTAATTTTCATTCCTAAAAAATAACAAGAATATATTACCTGAAATTTTCTACTTTCAGCAGAAAATCCATTAATTAATCTTTAATCTGTTCAGAGATTGTTTTCCAAATTTTACTCAGTTTTGTTTACTCTCATAAACTGAAATTTTCTCTCATGACAAAAAAGAGTCTACAATCCCTGTCCCACAATCTACTAAAAGTGTCCAAGGTAGAATTTTAAAAGCTTATAAATAATTTAGAAATTGAACCCAAAATGCAGAAATTAATATGACCCTACCACTATTTCAACACAGGGAAGTGCAAAGAGATGCTTTGTGGATTTTTAGAAATTGCCTAATCTCTGATGCTTTCCACAGGAATTCATAAGCTTCAAGCTTTTGAAAACCACAGCAAGTGTGAATAGTCCCATGAGGTAATTTAGAGCACCACCTTCTGCATCAAAAGGCTGCTTCTTCAAAAATAAATATTCTCTGCTATTTGAATATGTAAAAGAATACACTTTGACCAGATTCCTTTTTTTAAGCTATGTTTTCCTAAGATATAATCATCTTACCTCTGAAATAACTATTACTGCTATTGCTATTAGTCCAGAGTTAAACCTAATTTCTAAATCAGAATATTGCAGTGTAATCCATCTGAAGCAACATCTTTAAATTTATTCTCTGAATGAAAAAGCACTTATTAAAGCGTTATTATTAAATGCTCTCCCTGCTCTTGTCAATGGTTTACAAGATCTACTTCTAGGTGGAATTTAATACACTGTTTTTCACCTGTGTGCTGAATTGTCTTTCCTATCTGAGACACTGTTTTTCCAAGACACATTCCTGCATTTGAGACCTGCAAATACATTTCATTTCAAACAGAAGAGGTACAATCAGCATTTTCTCTTTAAAGACATCTTCATTTTGGCATTAGTATTCCCCTTTGGCACAGAATAACCAGAGACTGCGACTTCCTTCTATTTAAGGCAAGCCTAGAATGAGGAATTACCTCTAGATTTTATTTTGCAATCATTTCTAATTTCAAAAATACCAGCTAATGGTTATTTTTACAGAAAACAGGTTAACACTTTGGCTTTGTGATTTTCCTTGTACTGTGTTCCTCACATAAACAATAGAGCTAATATTGGAACTCTTTTTAAAAATGCAGGGAAATTATTAATTAATGTGTCTATTAATTATTTGGGAAAAGGTGAAGTCCAAGGTGGCATATTCACAGATGTCAAAATAATTTAGGTTACTGAAAACCAGGAATGTATGGAATTCCAGAGGCACTTTAAAAGACAGACAACTGTGCTGCCTGACTGCAGTTCAAACTCTGTGTTAACAAAGGCATGTTAATGTACAGTGGGAGGTAAAACATTCAATATGATTTGAGCTGATGATACACCTTCATGAGCTCTAAGTGAATCCCAGTCATTTGGGAGTGGGGCACTGGAGACATTGAGTCATTGCTGGCATCTCCTTTAATATAATTATTAACTGTTTGGGGGACCAAAGTTTAAAATGTATTTTAAAATTGGGTTAAAATAATTCCTGAAAAATTATACAGTGCCATCAATTAGATTAGTTGGGCTGCTCATAAACCCTTTTATTCCCTTTCTCATCTCTGTAATTTATTCACCTTTTAAACATCTGTTTTAAAATTTCATTGTGAGTTCTTCCAAGCAAGAGCTCCTCCATGTTTGCACAGCACACAGCCCAAAGGAACTTTATGCAGCCTGGAATCTTGTGGACACCAGCACACCACAAATTAATGCATACTGCTGAGAACCAGTCATTTGCTTTCATTTTGAATGTTGTGCTTGAGTCTAAACACCTCAGTTAAAACAAATAATAAAGTGCAACTGGAAGGTGTTCAGAGAACATATAGGCTAATATAATGTTAGATTTTCATGAAATGAGGGTTACTAAGCATCAGGATTCTTTCCTTTGGGGAGGAAACATGTAAGAGACCAATAAAATAATACATGCAAAGCAAGAGCAGCTTGTGAACCCTTATTCATCTCCTCATTGCAAAAAAACACAACAACCAATAAAACTGAAGGAACATTTATGACCTAGAAAAGGAATTTCATCCTTTCCCTATGTGAAAGGAAGCAGAAGAACTTACTGTGATAGATACAGTTGAACCCAACAGATCAAAAATGAACAGGATGGAAGAGGGGCATTCAATTGCCTGAAGATGCCACAAAGAGACATTTAACATGATCTAACAGTATCCTAAGAGTGGCAAATATGACAGAACTCCTACAGGAGATGTGTACTGTGCTGAAAGCAGATGAAGACCAGCAGGGACAGTAAGGACATCTCCACAGAGTAAAAATTCCTTGAGGATAGAAAACAACATTATTCACTGTATTAACCAACAGGTGTCTGACTAAAAGTGGAATAAACAAGATAGTGCCCAGTGCCATGAACAATTTGTTCATGCAGTAAGTATCACAGTACTCTCACATATGATTTCTAGTGTTTTCCCCAAGACCCTGATATAGGTTGCTCTAAATTCATCTGGATTTTACTGCTTATCACACCTCATCATATAATTCTGCCCAATTTGTTATTATAAAAGTGGAAAGTTATTTCTCCAAAAGGGAACTGAACTTAATGTTGCCATCAAGGATCTGAGGGCAGACCTTTTTTCAAAACCTACTAATGCCTCAGAACATTTTCCATTTTCATTTTTCAGGCCTAATTTTGGAGATGGTTTGGTGTCCTTCATTACGCAGAGACATCTCTTTCTTGAAATATGGTATCTCAGATTCTTAGTCCCCAGCCTTCTTGTGAGTTGAATATCAGGAGTAAGAGTTTTTTTCCTTACAAACTCTACATGGTCAGAAGCCTGATCAGAATTTATTGTGATTATCAAGTTCCTCATAACAGCAGGGCAGAGCAAAGGAACATGCCTGTAAATTGAGCCTCCTCAATGGGTGTATCAGCAGCCAGGAAAACAAGAGCTAATTTTATGCCTGAGAATTTTCCCCCTCAATTTGCCAGTCAGTCATATTGGTAATAAGCAGTATCTTCTACATCCAGCTTATAGCTGTGCACCTAAAGTGTATTTTATTTTTGCACATAAAGCCTACCTTTAACCCAACTGTGCCAGTGGCTTCAAAGGAGATGGAAAATACTTTCAGAAACAGATTTAGGGAAGATCACTGGGCACTACTGCAACAGAAGGGGGAATGGCATTTTCTGTCTTTTGGGAAGTGTGGCAGCTTTCAGACTTTGATTTAACATGACCTCAATCTAGCCTGTGTTGTCTTAATGGGAAATATATTACCATCCTGATTTGTCCTGATACAGTAATCTCCATTCTTTTGTTACTAGATCCTGAGTGTACTTTTCCAGTGAATGCCAGCAGGCAAGAATCACAGCATGAAATCAGCATGTGGCAAGTTCAAAACAAGCAAGAGATAATACTTCAATCAGTGAACACACAAGTGTTGGAACTCCTGGCCACAGGATTGCTGAAATGCAGAGCAAGTCGAAAAGGAATCAGGAATTAATGCAAAGGAGAAAAAAATCAGAGCCCTCTAAACACAGAGGTGTTACCTTTATCAAAGATCCTGATCTAAGGATGATTTTAGCCTGAGAGAATCTCACTATATTTCTTCCCTGGTGCTGTATTTTAGCACAGGCATCCTTTGTGAACTTCTTTGAAGCAAACCTTTGATCTCAACTTATGGCCTTTATATTTATTTGTAAAACACTGAATTTTCAAAGCTGCTCAGGATTTTAAAAGTGAGCCCAAGTTTCAGGCAAAAGAATTTAATGCATATTTTCCAAATAAATATATTTCATGGAACTGTTTTACCAGATGTGATCAGTATTCCCTTTCTTTCCCTTTTGTGATCAGCATTTGCTTTTTTTTTTTCTTTCTCTATCTATAGCCTCTTCTACTTTCATTTGTAATCGATCTTTTCCTGAAAGTACTTATTACTCACATAGTAAATCTTTCATTGTTTGTACAAGCCCCGTGTGCAGGCAGGCCTTGAACTCTGAAGTCCTGTAGGCATCTCAATTTGCATAGCAAATGATTGATGATGACAAAACGTGATGCCATATTGGTTTTTTTCCAACTGCATTCATACAAAAGCTTTGAGGAAAAAATGTTACAATTAAAAAGGAACAAGAAAAAGAGTCCTTTAATAGCCATCATTAAATATTGCTTTAGCACTGTTTTTAATGTTTGATAACAGAATCTCAGAATTTAAGGAGAGATGGCAAGCATTCTGTACACAGAGAAAGTGCAGCAGTGAATTTTACCCTGTCTTGCAATGGGAAAATCCATCTCAGTTCTAAAGGAAGGGCAGATAAGGTCTTACAGATACAAATCCTTGCTCTTATGAAGACTAAAAAAATTGAAAATCCCGATGTTCTCAGTGGTGGGGAACAATCTCTCAAACAGATATATTTTTTATTGAAAGTTGAAGCAATTTCTGTAAAAAGGTTGTACATGATTTGGACCCTAGGGATGAAAACAATTTTCACCCACTTTTATGAAACTACAAACTAGAATCATGATTATGAAACAATTTCAAGAAATAACAAAAATTTCAAAGATCTTGATATGTCCTTGTAGAAATCTAAAGTGAATCAATATGCTGTATGCTGTGTCCAGGTCTGATTCTGCCCTCCATCTCAAGGAAGATGGAAAGTTTACATAGCAAGGAGAAAGAAACATCAAAGTCATTTCACATCAGGTACAATAGGAAGTGGGAACTTTCAGGACACTTCCCTGGGTATGGGCTGAGGCTGGGCAGGATGTCAGCCCAACATCAGGATCAGACCCAGTGACAGCACCCAGAACTTCATTATCTTGGACCCAGAAAGGTCCCTGAACCACAAACTGCTGGAAGTTGTCAATCTCTGTAATCTCTCCTGTTCATAAACACTCAGCAGCCAGTATCTGCCACTGCTGAAGACAGGGACAGCCCAGACCAGCCATCCCTACACTACATTCTCATCTTGGAAAAAGATGGAGAAGGGATGGAAGTGAATCAATTCCTTGATTGGAAATGGCATCAGCTGGACTACACACCAGACAGAGAAGCCAGAATCACTTAAATGAGGCTGTCTGTTTTCCACATGGAAAAGACTGCCTTTATTCTGGCCCTGGTGCAGTAAAATGTTAATTTTGCATACTTTTAGTGCTGAAGTAGTCAGTTGGTTTAGCCAGGGTGAGGTGATTAACTAGGGTGTGAAAAGGTACAAGAAAGGGAAGAAGAGCTTCTTAAGTTGTATAATGAAGTTATCCATCACATTGCCACATAGGACAGCTCTTCTACACCTCAGTATAAAAATTGGCTGGCTCTAGAGAGATGATTTGACTTGAAGGTAAACAAATTAGTATCTAACTGAGATGACTGTAAGTCCTTTCCACAGAACCACTTTTCTATGGAAATAATTATTTACAAATAATTTAGTCTGTCATAATGTCTTCCTCATTTTCAAAGTCCATCTGTAAACAATCACAGCTTATTCTTGGTAGCTAAATTACAGTTCCATGGTCAGGAGACAGGGAGTACAAATGACTCCAACATAGCCTTACCTATCTAAAACAAATTTGTGACCACATTCTTCAAACCTAAAGGTCTAAACCCAAATATCTGGCCCAAAGAACCTCTAGTTATGGAAGCAGAAAAGGATGTAGACTAGGAAATGGCAGGTAATTACAACAAGATGGTTAGCAGGCACCTCCTTTTTCAAAAATTTCTCTTGCCTTTCTTATCTCAAAACCCTCACAAGTCATGTCTTTCCCATAGTCTAAAACAGACATAAATAAATAAAATCTTTCACATTAGGCTAACAGAGCAATGAGCAGCAAGACAGCCATAAAGAAAGCAAATATCCTCATTATGTAATGAGAAAATTTCTTTTTTGTAATTTTCCAAACAGTTGCATAAGTATATACCGTATTCTTCAAAGAGAATTTGTATGTTTATACATTTTTTAGCAGCCACCTCTTAAAAGGCTTCACAAGATGTCCCATTGAGAGAGAAAACAAGTTCAACTAAAATATTCTGAAGCAATCATGCAATAGCAGTGGTCCTGTTCAAATGACAGCAAGAGTGTTGGAATAAAGACTTCCAAAGAAAGGACAAATACTGCTGACCAGGAAGGGTGTGGTGAACAAGAGAAGGTTAGTCTGACAGTTCTTCAGGATTGTAAGGAATCCACAAACCCTGATGAAAAGGAAGTCTTGATTTCAGGGTCTGTTTCAACTGCCAGAGAAGGCAAGCTACACTGACAAAATACTCCTCAACTGCATCAGGTGGAAGGAGTTATTCCTACCATAAAGGACTGAGAAGATCTGGGGACTGTTAATGTCACTCAATGAACAGAGAACTAGTGCCAAAAGCTCTGTGGGTAACTTATCAAAATTTTATTGAACAACTTTCTGCTTTTGGTGGCAGCAGTTCTGGGCAAGATAATAAGCCATAATCCAGTATTGGAACTGAATGTTCTTCTGCCTAAAAAGGAACATATGTCTGTCACAGTCCTCAGACAAATTTTTAGGAGACAATATTCTTGATGCTAAAATTTTCTAAAATACAGATGCTATCTGATATTAGGCATTGATAATGAGAATTTCCAAAGAGCAATTATTCACATTTAATTTTATTTAAAGTTATTCAAAGGTGTTTCTTTTCTCTTGCAATTGTAAAGCACTTTCTTGATTTTTGCAAAAGCAGTTTAATGCAGCTAATAATAAACTGGGAAAAAGTTGAAATAGTGTTGTGAAAATTACACACACTGCAATGTAATCCATTACAGAGTATACAAGAAGAACACTGAAAAAACAGATAGCCCAGGAAATAATAATTTTTCTGCATAAAGAAACTGGAATCTGTAGAATGGCATATCTGTGTCTACAGAACTTAAAATCTAATGGTCACAGACTACATAACCAAATGACAGATAAAAATGCCTGGGTAGGCAGTTGAGAGGAAGCCTCTGTCTTATTTATACAAGTTATGGATCAAAGAATATGAGTTCAAGGGGAAGCAGGACAAAGTTTCTTTTATCTGGTCTATTTGCCAGACTGGTATATATACAGTCCAAGCTACTAGGACTTATAAAGCAAACAAACAAACAAACAAACAAACATAAAACTTAAATTGCAGTAAGCATTCAAGAGGTTTTCTTAACCTCCCATCTAGGAGTTCTCTGTTATCTCTGAAATGGGCAAATAGGTCTTTGTCTAAAGCATTGGCTTTGGGTAAATAATTAAGATTTAGAGAATGTAATAATAGAGGGACCAAATGTTAGACGAGAATCCAATTTCTATTTTTTAGTCTTCTAGTTAGGTGCATACCACTAACCTAATCTAGTTTGCTACTGGACACTTACAAAAGAGTAACAGAGGTGTAAAAGAGTGGGTTTTTTTCTGTCTGCATACTTGGTATTTCTAATTTTTGAAGCATTTACAACAGTGTCAGTTTTTAGTAACTGCAACCAGGTTTGCTTTCAGTTTAGGGCCAGTTTCTTTCAGTTTAGGGCAGACTATCTTTTCAAGGAAATATTATAATTTTCTGAGAATTTCCATAAAATGTTTATTCATTTAAGTTGCTTTTAAGTCAGTTGCATTCTAAAACTTTTCAATCAGTGTGTTAAAAGACTGAGATGAAAAATCATCTTTCCTTTATATATATTTCCCTTATATCTAATTTCTCAATTATTTCTGGACTTCAGAATAGAGAACTCTTCTGCCACACAACTCTCCAGTCTATCTTTCTTTTGTCTCTGTTCAGACCTGCAGGTACTTACAGAGGGCTCAATTTAACTGTTGAAAATTAGCCTGCAATTAAGTGAAAAGTTCCCTGAAAGGGCCAGTTCAGTTATACCTCTACTCTCAAGGTTTCCAATATATAAAAAATAAATTAAAAAAAAAAAAAAAAAGAAAATAAAAAAGGAAAAAAAAAAAAAAAACCAAAAAAAACCCCTAGAATTTCTAACTTGGAATTGAAATCTGAATGTTTTGACTGAGGGACATTATTGGCACAGGTTCAATCAGACTCACAGAAGACTTGAGTTCAGGTTCCTATCCTGCTCCTTAAGAGCTGGATCTTTTACCACAAATTGTTCTGTTTTACCTGCAACAGGGAAGATTGCAAGAGGGTTTTTTTGCTTCTCTATCCATTGTCTATATCTGCTGACTTCTCACAAGAGAAGGGCAAATCTTACTTTACTTTGGTATTTGGTAAATCTCTAAATGAAATTGCCTTCCTAAACATCACTTAAGCATCCCTTTCTGCAAATACTGGCATAAGGAAATTAGTTCCCTCCCTTGGCAGATAAGAGATTTAAGAGTTTTCTCCAAAACAGTTACCTAGTCAAAGAGATGCTGAGCATCAGCTGTGACTGACTGGAGTGGAAGCTGCTGTTGTTCAGAAACTCTGGAAAACTTTGGTGGGTTCCTAAATGTGTATTTTGACTCCTGGTTTGATTCAACAGCTAAAGAAAGAATTAACACTGACAGATTCCCAAAGAGATATTGCTGCCAGAAGGGCAATTTCCTCTAGACTGGTTAACAGCAGACCAAATAAATATGTCTTCAATGGAAGTTTTAAAAACGAGACCATGAGTGCTGTGTAGGGGTAAATATCCTCGATAATCTTGGCAGTCAAGAAAGGGGAAAGAAAAGCAGAATCTGGAAGAAACATGGGAATAGCTATTCTGAAGCAGAACTACAGTATATCCATCAAGTGTCCTTTTTCTAACACTGACTAGTACCATCTGCTGCAGAGGAAGACTAAAATACCTACTTGTAAACCAGCTTGATTTCATCAATTGGCTTATGCCCTAAGATGGGTTTTGTCTTTACAAACCTTGTGGGTTGATAAAGTAAGAAAAAAGATTCTGGGCATATTATTTACCTGTAGAACTGCCCTTCTCTGAAACCCTGATCAATGATGGTGTAAAAGCCAGACTGCTATTTATGTGTTTAAAAGTGTTTTGGGACACGCCATGTAATTTTATTCATTTCATCCATTGCTAACTCTATGAAGTTAAATCCAGTAGAGGAAACAAAACCAAATTTGTTACATGCACAGGACCTGTACCATTTACACAGATCTATATAGTACTAACACAAACCTTTACTTCCAAGGAAAAGAAAAATATTAGGCTTCCACGGTACTTTTGATGGGATTCAGCTGGGATATGGTTCTGCAGTGCACATGTAAAAAAGAAAGAAGTGTTTGGTGTGAATGTCCTAAGACTTCATCTGTCTTGCTATTTTTTACCATAAACCTTTTTCTTATCATCTTCTGGGAAACGTCTTCAAAGTTTTAGTTCAGCCAAGTTTCTATATTAGGCTGCTTTTAGTTCCCTCTAGCATTTACTCTGTAGTGTCATCCCTGGTTGGGAATGCCATCATTTGCTTGAAGGTAAGTTCTTTGAACTTGATTTTGAAAATAAACAATATTCTTCTCATTCAGCTTTCCAAAGCACTTCAAAATAGCTTCCAGATCTAAAGTAATGAACAATTACTATCTTTAGTGGAATTCACTAATTGCATGATTCATATATAACACAAGAAACATTCTTTATTTGTGTAGTTAAAACTGGCTTTCTTTTCCCTAGTTCTATCTATAAAATATTCAACTGTAAATTTTACTATTCAACAAATTTAGTTTGGCATGCAGATTTCTATAAAATAACAAAACAGCAAAAAGAAAAATGGCATTCAAAACAAAAAAAAATTATCATTATCCTGTTTCTCAGTGAGTTCCATGTGGATTTTTAGTGCAATCAAGGCAAGACAAGAGGAAACACATAGAACTTAATAAAAGAAAGAAATAAAAGGATGAGGGAATTGGGACTGGACTCCTAAACTGAAGTTTTAATTACTGTATTTTTATAAGTCCAAAAATGTCCACTCTGCCCATCTCTTTTTTGTAGTGCCTTCACAAAGCTGATCGGAGTGAGTTTAAGTTCTCTAAACTTCAGGTGAGCAGTTCTGGAGATTGTTTAGCTACCAAGCCACAGCACTTTGTAATTCCAAGTTAAAAAATGATGGGTTAGAGAGAAAGCCTTATACATTTATCAGTGATTACTGCAGCTATTTACTTCCTTTAGAGTAAATATATTTCATTAAGTAGGAGCAAAAAAAATTGATTCTGTTACTTATTCTATGCAGAGGTCAACTACTACAGTCACATGACTCTCAATTTGCTCAAAAAAAAGCTGTTTAGGGACACATATCATATAAGGACAGCCATAACACAGACCAGAAGAACAAACTGCCCTCCCAGTCTTTCTGTGACCCTTTCTGCTTTCAGGATCGACTGTGGTTCCTCCATCTGCCTTTTCCCAGCAGTATAATTCACAAAAAAATATTTTAAATTGCAAAAATTTGGAGTTGTAACTGCTACTTACATTTTGGGAGTCTTCAGCATCTGTTTATAGCTTTTTCTTTTTCAGATCTTCTCAGGTTTTACTCTGACACGCTTTCTGTTCCAAATCTTTTAAGTTTCATGAAAGAGCAGTCAGCTGGGATTGATGTTTCTAGCAAGTCCTCCTCACAAATGCTTGGCAAGTCTAGAAAGCACGGGAGATCTTGCTGTACACATCAATGTAAGGCGGCTATATGACTTTGGGTAAGAAAACCTGAAGAAAAATTGCAAGCCAATAATAGTCACACAGGGAACCATAAAATAGATTTGGCTGCTCGAGGTTTTTAATAGTTGTTTAAAGCTAGAAGTAACAGTGGGTGAAAAAGCAAGAGATCAGCTGAGCTCCCACTTTGGGCAAGCCCCAGGGTGCCTGCCCTTTGGAAATGGGAGGGACAGATTTGCTCATGCTTGTCCACTCTGACTTCTTCCTTTGGCTGACCACGAGCAGCCAGCAGCTGGCATGAGCAGCTGCCCCAGCTGGCAATAGCCATCCTTTCACCCTCTTGCAGCTGGCAGCATCTGGAAATGCCTGCAGTGCCATGGGCTGTCATTGACCCCTGTCCCCACCGTGTCGCCTCGGGTGAAGTTTCCTCCAGGTGACACACAGCAGCTGCACCAGCTCCACCAATGTCACTCCTGGTTCTGCTGCATCCCCAAACATGCTGGGTTTGAGTGTGGTACTGACATTTTCTTGGTTCCTGGTTCCTGCTTAGTGCTTGTGCTACTCCTCTCTGCTTCCAGCTGGAAAGATAGGCTGGCATAGGAACAGAGCACATTGGGGAGCCTTGTGCAAAGCCTAAATGTCAAACAGGACCTGCTCTCCGGGGACACGTGTGGCTGCAGGTGTCTGCTCTTTGTCTTTCACCTCCCACTGTTGCCTCTGGATATGGGCAAAGGCAGGAATCTGAGTCACCCTCCCAGGGCAGGCTCTTCCTTCAACATTAATAAGGATTTTGCAGAAATCCCTCTCCTCCCACGGCCTGTGTCTTTAGGAGTGAGCTCTACCTGCTATGAAATCAGATGCTTGGGAGAGGAGGAGGAGTGTTAACTGGAAAATACAACACAGAGGGAACTGCACCTTGCAACAAACATGACTACATTTCATATCTTGTCTGCAGAGGCTCTTGCAAACCTAAAAATTAGACATACGAGCATACCTTTTTCCTTTGTGAACCACATTTAACCTTGTTTGACATGTATTTACAATGAAATGATTCTACTTTCTAGACAAGTTATCCCAGGTTTACCCAGCTTTAATCTGAAGCCAACATTCTGACTTGTTTTTACTTCAGCTCTTCTATATTACTGCAAGCATTTCATCACCAGTTAGAAACGAAAAATAATGAAAGTGTTCAAGCATTTATTGAGTTTCGAAACAGGCGGGAGAAGAGGGAGAAATGTAGGAGTTCTCTACAGTTTCTCAGATTTTGTGGAGTTATTTACACTCATAAATCCATGTGTTCTTTATTAGATAAACAGCCCTTTTGAGATAAACAGCCTAACTGTTCTGGAAAAAAAAATCTTTTGACTGCAAAGTCTCCACAAAAAAAAAGTTCCGAAATATTCTTAACAGTGGTTTGGAGTAATTGGTGGAATAAACATTTAACAGAAATTTCAGGCTTTTTTATGTAGAATTGACTTTAACCTGGCTGCAAATCACACATGATAATTTGGTGGATGTGTCTGTTACGGGTGTTATGGGTATTTGCCATCAAAATAAACATATCAAACTGTCTTCTACAGCCTGCAGTCCCTGATTTAAATGATTTTTACTATTTTATTACTCTGATGAAGTAGAGTTCTTTGGGGAGACCTGAGTCTTACTGGTGGTTTCAGTGTTGTACTATATTTATTACAGTTTAAAAATGACTGTTAGACTACACGTGTATTGTCAGCGACTGTATTTTTGGAACTGCAATGTGCTGTGGATGTTTTCAGGGCTCAGTGATCCTCCCACCCCCCTCACGCCTGCAGGGTGGAGAATTACTGCATGGAGCTATAGAAAATAGTTACATGGTCATGACTTAACATCAGTATTAAATGCTCAAAAATTCTTATAATGTTTATGACTTAAAATGCTCAAAGAAAAGAAACATGAGGGATAAAGATACATTTATCTCTGTTGTCATTTTTTATTGTCTCAGTTTAATGTGTTTTAAACACAGAGAAAATGTTAACATGCTACTAACAAAGTTATCAGTGAGTATTGAAAATAAATACCTATTGCAATTAGTCTTTAATAGAGTGTTTTCAGTCTTCTCAGAGAATGTAGTTCTTCCAATCAGTACAGACACTTCTCTACATGATTTCCCTCTGTGTGTATACATATGAGTGTTCAGACATAGATGTGCATGAACATACATATGTGCATAGTTCTGGTTTCTAAACTTATTTCTAAACTTTCTGCACTAATGAATAATACATGTTCTGTTTAACTGTGACACATATTTATAACACTCTATTATTTTGCAGATGTTAGAAGTTAATCCTTATCTCCATGGTGTGGTGACTGTGGGTCTATGATCTGTTTTCAAAGCTGGGTGCATGGCAGAAGGAAGAGTCTTCCTGCAGAACAGAGCACCTCTGCTAAAAAAAAAATAAAATGGCTGGTAACAACAGTCCAGCCTCTACATATTTCTTAACAATTTCCTGTTGTTGAGTCACACTGCATTATAAAATCACCTTGCAAATCAGAAAATGAAGATTGTTTAAGCACCTTTGTTTTACAACAGCCCCAGATGCTCATGAACTATGGGCCAAATGTCAAGGCATTTACTCATGGAGTCAGATCCTACTGAGCATTACGTGGCGTCCTACATCAGAGTGTTGCTTGCAGAAGGCGTGCTGCGACTGCTTGAGATCTTCAGCACCTTGCAAAGCCATGTGGGTGTCCAGGGTGGTGTGATTAATCCTAGCAGCAGGAGCACAAAGGAAAAGAGAGAACTGGTTTGGCCCATAATCGGAGAGCCAGTCAGCTGCACACTGCTGTGCACAGTACAGATTGCAGGGTGTCACTGCTTCCATTGAATTAAATAGAAAACTGCTTACTGGCCTAACAAGGACAGATTTAATCCTAGACCCTGAAATATCTCCACAAACCAGTTAATTTTCAGTATAAAATGTCTAAATGTATGCTTTATCAAGCCACTTTTATGTTTCGCTGGCCCCTTTATCTTGTGTCAACCAAAAATTCATAATACCAGTTTTGACTGAAGGCTGGCTTTAATTACAATTTCTTTTACAGGTCTCAACTGCTTTTTGTGTCCTGGGAAATGAGAGCAATTCTTTCTATCATATTCAGAAAGAAAATGAAAAGGTTGGTAAATGTATAAGTAATTTTAACTGATTCATTGATCTGAATACTTTTAAAGTAATACAGTAAGTATTTCTGTCACACTTTGAAGTTAAGCTTGGAGCTCAGTTACATCCCTTAGGGTTATTTTATAGCCATTAAGAATGTGTACCTTTTATCTCGTGCCTTCAATTAATTGAATTTCAAAAATATTCTCAAATGTTTTTAGAAAATCATTTAGTACCTGGAGGACATTCCTGTGTGATTTATTGTTACAGTAATTAAAAGCAGTGAGTATTACACTGGTCACTGTTGGAACTCCTGTCTGCCTTTGGCTATATTTTGGTTTAAGTTAAAACATATAGTACACTTGAGAGACTTGTGAAGGGAGGTTAGAAAAAAAATTAATTCTTTTCAGATTGCTTCAGAATTTTGGCACACTTAGAAATAACCTCTTAAAGTGATCACAGTGATATTTACATGATAATTGTATGCAAGCACAATTAAACTTCTATATTAAACAATTAAATAGTGCTTTTCCTGCTATGGTGAATTATTCCTGACTACCCATATTAGTATTCTGTAGTTCTAATCAGTGCCATAAATAATTTTCAGTTTTACACATTCTGCTCTGAAGCAATTATTAAGAACTCTGAGGAAGAGTTAAAACAGCTAATGAAAACAATTAGCAGGAAAAAAATGATGGTTCATCCTTCATTGAAAGATAACCCTAACTGAAAACTACAAACGCTGCTTTAATTGCATCTTTGTTTTCTGAGGCACTCACAGCTCTCCTCTGTGGTCCCTTTTGTGCAAGAAGTGATTGCTCACGAGCAGCCTTTTGCAGAACTCCTCTCTCACAGGAAGATCTGTGGGGTTACAAGAGAGCTTATTGCTGTATTGCTTCCCTGGAGCTCCACCTCAGCAGCACTGCTCACCTGGCCAAAGTCTGCAGCAAAGACGCAGTGCAGGAAGGAGAACTTGGTGCTACTGACTCACTTGGTGTCTTCTGCCTTTTCAGTGTCTTCCAAGAGGCTTGGTTCTGCTTCTGAGTCTAAAATCTTATGCTCTTTTCCTACTAAAAATAATCCTCTCCACCCATCCCCATAGTGAGCATACTAAGACAGCCATAGCTATTTCTCTAACCACATCTTTTTTCCTTACACAAAATAAATGTATTTTCAAAATCGTGGGCTCACAAATGGAATTATGGCAATACTTGCTTACAAAATTATTTTAAAAATAATCGTGAGCCTACATCTTTGTGGACTTTTGTGGACTACGAAAGATGCCCACACAGGATCTGAAAATAAATGTGGTTTGTTAGTATAGGCATGCATTTATGAATAAAAGTCTAGTTGTACAGATTCTGGCCAATACAGGTCAGTACCAGATAAACATTTCACATTTTAGCGTACGCACTGAAGTCATTGTTCAAAGTAATAACCTATCCTTTTAATAAACCATCCCCGTTACACAGAAATGCCTAAAGGTTTTCCAGTGTGCATCAGTCTTTTGAACATCACATAATGAATTTAATGTGAGAAAAGGAAAAGAAATGTACCTGTATGGATCCCTGCAAATTAAGCCAAACCTTGCTGCTCTGAGGCTACCATATAACTTGGCACCATATAACCAGATGAGGACAAAAATAGTTTCAGAGAAAATCTGATTTCTATCCATGTATTTACTACATTCTGAATTATATTGGCTTTCCTGAAATTATTCCAGTTAAGTAAATTATCTCAGAGGTTTCATGATTAAGCTAATGTGTTTCTAGGACCTTCATAGTGAACATGAGTTATGATACATGCATTAGTATATTATTCCTTGACTAGGTGTGATTTAGTAACCTCTACAGGAAAATAAAGGCAGAAAAAGTAAGAGATCAAGCTGTTGTTTTTTCCCATCTGATATCTTAGAAAGTAAGTCTTCAGAATATAGCCGTGGTGCTGAAGGAATTGACACTGAAAATTAAATTATATTCTCTTTCTGAATGGAAATATGTGGTGCTATCACCAGCGCTGTTTGTCTAATGACATGGAAAATTAAGGGGTTTAACCACTTGGTATCATTTAATGATGGCCTTTTCACAGCAGAGAGGGCATTGCTCTAGCTACAGAAATGGGAAAGAATGCCAAAGAATGCCAAGATAGACAGACCAACAGCATTGCTACAATGAAAAGAGCACCTTTTAATAGTCTAAACATTAAAAATGGTTGAAACCTTCGTGTCATTGGTCATTTAAACAAAAATAAAAAAGGAGCAAGACAACCTAGCAACATTACTAACGAAATAAAGCAAGATCCACAAATGCCCTTCCAGCCTTGGACTCTGGCCCATGGTTTTTTGGGAGTGCTGCCCAAAAGCTTTTGCTCTTGCAAGCATCTTCCCAGATTTATCAGTGACCAGTGTTCCCTCAGTGTCCATCGTGTCACTATGGTTGACATGCATGCGTGTCTACTGGGACTCCAGCTCCACTTAGACTGGTTTCCCTCCTGCCTGGCTAGACCAGGTTCTGACAAAAAGCCACCTTGCTTTTTGCTATGTAGGTCAGAGTGGCAATGGATGGCAATTTCCAAGGTGAGCAGGTCGACATGAGCAAATTGGAGAAGACAGACTCAAGTCTGCTCACTTCCTCTAAGCATCACTGAAATAATTAAAAATGTTGATCTCGTGGACCTGAGGTTGTCATGTAACAAAAGACTCATATTAATGTACTGCTATTGGTTGTAGCTGTTAATATACAAGATTACTCTTTGAACGATGCCTCCTGCCCTCGAACATCACATTTCAGGGCAGGGAGGCAGGAACCCAGCAGCTCACCACCGGGGCTCCCCGCTGTAATTCTGCCGTCGAGAAAAGCGGGGGCGACCTCTGGCCGAGCACCGGGCGCCGGGACGGGGAGAGGTTTGGAGGAAGACATCGAGAGGTGCCGGTGCCCTCAGAGCACCTCAGGGCCGAAGGGCAGGTCACCTCCAGGGGCGGATGGTGCCGCCCCGCTCTGTAAAACACGGGCTCGGTGGGCAGGACGGTCCCCGGGGCTCCCGAGCACAGGCTGGGCGCTGCCCCGGGCTGCTCGGGAGGGATCAGAGGCAGCCCGGGGCGGGAGCCCGGGGCTAGCGCGGAGGGACAGGCTCCCGGGGAAGGGAGGAAAAGCCCAAACCCGCAGCGCCGGGACAGGGATGGCGCACACGGCTCCTGCGCTCCCGGGGCATCGCGGAGCCCTCGTCCCGCCGGTGGGGAGGCAGCCCTGGGCGGGCAACCGGGGCTTCCACGTCGCTGTGGGTTTGTTACTCCGCTTTAAAATGCAAAGGCTCGTGGCATGATTCGCTTTCTGTTTACAGGTGCAGATGGGGAGAAGGCACACGTTTTCTTTCTCCGTGTGGTTTCCCCACCTTGAAAGCTGCGAGGGCAATCCGAGGAGGGAGAAAGGGGAAAGAGAAAAGGATTTCCCAGTTTCAGCATTCATCAGATTTACCCTGTCATTGCACTACAAGGTGCAGCGTGTGTCGAACATTACGAGCACGGGGCCATGCAAATGACACAGGCATGAAAGAGCCCTGGCAAGAATAAATCTGTCGATGTACAGATGTTCCCTATTAACGTTACTGTTCAGCCTTGGTGGTTACTGTGGGAAGACACCGGATTAAAAATTCCCATTGCCACCCCACCTCTGCTGAACCTTTCTCCCCACACCTCTTTGTCTTCGCTTAATTAGGTAGGATATAATACTCTCTTTTTCTCCTCCTCTGTCTTATTGAGACGTCTGCTCAGGCTCACGCCTTTAAACAGGAACGATATTGATCCCTCCTCCCCCTTCTGTCAATCCCGATTTGTCCCTTTTCCTGCTGAACAAACAATTAAGAACAGAAAGTACCGGGCGCCCGGTGGAACTTGTGATGCGCGGGCTCCCGCGGGGTCCCGGGAGCTGCGCGGCCCCGGACACCGGCCCGAGCCCTTAGCGGCGCTGGGCTCGGCACTGAGACAGGGCGGCGGGAGGCTGGGCTCGGGGAAAGGCATTTCGGACTGGGAGCTCGCTGCCGCTGGGCCCGGCCCCGGGCCCGTGTAACTTCTCCGCCGCGGAGAGCGGCGGTGGCGACGGCAGCCGGCGGGACGGACGGAGAGGACAGGCGGGAGCAAGCGCTCCTGCCCCGACCTGCTTGCGGCTGCCGCCGGCACCTGCCCCCTCCCCGCTCGGCTGCCCACCTCCGCCCGGAGGGAGCCCCGGTGCCCGGGCAGCGGCGGCGCAGCCACCCCGGGGGCGCTGCAGGCAGCGGGTCCCCGGTGCCGGTGCTGCCGCGCCGCCCCCCCGTGCCCCCTCCCCGCGGCCGGGGGGCGCTGGCCCGGGCAGTCCCCGGCAGCTCCGCGGCGCCCGGAGCCGCCGCGCTGCCCCCGGGCTATGAATAAAGCCGGGGCGGCCGTGGGGACAGGTACAGGTGCCCGTCTGCTGTGCGCAGGGCTACGCCGACGTCCCAGCCCGCCTCCTCCAGCGGGAGGGAAACAAAGACGGCGAGAGAGGCAGGGAGAGTTGCCTGTAAGTTTAGCGCCTTTCAGTCGTGACTCGCGGAGATAAATGATAGTTTGGAGGTGCGCGCAGTTAATCACCGCCACGGCTGCCGTACAGCGTGTGCAACCCGCAGATCATTAGGTTAAATGGAGGACATTCGTGTCCTTCCAGAATCAATGCAATTATTGTTGGCAACAAGGACAACAATTGGAGTGGCAGCACTAATTTTACTAACCTGCTATTAATTATGGTGTCCCCCACGCCCCAGACGGCGTTTATAACCTGCGGAAGCAAGCGGCGCTGGCTGCTTCTGTTTTAAAACGGGAAAAGTTGGAAGTGGAACGCCTGGTCGTGTCGGAAAGTGTTAATCAGTAGGAAAGAGTGTGATCAGTGGAACTATTCACTTGAGCGTCACTCTGGTACGGGGGGTTAGTGAAGTGGCTGCGGCGCCTGGGGACCGGAGGCTCCGTGCCGCGCCGCGCAGGTACCGCGCACTGAGACATGTCTGCGTTAGCTCCCCGCAGCTCCCTGCCTCGCCAGCCAGCGCAGACCGGAGCAGAGAAACCCCACCATGGCACAGCCATCGCTACCAGGGCTTAGCCGAAGCCTGGCGTGATCGCAGGTAAAAAATTTCTTCTTTTGGTGATGATGCTTGTCAGTGTGTGTGTGTCTGTGTCTGTGTGTGTGTGTGTGTGTGTGTGTGTGTGTGTGTGTGTGTGTGTGTGTGTGTAAGCGGGGGGTGGAGGGGAGCGGTGGGGCTTACCCCCCCCCCCGCCCCCCTTCTCCTTCGGAGCCTGCTTTAGCAGCAAGGCAGCTGAAAACGAACTGCTGGAGGGAAGAGAAACTATCCGTGATGAATCATTTGGCTTTGTGCAATCTTTACCTAGGACGGAGGGTAAATGTATTTTAACATACGTGTGTTATTTCTTGGGAAGGGGGTGTGGATATGGTATTCAGCGAGCACCAAGGTAAGGTACCGAGTCAAACTTTCTGGATTTTAAGTAGAACTTTAAAAGACAGAATTTGACCTTGCAAGCAGGAAAGTTTTGCCTTCGCAGGGAAGTAAGTTGAAGCTGTCGGGTGCCAGGGGGCTCAAAGGTGGTGGTGCCTGAATGCCTGCAGGTCTGCAGCACTGGGGGTACAGGAGCTGAGAAAGGAAATCTTATACAGTCTTTGCTTTGCTAGTGAAAGCGTAGTTGCGATGCTCTGCACCGAGTGGGTAAATGTGAGCATGTTGTGGGGTCCATCTATAGCCATAGAGCACCTGCCCAGGGTGCAGCGTTTACTTCTCTTGGTGAAAAGTTTGGGGTGTGTGTCTGGGTGTGGGGGTGTGTGTGTGTGTGTGTGTAGGTGTGCATGCAAGAGAGAGAGCGAGAGAAAGTGCTGGTTCCAGTTCCTAAGTGTGAAAAGTTAATAAATACAAAGAACAGAATGAGCATGTGAGGCCTTTCTGCTCTAATCTAGGTTGTTTGCCAAGAGGATTGGAGACTTACAAAATGAAAGCATTCAAACTGATAGCTTTGAACAACTGATTTTACGTGTAGTTGTAAACTGAGTAAATTAATTAGCAGTGCCTTCTTATGCAACTGTTCTGTTGGTCATCATGGCTCTGCCAATCCCAAGCCATGGCATTGGTTTGTGCAGGTCGGCAGCTGTCCCTCGATTCAAAATGCAGGAGGTGCAGTTACCCCTCAAATTAGCTCAGGGGGAAAAAAATCATATTTACTGTCAAATAGCAAGTTTATGGGAGCCAACCTACTTGAAAGTGGTGTAGGCTGCCCTCGGTTCCATGTCAGGTTCCAAATGGGCAACACATAGAGCTTCACAGCGTTTGTCAGGCGGTGTCAATGTTGCTTTAAGCCTGTAACATGAAAACAAAGCAAACTCGACTGAAAGAGCTCGCTAAAGTCTGTTTAGCCCATAAGCAAATTCCGTTGCTGAAATATTTCCAGGAGTGGCAATAACCCCTCCAAAAGAGAAGGCGATGAAAACGCAGATAGTAAGTGTAGCTGCATTAACTGCCTCTAGATCATGTCCCTGAAGACGTCCATCAAAGCCTGAGTCCTGAAGAGGTTCTGCTTTACCTGCTGTGGCCTGTTCCAGCATCACTCTCTTTCATTCTCATTCCATGTTTTTACAATAAAACTTGTATGAGCATTGGCTCCAGGTTCTCAGAGGAAAAGCTCATAACCCAGGGAGAAAGACCTGGCTGGGCTTTGGATGGGAAATACCTGCTCTCCTGAGTGTGCAGGCTGGTTCTGACCAGAGGGGAACTCTCCAGCGTTTCCTATTGATTGCGATGGGTTTCCTTGCTCAAACTTTGGAGAAAGCTGTGTGTGTTTCTTTCTCGAAAGCTGCATGGTACAGGAAAGGGGCTTTGACGAGGATCAATTTTTATTGCACAGCAAAGACTTGCATTTTCCAAATGCTTAAGGATATAGCCCACAGCATTAAGAGTCTTTGCTTGGATTTGAACAGTGTTACGTTGTTTATGTGCAAGAACCACAAAGGTTATTTTAAATCATCGTGGGGCTTAATGCATGTTTGTGCTCTGGCACCAAAAATTCAAGATGAAATATAAATGTGTTGAGTTTCTTATCAACAAAGGGCCATTATTTGTAGACTGTAAGTGAAACAAGACATCAGCAGTGGGGGAGGACGTAATGTCAGCTTTCAGCGTTTAAGTGTTTAAGGTTATTAAGTTTTTTTGTCGCTTTTTCTTTTTGTTTGTTTGTTTTGGTGGGGTTTTTTTAATGACTGCTTTCTAGGGAATACAGATTGGAACTGACACAAAGCTGAGCGGGGGTAAGTAATAGAACAGGCAGGCTGCAAAGAAAAATGACAAATAATTATCATGATTAATACAGGAAAGTTCAGTGCGAAAATGGGCACCAGAGTATTTGCATGGTGCAGTGAAAGACAACTGTGATATATAAATAGACAAGGACTATAAATATTGAATTTCTCCTTGTATTTTAAAGTTTAATAGACTCATCTAAATATCAAAACCTGTAGTGTATTGTTGGCCACTGCAGAGTTGACATATGCAGTGGGAAAAAAAAAAAAAAAACAAAAAAAAAAAACAAAAACCACCAAATAAACCACAACTTCAGTACATTTCCCAAATTGTAACCTGAAAACTGGGAGGACTTCTTCAGGCAGTTCTCCAGCTCTCCCAGCTAATTATAGTGCTTTACACCGAGCCGCTCTTGAGATAAGTACAACTATTTTCTTCCCTAGCACCGGTGAGTTTTATTCCGGAGCTTAAACAAACATCCCCCAGCGCAATGGGCACAGGAGGCAGAGGGAGCAGCACGGAACACTGCGTGCAGACCATTGTGTAAACACTGGGTGTCTTTTCTTCCCAAACAATGCAAGAGTCCGTCAACACTCCGCACAGAAGGAAGCTGCTGGTACTGAGTCGCTAAAAGTACCCTTATACTTTGGCAGCACCAGGGTATAATGCAGGAGGAGGAACAGAGAAGCCCTTCTATAAAAGAAACCCAATGGCAAAGTTATTAATATTCTCAGAAATCAAAAGGAATTAGCATTACAGGTGAGGAAAGAAAAAGCACTTTCTTCCCATCCAAAAATCAATACAGAATTCCAAACCGATTATTTATGTCATTTGATTCCCTTTCTTTATACGTTTCTCCCGGCTACAGATACTGAGCTGTCAGGATAATTTGCATGTACTGTATCTGATATATTTTATTTGCAAACACTCTAAAGCGCCATAAAACGCCTCTTGTTGTAGTCTAACTCGATCTGAGAACTAGTATTTTCATCTGTAAATTAAAGCAATTACGCAGCAGATATTATATTATGTGTACTGTGGTCTCCAGATAGTCATCAATCACCCTCAATCGAGCTGTCAGTGTGGGCAGATTCGTTTCTGGGAGGCAGTCTTCCAGCTGGGGAGAAGAAGAGAATATCATCATTAATTAGAGTGTGACCCTGGGGCTATTCACATGTCTGAACCCAGGAATCTCTCTGAGCAAGTCTGCACACCATGGAGCAGCGCTCGGCTGCAGCAGCAGCCCAGCTTCAGCCTCGGAGCTGGCTCCTCCGCTTCCTCGGTGCTGCCGGGGGCTGCCTGCTCGCCCTGCTCGGCGGAACCGGCCGTCGGGGAGAGGTGCTGGGGCTGCAGCATCTTCCCCCACGGCCCGTTCCCTCCGAGCGTGCAGCACAGGGGGGCTGCCTGCTTGTGTGAGAGGGGTCCCGGACCCCCAGAGGGCAGGCAGGCTGATGGCAGCGGTGGGATGGGTCGGGTAGAAGGGGGTGTTGGAAGTTTGAGATGCGATCAAAGTCGTTCTAACGTGAAAAGTCACATTTTTCCATCATTCCCCGGAAGACGCTTGTAGGGCTTTCTACCTGTAATCACACGCCTGGAATAAAAGCCGAAGAGAAAAGCAGGATTGCTTATCTTGTGCTTTATTGTCAGCCTTAGCGCTAATTTTAACTGTTGATTAAATCTTAAATGAAGACTCAGTCGTGTGTCCCTTCATATGTCTTGTTTGTAATTGAGACTAATTATTACTGTGGGGTGGGAAGAAGCAGCTGCTCATTAATTAATTTCTAATTAAAAGTGCTTACTAGCCTTTCAGTGACTAAGGAGGGTGGGGAAAATAGCTGATACAACATTGATCCTTCAGATTAAAAACATTCATTTCCTTCCCTTGCCCGCAGAAATATATGTGTTGCAAGCAGGCGTTGCCGCTACCCAAGAGCTTACCAAACTTTTCGCTCCTGTTAGGCAGGTTGAAGCCGATGCTGGAGAGTCTATTTTCCACAGGAGGGGAAAGATTCCCGAAAATGAGTGTTAAACTTACAGGCAGGTTAATTTGAGTAGGTTCTGCGTGACGTCAGAGGCTCGGCTCTTTTAAAACAGCGTGGTTGTGAGCTGATGCATTTGTATCACTTTTCTTCTTCCCACCTTTTATTTTTCCGTGGGTGCAAAGTATTTATTTTTGCCGTCACGTCTGCCAGCCTTGGAGCCTACATGTAACAATTATTTCTGTGTCGTAGCTGTAGCGGGAAAGGTGCTAAAATCGCCGTATATATTTAAAAGAGAAAAAAAAAAAGTTTAAGTTTTCATGTAAATAAATTAAATGTGGTTTTCTGCTTCGTCCTATAAGCATCTAGGGACCTGTGGTTACCAATCAATTGGTACAACAGAGCAGAGCCAGGCTGCAATAGCGTGCAGATCAGACGCCTCGCCTTGTTTCTAGATAACTGGGAGCCTCTGTACCATGTCCTATCCTCAGTTTGGCTACCCTTACTCCTCAGCACCCCAGGTAAGAGTTTTTGCCTACCAACGTTAATTGATTGAATTTCAGTCCTTATGGATGCCTTCTGTCCGGGATGAGGGCGGCAGCGATCCTCTCCCGCGTGCGGTAGCGGCAGAGCAAATGCTCGCTCCGCAGCTTTCCAAGATGACCAAGTCCTGTGTCGGGCACCAGTTTTAAAATGGGAAGAAACATGCGGGATTTAGGGTATTTGAGGGTGATAAAGACGCGTGGGAGATGATTACAGAGGTGAGAGAGGTGAGAAGGGGAGCTAGAGATCCCCAACCCCCACCCCTCCCTTTTTTTTTTCTCTTTCACGATTAAATTCACAGTTTATCAATTAAACATGGACGTACGGAGGTCCGGCCCGTAGAAACAGAATGGGATATTCTAAACCAGCAGGTTAATAACAGATGCGTGCGTGGCTGCTACAAATCTGCAGTCAAAATAAATATGCATGAATGACTTCGAAAAAAAGGTTTAAAACGCAGATGGGAATCATTGTGCTGCAAGAGGAGAAAACGGTGTAAACCCCAGTCTTGTGAAAACACCCCAGGAAAGGTTAGCTTTTAAATGCAGAGGGCCTGAGGAATGTCTTATAGAGGATTAAACACCCACAGTCACGGGGCGTTTGGCTGTTGTTGTGGAGTCGTTTCAAAAAACTGATAAAATACTCGCACCTCTGCTCTTCTCCAGAGCGTTTCTATCACGATTGAAGTAAAATACGGCAGGGGAGGGAGGAGGGCGGGCGACACCTCAAAGCCACGACCTGATTTAAAAAACAAAAGAAAACAAACCTAAACAAAAACCCACCAAACCCACACACTCTAAAAACAACCGAACCCAAACTTGGTGACACTTTGGGAAATTCCCCCCACCCCGCCCTCAGCGCCGCTCTCTTTCCCCGCAGTTCCTGATGAGCACCAACTCCCTGACGACCTGCTGCGAGACCAGCAGCCGGACGCTGGCCGAGACGGGGGCGGCCGCCTCGGCGCAGACCCCCGTGTACTGCCCGGTGTACGAGAGCCGCCTGCTCGCCACCGCCCGACACGAGCTCAACTCCGCCGCCGCCCTGGGCGTCTACGGCGGGCCCTACGCCGGGCCCCAGGGCTATGGGAACTACGTGACCTACGGTACCGAGGCTCCCGCCTTCTACTCCTTGGTAAGCAGCCCCGGGGATGCTCGCTCCCTCCCGCTCTCCCCGTGCCCCCGGGGCGAGGCCGCTCGGCGGGACCCGCTCCCCGGGCGGGGCAGCCCCGGTGGATCCCCTCCGCCCGGGGGTTCCCCTCCGCCCCAGGGGATCCCCCCCGCCCCGCCGTGCCGCTCGGCTCCCCGCGTCCATCCCCGCGGTCAGCAGCTGCTCCAGCCCGGCGCTCGCTCCTCCCGGTAACGCAATTAAAAGTCGCGCCTGACGAGCTGGCGGCAGAGTGCGGAGGGCCCGTCCGGGAGGGCAGTTTCGGCCGACCCAGACTCAGGCTTGCAAACAAAATGATGCGCTCTTCCCATACAGCCTTTTTTCCCTTTCCTTTTCCTTTTCTTTTTTTTTTTTTTTTTTTTTTTTTCCTTTTTCCCCCTGCACCGTAACAGCGCGAGTTAATGTCCCCATGGATGTGTCCGGGCCCCGGCAGGTCCGTCGCGCCGCTGCGGGGCGGGGAGCGGGGAGCGGGCGGCGGGGCCGGGCTCTGCCGGCGGCGGGGGCTGAGGGCGGCGGGCGGCGTCTCTTGCAGAACAGTTTGGATGCGAAGGACGGCGGCGGCTCTGCGCATGCGGGCATCGCCCCGGCGGCTGCCTACTACCCCTACGATCACACCCTCAGCCAGTACCAGTACGACAGGTAAGCGCCATCCCCACCCCGACCCGCTCGCTGCCCTCCCCGCCCCGCCCCGCCCCGCCAACCTGCCTCCTCGCCGCCCAGCATCTCCCGGCCCCAGCCGTGTCTTCTCCCCCTCCCCACACCGACACGGGGTCCTCCGCCCCCCGGGCGGGCGGTAGAGCGGGGGGAAATCCCTCTTAACCGGGGCGGTAATAATCTTTCCCTGCGCGGAGTCAGGCTTGGGCATCCCGTGTATATTTATTAGTTTTAAACCAGCGCAAACCCCCTTACACACCGTTCCCAGCTCAGAGGCCCATTGGGCGCCAGTGACCTTTCCTGGAGGATGTGCATTAAATATTCAGTCGCAGCCCAGTGTCATCTGCGTTAGGTTCCTACAATTTCAGGAACAAAAGGGTAGAGGAGATTACTAATAAAAGGAGTAAGAGGAAATATATTTCTATTAACACTTACACCCTGGGGTCACTCAGATGAATTTTGTCCAGGGAGGACTAATAAAACGAGAGGAAAGTGCTATTTCTGTGAGTTTGCAAGCTGCTAGGATTTTCCTGCTGCCCCAGATGTTGACATTGACTTTACCGCAAATAAAAGCAGGCGATTCCTTCCCTCTTTCCGCCACCACCGCCAAGGTAGAGCGGAAATTTGCATCGCCAGCTGCTGCTGCTGGCTGAACCCTTCCTTCTTGCTTTCCCTCCTCGGCCTGTATTCTCTAGGCTGGTCCCCCGCATAAAGCTGAGCTGTCCACATCCCTCCTAAAACCGATCTGTCCTCATGCATCTCCTCACCCTCCGGGAGGTGCCGCAGACAAGCGGGCCCGGGCTCTGGGACCCCGCGCCGGGCAGGTGCGCGGGAGGCGAGAGCAGGGTGTCACATCCCGAGGGATCCCCTGTGCCTGCAGGTACGGGACGATGGACGGCGGGACGCGGAGAAAAAACGCCACCCGAGAGACAACCAGCACGCTGAAGGCCTGGCTGCAGGAGCACCGCAAGAACCCCTACCCCACCAAGGGCGAGAAGATCATGCTGGCCATCATCACCAAGATGACCCTCACCCAGGTGTCCACCTGGTTCGCCAACGCCCGCCGGCGGCTCAAGAAGGAGAACAAGATGACCTGGCCCCCGCGGAACAAGTGCTCTGACGAGAAGCGGCCCTACGAGGAAGAGGAGGAGGAGGAGGAGGAGGGCTCGCAGGAAGAGGCGATGAAGAGCGGGAAAGCCGAGGGTACCCTGCTAAAAGCAGGCACTTAGCGGTGCGGCCGCGGGGGCTCGGCCGGCAGCTCGCCCCCGGGGCGGGCCTCGCTGGTGGGGGCGGCCGCGGGCCTCGCTGGTGGGGGCGGCCGCGGGGCAGCGCGGCGCCCACAGTGACCGTGTGTCTTGTTTTTGCTGTCCCTTCCCCCGCCCCCGCCCCGCAGAACCCACGGGCAAGGAGGAGAAGGAGCTGGAGCTCAGCGACCTGGAGGACTTGGACGCCGCCGAGTCGGAGAGCTCGGAGTGCGAGCTGAGGCGGCCCTTCCCGCACCCGCTGCCGCTGCCGGGAGCCAGCCACCCGCCGCGGGCCGAGCTCCCCGCCAAGATGCCGCCGCCCGCCGCCTCCGGGGAGGAGGAGGAGGAGGAGGAGGCGGCGGCGGCAGAGCGGGCGCGGAGCTGCCTGAAGACGGCGGCGGACGAGTGCGGCCCCGACCCGCTGGGCGCTCGGCAGCGCGGCTGCGAGTCCAAGATGTGCTTCCAGCAGGGGCAGCAGCTGCTGGAGGCGAAGCCCAGGATTTGGTCCCTGGCGCACACTGCCACCTCCCTCAACCAGGCCGAGTACCCCTCCTGCATGCTGAAAAGGCCGGGGGGCTCGGCCGCCGCCGCCGCTCCCGCCCCGGTCAGCGTCATCGACAGGCACCAGGATTCGCCGGTCACCAACCTCAGGAACTGGGTGGACGGGGTGTTTCACGACCCCCTGTTCAGGCACAGTACTTTAAACCAAGCCCTGAGCAACACAACAGTTTCCTGGGCTACCACCAAAGGAGCCATTCTGGAAACGGGCGCCTTGGGACGCGCGGTGGGGAACGGCGCCAATGTGCTCAAGGGGCAGCTCTCAAACCTGGCCCACCATGACTCAAACAAAGAGTTTCTGGCGTTTCCCAAATCAGGAAGCAAAATGTTTTGTTCCTAACAGGCCCGCCGAGGGGCAAAAGACTTTCTAACGCTTGAAGAGTCAGCTACACTGAAAAGAGACTTGCGAGAGTTTAAATTTAAATATAAAACTTTTTCTTCCTTTTTTTTTTTTTTTTTTTTTTTTTTTAACAAACAACATAAACGAGGATTTAAAGTTCAGTTTGCTCAGTTCAACGGAAAGACTTTGCTCATTGCTATTCCGAACATTTTCTCCTGGCTGCGACTTTAAGGGATCAATGTCGTGAAAGTTATTTAATTCCATGTCCAAAAAGCACGTACTATAGTGTAGACCTACTTAAAAAGTTTACATCCGAAAGTTTACAAATGGGAAATTTTAATTCAGATTTAATTTAAGGCATGCCGATATTAGTTATAAAGACTTTTCGAGAGTTTTTCCTCCTGATTTCATTGTTAGCATATAACTCACAAACAGCACTTCTACTAAGTTTACACCTACTGCACAAATTTATCTTGACAAAAAAAAAAAAAAAAAAAAAAAAAAGAATATGTTAAAAGGTATGCTCACTCCAATAAATTGTCTGTTTCAGAGGTAACACAAGTGGTGGCGTTTTGCATCGGGCAACAAACAACTTCCGTGTTTCAAATTCCCCCTCGGAGGCGATCCCGGTAATTCCAAGGACTGTCAACAGGCTGCCGGGAGAGGGGAAGAGCTGAGCGCAGCGCTGCCGCGGGACTGAGGACGGAGCCCGGGAGGCGCGCTGCGCGCAGAGGGATGCTGGCTGCGCTCCGCGGGGCAGCGCCGGGCCCCGGCCGCCTCCCGGGCCGACAGCGGGGGCTCCGGCTGCCCGCAGAGGCCCGGGGGGCTGGAGCATCCCCCCTTCCCCCTCCCCTCCTTCCCGAGCCGCGGACGGGCTGGGGTCGGCCCCCAAGGGCCGGGCTCTGCCGCGGCGTCGCCTCCGCCGTGCGCGGAGCAATTGATTCACATGGAAAATTTGATCTTTTAAAGAACCGTTTTAGCTTTCCAGCTCCTCTGCCAGTGCGGAGAATCGCTGATCCGCCATGAATATTTCAGCACTTCAGTACAGATGCTTTACCGTTTTGACATTAAATAGAGTGCAGCCAACAAAAAGAGAAAGGGAGGAAGAGCGCTCTCGACGTGTGATTCAGGAGCACTCGCAGCCAATTTACCACTTAGATAACAGGCGCTTAAAAGATTTCATTTCCTTCCCCGGAATGGGAGCAAGCTTTACTGATCCCCGGACCGGGAGAGAGGGAGAACTGCTGGAAAAGAAACTGCGGGGCAATAATAGATCCCGGCTTACCCGAGCCGGCCTAAAACCCCTGAACTTCGGCACCCGGCGCGGCGGGGAAGAACCGAGAGCACTCGAAGGACCAAAGTGACATCGGGACAAGCAGAAGAGCCTGCCTTGCCTCCCAGCATGTTCGCCCATCCCACCCCAGCGGCTCCCCGTCGGTCCACCCCGCTTCACAATAAATAAATAAATAAGAGTACAATGAAGGGGGGAAATACATAAAGGCAACTATAAACGCAACCGAGAAAACACTCAGCCAAAATAGAACATACTCCAGCCTGCGAAGTTTCTAGCGAGACCTGTTAGTGCAAAGACTGAATAAAGGAATCCAGGTGCGGAGATCAGATCAAGCCCTTCCCCTCTCTGCGAGCAGCCGTAATTGGATTGTATCCAGTCATATTCCCTGTCATTGTATTGACTTTCGCTCTCTTGGATGATATTATCGAGATCACTGAACCCCTCTGCTGATCTGGCTGTCAAAAGGCTCAGACAGGAGCCCCCGGCCTGGAAAACGTGCATCAGCCGAGATAATTTGAAGTGAAATTTTCATTTTGACAGTAAACCCCTCAATTTCTAAAGGCTCTGCACCCGGAGAGCTCGGTGGCAGGGGGAGGCTTTACAGAAAGCCCACGTCTTAAACTGAAAAGGGCAAAAGAACTCGAATTAGTTGTAATAGATAAAAGGGCAAAAATAAAGAGTCAAGGGTACTTGACAGTAATAGCGAAAGTGGAGTCTCGGGGGAGCCGCGATCTGAGCTAAAGGCTGGGCCGGCAGGAATTTTAATGCAGCCGGGGCGGCCGGCGAGCTTTGCCTCTGAAACCCTTTAGACAAAGCAAATTATTTTCAGCCAAACTAAAGAGTCGGGGGTGAAGGAGGCGAGGGAGAGGGAAGGGGAGAAAGGCTGCCCTCCAACCATTGGTAGAGTCAAGCGGGATGGGGCATAAACCCCTCTGAGCGCTGCGAGGGTGGTGTTAAAGCGGGGAGGTTTGTCGTGCCAGCCTTGCTGGATGCGCAGGGACCGGAGGGGACACGGGGGCTCCCGGTGGGCTGCGGTTTCCATGCGACAGAGGCTCTGTGGAGTGCAAGGGGACTCCATTCTTTTTCCTAACACAGCGACAGCCGAGTGTGTGTGTGTGGATTCTGTGTGTCTGCGTGCAAGGAGAGGTCTCGTCCCCCGATCAGCCAAATCTCTCTCAGCCTGGAAAGCTCTCTGACTTTGGGGAACGCCGGCCCCCGCTGGCTTCCCTGGGCTGGCTCTCTGCGGGTGGCCCCTCAAGCCATATAAGTCATTTTACAAGTCATTGCTGGCCGGCTTTGGCAAGGTCCAGGATCCAGTTCGGACACCCCGCTGTTTGGAAGGCAGCACTCTCCCCTCTGCCCCCCCCTCCCCTCCTCCGGACTTAAAATGAAGGTGATAACGCTGTGGGCAAAGCACAGGCACACTGAAATACCAGAAGCGGATAGCTTCTGAAATACCAAAAGAAAAGCGGATCAACGCTTTATCCCTTCATTTTCGTGTTATTGTTGTTATAAAACAAGTTTGAGTAAGTTTATGACTGCTGTATAACAAGAGCGGGGCTCTCCAGACCAGGGAACCGGCAGTATCTCGGGTGTGGTAAATCTGTGTGTACTCACACCAAAACATTGCCCATCCTGAGAGGAGACCGTGTCAGTCAAGGGGGAGGGAGAAGAGTTTCTTGCATTAGTACACAAACCTTATGACTTAGATCAGCCATGAAATGCAGAGGTCTTTCAAAAGGGTTGAGGTTCTTGTAGATTGGTTGTTTTGATTTTTTTTTTTTTTTTTTTTTTTTACTATGAACAAAAGAATGTGAGAAATTAATTTTGCCATTTGATTCAATAGCACAAGTCAAAGATCAGGTTCTGCTGCTTTAGAGAAAGCTGCAGGGCTGAAAGGGAAAGCCGTGCAGCTCGTATGTCTGTACAAAGCAGAAATATAAAGGCAGACTGAGAAAGAGGAGGGGAAAAAAATCATAGAGAAACGTCTTGAAACTGAGAGACTCTAAATCATTCAGCCATGGCAAATTCAAACACACAAAGGAGGGGATGCTAAATTAACAGTGCTTTTTACATAGAGCCCAAATAAAACTGTAATCAGCGACGCGTTACTTTTCATTAAGCGAGTTTGACAGGAGCATATTCAGCCTCGACAAGGGAACAGCAGCGAAGAAATATACGGCTCTCCCAGCTCGAGTCATAAGATAATTCCTTAAGCTCCATTAACAACTCTTAGCCGCAGGAAATGGGCTCCCTGAAAACATCTCCAAATCTAAAAGCTTTATCGACCTCTCAAACCTCTGCTGATGGTTCTATTTTTTAAAAAAACTTAGAGGCGAGACGTCCAGCAAGGTAATAGACTTTGACACAACACCTTCTTAACTAGAGAGAGAGAGGCAGAGAAAACGAGACCTTAAATGATATTTAAAAGGCAGCCAATTAAGATTTAAAATGATTGTCTCCTGAGATTATGCATGCGATTTGTGTCATCTACTTTTTTTTTTCCCAGACATGCATGCAAAATTGCAACGGGGCATATTGCCTGTTCCTTAAATGATGATGATGATGATGCTAATAATAATAGAAGAAACAGTAGCAATTAACAATCTGTAACTATCTCACATAATTGCAAATGATGATCCAGGAAAGGGCTAGCATTTAGGTAATCTGATTATCGAGCACCTTGCAACAGCCATCTTATTTATAGGTGTCTAATTAAAAGACAGATAGATGAAAGGATTCACACATTATCCGCTAATGTTCGGGAGCACATTTCTTTTCATCCTGAGTGAATATTTGACTATTAAAAAAATGTCATTAATTTATAGTCAAACAACTCAGTGTAGCATCTCCTTCCCACTAGCCACATGGTAAAGTGTCCAAGAAGATTTTGTCTTGGCAAGACTGAGTATATATTTTTAAGATATAATGGTTCAGAAAGATACTCTGACTTACTACAAGTTTTTTTGCTACACGTTTGCCTTTTCCATTTAAATCTGACCTTCACATAATATGAAGGCTTGCGTGTGTGAAAGTGTATCCAGTTAAATGCCAAGAAAAGAGTTAATGCTCACATTGTACCATTTCATGCAGAAATTCCGTAAAATACAAGAAAATATTATAACTTGCTGATTTTGTGAGAGATCAGAAATTGTTGCAGAGAGTGTGATTTCTAGATGAATGAGGTGAAAAAAGACAAACACCACTGTGTTTTGGCCAAAGGTCAGAGTGTTTTGGTCCCCACTTTGATGAAGTTAGTTCTGTCTATGAAGCAATGAGCTTGACTCTGAGTCCTGTGTCCCTTGAGGGCTGACCATGCTTTTTTCATTTAAAAAATGAAGGAATGCTAACAGACAAATTATACATTTTTTATTTGCATGGGAAAAAAAAAAAAAAAAAAAAAAGTAATAATTGTGGTGGCTCTTAAAGAGGAAGCTATTTTTAATCTAATACCTAATGGTCAAAACACCAGTCCTGAAATGTGACGTCTGGCATGTTTCAACTCACATTTACTGTCAAAAAGTCTATGAGGTGCTTAGGACTTGTGGGAAGCGTTCTCTTCATACTCCTTGTGTAATGACATCACTGCAGATGATAATCCTCAATTTGTAGGCCCCCTCAAAAGGCAGTCTTAATATACACACCAGCTATATGTGTATGATTAATGCATAAATCATTGGTCCCCTGTACCATATCACTATATAGCAAAACCTGAATTTGCCCTAGAACTTGAAGGCACATTTCACATAACCTGAAGAACCAAGGGAAGAGGAAATGCTTGGGAACAATTCAAAAGCAAATGATGGTAATTGCTTCCCAGTGTGCCCCCACTCCAATGAGAAATGGGACTGTTTTCAGGGAGGAGAGAAAGAAGCCTCCATGCGACCTAGAGAGTGCAAGCCCTGCTGGTATCCTGCTTCCCACAGTGGGGAATGTGGTCTGGGCATGAGAACAGTGATTGACCTACTTACAGTGCTCAAGAGCTATTTCTTGTCCATCCTAGTTTAAGGAAAGCAAGAAAATGAAGGAAATATATTGAAGGAAAGTGTTCTCTTAATGTTTCTGGGGTTTTTTTTCCTGACATTAAAAAATGCTTTTATTTATTCATTTGGCTAGACAAAAGTGAGGGCATAAAAATCTTTTTCTTCTCAGTTTTACCTCCATTTCCTTTCTCCAAATCAGTATGTCATTATTTAAATTTTGAAATGAATTTTTGGTAGTAGTTGGTGAGTATTTTTTCAGTAGTTTATGTTGAATCATAACCAGGTCATTTTTCAAAGACTACCTCAGAAATCTGTCTGAAATACTGCAAAGAATGATGGTGGCAATGAAATGGAACCAAGGAAACAACTACTTTCAACAGTATTTCTTTAGTTTATACTACTCATAAAAATACGGCTGCCTTCCAGTTTTGTCAAATCAAACTTTCTCTGCTGTAATAGAGATTAAATGACACCAGTGTTAGTAAGCCTATTGTTTCAACTTTTTAATCCATTTCATTCTAGTTTTTCCTTCCTTCCTTCCTTCCTTCCTTCCTTCCTTCCTTCCTTCCTTCCTTCCTTCCTTCCTTCCTTCCTTCCTTCCTTCCTTCCTTCCTTCCTTCCTTCCTTCCTTCCTTCCTGTTCCTCACTTAAAGGAGCAATCTCATAATCTTACAGGTAAAGGCTGAACCAGCCTGGACAGTTTTGTAGTCTGTTTGCCACAGGTAGGTTTGACATGCAGTAGCTGAAATAAATAACAACCAAAAAAATAGTGTATCCAGGTTGATTTTACTGGGGAAGTAAGGTGAGAAAGTCCCACCATGCCAGAAGGCTGGAGAAAAAGAAGCAGAGGATGGGAAATAATTGTGGTAGGAATTGAAGGGATCTAAAGTCCATGTGTCAACCCAGTACTGATTTCTGCCTTCGTTTACACCAAACTTAACTGGCTTCAACTCAGACTAGCTTCACTGGACCTTCTCCTTATTTATGATACCATGTCAGATGCAGGAAGGATCCTTGTGTGTGAAGGGGAAACCCCTGCTGACACAGCTCCTGCATGTAAATTTGGGGGTTAACAACACTCACAAAGTACATGAGTACATGAGTGGAACCTCACAGTATGTAATGGGTTTAGACTAAGATACATAAATGGAATGCTTTTGTGAAGCTGGCCAGTTCATGTTATGTTACTTCTGTATTAAATTGAAGCAAATAGAGTCAACAAAAGTGGAGGCCAGAAGTCAGATTCTCAAACTAATTTCCAGGTTTAGTGTCAAACATTTCCACTAAGCCCCTTTTCTCTGACAGTAACACAATAGAGAGAAACATCAAGAGTTTTCATCTTCCCATCTGGAGGAACACAAATCTTCTCTTGGGTGACAGAACAGTTCTTCTCCTCTTTGCTGCCACATGACCTAGTCTGTAAAATATCTTCTAATACAACTATTCCCTTGCTATGCACAAATCTTTGCTACTGCTCTTCCTTTGCTCAAATTTTTCTTTTTTAGGAGAAGTGATGAAAAAAGGAAGAAAAATCAGGTAGGAAAAAATGTCCTTCACTTGAACCTGTACTCACAGATGCAAGCTTGTGCCTACCACTGTGGATGGGAGGCATTGTTAGTACTGGGCTGAATTCTGCAATTTTGAGCAACCATGTAAGAAAACAAAAGTAATCCTGGAAACAACCACAACACATCCGTTCCACACATTCACTACATTTAATGAAAGAAACTTTGCCAAGATCCTAAAATAAGACTTTCAAATTGAAATGAAAAAAACTCAAATTATAATAAAAAATAAAAAGCTCAAATAATAATTTACTAACAAAAAAAAAAAAAAATAGCAAGAGAGAGAGCCAATTTTGCAAGTTGTCTGAAGAGGAAGGAACTTAAAATACTTAACTGATTCTGAGGAATGAGGTTTGTTCCATGGTAAGAGCAAAACAAAAGGGCACAAAATCCTGATCACAAATCAATAGATGAACAAGATGCACACCATATCTCATCTTATTCTGTTGTGAATCTCCATTACAAAAAAGAAACAGCTGAAAAGCAAAGACAGAAACTGAATTGTACATCAAGAAAGCATCCTAGTTGCTGGAAGTGACTGATAGAAATCTGGGAGAATGAGTCTGCACATGAGTAAGAACAAAGCAAACAATAAGCAGATAACACTTCAGCCTCTTGAAACATATCCATCAATGCTTCCTGCAAACACCAAACTCCTGCTTTTGGAAAGGCTTTAATTAACTGTGCATAGATTATTCCTTCATGCTATCCTTCTCCAATTGATAACAATTTAAAAAATTTGATGCATGTAGAGCATGATACCTGTAGAACTAATATACAGCTGCCACTATTTCAAAACTATAATTTCTTAATCCTGAAGAGTATAACTGAGCCAATGATATCACTGAAAATGCCCAGTTTTTGATCCAGGCCAACAGTACTATAATATCAGTCTGCAAACCAGAGTCACACTGCATGGGAGAATCAGCCTGTTTACCTACTGTTCTGATCAGCCTGGTAAAGGGGTGGTTTGGGCTGAATTTTAGCCCTGTGCTCTGCCTTTCAGAGTTATCTCCCAAGCTGAATATAGCTGTGTCAACATCCCAAGCTCTTCACAACCTAACTTCAGGCCTGAATGCTGAAGAATGAAAAGGTTTGTTGCACTTGGGTGTGAGGGACCCAGAGGCTGGGGACAGTGTGATGAGTCTTGGAGTCTTCTCAGTGCTGCTGCCAGGATTGCTGGAGAAAGGATGCAGCCAATCCTTGACAGACTGTGAGAAGCTGCTGACATCTCAAATCCCAGTGGTAGGGCACATGGGGACAGAGTGGATCAGGGACATTTCATTTTGTGATGCATCACTCACAGGACAGTGGTGAAATGCAATGTTCTGTTCACTGGAAGCGTGTTCCCAAATTTGATATGAAGTCAGCTGAGCACAGGAAGGGATTCTGCAGACCAAGGAATAGCAGCAGCCTGTTTTTCCCAGTGGGTGGCTGTTCTGTGAGGCTATGTGTTTGGGAAAGGTAGAGATGAAGAAGGGCTTTTGCAAAGATAACTGCAGAGAATCCTCCATCGGGCACACCTCATTTCAGCTGCAATGCTCCTGGGGGTTGTTTTTAGGCAGCTGGCACTGTAGATGGCCAGGAGAATGGGATAGGAAGTATGGTAACAGAGCTGTGATGGCTGCTGTCACTGAGGTAGCTGACTGGCAGACTGATAGCTCTACAAATAGGGCAACACTAAGAAAAAGATATATGGAAGTGTTTTATTTTCATTCCATAGCCTTGAACTACCATAAGTTCTTCAGGCACTGAGATGTGAGGAGACAAGATTCTCAGTCTTCCTCTGGACTTGTCCTGATTAATGCTGTGCCAGAAGGAAGTAATATATTAATTGTTTGAGATCTGGAAAAGAAGTTCCTGACTTTGCATATGTTACCAAAACTGAGTCAGATAATGCAGTCTTAAAGGCAGGCTTTGGCACATTTCTAACCAGTGAGACTTCCTGAACCAAAGAGGGATGTGTGGCCATGATTATTGCATCCAGCTTCCAAAAAGGATCCTCCTTCTTCAAAGCCAGAGCAAAGAGACTGAATCCACTCCACATGAAGATTCAAGTGTGTTGTAAAAACCAAAGGTACTTTACTGTGTACCCCATGTCACCAAATATTTTTGTGGCAACAGCAAGATTAATTTAAGATTGAGTATTTTCAGTGACTACACTCTGCAAAAACACAATATATGCTCTTAATCAGTAACACGTTATCTAACAGCTTCAGCAATGACAGGCTGCCACATGTGTTGGGGGTTTTGATTAAAGGCTGGGCAATTCTCTGAGAAATGGGAGTTAATCACTTTGGACCAGTTTGCTATCCCCACTTCACAGCTGTTTCTGCAGCATGTTTCACTCTATGCTGCTGCTGAACTGTGAAGTGGTTAAGCAGGTTCTTTATCCTTCTAGATCTGGGCCTTGACACTTGCATAAATAATACTGGTGAAAAAGCTTTGCTCAGACCAGACGAGGGCTTCCCATCCCTCTTTTCTTCCTCTGCAAGGTCCTGAAGATTCTGGTTGAAGAAATTGGCAATTACAAAAACCATATTGATATTAAATTTGCTTTAGAAGCCTGGAACTTCAGTATTTTGTTCCTCTAGAATGCTGATTCCTCCTATCTTTTGTACTTGCCCACTGGGTCTTGCCCCTGCCCATTTGAAGTGCACAGAAAGAAACAAGGATCACAGAATCTGCTCCCTCTCACTGTGACCCATCATACATGTAGTTTGCTTTAACTGAGCTGGACTGAACTTGTCCACCAGGTAGATACATGAATGCCAGTCATGATCTATGCTGCTTTGTGCAATTTGATAATATTAGGACTACAGGTCAAGAAAGAAGTGAGCAAATAATTCAGGGTGGGATTATTGTGCACTAGGAAAACTGCATGATAATTCATGCACAGTACTTTGTATAACCTTGTTTAGTTTAAGTAATATCAATTTCTTGATTATCACAATTATTCACATTGATTACATAAAGGAAAAAAATCCTACTTGGATTTTCTCAGATATTTGCATGAATATATCTCCACAAGTGGAAATGGAAATGGTGGGCATACTTCTTATTTTTTTTCTCATCCTTTTCAAATAAATATTAGAGCTTTTTTCCTAACAGATACATGCCAGCAAGGCTAAATTAAATAAACTATATAAGCTGCATACTTTAGCTTTAATACAATTCAGTACATTGCATTTATTTTTAATAAATTTAAGTATGACATAAGATAAAAACTATCTGTATATTTTAATACATATGGACAGACATATATATTTACAAATTTTGCTTAAGTATTCTCATTTTCTTTCAAAGGCCCCAAAGGGTTCCAATGACATATGGCAAGAATTCTTTTAAGGTAACCATATAAGAAAAACTAAGCAGATGGAAATACATGGTCATTGACTATAAGATTGAACTCCCCTGTGAGTTTGTTGAGAACATCCAGCCTATACTGAAATGGGGTTTTATTCTTCCTAATCTGTATTTTGCACAAGTAAATGTACCCACTGAGTTGTAAGATTACTGTTTTTGACAACAGAGTTGGAGTAAAAATTCCTACTTCTAAGTTTAGAATCAGGTACTTAAAAATAATAATTATTTTTCTCTTAGCCACTTCCAAAGTTATAATTGGAATACAATTTGAATTCAGCCACAGCAGTCCCACCTAAGGGTGATATCAGCTGATTCTACTGAAAGATGAGCCTCTCACTTTTCACAGTTGACACATTTGCTTCCATTTTTAGATTTCTTTGAGTATGTAAAACAACAATAACAAAAAAAAAGCAGATGGGCTTTTATGCTGCCATTTTTAGCAATTTTTCATTCATTACTGCTCATGTTTTAATTATTAGCACAATTCAGATATAGTGATGGTTTTAAAGCCTCTAGAAAAGAAAGTAAAACTAAAAAAAGGCTTAAATAGTTTAATTATAAAGCAAATAAACAAGTACACAAAAAATTCACAGAATTTTCACAGAAAATCAATTTTACAGTGGACCAGTAATATCTGTGACTCCACTATCATAATTTAAGGTATTGATGATGCAACACTGACCAAAATAATTCAAGATTATTTGCTCTTTAGACCTTTTCAAGTGTACAAGTGATTTATAGTTAGCCTATTTGTCACAACTAGTTTGATTTCCAAAACTGGGAACTCAGTAATTGCCTTCAGTATTGGTAAGAGTTGTGCTGAGCCCTGCAACCCAAATTCATAGGAGGGTAGATAGACTATGGTCTTGATTCTACAGAACAAAAATCCTCATTAAAACATTCTTCAAAATCCTGGCCCAAAATTTTGCAAGTAGAGTTTGATAAGCTGGGGTACAGGAGTTAGGGAACACAAGGAACATGAACATCCAGGAAAATTTCTAGAAATCAGCTGGAGCCTCATACATTGTTGACTTTTCATTACAGATATTTTGGTGTTTGACAACTACATACTGTACATCATTAATTTGGTTCTTTTCCCCATAATGTACTTGACCTGATTGTAATTTTCACAAATTAGATCATTTTTCATAATTATTCATCATATAATTTATATGAACAAATGTCAGGCTGGGGTTTGTCTTCAAATGCAGAGCTGCATCTTCTGCTGTATATGAATGATTGTGTAAACCCATAACCCTAGTCTCTTCTCTGGATACTCTTTAAAAACAGGAGCAAATCAAAAAATATTTCAAAGGCTTTGAGATTTTAAGGGAAAGCAGAGAATGCTTTAAGTAGAAAAAGGCAGTAGACACAGGAAAATTTGGACAGCTTGTGTTTTTCCTGTTATTATTTCCAAAACTTTCCTTTTTCAAATTATTAGTTTTGATTATGCTCATAGACAAAAGATTAACAAATAGCTTATGGGTTTTTTTAACACATCAAAGTCAACAGAAATACAAGATTTTAAACATTTCAAAAATCTTAGGTTTCTTTGCAGTAGCTAGTCTTATCCTAAGCCAAAGAAAGTATGTGGCTTACTGCCTCATCTTAGGTTTTTACTTTTGAAATTTCAGCTTTCTAATTGTGCCCCACAGAGAATTTGTTCCTGCATAATGAGAAAAGCAAGGAAAGCACCTGCAGACAAGTAAAAAATAAGGTGTTTTTCCTGGTCAGCTTGATCTTACTCTCCAGCCAGTGGAAAGGGATGCTTCCTATGGCAGGTCCTCTGATCTCCAGCATCCACAGCAGGTTAGAGGAATCCCAGTCAGGGGCTTGCTGTGAATTCAGGCAAGTAGTTTCCAGGGCTTTCCTACTCACTGGCTGTTGCTTCATTCTAACATGTTGGTCTGTCTCAATACAGATCTGTTTATTTAGACTCTTTTTAATAGCATTCCAAAGGAAGTTCCAGGAGCTGACCTGTACAGGAGAACTCAGCAGAATTGCTGACACTGGAGCTTTGTCTGTACTGAAGGCTTGTGCCCTCACTGTCGCAGTCACAGTCCCTTTATTACCCACAGCAGGGGATTGCCAGCAGGTCTTGACTCCCTCCCTTCTTGTTTAGTTCTCCTTCAAGGGCAGAATAGGGTGGAGAGAAGAAACAGGGATTTGTTTTATCATTCAGGTGTAGTGCCCTAACACGGGGGCCAGGGCACAGCATCCATGGGAAACTCAATCTGCCTGGAGCTTCCTCCCAGCTGTTCCAGCAGCATTCCCAAACTTCACTTAACCCAAACACAGAGCCCTCAGCTCTGGTTCAGCCAAAATGCCTAAGTATGAAATAATCTGGACACACGGTGGCCACTTCTCTGTCTCTCCCTGAACAGCACTCTCTGTTGAGCTGGTTGGTGTCTTTTGATCTGGACTTTCCACAAAGCAATAGTTAAGAGGGAACAGCATTAATCTTCCTAGGTATAGCTGGGAGCTAAACACCCATAGGAATGAGGGAGACATTGCTAGCATAGCTCTCCATGCTGCAAGGCCTGCTATCAGCATCCTGCAATCCAAACTGGCTGCTGCTACTTCTTCCTTTCCTGCTCGCTTGCAGCTGTGGGGCTGCTCGGGCTGTGTGATACAGACTTTGCTTTGATACCACACAAAAGCTTTTAAAGTGGAACATGCCACAGAATTAGGAAGGGTGAATTGGCCTCCTTTCATGAATCATAATCTTCTCTTTCTTCTTCTCCCTCCTTTCCCATGCCCCTTATCACTCATCCTAGTTCTGGACTGGCACTGTTCCCACTAGGTTTGCTGTTCTTTCTTCTCTCAGTTTCTCATTGTCACTGTTCTGCTTCCTCCCATATCCAGAGAAATTTCCCTGCCTCAACCTCATTTCCAACTTCTCTTATTTTCCCCCCAGTTCCATTCACTCATAACAGTGGTAGCTGTAAATAGCTCCCCAAAGCTCAGAATGGCTTCTCAGATAAGTAATTTCCCTTATATGGCTCTACAATAAAGAAGGAAGAAAAAATCTATGTCTTTACTGTTCACTACCTGAGGAAAAGGGGTATTTTGACCTGACATGAGGACAGATGAAGACAAGCAGTGATAAGTGGGAAAACCTGTTACCAGCTCCTGACTGGCCATGCTCACTTGTGACAGCTTCATGCCTCCTACTCCTCCAGAGTGTGGACAGCTGCCCACTGCTGCTTATTGTCCACAGGCTGCATTTGCTCTGCACAGATCTGTGCACCCAGGCTTTGGGAGATTGGCTAGGGCTTGTTGGGGAATCTCTGAATGTCAGGAGACAATTTCTTTGATCCCTGGGATCTGAGCTTAGCCCTTAAGGCAAATAGTCCTGGTGTGTTGACTGCTTTGTAACTCTTTTTTGGAATGTAGGGTTTCTTTGTGAGGTCAGTTCAGAAGTTAGCTGAATGTTGGATAGTAATGAGCAAAAGCTGAGAGCAAAAGGCTGTACCAGGGCCAAGTCAGGTTTAGTACCAGGGATTTTTATTTGCAGACAGAAAGTTGTAGGAACCCCAGAGCAGAAACAGTGGCAGGAAGACTCCTATGACAGGTTATGGTACAATGCTGAGACTTGTAAAGCTGGCAGAAATATTTGCTGTCAAGAGAAGCCTGAAATTGGAGCTCATTGGCCACTAAAGAAAACAGCTCTATCAGGTCTTCAGGAAAATGGTCCCTGCACAAGAGGGCTGCAATGAATCTGTCCTGACCACTTCCTCTAATTGCTTCTACTGCTCTGCTTAAACAGCAGCTCTGTCATTCAGAATGGCTGACAGAAGGAAGACCCTAAGCTCAAATGTAGCCAAGAGTTTTATATAAGACCAGGGCTGAGCCTACCCCCACCCTTCAGGTGCAGCAGAAGGAGCAATCAAACCCTTGTTAGGCAGTGGAAGGACAAGAAGTAGGGAGCACACTTCTCCCACTTTTGCAGGGGGATAGAAGTGTGTTGCCCTAACTCAGATGAATCTGTGGGTCAAAAAACAGAGACCAAGGTGCTCTGGCATCAGCTAACTTAGTCCATCAGAACAGTGGGAAAGTAACCCATGGAAAAAAACCAGGATTTTGCTTTTTTGGTGAGCTGATGTGAATCAGCAAAGGAACCAAAAAGAGCAGGCAGAGATCTGCAGCTGGAAGCTGAGGCAGGGAAGAAGAGCAGAGGAAGGAGAATAGGAAGCCAGGACAGGTTATACAAGATTTCTTCCATTTGTCTGCAGTAGGACATGGTGAGCTCAACTGCCTGTGAAACTAAAGCCTTGGGATGAAGTTACACACCCATTTCAAGCTGATAGAATTGTTCACTGGCACAAGAAGAGGGAAGCATCCCATCTTCAAGGCCCCAACATCTTTGTGAGATCCTGTCACATAGTTGTTTGTAACCCTTCTCCTTCAGGTTTTTTGTGGAAGACTAATTTTCAGAAATCAGATCAGAGTGAATTTAGTAATAGAGATTTTCAGAAAAGGATTTTGTGGATGTGGTAACCTTGTGCAACTGGGATTATTAATAACTTCATAATTTTGCCCTGCTTGCTTTGCTGTGAACAGACAGAAGATCATAGAATCATAAAAGATGACCAATAGAAAAATGTGTAGGGAAGTTAGCAGGATTTTCAAAAGAAGGTACACTGGTTTTGTGATTTAAATACAGACAGATATCTGCCAGTGATGATACAAGGCAGGAATCATACAAACATCATCAAGATCCTTGGGACATCTCTTTGTTTCTTTATAAGCCTAGGTCTCATTTTTGCAATTTGGGTATCTGTCTACATCTGACTGCTTTGTAAAGGTGTTAGTCTGAAAAGTAATGAAGCATTAGGAACACATGTTCTTCTCCTATAAGATGCAGTCCATTTCTGTGTTCTTGCTCCTGGGACTGGGCCAGACTCCCTGATGCTGCTGAGTTCCCAGGACAGTGAGGGAGCTGGTTATAGTTCCCTGGTTATCTGAGTCAGCTGCTGCAATGTATATACACCAGATGACAATCATCCCACGAGAGACTGTTCCCCAAGCTAAGAATAGCTGGAGAAGTGAAAAGAGGGGACTATAAGGGAGGAAAGCTGTCCCAGTGTCTGTGCTGAATGGACCAGGTTGCAGCTTGTACAGCTTTATCATAATTAATAACCAAAGTGATAGGGACGAGAGGTCTGTAATCTTGGCAGCCCTTCAGCATCTGATCAGCTTCATTCCATATCTTTAAGTAACCCAGATCTGAAGCACTAGAGCAATCAGGCTCCTGTCAGGGGTGAAAGAGGGTGTTTCTGAGTCTGATCAGAATAAAAAGATTGTCTTCTTGGAATAATGTCAAGTAAACCCCCAACTTCCGAGGATGAAGAACCCACCTCATCCTTGGGAATGGGCTCAAAACAAAGGCTTGCATTGAACCACTGAGGCCCCTGGAATAATCTCTTATTTCCTGAGACACAGGGGACAGAGCTAGGGACTTTTGCCCACATAAGAGCTTTCCTGCTTACAGCTCTCACTGGTACAGGCAATGCCTCCTCCTTTGCCAGCTGAACAGCACCGTGCTCTGCCAGCACAGACCTCCCCAAGGCACTGGATGATAGGTACCTGCTCCTCCTGCCACCAGACCTTGTGCTTTTTCTCTGCTTCAGTTGCCGGGGTACCTGCTAAAAAGCTTTAAATACCTGAGGCAAATATACATTTACATCCAAGAAGCTGTTTGATAAGCATCCCTTGTTTTCTCTTCATATTTTTCCTTTGTAACTTTCTCAGTAGAACAACATGCACCATATTCAACATTTTGAGTCATACTTGTAAATAGTTCTTTGTCCTGTATAGTGTGAACACCATGCTTAGTCACCAGTGACAATTGTCACTTGAGTATCTGGGCAAGACAAAACAACAAAACTCTCAAAAGACCACAAGTTAGAAATGGCAAACTTGCCCCTTCTGATTTTCCATTTACTAAGACAGGTTTGCATGGCCAAAGTACTTTGAGCTCCATTTTCATTATGAAATTGTTTTGTAACACAAAAACTAATTTTCTTCTTTACCATTCTCAAGTTACTGGATGATACTCAAACACTTAACAGGAGAATAGCAAGGCTATCTCTCCCACTCTTCATTCCAAGGTAACAAAGCCAGTAATTTTTATACTGAGATGCAGTTGAATTACAGGCTACTACAGGCTTTCTAATCCACAGCCACTTTGAATTTATTGTCTTACCCTAGTAGTACAGCTATAGAATAATTTTACACATGGTTATATATGTTCTAAACTATCCAAAGTTACAATGTCTGTCCCAGAGAAACTTCTGTCTTTTTACAAGATATTCTTACTGAATTGCTTGTAAAACAGGCATGTTTAACACCTGCTGAACAAAATAAGTATTTCATAACACTAATTCTCACTAAAGAGGAGTTGCAAAGGCACAAAAAAGACCTTGGTGAATGAGAAAAACAGGTGAAATATCTTTTGAATGATGGAAAATCTTAGCTCTGAGTATAAATTCAGGTCTGTGGCAATTTGTAAGTCTTTAGAGGCAGGAGTTATGGCCTGGGTTATGTTGCTGGTGATACCAGAGACTTGGACTGACCTTCTTGCAGTAAAGTCTGAGACTCTAGGTCAAAATATATCTTTTGTATGTATTTGAAGTTGGAAAATTGTTTTGCTAAACATTTCTTCTGAAATTACTCATTTCCTTTCAAAAGCAGTATTTCAGTTTTTATGGCAGCATTATGATTCATATCCCCATATATCAATTCTATATGTATGTTTTATTAAATATCCTCACTAATTTAGGCATGAAACTATACACTTTCTGTTCCTTAGAAAATGCAGTGATACTGGGTATTTTTCAATCCTATTCTGATTTGATGGCAACAGGCTCTTGTTTTCCTCCTGCTAGCAATCAGCCAGACTATTCAATTTGTACCCACTCAAAAAAGTTAATATTACTGCCTAATATGATCATTGTACTATCATATATAAATAGACTGTCACAGTCATTCCTCAGGAAAGCATGAAGACTGCCAACCCATTTCTCCTTCTGAAAGTAGAATTCTGTATTACTCAATGGAGTTTACACATGAGATCAGTGATACATATGAATTAAAATCCCTGGCACATGTGTTTATGATAATTTTTCTTCGACCTCACTCATAATTTAGGCATCCCTATTCTTTTCAATACTGCATTATATCTTCTTTACCTTTTCCTTTTCATGATTTGGTTTACTTTTCACAGGTTTCCAGATTTGTCATGTTCCATGTGGAAAGCATGTATCAGGATTTCTTTGTCCTGCCTTGGAATTACTCAGGTGACTCATTAAGATGAGAGCACACTCATTTTCTGAGAGGAAGGAAGACCACATTCTGGTTTTGATGTTTCCAGCATAAAAATCTCAAAGCACCATTAACGGTTCTTTCAAGCTCAAAAGCAAGAACTATTAACAAAATTTTGACATTTTTGTGTTTCCTTTTGACAATTTCCTATTTAATTGATCATTAAGGTGGAGATCACACTCGTGCTGTGTCCTTGTCCCTCACAGACATGGATCTCTTTGTAGCAGGAGCTCCCCACAAGGCACAGACACACAGAGTCTCTTCAAGGCTCCTCCATCCTCCATCCCTACAGACCCCACACTGTCTGAACCACCAGCCCTGGGAAAGGAGTTGCCTTGCTCTCCATGTGGCAGCTGATACACTTGGGAGGGAACAGATGGACCTGGCAAGGTCCACTTGGGTGCTCCATCTACTCCAGTGGGTCAAGTTGGATGCTGAGCTGCAAGGAACCAGCAGTAAAGTCTTAAACAAGCACTGGAGCACAGGCTGGAGCCCTGGCCTGTCCCAGTGTCAGACAGTGCTGTGGCTTGCAGGGTGCTTCTGTTGGCAGTGACCATGCAAACCCTCAAGGATAAAAGGAGGAAGGTGATCCCTGTCTTACATCTGGCTGTAGGTCTGCAGCACGAGTCTGACACAGGACCAAAAAATTAGCTTTTTTCTGCAGGTTACAATCCTGCCTTTCAACAGAAGGTTATAGTCCTCAGTACCTTTGTGTACCCACACTATAGCTTTCAGAACATTTTCCTTGAGGAGAGCTAAAATTGTTGCTGTGTTTTACCCACCTAAGGGAAAACCCTCAAGGGCTAATGGCACTTTTCATTTGCATCACGATATATTCATGATTTAAAGTTCACAGACATATAGAGAGCTGTGACAAGTGTCATGTCTGAGCGTGGCTGTGGTGCCACTGTCAGCCAAGCCAGTTTGCAGTGGTAAGGATATGGCCCTGTGTTTTGCATGCATTTATCTTCTTTTTCACATGGAAGCTTCCTTTTATAAATATTTGCAGGTTCACACAAAATGCACATGAAAATACACACACAGGAGCCAACACACACACATCCATAAGGCAAAACCCCCAAATAATTAAAATCCCCTGCTTCTTTTAGAAAAATCATCTACACAGGAACAGTATTTTCTGCACACTAAGTGATTATAAAATATCAGGTTAATGTGCTGTGTGCTTTATCTATTACTGGGGATTTGACAAATAGGTTGTTTTCACCATTTTTGTTAAAACAACACGAACATGGTTTCTTCGAAGTCTGCATTTTTTACATTTGGAAGTAAACACCCTTAAAAACAATAATCTTTTGCAATGACCTTATTTCATATCTTCTTACTCCTCAGTGGGATGAACTGCTCATGCAGCTGGCAGTATTTAGCATCATGTTTGCATACCCAGTGATGTGGCCAGGTTTCATAATGCTGTGAATACCAAACCATAAACCAGCTTTTCAAAAGCAAATTCATAAATGCACTCATGCATACCTTTTTGAGTTATGAGGTGGCTGCAGATTTGGCAGTGCTGACTTGATGCAGTTTTGACAGGTTAGGTTAAAGGATTAAGTCTAGTCTGTCTTCACTTTGCCCTGGCTCTGACACACTCTAAAAAAAGTTGTAGGCTGGCTCTGTGCCTAGTATGACCTCTACATCTCCTCAGAGTGACAACACTTCCCTTTAAGGCTCTCCAAAGGTCAAGGCAGATAACTTGTTGTGTCTTCCAGATACTTTCTTATCTGTGGCTCTTCCTCCTAACCTCACACAGTGAAAGAAATATGCAAAAACCTTAGAGGAAAACAAATCAGGCATCATGAGGAATAACCAGCACTAGATCAAATATTTCTACCAACCTTTTCTTTGTTATACAATCCTTATTTACAATAAACATCTGAGATCACAGGTCACTAAAATCAGATACATGAAAAGTGATCTCATAGCTCATTTTTTTGACCTGGCTAATTTGCAATTGAAAGCAACTTTCAAGCACTTAAAAAGAGGGAGCTGGGAAAATAATGATATGATGACAGAAGAGTACACTTCTACAAAAAAAAACCCTGTGGTATTTGTTTAACAACTGTTCACCTTTGAGAAAAGAATAATGTGAACAAATATGGATGATAAGCTCAGCCTTTTATCCTGGCATTATGCCAAAGAATTTTACAGAGAAGTGTTGGTGTATGCAAGATTCATAGAGGTTAATAGATTTTAAAAAACAGAATACCATCTGTTTTTCTCTGTGATTTATCCATTTAATTTAATCTAGCATTGTGTTGTGTTTAAAGGCTTGTGACTGACTGCAAAACATCATTTACGAAATAGAAAAAACCCTTAACTATCAGTTTTGATGTACAAGTTTAAATTTTAAAAAAATAAATAATCTTTCTATACGCACCCTTATCACTTTATATTCTGATTATTGGAATGAGAACTTTTGTCTACTGAATTCGAGTGCCTTACTCAAAGGAAATACTTTTGGTAGTTAGAAAGGTATATACAGGGCACTTAACATCTCTTATGTATGATTCTTTAAGAAGCTAGGCTAAAAACTTTAAGCTACCTGTAGGTTTGGTTGCAAAGTCGAATTTTCTGTCTATAAAATCATTTCTGTATCTCTTGTCTGAGCACTCTGCAAGATTTTAAAATCTTTTTTGAAGAATAGATATCAGATTGCATTCTGGCAGTGGTGTCTGTAACTTTGTGGACAGACAGAACACAGCTCTCTTCCCCTGTTCCATGATTTCTTGTTTGTAAATCCACAGATTTACACTAATCCTCTTGGCTGTAGCACCAGATGAGAAAATATTTCCACTGAAAAAGTGTTTACTTTTCCAGGCTCAGTGCTTCTCAAAGTATTCTTTCCTTAATGTTAAATCTTGCATTTTTTTCCCTGTGTGGATGCCTTAGATTTGGTTATATTAAAACATGTATTATTTTCCCTCAGTTCATTAAGCAATTAAGAGGATCATGTACAGGCAACCCAGCATCATGATTTTTTTTTACCTTAGGTTCTGTTTTTGTGGCACCTGCAAACCTTATCAACAATTCTTTTATATTTCTTAAATGCTTTTTTCAGTGATTTATGACTGGTCTGTGTGAGATCTCAGTGGAAGCATACTTGATTATTGATACTCTGGTAATTATCCTGTTGGATATTTATCATTCACATATCACATATCATATTGTCTTATGATAGTGAGAAATTTGCATGGTAATATGGGGGAAACTGTACAGATATTCAGCCTGAACAGAATAATAAAGGTACCTTAAATCAGCCCATCATCTCTTAAGAAAGGAAATGAGGCCAGAAAAGGGTGGTTTATGTTAAAAAAAAAAGAAAAAAATAGAAGAAGATGTCAACTGAAAGAAATTGTAATTTCATCCTTTATTTTTCATATTAGTTATCCTATTATTTTGATAAACTCCATATCATCTTTACAGGTTCCTTATAATGGTCATTTTAAAGTACAAATTTACTTGCTAATCTTTAGAATTTCCCTGCCATTCTGAAATTTTAAAATGTTGCCAGGAACAACCTTCAAAATTATTTGAAAACTCTTGGATTTAAATGATAAAAATTTCTTTGTAAAGAACCCTTGTGGTAGATGCCTAACTTGTTTCTGAAGCCCATTAATTTCTAACACTGCAAATGACTTTGTGACCAGGGTTTTCTTCCATTAAACAGCACCTGAAGTAAGAAGTTATAAACCCAGCTTAGAAGATAGATATAAGCCCAGCTGCTGACATATGGAATTCCCCATATTGTTGTTTGAACCTACAAATGCATGTCCTGAGACTCAGGTCTGTTTGGGGCTGGGTTTCTGTCCCTTTATGGAATAAGTGCAAAGAGAGAGGGAAGGAAAAAGTACCATGAAGTTCACCATGTGAGGTTTTGGTTGCTTTGTTTATTTCTTTAAGTATTGCCAAACATGGTTTCTTCATGGGCTGAAGGAGTGTGAGGATAAGAGGGTGTCAGCCAGGCCAGGGGCTGGGGCAAGGATGCCCATCTTCCTGCAGAGCTCCCAGCAGGTGTGAGATCCAGGCTGCCACGACTGGCTCCTCAGCAAGGGGTGCACCCCAAACAGCCCCACACCTGCATGTTTTAGTGCAAAGAGGGTACATCCAGATTTGATGTTAGGAAGAAATTCTCTGTGACCCTGGCACAGGCTGTTCAGAGAAGTGGTGGATAGCCCATCCCTGAAAGTGAGTACTTTACTAAACATGTACCAAATATAGCAATGCATGCAGACTGTCCCCACAGTAAAGCTCTTGTTTCCTTGAGTACATTTTGGAGTCACAACAGCAGATACATTGATGTTTAGCAAAGTACTGAGGCTCAATACCATATATTCTACTTGTCAGTCTACATCCAAAAAGATTCAGTGAGATTTAAATTTTCTTTCTAAAGAGCTTACACATCCTTAAATCTAATTATCCTATGAACCTGAAAAACAGTTTTGTGAACTTAAGTACCCATCAATTATGACTCAGGAGTAGCTTTAACCAGGCCAATTTCTACATGGAGTTATTATCCAGTGTGGATTCCTGAGTGTAAAGAGGACAATGGTTCAACAAGGAATAAAAATGAATTTCATGTTTTAACATTAGAAGGAGTAAATAAGATCATGTATTAATTAAATAAAAGACTAAACAGGACAAACCTTTGGAACAACAGACATAACATTTAAGAATAAAATCAACATGGCAGGGTAAAGGTCGGAGAAGATCAAGTAAGACGCTAATAGTTGTGCTTTTTCCATTTTCTTATCGATCAATATTATGTTTTTCCCAGTGAAAATGCAACAGCAGAGTTATTGCTGACCTTTTTCTCACCTTTCCATTGTGTATAAAATCACAGCAAAATAACAAACAACTTCATAAGCTGCAGAATTTTTTGAGTCAAAAAGCCTATGTCCAAAAAACAATTGTTGAAATGATGCATAGTAAAAAATGCTCTTTCCATGGTAAAAAGTAATCTACCTCTCTCCTAATTACACATGTGAAAAACTTTGTGCCAGCTTAAAAGTCAATAGATACACATTTTTTTGGGGTGGGGGAAATTCAGCAATAAACTTTGCCAGCACTTTAAATACTTGAGAGGTCAAATACGCTCTCAGCAACAAGAATAGGAATTAAGTATACATTTCAATAAGAACTAAGGACATATATATTTCACTTATTATAATGTGGGTTTTTTTCCTGATGCTTAATTCCTCCTTCTCACTTTAATGTAGCTGGATCAAAATTCTCTTTATTAACAATGATTACCCATATTGCCCCTTTAAAAACTAAGAATGAGCTTTTGTAAGAACTTTACACTACTTACTAATAAGGACATGAATGGCCACAGTGAGCAATTCAATCAGAAAATTGTGTGTTCTGCTCCAGCAAAATGACACTTTCCATTTTCTTCCACTGCCACTACCACCAGGAAGAATGACACAGAAACTGAGGCAAAGAATAAGAGAATTTTTTTTTTTAAAAAAGGAAAGAAATAATTTACAGTGGTTTCAGTTAATTCAGAATGATACAGTGAGTGTTTTATCCCATTTAATATTTTTATTTAAGATTAGGAACAGAATAAAAGTTTACACATGGTAAAGCTGAACTGATTCATCATTATGAGTGTCAGAAAAAATCACAGGGATATTATGACATACCATAAAGAAACACAAAGTTTCTTCCAAGTGAAAGAGGAAATGCTGATATTTTTCTGCTGTAAATAGTATTTGCAGATCCTGCAGATACAATAAAAAATATTCACAATTCTCCTTCCAAAAACCGATACTGAAAACGCAATCAGAAATTAAGAACTGCCTAGTAAGAAGTTTATTGTCATTTCCAATGTGCAGGTAGTGAAGATATAATTTCTTTACATAAAAATTAGATAATCACAGGATTATCTGCACACAAATGCAGCTTGATAAACTGCACAGTCTGGTGCTCAAAGATACAGTAAGGATATGTTGTGTTGCAGAGGGTTATATGCTCACTAGATGTCCTTTTATGTGACATACAGGGTGTGGTGACTTTTGTAGACAAAGGAAGCCTCTTTGTCTTCATACAAGTTATGGTTGTTTCCCTAATTAGAAGCTACCAAAGAATAAAAGCATATAAGGTAATTTAAGAATCCATTAAAATCTGACATTACATGTCAGATTTCAAAATCTGAACAGAGGCTGCAAAACAGTGAAGATATATCCTGTACACATTAAAAAAAGCTTTGTGGGACCTTGACAGCTATCACAGCTTTCTCTAGAACTGTGATATAGTTGAAATTTACTCTGAAGCCATGACCTATAAAGATATGTGATTATTGGAGAATCTCTGACTTGTTTTTTAGACAAGCAGGTTGCAGCCAAACTTGTTTTTTTTTCCAAAGGTACTTGAAAATGAAGCCTCACAGTATTCCATGAGTATTTTCAAAAAGCAGATGGCAAATGCAGAGTCTCCAGATGCATTATTTATTACCAAGTCTCATAATTCATTTAATGATGTAATTGTTTTACAAGCCTGGGTCGTCGTTTGTGAATATCTGAGTGTAGTGACATAGAAATTAACCTAATAAAATGCCACTATTGTGCTTTACTGTGCCACAGCAATTACTGTAGACAGTACACAGCTCTCCTTGTTCTCCTCCTTTTCATTATCCTTACCCTCTGCACTAAACTGAGACTAATGCTGCTTGAAGTTACAGAAAACTATCCAACAAGAGAGAAGATGTGTTCTTTTCTAACTATTAGCCCAGTCATTAACACATTTCCTCAAAACACTGGAAATCCATGGGAAATGCTCACACTCTGGAACAGGTTTCAGCAAGAGCAGTGCAGCAAAGAAGGCATCTGAATACACTAAAACATGTGATGGAGCCATGGGAAAATGCAGAACCACCCATACTCCTTTTCTGCTATTTCTTGCTGTACATTTACAGCTTCAACCCCACTTTCCCATATCTTTCACAATTGCTAGTAGCCCACAACATGCAAAAGCTGAGTTGGAAAGCATGTCACGGTTCCCTATCTGGTGAGACACTGGCTTTGAGCAGGATATTACTGTAGGGTATTACTGTTTGGATTATCCAATTCCCAAGGTAACTTTCTCTCTCAGAAAGGCTGCTGTTTAGGGACACTCCTCCTGGGATGCCATGGCTTTGGAATAAGCACACTTCACTTTCTACTGACCAAGACACACAAAAAGGTATTTCCATAGTAAGGAACTGCAGTATTTCTATTGCAGAAGAGGATCTTTGGATGCCATGAGCTGCATGGCTTGCAGCTCACTCTGCTTCTTCTCCCCTGCACCTTCTCACAACTTTTGGAGGGGTTTCAACTTTCATTCTCTTTCTTCTTCCTTCCCAATTTCCTCATGCAGTTCTCCTCTTTGTTCCTGTGCTCTTCTCATTCTGCTTGACTGTCTTTCTCAAGCTGTCATTGTTTTCATCCATTCTCCATCTTTTTTTCCCTCAGCCTGCCTTAATTTTATCATGAATGTGGTGATGCATAGCTAACTTTAGATGTATCTCCAACTTGTCACACATATTCCTTTATTCAAATTGCTTGATATCTCCCATAATTTTCTATGGGACTTGGACTCCAGAAAGTCTCTTTGGCAGTGGCTGCATTTTCCCTGCATCTTTAGGTGACACTGCAAATGTTGTCTACCTGGCTAAAGATGGATTTAACTCCTTTTTTTCTGCCTGGAAAGAATCTTGGAAAGACAGTTGTATTTGAGACCTGCACGAAAGCAGCAGAACAGACAGTACAAAAGAGAAAATGTCTTCCTAAGTGGAAGAAAGACATGAGTGAGAGAAAGCTATGTCACAAGATATCTGAGAAACAGAACCTCAATAACAATAGCAGAGACAGGGGTTTGTCTGCTTCTGTATTTTTCAAAGATGGGACAGTTGGACCAGAAGTCTTGACAGGACATGGGCAGTGATGAAGGAATTGACCTGTAGTGACAGTGAGTGCAAGGCAGAGCATCATCAAGCCTGTGAAGCTTAGAGAGATAAGAGTTGACCCAGCTGGGAGAGACCAGCTTACTTTCAATGCTCATTTTTCACCCTGCAGATTAATTAGATTTGTGAATAGAGTAGAAGGGGATATGAGGACTGAGCTGTCAAAAAAGTCTTGGCCCTAACCAAACTGTGAATTTTCTAAGTGGCCCTATATTAGCTTTTCACATTTGCTCTTTTTATTATTTTAGCTTTTTTTGTTATTTTAGTGTAATTTTATAGTTGTGAGGGGTTTTTTTCCAAAAGGTATGTGATTTTATATCTTTGTGAAACTCCCACCACTCAACAGAGAAACGCCTGCCTATGCAGATCACTAGGAGATTCAAAATCCTTAGATTCTGAAGAGAATAAGGCTTTACTGGGACTCTGAACCAAACATTTGGTTTTGAAAAGAGTCTCTTGAAGTAATTGAGAACTCCAGCTCTTTTTACTGCTGGTGGTTTCTTTGGAAGAGGCAAGTTATAAAGTGTATCTTGTTTTTAAATCCTAAGCATAAAGAATAAAATCTTCTATCTGGGGAGGGAGGAAGGGAAAAATAAATAAATAAATAAAAGCATCTTCCAAGAACAGAAAATGCAACGTGGCTGTTTGGGCAAGAAATCTAGCACAGTTGCTGTGAGCCCATCAATCAGTAGCTGAGATGAACCCATTTGTAAAAGTTAATAGAGCAAAGTATAATGAAAGACAAATTGGTATTATTAGTCTAAAGTTTATGGTTCAATTAAACTAATAATATGCAGCAAAGCAAAAAAAATAATTAGAAACTATGATAAATATACATGGGATTGTAAAAATATGACAAAGCTTTACATATTTTGTTCTTTTTGAATATAGTATCTTTTTGATAACTTTATACACAGTTGCCCTAGGGCATACAAGGAAACTGCAACAGTAAGATTTAAAACAGATAATTACTTGAAACCAAATAGTATTAAATATGCAACATAAAATTTACAGAGGAAATTATCCTGAGAGCTGAACCAATTTGAGATTTTAAAAAATAAAAGGACATTTTAAATTGGTTTCATGATATTACTTGTTTACCAGCTTTATAAATAGATAAATTATAAATATTTTATCACTAAGCATTATTATTCTGTTCTCTGAACCCTCTAATATTTACAAAATACATGCAATGAGCTGCTCTATCTACCTTGAGCCTCCATGCTTCTCTTTGTGGAAATGCATAAAGGAAAAAGATCCATTGCCAAGCACTCAGCACAGTCCCTCCCCTCCTTGCAGGGTGGCATCAGGAGGACCAGGAGAACTCCAAACATCTTTTCCCCTGGAAATATTGCAATGTCACACGTGGCCTCTCAGCCTAAAAAACTTACCATGCATTTTTTTTTATTTTTCAAAGTTTATTGGGATGACAACCAGATATTTTGGTCATTGAAAGATGGATGGGGAATTTGCATGAGGAGAATATCAAAGGCAAATCCTACAAAAACAATCCCAGTTTACAAAAAAACCTTCATTTAATCTGCATCTGACTCAATCTAGAGATGGTGAAACATCATTTCCAGTGCAACACTGGAAAATGGTTGCAGAAGGAAAGTGGAAAATAAGCCAGTAAATGTTTCAGGTTCATAAGAGGACAGAGATCAGTTTTGAAATGTGGTATGAATGCTCCTGGAGAATTTTGTTAAGCAGACAAAGAAAATAAATAGAATTTTAGTGCAGAAAAGTAATTACACAGGGTAAAAAACCCTCCAAAACCCAAGAACAAACCATTAATTCAAAATCTTATGAAAAGAACCCCAAGCAAGCCCAAACCTGCTCAGCCAGATATTTTGGTATCTTTCATAGGCTTTGAAAGGACCATCATATCATCTTCTCAGGAAAGTTAAATTTCATGCATCCCCAATCAATCAAACACCTTTTCTCAAGCCCTGGGGCTGTGACATTTCAGTCAATCAAAGCTGAGACCAAGACACTTCCAGGATGGGACCTGATTAGATGTACATGCAACAAAAGCCCTGTTACCCTCACAGCAAGGAGACAGTGTTGTATTTCAAGAAAAGCCATCTACCTTCTGTAGGAACTCTGCTTGTTTGTGTCAACAAGATTGTGATCCCCTACTGTCAGGCCTTTTTCCACTATGAAATTCCTGTTACCAGTGATCAGGTTACATCTTGATCTTCTTTCAAACTAGCTGAGCAATATGAGCTTTGAAGGTCTCATACCACAGGGCTAGTATATTTTGATCTCACATGGCAAAACAGTTTGAAAGAAAATGTCCTAAAAAAAAGTTTCACACTTTTCTGTTTCACAAAAGACACATAAAAAAACATGACTTCCATGAAAATTGCTTTAGACTAGATATTTTTACCACAGTTTAGCCTAGAAAGAGGTGAAAGGTTGAGGAGTTATTACTTTATTCAGCATTTCCATTTTCTTGCCTTTCAGTTGGATAAATTCATTAATTAATTGAAACAACTTGATGTCTTTTTTTTTAAATGTTTGTTATTTGAAATTTTGTAACATAGCTTAGGCAAAGCTATTTCAAACTATAAAGTAACACCTACTGCAATAATTGATTCAAATATTGTCTTACTCAGACTTCTAATTTCCACCTATGATTGATTATTTAAATACAGGAAGATGTTTGGGTATTTTCCCCACTGCTATTAAGTGAAAGACTTGCAAATTTGCAAAGAGTTTCCTACAATAATTTCAATTAGAACTGAGCAAATAGTCTCCACCTAGCAATTCAGAAAATGTTTTATTATCTTCCTTCTTGCTAACTCTGGGGAAAGATCCTCAAACAAAAATGATGTGTTGCTAGTAAGAGTTGTTCTTCCCCTTCTTCCCTCACTCATACAGTTTACAGATTACATCCCAGTTCTCTGGAATACTCAATGTTCAAAACTCAAAGTCTTTTGAATGTTCCCACTAATTTTCACAACCTCATAATAATCCTGAATTGGTTGAGCACAACATCCAGTCAGGATTGGCACAATCAAAAATCTGACGGTGAGAAAACTTCAAGCAGCTTTTCCCTCCTCCTGCTTGCAGCAGTAGCACAGCAGCAGAGCTTAAGGAGCACATATTTGAGATGGCACTTGTCACTCTTTCTCATACAAGGCAAACCACTTTTCATGCCAGCTCTGGTCTAAGTGGTGACGGTCACTCCAGACACCAGCGTGAGAAAGAAAAGGAAGGGGAAAATTAAAAGTGATTTCTTTGCCTGCTTGTGCTCAGGCAACACAGAAAATTGATACTTGACCATTCCCAGGATGACCTTTGTTGGAGAATCACTAAAAATAGTGCAGAGGTAAGGTAATGTGAGCCATAGACATGTGGGAAGTGGAAAACTGCGCCTGGAGAAAGGGAGTGACACTGTTTTTCCTGCAGGTGGAACGGTCTGTCATCTTCCTCTGAATTCATTTATTTTAATGAGGTTTTGATTCTGCCTTGGAAGTTCTCTTCCCCTTCCCAAATTTTTTCTTGGGAGAATCCATACACCATTCCAAGATCAGGCCTGTGTTGCCTTTGTTAGGATAGTTTAGCTATTACAAAATAAAACAGACAGGAGAAGAGATGAAGTTTTCCCATTGGAAGTTCTCAATTCCTTCAGAACTTTTGCAGAGAGCATTGTTGAATGGAGAGAAAAGCTTCCTGTTAGGTGAGCTTTTATTTTCATTTAAGGGAGTCAAAATTACAATGCTCTACCCCTTTCTCATCTGGGACAGCACAGGGAAACCTGGATTGCTTGGAAGCAACCTGGAAATCCACAGGTATTTCATGCACCTCTCTGGTTACATCCCCACTGCCAGTCATAGCCAAGAAAGCTCCTAGGACTTCTTTGGGGATTTCTGAGAGGCCCAAAGTTGCCTTATGCTGTATGGAGTTACTCCACCAAATTCTTGTTTCCACCTTCTGTTTTCTCAGCAAGGAGAGCACTCATTGATATTTGGAGAGACCAAGGCTCAGTGATGGCTTTTCCTCAGCTACCAGGAGGCATTTGAATGCCAGGCTTGGGCTGTTCTGGAGCAAAACCAGCCTGAGCTCATATTTGTTGAAGGGGTCAACATTTGAATGGTGGTACCATCAAATCTGGATTAAGACACACAGTTGGTGTGAGTGTGACAGGCAAGTTTTGCTGTCAGAGCACTTGGTGGGCAGAAAAGGATTCTTTGAGTGTATTAAATGGCTTTTTGGTCATTTAAAATTTTTATTCAAGCAGAAGCTTTACATCATGCCTTCCCTCTTCTAGCCAAGCATCCCAACCCATAGATTCAGGTCCCACACCATTTCCATCTGATCCAGCAGACATCTTTTATTCACAGCTCAAAGCACCAGAACATAAATGGGAAGATGGGACCACCCTCTGTCCAAGGGAGTACCCAGCCTCCTGCTGAGTGCCCTCAGGTGCCAGTTTTGATTTTCTACAGTCAGGGGAAGTGTGTCATGCCAGATGCCCTAAAGGTTCTGTCCCCAGTCACACCAAAAACTGTCAGAACCTCCCAGCTTGAGCTGGAGGAGAAGGAGTGTTTGATGGACAAAGAAAGCAGCAGTGCATTTCCACACCTGTCTCCTGACAGGTCCCTGCTTGGTGCTTTGCCTCCTGTGGCAGGAGGCTCAGGGACCTGCCCAACCTAGGACACAGTTAAACTGGGGATGTGGCTCAGGACTTGTACCTCTGGAAGAAACAGAATTCCAGCCAACTCTGAAATGCTTTGCAGCCTCAGAAAGTCAGTCACTGCTTTCCAAATCAGCAGATGTCCTGAAGTCTGTGGGAAGCCTGGGAAAACACCACAGCCTGGTATTTCTAAAGCAGCTATAGAACTAAATCAGCTGAGGGAAAGAGTGGGCTTGTCTTGAAGCTAGGCATAAAAATATATTTTGTAGGGCTAATCTTCAGATTTTCCTGCACTTCTTTCCTTATTCCTTTTGTGCATTTCAGCCAGAAGCCAAGTGTGTATGTCTTTTTGAACAAGCCACAAATATTTTTCCCTCTTAAATTTGTTTGCCATTGTAGCGACATCATTTTGCAGCACACCAAGAATTTCCTGAGTTTTTTAACACTATCACAATACCTCACTTTTAATTACTTGAACAAAAAGCTTTCAAGTCCATCAGAGTGCCTTTCAAAGCCTGCAAAGATATTAACTGATTCCATAACCAATTACCTACATTTTCCTTTACTTATTGCAAATGTGACCTTTTGTTAGAATTTGATTGCAAGTTTCCTGCTGTGAGTGTATAACTATCTGTGTGTCTGAGAATGGCTACCCTCCACTCATGTGATGACTGCTGTTAATTTTAATACACTTTGATGGCTAGAGAACAAATAAGTGTCTGTGACACAGAGCAGAGACATTTGAAGGTGGATAAACCACCACTTTAATGAGTAGAAATCAGCAAGTAAAGGGGCCTTCCAGTGACAAACCAGAAGACCTTCAACCTAAGGAAAGTATTTTTCAGTTTGGAGGGGATTAAAAAAAAATCCTACGTTCTGTAGAGGTGGAATAACAAAATACTCCATAAAAATGACACAGATTATAGAAAAGAAGGATGCATAAAGAAATGCTCTCCAGATGTAATCTATTTTTCTTATAAATAAAACTATGTGGGAGAAAATATTTCAGGGAAACTATTGTAGGTATATGTTTTTATTACCTGTTGATAGTAATTCTCTGAGATATAAAAAAAACCCAAACAACACCATGTTTATAGACCATTTTTTCCATACTGGCACTGCATTACTCTTGTTTGGATTAATGTTTGGGGCTTTTTTGTTCACTCCAAAGACAATGTCCAGGCTAGAATCCTATCTCTAAAGAGAAGAGAGCAAGAACTAAAATGAGGAACCTGTTTGATGATGATTTCCTTGCAAGATAAGATAAAAAAAACCTGTTACTTACACTGAATAAATAATGATCAAGGTGAAAAATTAATTCTCTATAAATATTTGAATACTATGAATCTTTAGGAATGAAAGAAATTAGTTAACAATATGCAAAGTAATACTGGGAAATTAGAAAGGTTTTAAATGCAAAAATATGGAAACTGAATTATTTATTGTAATGATATACAAATTATTAAAAGTAAATGAATAAAAAATACTGCCTGCTAATGTAAAATACATTGTACTAAAGTTCGACTCTTCAAGCTGCATTCTTTTCTATATTGTTATTTCCCCTAAAAATCCACAACAATTGCACACAGAGGTTCCATTGGGTAAAATCAGGAGACAAACAGGAAAGACTTGCACCAGGCTGGTTTTTTCTTCCTTTTCTAGTTTTCATTCACAGTTTGTGGGTGTATTCTGAAACCTAAGTACTGACTTGTTATCAGCAGTGGAAGAGCTTGCAGAACACAAGGTCTCTGATTATGTGTTAAAATGGAGAAGCAAACAGAAGAGATCCTCTGAATATATTCTTTCCTACTCAGACCCCACTGGACGGTTTCTCAAACTGATGAAATCATCAATTATTAGCCTACAGAGTTATCTTTTCTTATGTTTCCATGTTTCCAATCACTGATTAAAGATTCTTATTTATTTTCAGGAAAAAAACCCAAACCAACAATTTTTATCTTGTTACTCCCAGAAGCAAATCCCACTCTTGTGCTGACTCCAGAATCTACCACTCATCTGGATTCTTACTCCCTTACTCCCTTATTCCTTATTTACTAATAAGAGAAGAACAACACAAGGAATTTTATGAGGGAGAAAGATACAGATTAGGAACATTCTGCAAGATGTTGTGTAATACAATGTGAGCCAGTAACAAGCAGTTTCTGTTTTCAAAGACGTGCAGCTTTGCATCTTATATTGTTCTGATTTTTAATTCATCTTGATTGTCTTATATTTGAGGTGCTCTTTGCCCTCAATATAATCAGATTTGGTAAGATTTTCTGTCTCACTGGATTTCACAGTCTAGGCTTCATGACCTTGACTGACATATATCTGGATATCAATTACATTTTATTAAAAACTATACCCATTGTAATATAAGCATTTCCTCCCTCCTGCTTGGTTCAGTAATACTGAAAATGAGGGAGAAAAATTGCGGGTCAGACTGACACAAAAAGGCAAGACTGACTGAGCCTTTTGTGAACAATGTTCTACTAAGTGCCCTGTTTCTATTCAGTGTGAACATGGATTCAACACTCATTTTTTAAGAAGTTCTGTGGAACCACTTGTTAGCACTAGTTCCTCTTGGAGGTGCCACCCAAGCCTTTGGGATGGTGTGCCAGACCTCTTTTGACTGTGTCTGTTGGCTGATGAGCTTGTTCTGGTTTGAGGATACTGCTGAGCACAAACCTTGCCTGTCCTTCTCAGCATCATTTTCAACGCTTGGCTGTCAGTTTGTGTTCCAAAATGCTGTGCAGTGAGCCAGCAAGCTGCATTGCAGGAGAAGGCCAAGTCTGGGCACCAGCTGGCAATGAGCTTACACTCAAGTGCTGTCCTATGATCAGTACAGCTCTGACAGCTCAAGCCCTGCTGCCCTCTTGCTATTACAGTCCTTCTTTGGAAACTGCCTTCCTTTCCAGGAAAACAGCCACAGGTGCACCAGGTATACAGAGGGCTCAAGTCTGGTGCTCTAAAGGAAAGACAGAATTATTAATGCCTTGAAAAAGTATTTTCTGACACAGGATTTAGGCAGGAGGCTTAGGAAGCTCACTGACACGTTGGCAAGAGAACAGCAGCAGATTATGGATTAGTGCTAACCACTTCCAGGGTTCAGAAGAATGAAAGGTTCGCGTGAGCTGATGATGGCATCATGGCAAGTTTTCAACTTTTGACATTAGAAAAGTAGAAGGGCCAGCTGCCTACCAGCCATGGAGCTACTCAGGTAATGGGACAAAGATAACCTTCTCCCAGTGACCTACACAGAACCAAAAGCAAAAGCAAAACCAAAAAAAAAAAAAAAAAAAAAGAGCAGCACCACAAGTTTTGGATGACTCTGTGGATGGTGTGTGCCAACAGTACAATAGCCAGTAAACTGAAATTATGTTTTTACAAATATATTAATGGCAAAAGGAAGGGCAAAAACAATCTTTGTTGGATTGGGATGTGGGAGGGAACTTAGTAACTGCAGATGAGGAGAAAGCAGAAGTGCTTAATTCCTTCTTTGCCTCAGTCTTTAGTGGGAAGACAGCTTGTCCTCAGAACAGTTGTCCTCCTGGGATGGCAGATGGTGTCAGGGAGCAGAATGGTCCCCCTGTTATCCAAGAGGAGGCAGTCAGAGAACTGATGAGCTTGGATGTTCATAAATTTATGGGACTGGATGGGATCCATCCCAGGGTGATGAGGGAGCTGGCAGATGAGTTTGTGAAGCCACTCTCCATCATTTACCAGCAGTCCTGGCTCACTGGCCAGGTTCCAGCTGACTGGAAACTGGCCAGTGTGACACCCATTCACAAAAAGGGTGGGAAGGAGGATTCTGGTAGCTAAAGGCCAGTTAGTCTGACCTCAGTACCCGGTAAGGTAATGGAACAGTTTATACTGAGTGTCATCACACAGCACTCACAGGATGGCCAGGGCATCAGACCCAGCCAGTGTGGGTTTAGGAGGGGAAGGTTGTGATGGACAACCTGGTCTCCTTTTATGACCAGGTGATTTGCCTGGTGGATGCAGGAAAGGCTGTGGATGTTGTACCTGGACTTCAGCAAGGTCTGGCACTGTCTCCCACAGCACACTCCTGGAAAAGCTGCAGCCCGTGGCTGGGACAGGAGCACTCTGTGCTGGGTTAGGAACTGGCTGGGCCCAGAGAGTGGGAATGGAGCTGCATCCAGCTGGGATCAGCACCAGTGGTGTCCCTCAGGGCTCTGAACTGGGCCTGTTCTGTTCTATAGTTTATTGATGACATGGATGAGGGCATTGGGTCTTTCATTAGTAAATTTGCAGATGACACTAAGCTGGGAGTGTGTTGATCTACTGGAAGGGAGGAGCACTCTGTAGAGAGACCTGGAACAGTTGGATGGATGGGCAGAGTCCAAAGGGATGAAGTTTAATAAGTCCAAGTGCCAAGTCCTGCATTTTGGCCACATTAACCCCCTGCAATGGGGCTGGGGATGGTGAGGCTGGACAGTGCCCAGGGAGAAAGGGACCTGGGGGTTCTGGTGCACTGACTGCACTGGTGGCCAAGAAACCAATGGCCCCTGGCCTGGGTCAGGAATGGTGTGGCCAGCAGGAGCAGGGAGGTCATTCTCCCCCGTACTCAGCACTGGTGAGGTCACACCTTGAGTGCTGTGTCCAGTTCTGTCCCCTCAGTTTGGGAAGGACATTAAGACCCTTGAGCACATCCAGAGGAGGCAGCAAGGCTGGTGAGGGACTCGGAACACAAACCCTGTGAGGAGCAGCTGAGGGAGCTGGGGGTGCTTAGCCTGGAGGAGACTCAGAGGTGACATTCTCACTCTCTACAACTCCCTGAAAGGTGGTTGTAGTCAGGTGGGGGTTGGTCTCTCTCACCAGGCAGCAACTGACAGAGGATACAGTCTTAATTTGCACCAGGGGAAATTTAGATTGGATATCAGGAAAAAGATTTTTTTGGAAATAAAGTACTGGAATGGTCTGCCCAGGGAGGTGGTGGAGTCACCATCCCTGGATGTGTTTAAAAAAAGATTGGATGTGGCACTCAGTGCCATCATTTAGTTGAGGTGTTAGGGCATGGGTTGGACTGGATCTTCCAACCCAGTCATTCTGTGATTCTGGGACCATTAAAATTTACCTTATCAAGGATGGACTAGTCATGATGGGAATGAGACCAAGAGCTTTTTCCTGCCTTCTGAGAAGAATGTCAGCTACAGGAGTGCATCTTCTGGCACCATCACTGAATGAAGGGGCTTTCATAAGCACCATAGTCATTTTGCTCAGCTGACTCAGAATAAGCTGTGTCTTCTTTGCAGAAATTCTCTTTTCTACCAAGTAGGATAAAATGATCTGAGTCTATATGGAAAATTTGAGACCAAAATATTAAAATATTGACACAAATTATTGTTACTGAAAAATACTTTTATAATGAGAAGTTTTTTGCAAAAGCAATGCCCCTCCTCTGCTTATTTAATTAAGAGTGATTGCAGAAAACAAGTCAGCTATAGGCTGTGAAACTAAAATGCTGTAGAGGGCCCTAAGTCCTCCCATAAATTTGAAGTTTTTCTCATTATTGTACAGAGTATTTTTCAATGGGAAGTTATTGATACATTTCAGTCTTTTTTGATCTCTTAGAACTGAATTTGCCATATTTTTTTTACTACATCATCATCAACCTTCTAAAATTAATTACAAAAATATTGATAGAAGCAGTAAGGAAGTTACTAATAACAAATAAAACTACTACAAATTTCCAATAGACGTCTCTTAAAATTCAGCCAGTCTTTGCATATTGTGTCTTAAAAGTTGTACTGTAGAACGTGCCGTTACTTTCAAGCAATAAAAAGGAAAGAGTGATATTTTGTATCAGTGAAAAACTGGACCAACTACTTCATGCCAAGGGGATTCAAACTGATTTTTTTTTTGCCCTTCCTTTTTCAAGATCAGAACAATTTTAGCCACTGTGTAGATTGAGACAGATTTTCACATTTCACATTCACTGGTCTTGCTGGTGAGGCAGAATGACAAGACAAATTCAAAGGCTAGAGATTATATTGGCAAGATGGACAGGATAGGTGGGACTCAACTGCCTAAACCTCATCACCTCAAGCTATCTGAGATGCCATGGGCAGACAGATATCTGCAGTATCCACAATATCTTCTGAGGAAGGACTTTAGGGAGATCTGCTCCCTTGCAAACCAGCAGGAGGCCAGGCAGGTCTGAAATGTCAGAGCCAACACCAAAAGTGATACTTGGTCCCCCTGTGTCCTGATTTTAAGGACAGTTATCTGCCAATAAAGGCAGAAGCTTCTCTTTGAAATGGAGAATATAAACCCCCTCCCTCCAAATTATTATAATTTTGAAATTAAGAGGCTCTCAGGCAAAGATATGGGAATTAGGAATAACAGGTCTTTACTGGGAAAATTAAAATAGAAATACAGTATTACAAAGAACAATCCCAACCCTGACAGAGCCAGAATACAACCTGACACCCTGTCAGGGGGTTGGTAGTAATCCCATTAAATGGTGGCTGCATCCTCCTGCAGTGGCAGATGTGGTTCAGCTGAAGCAGTGCTCCTATAGAAGTGCAGTTTTCCTCCAAAAGTCCAGGGATGATGTGGAAAGGTCCGACTTCTCCTCTGGAATCCAGTGGAAAGAAGGTACCTTGCTGTCCAAAATCTCAGTTTTTATCCAGGTAGGAAAGGCTTGGCTCCTCCCCCTGGCTGGAGCATCTCCCACGGGATGATGTAATTTTATCAGTCATACAGTGGGACTCAATGGGCCAGCAGCAGATGATATCTTCCTGGAGGGAGGATGGGTTGTGGAAAAGGTAAAGATGATTGCCCCACCTGGTTTTAAAGATGGCCCATTAGCAGATGGTATGTGCCATGGAGATAAGGAATCACTGCCCCACCCAGCTTCAGCAGATGGTGATAGAATACACATTTCTGGCCACATCAACCCAACACACCCTGTTTCAGCAGCTCAATGTCCCTCTCCTCCCTGGGTATTCCTTAGCTTGGCCTCCTTGTAGGGCCTGGAGCTGTAGTTTGACTTTCACTCCATTCCTACCAGAAAATCAAGTTTCTCCAGAGAAACTTCACTGAAACTGAATCTTACACACTAAGATTTTGATTTCCCAGGTTTTCATCTGGGAAAGGACCAAGAGGAATTTATCTCTGTTTTCTTTCTTCCTCTTTAGGAGTTTTTATAAATTATTGAATGCATTACCTGCATCCTCACACCTCACTTCTGACAAAGGAACCTATCCTGGAGATGTGAGAGCTTTCTAAAACTTCTCATTTTCTTTTGAAATTAAATGCCTAAGGCACGTGACCCATCACAAAAGTAAATAAAAACCACCAAAATCTTTGCTGTCTTCTAGAATTGTTCAGTGGAGAGTGCTCATAGAAGGTGAAAGATCTGCCCTGAGAGACCCATGGATATGGAAACAAGGGGCTCAGTCCAGTTCTCCTACTAGCCAGGAGACTGCCTGCAGCAGGAAACCATTGAAGAACTGCAGGTGCAGCCTACCCAGCCTTGACAGAGCTGTTCCATCTCATGTTAATAATTAAATATTCATTGGAGCATGGACCAGAACCTGACTCTCCCACTTCCCAGGTGATAGCCCTAATTATATGCCTATGTCATCAATCTCTGTCTCTCCTGTAATGAATTGTCATTATTTGTATATACTGGAAGAGTTTAACAGGAGATAGCTCTCCTCCCTCCCTCTTCCCCTGCCCTCTGAATGTCTGACAGCCAAGAGGTCACAGTACTCTTTCTGGCACAGATGAAGAGAAAGGCTCAGGTCTTCTCTGAATTACACAGAGTGATGAATCTGAGGAGAGGTGCATGGGGATAGCCATAGTGACTGCAAGGTAGTCCTCAAAGACTCTTCCTTGGGTTAAGCTGAGGGAAACTGACTCTGGTAGGAATTCAACTGAGGCCATCAAGAAGAAGGATCCTGACTGAGCTGGCTGTGGGTATGTGTTTGTGCATGCCTATTATACACTGAACTAGGGCTTTAACATCCCTGCTGCTTCCTAAAGACTAAAGCTATGCACCAAAAAGAATACATAGATGCTTAAGTCTTTTCACACATCTAACCCTTATTATCTACAGGATTACCTGCAGAGGGATACATTGCTTCAAATAACTTTCTAATGAAAGACAGTATCAATAATCAATATAGTGGCTCTGTGCTCCTCTCCCTTCAGGTGTCATTACTCAGCCCTTGCCACTGACTCGAACAACATAAAGATTTCACATTAAGACTCACACAAAAGATCCTTCAGACTCTATAATCACATATTGCCTCTCCAGGGCATTTTCTACAATGCAATACCATATTTTCATATCCATTACTCACATTCTCTGTAATACTTTCAGCACTAACACTGCTGAAATTACTTGTGCAGGCTTTAAACAGGCTGGTTATACTACACTAAGCAGGTGTTTCCCCAGAGTTTTCCATTGCTAGATCCTTCCTGAAATGCAGGGGAAGAGAATTCATTTATCACAAGTTAAGAGTCTGCTAATGCTTACCTTTTCTTTAGGAAAACAAATGAGATTAGAACTGATAAACTTAGCACTATTTATAATAGACTCACTAGTTCTGTTCATCCCCTGTGTGTGCAGAATTACTAACTCTACAGTGTAGAAAAGCTTTTTCTATTAAACCCTGGTAAAAAAAGAGCATGGACTTTTTTTACATGATGGCCTTACACATTAACATCTTTAATATTGTAGCCTCTCTCTTTAGTGTGTGAGTGGTTTGCCAAGTCAAGCTGCAGCAGGGCTCAGTGCAGTGCCCAGGTGACTGGGAGAGGTGTGGGGCACAGGATGAGCTGTACCCCTTGCACCCTGATCTCTTGCTGGGCATGATGCTCCTTCCCTCACCATACAGCACCCAGCACCAGGCTCCCCCTCACCAGCTGCTGCATGGAGTCACAGATCCCTTCTGTGACCTACATCTGCCTGCTGGGACCAGGATGCCAAGGAGAAATGGCAGAGTAGTGCTGAGTACAACCAGCCTCCCAGTGCTGCTGCAAGGACTAGGAGATGAGGACTCCTCTGCTCTTATCCCCCTCTGTAAATCTGCACTTGCAAATATTCACTGAATTCCACTATAGATAACACACCTATAGCTAATAGATGCTTACACCATCTACTTTTGGTCCTTCCTCATTGCATCTACTGTTTGTTTTAAAAGCAATCACTGTGTAAGGCAGCAGCTATTAAAACATCACTTTCTAAAATCCATTAAAAATGGTAATTTTGAAAATGTTCCTGTGTAAATCTTTTGCACACCGGTTCTGCATTTGTTAACAGCAGTTACAACAACATCAGCTCAGTAAGTTTAGAATTACTCTTAATTTCACCTTGACAGAGTAGCAGGAGAACCAGACTTTCTGAATTGGGCCTTAACACACACAGAGGAAGAAAAACACTGAAGGCAAAACTGAATATTTGCTTTGTTAGTGGCAGCATTCAAGCATTATGCCCTCATCCCAGCACAGTGTTTGTGAAGCCAAAGTGAAATGTGCAGCAGGACAGTGTATAGTGACTCACAAGGTCCTGTGGGAGACCCAGGAGAAAGATTCACCTGCAGCTGGGTGTGAGGGAAGGAATGGCACATTGTAGAGCTTGGATCACACAATTTCTACAGCAGGAAAGATAAAAAAAGCAGAGAGAACATCTATTAAGACTCAAGTGTGCTTTATGAAATACAGCTACAAGCAGTATTGATTTTATCTCCTTTCATCTATATAGGAGAAAGAGAACTTTACCTCTGCTTATAATTGCTTTAATAATTAAGAAACTAAAAGCCTAGCTGTGATCTCCCATATATAAGTAAGAAAACATGATGAAAACATAAGAAGGAAAAGGGATTGGAAAAATGTTGGCTGATCAGTTCTCTTGGCTCGTGTACAGAACATACCAGTACATCTGCTTTAGCACATTATTATTATTGTGGTGGCTTGCCATGCCATCTAGCAGGGACTCAGGGAACTACCAGTTCTGGGGAAGAACTGAAAAAGTAACACAAAAAACAAGATCAGGAAAACGGCTCTGGAATATATATTTTTGAGTAAATATAAGCATTTTCATTTTTCCAATAAAACAGTTTCTGAAAGAAGAGTAGTTTCTACAAAAAAAGATCTTCTGCCTCTAATTCTTTAATACATATTGAGCACTTCCACAAGTTCATTACGCACTGTGCATGAAAATATTTTTCTTCCACATTTAAACGTCTCAAATTTGCTCATTTTTTCTAAGATTAACAACAAACATCTGCAGCTGGCCTTCCGTGCATCATGTGTTCCACCTCTGATTCATTTTCTTAATCCCTTCTCTGAATTTTTTTTCTGATGCTTCCTCAAAGTGGTTTGTGAACATCAAAGACATGCCCATACACTACACACCAACATCTGTCTAATGTAGTTGCACTTTACTACATACTGGCATGCAAAAATTACATGTTAGACTTCTCTTTGTTTTTTTTTTTTTTTAAGGGGTATATGCCATTTTTTAGAGTTAAAATAATTTTCTATCCAAGAAATTACTAATCCCCACCAGATATGCCAAATCAAAACAGTATATTAATGAAAACTTCATTAATTCAGATTCCTGCTTGAAGGCTGTATTCCATAATGTATCAAAAATATAAGATTTTTGTTCTCTTTTTAAGCATTTTAGGAAACAAGAAGTTTGAATTAAATTTAATTTTTTCTTAGTGTAAATCTACAGCTTTCTACCACTTGGCCACACAGAAAAAGCCTTTCCAAACCTTTACATACACCAATACTATGTTTGCCCCATGGAATTCTTAAAAGGACATGAGAATGTCCCCACTGCTGTCCCTCCACCTCTCACTGAGAGACCAAGCCTCTTAGAATTTTACAGACATTGATATCTTCAACATTACTCCTTTGTTTTCCCTCTCTCTTCCTCAATTTCTACTGCATCTATCTTCCTTCTTTATGAATCATGAATGCCTTACACTCCTTTTAATCCATTTGCCTTTTCTCCTCACTTCAGTTTCCTTTTGCTTTCTCTCTTGTACCACATAACACATCCTACCAAAATGTGGTTTTCACCTCCCTTGCAAACAGATGCACTTTGGCTGCATTCTCCCATTGGAGCTATCAGTATCACCACCATCATCACCACAGACAGTTCAGAAAAAAATTTGGACAAGTGAAGATCTGCTGTTGACTTTACCATTGTACTTCCTCCAGTCCCTTCATCCAGCAGAATGGAGTGGTGGGAAAACAGGGACATAAGCTGTGGATACAAGGCCAAGCACATCAATGCAGCTCCACCCAGACCTGATGCTGGCCATGCACCTTTTATTTTCTTGGTCTCCCTGTGAACACAGGGGAACCAGTTCCTATGGTGTACATCACATGTGACACGTTGCTACCTGGCAGAGCCCATATTTGCAGTGACATCTCTCCACCATCTAGAAACACCAGGGTCTCTACTATCCTTACCCTGAATCTGTGGTCTCCTGGTTGCCAGATTATCCCATTTGAAAATGTACACATGGGAATTAGAGATAAGAATTTTGGTCATGGCAAAGAGGCAGAGATATATTATTTTTTCCCTGGTACTGAAGGAACTCTGATAGATGTAATAGAGACCATTAATCCAGTTGTTCAGTCACCTTTGACCCTTTGAGCACAAGGAAAATCTGTAAATCCCACTACCCATCTGCTCCAGGATACTCATCTCAGTGTACCCCTTTCACACTCTGCTACCTGCTCTCTTGCCATTGCAAGTTACATTGCCTGGTTATCCTGGTTGGAAATTGGTGTCATAGTTTCTGAGTCTTCACCAACAACACCAGGACTCCCTCTGCCTGCCACTTTATTCCACTGAAAAATTCAGTCATTCTCTTCTAAATCCTAAAGCACATTTGAAGAAACTGGTTTTGGTCTAGGGGTAAACCAGGCTCAAAGAACTTGCAGCCCTTTCTTTCACGATGCAGTCCAACAGGTCAGTGTATGTCCTGGCTGATGTTTCCTGGCAAAGCATCAGTGAGCAGTGCCTGTTGCCACCTTGGATGATGCTTGGATGCCAGGCACTGTCAGGAGGCCTTTGCTGGCATCCATGTCCTCTTTATGTGCTTCAGGCTCTTTAGCCTTTTTCCAAACCCTTTGTTTTCAGTTATCTTCCATAACAACCTGTTGATTGTCTTCTTCTGCAGCCCTGTCATGTTCTCTCTCACCCTTCCTTCATCCAGGCCAAAGAGTCAATCTGCTTAGTTTTGCTTCAGGCTGAACTTCTGTACCTCTGATCTGTGCTGCTGTGAGATGCCTCAGTACAGAGTTCTGCAGACAGTTTAAGCTTATACAAGATCAAAACTGAACTGAACACAGTGAAAGGGAAAAAAAAAATCTGTTCAGTGCTACTAATTAGAAAGATATGACACCAGGAATTTGCTAAGCTATGTGAGTGAAGCATCACTGCCTGTAGCCTAGCATGTCTCTTGGGAATCCACCATTCCCAGCTATGAGAAACACAAACAGGTCTTTGGTATGTCCTATCCAGGCAGCTCCTAAATTTTTATGTCTTACTTTTTATTTTCCTCAGTTTTATTACATCTTTCTTTTAGAGGGAAATGGGGAGTAATTATTGTCAGTATTCCAGAGACAAGTGCATCCATTGTATATGGGGTCATAATGATATTTCAGGTTTCCTTCCTCGTCCTTAATTAATCCTTTTCAGATTTACCTACTTGGCATCACTAAGCACATAATCAATTTTCTAACAGAATTATCTGCCAAGTTCTTCCTTGCATATATTCTTCTTTTGTCTGCATTATTTTTTATTTCCCAATATTGAATTCCTAAACCATTTTACAATTCTGTTAAAACGTATCTTGAAATTCTTCTGTGACTCTTGTTGCTGCCCTCAATAATTTTGTATCATATTGTTCTTTACAATAGTGTTTTATCTTTTTTTCCAGATGTTGAATGCATACACTGAATGCAACTACAGATTCCTGATGTATCCTGTCACAAAAATTGATCCCTTAAAAACATAACTTTTCCCTCATTCCCTAGATAGTTATTAGTGCATAAGAAGACCACACAACAAAATCATCAATCTAGAGGTCTGTAGTGATGGAACTATCTGGAGTCCCTTTGAAAGATGCTGCATTTATTTTTGGATGGGATAGATGTTTCCTCCTGGACTCTCTCTTAGAGGAGGAGGCTTTCTGAAAACTTTCCATTTCCAAGCCCACCTTTGTGCCTTGGCAGTGTTTTTTTTTTGACTGTAACATCACTAAGTTGATAAAAGTTTCAAAAATGGAGTAAAATTATCATCAGAAAATCTTTCTGACCTTTGATGGAGGATTGAAACTAGATGATCTTTAAAGATCCTTTCCAGTCCAAGCCATCCTGTGATTCCATGACTGGAATCACTAAAATAGCAAACAGATGAATAAGAAGGGACACATAATCAACCACATCAACCTGCATGCAAGTGACAACATCATGTTACTGAGCAGTGAAATACTCAAAAGAGCAATTCCACTGCTGCTCACACAACCAGCTTTCCACACCTGGATAGTTTTACTCTGGAGTCTAAACAAGGCAAGATTAGTGTGGAAAAAAATTGTATATGACCATGCAATTCAGAATCTGAATGCAGATCCAGAAAAGACAGGAAGCACATGCAGATGATTGAAGGCTCAGTTCTAGATTCTAAGTGCTTCAGAAGATTACAACAGAAACATTTTTCTAATATAATTCATTTTTTAAAAATGTATTCTTAAAATTGATTTGTTTGTTTGAACCTTTAAAAAAAACCACCACCAAAACTTGACAGTACTCTGTAGAGCTGCAGCAGCAGAAGCCACTACTCCAAGCTCAACTGCAGTGACATGTCAGCATTTTCAGCACAGAGGTAACCACTGCAGTTGAAATTTTGGCTGCTGTAGCAGCAGCTGTTACTCCCTTGGCAGTAGCACAACCTGGGTTCTTCAGATGTTCATCAGATTTTGACAGACTGGATAACCCTAAGAAGGGCAAATGAAAGGGGAATCTTACAGTGTATAGGAAGAAAAATTTCCAGGAAAATTAAGAAAAGCACTTCTACATCCAAAAGCATTTCAGCATGAAAAACATCTAAACCTTTACTTCACACACACAGTAGCAACGTAAAATTTTCAGATGAATACTTAAAATCCACCTTTAAAATATCAAGGAATAGCTATCCAAAAATATAGGATATTGATCAATTCTTCTTGGTCAAACATATGCAGAAGATCCATCAAGACCTATTATAGCAAGGCAACCAAGATATAAAAATGGCAAATATCATCTCCCAAAAATACAACTTTTTCCCATAAAATGTGTGTAGATTGAGGAGCTCACTCTTGCAAGACTCTGAAGACTTTTTAGTCTTAGCAAATTTTAAGGAAGGATATAGAAACAACAAAAGGACCTAGAACGTTAAATAATAGTTCTAAAAAAATACTAGGTATAAAACAATGATCTTATTCTTTGGTTTTTTAACATGGGTTTAAGTCATGATTAAGAAAGTCTTGTGGGATGAGGGGCACTGATCATCCTTACACAGCACCTGAACAGTTTCACACTTTTAACTACTGATCAGAGTTACTGCTGTGTAAAGGACACAGGAAGGGAAATCCCTGGGGCTTCTGCTTTGGGTTTCACTTTTGGGTTTTGGGGTTTTTTTAAGGCTCAGGAAGATCAGGTTCCAGGCAGCCTGCCCTGTTTCAGTATTTTCACAATGCAAAGGAAGAGGGGTTGACATCCACTTTTCACACCCAACACATAAATTCTTTAACAAGCCTTATGCATTATGTAACCAAGAGTAAGAACTACAGATCAGCCTTTCTGTGTGCCATTATTTGTTACTGGGGAGAGGTGGGGGTGGTAATAGTTTCTCGACAGTAATTGAGGTACTGCCTGCCAAGAAAATGAAAGCACCTGTCAAAGAGTTTCTCTGGAAATAAGAAAATAATTCTTCCCCACCCTAAAATTTTTCATCAGTACAGTACCACATCTGGCACTTCCATCTACTTGTTCCCATGGTCTGTTCAGAAGGTACATCTTTGGATGCGCATGTGTGGAAGAGGCCATAATAATACAATCTATTTTATTTCATTTAAACCAAGTAAACTTACATAGGGGCAGTTATAATGCAAGATTAGAAGAAATATTGATTTTAAGATGTTTTGAGGATGATAAAACATTGGAAGCAGCTTTCAAGAAATATTTTACACCTGAGCAGACACAGCTACATTGCATGAAGTTCTCAGTAGGAGCTTTTGGTAGTGGTACACCAATTACAGAAATCTTCAGTAAACAATCTATCCTCTGAAAGGATTTACACAGGAAGTGATGTTAAGGATACTTGATGAAAAATTAACAGCAAGAGCATAAACACATCTAGAGAGTGTCAGAAAACCAGAAAGACACAAAGCAAGATTTGGTTCACAATGAACATTAAAGGCAACAACAACCACTTCTACAGCTATACTGAAAAAAATGAGAAAGTAAAAGGATGGTTTGACTCATCTGTAGATTCAATGTTAAGATTTTTTGTCCAAGATTTTATTATTAAAAGAAATTATTTAATACACCATCTCTTAAGTAGAAGGTTATAAACACATAGGTTCCAAGAAGACCAGGTTCAGACCAAAATTGCTCTTTTTAGTTTGGTGAGGTTTTTAAATGTAAATAGAAGGCTTTTTTAGTACTTGTGAGGGTGGTTTGTGCCTCAAGGCAGAGGAGCACAAGAGGAGAGCAGCAGTGATCTCTGTCTTCTCCTGCTCTGCCTCTAGCAGCTGCCTGGCACCTCTCCCATTCACTGCTTAATAGATCACAAAATGCTAATAAATAAGTTCCATTTTGCTCAGCCAATTATAAAACATAAGCTGGAAGAGAGCTACTTAACAGATACAGCTATTGACACTTTATGTATGTGTTGATTGGATTCACTGGGTGCACATTCTTTTGTCATATTTGTATTTAATCTGTCTTGTTCTGCTTACACCAGAATCTTACAGAGGGACTGTTAACTGTGATTTCTTTGATCACAGCCTAAGACACAACTACCTTTGAAATTGTCATTTTTTTCTACATCTGCACAAAACCAGAGTATACCTAAGAAATGATTTCATTTTTTTCTGGGCAAATTCTATCTACATACAATGTTCACTGTCCATTTTTTTCTCTTCTGATAATGAAATTTAAAAGATGTATGGAGAATGAATGCAGTTATCCTTCTAGGAAGTTCTGAGGCATTTTATTTTTAAACAGAGTTTTTATATTCTTCTATTTGTACATGGATTGATTGATTTCTAAAAATTCCTCTGTGTAACATATATTGATATTTTCCATATTACAAAAAGAGAATTAAAAAAAAATTTAGACCAAAGTTTTCTGCCTCTGAATTCCCCTCTCACTAGCTCCATCTTTGCTTCACTTCATCTGTCCCATTAAGTCCCATTGCTTCTAATTCTCCTTTGTTTCTGGCTTTATGTCACTTATCATGTCAAAACTTAAGTGCTGTTAAGATGAAGCAGATTATAATGAGGTACAGATTATCTGATTTAAAACACTTTTTCTTTGTTGCCACTGTAAATGCCCACATAAATATACAAAGATGCAAAGGAGCCATAGATGTACATATAAGATGTGTATATCTGTAACTTTTTCATATACCCAGAGAGCACACATGTTTTCCTTGGCATTTTGTATTCAAAAGTAATAAAGTTGGACAGAAAATATTTCACAGGTGACCCGCTGCCAAGAAGAATTTGAATTATTTTCGGTCATTTTGAGTTATAAGGTCTCAAGATAAAAGAAAAGAACATTAGGAATAAGCCATTAAGTCACTTAACCAAACAGTCCTAAAGGAGTTTCCTGCTAAAGTGAACCACATTTCACTGTCCCTCTACCTGCTGTAATGAATGATACATGAAGCACTTCAGATAATACCATGGGGTTCAGAGTGATGAGCTGACAGTGTGACTTTCTTTGGCTTCACTGGCAAGCCATCAAAAAGAAGTATTAAATCATTGTGGGTTTCTTTTTGTCCCCAAAATTTTTCAAACTGCCTCATTGACACATGCATAGTTTTACTCAAATGACATGAGGTTCTGTTTGCTTACCTTTCATAGTGAAGGAAACACTGCAAAATATTTGCTTTGTAACTAATTTAAGATTTACCAACATGAAATGGTATCCATATATTTGCAAAAATATCTTAATGATCTGTTTAATGAAAATCATATGTAATGAATACAACTCAGTGAGGACTGTACAGAAAGAAAAAATTAGGGATAAAAAGGGGAAATAATCTAAGCTTGTCTCTCACACTGACTACTTTGGTTTTGTTGCAGACACTCCAGCTCTAACTTCTGAATTATTTCAAGTAGTTGTAAAAGAAAGAAAGAAATTAATTTTATTCTACACTTCTTTTAACCAAAGCTCTGATGCCTGTGCCCATTATTTTAAAGTTTGCACCACCAGCCCCTTGTATTACTGAGCACACCCTATACAACAGAGTGCTGTAACTGTAGGGCAGCAGCCACGTCCATCCTTCTGCTAACATGTTGCCATCAACTAATCATCTCAGCAGAAATTCATGCCCTCAGAAGAAAACAAGCAGACAGGAAAAAAGCACATGCTACCTTAAGAGTCTCATAGACTCAGCTAGATGCAAAATGGATTAGGATCCCAGTTGATGCTTCTTTACATTGTTTTAGATGATTCATGAATTAGAAAAATCCCCTCCACCAAACCAGAGGGTCTGGAGAGCAAATACTCCATGGATGATACAGTATAAAATGAAATAAAATGGGCATTTCCCACAAATTATGAGGGTTTTTTCCTATCAACAAAAATATGATTCATAGGAAAGGTCACTTCTTCAGAAGTCTGGATATCAGAACCTTGACTAGTCTATCCACACCAAAACCCATGAAAGCTTTACTCTACATGAAAGGTTATATATTCCCATGAAAGACTATTCAACACTGCATGTATTCCCACACCATTTTCTCTTGACTGTGGACACAGGTTCCAAATTTAGCCTTAATTGGCTTATGAGGTTCTGCAAATTTTTAAGAGAACTCATCCTTATGGGCACTCATCACGAGCTTCCAGGCAGCAGCACAGCCCTGGTTATTACATATTTGAGAGGTGAAAGGTACATATTACCTGACATACAACCTGCATACATGTAATTGTATGGAATACCCCAAAAACAGGTGACTAAGCAGGGGCACTCTATGAAATACAGAAATGGAAAAAAAGACCAGTATTCAGATCACAACGATTTTATAATATCAACTTCTTCTCATCTTCCAAATACACTTTTCTCAGGTTATATGAATATTTAAAAAGAGGATTTATATAAAATTTAAAAATAGGCAAATAAAATGAAAGTTCACTAAAACACCCATAAGCCACCTGACAAGGAACTGTCTTTGGCTAGTAAGATGATCTGCTTGAGCAGCACAAGAATTTGAGCTTAATACTTCATGGAGTATGAAGCATTGTATCCTTTTTGAAAGCAGAAGAAAATAGGTCATAGATTATGACCACACAGGTCATCAGAGATCAGGTTATTCATAATTCTGACCTTAGATGAAGCACAAGCAATTTCAATACAGAAAGTCTGACATGTTTTTTCTTCTCTGAATGGAACTGGTACAGCACAGCAGACTTGATTCACACATTTTTTTTCAAAGAATTGTTTTTTCTGTTTCAACAGCAATACAGAGTTACAGAGCTCATAACAGCAACTTCAAATGTGAAAGTGATCAAACTTCACCAAATAAAGTGAACAGTGCTAACCCACAATTTTTTGTTCATTAAATAACAAGGAGAAATGCTACTAGAATTGATAAAACACTCTTAAAATACACGAGGGGTTGAAAAAAAAATTCTTAATGGAATGGGGCTTGTTTTCCCCCAAATGCTCCGTGGTTTTGCAACATATTTTTCAAGTATTCAGACAGAAATTGAGAACTGAAAATCTTAATCACAAGCTAGAAAATGAAGGGTTTCAATTTTCATGAACTAAATAAATAACCCTGGTTTATTCTTCCACCACAAAAGCAGCATACTCATGCCAGCATTTGCAAAGAAAAAAAAAAAAAAAGACACAGAAAGAAAGTTACTATTGTTCTGAAGTTTTCAGCACTTTTCAGTCAGTTAAGAACTTTAGGTAAGAGCCTGTTTTAAGAGGGAATAGCAGATCAAAGTCACAAATAATTACATAAGCTATTGATGCATCCAATCCTACCAGAATAACTGAAACAAAATATTAAAACCAGTAAAAAATAGGGAATGCAGAAAATATGTAAATTTATCACAACTAATAGAAGATAGGACATTAGGAAAAATCTATACTGTAAGATGTAAGGCCCATAAATATTTGAGTGTTTTAGGAAATGTTTTACACTATTTTACACTAATTCACCCAATATTTCCACTATTGGGTGAAATTAAAACTAGGTAGGTGGCAGATTACAAAAAGTTGTTCCAAGTGAGGAAATTTTTGTCCAACAGGGATGTTTCTCAGGCAAAGCCTGACACCGAGCAAAATTGCTTCCCAGAGTTAGAAAGAAATACAAACCCATGTCTGGTTATGCAAATATTTGCAGAGGAATGTAAAACACAGAGATAGAATGCTTACAAAATGATGTGAACCACTCAGCTGAGCACCCAAGCTCAACAAAATCCCATACACTCAAGTGCAAGGTCACAGTAAGGAACAGAACGAGCATCCAGAACAAATCTACAGCACAGGAGACACAAAGAGTCTGGAGGGCATGGCAGACAAACAAGTCTGCTTAAGCTTCCAACACTATGCTATCCAAGAAGGTGAATGCATTCCCTTGAATGAAAAGGGGATTCCCTCCCTGCTACTTTATTTCTGCATGCAGCAGCAATGTTCTTAATGCTAAGTTATTATGTTTGCTGTAGCTAGCAATATTTTAATGTGTTGAAAAATTGCTGAGGGTTGAACCACCAAAGAAATAAAAACTTGTTCTGTGCATCTTAGCAAAAGAAAACAAAGGTTACAGGACACAGTGTACAAAAACACCTTCATGGAGGTAAAGTAACAGATGCCAACCACTCTTTGAATGGAGCAGGAAAGAGCCAGAATGAGCAGCAAGGTGCTGTCATCAACAGCATCTTTAAATATTGCTGTACTAAATATATGTCTTGCAGTTTTCTGGATGCTCATCTGTGTTCCAAGAGGTTAGATCTATCCATGGAGATAACAGGGAAAGCTCTTCAGCCAACTATTTTCAAAGTTATCCAGTCCTGCTGGTCTGAAGGACTTCACTGGGAGTATATGCCTAATATCCTTTCCATTTATTGTTGGAACAAAATATATTTCACCTTTGTTTAATAGAAGTATCAGCTCTTTTCCAACCCATTGGGCATAATTAGTTAAATATTTTCTCACTTTTGAAAATTCCTGAGATTTCTATCTTTTTAATATAACCACTATCAAAATCATTGTTTGGGGTGTTTGGGGGCTTTTTTTAGGGGGGGGGGAGAGAGGAGAGAAAGTGTTGGTATTTATTTTCTGTTTTAATATGCTTTAAAAATCCTTTCAATTGTTCTTAGGATTAACCAGTAAGTACAAATTTTCCTAATATTGTCTCAGGCATCTCAAAAATGTCTGAATCTGATGTCCAATTTATGTTAATTGGCATAAAACCCAGACATTTAATGATTAAGCAATAAACACTTTATTCCATGGATATTCTTGAGGAAGATGCTATTATCTAGCACAGGAGATGCTGAACACTAACTACTTCATCAAAGCCATGGAGAATGTGAGAAGCCACTGGAATCCAGAGTGGCATTCAAATGGAAAAGCAAAACTTAGAAAAGTACAAGTCTCTTCAATCCAGAATCTGGTATAAGCATCAAGAGCACCACAAAAGCAATACTGCCAAAAATAAAAAAAGTACAATAAACCTTTGGAATCCAGAACTTCAGTTTGAATGGAAACAATCCTTTTACATTTTCATCCCAAAAGGTAGTGCAGAGTTCACATATGTTCTCTTAAATGAAAAAGTGAGAACAGATCTGAAATCCTCTAATTGTCCATGTCCTGAAGCACTGACTTTTTTTTAATTTTGGTTTGTCTGACTTTGTTAGACACTGAGCAGATGATGACAATTTTTCATCATGATTAATATCAGGATTTGAGGTTTGGTCTTTTTCCACATTGCTACAAAGCCAAATATTATTTTGCAATAGCAAAGTTCAAGTCCCCATCACTCAGACCACTAGAATACTTTTTGTGGGAAAACAAAGTTCAAGTCTTCCCTGATTCTTATTCAGAACAAGGTCTGGAAGGCATTTTTAACAGCATCACTGTTCAATGGAACCACTATCTCTGGCCTGATGCATATTTCATTTCAGAGACTGAGAATGGACCACTGCAAGGATATAATTACCTTTGGAACACAGTACATAATGGTCTTCAGATTCCAGTCTTGTTTCAATTAATACACATTTTAGAAAATACAAGCTTTAAAAAAGAGTCAGGAATGCTTCAGAATTTACTGCAATTGCTTGGTAAATCTCACACTGTGAAGCCTCCTTTTCTCCTGGTCTGAATCTGCTTGTCTACAGCTTCCAGCCATCAGAGCTCATTGTTTTTAGCCAGACTAAAGATCCCATTATCAAGGTTTTGTTCCCTGCATTTGTACTGGTAGACCCTGATCAAGTCATCCCCTTAACCTCATTTAAAAGGAAATGCAAAGACAAAGCTTGTTAGATCTTTCACTACACAATACATTTTCTATTCTTTTAATTAGTATCATGGCTTTCTCTGAGTTTTCTCTCACCCATATTAATTAATGAACCACAGATTTCAAGCTGGACTCTGTATTCAAGCAACAAACACACTCATGTAAAATTCAGAAAGATGTGCCTGCCGAACACATCTCTATTTATTCCTTCAAAGTTCATAAAAATTATTTAAGACATGGAATCAGACTGGAAATTCACAGCACTTGATGATCAACAAACTGCCCCAGTTAAACACAGTAGTCAGTATTTCCTGTAACCTCAAGTTATTAGGGCTGCAGCTCACACAGGATAAATTGCAAATCAGGCTGATACAATTATCACTTCAAAGAAATACATTTTTTACAGTCAATACAGACAGCGTTTCATTTTTCCTGCACCATTCATTGCATTGAAATACATTCAGCTTTGTGCCAGTGTTGGCTGTCTAAGTGGCAGTGAACAGAACCACTGCTGAATCCTCTCCCTTAACAATGTTTCAACCTTTCAATCCTCAGCAAACCATCAGCCTCTTTATATGGCTTTTAGGACACTCCTAAGAAGCCAAGTGCCATAGGACTGAGAAAGGAAGCCATGAGGGGTCCAAGAAGAATGCATCCTTTCAGCAAGGAGTCTCATTTTACACTGACAGTTACACACCTAAGGATTATCTACCCTTTAACACATGTAAAATACGTGAGGTGCAGCTGGTTGATTACACAAGACTTTCCTTTCTGAATCAAAATATGGACTACTAACTCTAATCTTCAAAGAAATCAGAGGATATTACATTAACGCTTTTAGCTTTATCAATCACTTTTTCTAATTTCATCAAAAATACATCATGCTAACTTGACATGGCCTGGCTTTCCTATAACTCATGTTGATTGGCACTAATTATACAACACTTCTTTAATTCATTATTAATTAGGTCCCTTATTATTTTGCCCAGAAGTGATGTCAAACTGACAGACATGTAATTATCCAGGTCATGCCTTTTACCCTCTTTGAATGTTGGCACATTAGCCATTTTTGTGCTCTTTCTCCAGTATTTCAAAGCTTACAAAAAAATCAGTAATAATGCTCCAGGAAGCTCATTGGACAACCCTGTTGAAACTCATTATCTGAGCATGCCAATTTAAAAATGGCTAAATTTAGCTGCTTACTAAAGAGCAACCCCTTGAGTGCCTATTACTGGAAATTATTGCATTGACTTCCTATTATACAATTACATAATATAACACATACATCTTTTAATTTGCCAATCTTTTTACACCACTTTACAATTCCACCACGTCCCTCTCATGTTAGACCAATACATCTGCGTGATTCTAATATAATTCACTTCTCCATATCAACTTTAGTTATGCTTACTATCAGTTCTCTATTCTCATTTTCCTTCAACCATGTACAACACATGTTTTACTTAATTTACAGCTCTCCTGGCTGCCCACTGAACATGGGGACAAGTTTTTAACCCACGTGGCCTCTGTTAGCACTCTAAGCCAAGTACTGCCTCTCAAAACCACGTGCACCACTAGCAGGGAACACTCTAAACAATACCAACTGAGGATATTACAAAAGCAAGCATTTCTATTGCTGTTACAGCATGCTGTATTTTGTCTGATACAGCATTAAATAAAAAGTGCATGTATGAATAGCAGGTCAGAAGGTGAGAATTTAGGGATACTATTTGCTGGTTTGGAGAAGATTTTACATGAGCAACCTCCAGAGCACAAGCAGATGCCAAACAAGCAGATAAGTATTTTTTCTGAAAAATTTCAGAAAAAGTGCTTTTGCATATTGTGCCATAGTCATAGTAATGATTTGTGCTCCTGTAAACAGAACTTGTCTTGTAAATACATTTTAGTTAATTTTTAATTACAGGACAGAGAACTAATATGTGGGGAAAAGGATGGATGGTCCTTAATTATTTTGGAAGTTTAAATACCTAGTGATTTTCACCAACCTGAAAACACACAGCAATAAAGGAGAAAAAGCCTACCTGGTTTTACTAGGTGAAACAAGATGAAGTTCTGACAATTATCATGTGTTGGTACTTCACATTTCCCTAGTGACAGAGTATAAACTATGGCTTGTACTCCACTACATCAGAGACTGTAGTTTCAGCCTGGGATGAACTATCTACAAGGAATAGTGACTGATAGAATTTAAGTCAGAAAGTTTTATTCCATACTGCTTTTGAGTCTGAATTTGTGGCCTGGGAACTGCAAAGCTGCTTTGATACTTACCTGGTTTAGTCTACCCTTACCTTGATACTGATGTGCCCCAGTCTATCCTCACACATCCATTTCTATATTTCCACATGCATCTGCTCAGGGCAACCAGTACAGTTAAGTTCTTGCTTTTCCTCACTTCTTTTTCCTGCAAATCAAGGACAGCCTTTCCACAGGTATGTGGATGGCATAATTCAAAGTGCAAGACTTCCTATAAACAGTCATTCCCAAGTAGATAAATGAACCTAGCACACAGGAACTGATATGAAGCAAAGTCTAAAGTCTTCCTATGGAGATCACCAGAGCAAAGCAGAGGCCTTTGTTCCATGGGTGTCAACAGCTTCACACAGCACAAGTACTTCAGGGAGAACATCCAAGAACAGCATTCCATAGTTAGACCAGTGGGATGGGATTTGTCAAGGTTCTCAGCAGATGCTGTGCCAATTCAAACATTGTTAATTTATTATGAGCAGCAGTGATCCAAGCAGATATATAATTCATTAGAACATCAAAGGTCCAAGTTAGAGGACTGCACACAATTATTTGTTTCAGGTCTCTTTGCAGAGATGATTGCACCACGAGAGAACTCTGCCAGCCAAAATACCCTACAAAACTGGTAGAGAGCCAGAGTAAAATGCAACCAGATTTATGCTTCAAGACAGACACTGATAGTTCAAGCATAAGACTCAGAAGACTGTTCATAACATCCCATTTATGCTCAGTTGACAGATCATCTGCATAAGGTCAGATTGTAAATTACTGGGTTCCATGGAAGGACCTGTTGCCATCTTTGTACATGCTCAGGTGCTACTCTGAACACAGCAGATGTTAACTTGGCCACTGCACTAACATTACAAAATTACAACCTTCACAGCAGACCCCAGCCTTATAGAAAGGTCAGTGCTCAGTAACCTACACTGCAAAACAATGCATAATTCTAATTAGTATTTCCTAAATCTAGGCCATTACAAAGAATAAATTGGCAGCTAGAAGATTACTGAAACCAGCAGTAACAGAAAGGAGAAAAAGTGAGGGGAAGAATAAGGGGAGGAGACAGAAAGAGAGGTAAAGCTTTTATAGGTGGAGTGAATGAAAAAAGAGGAGGGATGTCCATGCGGTCACTCACATGCAGTACAGCCTCTAAACACATGACTTCTACAGAGAGAACCATTCAGACCTTGCCTTAAGCCTGATTGGTCCATCTTTGTCTATAAATTGACACAAGCAAGTTGAGCAGCTTTAGGCCCACAAGATTTGGTTCAACTTGATACAACCACATCAATCTAACTACGTAAACTGCAGGTTTAGAATCCTACTCTTAAACTTTAGACAAGCAGCAATTACTCCCTGGGACATGTCCCATCACCAGTATTTAAAACAAGTAATGTACTGACAAGAGATTAAAATGCTTTGTGGAGCAAAGACCAAACCAAACTCAGACCCTTCTGCTCCAGACAGAGGCCCTGTTTGAAAGCCATGCTCACACGACAGAATGCTACCTAAGTGAAATTAAGCAAGTGGGCAGATATGTCCCACAGCCAGCTTCACACAGCCTAGGCAGATGTTCTCAGTGCCAAATTACCTGTATTAAAGGAGCAGAAGGTACCACATGTAATGGAGCAATGCCTTCTTTGAGTCTGACAAGACTCAGTTTCTACAGAGGCTTCAGCTGTGAATCCCAAGCAGAACCAGATACACACTCACCCCTTCAAATGAAGGGCAAATGGTTATGTCCTCACCTTTCACACATGCCATCCTAGGTAGCTCTCCAGCTCACACTGACTACCATTCCAGGCACTGGTGGCTTCTTTTAAACAAGTAGCAAAGCAGCTACACAATTCAGGGCTGACAATCTTGCTTCCAGGAGTATTGTAATGCTGACCATTGTAATATCTTTGCACTTCCATTTGTGAATCTAGCTACAGATACTGGACCATGAACCAATTAGGAATGTCACACAGTGACAAAAGACAAACACCAAGGATAATTAATCATCCAGTAATTACAGCCCATTCAATATTGAAAAGAATACATATCTACCCAGTACAAACCAAACCCATTTACACCCAAACACCACTTCCAAGCCTTCAAGAAGTCTGCCAAACTGAAAACTAAAAATTAAGTAAAATAGATATTGGAATATCATTCAGCTCTCAAATACTTGACAAGCTGGGTTTTAAAAATTTACAGACTGGACTTTCCATAGTTAAGATAAACACAAATTTTGGCTTTCTGAATATATTGTTTATTTATAGTTGAACATTAACATGTGAACAGAAATTTGCAAGCACATAGGGATAATCTTTCAGTGATGTTTCTGTTTAAACTGCAGTCCACAGTAGCCACATGTTCCGGTCTTCGTTTCTTTGTCCTGCAAAAATATAAAAGTACAACAAACTGCTAGTTTCATTCTATAAACCTTTAAGAAATAACCATTTTTTCTCTTATTTATTTGCCATCTTAAAACCAATCAATATTGCCAAAGTACAGATTTTAGTCTTATTTTAAACGCTGGAAGCAAAGATGATTGTTCATGCTTAATTTCTGTATCACATGTAGCTTCCCTTATGCCAGACTTTCAACTACCAGGCCTAAATTGAGCTACATAATTTTTAAGTCAAGCAAAGTGATATCTCTTCAAAAACACAAGATTCTCTTACCAAACTGGACTTCTTAAGCCAGTTTGGTGGTATCTGCTCCAATGTTCTGAAAAGATCATTTCACAATTATTTTAATACAGAATAGGATTTGGCATTTCCTAGACAAAAATTTTTGGTCAGTAACAGAGTTAGTTGTAGGAAGCAGGAAAATCCATGAGAAATGCTGGAAGTGTTTTGGAGAAAAGAAGCAATTACTGCTGTATAAAATTTCATTATTTTCTCCAGAACATACATGTATCTTTTAGCATTTTGAATTGTGATTGACTGCAAGGTGTCATTGCAGTCCTTGCTAACATGATAAAATACAATACAGCTAAATACTCAGGGAATCTTCTGTTATCTAGATTAACAGAAAAACTGGAAAAAAAAGTTAAACTCATGGTTCCCCTTAATAAAGGATTAGAATTGAAAAATCTAAACTACCTCCATTCCCAAAAGCCTGGATTTCAGCTGTTAGGACCAGGGAAAAGGAGCTAATCTAACACCATTCTGTTTACAGACTTTATTTTTCAAAAACTAAATCACAGACAAATTGTAACTTGACTGTAACAAACAAAACAAATCTCAAAATCCACAACATATAAAGTACTCTTCAAGAGTGTGGCACACATCAAACAAACCAACATAAAGATCAGGAGTGTGCTACATAAGTGAAGGCTAAAGTCCTTCCTAAGTGTTACAAATCAGAACCTCCAAACATTTGACTTTGAATAATGTAAAATTAATTATGACAAAATTCTTTGTTCAAAATACAAATGCTTATGATCCTAGTCAGGAGTCACAACACCAGTGACACTTAAGGACACCACGTCCTCCCCACCATTCTTTCAGGCATTAGGAAATGTAAAAGCTTAGGTGAGCAAGCAATGATTTTAAAACATCTGCAATCAGGCTCTACCTGAGAACAGTACCTAAGCAACAGCTGCATCAACTAAGGTCACAGGACAGTAGCCTCAATATTTTTACTCTCTAGAGCAAGAATACACTGGAAATTATCACTACTGTCAACAGGAGGATAAGACAACATTTATTCTTTATTCTCTGGCCATGTCTGAAATATTCAGTCTATCATGATTCCCAAAGACTGAAAGAGGGGTTTGCTTGTTTGGTTTTCCTCCATTTTTTTCCCCTTGAACTTGCAAGATTGAAAACAAACTGCATATTCCTAAGAATACTGCAAACCACATGGTGGCATTTAAATAATTAGAGTACAAAAATGCAGCAAGCATGTTAATTTTTGCTCTCAGTGGTTGTTCTTACTACTTCACCTGATTTGTTTTTTAAAAAATACTGTCCTACTAAACAAACCAAAATTTCAAAAAGGAATTTCTATAACTTAAAATGGAAGCCCTCTAATTCTTCTGATTTATATCATGCATCAAATAAAATGAGCACCTTTATTTTGCTAAACTAGCACTCCAAAAACTAGATAATCTTACAAAGAAAGAATGCAGAGGCAAAACATGCTATGTGCAGAATAATGACATTACCAAGTTTATGTATACTTTGGGATGTCCCAAAGCTCCACCACCACCATCGCAGGATATCACTCTGCTTTCAACTTGACTCACAGGCTGCTCTGCTATCAAATCAATTGCAAAATTCTTGTTCACCTGTAAGAAAAAGAGGAAAACTTTCAGACACCATCCCCACTCAAACAGAAACAATTGCTATTTGCTGCCTCCTCAGGCAGTTTCTCTACAGCATTTTGAGAAGTTCCTACTTATGCTTCCTCTCAACTCCTCCGCCAACTCTAAGGCTCTGCTATAAGCCAGATCAATGAACTATACACTAAACTCTGCAAAAGTAATCCCTTTCCCCTTATATACAGGCCACATCAGTGCTCAGGTTTCAGCAGAGAGGTGAGCAGGAACACGTAGACAAGAACAGAAGATATTTAACCAACACTGCATTCTGCTTAATGACTATATGATAAAACTGCAGAAGAATCTCTGCTGATAAACTAAAAAAAATAGTGAGACAAGTAAAGTCAGGCATGAGATAAAACAACTGCTGGTAATTTGGAGCCTCTAACCATGTACCTTATTCTATCACTGCACAGGAATCTCATGAAAACATGAATGTGCTGCATAACAACAGTCAGAAAGACAAATTGTTCAGCATCAGAAAAAAGGAAAAACCTCTAAATGCCACTACTCCACTCTGTAAATCCATCATATACACTTCCTGAATATTCATATCACTGACAAGTAGGGCTTCTTCCTAGAGCACACCTGCATGGACCGGAAAACATATCCATGTCCGGACAGGCTGGTGACACAGCAGTGTGTCCCTCAGCAGGACCTATGGTAATTCAACACTCTCCAAGTCTGCACTGAGCAGACAACTACTGCTACAATTCAGGGAAAATCCAGGAGGGGCCACCTTTTACAAAGGCCATGTTGTACACACATGAATATCACATAATATGCACACCCAAAGGAGGCACTATCTACTGCTCTGTGTATAAACATGCTGGTATTGGAATAAAGATGAGATTCTTGGGAAAAAGATAGCTATGAGTCCATAAATCCCTAGGTACTACAATGGTGTTTTTGTATAATCCTAGTACATAAAAAATTAGCATCTTCCACTAAGTCTCCCAAAAATCTCCATTTTCTGGTACAGTAATGGAAAAGTCAGTTTTGCTAACTAAGAATTTGTCCTTGCCAAAAGAAGATGATAGCTTAAAAAAGTTAGCAAAAAAGTTTTGGTATCGAAAGAAATTGGCAACATCAAGAACCCCACGGTCTGGGGTTGCATCCACAGGTTATGTCATTTTTGCCCAACAGCAAGAACTTTTACTGCTGCTTTTAATAACACTCAAAATTGTGCATCCTTCATTTCATGCTAAAGGAGGAGGGAGATAAAACCATTATACACCTTTGCTTCAAGATTAGAAGCAAGAACTCCATTCATCCCAATACTTCTTAATCATAAAAGGGACTTGTGAGGGGAGAGAGAAGCAAAGACTTCCCATCCACTGTAAGCTAAGACTTGTCTGTGGTTCAGCCTACTAAACAAGATACAGTCTAGGAATTCACCAGGAAAACAAGCCCTGAAAAACCCCAAGTGGCTGTAGTTACAACATTTGACTAAAGCACAGCAGTACTCAGCAGGAAGGGGCTGATTTCCTCAGCACATCCAGATGTGCCTTGCTCCAAGCATAAATCAATGGGCTATCTTTTCCCTGCCACAGTGCCAGTTTGACAATTTAGTTTCTGCTTCTTCCTATCTATCCACCTGTGCCAGTCCATGGTCTGGGAGACCAAAGAAATAAAACCAAACTTGGACTTGATCCCAGTCCAAAGATGTAGAGGAAAGGCAGGAGAGAATATATAAAACAGACCAGCACTGAGGTGAGGTGAGGTGAGTCCTCCTCACACCTTCACCAGCCCAATGGGAAGGGTAGAGCTGAAATGGGAATGGCAGTGTTGAAATAGGTCCTGCTCTGCCTTGGATTACAGAAGGGCAGGATGACTTTAGGGCTTACAGAAGGGCAGGATGATGCAGTTGGACTGTGGCAGATGCAGTTTAGCTGTTGCCATGCTCAGTTGTTTTTTTTTGTCACAGCTTCCTGCTTTAGGCCATTGCCAGAAAGCACTAATCCCCAGTTCTCCATAGAGAACCAATGCTTTTAGCTAAAGCACATGGATGCCACCCCCAACAAGGCTGGCAGAACCGAGGGGACAATGAGCACATGTCCCTGGGCCTGGCCCCCTGAAGCACACAGGCCCAGACACCCTGACTGGGGGAGAGTCCAGAGGCTGTGTTCCCCCCAGGCAGGAAAGTTGCCATGGCTGGGCTGGGCTGATCCCAAGCAGGACTCAACCACCTGCACCATACTGAAGGCAAAGGGAAGAAGTGACCAAGAAAGAACAGTCACCAGGAGAGCTGCTGCTTCAGAAACATGACATTCAGACCACAGACATGGCTGTGGGATAATGGCAAAGCCCCTAGAGAGAGAGATCCTACTAATAGACACAAACTGTTTAAAATATTTAACATGAAAATTTTGTCCCCATTTCACCATTAAAACTTAGCATGAAAGCTTGCTCAGCAGACACAGAGCTTGGCTTTTGCTGGAGAAGGAAGAACTGGGCTGAACTGAAAACCTTGAATGTTCCACACCACACAGAGTCTGAAATTACCTGATGGCAAATGCACATTAGAGGGAGCATTGCCCCATGGAAAATTAGGCTTCAGGAGCATTTCCTACAGTTACAGAAGTAGCAGAGACACAGGCAATACACTTGGGAGAGACTTACTTTGCCAACTATCCTCCCTGAAGTAAGCTAATTCAGCATTTAAAGTGACATTTTAATCTAATTATGTAGAATCCCCATTTTTGCCACACAGCATGAGTCAAATTGTATCCGTCACACAGTGAGGTAAACTCAACATGAAAACTCAGAAATCAGTGTAATTAGTTCAGGTCAATTTAGGAAAAGAATAATTATGTGCAACTACATTACAAATCTATCACACCTTATATTTAATGTCTCTGCTATACATAAACATTTATAGCATCAACACCAAGGCACTATTCAAAGTCTGAGGCATTGTGGAATACATTTTAGCTTAAATAATTCTATTTCTATCCCAAAGACCAGCAGATCCCTTGTGGAGCTGTGCTGCTTGATCTTTAGAGAAAACTCAGTGCTAGAGGACCTCTTATAGAGCAGGTAAGTGAAATTTTAAGCAGCAGCAACAGCGATTGGATGATGCTGGTATCACTACACTTTGCATTTGAGGCGTCAATATTTCAGAATACATTTTACTTTCCTTTGTTTCAACACTCTTTCAGCAAATGCTTCTCAGGCTCATTAAAAACATAGTCTGGGTAAAGACCAGGATTTTGACTACACAGAAGCAAATTAAACTTCAAAAGAGATGTAAACAGATAGATGAACAATTCAGCAGAGTATTTAATGATGTGATTTTTCTGAATATAAATGTGCTAAAAACATACTAACCACTCCTTAAAACAAAATGCTTAAAACAAAAACTGTTCCAAGTTCAAGATGTTCAAATGCCTACAAATCTAATACCCTAAAGGCAAGCACTTAAACAAAGGTAGAGCAAGTCTTGAGTTCTTCAAGTTTATCATGAGCAGGGAGGTCAGACAGAAGCAACTGTAAGTAGCCTCAAAAAATTTTTCATCATAGTGAAAAAAAACCCCACTGAAACCCCAAATCCAAACCAGTTTGCTATTGGTAGGGGGTTTTTGTTTGGTTTGGTTTGTGGTGTTTTTTGTTGGTTTTTTGGGGGTGGTTTTTTTGGGGCTTTTTTTTTTTTTTGGTTGTGGGGTTTGGGTTTAGTGGCTTTATTGCTTGTTTGGGTTTTCTTGGCGCTTTTCCAGTTTGGGGTTTTTTTTTAACAATGAAGTTGAGGAGACTTCTATCAGGTAAAGAAAAAAAGCCCATAAACTACCCCCCTCTCTCATGACAAAAAGTAGAATGAGTTACCTCCTTTTGTCTTCCAACAAATCGAACTCTTCTATAATCCTTCTCATCATATACCTAGAGTGCAAAACAAACTTGATCTCATTTACAGAGCAACAACCATAAGCATAGAACACAAAGACTTAGAAAACAAACAGCATGAACTATTTACTTGGTTTCAAACATTATCACTTTACAAGCAGTATATAGAAAAACTAGCTTCCAATTCTCTCACACAAGTAACTAAATTGCACATTGGAATGTACAAAAGATGAGGAAACTGGTGGCATGAAAGCCAGCAAACAAAAGAGCCTGATCACAGAGGTGAACACAAATGTATAATGTATAATGCTGTTCCCTGATCTCACCTAGGTGGTGAAGTAAACTGGGAAATTCGGGTTTTGTATTTATTGCTGTTCAGCTCACAGCGCGAGCTTTCTCAAGTTAGCTCCACCCGCCATCCTCTCGCATCTCGTTCAGAAGCCTCAATTTCTCCCTTGGAAAAGAGGGACGGTGGAATCACAAGGCACTGACACGACGGTGCCCCTCCACCTGTCAGCTCCTCGGTAACGGCCAACGACCCTGATCCTCATTCACAGGGGGCTTTTTAATTGTTTTTTTTTCTGAAACAGCTCGTACCTCCTGTGCACGGATCACTCAGGAGAATGAATTCCCACTGTGCGCGCTGAACGGGGAATCACAGAATAAATTATGTTGGAAAGGACCTCCGAGTTCATCGGACGCAAGCAGCCGAACGCCACCGTGCCAAGTAGGCCGTGGCACTAAGGCCACGTCCAGCCATTTCCTGAGCACTCCAGGGACGGACACCCCACGCCTTCCCGGGCAGCCTGTTCCAGGACCTAACCACTGTTTACGTGACAATTCCTCCCGCTGTCCGACCCAAGCCCGCCCGTCACATCGCACCCCGCCGGGGCGCTGCTCCGGGCAGCGGAGGGGCGGCAGCGCCGGGCCCCGCGCGCTCACCTGCCCGGTGTGCGTCACCAGCTCTCCGGTGTTGGAGGCCCGCACGCCGTAGGGCCGGGCGGCGGTGGCGGCGGCGGCCAGCCGCGGGCGGGCCAGCCCCGGGCGGGCCAGCAGCGGGCGGCTCCGCGGCAGCAGCCAGCGGAAGGTCGCGGCGGGCGCCGCCATCTTCGCGCCGCCCACGTGACTGCCGGCGGGGACGGGCGCGGGCCTGGCCCCGCCCCGGCCCCTGCGCGCGCTTCCGGCGGCGGGACACGCGGCCGCGGGCACGGAGCGGCGCCTTCCGCGGGGTCGGGGTGAGCTCGGCGGGGAACCGGCCGGAGGAGGGAGCGGGGCGGCTGGCGTGGAGGCAGCGGAGAGGTGCGTGCGGGCCGACCGGCGCGCTGTCCCCGCAGGCCGCCGAACATGCTGTCCCTCCTGGTCCGGGCCGCCGCCACGGCCGCCCCGCTGCGCTCGCTGTGCCGCTCGTCCCTGTGCTCGCTGGCGCCCTGGGGACGGGCTGCGGGCTGCGGGAGCTGGGCCCCGCCGCCGTGGCCGGCGCCCCGCGGGCTGCTGGCCGTGCTGCCGCCGCTGCCGCCGCCGCTGGCCGGGCTGAAGACCAAGACGGCGCTGAAGAGGCGCTGCAAGGACTGCTACTTCGTGCGGCGGCGCGGGCGGCTCTACGTCGTCTGCAAGAGCAACCCCCGGCACAAACAGCGCAAGGGGTAGCGCCGGCCGGGGCCCGCCGGGCACAGCCGGCACCGGGTGCGGCCGCCGGGGCCCGCCGGGCACAGCCGGCACCGGGTGCGGCCGCCGGAGCCCCGCCGGGCACAGCCGGCACCGGGTGCGGCCGCCGGAGCCCCGCCGGGCACAGCCGGCACCGGGTGCGGCCGCCGGAGCCCCGCCGGGCACAGCCGGCACCGGGTGCGGCCGCCGGAGCCCCGCCGGGCACAGCCGGCACCGGGTGCGGCCGCCGGAGCCCCGCCGGGCACAGCCGGCACCGGGTGCGGCCGCCGGAGCCCCGCCGGGCACAGCCGGCACCGGGTGCGGCCGCCGGAGCCCCGCCGGGCACAGCCGGCACCGGGTGCGGCCGCCGGAGCCCCGCCGGGCACAGCCGGCACCGGGTGCGGCCGCCGGAGCCCCGCCGGGCACAGCCGGCACCGGGTGCGGCCGCCGGAGCCCCGCCGGGCACAGCCGGCACCGGGTGCGGCCGCCGGAGCCCCGCCGGGCACAGCCGGCACCGGGTGCGGCCGCCGGAGCCCCGCCGGGCACAGCCGGCACCGGGTGCGGCCGCCGGAGCCCCGCCGGGCACAGCCGGCACCGGGTGCGGCCGCCGGAGCCCCGCCGGGCACAGCCGGCACCGGGTGCGGCCGCCGGAGCCCCGCCGGGCACAGCCGGCACCGGGTGCGGCCGCCGGAGCCCCGCCGGGCACAGCCGGCACCGGGTGCGGCCGCCGGAGCCCCGCCGGGCACAGCCGGCACCGGGTGCGGCCGCCGGAGCCCCGCCGGGCACAGCCGGCACCGGGTGCGGCCGCCGGAGCCCCGCCGGGCACAGCCGGACCGGGTGCGGCCGCCGGAGCCCCCGCCGGGCACAGCCGGCACCGGGTGCGGCCGCCGGAGCCCCGCCGGGCACAGCCGGACCGGGTGCGGCCGCCGGAGCCCCCGCCTCCCGTGTCCCTGCCCCGCGGTCACCGGCGACACCAGTCGCGAAATGCTGTGTGTGACAATGTTTCATCTTTGGAACACCTGGAGCCAGGCGCGGTGTTGACGGCCCTTGCCGGAATTTCAAGCCTTGGATGTAGAGAACTGAAGAAACAAGAGCCTTCGGGACCTCTTGATGTCTTAAGCGTGAAGCCTTAAAATCACCGCGCTGTTAAATTAGTAAGGGTGAAGCTAATCACTGGACTGAGGTGCATTTGGGTTTAATTAAAGCAAAATGAAAATAAACTCCATTGATGTTCATTACTACAACACACCATGTTGGTTTTTTTTTTTAAACACCCTTTATGCCCCCAAGATGTTGATAAGAGAACCAATAGTTTCAAACTCATCTGGGCAATTTCAGATTCCATCTAACTTGCCTTAAAATGCTGGAAAGCTTTAGGCTCGCTCTCATAGATTGGTGAGGGTTAAGAATATTCGTTTCTCTCTTAACAGGTGTGGAGAGAATAACTGAGAACTGAGAGCAGTAATACCTCAGAGGTCATATAGCCAAGATTAGTGTTGAATACAAGCTAGTTGATTGGTATCCGTGGATTAATTAGAGGCAAAATTCCTTCAGTCACCAGTGGTATTCCTCACATTTCTCAGTATCACTGTTTGAGGCAGGAATGTTTGATCATCCTCTGAACTGCAAGTTATTAGCAAACAGTACCAAACTAAACTTTCAGAAAATTATCCTATTACGGCTGCAAGTTTGTGAGAGTGTCCCTGACTTGAAAGGGGTCAAATTGTTTAGGCACTGTATTTGAGGTTGCTGTAACATTGGATAGTACGACTTGAAGACCTTTTCTGCCCTGTTGTAATTCCACAACTTTACAATTGCAATAATTTTTACACTTAATGTATTTTTACTCAGTGCTTGTAGACAATGAGAATCTGAGCCTCTAAAGCTGTGGCAAAGCATTCCAGAGATAATAATTATTGGTTTTCCATGTGTTGGGTGGTTTGTGTTTTCATTCATCTATCTCATCACTGGAAATGAGCGTTTGGAGAGAGAGGAGCAGGTTAGTTAACATACACATCCATTTTAGGGGGTATTCAAATGAGTTCATGGCAATGAGGGGAGAGAGAACAGGCTAGCTTCATCTAACTAAAGAGAGACACATTTATTCAAAATTTGTAAGGCTTCTCAAAATTAAACAACCTTGAAGTAGTGGAAAACTTGGCTGTACTTCAAAAGGTTGGATTGAAATTCAGGTGCTCATGAAAAGGAACTACCTTCTAAATACCACAGCTTGTGCATGAAAGTAAAATGTAAGCAGAGAAATTTGGAAATATTTTACATCTTCAACATGCTTTGACAGTTAAGCCATTTTAGGAACTGAAGATTCTAAAAGTTCTGATTCTCAGTGTTAATGGTACACATGTGTGCTGTGTGCTTTGTTCCAGCAGAAGGAAAAGGCCTGTGTGCTGTGAACCTCTGTAATACCTTGTGATTTCAGCTATGAGTACACCTTTAAGGTAAACAGTGTGTGTATGACCAAAAAAACCCAGTGATTTCCAGGCCTACCCACTTTTCCAGGGGAAAGTAAGGACTGACCTGTGGCTTGGGCATAAGATGAAGTGAGGGTCTGTTGGTTGGTTGGGCTTTTAGGAAAGATAGTGGGCAGGTGGTCTTATTGCCTCATGAACATTCCTCCAGCCTCTGGGTTCAGTCAGAAAAAGGTCACTGGTACAAAACAAATTGTGCTGGTAGGTTACTGAGGAGGTATTCAAACAAGGGCTCTCTTGCCAGGAGCAGTGTCAGGTTCAGAAACATCTGCAAGTGTGAATTGCCAGGGTGAGAAGCAGCAATCATTACCTGGCCAGACTCTCTGAAATCAGTGGTGTGTGGGGCCCTGAGACAAGCTCACTGCCAAGTTGGTGTGAAACACAGTCTGCACTCAGAAATGGAGTGAAATTTGGGGCTAGGATTACTGTGCAGCAGAGAGAGGCACAAATTACTGCTTTCATCTCCTCTTTAGCCTAAGACAAGCTTTTATACAGTGCTGACTCAGCATCTTGTTTCAACAACTTACAACGAGGATAACTTCTTTCCTAATTAAACCCTTTGAGTGTAGGGCTGCTGGTCAGAAACTTGAGATGTGAAGTAATTTGAATTCAAATGTTGATTATGGCTGTAAACAATTCATGTGTCATTGCCTGAACAGTCAGTTTGTGGTACCTGTGATGGAGCATCCAAAAGAATGGAGCATTGATGGCCATCACTGAAACAGCATATTTGGTTGTCCTTAATAGATTTTGGAAAGAGGATTATGGAATTAGAAACTAGGAGGCTCTGAATTGTAATTGTACTCTGCCACTGTCTTCTTGTATAATCTTGAGAAGATAATTTTGCCTTTGTCTCAATTTTTCCATCTGTTAGGCAGGAGTACTGAATCTCACACTTGTGAGTACCATTTTTAGTTGATGTCTACAAACTCATTACAGAGGTGTTTAAAAAAAAAATCAGATTCTATAGCTTTCTTTAATTTGAATGACATGAGGAAGGTGACTTTAGCTGGGGGTGATGCATGTTTATTTTAGGTTTGCTTACAGCAACTGCAAAATGAGCAGGTGAAGTAATGTCAGCCAGTAGCCTTGTGGTTGATAGCCAAGGGTTCACATCCTTCATTATAGACCTTCTGAATGTTGTGCTACTTAAACAGCTGTTGGCAAAGGAGCAGGTACACAATAATTACTTAAGTTATCCAGGCTAAAAATTTAGTGCTGGAATACTATGAATACCAATCTGTGTAAGTTCCTTAATTGTGTATGTTTTCTTTTTTATTTCTCTCCTTGGAGGCTGAAAGGGAGTGGAATGATAAGGAGAGTGCAGCTAGAACAGAAAATGTTTTAGGGAGGAAGGTGGTACCCAGTAAGACAGGAAGAAGAATCCATACACTGAAGACTGGAATAAGACTCGGGCTCAAATTAGATTTTCACCTTTTGGCTTCCTACTGCTTACGTCTCTAGGTTACCCCCTCCAGAAAGTCTTCATTCTTCTTTAAATCCCCACAGTGGAGTGGGAATGTGACACCTGATGTCTCCTGTGACTGTCTGCATGTACAATTATGAAAATCATTTGCAGTTGTGAGTGACTGAACTTGCTTAACTCCTCGGAACTGTTCTAGGGAATAAGATTGTCGGATTCCTGGTACGCAACAGGTAGAGATGTATTTAGGTCAACTGGAGGATAAATCTTAGAGCTCATGTATATTAATGACTGTCAGACTTTGTCTGTGGTTGTGTGTGTGGGAATTACAGTATTGGTTGTTGAATTCAGGACAATAGCTGTTCAAAAATGGCAGGTGAGGGAGAAGTCTTTAGGAAATATAGTACCAAGTAGCCGTGTCTGCTCGGATGGAGGCAGTACACCCTGAGGTTGGCTGACTGACAGGTGACCGCTCCAGATTCTGACAGCACCACCATCAGTTTCCTGCACTGTTGAGTAATGTAGACACCATATTGTTCTTCCAATTATTCTATTATACCATCCACAAAAGAAAAAAAAAAAAAAGTACAAGAGAGAGTGATATTTCAGAGCAATTACAATTGGAATTTTTTCTTTATTTGTAGAGATGAAGTAGGTAAAATTAAAAAATATAAATAAAACTTTAAAACAAAAATGCAAATATTCTTAATGGAGAAGAAAGTGAGAAGCCAGTCAGCTTTCTCTTCTTTGTTTAACAGTGCAAACAGACACAACATCCTACTGCAGGCACTGTTCAGAGTATCTTCTGAGTAACACCAAGGTCCTTCTGTGTTTCGATGAGCTCCATAGAGCTGATACTAAAGCTGATTTATGTTTATCTGCAGCATCACCATATTACAAAGTCTTGAATCTGCAAGGGTGGACACACCTTGATAGACACTGCTGAAAACTATTGAATTACTTTTAAAACAGAAGTTAGGGATAAACTAATCCCATTCATTTTAATAAAACTGATTCTACATTTAAATACGCACATTCTTTCTATTACAGCTCACCAGATTATTAATTTGGAGCTTGGAATCTGTGCTAGTTAGTCCCAGAGGCTGAGAAGGGGCTGGATTCTTTCCAGCTAGCTGGGACAGTTTACCTTACCACACCTATGAGGGGCATGCCCTCACCTGTCCTGTCTCCTCTGCTTCCCAGGACTGGATTTATCCCTGTAGGAATAGGTGAGCTGCCCATGAAGCTGTTATTGAACTGTCACACTTTACAGCCCAGTTTATTTAGGTAAGTGGTGGTGTTTTACTTCTATACCTCTGGGAGATAAACTGCAGCAGTTTCGTTATTGCTCCGTATCCCACTCATAGTGGAGGCAGCAATCTTTATAAGAGCTTCATCACAGTGGAGACACTGAACCTGATCTAAAAATGATGAAAGTTGGTACAGAGAGAATATTGGCACCCAAGATGAAGCTGTCACTTGCTGGAGTTATCCACCTGCCTCCAGGAATGAAAAATTTGCCATTTCATCTAGAAGTTTGTGCATCAGTCTTTGAAATCTGTTGTCTGTAAATATGAATAAAGTGTTGAAAACAAGCAGTATTTTTCAAGAAGCCACCTGTGCTTATGTGCCACATTGTGCAAAAGGAAATAAAAAGTGACCTTTGTGAAGTCATTTGATCTAAAAATAGACTGATTCTGTTTAGTGATTGAAAGTAAGCAAAAGAACAGGCAGGGAATAATGCAAGTGCCTCTGTTGTACATGATTAAAGATTGGTAATGAACAGTGGCTAAATGAGGAAGAGACTCAAGCAAGCAATCCCAGAGTCTATACAGTTTTAAAAGGGACTCATACTAGGAGGCTAATATTTATAAAAGCAGTGACTGGGATATCTCAAATAGGTCACTTTCATAGGATATTCAGGCTTTAGATAAGAACTTTTGCATCTACTTTAGTGATGCTGCACACTGAGGTTAAAATGCTCCTGGATTTTGTTCTCAGTAATCCTCTGCTTCCCTCATTTGAAGATTGCTATGGATTTCTGTAAATAATTTGTTTGTTGTCAGTTTTTCATGACTTGTAAAGGATTTATATTGCTTAACACTTCCCCTGTGTTTAACACAGCCCTCTCTTCTTCAGGTGTAGGCACAATGTCTGATTTCTAGATGTATGACTTTGCATTTGAAGGTAACAAAATGAAAATTGTTTCAATGTGTTAAACAGCACAAAATTTTACCCATTGCTCTGTTATTATTGCTACTTTGCTAATTTTTTAAACCTGAACTTATGAGTATTTGATCTATGTTACACCTGAATCACTCATTAAAAAAAACCAGGGTATCTATCACTGCCTTAATATTTCTGAAACCACAGTGAAAGACATTCAGATTTCATGGTGATTCCCATTTGCTGTTGTATTTTGACATGTTACTCAGGTAGTTGTGAATTCATATATGTATGCTAGGATTTATTTTTTTTAGTTTTGACACGAGACTTATCATGAGTCAGTCTGAATCACTTTGGTTTTGTTTCTGCATCTTGTTTGCTTGATCATCTGCCCTCCATCCATGACAGAGTTTCCAGGATGCTTTCTTCAGGCAAAACCCAGACTCAGAAACAGTTCCGTGCCTAGACTAGCATAGCTAGCTTAGCTCTGTCTAAGACTAGTGTCATAGTCTTCCATTCAGTGTGGCTGTTTCCTTCAGCCCATCCCAGGTCTCCAGTCCTACTCCAGTTGGCCTTGATGTCTCACAGTATTTCATACCATGGCCTTCTGCACACAGCAGAAGAACTTGAGATTTATAATGTGTAATGTTAAAAGAATGGGTAGAAGGAAAAACAGCCAAGGAAAGGCAAAAAGGATTTTTATGGAAGGTACTTTCTGGTGAGTTTAAAGTGTATCCCTTGATACTGCTTGAAAAAGTGAGGAGCAAAACTAAGTGGATCTGACATTAAGGTTCACAGGGAGAGGTGGTGTAGTTGTGTGCCAAGTGTGAATCAGACAATGTCTCTGTGTGCCATGAGCAAAAGAGCAGAGAGCTGTGATGGCAGGGACACAAGGTAGAGGCCATTGGTGTTAAGGCCTTTGAAACATTCAGCATTTAGGGTCTCCTTAACCATGACATAGCTGTATTCTCTCCAGGCCTGGACAGGTGCTGCCTGTGAGGAGTATGGTCACAGTCAGCTCTGGGACACTTTGTGATCAATGGAAAAAGTCAGTGAAGGCAGTGGATAAACTCCAACTCCCTGCTATGCTGGCAACTACTTAATATTACTTAAATAAATACATTAAATTCTGCATTGAATTTTAAGTGTCTTCTCCTGAAACGACTCTTCAAACAGTCTAGAACTTTCCTCCTCTTCCTAATCTTCTAATTCCAGCTCAACATTTATTCACAACTTGTTTATACTTATGCCAGCATTATCTTTACTGTTAAACAGCACTACTGTTCCTGGAGAATTTACCTGCTTGATATTTATTTCTAGGTAGCTCCCACATCCTTTCTCAAATCTTTATTTTCCTAAGCTGAACAAGTTCTTTTAGTCTTTTCTCATGGAGCAGACTTTCTGATCCTCTCATCATCCTAACAATATTTTCGTGTAATGTTTGAATTTGTGAGATAGGCCTTGTAAGAAAGGTAATATGTTTTATGAGATCACTGATATTGTTAGAAAAAAAATAAGAAAGGTTTTGAGTAGACAAGTCAGTCTCACATATGCCAAAGCTTACCAGCTTTTTTCCCAACTGTCTCAATTGTCTTTTAAAAGATATTGCCTCTGCCTATAAGCACTCCCTCTTGTACATTCTTGGCCATTACTGGCTACATCATACACATTTTGAGTTAATCTTTCCTGATATATTTTACATAATTCTGTCCTCCCAAATATTTCTGTGTTTGCCAGTATGGCACATGAATGCCTACCTCATGTTTGTTTGAAACATTCATCACCCTACATATTTTAGGATTGTCTTTGAACAGCTGAGTGACTTCAAGGAATAATATGCCATGGATATTTTCTTCTCAGAGCTCACCCTGTCAGAGGTCTCCCCCCAGAAGAGGGAATAAGGTGGGAGCTGGGATGTGTGAAACTTGTCCAGTGATTCATGATTGTGCAAAACAGCTGATCTAAAGGCTTGGAGAGTCCCTCAAGGACACAGAAGCTGGATTTGTAATACCATTTTGAGTGAAGAGGATTTCCTTCCCAAAATTCTTATTCTCATCTCCAAATAATAGATGATCCTGCCAAAATTATATAAAAATTAGATGTCTTATGAAGATGAATGGTGTGCTTTGTAGGATATCAAGTGTATTCTTCTCAAACAGTCTATTTTTAGCAATTTCTTAAGAAATTTTGTGCAGGTTTTTATATATGAAGGTTTGACTGGACTCACCTATCTTCCTCTTTTTTTAATAAACCAGCATAAAGTAGAATTTATTTACATAATGCAATGATCCATGAAGGTTACCATAACATCAAGGGACCATATTAACCGCTTGAATGGAATTCATTAGAAATTAACTACCACTTAAATTAATTTTCCCACATTCACAAGGCTGTAATGGTGGAAAAAGGAACCGTCCATCAGTGTGTACTGACAGGAGAGCTGTCACTGCTTTTATTTATAGGTGAATACATTAACCCATGAAGCAGCCTTTTCAGACAAAATCTTGAGCTTCTGTACAAATAAGCTGCTTCTGAAGACTTTTAATAAGTATCCCAGCCTTGGTTAAACAGGAACACATACTGCTTAATGCTTTTGCCACTGGCTATATGTATTGCAGCTTTTTCATAAGCACAACAGAAAAATTTGCTCCAAAAAAATGCAAACTTCACACAGTATGTAATGTATTTTCAATGGATAATATTATTGGTTAGGTCTAGATTTAGTGATATTGTGTTACCAGTATTAGTAAAACTATACAAACAAAAGATCACCCATTGGTTCTTTATTTTTTGTAGTTTATTACCTAGTACTTTCAATTTTTTAACTCTCTTACAAGTGATTATATATACAGGTCTTCAAACTGTAGGATGAAAGCAAATAAGACTTTTACCCACCTGGGATCTAGATATATTTTGGGCAAATTTACTGTGGTGCATTGTGGTAGTCATTTGCATGAGCTGTGATGGGAAAGGGCTTTGTGTAACTTGTTAGATGACCATAGTTGTCACAAAACAATACAGCATGGGGGTGTCTTTTATATATGTAAACATCATAGCTGAAATGATCTCAGGACAACCTCCTGTACAGTTTAATCCAAATAATTTTTTAATGTGTAATTATGGCTCAGCACTAAAAGCTAGCCCTTACCAATCAACATTTTGTGTTTTAACAGTGTGAGTTCTGTAAGAAAGGATTGTTAGCTTTTTAAAAACACCCAGTTATGTAATCCTGTAAAACAACTAAAACAAATAAGTTTTACACATTCTCTCTTGGGTGCTACATTATGTAATAAACAGTGATGAGACAACATCAGATGAGCCTGTGTGCCAGCAGTGGTGCTTACTGAAATGTTACAGTCACTGCTGTCCAGAAAGAAAATACAGAGGTTACAGTGAACCTCACAGCATTCTGAACACTTTCTCATAAGCTCCTCCATGATTTCCTAGCAGTGTCAAAGGAAATTTCAACACACAGTTTCGCGTATGGGGAATTTGTAGGACAAGTGGCCTTTCCAGGTATTTCTGTGAATTTACTGCTGTGTTCAGACACTTGACAGGCACAGCAAATATATGAGCTTTTTCTGGGTTACCCACTAGTCCCTCAAAGAGAACTAAAGGCTGTCCTGATACTCCAGTGATAAAATTGCATGCTCATACTTTTTATGTCATCCCCTCTGAACGGATTCTTTTCAACAGCTTCTCAGAGGTATCGGGATATTATACACTTAGGGCTAAAAATATAAACTCTGTAAGTGAAGAGAAAATATTTTACAAGCTTAGCCCTCTGATAGTGTATGTAGTTTTCCATTCCAGTTATTTAAATATGGCTATATTTTGCTATTCAGCTGTGCTGAATTAAAACCTCAGTGTCAGTGTTACCAAAAGAGTCTATGGTTGCAGTTAGGCCAGACTGTTGCCACACATCTTAACACAAAAAAAATTGTGTTCACTTTTTTTTTTATAGTTATACTTTAACTTGCTAACCTGAAAATCTGGAAGTACTTCTACCCATGTCTTGCTATGCTATTTGTTTACAGTACAAATAAGTGATTCTCAGATGTTCCCATGCAGCCTAAGGAGAGCTGGTAGCTTGCAGCAGACTAGCCACTCTCCTTCAAAAGTAGCAACTGTCACCGGTGCAAATTATGATTTATTTATTATGTAATGGATTTAAAGCATTTAAAATTCCTACAAACACTGTTTTGTCTAATTCTTCCACATTTTATGTGGTACTGCTTTTTAGTTTGTCTGATTTGTACATACTAATGTACACACATAATGGATAATGGGAATGAGTCAGACTAACTAGAAAATCATGCCATTTTACTTAGTTCTCATTGGGGACTGCAGTTAGTTTGGTTAATTGATACAATATTGACTAGGTAATGACTCTCACTTCTGTCAACATTTTTACATTTGTTAAATTCCCCTGCCTGATTCTGCTTTTCTGCTTTATTTCCTTTTAAATTTTAAACATCTTAAAAAAGGCTCTTCTCAATTAATGCATTTCATGATTGAGGAACACTGAAATTAACTTTTAGCCAATTAAATTTTTACGAGTATTTGCTATTGTCGACAGTAGTAAAAACTTCTGTTCCAGCCACATCAATAATTAATTTAGAAGCACATGCCTGAAATACTTCCCCACATACAAAGGAGTTGTTATTCTCCCACAGCTTCCCTCACAGTCATCCTGGTGACTCCCTTGGCACTAGTACGCCATTATTTTGTTGGCAGCATTTTGATTTCTGCATGGTTATGATTAACCTGTACAATGTGTTCCTCTTAATGCAAAGCTGTTTTCTTATCCTTCAATTCTACAAACTGGAAAAAGCATATAGCCGCAGGCCACACAGAATAATACCAGTGTCAAGCTTTAAAAAACATATTTGTTTTGTGTCCTCTAAGGACAAATGATAGACATGTAAAAATGTTTTCTCTGTTTTTCTTTCATGGAATACTTACTTTAGAATTAACTTCTGTCACAGAAAACATAATTTGAAGCATCTACTTTGTATTATTTCTGAGCGTTTCTGCTATAAAGAGGGAAAATAGTACATTGTGTATGACATGTGTGATTACAAGGTTATAGAAACTCTTTATGTTTCTTTAGTTGTTATGGTTTCCCCTTAAGAAAGCTTGTCACTGGAAACATAAGAGCATACTTCCTTCAAAAGAGGCAAGTATATAGTACTATCAAGCAATGTAATTAATGTAATTTTTAATTGCTTTACAATACTTTAAATTCCCACCCCTCTGAAGCACTCAGTTTTATCCATGCAATCCAGTCATGCATCTGTTTTGAAACAGGTCAGAGGAGAAAATATATTTTTATGATACATTCTTTAGTGTTCTGATGATTACATGTGCTGTAACCCATTTCTTCATAAATGCATTCTGTCTTTAATTTTTCCCTCTTCAAGTCACAATCCCCCCAGTTTATTCATAAAGATTGTTCTTTTATGTACTTTCTCTGTCTTACCTATTTGTTAATTCTGTTTCTCTGTGATATCAAGCATACTTCATTTCATGCTTCATTGTCCAGGTTTTAGTTTCAGCTCCAGTATATTAAATGTTCCCACCCTTTTGCTCCATATTTTATACTCAACAGTACAGAAGCGTTAAAAGCCTTTCTTGAGCAAAGAGATAGATGAGTCTTAATGTGGAATTCTCTTCCTTCAGAAACTTGATTGACCCCAAATCTTATGACTCCACAGTCAAGAAAAATAAAACTCATTCAAGGCAAAAAGCATCTCAGCAGCACAGTTCTGAAGTTAAAATAGCAGAATTTTTTTCTTTTCTCCTTATTTCCTTCCTGTTGAAATAAAGAACCTATATATTATTTTGTAGAGCACTTTAGCTATATGATTTTTTGCTGAAGTCTACACATTATTAGGTATTTAATGGATCTATGGTTTTGATAAAAAAATGTGTTACTTTATTAGATTGAAGACTACTTTTTCTTTTAAATCCTTAATTTTCTGGCTCAGTTGACATAGTGAACGTGATCATAGAAAAAGATTTCCAGGACTGAGGAATTTCTGATAATAAAAGTGAGGCAGCTTGGAAAGATCTTTTAGAATCACAGGATCACAGACGTGGTCAGGTTGGAAGTGACACTGTGGGTCATCTGGTCCAACCTCCCTGCTCCAACAGAGTCATCCTAAAGCACACAGCACAGGATTGTGTCCAGATGGTTCTTGAATATCTTCAGTAAGGGGTACTCCTCATCCTCTCAAGTCAACCTGTTCCAGTGCTCAGTCACCCTCACATTGAAGAAGTTATTCCTCATATTGAGGTAAAACGTCCTGTGTGTTGGTTTCTGCCCATTTTATTGTTTGACACCACCAAGAGCCTGGCTCCATCCTCTTGACACCCTCCCTTCAGATACTTCTAGACATCAGTGATGTCCCCTCTCTGTTGTGTTTTCTTGAGGCTGAGCAGGCCACCTTCCCTCAGCATTTCCTCATAAAAAGAGAGATGTTCCAGTCCCTTAATCACCTTTGTTGCCCCCTCTGGACTCACTCAGGAGCTCCATGTCTCTCTTGTCCTGAGTAGCCCAGAACTGGACACAGCACTCCAGATGTGCCTCACCAGAGCTGAGTTGAGGGGCAGGATGAACTTCACTTGATCTGGGGGCAGTGTTATGTATTCCTAATGCTCCCCATTGTCCTTCTTGGCCCCAAGGGTACTCTGCTGGCACATGGTCAGCTTGTTGTCCACCAACCCCCAGGTCCTTCTCCACAGAGCTGCTTTCCAGCAGCTCAGCCCCCACATTCATTGAATTTCAGAAGGTTCCTCTCTGCCCATCTCTCCACCCTGTCGAAGGGCAGGGGTATCACCCACTGTTCCCAGCTTTGTGTCACCAGAGAACTTGCTGAGGAGGCCTCTGCCCCTTCATCTGAGTCACTGATGAACAAGTTAAACAATACTGGGCTCATATTGAACCCTGGAGGACACTGCTAGTGACAAGCCTCCAGCTGGACCCTGTGCCACTGATTACAGCCCTTTGCAATGTGCCATTCAGGCAGCTCACTCCACCTCCCTGTCCACCCATCCAGCCCACACTTCCCGAGTCTGCCCATGAGGATTTGGGAGAGACAGTGCTGACAGCTTTGCTGAAGTCGAGGTAGACAGTAACCACTGCTCTCTCCTCATCCATTTGGGAAGCTGTTTCATCACAGAAGTCAACCAGGTTGATCAAGAATGTTCTACCTTTAGAAAATCCACGCTGACTATTCCTGATCACCTTCTTGTCAACCATGCAGATTGAGATTGCCTTTAGAATGAGGCACACCATTATTTTTCATCTTTCTAGGGATTGAGGTTAGGCTGACAGGCTCATAGTTCCCTGGGTCCTGCTTCTTGCTCTTGTTGAAAACTGGGGTGACATTTGATTTCTTCCAGTCCTCAGGCCCATCCTCTGATCATCATGACCATTCAAAGGTTATGGACCTGTCAGCCATGGAGAAGCTTCCTGCAGCTGAGCTAAGACCTCTGGAAGGGAAACTTGTCAGGGCAGTTCCAAAGGATCCTGCATATTTTCTTCCTGGAGTGGAATTACAAGAAATTTATGAGTGTATTTGACAGTTGTATTTTAATTAAATGTAAAATTCCAGCATTATTCCGGTATTATTGAAATGCTGTCATCTGAGTTTTGTGGAGCATGCTGGAAAACAATGACAAAGAACACCAAAAATCCCAACAGGTAATGACTTAAAAAGAGAAAAACGTTGATAGTAAAGAAGTGAGATAAAAATAACAGCAGCATTAAAAAGCTAAAAGAAAATTATTTTAACACAACAGAATAAAGAAATCAAACCAGCTATATGGATTGTTGGAGTTAGTGAGTTGGGGTTCTTTGAATTTTTTCTTAGTTGTTTGTTGAAATGCTTTGAAAAAGACTGTAGAAAATGTAAATTTTATCTTTATTTTGCCATGTGAACTAATTGCTTCAAAACTAAAAGAAGGTATTACCATATATAGTACCAAGATAGAACAGAAAGAAACACGTTCTCCCTGATCCCCATCCCATAGTAGTAATTAAAACCAAAGACAAAAGGAAAGATTGTTATGTCTGTAGCAGTTAGCCTTGATAACATATCAGTTATTCCTGCTTTGGTTTAATGGAATATCAGGTTGTGCTTCCCTTTGCAGCCATAAGAAAAGCCTTCAGCTTTTCTGCAGCACTGTCATGAGGAACAGCCAACCACTGTTCATGAGGAACACACCAAGGTGTCTTTCCTATTCTCAACAGTTGCATTTGAATGTACTTTAAAAATCTGATTAATTCATCAATGAACAAAGCTAATTTCTGGGCAGGTGCAAAAATTATATATGTACACACACACATACATATATCTATACACACCTTTAAATATTCCTAGGTCAAGACTTCTCCACATAATATATTAATTATTTAAACCTAAACTTAAACTTTTTAGCACACTTTCTTTCTTGTATACATGCTTGAAAATTCTTATAAATAAAAATATGAGATTTTATTCAAAGGTTGACAATGGGTTTCCATTATTTTGGGACAGCAACTATGAAATTGAAGGAAATAGTTTCTTATATTTATGACTGCCCTCAGAAAAGTACAATTTATTAATGGAATTTTTTCACAGATCTACTATTTCGTATCGGCTACACCATTGTTTGCTGTCCAGATATTTTAGTTTACTTAGACAGGAAATATATCACCCATTCTGGATCCAAAGTATGAGTTACTTTCCCTTAATAAAAGGGCTTTGAGCTTTGTTATGGTATTTCTGCTGTTTGTAAAGTGAAATAAATAAATGAAATACTTTATGGTTTCTGCTTGGACCAGCACACTGTGAGGTGTTACAGGCTTTTCAGCAGTGATTGTCACAGGTAAATGCCTGCTGATAATCATCATCTGTCAGTGGCCCTAGAAACACCCCTTCTTTGGAGGCACAGTAATCTCTGTAGGGGACCCAAGGATTTCAGAATCCAAAAGTACCTTAAAGCCCTAACTCAGGCATCTGCTGAAAGCACCAGCAAAAGAAAACTGTGGAAGTGCTTGGGTGGTGTTTTCATTTGGCTTTTATGTGATTGCAGTGGGGCAATTAGTAATTTTCGAGAATAAACAAGATGACAACTGCTTAGCAGCAGAAGGCAGAAAGAAAGAACTCATCAGTGCTGCCATACTCCCACTCCCGTCATCCCGCTCACATTATCTCAGTCACACACCATAATTGGAAGATAAGGCAGCAGTTCTTTTGTACACAGCATAAAGATATACAAATAACAAGCATTAAATAAGAAACATGCACCACATCAAGATTAACAAAAGTAATAATGCTGACCTTGCTAGCACTCAAGTCTTTTCAACCGCAAATAATCTTCCATCCTGACAGGGAAGAGCGAGACACCTAATCCTCTAGCATGTTCATGAGAGAGGAATTGCCTCTCCTTCTCACTTAATCATTATCAGAGACAGTTCCCTTCTTCTCAAAAAGATTGTTCCTCAGGCCTTTGCCAGCTAAGACTTCCCTTGTAGAGAAATGAGCCAGCCAGAGTTCTCAACTTTGGTCCAATAATAACCCTTGCACTTAGGATCTAGCATTTCCCACTTGTCCAGGCTCAAATGCTCCTTAAATTGCTGTTGGGTGAGCTTGCCCAGTATCTAAAATAAAAGCATATCTAAATATTATTGAGATTTTCTGTTCATCATAACCAATGTCTGTTTGCAGATTTTGTAAACACAATTTGGGTAGAGCTTTAGCACTGTATGAAGATTAATGACCCTTAGAGGAGTCCTGCAGATTTCATTTGTATTCTCCACGTTATGCTTTCACACTTTCAGAGAGCACTGCTGAACTTCTGAACTACTTTGTCAACCTTGTTAATTTGACAGTGATTTACATCTCTCTTAATTCATACTAGAATATCTTCAGCTGTAGCTATTTGTTAGTTATTCCACTCAGGAGAGAAAATCCTGGACTCATTGCCTCAGCACAAGCTGTCACACATCCAGCTGAGGAAATGACCTTGACTAAGAGCACCCATTTTTTCAGCCTGTGTTGGTACCCAGGTGTGTCTGTAATGGAAGTCAGGTTCATTGTATATTGTTTCCATTTCTCATTTAGACCTAGAGCTCTAAAATCCTTCTCTTCCTCCCTGAAAGAAGAAGAAAAAGGATTGTAGAGAAGTATAGAGAACTATATATGTACAATCAGATGAGACAGTCAAAAGTATTTCTATCTACATTCATGTGCTTTTTCTATAATGGCTAGAAAAAACTTTGGGAATTCAAGGCTATGCCTGATGAAATTCTTGCAAAAGCTGACAGAGTTACAGTTGTGGTTAAAATAATTTAGTGTACTCTGACAGCATACACAAACAGCAGTCAGCACCTCATTTCTGCCAAGTTCTGCTCCCTCTTACCTGGGGATACTGACAGTGTCTCTGGAAGGACAGGCTGCTAAACCAGCAAGCTGCAGAAACATCTGCAATTGCTGCAAACTTTGCTGAAGTGCTTTTCATATTGGAGAAGAAGCAAGCTGACTGCCTGATAGTGCACCACCGATTTTACAGACATGATGTTAGATGGTGTGATCTACTATTGACATATTTTTTTAAAATTAGATATGTTCCTTTAGATATGATTAAATTATTTCACATTTTTTTCTCCTTAATCCAGTGTATCTAAATGCATTGTTTTTTCATTGAGGGACTATCAGCATACATACTTTCCCTTCCCATACTTTTTCCAGGTGGTAAGAGAACATCTGGAGAGGCATAAGTTGTGGACAAGGATTTGGGCATTGCAGTTTCCATCCATACTAATTTATGGCACCTAGAGGACTATACACTTCCATGATGTTTGTCCTTGGAAATTAGTGTGTCCTAAATGCTTACAGGGACAAGAAATAAGGATACATCTGTGTGAAATAATTATATGAACTTCAATATTATAAATATCTCTAAGGAAAACTACATGTGTATCTAGGAGGGGGAGTTTTGGTGTGTAAGTTTGCTGTTATAGATCAACCAAAAAACTCAGTAAAGATCCTTTGATGGGAAAAGATCAGCAGTAAGCTTTGTAAGAGGCAACAACAGCCTAAACTTCTAAGTCTGTACTTCAAGACTGAAAACAAGAATTGCAGTCATTGTATTGACAGTGTCCCCACAAAAGAATATAAAATAACTTCCGAGATTTTATACTTTTTCCGCTTGAATTTTCACAACAGTGAAATTCAGGTAGCACTACTGCTGGGACTGTCATATAAAATTCATGGTGTGGCTCACAAAAGTGCCATGGAAAGTGAGAATAAGGCAAGGAGATCTGGTTTGGATAAGGACATCACCCTTGTAAGGTAATAATTTTTATTTTTTGAAGGAAGTTGTTATGTTTTAATATTCTTTAAAAGTGCAAAATTTCATAATAAGAATGACTGTTTCTTGAAAGGAAATTGCTTTCTATATCACTATACTATCTGTTATATTTATCTAGAATAAATCTTGTTAAGTACTTGACTGAAGTTTCTGTGAGACTTAGGCTTACTAGCATTGTTAATAATTCCATGAATTGTAACAGAAAAGTACATTTTCATGAAATACACTTTTCTCGCCTGGATTTTTTTAAAATTCTATTGATTGTCTAAGTGGAAATTATAAATACTCCTATAGATTTTTTTCTTTAGTCACTGGAAGAGACTTGTACATAGCTTAGCTACATTATTTTCATATCCTTATAATATAAAAGAACTCAGTCTTTAATAAACACTTCTTCAAAAATAACAAAATCGACCAAAGCATTAGGTACTTCATGTGATATATGTATATCAAAACCATAAATGTATATGAAGTTGCTTAGACTTAACAGTTTATGCCTTAGCAAACTTTGCAGAAAATTGAGAATAGAGAATACTGCAAGTTTGGTTTTATTTTAGAGGCTGGTTTTTTGTATTAATCAAGCATTGCCCAAAATGAGCAACAATTTGAATTAAGAAGTTATAGTTCAGAATAGTCTCTGTAAGAGCCCTTTTCATCAATAGAAATCTGAAGGCATTGTCTGGTATGCAAAGAATAACAGAGTTGTTGCTTTGTTGATTTTTTTTTTTTTTTCAATTTCTCAAAAAAAGAATCCTAGTTTCAGAGAGACTGCAAAATAACATAAATACCTATTACTAGGAACTATGGAAATTTAAATACCAAAGTAAAAATACTCATCACTTGAGAAAGCTTCTTTGCATACTTTCATGGAGAGGTAAAGGGCACATCCTCAAAAAACTCAGGGTTTCCAATAGATCAAATCGTTATTATTCCAATTTTAATGCATCTTGTCAGCTAAAGCCAAGGATGGATATAAAGTGTTCAAAATGAAGAGCACACTGTAGAAAAGGCAGAATGTTCAGCATATATTTGTTACCTGGTCTAACAGGTAGGCCATCCCAACCTGTCTATGGTTAGTGTGGAGATGTCTACAGTGTGTCCATATTTAAGCCCATCCCTATTTCTCCCACTATCCCTATGAATTTTTTAATTTTTTTTTTTTTGAGCAGAGGTTGTCAGACCACTAAATAGGGAGGTATGGAGAGCAATCTTGCATGAAATATTAATTTAAAGCCTCCTCAGCCAGTGCAGGTACTGAACCCAACTTCCATACTCTGAGTGAATGTTCCACTTGCCTGATTAAAAAAGGTCTGTAACCAGGCAGTAATTTTTCTTACATGTGTCTTCTTTTTGTTTGACTGTGTTTTAAATGGATGTAGCTGTATTTTTGGCTGCCAAACCCAGTCTACAGAGAGGCCCCAAGACTGCTGCAGACCAACCATGTGAAATGGGCAGAGAAGCAGATAATTTCAGTCTTGCTTCATCATGAGCATAAACAGGCAGAGCTGGAACAGAAAAGTCCCTCCTGCATGGAGAAGCTGCAGAAGACTCTCTGCTCCTCTAAATTTTCAGAGTCAAAAACTGAAGCATCAAGGAAGATTCATTGCTTCAAGAATGAAGGCTGCCTGAGTGGTTTTTGGGGTTGCAGCTTGGCTTGTGGTCTGTCTCACACCTCTTGCCATCTTCCATCCTCCTTGTGTGAGTGACCCAACCTGCCAACCTCTGGTCACTGGAATCAACCCAATACCTCTCCATCAAATGGGAATAATGGTTTCTTTTCCCTTCTAGATGTTTTGAGCTATACAGATGGAAGTCTTGCACAGGAAGTGAGTTCCCATTTTAAAACAAGCCTGCGATATTGTTTGCCTGCAAAGAAACAAAGGTTACATGTTTCAAAAGTTTGCACAGTAAGTACTTACAAGCTGCACATTGTTTTTCATTACCAATGATTTGTTTTCTTGCAGAACAACTTCTTCTAAAATATTAAACACAGTCAAAGTGACTAATGCATTTTTTTAATCTAAGAACTGCTCAATTAAAAATTTACAAGGCACGCAATTTTGATTTCTGCCGACAATAGTCAAAACTTGTGTATAAAGATTAATTACTTATAAAGTAAAACACATCTTTTAAAAACTGACATTAAAATTGCATCTGCACTTTATGTTGGATTTTATTCTACTCTCTTTAAGCAAAGGACTTCTGATGGACTTTTAGTAAAGTTTTATAATGCTGATAGAAATGCACTGTCTGAATTGAGTCGTTTTCAAACAGGCCAAAACTGAGAGGCAAACCATATCTTCTTGTACTTTTGGTTCTGATACATTCATAATACCCCATAGCTATCCAACTAAACAATATAAAAACTACATGGAATTTTAAATTACTTTATGTTATCGTGAGTTATAATCTGACATCAAGGGGTGCTCATATTTCAGCTAAAATTAGACAACTTGGTCAAAATAGTCTTCAAAAATATTTGTGCTTTTTAACACTAACATTTTGTACTGACTCTACATGATTGAGGTTTCTAATGACAGTAAAATATATATTTCTTTTACTATACCAAGACTGCCCTCTAGAGTCTCATTGGGCCAAAATAATCTGTGGTGTAACCTCTCCAGAATATCTTTGAAATACACATATTTTTACAGGGCCCATTATGCAGTGCTGCAGTTTGAATGATACAATGGCTGCTTGAAAAAAGTAGGAAATACAGTTTCAAGACAAAGATGGGGATTTTTTTTTCACTTACTGTGTGCTCTGATAACTCATTGCAAAAAAATAAATACTTGTAACCTCTTTGCTGCACAAATTTCTCATTTTAATTTAGTCATAAAATATTAGAAAAATTATGTAAAAGAGACTAATTTTAATGTCTTCCTAAAACCACATGTGAAATGTGTGTGTCTTTTAAAGATGTCAGAGGGAATGCATGCACAGTAAATGAATGAGGCTGGTACTTGTTCCTTCTTTACAAGTGTTAAAAGGCAGCACTTCTCCCCTCTGAGGATTGGATTAAGCTTCCACTGGAGCCAATGGCAAACTCTAAGTAATCAAGGAAACAGAATTATTGCACTGATTGCCAGAAGCGTTTGTATTCAGTTGTTAAATTAATAATGGGTATCTGGTTCAATAAACAGTTGTGTTTCCCATTAAATTGTAGCTGCAGTGCTGCTTCTTATTACTTACCAATATATTATGCAAAAAAGGCAAGGGAAAGAGGACAAATGGGAAGTAAACAGACCCTCACAAAAAGGTTTTACATTAAATGATGCATCATTTTCAGATTAAAGGAATATAAATTTTGATTACAACTGCAATTTAAATTAAAGAACATAATATGTAAGATTTTATTTTTCTTTCCTCAGAGAATGGGATTTTCACTTATTTTGCTGTTTCCCTGCTCCCAGTAGGAATGGCTTGTCTAAATCAGGTTGCCTTTTGTATTTTTTATATATTCTGGGGCAAGTCTGGAATAAATAGCCCCATCAAGGTGACTGAAATTGGCTTCATTAGATCAAGTCGAAAGGACTTGGCCCCACATTGATATTTACTAGAATCTGCATTCATTCAACAATATTTTTCTTTACTCTTATCATTCTGTAGGAGGCAACAAAAAAAAAAAATCAATCAGGATCACAGTAAACGGCACAGAACTAGAAACTGATTTTTTTTTACTATAGCTTTGTTGAAAATAAACCCCAGTTCTGTGTTACATGGTCCCAAGTTCTGTATTTGTCTTACCAGGAAGATCCCAGTCCATTCTCTTGTGAGGAGCTGTGCAGTTACTCCTGGTAATTGTGATTGCCATATGAAGAGTTACAGCCAGTCATTTTGGAAATCTCAGGCCAGTTTCACATTGCATGGGCAGAGCACACAGGAGAAACACTGCACACACAATACACAAGTCTTGTCTTTGTTTGAGTAGATTGCAGGCAATCTGGGAAATATTTCCTTAGTGTAATAAAGGAATAATAACTTACAAACATCATGTTGCACATCATAGACCTAAACTGACAAAAACACCTACCAAGTAAATTTCTTCTAAAAGAAATGGTGGAGTTTAATCTGACAGCTACTGCATTCAATGGAACTCTGTCCATTGAGATGAGGTGTCTTCTTACTCATCCTTTCTTATCCTCTGTACATTTGAAATAGCAGGAATCAATTTAGACCATCTCCTAAACATAGCTACACAATCTAATGATCACAGGATACTAGATGAAGAATACAAATGCCTCAGACATTTTTCTGTTATTGCAGGATACCATTTTTAGTGCCACTTTCCTCATTATTTCCCTTTGCAATAGTGGGAAAATATTCTACTTTTCTCATTATCTCTTTTACATTGAAATAGGTTTCCTTTTTCTTTTTTTTTTTTTCCTTTCTTTTTAATTTGGTTCCTCTTATTCTGACTATACCTTGAAAATACTTGCAGCCATTCCTAACACCAAGATATGCTTCTATCTTTTAGGGAGTATTGATTTTTTAAATCCTCTAATTTTGTTGCCTTCAGGCTGACATTTTTCACTATTAGGCCACTTCTCACTAAAACAGAAACATAGAAGAAAGAGGAATTTTAAGGGAAAAAAATCTTAATACTGATTTATCTGGAAGTCACATTAGGGATTTTTTCTCCACCTAGCCCTGTTGCAACCATTATTTCAGAAATGATGGATAATTCATTGAATTTGGGTGCTAAATAAAAGAACTGCTTTTATTTAGTATTTGCACTGTTTAGAAGAGATGAAGTATTTTATATAATCACCTGCTGTAATACATGAGGGATGTGAACTAGAGTTTGCACTTGACTGAAGAGCATCATAACCAGTAACATGCAATTTACTTCAAGGCACCACTTTCCCCATGTCCCCATCTGGAGATGTTTCACTTTGTCTGAAACCACTGTGATAAAGAGTGAGCTTGTGACAATGACTCCACTGCTTGATATTGATGTTGCTCACCTGCAGAGTGGAACTAAATATAGTGTTTATGGCATTCTCACCACCCTACAAAAATGTCTGATTATGCTAGAAAAGAAAATTCTGTAAAGAGAAGAAATCAAGAATTTGTCCTTTCACCTTTTTCCAAATATTCCTTCTTCCAGTGAGTAAAATAGTTTTTAAGACCTAGAACTGTCTTTACCCCCCACAGGAAGAGAAGGGACTTGTGTGAACCACTTGTTGCCAAAGTGAACAGCTGAACCACTGCAGGTGGGGGTCCATGGACCTTCTGGTGTGATCTGGTGCTGATGCAGAACCGAGAGGAGATGCCTGCACTGTCCCTTGCTCTGGCATTAATGCAAGCAGCTGAATAGCCAGTTCCAACCTAAACCTTACAAAATCACTGATTGAGTTTTGGGCTGTCCAACTTGCAGAACAGGAGCCCCTCTGCATGTGCAAAAGGGTGAAAAGGAATGCATGGCATATGGCTGAGGTGGAGGAGGGTACAGTAGCCCTAAGAGATGGCAGCTTTAGTAGGATAGTGCCTGGCATATTGAGCAGAATCAATAGTCTGTGGTTGGTATAAGAGAAGATCTAGTTCCTGTTCTTCTTCAAAATTTTTGCCCACAGACAGTTTTATAATCCCGTATTTCAAAACTGAAATTAATAATTTGCCTCAAAAAAAAAAAAAATGCTGATCATTTCAATGTCTTCAAAGACATGTTTAGACTACAATAAAATTTTAACTAGAAATTTCAGCTAGAAATTAAACTGCAGATTTGATACCTGTGAAGAAACAGCAACAAAACAATTTTCATAAGGGAAAATCACACATTGCTCCATATTATAATTACATGTCCATACTCTTTTCAAGATCAATTAGATTTAACTATTTCTTCAGGAAATAGAGGAAAAGAATAGGAAAATAAATAACTTGAACACAAGGAATAGAATCTTAGTTCATTTCTGCCAAAACTTCCATTCTTCTACTTATTTTCTCTTTCCACAATACCTTTCCTTTAATCAAACATGTTTCTTTTTACATGTTGGTCCTACCAAATGCATCTTCTCCCTCTGACAGCTATTGCATGTGTAAGAATTGTGTTTCCTCTTTTAGAAGGAAATTGTTTCTCAGTGTTTTTTGACTGACAAATTCTACTCTATCTCTAGTCAGCTTTTTAAGTTAAAAAAAAAAAAAACTTATTTCCAATCCTAAATCCCCACATTTCAAGAAAGGAAGGATCATACAATTTAAAATGTGTAAACAAATAATTGTAAAGGTATCATCTTATTTAAGCTGGTGGACAAGAACTCTCAATTTGTGTGTCTTCATGTGTAGGTGTATTCATTCCAACAGACATCCATATAGCTAAACTAAGGGGGAAAAAAGGTCCATGCAATTTTTCCCCTTTGCTTTCAGATTCTTGCTCTTGCTACATAACATGGTAGTCAGTAAGGGTTAAAGGTGCAGTGTTTCTTCTGTGATGCAAGGCAAGAGTGCTTTAGTTAATCTAAAGTCAATTCTGAAATTTGATGAATTCATCACACTTAACTGTTAAGGGCACCACACCATCCTGCCTGCTATGATAAAAATGGAACCAAAGCACACCCTGAAATTTTGTCCCTGTGTGGCAGATGAGTCCTGCTGGCTCCCCAGAACAGGAGCTGCACATAGAAGCCTGTCTCTGGAGACAATGACATGAGCTGCAATGCACTGTGAGTCTGCACCAGTGGTGCTGGAATTAAGGCAGATCTTGGAGTGATTTATGTTTATATACTTGAAATTAATTTTTCAAAAGCAGCTTAAAATAGCCCTGTAGAAACTCTTCAGGTTCTGAGATGTTCTGTTGAACTATCATGGTCTCATTCTGAATTTATACAATGTGTCCTGTACATTTTGAAATTGCTTCAGAACATGCTTTCTTTCAGGACCATTCTGAATTCTTCCCATACCCTTTGCACTTGTTCCATTATTTGCTGGATGAGAGGATGTGCTGCTTACCCTCCTCAGCAGTCTTTCACAGCTGATATCAGCTCCATAATCCCCACAACTTCCCACAGTACCTTCACTGTGTGAAAAGCAAAAAATCCTGAGACTGTTTTCTTCTGGTGCTTTTCCACAGGCTTTAGAACTAAGTGTGTCCCAGGTCTGCTTTACTAAGTACAGAAACAGCATTGTCACCCACAGCTGGCCCCAGAGTTCCTCCTTCCTTCCCAACATATACGAAATATCTCTGTCTGATATCACATTTGTGTTCCACAGTTCAGTCTTAACTTTGTAGCTCTTTCTTCACAGGGAAGAAATTTGTTCTACTACAGGTAACTGCAAAAGTAAAGAAATATATTCATAAGCTGTCATGGCAGAAAACACAGCAGGGACTACATGTCTTTGGTAATAAATGCACTCTTTTTATCCTTATTCCCAGCCTGGGAAAAAAAATCTCCTTTTTCCCCTCAATAATTGCAGATGCTTATACTCCTAGGAACACAGGGAAGGTGCAAATAAATGCTGTCCTGTAGATATAATTGTGCTGATAAAGATCTTAAATACAGTTCAGTGAAACATAGGACCAGGACCTTCCTTGAGTCCTGGCTCTTGATATCGCAAACAATTGTATCCTACAACTGATTTAATAAATGTATTTGGTTTAACTTCAAAGTTAAGTCTTTTTAACTGCAATGACTTTCTTGGAAAAACTAGAGTAGCACTTAGGAATCTCAAAATTTCAGACCTAAATGCATTTACAATCTCTTTATCTCTATTTCTTCTTATGCCAACATTGCCTTTTAATTAAAAAAGTTATTTCCCCTCACTGTGTTTACACACTTGATATATTTATAGATTGCAATCATAGCCTCCTCCATATTGCAATCTGCTTGTATAAACAAGTCAGTCTTCTGCAGTGTCCTTTCCACAAAGATGGGCTCTCTGGCTCTCTAGTCTTCTCAGCCTCTGTGCACCTGATCCAGATTCAGTCCATTGCTTCTGGGCAAGAAGAAGCACCTCCACTCTAAAGCCTTACAACATCAAAATCCAATGTTGATAGCCCTTCTCCATCTCTATGGCCCATCCCTGTAGTATTCCAGAAGTCTTTGGTATTGATGGAGCTGTTGACTTTGTACCAGCGTCCTCTAAGTAACTCCACCAAAATTTTGATGTTCAGTGAAGAAAATATTTAAAAGGATTGACTCAAGAGTTCATGAGCCTTACGAGTAAAATCTCAACTTTATATTTCCACCTGTGCCTTTCAGCACTAACTGTTCCTGTCTTTGCTCACCTATTTCCCCTGCTGTCCTTCCCTTACACTTTCTCCAGTAAATCCCACTTTTCTCAATTTTGCTTGAGATTTCCCACGTGGCATTTCTTCAGGACCCTTGATGCAAATCAAATTGACAAAATCTACTCCCTCTGTCAGTCCCTCAAGACTGGCTTTGATTTGCTCTTACTGCACTTTGCCTAATTTTCTTTTTTCTTTCAATACTTGATCATCTTTCCTTTCAAAAATATAGTATACACTTGAGATTCCAAGGCCTGCAACAATTTTAGTCATATTCACTTTTCCAACTCCAGTTCCTACCCCAATGTTGATCTCATCTGATTGCAAGACTGTTGAAAAATCTTTCTTGGATGTTTGAACTGGACATTCCTTTGCCAGAACTTTGAGATTATTTCATTTCCCCCAGATAGAATTTGATAACATTTCTTGAGTATTACTCCTGTCTCAGTTGAAGATATTTTTGTTTCAATAGTCTTATTAAAATTTTCTACCCTATTGCCCCTACTAAAGCATCACATTATTTGAAACTGAATCAAAGTATTCACTTAGTTTTGATGCTAAACTGAAAATGCTTTCCATCTAGATGTCAAATAATTGTGGTGTGGAAGATTTACATCTTCTTTAGTCTTTGTCATTTGTCCTGCTGTTCTCTGCACATTGTCTACCTCACATTGAGTCACTTCTTGTTGTTAACATCCTCCTTGGAGTTCATCCACTTAGCTCTGAAGTCCTTCCCCATAGTTTTTTTATTGATTTGGGACAAATTTTAATAATATCAGCATCTTTGGTTTAATATTGAGGGCTCTGGGATTTCATTCTACATGGATTCAATGTCCAGTTCCCTTTATTTATTCAGTTTTACCTTCTTGCATAGCTATAGGTCTTTTTATATTTAGCCTTACATTTAGTTAATGCTGAATTGACTTGTGATCACCAAATTAAGTTTTCTTTCTTTTTTCCATTTCACTTAAATGTCCTTATCACTAACCAAAATGAAGCCTAAAATGGTGTAATACCCTCTTTTAGCACTGAAATTTTGGTGGAAGAAATCATTTGTTTCTATATAATATGGAATATCTGAATCATACCCTACCTATGGCTGTTTATTTAGCAATTTCTACATTTTTGTGTCTTCTGCAAAACAGTTCACACCTATTTAATCTCACATTTGTATCAAGTTCTTGTTCTTAGCAGAAATCACCACTGTTGTGTTGCATCAGGATTTACACTACAGCAGAGGTGAGCAGATTCTATGTTTCAGTAAGAAAATCTTACTAAAATGCAAACACATGTTTAATTTACAAATGCAACCAGGAATGTTTTTAAAAGATTCTCACTTCAGTTGCATAAAAGCAACTGAGATCTTCTTCAACTTTGTCAGCTCTATCAATGTCAGAAATTACAGGACTGCAGGGGACTATGTGACAATCACCTTTCTCCTCCTTCACTGCTATAACATAAGGTGCTGACTCTCTCCCAGAACGTTTTCCATCTAAAAAGAGAATATTTTTTACAGAATCTATAAATTTTGCATGTGAAGATGGAGAATTCATTGCTTTTCATGGTAACTTGAATTTGCCTATTTTTAACTTGAATTTTTTAATACACAATGATACACTGTATTTACAAAATCCTTTACTATTGGATATTTTCTCTTTTCCACCACACTGCCTTCATACCATTATTCAGTTTTCTTTTTTGATAAACTAATTGAGCATTTCAAATTTCATTTTTTACTGGTCTTGTATTTGACTGTCTTCCACAATTTCTCCATATAGTTTCAAAAATATGGACAGAGTTAGTGACGATAATAACTTGGAAGAGTCTTGTGATACTTCCATTTCTAATGCAACTTGAGCTTCTCCTATTCATTTATAATGAACACCCTTATTAATTGCTTTGGGTTTTTTCCTGGAAGATTTATAGGAGATTAGCAAGTCATTACCATTATTGGCATATATGTCACAGGGGAACACTAGAGCTGTCAGCTTGCCCAGATATAATGAGTGATATTTGGCCTTGTCCTCAGACAAAACACAAAATATCAGTCTAAATAGTGCTGATGTGCTGTGCCTCCACACTGATCCAGACTCTAGAATTTTTTTTCAAAATGATGCTTGCACACCCACCCCCAACATGGAGAATTTTACATGCACACACAGGCACAGACACTGCTGCTGCCTTGGGGGAGGAAAGAGCAGAGTGGCAGGGTGGATAGGGAGGGATTGTCTCCCTCTGTTGTACAGTCTGAGAGTAAAGTCAAGCATTAGATTAAAGAATTAGAGACTGAAGCACCCTGCTGCTTGGCTGCACTACTGACTATCCTTAGAAAAGAAACATTAATGTGGTCCCTGATAGGTGACTCACCTGAATGAAGGAAAAATGCTGTGACAGCAACAGCTAGTGAGTATGAGTCAAAATTAATATTGCAGGATGAGATGTCTACTTTCTTGAATTTATAATTGCATAGCAATGAAAGTATAAGATTATAATTGTAAGATACTCTGTTTTTCCTGATTTGGTCTTGCTATAATTTTCAATGATCACAATTTGTTTGAAATCAAAATTCAAGAACTGCAAAACTCAAATGTCAATGGAGTTTTAAACTGTCCTGCTGCTTACACTATATACACTGTGATGTTAAGAACACAGTAGATAAAGAACAGTAGAATAATCCTATCAGAAAACCATTAATCTAACGAGTCTGTCCAGCAGAATATCACTTCCAGATATACCAATTTCCATCAAACAAAAACTTTTAAAAAGAGAACAGCTACTGGCTTATGACAAGACAGCATTTTGAGAAGACAGTTTAACAGGGTAAAATTATCTCCATATATGCAATAGTGTTTAAACCCTTCTGCAAGAAAACTTCATTTGCCTCATGGATTTTTTATTGACCTATGGTTTTTGTTTCAAAGACCACAAGCTCCGTATTCTTTTTAGTACTTAAAACATTGTGTTTCCATGTTCTGGACACTACAGAATGCTCTCTAAAGGGCTTCATTTTAGTCTCTAAATGCACTCATGCAGCCTCAGGTTTTTCAGGGGGAAAGAAGTGAAGTTCACTGAAGAGCCCTTGGAAGTTTGGGTGGAATATGGCTGTTCCAGCAGATAAGTGATGCATGGCACCTTCATCATTTTGCAGCTGTTGGAAAATCTCAGAAACAATAATGTTTTTGTCCACTGCACTTTTCTATGTTTTCAAAGAAGCAACATGACTTACCTTATGTTTAACTGCAAAGTGTAAGTGCAGCCTGTAACAAATAAATGTAAGCGGTGTAGGCTGGAGCCCTGGGACACATATTACTTATACATATCTTGTTGGTAACAGAACATAAATACTTCACTAAAGTCTCCATTTGTAATTTGTGCTGAACGTTTCTGAACATATGAAATATGAATTACATTTTGTAATGGCCCTTTGTGTGGAGGTCTAGCGGGAAAATATTGTTCTCCATGAGACAAAGTAAATTGCAATGATTCCTGAAGGGACTTGACTTTTGTACAAGAAAATACATTTAATCTGACATAGTTACTCTAATGATCTCTCATGTTATCTTTTATTGAACACAAAATGAGGTACAGCCATCAAAGTTTAGCATGCTACTGAGTGCACCATCATTAGAATACCAATATGGGGCTAAGGGGAATTTACTTAGTTCTGCACACTTTTAGGGGCTCACAAGTTCAGTGCAGTGCTCTGTGCTGCCTGGTATTTAGGGGAGGGAGGCTTGCAAATTGTGGGTTAGAAATGCACACTCAAAAGAAGTTAGAAATGATCATTCTGTCTGTGTGAGGCATTGAGGGACCTCTCCAGAAGAGAGGGGTAAGAGGAGAACTATCACTGACTTCAGCACTGGGACATCCCAGAGAGGGCCAGGGCTGGCCAGCAAAAGAATGATGGCAGCAGGCTTGAGAGAAGGAAAATTCCAATTAGATATTGGGAAAGCTACTGCCCAGGGATGCCATGGGATTGCCTTCTTTGGGGGATGCTCCAAACTCAACGAGGAAAGGCCATACACAACATGGCCAAAATTCAGACCAGGACCTCTCTTCAAAGTCAGCCTGGTGTGAGCAGGGGTTTGGGCCAAATGCCACCAGAGGTGCTTCCTAACCTACATCATTGCATGAATGTCATAATTCTTTGACCTTATTTTATTATAGTGTCTCTATATTATGTAAAAGCCCATTTAATCTGTAAAATGAAGTATATTTATCTATGAAAGAACACTAAGACAATATAGTTCCATGTGGAGAATAGAAAATTGCTATTATCTTGTATTTAGAAACATGACTGATAATACTTTTTAAAGTTATAATTAGCCTCCAGCTAGTTATATAAGACTGAATCAACTTCAACATAGGGTTTTATTAGCTTTTTAACATTTTAAAAATATTCTTAATATACAACAACTGTTACACGTTAAATTCATAATTATTTTGCTATGTTCCATCATAGCCCTTTCTGCATTTGATACTTTTCCTAATCTCAGTTTAGGATGAGACAGCACTGTGGAGAAATGGAGAGGTGGAGGGAGAATTGAAATGAATGCGAATGAAGCCTGCTAAGGCTACACTTTAGAGACTTTTTATTTGGTTTTTTTTCAGTTGGATTTGGTCTGTATTTCTAAAATACAGACCAATGAGGGATCAGACATTTTTCTTTTTTAATAATCTTATTTGCAAAGCTTTTACCAACAACTTTTTTTACACAGAAATATCAGTCCAACATCAAAGCAAGCTCAGAAGAAACAGCTGCTCCCTGTACATTGATTTTAGTTAAACTAACAAAAAGGGTTCCTGATACCTGACAAGGCCTCTTGCAGAGCCCAGCATCACATGCTTGATAGTGTACAGTTTCTTTCTAGGCTTTTGATGTTTGAAAAAAGATTTGGGAAACCTGTCTAGCCTCTAGTGGTATCCATCATAACATTAAAGATTAATCTCAGTTCAGTAATGATACTGTAATTCAGCAAATTTTTGTGGCATTCATGTGTTTTTGCATATCTTCACACATTTATTTCACATATGATAGCAGCAATTTTAAGTATATAATGCTTTTAAGTATATAAGCTTTTTAATATGTCAACTATACTCTCATCTTTAACTTTTTATGAATGAGGTTTGGGGACAAATTGGTTTGGGGTCTTTATTTTCATTCTGGGAGATAAGGAAGTGAATAAAATAAAAGCCTTCAAGCACAGAAGCTGTAACTTGTGCAAGATTTTGCCTTATTCAGTTTAGACCTTTAGAGAAGTTGGGAATTGATAAAGACTTGTTTTATGTACATTGACATAGCTTTTTGTAGTAGTTTCTAATTCTTAGGTACTTTCAAGCTACTGAAGAATATGAAACATTTGAACATTGAAACAAAATAGGCAGGAAGAGGGTGTATCATTTAAAGAGTGATACTTAATTGAGGAGATGAATAACTCAACTCAGTTCTGAGTTTTAGTAAAAATGTAATATTCTCTGGAGAAGCTTAGAACTATTCCTATCTATATTGCAGTCACTTTTCACTAAAAAGCTGCATGTATATACTCTTTGCAATATTGTCTTTGATTACTTAACTTAGTTGAATGCTGTTATTTCTTAATCAGAAGGCAAAAGTGGGAGTTATGCATATTTTTAAAAGAAATTAGGACATTGCATCCTGGTAATTTTTTAATGAAGCTCATTTAAAAGCTTGCAATAACTATATTTCTTGGAAGAATTTTACTCATAGAAATGCTTATTAATAATTTTCTGAACTTTTAATATAAATTACAATTACCATGGAATCACATTATTATAGTATTCTATAGTGATGCTTTCCCCAAATATTTCCCTGGTATCTTATCAGTAGCTTTGGGAGCTAAAAGTGATTATTTTTTTTTACTTAATAGCCCCTGTGAGATTTTTCCTCCATGGCTTTGTCTGAAACCATTTTGAACCTGTACAAAATTTTGTCATTTACAGCAATCCACTTACACCATGTGGCAATCAGTTCAGCAAACCTCATCATCTGCCCAGTAGCTGATTGCAGTATTCATTTGAGAGCTGAGCAGGTTCTCTTTTCACATCATGATGAAGACCTATTTACTCCCATGGTCAGCTCAAAAAATGTTCTCTTTTTCATAGTTAATGAAATAAAATAAAAATGCTAGTAAATTGATAGTTTTATAAGTATTTAATATATTTTGACAACCAAAGATACTATTCAAACCCAAATGATCATTTTCTTTAACCCTAACAGCCTAACAGCACAGACAGGAAAAGGTTTGTAGGAGTAACAGAAAAATTAATCTAGACCCCCTGTTCTGATAAATGATGTTACAAATCTTACCCTGCCAACTGAACTAAGGATAATCTAAAATTTTGCAGCTTAGGTCACTTCTAGAAATGTTTTTGTAAGATCTCTTTTGTCTCTTATTTTAAAACTTGATAGACTTTCCTGCCAATGAAGTGCAATATAGGAAAGCAATATATAAAATAATATATTACTTTTATCAAGAGTAAAATGAAGCATAGCTGCTTTCCAAACACATGAAAGGGACCCTAGAAGGATTTCTGCTTCTTTCATCGTGTCTCTGTGAATGGAAATAATAAAACTAAAGTTTGTTATTTATCATACACCATACAGCAAAAGTCTCACAAATCTTGAATTGCCGTCTTGCCACAGAAGATATTAATTATCCACCAGAGATTTCACCAGATTAATCCCTATTTCTCAGCCTGGCCTAATTTAGCAGCCTCTCTCCTTGTCTCTAAAGCACATATACACTCATCTTCACTTACATGTCAGATTATGTAACTCAGATTAAGCATTAAGCATATGTTTAAATCATTTGGGACTTTAATTAGGCAACTAGTGAAAAAGGCTGGCATTCTAATGCTAGGATTAATTTTAACAGAAAGGCTTGGAAGGAAGAATTCCAGCTAGATAGTATGAAAGCAAATTGATATCATAGAGTCCAAAATACCATCAAAAAGCTATAACTAAACAGTAATAAAATAATTTTGCTGTTTTGAACTACAAGATCAGAAATGCAATATTGAAAAAACCATAATAAGCAAAATATATATATTTAAATAATAATATAGGATTTAAATTAGGAAATTTATTTGCTGAGAATGCATCAATTAATGCTTTATAGTAATCTGGTTTCAGGCCATAAGTCTATAATTTTAACTATCCAACAGTGACAAAAGAAATCTCAGTAACTGTTACAAATCTCTTTCTATCAGGTAACAGAATTTGGGAAAGCTAATGAAAAGTCAGAAGTGTAATAGACAGTGGTTTTGTTTTAAGAGCAGAAGAGAAATACTGATCAAATTTTTGAGTTATTTCCTTAGTTTTAACTTTATCTAGAGCCAACATTAAAAACAGTATCTACTGAACTTAATCATTAAGTCAGCAAATCTGCATAGTTTTCACATAGAATTTCGAGGCACTTCCTGGAAAACCATAACTGATACTATTTTAATAATTGCAATAGGTACTGGAACTGTAACAAGAGTGCTGGGCATGGGCACAAAGCCACTGTTGTATCACTATTTTCAAAGGGAAGTGTAATGAGCAGGCTAGTAGTCAATGGCTGGTTAATGGAGGTGCAGTGGAAACATAAAGCAAATTAAATACCAAAATAAGCAAAAAGATTCAATTTGCAAGTTAATAAACCTCTTTGGGGGGTTCTCAAGACACATTACTAGAAATGAGAACTTCTGATTAAATATTACAGGAACAGAACATAGTTGAGCCTCCAGATATTTGGTAATATCCAAGATTTCTACAGGGATTTTCTCTTTTCCCCCCTGAATTCTACTAAAGGACTGCATGGTAACTGTTGTTACAAAGGAAAGGATTTGAGGATTTGAAAATACTTCCAAAAATGTTTTTCTTTCGAACAGGTAAAAGGCAGTGCAAAGTGATGTGCTGTCTTATTGTACCCAAATTTTAGTCATTTCTGCATCTGTGATGTTCAAACAGAAAATATGCTTTAAAAAAAAAAAGAGATTAATACTGTTCTGTTGCAATACTGCTTCTCATTCTTCGTTTTTTTTTTAATTTGAGCTAAAAGATATATTAGGCTGCCTTAAAATGCAGTTATTTTAGTGTTATTTGGGAGTTATGTAAAAATATAATAAATACATATCTAATATATATATAAATAATATGTAACAGTATAATGTTATTATACTCCAAATGTTATTTGGGAGTAATGCAAAAATGCTTTATTTTGTGGTGGAAAACTGAAAAAAATGTACAGAATTTTTAGATTACAGAAATAACATAAAGAAGGAAAACAACTAAGAATTTCATCCCAGTGCTGCCACTGGTACCAGGGTGCTCTAGACAAGAATCTTTTTTGAGCTCTGACTGCTGAGTTATGCATGTAAATCCAAAAGTTTTGGCCATCACTTTTCCTTATTGCTAACAGAAACTTTAAAATAGCATTGCAAATATTAACAGAAACAGAGTTTGTCTCAAGAAATTAGTGTGATTTGCTCAACAAGATATTTGCAATGTCTGCCCACACTGAATCAAATTAGGCATGTGGCTCATGGGGCTCAGTTCAACTGCAGGACTGCTCAACAGAGTAAGAATTTGCTTATCCTTAGTGATAAATATGTATTCTGACCCTCTGTTGTCTGGCAAAACACACAGAGGATGGATAACACTGCATGTAAATGCCTAATGACAAGTGCCAGGATTAATGTGACCAAGCCTGGCAGGGAGATAGACTTACCTGCTGCATATTCTGCTAATGGATCAAAAGAAGAATTGTACTTGCACAACGAGTTGCAGCAGAGGTTAATACATCTTGTAGGGAAAAGGCAGATCCCAATCTCCTAACAGCAGCTCATAGGAAAAAGTCCCTCTTTGGCTCTTCCTAGGACAATTATATCTAGAATCTAATTGTTGGGGTCTGCTTTAGTTCAAAATATAACATGGCTCTCTACATGGTTTGCAAGCAGCTCCTTGTTCAACAGAAATATCACTGTTCTATTAATTGTATCTCATAAAAATCAATGTTAACTGTACTGTGTGTTTATGGGTACAAGAAAGATTTATTTTATGATTTGACTTGTTAATAAGCTGCCCTCATATGCTTTGTGTGAAAGAGATGGGGTTTAGTTTCTTTTTCATTTTTTCTTTATTGTTTTATTTTGTAAAGAATTACTCAATCTTTTAATATAAATGCACATTAATTTTTTTCAGCTCAACATTTTATTCAGAAGATGATCCATTTCAGTGAGAGAGATCATTTTAACACTTAAAATCTACTAAAAAATTCTTTGTGGGAAACACAACCCTTCTAAGAACAAAACATACTGAGCACCATGCCAGATCTTTCTGTCTCTGCCCTGCTCAGTAGAGAGGAAGGATGAGAAAGTGGCATCCTGCCATGGCCATGCAAAGAGGTCTCAGGAAGGGCAGACAGAAAATATCACCTTCCTGAAGGGAGAAGGCCTGTGAGAATGGGGATGAGCTGTGCAGGGATGAGGATGCTAGCATGGATTTTGGGACTTTGAGCAGGCTCATGTCTTCTTGCTGCTGTGCTCAGTGCTCACAGCCTGCTTTGCCCACATGCCCTGCACAGCCTGAGAGACTCAGGAGGATACTGAAACTCCACCCTTTGTCTTTTCTTATCCTGGAGGTTACTCTCCCACAAAAATGGCTCTGAAGGACTTATCTGGGCAACTGGCAAGGAAGGTTTGCCTGCCTGAAGGGAGATGAACTTTCGGGGTGCATTGTAGGGATGTACTGGATCTCCAAATTCCAGACTGCCCCCATAGGCTGTAGCCTGGCTTCATGAACCAGCTAGCAGAGCAGGACAGAGATGAGCAGGCTGAGGCACCATGCCTCTGAGAGTCAGCTCTACATGGCCCAGACACTTCTTGTTATGTCAATTCAATTTCCCTTCTTTGTCCCCTACAGTATAACATCATTCTGGCCTGATACCACTGATTTTCCCAGATTAAAACTACTCAGCCAATGCTGGTGTTAAATGCTGTTTATTTGATCACTTCTACTCTGTTCCTCTCAATTTCAGGACCACCCATGACTCCTAACTCTCTAGCCTGATTCTTTTCAGTCATGCATTTGGCAGCCAGTCATGTTCCTCTGGCATTTGCTGGCACAAGTGTACTTCAGCACATTCCTGTGACAAACACCACTCTTCCAGGAGTGCACAGGGGTTCACAGGCTTACAAAAAACTGCATTTTCTTGTGGCCTGATGAAGCTTCTGTATTGCTGGAGCCCTCTAAGAGACAGCATCTGCCTTCCCCACAGCTGACTAATGGCAGAATTCTCTCCAGAGGAGTGCTAGCCATTACTTTCAGTTTCTCTGCTCTTCCCAGAGGGAGCCCTGTTTGGTAACTGAGGATGCTGGTCACTGTATATTGTGAACAGTTCTGCAAGCCCCAGTGCTGTCAGTTTGCTCTAGCACGTTCCTGTACAGAGCAGGATGCACAGACAGACAGTTGCACTCAGGCAGCAGAACAGAAATCAGTCCTGGAAGGAGGCCCATTGTCACTGCTCACAATATCCTCCACAGCTACCAAATACTCAGCATTTCCAGAAGGATTCTTATGTTGCTACCACTGAATATTTCTCTTTCACAGCAACCACATTTTGATCTGCCCTCTCACATTATAAGAACCCACACAAACATTTCTCCCCACATGTGAGGAAGGCTGTGCCAGGAGACATTCCACTCATAAGAAGAACACCTGCAGAGTTTCAGACCAAATGCACATTTCATCCTGAATTGTGTCTCTAACTGTGGGTCTCTAACTGGATGCTTAGAGAGAAAGCATCATAGAAAAGCATGGAGTAGTATCTCCCTACAGTATCTCACCCCCAACTTCCAACAATTTCCAGAATAAGTCTATTTAATCTTTTCTTATACAGAAACCATTCCTTGTTTCAGATCCCCTTCCTGCCACTGTTCTCCACACATTTTCTAAGTTTTATAATAACCTTTATAATATTTCTTTTTCTTTATTATTAAGAGGGCCAGAACTGCACACATTGTCCCTGGGTACACCAGTGTTTCATATAATGACATGATAATGCTTTCTATGTTGTTCTCTATTTCTGTCTCAGCAGCTCCTACTGTTCTACTTGTCTCTTGATAACAGCTAAGTGCTGAGCAGGTGTTTCCAGAAATCTTACAAAAAATCCTTCTCTCACTAATACATATTTGAAACATAATCAACAACCCCCTCCTCTCAAAAAAAAAAACCTCAGGCAAAACAGAGGTATTTGTCTGATTATAAAAGTGTAAATTTCGTCTTTGCCAAAGTATAAAGGGAAAGCCTTGCACAGTACACTCCTGATGATACAAACAAGTTAATATTCTTTCTGGAATTTTTTTTTCTGGCCATTCTAATGTTGAAAGAATTCATTATCTCCATCTACTGATCTCTAAGTCTTGAGGACTCAAGATGTCATTCTAGATATTTCAAGTGCATTGTCCTCTATGTTTTTCCTGCTCACACTCTCAATTTACTGAAATGAAACAGTCCAATTAAGCAAGAAAGGCTCTTAGGTTCCCTGCAACATGTATTATTAGGGGTGTTGGTACTAACTCCATACTTACAACTTTCCATTAAAGAAATATTCAAAAACCTTTTTTTGACAACTCCAACATCTCCAATGTTTGCAAGACACCCTCTTTGTAATGGCACAATTGAGGTAGGGAAGATGGTTTTGAAATAGGTTAATGTAATTAAATCCAGTTTTGAATGACTGTGAAATACAGTCACTGACATTGAATAGATTGACAGTATCAACAAGGTAAATACATATATATCTATATATCTATATAGATATATATCTACATGTCTACATATCTATATATCTATATATCTATTTATCTATATATCTATAGATAGATAGATAGATAGATAGATAGATATGTATATATGCAGTCATGCACATATACATGCATAAAAATACCTTGTTACTCAGATGAGCATAACTGTGAGAGCAGGTAGCAGAGATTCAAACTTGTGGCTCCAAGTGAACTCAGAGCATCCCTGTCCCTCCTCTGTATTTTGGAGATGTCATGGGAAGTGGATTGAAGTGCACTCTTGAAATTGAAGACAATAATATGTTACTCATCAAAGGTTTTTCTGATCAATGAGAATTAAGGGAGGTAATTATTCATCTCTGCAAACTAGATGTGTAAGGTGCCACACTGGGTGTAAATTAGTAAATTTATTATGGTTAGGGGTACAAGGTGTCTTCATGATGTGTTCTACCTCCATGAGTTTAGACTTCAGACACAGAGAGGTTGCTGTGATCGTGATCTTCTTCCCCATGCCAAAGAACCAGGCAGAGGACCAACTTTTAAGGTTGCAACATTCTGAAATTCTGCATCAACCAGATGTGAGAAACCAATGATCCTCTTTGTCTCTTGGATTCAGCTTACATTTGTCCGTCAACATGGACAGTTTAGATGAATCCTTGGCCAAAGATTTCCAGCACAATATAACTCCTGGTCTGCACCAGAAATTTATCCAGTGGGAGATTTATCCAGTACAAGCTTTTAAAGAGCTTAGCCAGGGAAGATGATGACCATACAGTCTGTGGCTGTATGAGTCTGTGACTTATGTTCATTTTAAGAGATCTTAAAATATGACTGTGACTCTGTCTGCAGAGAGATCTCACTCCTTCCTCCATCAATTCATTCTTCTAAAATACCAACTGCTCTTACTTGCTGTTGGTATGTTTTCCATTAAAAAAAAAGTAAAATAAAATAAAAATATGCTTATTCTACCTCCAGTTAGCTGCTTATGTTTTGCTGCATAATTATGCTTGTGTCTCTTCAAGGTCCCATATTTCTGCCTAGGCAAATAAGACTGCTCTGAACTAGGAATGTTTTACAGAACAGGTTAATTCTCATGCTGAGTATCCTATTAAGAACTCCAGCTCCAGTATACAAAAGCAGTAGTAACTTCAGCAAAGCATTTAAGAAGAAAATAAAAAAACCCTTAGTCTAGGCTTGGGCCAGGCATCTGAAATGATGAATATCAAAATTCTGTAACATTATTTCTGGGCCATATGGAAATGCTGAAGTCCCCCGAGCATCATGTAACTTCACCAAATTGTTGTCCCAATATTTACATAATGTTTAGGCCCAAATCAACATAATCAAGATGTGTGTGTGTGTAATTAAGAGGGATTTGAATTTGCAAACTAACAGAACAGCAACTGCCAAAAGCCAAAGAAAGCTGGAGACTTCAGTGTTCTTTTTCTGACCTGCAGTTTATACTTCTGTGTATACTGAGTTCACTGCCATTATGTCTTCCCTGCTTGTAAAAGTATGAGCAGGTATGAAGAGAAGCTGACACAGGAGACCTGTTTTTCTTGAGACCTCAACCCAATGCAGAACCATCATTGTCCCAGTGGCTGGGACACTGTGAGACTTAGCTTTAAACAAGTACAGTTTAAACAAGTACATTTAAACAAGGAGAATAGATTAAATCTGTCCTTGACTCATCCTAGAATTTCAAAACTAAAGCATCAGTGAACTCCTGACTTCTCTTTCATCCAACCCCTTAATTTTTTAAGCCAAAGTCATTATTTCTGAGCAAGCCAATTCATTATTTTGTATTTTTCTTGTTAATACCATGTCACAAAAGGATTTGATAGGGAACCTTTAGGAGTTGAGTAGAAAACTTCCCCAAAACAACAGCAGCAACAGCAGGAGGAACCAAAGTAGTTCCACAAAAATTAGTGGGATGGTAGGGGACAATTACTGGGAATCATAGGAAATAATCACAGAATATCCTGAGTTGGAAGGGACCCAACAAGGGTCATTGAAGTCCAGTTCCTGGCTTTGCACAGGACTTCCCTAGGAGTCACACCATGTGCTTGAGAGCAATATCCAAACACTCCTTGAACCTTTTCTGGCTTGGTGCTATAACCATTCCCCTGGGGAGCCTGTTCCAGTGCCCAGCCACCCTCTGGGTGAGGAACCTTTTTCTAATACCCAGCCTAAACCTCCCCTGACACAACTTCAGGCTGTTCCCTTGGGTCCTGTCACTGATCACCACAGAGATCAGTGTCTGGCCCTCCTCTTCCCCTGCAACAAGGAAGTTGCAGATTGCAGTGAGGTCTCCCTTCAGTCTCCTTCAGTCTGACCAGACCAAGTGACCTCAATCCCCTTCCCCTCAAGGCCCTTCACCATCTGTGTTGCTCTCCTTTGGGTGCTCTCTGACAGCTCAATGTGTTTTTATATTGTGGTGCCCTATATATAATGGTTGCATTCTCCTTTTCTCCTGCTGTCTGAGACTATATTCCTAGAAGTGGGATCACACAATACAACTTGACCCATGAAGACCAGGCCACCTTCTCAGATATCCCAAAGGGACTCTAGTACAGTATTCAGGGTGAAAATTCACAGTGTCACTGGTTACAAATACTGTTAGGGCTCTGAAACTGAAACAAAAATGCCACCACACTAAAATGTCAATTAAATGTTTGTGACCCAACTTGAGATAAGTCATTCTTTAATAAAAGCAAAGAAACACAGATTTCTACTCAAGAAAATAAACAGCTTTTAAACCTTTCTAAATTTTCTTTGGTTTGTTGCTTTTTTTTTTTCAAGTCACTGCTTCCATTTAATTGATGGACAAAATTTTCTTGTTAGAATTGGGTTACTTTTGCCAAAATTTTCACTTTATATGCTCTCCAGCTCACCCTTTGCTCACCTCCACTGATGATCATCCTTTGGAGACTACAGCAAAGCAAACTATCAAGACTATCTAGAGCTATCACACAGTGAGACCAGGCAATAAACAAAGCAAAATGTGAGAGAAGCAAAACATTCTAAAGCTTCTCCTTATCATTTAGCTTCCAATATTCAAGGAGAATTCTTAGAAATCTAAGAAAGTGGTACCTCAATGGAGAGAGCATCCCACTGCAACTTTAAAGGACTACATTTGGATAGTGAACAGAACAGTCTGATAAAAATAGTAAGCAAAAGTTGAGGCAAAATTACTTATTCATAATTTTGTTGCTATTCCTTAGATACTTACATTCAGAGACATTAGGCAAAACAGCCTTTTCTCACCTGCAGTATTCTGAATAAACAAATTAATTCTGATGAAATAAGCAGTCTCTTTATAAGGTAGGGAAGAATGGGAGAAAATTTTCCCAACTGGAGGAAATTGCAGAATTAGGGAAATTTGATGTGAAGCTTAGAAGTTTCCTGAGTCCTGAGAGGCCATTGAGAGATTAAAGCAAATAGCTTTGGCATACAATATTCACTTTATTATATTCAGATGACTGGAGAGAGAAAATATGGGGTTTGATACCTACATTCACCCAAAGAAACGTCTTAAGAAAGGGACAGCAGCCAGATTTCAAGGATACAAAGTAAAAACAGCCATCCTATACATGTAAAAATCCTTATGAGCCTGGCAAAAAAAAAGAAAAGAAAAAAGCCTGACACATTTTCCTTTGCATTTGTTTAGTTGGAAGCAAATTCCCAAAGCATAGCTTGAAAATGTGAAGTGGTTAAGAACTCCATTATCATTCATGCTCCAGCAACTTCATTATGTACACAGGCCCAGTCTTTTACAGGCTAAAAGTGCAATCCTGATCCTTGCTGCATGCCATCTATAACGTAGCCTTGCTGAAATACCAATAACACTAACATCTGTCTTGTGCAATGTTAAAAGGGAAAAAAAAAAAAAAGGGGGAAAGATTCCCATAGATAAAATGCACATGAGGATGACAGAAAAGGAATATACAGAAAGCTATGACAGGCAAATTTTATTAATGGCTCGACCATATGCATCCGGGGCATAATTAACTATTCACAGGTGAAATTAGCAGATAGGAGTGTTGGTCGTGAGCAAATTGAATGGGCCCTGATTATATCAATAGTTTTCAACCAGTGTCCCCTGGTTATCAAACTATCAAATAAATTTGTCCACTCTCTCCTTCTCTGGGAGGAGGGGGTTAGAAGGAAGGGAGAACTTTAATTATCCGGCCACGGTATATGGCAGGTCATTAATAAAACCTAGTTATCTGGCTGCAGGTTTTATAGTTTTACTGTTATCTACCTTTTATCTAAATAAACATTTGGAAAATGTCCTTAAAATTACTGGAGATACTTTGCCACTTCTCCACCAGATATTTGAAAATGAAACTTTGCTGGATTTTACTACGCGGTGCATGGCGTCACCTCAAAGGCTCCCACATCTTCCTCCTCCCTCTATAATGGAATTACAGAGTTTGGAGGTACATACATTGATGGATCTAACCAACCTGCACATGCAGATAAGGGTAAAATCACTTGATGGGTTAGTTCTCCTTAATGTATATTTACCCAGCCTTTATGTTATGTATGCATTTTTTACTTTCATGCCACATATATCAATGACAAATGTAAGAATTGAAAAGCCAGTAATAGCATAAAATAACAGATTTTTTTTTTTTTTTTTTGTCTGTGGCACAATTGCCAGAGACGTTATCTCTGCATTTGAATAAGGAATAGTAAGAAATTAACATTTTTGGGGTCCTGGTCCTGATTCTGTTCAATGTACATCCAATTTCTAAACTCAAATGGACTTCTATGATACAATAGAGGTTTCCAATAATAAAAGCCTCACACTTCATTTACAATATATTTTCCCACAAGTGGTACAATGATTGTCATAAAGGAATGTGGATGTTTATTTTATATGCATTTATACAAGATTAATATTGAAATGGCCCATGCAAAAATGTTTCTTTTGAGGAAAACCATCTCATAGATCCATCTTCCAATCTGACAATTTTCAATATCTTCTCTTCTGTCTACAGGATATAATGCATTTTTTTATTTTAAAATTTCCTGTTTTCTTTTCCTATTGACCTGCAGAAATGTGATAATTCTAACATTCTATTAATTAAGACTGTAATTTAAGAGGGGATATGTATCCCAATTTTTTCCAGTTTGGGTTGAGGGGGTTTTTTGGTTGGGTCTTTATTTTTTTGTATATATCATCTTTCATAATTCTGGTAACATTTTTCTACAATTTAAGCTTTTAAGCTTGAAAAAAGCTTTTAAGCTTTTAAGTTTAAAAAAAGAATCTAAATCAAATAGGAGGTTGGTGAAAGCAGCTTAATTCCCATTTTCAAAAACTGTAAGCCTCAAGCACAGAATTATTAATACTGATGAGTACTCTCCATGTGACCAGGGGCAAACTGACATAGGGCCCACTGCTGGGATGGGAAATGAAAGGAAATCTGTTGTACTGAAGTTCCTTTAGAAGTAAATTAGGATTACAGAAAACCCCTATGTTAGTGTTCCATTAGATAGAAGAGAAGAAAAAGGTGGTGATGCCGTTTTATGATTTTACAATTACACCAATGCAATTCCTTTGAATACAATAGAATTACTCCTGATTTAAAGAGTAAAAACATTGACAGAGGAGTGAAAATCTCTCTTCCTGATTAATCATTGTAGTGGCAAAAGCTTGTGATCACAGCAACTCCAAATGGCTTTGGTAGGGGCAGAAGAGAGGATCTACTTGAAGAAGTCAGCCTCCTCTTTTGGAGCAAACTTGCAAGAGAATTTATATCCTTTTTCCAGGTGACATTTAATGTTTGTATATAAAATCTAAACTATAGACAAATAAATTATAATTACATTGGAACTAATATAGTTTTTTTGAAGTCAGAGAAATTACCAAGTTAGCCCTTTGGGAGTTTAGAAATGCAGAAATTTAAAAAAGTACATGTCTGTCACAAAAGAAATTGCAAAAAGCATCTATCAGTAGACTAATAATGCATTATCTGCAATTTCTAAAAAATAAGTTTCTGGTCAGATGTACATCTTTTAAATTTTTGTTGGGGGAGGTAAATTAATCCTATTCCTTTACTTTTTAAAAGATATTAAGCCAAAACACATCTTTCAATATAGACTGTATCTGGAAATTCCCCTTTATATCAGTTTTTAAAATTAGGTTTTGGCATTATTTTTATATTTTCTGTATTAACTGTATAATATAAGCAAAAATTCTCTTCTTTTGCAATTACAGTTGCTCCATTTTCCTTACATCGAGCTTTGGTGGTGATATAATTAAAAAGTGGTGCTTTGCACAGGCAGTATTGCACATGGTGAAAAATGGTAGCTATTTCCACACTTCACAGATCCAGCTGCTATGTGCATTAAAAATTACTTAAAACACAAATTTATCGCATCGTGATTACAATGAATTGTGTTGTTATATATTAATTGAATTGTAAATTGCTGTTTTAAATTAAAACACAGCTTATTAGGAGTGGCAAGAGAATAATAAGAGGTGAAGTAATGTTTCATGTAATTGCCAAAATAAAATAAAAAAAAAATCTGAAGAGAGAGAGGAAAAAGTATGTTCCAGACAACTACCTCTTGTGAAAAATTGCCCTGGAGCAGTTGATGGACTGCTTATTTCAGTGTCTTCAGTGAATAACAGCCTTTAGTCTCAGAACTTAAGGAACTTTTTGCAGCAAAATAATAATATTAGCAATTATAATAAATCTGGAGAGGAACTATCTGCAGATAAAATACCATTTTTACAAACATGGGGTTTTTTCCCATATAAGTTCCATCTTTGTAAAAAAAAAGACCAGAACAGCTGGATTGCAGATATAGCTATGAGGGAAGTTAGGAAGAATATAGGAAAGGGGGCAGGAAATACCAGCAGTGGCAAAGAAAACACTTTTAGGATTACATATCCTCTGCACATGAAGTCATCCAAGAAGAACATGGCAAAAAAATATCCAAAGAACACTAAAACTGGGGAAGAGGCTGGAGCAAACATCTTATAAGAAGTGGCTGGGGGAGCTGAGGTTGTTAAACCTAGAGAAAAGGAGACTCAGTGCCTTTTCCTTTCCTAAAACTACAGGAAATGTTGGAGCAAAGTGTGGGCCAGCTTCTTTTCCCAGGTAATGAGTGACAAAACAAGAGGAAATGGTCCCAGGTTATGCCAGGCAAGGTTTAGGTTGCACATTGGGACTTTTTATTTCAATGAAAGAATTATCAAGAATTACTGGAAAGGGCTGCCCAGGGAAGTGGTTGAGTCACCATCCCTGGAGGTATTGAAAAGAAATGTGGTGCTTAGGGACATGGTATTGGTGGACATAGCAGTACTGGGTTTGCAGCTGGACTCAGTGGGGGTCTTAAGGGTCTTTTCCAACCTGAATGATTCTCTGATTCTAGATACATGCTGTAAACATTGGAAAAAGACAAACCCAGATCAGTAAAATTCAAAAACAGCATCAGTTAAGTACCTTTTTATTAGGAAACATAAAACCAGACAACTAGACTAAGCCCAAATATTGCTATACAAATCTAAGGCAAGTGAGGAAGATGAACCAGGATTGACAAACTTTAAACAACCCAGTAGAACAAATGCTCTTGTAATTAGTTGGATATAGATCAAGTTAGCTGATGAACAAGCAACATTTAAGGCTTAAAGTGTAGAGTTAACAAGGCAAAATCATTAAATATATAATTAATTATCATATACCTAAGGATTTTAATTCCATGTATTTTTAAAATCTTACAGTATTGGGACTATATCACAAGTAACCTATCAGCATGGTCATTAAAGTTGGTGTGTTATGGAAGATTAGGAAAGTTTTAGAAAGAGAAACCTTAGAAATAATTGATGAGTTCACTTGCTCCTCTGTAAACTGGATGAATTGTGTAAGGAGCATGATGTCTTCTGACTTGGACACAAAGTGATGACTTGTTTTTGCTGCTTAGTCAGAGAATGAACAAGACAAAAAAGGACCACAGTGTAATGGTAACCATAATATATTCAAATTCAAAACCCCATAGAGCAAACAAGCCTCAGAATTCCAGAAAATAAGAAGGCTTTTGAAAGAGAACTTAAAACAAGCTTCTAAAGAGAAAATTTGCAAGAGACAGGTATGCCTGGAAGTATCCAAGGCCAAGTTGGATGGGGGGTCTAAGCAACCTCATCAAGTGAAAGGTGTTCCTGGCCATGGCAAGGGGTTTGGAACTAGATGAACTTCAAGGCAGCTTCCACCCCAAGCCATTCTATGATTCTATGATTCTGTATTTTTCTGAGGACATCATGTTAGAATTCTACTGTAAAAAGGAAAATATCAAACTTGAAAACCGTTAACATAAAGTAGAAACTTCCAAATTCTTCACCATGAGTAGAGATAGCCTTTCACCAGATCAGGTTGCTCAAGGTCCCATCCAACCTGACCCTGAACACTTCCAGGGATATGGCATCCACAACTTCTCTGGGAAACTTGTTCTAGTGCCTCAAGACCCTCATCACAAAAAACTTTCTTCTATGTCCAATGTAACCCTCTTTTAGCAGAAAACACTTCCCCTTGTTCTGTCACTGCAAGGAGTGTCTTGTGTCCAGCTGTCAGTGAGCAGAAGATCCAATCATTCTGTGTGCCTGTGGTTGCTTATAAACCTGACCCTTATTTTGACAATTCCTGTAGAAAATCCCCAGATAAAGGTAAGATGCCTTTACCTGAGCTACTGCTGCAGGAGGGCTGCAATACAAAAGCACGTCCCAGCAACAAAAGCATGAGGAGTTTGGCTCTGTGGACATGACTTGATCAAAAGTCAGGCATGCCATGAGGTTTGCAGACATAAATTATAGAGCAACAGCATTTAGATGACTCTTTGTCTCCATTGTGACTCAGTTGGAAATAGGGCTGATGTGGACAAAGCCTGCTTGGAAGTCACACACACATTGATGGAAGCTCCTCCAGACTGTCAGGACCTTGTTAACCCCAGATTCAGACTGCAAAAGACTTCCCAGTGTTTTGTAGCTCATGTCCCCCTACACAGCTCAGTTTGTTCTATTTCATGGAGTGTAAAAAATAACACACTAAAGGGAGGGTAAACTTTTACTGCCTCCTTAGCAATATTTCTTTGCAGTTAGAAAGTTGAGTATTGAAATATAATTGCAGAGACAATGCAAAGTGACATTGTGGCTTTTAGGAGTAGATATTCCCAGTCCAGGTATACTTGTGGTTCAGAATTTTAGAGATGCAGAGAACCAATAGTAAGATTCCTGGGGTGGCAAATGCCCTTCTTTTGTAAAGATACAGACCAGACTATACCTTCAATAGTTGCAGGACTACTGTGAGTGATACCTTTCAGTATGTCAGTGTTTGCCACAGTAGCTCACTTCTGTGATGATGAAACCTACATAGAAGTGGGCTTGATTCTCACAGGCTCGAGGCTACCATGGTGGCTGCTTATCTTGGCTGTGAGACAACTCAGTTGCCTTTAGGACAGGGTTTTAGGAAGATACATACTGGTACAGAGAATACAGAGCAATGACATTCTCTCTCCAAGCCAAATAAAACCATCCTGCTTTTCTTATGAAGTTCCATGGTGATTGCCTGCCCATTTCAGCAGAGGAATATGGATCCAGATGGCTCTCAGCCACTGAACAGCACTCCTTAACACCACAGTGGGATATTCTCTTTTATTATTGGAGGAATTTCATGACACTTAATGAGGTAGATCTGCTTTACAATGAGAACAGTTTACCCTGGAATATTCTGGGTTTCAAGAAAGGTTATCTGACCATTCAATTTACCATGCTGTAATCACAGCCAGTGTCCTGCCAGTCATAAGCTTTAGGAAGACAGAATTAAAGCGATTCAGTGACAGACTTTGTCCTTCTGTTAAAATATATTGCTCAGGATCCTGCTAGGACTCTTATATGAATCTTGGTCTCTGGATTATCATTCCATGAAGATGGTTTTTTGACTGGGCAGTAACTCAGGAGAGCAGGGAAAATCCTTCATATCAAGTCTTCTCACTGACTCCATATAAACAGTTTTTCCCAGAGCTGCTGCTGAGTTTCATTTGTGGCAGGTGATCAGTGGCCTCACAATTTTCCTAGGTAAATCTAAGCTGTCACACACTGCATGTGGAAAAAACTCTCTCTTTCCACTGACTCAGGAAATACTCCCTTATATAACCTCCCATGTCTTATTCATCATTATCCAAAACCTCCTAGAGCCCCACATTTTCTGCATGGCAGAGTCTGGCAGGATCATTAGGTTAACCTATGCCAAGACCCCTGGCAGTGTGGGTTCACTCTGCCTGAACTCAGCCTTCCTTAGGGAGACCACTAAGAACAGCTCAACACCAGTAATGTTGGTACCAGGGGGTGCTTGCAAAACCAATCATTCATTCATATTCCAAACATTAAACTTTCACAAGGGTGTCTAGGTTTGATCACTCAGGCTTCTGCTCACCTGCAGACTTCAAAATCCAGTTACAGATAAAGGAGAGGCTATTTTAATTCCCTTTAAGGTGACTGTGCATCTGTTGAAAAAGAAACTTTGAAAAGTTTAAAACTTTAAAGAGATCAATAACATCCTGCCCTCTACCCCTCAAAAAAAAAAAAAAAACAACAAAAAAAAAAAAACCACAAAAACAAAACAATAAAGAAAAAAAAACCCTAAATCAAATCAAAATCTAGAAATAAAAGCTAGCTTTGAAAAGAAAGTGATACCTGAGATGTGGTTGTCTTTATGGAAATTCATCAGCTATCCTCCTTCCTTCCCCTTCAGAGTCCTTATATGCTAATGGGAGTTGCATTTTTACAGTTTATGAGTCTTCCTAAGCACAGGAAGCATTAGAACCATCATCCCTTACATTTTGGGCTATTTCTTCAATAAAATAAGAAAGCACCTTAGATTTTGAATACTTCATGGAATGGATTGCTATTTGTCAATGCTCTCGTCTTTTCTCCCTTTTTATCCCAAAGGCACTGCTTTAATAAACCTGTCTGGCTCAAGTGCCTTTTGTTATGCCACTTCACACAAAAATCATGAAAAAAAAGGAAAGACCTAGTTGTTTACTGAAATAAAAAAAAGTTTCATGCAATACTAGCTATGTCTTTTACATAGAGTATAGAGTAAATATTGGAGATTCCATTAAAGGGTGATGATTTCAAAAATTCTGGTCAAGAGATAATTCTGAAAAGAGATTTTGTTTGTAAAACAATTTAGGGGCATCAGTGCATTGTGCAACATAGAAGACATCTGTGTTCATGTTAAAGGGATTTTAAAACATTTTTCTCCTAATCTTTTAAAAGTTAGGCCATCTTTCTTTGGTTCACCTTTCTCCAATCTGTTAATATAAAGACCAAGCCAAATCACTTCTCTTCATTCTTTTAATTCTTGTTGTCTACTAATGTTTAGTTTTCAGAATCAGAATCAAAGGATATACATTCAAGATGCTCTATCAAAGGCATTCCAAATAGATGAGTAGTTCAAATTTCCATATTTTTGCACCAGGCTGTATGTCTAGTCTGTACCACACAGTGCACAAAGTGATGGTTCTATAGCAGATTTTCAGAACAGAGCTACTTTCAAGGATAGCACTATTATTGTCAGAATAAGGTTCCATGATTTTAGGGGACTTAGCTGTAGTATTCAAAACCAGGATTCAAAGCATTACAAGATGAACAGGGAAAGAATGAAAAAAAAGGTAATTTGCCAAGCCAAATAATTTTGAAATACAAATTTAAATATGAATGTTTTATATAAGCCCTGCTGAGATCCTCCACAAATTATTATACATATTTCTAGCCACTCATTGGGGGAAAAAAAAGAAGCAAAAAATAGAGGTAAAAAAAGGAATAATTTAAACACATAAAAGTGCAAAAATAAAAGGTCAAGAAGGATGGTAAAGTGAGCAGGCAGGCTAGAGTACAAATTAAATATAAAAGAAGATGTCTTGTTTAGCCTGGAAAAAATGAAAGGCAAGAGGAGTTAAGACTGTACTGTATAAACTCAGCAGGTGGATATATGCCACAGAAGGAAATGAGCTATTTAAGAAAAAGATAATGTTAGCAAAGAACAAATTAGTATAAACCAGTCATGAATAAAATTAGACTGGAAATTAGAAAAAGATTTCTAAGTATCAGAGAAGCAAGGTTCTGGAACAGCCCTCTAATACAAGCTGTGGAGGGCAAACCACCTATGTAATGTTTAAAAAGAGCTTGAAATAAATGTTAATAGAGGTATCTTGTGTAGCTGTCTGCAGTGTGGAGGGCTCTCTCAGTGACCTGTCAGTTTTTTGCTGGCTTTATCCCATGTGGCTAAATTATTTGCTGTAAGGTCAGGAGGAAATTTGTGTAGACCTTGGTTGTCCTAGATCAAAGGTCAGTGTCACCAACTTGTGATTTTCCTTTTTTTCCATTATAGCTTTAGTTTTAAAGCTTCCCTTTGCAGAGGCTGCAAGGATTTATGGGATCTTCCTTTCTTTCCAGGACACAAGAAAAAGATGGGTGCTTCTAGCCTTTCTGGATGAAGAAAATTTAAAACCCTAAAAGTTTTTTAAAGCATGGGACTACAAAACACCTAATATTTTTAGCTAATCTTATCATTTGGGGCTATAAAATCTCATCTACTTTCAAATCCAGCTTCCTTCCCAGAACAGCTACTCTCTTCAAAAATGTATAGCATGTTATGAACTTATTTTTCACCCAACATAGAAAACCCTCTGTGCACCTCTCAAACTATTGCCCCTAGCAGGTCTTTCTCATCCCCTCCCACAGAAAGGACTGAGCTCTAAGATTTATTTTGCTGAGGCATGTGTCACCTGTGTCACCATGTGCATCCTTTAAGACAGCTCATTGACAGTTTAAACCAAAGGAAAAGAGGCTTTTAGGGACAATCGGTGAGGAAGTTCAGAATTACAGAATGGTTTGGGTCAGAAGGGACTTTAGGGATCATCTAGTTCCAAACCCCATGGGCAGGAGCACGTTGCACTTTCCATCCAGGCTGCACAAAGTTGAATCATTCCTTCTTATTTCACTGCAGGGTAGGGGGGAACCCTCTTCACCAGCAGCTCTCTGGTGGCACAGTCTCTTATCTCTGGGCACCACCCTGCAAAGGGTTGGGTGCCACTGAGAGTCACTGAGAGTCACTGAGAGCCTCTGGCTGCACTGAACCAGCCTGTGATGTTTGTGATTGGGCTGCTGGGTCAGTCAGCTTCCAGCCACTCTCCTGAGCTCTGCTGTTGTTGAGGTCAAATCCAGTGGAGTCATAGGCACTTTTGTTCCCCTGCCTTAGACTTGATAATGCATCTGGTATTATGTGTTTTTCACAAAGTTCTTCAACCAAATGGATCTTCTCAGGTTATTTTTTTTTTCCTCCCAATAGTGAGGCAGAACTTGGGATAAGCCATGTTAGTCAACTGCTTTTCTTCCTAGCATCCACTACACATTCTCAGCAGGTTAGAAACACAGTGACTTGTACCATATCAAATCTTCCATGGCTGTTTTGAAAGGTTGCTAATTTGAAAGGTTGGCTATAACTTTGGCACAGTGGTCAATGCTGAGGTGTAATATCTGAGGGGTTGTCTCCATAGCAGAACTCCACCATGTGTCCTGCCTAGTTACAGCTGTGTTTTTCACTCAGTGTTGTCACAGCACAGATGATGGAGCCTCCATTGTTCCAGCATCCCAGCCACTGATGGAGATGTGCTTTGACTTTCAGTAAATGTTGTATGCCTTGCAGTTCCATGGTAAATTCTTCAACAGATTCACTCTTGGCATTCTGGGGAAAAAAAGCCCAATTTTCCATCAATAATGTTTCCAGAGATCAAGTATTTAACAGATTTTAGCAATTCCATTCTACAGCTTTGCCTCTGCAGTTGCCTGGTTTCCAGCACAATCTCATCCCAGAAAAACAGGGAAGTGCCACTGCTTTACTCTCCCAGTGAACTTAGGTAGCAAGGCTGGGAAAAAAGAAAATCAGCTACCCTTTGAACATTTTGAACTGCAGTTCAGTACCTTTGCAGTTCAAAAGGGATTCTTTCCACTTGTTTTCAAAGCTTTGTCATCTCTGTGATTCCCATGCCATGCTGTCACCCTTTTAAAGACACTTACATAAAACTTACCTGCACAGTTCTGTCTGTAAAAACAGCATTTATTCAGGGAGAAGATGGTGAAAAACTGACTTAAATGGAAAAAGAACAGGTAAAAATAGACATAACAGTGTTTTTAATATTATATTATGACAATAAAAAGTACTGTATAATTAAAGGCCCCATTAGAAAATCAGGGTATGGTTTTACCACTGATTAAGGAAATTCTCCCACTCCTAATTAGAATGAAAAGACAGTAGAGTAAGAGGACTACTCTAAAGTGAAATCCTCCAAAAACTGGAACTGACATTCAAACAACCAAATGAAAATGGAGCCTCAACTCTGGTGACCAAACTAATGAAGGATGAAATAGACTGAAATATAACATTAACAGAAACTAGATTTAATTAATAATAAATTAATAGCACAGATATCAAAAATTAAAATGCTTCAAAAGATTTTCAAATACCTACAGCAAGGAGCTTACCAGAGAATCACCTTTTAATAAAAGCATTCAGAAAATGAGGCTGGAACAAGAAGAAAAAGTGTTCTTTGCAAAAAAAAAAAAAAAGTGATAGTGTGACAACCTTTCTTTTCAGGAAACATGCAAGAGGAGAGTACCTTCACTCTGAAGGAACTTAGAAAAGATTTCTGGCAAATCAATAAAAGAACTAGTAAAAGGTTGTCAGCAGTAGACAGTACTCACTGCAGAGGTCTAAAAAAACAATAAATTGTCTTATCTGTGATGCAAAAAACTGTGCTTAAATTTACCTCAGTATCAGAGAGGTGAAAGCTGACAAACATGGCATCAGGTTTTGGAAAGGATTCCAGGTTGATCTGAGAAACAATAGCCTTACATTTGTAAAAGGAAAATTGCAAAGTATTGTACAAAAGACTAGAATTGGCAAATACCTGGATAAAAGCAATGCAAAGTGAAAGGCTCAGCCCTTGCAATGACAAGCTATGAATCTGCATTTGGTGGAGGTCTTTGAAGGAGGAAAACTCCTGAGGGCTTTCCTGAAGACACAGGGATTGAGATTTCCAAAATATTCTTGTCAAAGTCCTGCACCAAAGGCTGTCAGAGCAACTAACTGGTTAGATTTAATGGGCTGGACCATAATGAGAGGTAGCTCAAAGCTCTGAGCAAGCAGTACAAAGAGCTTTGAATGTTGGAAGCCAGCACCTGTCAGGTCAGCTCTGGTTGACATTTTTCCCCAGGTACCAAACAGAGGCCCCTGTTTTACCCTGTAACTGAACTCAAACTCTTCCCTTCCCTTCTCCACATCTTCCTCTTCCTCTGAAAGGGGCCCAACAGACCTTTGGAAAACAGAAGAAGACATACGTGTCACAAAGGTAAAAAAAGTTCTCTCTTTATTTCCTCCCATCTCTGGCACTGGCAGAAGAAATTTGGCAGTGTTTCTTTTTGGCAGTGTTTCTTCCTGCAGTGCCCCAGCTGTAGCATGTCTCTGTGCTGGTGTGATGTTGGGTTTGTCCCCAAATGGGCAGTGCACAAGAGCAGGGTGCACACACTGGGATTTTTTACTGTCCTAGCAAGTCTGCTGGCGAGACAATACCAGTCTGTGAGGGTTAAAGCCAAAACCTAAACCAACCTGAGCAGCTGTGATGATGGCAAGGCATAGTCCAAACTGAGTGAAGGTGGTGTGCTGGTGCTTGCAGCTCTTGAATAATTGCAACATGAGAGCAATTTTGCAGTGACAAAAGTACACACCAGTTGATGAGGTAACGAGCTGGTGTTTGCAAGGAGCTAGTGAATATATTTAGAAGTGTAAAGGGTCAGCTAAAAGTGCATTTATTGTGGCCAATGCTGCAAGGCAGATGAATGTTTCCCCTTATTGCCACATTTATGTGCACATATTGAATAGTGGTGGAGGGCAATTTCAGAAGAAAACACAAAAAATTAAGTCCTGCCACCACTACACATTTGTTTGACCTCCATAAGCACTGGAGTTGCAGGGTTGAGTATGTAGCAGCTGTGATGGGGAGAGAGTGAAGGGAGAGTGGTTTGCATCCCTCTGCTCAAAGCTGCTGGAACAAGACTCCTTCTCCATGGCTATGAGGCCCTGATGAAGGATCTGCCCCTTCCAAGGAGGTCTAGTCCTGATGACAAGTGCCTTACTAAAATGTTAAAGGCTGTATACAGGAGCTGTAGGCAGGGAAAATCTTCCTTTCTGATCCCTTTTCCTTTTCTCCTCCTCATTTTGCATGTGAATTGCAGTATTCTGTGAGCAGAATGTGTTTCATCTGACAAAGACTCACCACTTCTTCAGCACTTAGCTAAAGCTAAGGGACCCTAAGGCCATTAACTTTGTTCTGCTGTTCACATTTTTTCTACATGTGCTTTTTGTTTGGTGAGGCAGTATCTGTTCCACTCTAGTTGGCTTTCCAAGTTTGGCTTTCACTGGTGCTTTCTCATAGATAGTTCTCTGAAGTGATGTGTACCTGAATAGATAAAATTATTAACTGAGATTAAATCACAAGAGAAAGCATCCTCCCGATCTGCATGTAATATAAATCAGCCTATCTACAGTTTAATGTGATAGAATGATAATACCACAAGACAAATCATCCATTTATTATTAGGAGAGAGGTAAAGACCATCCAAGTCTTTCTATCCAGGATTCATATTATTTATCAGTGCATTCCCACCCTGGAATCTGCATTCCTTCCTTATCAAGTGTTCATACTTCTGCTGCAAATCAGCAGATGCCACATAGGGAAAAAAAAGCCTGATGATTTGATAAAAGAAAAGATGCCTTGTACAAAGTGTAACAGTAACCTAAATTTTTCTGTGGTATCATTTGTACCTGAGCAGCCAAACCTCTGGTTAAAATATTCATATTCACAAATCATCTCACTACACTTTCTAGTGTGTTTCTGAATTTGAGTTTTATCTCCTACAATCCCCTACAGCAATGCATTCTAAAATGTAATTATGTGTTATGAATAAAACGTTTCATTTATTTTGAATTCTTAATGATAATTTAGTTTGGTTGTCAATGGGTTATGTGGATGTGATAAATCAACAGTTTTTCCCTGTTATTTTTAGTTATATCTTCTGTTGTCTAAGCTGGTTTATTTTTGTGTCCCTTCATGTGAAAGCTGTTCTAAACCACTGATTTGGCTTGTTACATTTCTCTGGAGTATTTCTGGGTCTCCTGGATCAGCTCCAGTATGCTTTTGTTGCCACCTTCCTGCTCCTGGGAACCTGTGCTCTTAAAAGCAAGAGGCAGATGATAAAGTCATCTCATATAATGATGGTAAAAAATTTTATTCTCTATCCAGAATCCCAAAGGATTCTTACAGCAACTTCAAAAAATACCCACAGGCTCAGCAAGTCTTGACCACATGGCTCCCAAGTGTTACTGAAGGCAAAACTAAGGAACCTCCGGGGTTATTCTCAGCAGTAGCTGAAAGGCAACTTCTTCCCAGTCCTTCCCAGCACTTCTAGTATTTTACTGCTGCTTAAAAATGGGAATCCAGATAGTTCAGTTAACAGGTGTGTAAGTCTTACCTTATCCAAAGGAAAATGAAGGAGTGATTAAAATGTTCCTTTGATAAAGATTTTTTAAAAGTATGCTGCTCTGAACAAATTTTCTCCAGCTCCCAGTGCCCTTCTTGCATCTCCTTGTTAAAAAATACATCATTAATTTTTATGCTTTAGTTGTTGTTGTTATGCGCCATATTTGTGAGTTCTGGTAGATCACCACAGGTGAATTAAAAGCATTGTTTAAAACTGTGCTGGTTGATGATACTGCACAACATCCTGTTCCAGATATCTCTTCCCATTGAGAATTTGTCAAATTCAAGAACCTGGAGTCAGCTGTGAAATCACAGGCACAAACATTTAACAGCACTCGGGACACAGCTTTGGTTTGGACTCCTATTCCACGTGAAAAACTGTCTGGGAAGTGATGGCCTGCAGTAAACCATTTTGGGTGGGAGGATGGTGAGGAGCCTTCAACCACCAGAGTTCCTGGCAAGACATCTCTCAGCAGGTTGGTTCCCAGAGAGGTGATGAGCTCCAGGCTCTGCATGTGCCAGGGATCTCTTGGCTGCCCTGGCTTCAGCAGCTGCAGCATTCACACAAGGTAACTCACCAACCAGTGGTTAAGCCCAGTGGCAGATACTAATAGCAGCAGCCTCTTTCCATTTCTCAAGTCCATTTTAAATTAATAAGAATGTTCCCCTTCTGTTTTTCATCCACAAAGAGGTCCCCTTCGCATATTAATTTAATGTTAAATTGATGGATTAAATTATACCAAGCTCAAAATCAATTCTGCACATATTCATTAGAACGGACTAAATCCCTTAGTAAGGATAAAGCACAGAAAATGCATTTAGAGACACTGATAAGTCCAGGTCCATTATATGTCATTTTAAACAAAGAGCAAAAAAAAGCCCCTTTGGAGACGCTCTATCAGCTATTAAACAGAGACATTGCATGCACAGGGAGATTGATGATTAGCATTTCCATTCTCAGAACGGCTCTCCCTGGGCTGATGATAACAAGTAAATGCCTCTTCATGTCTTTGTCACAGTTCACAGAGAAGCAGATGCCTAGACTAAGCTCTTCTCCTTTGTCTTGCCTCTTGTGCAATCAGTTAACAAGTGCAAAAGCACAACAGTATCCGCTGTTTGCTGGAATTCTTTCATCTCTGGTCGGATCAGGTGGCAATTTTACATATTTTTCTTTCTCATACTGGTCATTGCTTTTGCAAAAGCTCTCCCATTGTAAGCACATTCCATTACTCACTAGCATGGGAAGTTTCTCATTTGATAACATGGGACAGACCATCTTCCACGTGGCTGCTGTCCAGGAGAGCCCTTCTGGTCTACAATATCAAAGCCCAAATTCAAGACTCTCTGTAGCTTTTGACATTCCAACACTCAGCTTTGAACCTGAATCCAGATCTCATAGACATCCTGTTTCTAACAAGGAACAATCTAAATCCAAATTCTCTAAAATTGAGAATTTCAGGAACTTCTGCTCATCTGCACCTAAGGTATGTTACCCACTTCTGCTTCAACAAGTTTGGGACTTTTCTTGAGACTTTGCCTCTTTCTGAAGTCAGCATCTACCATGGAAGAAATGCTGTTCTTTTAACAAATACTAGGCTTGTTTGAGGGAAAAAACTTCATTTTCCAGAACAGATCCGTTAGGAACAAGTAAATCTCAAATGCAGGCAGGACTATCTCATGCAGAGAAGAGAGAAAGGGAAAAGTAATATCAACAAATTGTCTAAGATAATTGTTTGGGTTTTCTTAGTCTTTCTGATTTGGAAACAATTATACTAATTTTATTTTATTTTATTTTATTTTATTTTATTTTATTTTATTTTATTTTATTTTATTTTATTTTATTTTATTTCAAGCTCCGATTCACATTTGATGTCATGAAACTGGAAAAACTTTATTATTCTAGTCCCTGCAGCTTCTCATAGGCTGAGGATCATTACCAGAAGTGTAAGATATTCTCTCTCTTAATATTCTTTAGTTTAGTCTGCAATTATTTCTAGTTCAAAGGTGAAGACAAGAGACTGTAACTATGTACAAACAGACAAGAATTATAATCGAAGTATGACAACATTTCTAAAATCCTGCATGTTTTCACAATGTAAATTCAATGGATTTAATTCCATTTCACAGATACTGAAGGTCATAGTGATCAGCTTTCCAGCTCATTCTGTATGAAAACAGATTTGATAGGAAGGGAGAAGCCACAGAATATTGTGTGCCTTATATCAGATAGCAAAGTAGTTACAGATATCTTCTTTTTTTATGCATGATATTTTAAATTTCTGTGAGAAAAAGCACAACAACCTTTTGACTATTGGGCAACTTTCTGGAAAATTGTGTGGTATACCCAGAGTTGAACATTACATTAGATGAAATATCAAAATTGCTAGCACAATTTTATGCCTAATCCCTGCTGTGGGAAGTGAAATTGTGACAGATGGTTGCTGTACTCATTACCCCTTTATTCAAAATGAGTAATGATTCACCATTAAATCCCACTAAAAAGAATGTATCTATTCATGTAACAAGGTTTATTCAGTGTAGCCAAAGAATCTGGTCTTTATTTTGTCAAGAGCTTTATGTTTCAAATCCATAAAGTTGAGCTAATAGTACTCATTTACCTTTGCACCCAAGGCTGGGGACAACTTGAATACAGAACCTGTTTTCCCTGTGGTAAACATAATTGCCTGTCTTTTGTACAGAAAGTAAGGATATAATAAGTTTGATGTTAGGCAGTAAGGATCCCTCTTCTAGGCCTAGTTCTAATGTCAATTTGTTATGAAATAAGATGGAAGTTTCTAAAGTTGACCTCAGTGAAAGAAGAAGATGAACTTCTGTCTTATAGCTAAAAATGGCAGGGAAATTCTCATTGAAAATACTATTTGTGACAAAGACAGGAATAATAAACTTAGATCATAGGATTTCATGGCACATTTGGCCTTATTGGATTGAAATGTTAATGAAGAAAAAAACATTCAGTTTATTTTTATATTGAGAAAAAAAACATATTTTATTATATGTAAAACACATTTGGAACTTTTCAATTTTTTTTTTGAGAATTGGCTAAAAACTAATCCACATTTAATTCATACTGTGTTGCCATAATATTTAGTACTTCTATTAATTATTTTTATCAATTGAAATATAGTGGGAAAGCAATTACTTTTGCTAGAGGGTTAAATTTTGATTTACAAGCAATAGCTACTTATGATTTTATGTCTTGCCATAAATATTTCATTGTTTATTCTCAGTGGGTAAATATATAATCTTTTTCTAAACATACAGGCTTTGTTGCTACATTATGAGGGCTGTTAATCACTTGGAACTGGGTTTGGTTAAACAATTGCTGTTAAAAAAGTTGGAGTCAAAAAATTTTCTTTCCAGAAACCAACCGGAAGCAGACACAGCAAATGTTAAATGGATGAGGAGAGGAGAGGAGAGGAGAGGAGAGGAGAGGAGAGGAGAGGAGAGGAGAGGAGAGGAGAGGAGAGGAGAGGAGAGGAGAGGAGAGGAGAGGAGAGGAGAGGAGAGGAGAGGAGAGGAGAGGAGAGGAGAGGAGAGGAGAGGAGAGGAGAGGAGAGGAGAGGAGAGGAGAGGAGAGGAGAGGAGAGGAGAGGAGAGGAGAGGAGAGAGGTTTTTAGGGTTAGGATTATTAGTAAGAACTTTTTTTTTTTTTTTTTTTTTTACACTAAGAATTTTCATTTGAAATTTAGTATCTACTTGTAAACAAGTAAATCAATGAGTCACAGAAATTAAAAAAATCTCTTTCCTCCCACAAACTTGGTGTTTCTGAGGTTTCAGTTCATTTATTCAGAAAAAGTAGTATTTCACGAGCAGGTATTTCTTCTGAAAGGAGCAGGCTGTGCATTTTCAATTTCAGAAATCAGATCAATATTCAGTGTGTACAAAGGAGTGTATCTTTGGATTTTCTATTTGAAAACAGTACATTTTGGCTTGTCTCACCAGGGCCCTTGGATGCTGAGTGCTGCAGCATTTAGCTTCCAGGCAGTTTTGCCTAGTGAAGCTCTCAGCTGTGAAGTAGGCAGAAGCAGGTTCTTTGCAGAAAACACAGCCAAACTAAAGAGTCTGGGAATGGGATTTGCAGAAAGCAGCATGCCACACAAGAAGCTGGAGCTGCTGAGGGAGGCAATGCTGGTAGGAAGGCTGTAGGTTAAGTCCTGTTCCTCACAGGATTCTTGATGTTTATCTCCAGTTGTTGTTATAACCAAGACCTTTCTCCTGGAATTAGGCACTGAGGTTTTCTTCCAAACATTGAGGATGGTGTAGTCCTTTCTTTCCCAGCAAAGAAGTGGCAGAGCTAATATTGCAGTATCTCCTTCTTCTCTGCTCCATTTCCCCTCCCTCTCTCTTTCTATTCAAGTATACTTATGGTTAAATTATCTTCCATGATCCATGCAAGCCAGGTTCAAGCCTCTCTTCACAGGGATATGTCCAAGTCCTGATTTCTTAGTTTATATGAGTCAGGCTAGCACGTGAAATGAGCAGAGGATGTCTTACTTATAAATCTTGGTGGTACCCTGAGCAATATCAAGTAATTTGGGAGTATCATGGCTTGGTCACTTGTGCACATCACTCACATTTCTGGTGATACAGAATCTGCTATTCAGCACAAGCAGGTAACATGATTTAATCCCCTACCTGATTTTCAGTCTGAGTTGAGTTAATTCCTGTTTTCTTTCATCTGCTTAAACCGAAGTGCAGACATGAATGTTTATGGGTATGTTTATGGATATTTGGCTAATGTGGTAATTTGGTCATGCTTTAAAGCAATAAGTCCCCAGTCACTTGTTAATGAAAACAGTGTTTATTCTTGTCTTTATGTTGTGGATTAGAGGAGGGTGGTTGGCTTGCCCCCCTCAATGGTCAAATGCCATATCAATATCCCAATATATATATATATATAATATATATATATATATATATAATATATATATATATATATATATATATATATATATATCATATCCCAACTCTTAAATGTATTTATATATATATAAGTATAGACACACCTTTTATAATACCAACTAATCAAATATTTGAGGGGTTTTGTTAGAGAGTTCAATGTAAATTTTGAACAACTGAGACAGCTGTATTTGCATCCTCTGTTGAGGTGGATACTTCTACTTAATATAAATAGAACACTTGCATCTTTCAATTTCAATTATCTCCTAAAGTTTCTCCTTTTTATATTTTGCTTTTCCTTCAGGCTTGTCATGTTATGGTAGCTGTGTTGAATGATGATTTATTGATCAAAACTTACATCCAGCAATGCTTTGGGCACGTGGTTACCTTGGAACACTGTCAGGAGTTCAACTGGAGTCAGCAAGACTGCTTGCTGTCAGTAGAGCTCTTTGCAAAATTTGGGAAAAAAATAGATCAGTCTAACTGGCTCAGCTCATGCAAACATTTTATACTGTGAGGACACAGGAAAATGTGCAAAAAGGTCTTGCCCTCCTAATATACTTAAGACTAGAATCTATCTCCTGTGATGATCAGTGAATCCTATTGCAATGTTCAATTTGTTATTTGAAATGTCTATTTATAGATGTTTCCCCCCACACAAATATCTGTCATGACTCAAACCTGGGAAACTCGAACAGTAAATATTTCCACCAATATTTAATTTTTGCACTGTATTTTTCCATATTTTATAAGTAACCTGATTCTATAAGCAGTGGGAGAGGCAATACTCTTCAAGCACATTAGTCCTGAATCCCTTTCCTGGCAGTCATTATATTGGTCCCAACAGACAGTCTTTGAGATTCACATGTTAGTTTTGCTGATTTTTTCCTGATATTTTAAGGTCTATAGGAGGTAAACTGTGTAACACTGCTTAACACAACCAAAAGTGACAGACTCATGATGCTAGTACTGAAAAGTCCAAAATCACTGTTGAACATTTTCTACCTCTGCTACCTTCCCCTTTCACTCCCAAAGTTTCAGCAATGTCATGTTGCTTGGTACAGATCTCTCTCTTCCAACACTCTCTGCAATAGTTTCTTTTTTATCCCACAGGTGTCAAACATAAAATGCACACACTACCAAAGGAAAGGCTAACAAATCCCAGGACTTCCTGCTTCCAGACAGATGTCCTAACTGCTAGGGTATGGGATTCCTTCCTGCCATTCAACTTTACCTTCTGGGACTCACAGTGTCCCAGCACCAGTGGGAGTGGATGACTGCACTCTACAGACCTGTGGGATGAAGGTCTGGGCACACTGCTGGCATGCAGAGGAATTATTGTTAGACCAGGAGATCATTTCAACCCTAGTCTGGTGCAAAAAGTAGTGATTTTTTTTTTCCTCCTGGGACCATACTTGCAATTTGGTGCTTTGGTGACTCACAAATCATTGTTTATTGAAGGTACTTAGATCAACATAGTTCCATTACATCCAAATACCATCCAGGTGGTCAGTGATTCAGGGCAGCTTCCATGTCTGCAGGACCACAGCAGGCTCCATCCTTCTCCTAGTCCCTGGAGCTGCCTCCTCATCAAGTTTGTGACTGCACAGCAGACCTTTGATTGCCAAAGGTGTTATCCCTGCTGGGGCCAGGTTCTGAAAACATGCTCTTCCTTCACCATGTGGCTTCCCTACTTAAGACATTCAGTTTTCCCATCAAGCTCTTTGCTTGAGGCTTCTTTTCTTCTGGCTTTCTCTTGAACATCTTCTAGCAGCCAAGGTGAAGAACAAACACGGGTTTCTGCCAAGCCATGCAGTAGCAGCCTCTTTTTTTGCAGGATAGCTCAATGGCTAGTGATGAAATATGCTCCTTCTGCTCCCTAGGAGGTAGATGTAGATTAGACAGCTGAATCACTTACTGTGAAGCCAGTACTCACTTTTATACATGAATGCCATATCATTCTTTTTAGCAGTCATACCTCTCCTGGCTCAGTTAAGGCCTGGACAAGTCATAGAATTATGGAACAGCCCTGGTTGGAAGGGACCCTCAAAGCTCATCTAGTCCAACCTTTCAGTGGAAAGGGAGCATAGAGGAGATTATCTAGCACCCTGATCAACAGCACCTTGAAAACTGAACTGTGGGGACTCCACCAAATCACTCTGCTGAGGGCAAGTCACTTTAACAGCAGCCAGTTAACATAGGATGAGTATCAGAACTAAATTCATGGAAGAGGGAGATGGGCAAGTTAGGGCTCTCCTGAGCTTCTGGATGGAAAGGGATGCAGCAGTATCTCCCCTACCAGTCAAAGAGCTCCAAACTCCCAAAGAAAGGGGTTACCCAGCTTGAAGGACAGTATCTGCTTTACTTTCTTATTCTCAGTTTTTAAGTTTTGTTTCTTTATAAGAGCAGAGTCCTACCTGCCCTTGCACTAGAGCATTTTTCAGGGGGAGAAGCTCTCATGCAGTGGGATGTGGCAAGGAGAAGAAGGGCAGGAGAGGCTGGTGAAGGAAGCAGGATACCAGCTAGGCATGATCCAGAGGCAGCCCTTTCTAGGGTCTGGAAGGGCCTGCTTGAAATTTGCAGCACTTCAGAAAGCCACCACATTGACTGAAACAAAGATTGGAAGCAGAGATTGCTGCTGCAAGGACACACTGGAAGTTCCTTCTCGTCCTTGTATTTCTGTTCTTCTGCAACAAAGGAGTAGAGAGGAGGTCCCCTTACAGCTGGTGTTAAAATTTAATTTCCCTCCTTGTTTAAAAAATCTATAATACCTTGAATCATTGAGGCTTTCTAACATTTCCTGGCAATATTCTAATTCTCATTATAATTAGAATTAGGTTGTTACATAGACTTCTAGCAAGTACCTGAGTATTTAGACCTTAACAGGATTTGAGACCATTAGACCTTGCATAGGGAAGAATCATGGAACCCATCTACAATAATTTGTGATGATTTGAGAAGCAAGATCTATTAATTTTCTGCTGTGTTTCTTTTCTCATTTCTATGCTGGTGATTTACATGATGGATTTATTAATCTAAAAATGCATTTTAAACCAGCTTATATTAAAGTAAAAGATACAATATTTCTGAGATTGTGTTTAGTTTCAGATATGTGGGTTTTTTATCTTCTGAAGCTGATTCACATTTATTGGCCCACACTTTCAAGTCCATTTCTGACTGATGCAACTACAAAAGCAGGATAACCATCAATTGATTCTGACAGTTCATTTCCTGATTCAATCCTGACTGTAATCATACTGATTTGATGCATCACTTGTTGGCAGGAACATGATTCAGTATTCAATCATAATGCAATGTTTTGATGGAAAGTTCTCCACACATATATAAAATATAATTGTAGTACAATGTATTTAACTGTCCATTGCTGTTGCAAGCATGTGTTGTCCTAGGATTTCTCCTAGGAGCACTACCTTGACATACTGAATGATAATAACTGCCACTAAATCAGGACAGCATTAACATCACTGTCATTTAATGTGGATTAATTTAACTAGTGCTAATGCATGTAAAAAATAATTAACCAGAAGTTGAGTATGTATAAAAGGTATGTTTTAGCCTTTTCAACAGATCAGCTAAATAAAGGTAAATTCTGTAAAGTTCACTCATTGTTCAATAGACCTTAGTGAAGAGTAAAAGATTTCTGAGGTTCACTTCTCAGGAAGACCTCACGAGCATCAATCAAAAATTTTTTGTTCATTTTGGAAATGAAAACATGTCTACTTGCACAGACAAATTCCTTGTCTTTTATTTTCACTATCTGTGAATGTTTATTTCCAAGAGACCTTATGAGAAACAAGTAAAAATTTGGTTACAAAGATGCAGAGTAACTGAAAGTGTGAAAATAGGAAATATTATTTACACAGTTCTGTTTCTGAAAAATAGTCTGAACAATATCTTCAGCAATGCAGTGTCAAAGTTTATACAGCCCATGCTGAACACGTTGATATTCTCTGGTTTTTAGAGTCTTAATTTACAGTAACTTTCTTTTCCAGCATAAAGAGCAAACAGACTAGATATATTTAAAAGCTAGCTTATGTCTCCTCAGTATTTATATTGCATGTAGAAATTTTTGTAATGTTTATATTGCATATAAAAATCTTTGCCAACCAGTCTCTTCTTTGGCAGTCTATGGGGCTGCATTTTCAGCTGGGGCATGCTGCTCACTTTGCTTCAGTGTGAGATCAAGCCTTACATATTTTATTTAGGAAAAAATTTTTGAAGAGAATTATGTTAATAAATGTTGAAGAGACTAGAGAAAGATGTATCAGGGGTTGAAAAAGCAGAGCTAATGAGTTTTGACAGGTTAACTTTCCTGGAATTTGCCTAGGGTATCCCCTCAAGAAGTAGATGATTTCAAAATCAACATCCTTGAATGAGCTTTTGCATAAGCTTTACCTTTCTCTCCTAAGTGTTACAGGGGGAAAAAAGTTAAGTGTCTGTAAAAGCAAATAAAGAGAAATTTTAAGGGAAGATAAAGAGATCCAACAGCACGCTCCCAGGGGAGATGTGAAAGGAGTGCACAAATGAATCTTTCTGTAGGCAAATGGAAGAGAAATTTTGTCTGGTATAACTAGCAGTGGGTATAGCTGGTACTCATAAGAATAGCATGGTGCCAGCTTGTCTATAGCTATCAGTACATATATATTGCAGTCAGTATGAATGTGACAGCCAGGGAGTGCCCTGTGGTAGAAAGAAACCTAAGCCAGCTTCAAACTAGTTAGCTTAGTAGCAGCAGGCATCTATTGTGGCAGAACAGACATGGATGGAGTCTGCAAAATCAACATTGCAGGAAGGGAAAATTACCCTGAAATCTAAAATAGCCATAGAAATTAAAGCTTAATAGAAATTTAAATGGAAATAGTGCCTGCTGTTAAGGAGAACAATTCAAGGTAGCTCTTGGTCTCAAGCTTCTGTGGACCCTAATAGCCTATAAATGTTTTGGTGCTGGCCACCAGCTGTCAGCAGATGGATCTGGCTGAGAACTCCTACGTGACAAATACATGAAGATATTTGCAGAGATACTGGGCTGGCAAAAGTTGAACAGTTTTCACATCTACTTGTTCTGCTCTGTAACACTGCAGTATCAGTTAACTTGCAGTAGGCAAGTTAACCAGCTGTGTCCCATCTCTCAATCATTTGCATCCATTGTAGGAAGTGAGTTAATATGCAGAATACTGCTAAAATAATTCATCAACCTGAAACCAAAAGCTCAAGCACAGCCTCAGAAATAATAAGATATACTTCAGTTTAATATAAATTGCACTTAGCTGCATTGAAAACTTCATAATCACCTAATTTAAAGCACAGCAACACAGGAGAAAAATCTTTCTAGACAGCTATTTAGACTGGTTTTCTCTGACATTAGCAGAGATGGAAACTGATGGAATGGATCTAAATGCCTCCTTCCAAGCCACTGACTCTAATGAACATCCCAAATCCACTTCCAACTAAGCACCTTCCAGTTATAATATTGAATTACATTTTGGTCATTTTTTATAAAAGATGAGAAATTTAATTGAGGCATTTTATCACTACAGTACGGTATCTTATGAAAAGAAGTTATTAAAATCCAAGTGCACTCTGCTCCAGTAGAAGATTTTGAAAAATTAGAAATTTTGGAGCATCTCAAATCTGGAGAGCCCTTGAGACCGAGTCCTGCTCCAGCACAGTGTCTGCTCCTCCTAAGACCAGCCTGCAATTGCTACTTGGGAATTCTGCTGTAGCATTAGGTCTGCAAATATGGGAGGGGTTAGCAAAAGGGAAGTTTAAATGCTTCCCAAGCTGCTTTTGTATGAGCTGTGATGTGTATAAGATGTGATTTAAAATCTTTGTCACAAGTTCAGTTTAAGAGTGGCAGCGTCCTTCTGAATCTACCCAGTTTTTTAGAACGGATTCAGCAGTAATTTTCAAGTTCTACATTCGCCCACCTGGCTTGCTGGCAATGTCTGATCATTTTTTTAAATCCTGTCAGACCACCTATAGAAAGCTTTTCCCCCCTTTGCTTGGGGAAACAGTCACAAAAGTAACACTTAAAGTGCATTGATTGATAAAAACTGTTTTATGGCAAGTCAATTACAGGCCCAAACAAGTAAATCTATTCCAGTCAGCTTCAGAACAGCACTCAGGTTAAATCACCAAGGTAGTCACTTGCAGGGGTATACACTGTTATCTGGCTGGCAAAGACTGCAGTGCTGTGAACCCTGAAGCCCCTTTAAAAATGAGCCCTTAAAAAATCCCCACACCTGTGTTTATGGCCTGCAGTAAGACTAAAGCACAAATTAAATGCTCCTTCAAATATAATGGCTTTTCTGCAGGCTGTATTGGTAGATCCTTTAGGGTCTGAGAAGACACAGTGCTAACACCCCTTCCATTGCTCTTGATGAGAAATTACGGAGGAAGGCATTATTTGACAAGAAGCAGTCACTCTGTCCTGAAGAAAAACAGAATGGCAAAGGAAGAGATGGAGGGGGAAGGCTTTCCTGGCTGTCCAGCTTCCATATAGCTGATTCAAACCAAATTGCTCTGAAATATTTTATATTGTTTGGAGCTCTTGCAAGTTGGAAGGCTGGATTTGAGGGTTTTGTTTTGTTTTGGGTGTCTGCTCTGCGCAGCAATTTACAGTCAATTTATCAAGCACTTTATGCAACACAAAGGCTGGGAAATTCTAGTTAATCTGCCACGTAATTACTGCCTTACTAACTATTACATGGTGGGTTTATATCCCAAGCATCCCTTGCAGGCAGATGAAGGATATTTTGGCCCCAAATCTACAGGACTGTCAGTAGCTGGGGTGGAACAAGCCAGTGCTTGGGCTGTGACACTGACAGTGTAACACAGGCTTGTGCTTCTACAAATTTATTGCAATGACAGGAGAAAAAGACTGATCTGGGGTATATTCCTACACCAGGAAGATGTAACTGGATATCTATGGAGAGCTGAGCACACACATGTATTTCCCACAAATATATGTATTAGCAACATTACATTTAAAGATTAAAAAAATATCTATAGCAGTCACATAAGACTTCATTGTCTGCGTTCCAAAGCACTGTCTCTGTGGGACAAATTATTTTTTAACTCTTTTAGACCAGTGATTCTGTGTCATTTGAAATGAAAAAAAAATATTATCTTTCTTAGGAACATATGTATGAAAAGTATCCAAATAAAGATTTGTACCAAAAAATTCTAAGAAATCTAAAAAGTCTGGTTTGAATGATGGACGATTCCCATAAAAATTATTTGTATAAATATTTTTTCAGACACAGTTTTGTAAAGTTCTAATGAGTGATCTGAATTGCTGTGTTGAAAATATTGCAAAAAGTGCATTAGAAAATCTACAGCCTATTTTTTTCTTTACCTTCTAGGAATTAATACTAAAATATAAAACAGACATGTTTGTCTTTAAAAAATTAAAATTTTAGTTGCTACACACAAACAGAATTCTTAAATTAAAAAAAAAAAAAAAAAAAAAAAGAGCTAAGTTTAACTCTTAGTTATGCCACTTTCAGAAAATGAAGATTGTTGAAACCAGAGCATTCTTTAGCCACCATCTCCAAGGCTGCTGCTCTTTAAAAAAAAAAAAAAAAAAAAAAAAAAATTAGTCTTTTTAGCTATAAAGCATTTCTATTCTCCACTGGCATCCGTCTAACAGACAGAACTGGTCCTTCAGCAGTCCTGCAGTTTAACACAGTTAGGTCTTGCCAGCTCCTCTTTCTGCCTCAGTTTGGGAGCAGTGACATTATCATTCCCATTTCTCAAAGCAAGAGCTCCACCATTTGTTGGCCAGCAGCAGTGCATCCTTCCACATGCTTCCAAGGGAGGGAGACAAGGAAACAGAAGCCAAAGTTTGCCTAGCAGGGTGACATTTCAGAAGCCATGCATATACTCATTTACTAGAGTTGCTTTTGCAATATACAGAGAGCTGTAGAATTTCTGCTCCCAAAACACTCTCACTGCAGGACAGAGTCTCATTTTTCACAGAGCTGAGGAGTGGGAGTAGGAAAGTCTGAAGAGGAGAAGGGCACAGAGATTTGTGCATGGCTAAGCAGCACATGGCTCCAGAAAGATTCAACAGCACCAAGGAAGGCACCAAGGAACTGGAACCACAGAGGGCTGCTGGCACTGCCGTGCCTGAGGTACCAGCACCACGGACACACATATACCAGTTACAGTGGGAATTCCCCAGTTTTATGGCATTTGGAATTTCCTGTTTTCAGCTGGGGTAGATTTGATTTCTGCTCAGTAGCTGTTACAGTGCTGTTTTGAGGGTTTGGAACGAGAATGGTGTTGATAACACACTGATGTTTTGGTTTTTGTTAAGTCGTGTTTATCCTAAGTCAAGGACTTTTTTTCCTTGTCTCGTGCCAGTGAGGTGGCACATAAAAAAACAAAAAACCCTAACTGTGAGGGAACATAGCTGGGACAGATGACCTGAACTGACCCAATTTACTTTATTTTCAATTATTAAACTGTTCTTATCCAAAGATACAGGTTTTACTTCAATTTTCCTCCCCATGCCACGAGGGTTGGGGGTGGGGGGGGAAGAAAGGACAGGTTGAGCCAGTGGCTGTGTGGTTTTGTCTCCAGTTGTGTTTAAATCCATGACAGTTCTTTCTGGCATCCAATGTGGGGCCTGAAGGGTTGAGATAAGGACAGATCCAACCAGAGAGTGTTAAAAGAAAATTGTTATAAATATTCACTCTGTTGGTTTAACAGCTGCTTAAAATTTGGACTTACTTGCTCTCATACTCACAGCATTTTGTCTGTATTATACCAGTTATACCTTATTTGCAGTAAGTGCTCTCTGTGGTGTGTTTTGTAGGATAAGGCCCATGATATGACAGTGCAACTGTTTGGGACACCAGTCTGGGGTATGCATTCAGTGTTGCAGGAACCTTTGTGCTTTAGGAGTCTTCTACTCAAAACAATTAATAATCACACCTTTGGTGTTTTCTCCTCAGAGGAACAACCTATGGGAGAGATAACTTCCTATTTTTTTCTTTTCTCATTTTTTATATCCTTGTCCTCCAGGCTGATTTCTGTAGTCTAGAAGTTCAAAGATTTTGAATATCCTTTGACTATCCTTGAAACCAAACATATCCTTGAAACCAGAACAAGTGTCTATATAGAACAAAAATTAAAGGCCAGCAGATGTTTCTATTTTTTTTCTTTAAAAGTCCATTCAGACTTTAATAAAAAGTCCAGATTGCAGAAACTGCAATCTATGAGGTTTTAAGTAGAATTAGTGCAAATATGGTGTTTCCAAGGAAGAGTGATCTCAGGATAGATCACAGAATGGCTTGAGCTGGGAGGAACCTCAAATATCATCTACTTCCAACCCTCCCATCATGAGCTTGGACACCTTTCACTAGACTAGTTTGCTCCAAGTCTCATGCACCCTAGCCTTGAATGTTTACAGGGTTGGAGCATCCACATTTCCTCTGGACAGCCTGTTCCAGTGGCTTACCACCCTCACAGTAAACAGAATCATATAATGTAAAATGAATCTCCCTGGGGTAGTAAATGTGACTGAAAAAACATGCAAATAAATACCAGGTTAGGCTTTGAGCAGTTTTCTAAAGTGCTGGCAATATTATAATTACCAAATTACAGAATTTGTAAATGAAATGGTTGGTTTTGAGACATAAGGAAGAATTTCATTCCAGAATAGAAGACCCAAAGTGCACTTTCTGCCTTTTCACACTTCCAGGTCTTGTGCACCTGTATTTCAGGACCCTACTTTTATAACCTTGTATTTTCATCAAAGAACAGGGATTGCTGCAGTGATCTCCTTGAACAGCTCCAGTGCCAGGCACCACAGCCACAGTCACTCAGAAATCCAGATATTTGACCAGCTAACAAAACCATGATGTTTACCAGGCCTGAGCCACACAACAGGAGTCATGGGTTTTCATTCCCTCAGTAGCTTTTGTACACAAAACATATTCCTATCCATCTTATACACTGTGCCTGTGTAGATTGAACTTCTCACGTTGTGGCATGAACATGGATGGGCTGTGGGGCAAGAGACACAGAGGGGCAGGGGGATTATATCCCCACTCTGATCCATCCTGTCTGTTCTGCCTTTGCAGGAGTGACCCATGTACCTTCCTGAAGTGCTGTCTGTTGTCTCTGTATTTGTGCATTAATGTGTATGTGCTGGTGTGTCTGTGTGCATGGACAGGTTCTGTGCATAGTACTGTGTGAGGATGGAATCATAACCTACTTACATATCATGCCTTGTTATATGCAACACAGGATGTTATAAGAGCCAATCTTCAAATAAAGTTCACCAGCAACTTGAGGCATGTTTATTTATGAAGCCTTAGATTTATTCACAGGGGTGAAGGGCTGCCTGAGCTGCTGCCCCCAGGCTACAGTGCCTGTGGTGTGATCATAGTGCCAAAGGACTCCCACTCTGGCCAGGACTGTGTCCTTTTCCAGGTGACAGTCTCCCTTGAGACATGAATAAATATTTAATGTATTCATTCTTCTTATGACATAATTGAAGCATATTTGAAGCCCACATGATCAGAGATTCAAAAAGAGTATTTTCAAATTCAGAATAAAGCCCAAAAAATTGCTCTGCTTTTGGAAATCTGTTCCTCCTTCAGTGAGAAGCTGAAGAAACTCAAAAGAATTGCATAAGCTTCTCGAAGAAAATTAATGAGAAAACTCCTACAGAACTATCTTCTCCACAATTTAAAAAAATGATAAATGCTTTCTTTGGGTATTGAGTTCTGAAACAAAACTAAAATATCCATAAAATCACAAAAGATTGTAATACATTACTAATTCAGAAAATTTAATAATACTCTACAAAGGAGACAAGTGTGATTAGCTTGAGAGTGCTTACAGGTTTCTAAATGTTTAAAATTACAGTGGTTCCTGTGATAAGAATGGAAAAAAAGTCTTCATATTTTAAAAGGCATGCCAAGACTTCCTGGAATCCTGGAAAGGCTTCTAGATGCCGACAACTTTTGAATCTATGTGTGGACACCTAAATTGTTTTACCATTCTGGTGCAGGAAATATATAGCAATATCATCTTTGACTTCTCATTTGGACCTTCAAGCATAGTATTCTGCATTTTTTAATACACAGCAAGGACTCAGAATTGTTCTCACAAGACTGGCAGGTAACTTAAACTTGCATAATATAGTATCAGAACAATGCATTTATTACCATAACTTACTAATAAATAAATCAGAATATTTCTGGAGTCAAATTTTTTTTGTTATTCTTTTTTTTCCCCTTGGGAGAAGGAGAAGGGTGGAATGTCACACTGTGTGACAAATGAAAATGACCTGAGCCCTTGTGCTTTTATGATCTGTCAATATCTTTCTGGTAATAAGATGCCCATAACTGAACACAGCATTGCAAGAGCATGTCTTGCATCCTTAAACCACATAAAGAAAGATTATTAGCTCCCTGCTCCAATACAGGATGGGGTGCCTGGTGAATGCAGCCCAAAACCACATTGACCTTTCTTTCACAGACACAACATATTGGAAGTTCATGTCTAATTTGTTACTTAATATCCCTTGGGATTTTTAAAATTGGACTGGAAAAGGTACAGAAAACTATGAGTCTCACTTTAGCAAATGGTGGAATTTTTTATTTTAAAAGATAGTTCCTGTTCTGGTTTCTCTTATTGTTGCTTCAAAGTAACAATTTTATAAATATAAATCCACGCTGAATAACTAATTGTTCTATTTCCAGTGGATTACTTCATATGACCCAAATCCTGATTGCTTTGGTAATATGAGGAGAGGCTTAGTATCAAAATTACAAGTCCAGTGCATTAAGTAACCAGGAGCTGACTGAAGACTTCCAATAAATACAGAGGTAAGATATAAGCAGTGAGTAAATAATATTTCGGTAATCACAGTTTCTATTAAGTATGTAGGGTTTTTTAATCACAAATTAATTAAAGAGACAAGTAAGATAATTAAAGAGATTGTATTTTTTTATAAATTTAGCCAGCTGAAAGTTTTTTTTCAAATGAGCATGCATCTCTATTAACTCCTCTTGCTGAAGCCTGAGTGTTCAGGGACATGAGACGGTCCCTTGTTTAATGTTAGGAGAGCCTGGTGCCCTAACTTTGTATCCCTAAAGGCAGTGTGTAATGCAGCTGGAATGCTAATGGGTGACATGCCGCAGGAAAAAGGAAGCAGGTTATCATATTTGGGACATTGACAACTCAAAGTGTTGGGTGATATTAAATAACAATTGTCACTTGACTAACAGGATAGCATTAGAAAAGCCAAGTCCTGACCTGTAACTAAGACATGTCATGCCCAGAAAGTGAATTAAGTTCGAATGAAATGTCCTGAATACAAAAAGAAAACCTCCCAAACAACAAGATTCAGGGTAGGTATTATAAATATGGAATAATAACCAATTTTATCTCTGGGGTTACACACACAGCTCTGCAATGGTCAGTCCATCTCCTTTCTTATTGGTGTCACTGCCCATACCTTCCTCTCAGGAGACAGAAAACAAAAGACACAGTTCTACAGAGCACAGAACTGTGAGGTGTTGGTTTGAAGCATATAGACAAAGCAGGAGAGCAGAAGCAGATGTAAGCCCCTGTGAGCAGCACCCAGCCCGGCAGTGGGACACACTGGGACACAGACAGGGCAGCACAGAGCGGCTGGGAGATCTCTGTGCCCATGATCCCAGAGCTGCCACCTCCCCTGGGGGAGCCATTCCCCACCCAAGGGACCAAAGAAAGCTTCCTGCCTGTGGGAAGAAAACAGCTGCAGTGACCAATCTGCACCTTGTTGTACCTGGTGATTTAGAGCTCTACGACCATCTTCTGATGATATCGCCGTGTACAAGAGGCTCCTAGACACACCTTAGATTGCAACTGGCCTTTTAGTACTGATCATTCATAAAGAAACTGCACAAGCATTAAAACATAAAAGACTTTATTTCAACAGAACAAAATTCCAGTTTGGGGATTTTCTGGTATGATTTTTTTTTGGGGTTTTTTTGGTGAGATTCATTGTCCCATAGAGTCAGACTAATGTCACTCTGTGTGTGCACGTGTGTGTTCCCTTATTCTTGGTTTTATTTTACTCTTCTAACTACTTAATGTAAGGAAAGGAGCAGGACACAGATAATATGAGCAAAGCTCTATAAGGAACCTGTGATTTCAAGGTCTGCTCTAGTCTCATATTGCCTTAAGCTTTCATGTTTGAAAAGCTAGGAACAAGAGTATTTGATCACACACTTCAGAAGAGCATTTTGAGGCTTAATCCATTGCATTACCTAATATTTTTAGAAATCTAAAAATATGCATAGGGAAGTTATAATTGCTCTAGGCTAGTGTACTTTATATGTAATACAACAGCTCTTTTTTTCATGAGACAGTAGTCCAGATTTTTGGTTGATCTACAACAAAAAAAAAAAACACTTCATCATGGAACACACACACTCCTTTTATGCTACCTATGCTAACACTGATCCAGATTTCAGGCACACTAGCACCTTCTCCACATGTCTGTCTCACAGACCTGAAATGCACAGCAGCAATGACTACTTTCTACGATGACCAATTATCATTAGACTTCAGTAGTCATTAATGGGAAAATAATAAACATATACTGCTTTCCCAGTAAAGTGTAAGAAGAATCACTGCTAAGTCTGATACTAATTGACATAGGCATATGCTTAGAAAAGAAAATCAATGACAAAACTGTGGTGACAGCTTGGCAGTGTGATAGGTGATACTGAGGACCACAGTAACCCAGATTGCTTGGCAAGATCAAAAAACTCAGAACTGGCAAGTTTTTCAAATTGCTTTCTAGTCTGTTCCCCACTCCCTAACCAAAATTAGAGGTCCCTGTTTCACCCTCATAAAAGCTTGCATAGTCTGAATTTAAATACCTCCCAAGAGGGAGATTTACTGGCACACTGGGAGAATCTCTTCCACAGTTTCACCATCCTTAGAGCACAGAAGCTTCTTCTGGTGTCTCAGCTGAGTCTACTGATGGACAATTGGAATGTTGACTCTTCTGCAGTGCTCCATGCGTCTGCTATCTATCTTCTCTGTAGCCACTTATATCTTTTTTAACAGCTGCTGGCCAAGTTTAAAGCTGCATTCTTTACTTAAGGCTATGCTTCCTTTTCAAATTTCCTTCACTGAGGACTTTTTCTGGACCTATGCTCATTTCCAGTTTCTTACCTCAGTTTTTCATTGCCCTTATGATTTCACACTGTGCCTGCCTTCACAGTCCTCTCCTCCTCATGCCTTCTTCCATGCCCACAGACCTATTCTTTATCCCATCCTCTAAGTCACCTGTAAAAATACTAAGCAATTGCGGACACAAAGTGGACCCTGTCTGTTTTGACAGTGCTATTAATTGTAAAAAATCTTTGAGCATACTTTTCCAAAGAATTTCCAAACTGCAGTTTGTCCAGAATGTGCTTCCCTATCTCAGCTGTCAGAGTATGACATGAGGCAGCAACCAACGCCACCAACTGCTGCTCATCTGTGCAAGAGATTTGTCATCTTGCTGAAGAAATTTAACAAATTACCACAAATTCTTTCTGACAGATCTGAGATGTTTGTATATCATTTTATTGATTTAATAGGGGTGGTCACAGCTATTGGTACCAATGTTTGGTTTTTTTTCTGTAATTCAGAAAAAAAGGGCCAGGTGGGGCTGTGGGGAGCTGGCAGGCTGGGAGAGCTGCAGGGGCTGAGCAGGGGCAGTCAGGGCTGGCTGTGCCCTCATAGCTCTGACAGTTTCCTCACTTTTCTTGAGATCAGGGAAAATCTTATAATTTAGCCACATCGGTCTCATCTCCAAGGTAAGCAACAGGACAAGACAAAACAAATTCAAATTACATTAGGGGAGGTTTAGACTGCATATTAGGAAAGTTTCTTCACTGAAAGACTTGTCAAGCACTGAAGCAGGCTGCCCAGGGAAGTGGTTAAGTCATGATGACTGGAAGTGCTTTAAAAACATTTGGATGAGGCACAATTTAAGTGATTTCATAATGCAGTAAGCCACTCCAGAGCAGCTAAGTATGGTAGTGAATAATTGTTTCTTTGGTGACTGCAGTAAACAGCCTTATGCCTAATAAATCTAAGATAACAGAAAAAGTCACAGTGCTCAGTTACAGCAGGAGATTAGCCCTGCACTCCAGAGGCACCACATCCTGCCCAGTCTCCCAGATCCAGCCCTGCTTCCCAACTCAGTCATGCTGGGCTCTCTGTCATTTGGTCATGATTTATTTACCCAGAGTGTTAAGTTGTCCTGGCATTTCCACAAGAACTTGTAATGGATATGTAGCTGGCAGAGGGCATGTGTACACAGCACAGCACAGAGCATTGTCAGTGATACCCATCTGGCTGGGAGGGAGCCAGCACACCTATGTGCAACAGCAGAGCTCTCTGCAAAAATCCAAACCTGAAATCCCCAGCCACATTCAAGAGCAGAAGTGAATTAGCTCAGCTCAGCACTGCACATGCACAGCTTGTATCCCCCAGCCAAGCAGGATCAGGGCCAGTAAAGAGATCTGTGTGTTGGTCTCTGCTGTGCAAGGCTGGCATTCCCCACAGAGGTGGCTGTGCTGCCTTCTCTTCTCCTCCTGACGGCAAAACCAGCTCTTCCCTCAGCCTCCTCTGTACAGCAGATGCAGAAATACCATCTGCTCTTTCCTCCCTTTCTTCTTACTGAGCACTGGCTACAACCAAGATGACCTTTGTCAGAATATACTTACCATACTATTTATGTCTTGAATTGTTGACATACCTTGTCAAACAATGGATTTACGTCCTGCCTAGTTGATGTATGAAGTCCAAACCTGATTTATAAGTCACGCCTCCTTGCTACTGCATTCATTTAAGGGTCACTGAGCTGATTTATGGCTTGAGATTTTGAATGATAAATCACAACTGCATTCTGCATTTCCTGTAATTTATTTGTAATCCAGTACTTTTCACTTCCATTATAATCTTTGCTTTACCTAGTTGTCTGTACAAATAGCAAAAAGATGCCCTGTTTAACAAGCTAGACCTCTGGGGAATGCTTTGCAATGTTCAGGTACTTTTAGCACCACCAGGCTCATCAGGCCAGGGAAAACTATTCTAGTTCCTGTATAACCACACCACACACAATCCCACGGACCATTCTGCAGCCTTGCAAAGGTCATTGCCAAACTCAAACCAACACCTTTGAGGTTGGTGAGGTCTGAACCACAGTTTCCATAGGTCTCTGCTTGTGTCTGACAATTCAAACAGCCAGCATCCATTCATAAGGGCTCAATACACCCTCTGTCAGATTTGGGATTGTACAACAAAAAGGCTGTAAAACCAGGAGAGCATGGGCTGGCAGGGCAGCTCAGGCTGAGTAATGAGAGAGTCCAGCAAAGCAGGTCTCACAGGGGAAGGCTACCAAGCCCAGCTGGGCACAGGGAAAGAGTATTAACAGAATCCAAAAAAGATGGCAAGGTGCTAAATGCAGGATTTTTTCACAAGAAGGGGGTCAGACAACTAATACTGCCTATACAGCTCACTTCAAACATTAGAAGTGTGAATTACCATCTGCATGTTTTGGCTGGTCCTTCTGTTTATGAGTATCTCATGCTCTTAAAAGAGAGGGAATAAGTAGTAAAGTTAAAGAGAAAATAGATAAAAGAGTGTTTACAGCCAACTCAGGTGCAGGTATCTTTCCTAAATTTTCTATTTAAAACAGATGTTCAGCATGTTACTGGAGGTGGCGACCACTCTTCACTTTTGATAGTACAGGATCTTTTGGGAATTAGGTTAGGAGCTCAGACATGCATTTGTGTATGATTACTTGCATATAATTGCTACATGTATTAGCAGAGATTTCTTCTGCTGCTGTACCATGAGTCTCTATACTGGTCAGGTATTTTCTTTCAGGAAAAATAGCCCATGTCCCTAATTTGTGTCTTTGTCAATTATAATTCAGGAAAATATGGCAGATTTTAACACCTGCAGATTACAAAATCCAGTTCAGTTACAACTCACATTCGTAGAACAGGAAACCTTTCTCACTGATTCCAGTAACAACTGGGTGTTTCTCCAAACAAAAATGTAAATACAGATGGGAACAGCCAAAGTCCTAAGGGTAGGTGCCCACGCCCTTTTCCCTTTGCTTCCTCAATACTTGGCACATCTCATGGCCCTCAGCTATCCTCTTATAGCAGCTGCTGTGACCCAGCCCTGGGGATTGACCCAGCACACTAAGCCAAGTCACAAAAAAGTCTTTAAAGAAGAATATACATTCATCTCTTTATTTGGATCCTGTGACTAAACCAGATGTAGGGGCACTGACCAAAAAATAAGAAGTGTCAAAGACTTTTGTTCCAAAAAGCAAAATGATTGCTGACAGAACATTGCTGTCACCACTTGGTGTCTGACATTTCCACTCCTGCTGAGCGTTTCTGTGAATGCTTAATTCACGTGTTGAATATCACGAGTTCAGAAATAAGACAGTGTGACACACAATAGCATTCTATATGTCTCCATGATGCAATAAAAAATTAAGAAAGTTGTTTTAAGAGCACTGTAGTACCAAAGGAAAAGCTGCAGGAGTTACCCCAGGGCCACACTGAAGCTTTTCAGCAGAAGCCAACCAATGCACTCAAAGGTGGACAGAGAATGCAAGGGACTTCAATACACACAAAACCTGAGTGTATGGCATGTTTGCATGAGGGAGTCCTCACCTAAGGCAAACATCTTCATGGATTTAACATCTTTATGGATTATTTGGACAAGGGAATTGAGTAAGTCCACAAATGACACAAAGTTGGGTGGGAGCGTTGATCCAATTGGAGGTAGAAAGTCTCCACGTACAGATCTTAACAAACTATGGATGGGCTGAGGAAAATGGCATGAGGTTCAAGAAGGCAAAATGCCAGGTCCTTCACTTGGGTCACAAAGTGACCAAACCCATTGCAGTGCTACAGGCTGCAGGAGGAGCAGCTTGAGAGCTGCTCAGCAGAAAGGCACTTGGGGGTGCTGGTTAACAGCCAGCTGGATATCAGCCAGGTGGGTAGCCAAACAGGCCAGTGACTTCCTGGCCTGTATCAACAATAGTGGGGTCAGCAGGACTAGGGAAGAAATTTTGTCCCTGTACTCAACACTATGAAGCCACACCTCAATTACAGTGTCCGGTTTTGGCCTCTCACTTCAAAATGGACCCTGAGGTGCTGAGCTGTGTTCAGAGAAGGCAATTGAGAGGGTGAAGGGTCTGGAAAACATGTCTTATGAGGGAACTGAGCTGAGGGAACCAGGATTGTTTAGGCTGGACAAAAGAAGGATCAGGGAGGACCTCATTGCCCTCTATAACTCCCTGAAAGGAGGTTGTAGTGAGGTGGGGGCCAGTCTCTTCTGCCATGTCTCAAGAGGAAAGAATGAGAGAAAATGGTCTCCAGTTGCACCAGCAGAGGTTCAGATGAGATATTATTCATTAACAGAGTGGTTAGACATTGGAGTAGGTTGCCCAGGAAGGCAGTGGAATCACTGTCTTGGGAAGTATCCAAAAGGCATCTGGATATGGCATTTGGGGATATAATTTATAGTGGTGCTATGTTGGCAGCTGGACTAGATGATCTTGAAGATCTCTTCCCACCCTGATGATTCTGTGATTCTGTAATTGTCAAGGAGGGGATTTCCAGACTAGAGGAAGAAGATATGAAGATATAAAGCAGAAGCAGCACAGACTTTGGCAATCCCCTCTATTGCAGCAAACACAATATTTTATAACTGTTTCTGCAACTGTGTTTGGGGACGGGTGTTGTTTTGGGGATTTTTTCTGGTAGGTGTTGACAAAAGGCTGAATGGTTTGAATGAGAAAAGGATTTTAAAGAAATCTTCCTTTCTTTCATTTCTCAGCTACCATTTCAGATTTCTTTTATTTAGGTGCAGATGGCAGTACTTGTTGGTGAGAAACAGTACTGACATCAGAATAAGGATTGTGAGAGGCTTGGAACTTACTGAAGCAGATGTTTGAGGTCTTTTAAGAGTAATTATTCTGTCAGAATAAATGTATTCTTTATTAATCACCCTAAAAAATGTTATTATCTACTCTCCATTTATACAAGCACTGTTATAGAAATCACAGTTTGAGAAGTTCCAACTAGAACTTAAGGAGTTGTTCCCTGAGAGCCACACACTTGCATGGATCTTAGATTTTTTTAAAGAAAACATTATCCAACATGGTGTTTAGTCATCAACAGTGCCAAGAAGGGTCTTGTGGTTTAATAAATCCAGTTACAAATAGGTTGCAAAACAAACTTCTTCTTTGGGCAGCTACCTGCAAGGACTTTTTCAGATGTCACCCTGACACAGAGAGATAAAAAAAGAGTTTTTAGGTAATCTCCTCTGTCTCTAAAAATTCATCAGAGGAAAAGCAGGAAACAGATGTTTAAAAACCAATAAATTGCAGCCATTAATATTTTCAAAACCAATAGCTGAAAATTACTCTCTGCATCCATTCAGGGCTATTTGCAGCTGCTGTCACCTACAGGCAGAAGGTCTCAGATTTGTGACAACCACAGAGGGAAAACGGATCATCTCTATGCTTTGAGACAATTTTTTTCTGCTATGTAGACATGGCCCTGAAATAAAATTGTTCCAGATGTTCTGCTGAAGGTATTTAACTCTCAATATCCAGAGATAATGACTGCTTGCATTACTGAATGCTGCTGCATGGAATTTTAGGTGTTGGTGGCTAGAGCAGAGAAATGGACACACATCCTGTAACACTCAATTCATTCCCTTGGTAAACCAAGGCTTGTGTCCTCATCTGGAGATACTTCACCTTCTTGTGTGAATCCAGCAGGATGCAAACTGTTGGCAGTTATACTTACTCCAATTTCCAGGCTTGCTTTTGAGTTGGCTTGCCTGCCAAAGCTGGAACACCTGAGTTAAAATATTCTTGTTCACTGCTGGCTGACAAGATAACAGCAGCCCTTCCTGTCTACTGTGAGGTGTTAATTAAAGAAACTGAAGCACTAATACTTGCCATAGAAGTTGCATTGTTAGCCACAATGACACTTGTACTTCCTCAGAACCTGAAAGTTCTTTAGAAAAGACAGCACTGCCAGTCTGGGACTTTCTATTTTCAATGTAAGGAAGGGTAAGCACATAGTTCCTTTTTCCATGTGCAAATCCTTTTCTCTGCAGGTCCCAAACTGTTTTCATTCATCTGTCCTACCCAGATGGGCAGCTCTGCTTTGCAGTTTCACCCAGTGCAGTCTGTGGTTGTTTGTGATGCTCAGCACTGATGGTGGCACTGAATCAACCAAAATCTTGGGGTAGAACTGCTCCACATAACTCTGAAGTGAGCAAACCATAAGATACCATCTTCCTTCAGCTTTTAAAGCAGGACTTATTAGAACTCAGCATATTAGTGCAGAGTAACTTGTCAGGTAGAGAAATCTGATTAAATGAATGACATAAATTCACAAATATTTAAAGGCTCCCTGAAGCCTTGTAGGGAAGATCCCCCTCTCTGCACTGCTTCCTGCCTGACCCTGCCCTTCTGTCCACCTGCTCTGGCTCTCTGCCCTCGGAGCAGAAGCCATCTCTCCTCCCTGTTTAACAGAACACCCATGGAAAGCACAGGCTGCCCCAAACTGCCCCGTACTGCAGCCACACAAGCCAAATTCAAATGCTCTGAGAAGCAATGTGTTCCTCATCTCTCAGTGATACCTCACTGTTAGCTGACATTACTATAAATAAAACCTGTCTTCTCTGAACATAAATATTCCCAAGGCTGGATTCATAGAGGACTGAGAGCAACATTTCCAGTCTTGAAATCCAAGATTTTCAATCCAATCATTTCCAATCTCCTCCAGCAGTCCTGTGAGTTCACCAGGGTCTTGCCTCAATAAAATTAATCTGCCTCAGTGAAAGTCCAAGGTGGCAGCAGCTGGACAAGAAACCTTGCTGACAGACCTGGCCAACCTCACAGGCTGTGCCAAACTCCTGAAGAAGCACATCTCCATGGGACTGCTCAGTGCCATACACATTTTTTCCAATCAGATCAAAATGTTGCTTGGTTTTGCACCAAGCATAGCATCAGGATGCTTTTCTGACTTCTCAGTAGGCTGCTAAAGGACATGTTCAGCACACTAAATTCTTCCATATATCAGATGGCTTTTCTGCAGGTATCTCCTGTTCAGCTTCCAATTTCTTGCTCAGTGCCAGACTTAGATAAGCCTTTTCACTCATCATTATTGCTGTTAAAAGGTTAAGTCTTTAGCCCATATCAGCCTGCTGACTGCTTGCCATCTGACTTAACGTGGTCACTGACATGGGGGCTTTAAATCCACAATGTGTCTGCAGCTTGTAAACCGGTGGTTAAGATGACATATTGGTCTTCCAACAACCAAGAATTTACTGGGAGGAAATTCTGCTGTTATTTAGTATGTGTGCATATCTGTAATGACAAGTTCTGCTTTAACAAGTAACAAATAACCCAAGGTTTTTTTCATGTACAAATCAGAAGGGCTGTGACAGAGACTCTGTACCCAAGAATAAGGCAATGAGTCATCCCAGAGACAAATAAACTGGATTTGTTATATGTGACCATGTGCAACTTCTCCTGAATGACTTCCATGTCATGTACTGTGCAGGTCAGAAGGGCAAGAGAGCTAAAAAGAAATCTGAACAGTAACTGCAAATTGGGCATTTCCTGACTTGTGTACAGCAAGCCAGAAATATACTTCTGATCTTTTTGGCATGTGAATTTCTTGATTTACAATGTACATATACCTGGGGAATGCAAGCTAAGAAAAAATCCTTTTGTACCACTTTATATCTCTGCAAAGTCTGAGTTCAATTTGGTAAGACAAAAAGAAAGCACCAAACTTCTTCACTTTAGCAGTGCAGAAGTTCTCAACTTGTATCTGTGCTCTGTCTGCATGAGTTTGTGGTCTCACAACTGCAAGAATTTAGGCAGTGCTAATTTAGTAGAATTCAGGCATTTGTTCTGTGTTGGGAGATGAGTGAGCAGGGGGGTGTGTTTATGTGTGGCAGCCACCTGGCTGGCCATCTAGGTCTGTCTGGGAAGGGAGGGATTTTTAATAAACTTTCTGATTAGCAAAAACCTGGGGGATGACATAGCTGTGTGGAAGTGTCCTTGCAATGATTCAGTGTTTTCAGGGTACAGGAAGCTACACCAAAGCCTTCTTCATTCCTGAGTGGGGATGAGTGGGGATGAATGGGGAGAATTGGTCTTCTGTAAGAGTGATGCAAGTGTTAACAAAGAGGCATTGCCTCACTGCATCCTTGGCAGCAGATGGGCTTACATGGCTGGGTAGAGATGGGGATGCTACTACTCTAGCATTTGTATTCTGCATGAGCCACCAAAGAACCAGTGCCCTAGAGCAAGCCAACCAGGAAAACAAGCCAGAATAAGGAGCACTGAGTTGCTTGGGGAGCAACACACAGCAGGAATACAGCTTCACTGAGCTGTGGGTCAGGACCATGGAAAAACTCTAATGAGTAAAACAAGTGACACAGGCAAAACCACCACAACCTAGATGAAGAGATTTGGTTCTATCACCCAGCCACAGAGCTGCAGAGCCTGTTTCATAACAAAATACAGAACACCTTGGGCAGTAAGTCTCTACCTGAAACACCTTGTTTTCTCTTTCAGGCTATGGAGGATCACATGTATATTTATGGATATGAAGGATCAGGTGTATCTTTCAAATACAAGTCCTTTCTGGATGGGGAAGTGTAGATTACAGATCACTCATGAACTGTTATTTCTGGGTCTGGAAAAATAACCTCACCCAAGTAAAACAAGATAGAAAGTAAAGAAGGAGAGAGAAACATAACTTTGAAAGGTGGTGCTGTAAAAGAAGAGGGGGAATGTGTAGATCTGAAGGGGTCTTAGAAAGTGACTCAAAAGAAAAATTATTTCCCTAGAAAAAGTAGACACCATACAGAATTTATCTGGGAAAAGGATGTGTTTCTATCACTGCACTGGATAATCATCTGTCTTTGTTCATTACAGTTAAGTAGGGGAGAATGAACTGGCAACTAATTAATGTATTCAGTGTCTGAAACTCGATCAAGCAACAGAGTTAATCCCAAGTTAAAATTTAATAATAACTTTTTTTTTTCCCAAAAATCTGAATAAGAGTGCTTGATCAGACTATGAGTATGTGTAAGAGTGTATTTCCAAACAATGGTTTGGGGATCTGGGAAGCTTTGTTGCCATGCTCTTAATGCAGAGAATATAGCAGATTCATAAGGAAACCCTGGAGCAAAACAGTTAATAATGTCGTGTAAACATTTTCCATACAGGGGTCACATATAACTGACACACTGCACTGCCTGTTTGATAAGACACTTTTGTAGACTAAAACAACATAAGCCAGCCTGTCACTCATTTGAGCCTTAGCCTCAAGGCTTATTTAAGATATAGAAATGAAAACGAAGTGTGCTTTTCTGATACTCGCTCCTGTTTCTCTTCCACTGGTGCTGGAAGGACCAGTAGGAGTTCAGTACATGTTGGAGGAAATTGTGGTACCTATTGGTGAATGACACTGCTATTTGTACTCTATGCCCTACATGACCCAATCAATTCTTTGTTGTAATAAACACCACTGCTTGACTGAAAAACTTAACCTCAGAAATACCGAGCCCAAAACAAATGTCATTTGAACTAAATTGGCTTCTTTTGTTTGTTTGTTCATTAAAATTGTTTATAAGATTCCATTTCCTGAGGCAAACAAAGGGCAATAGAAGCAGAGATACTGCTAAGCACAATCCTTGATGACTTTATATTGAAACATCAGTGCTTGGCTACACTCATACATCTTAATTGTGCTGCTCTACTCAAACATTCAAATTAACAATTATAATCAGGAGTTCATAAATATCAAACCTTACTAAAAAAACCTACCTTCTATGTTTATTGTATTGCTACCTATCAGGCACTCTACACCAGCTCAGGATTTAGAAATCAAGAGTTTGCACCTGAACTTAGAATTTTGATTGATTTGACTACTCCTGCCTCCTCATGTCTCTTGTAAAAAAGACCCATTCTCTGAGGGAAATACTGTGCTATGGAAGTTAGCTATCTGGGTGAAGACCTCCCATGCTGTGACTGTTACAATCAGCTTCTCAGAATACTTTTACTGATTCAACATTATGATAAAGATAAGAATAAAATATTACTAAACATGAACATGGCTGAGACTGAAAAAAGTATTTTTCTTGGTTTTGCTCTCATAGGAATCTAAAAGGGTTGAGAACTCTCCCCTTGATATCATCTTGCAAACTAGTTGTCTAACCTACATCAGTGAAGAAAGCCACAGAGCTGGCTGACTAATTTGTGAGCAAAATAAATGTTTTTTTAACCTACTCCAGCTGTCTGAGGGACCATGAGCCCAAAAAGACAATGTCAGGTGTCAGTTCTAGAAGGCTAAAAAAGTGCCAAAACCTTCCCAGGGAGAGTAAAACATATAGCAAAAACTTAGAAAATTATAGCTGTAGCTGAGTAGTACACAGAACCCATAATTCCATGAGATTTATTCTGGAATAGCAGCAGTATTCCCAGGCACACAAGAGGGATGCACAAGGGCTGTTTACACTAATCCACTAAGAAGGGAGCAATGCCTTCACCAGAAAAAGACCTTTTTATAAGGTTGCTGTAAGTTGATTCAACTCCCTCTGCAGATGAACCCTCAGCAATATTTGTGTCAGTGAAGGAAATCCCATCACTGAACCGAAAGAAATATGCTGAACATTTGACAATTAGTGGAAATATTAGATTACATTGATGCACACGAAATATTCTCTGCCTAAAGAAGGTATGTGCCATAAATGGCATACATAAAGATTTTGGTTTTTTTTAAAAGCTTCTAGAGAAAATGTTTTTGTATGCTATATCAGGAGACTGTTAATTTCAAATAGTTTTTTCTTGTATGTTTCAATCTGTGCTAATTGCCTTGTCATCTGTTGCATTACTTTCATAATTGTTGGGGGTTTTTTTTGGTAAAAACTTTCATAATTGTTTTAATGAAAATTAGGAGCAATGAGCAGGAGGGCTCTCCATGGTAGGGCTCAGCGGTTCTCAGAAATAAACACCATTAAAAGCCTTGTAAAATGAGAAAATTGGTGCTAATGTGTTTTGAAAAAGAGTACATGTTGATGATGCCACTTACTGAAAGACAAAGGCAAGACATATTATTTTTACTCATGCAAATAATGAAATTCTACAATAATTTTCCAGAAAAAAAAAACCTGTAAACAAATAAAAGTTCAAAGTCCAAAGAAACAACTAATATTTTAAGGCAACAATGAAAGTAGATACAGTATAATTTTTTGTTCATTGTTGATAATCAGAAAAGGTTTCCACTTTGCACAAAATCGTTTGGTATCAGGGAATGGGGCTCTGACTAGCAACTGAAATCAAGCATGCTTCACTAACAGCAATTAACAGCATGCAAGTTGTAGTAGCTGCTGCAGTGAAACAGGATTAAGTGAGATGAAGGAAGTCACTGCGTTATTTGAGAAAGATTCCACTTTCTTTTAAGACTGGTGTAAATCTGCAATTACTTCTGTCACTTTTGGAAATCACTATGGCCACTAAAGGCCAACGTCTTTTCTCAGAATTCACATCTCATGTATATTAATCAAATACTCATTTTTCAGAATTACTAATATCACAATAAGCAGTAACTGACTGCATATAAGAAGGTTTTGTGCTTGTGACTGTTTCATGTATTGTTTTTCCCAGGCACAAATGATAGCTAAAATCTACAGAAAGGGGATCTTTTGCAGCTACTTATTTACATTTGTAAATGAATGTCTCCCAGTGCTAAAAAAGCATTAATTTCTGAGAAAACACGAGGCCAGACATCCAATGAAAATATGTTTGCTAACAGACCACATGGAACAGGATAAACATTTAATTATGTAATTTTGAAATACCAAGAGAATCGGCAAAGCTGTAATTTGTCACGTTATTCTGGTTTTGAATACTTCACACTAAACTGTCTGATTATATAAATGCATATTGGCACTCATGTTAAAGGTATTTTTTCTTTTGAGCAAAAAAGGACAGATTTCCTCTTAGATATTGGAGGGTGGAAATTTTTCTGTGGAACCAATACTGCTTTAGCAAAACCCACCACTTTACACAACACTGCAGGAGACTCTACTGGGAACTATTTTTGTTTGTCAAAAGACTGAAGTATTTCCACCTGCCTTCAGCCAGTGAGAAGTTATCCTAGAATTATTTTATAGGAGACTGAATTGGAAATGATAGAACTGTTTGCTATGGAACATATAACCTATAATTGATTTTACTGCCCTCAGTTTGAATAATACTTTCCTTTATCTAAAATGCATGAGCACATTTACATCTGTGGCTCATTTTGGCACAAAACTACATTAAAGCTTCTCTCTGAAAATGAGCTGAAGTCTGCCCACATTGTTTACTGTCTTATCCTCCTTCTTCAAATATTAAATCAGTACCACAATCAATTTCAAACTATTAAGTTATAGACTTTAGTATTCTTGATGGATTGTTAGGCCATTCTGCCCAAAAGTGACACACAAAACCAAAAAATAAATGGACATGATAAGTAAATATGTTGTGATATATTTATGCAAATATGATGGTGGGAGATATGCTCAGTTATCCATTTTCCATAGGCTTTTTTAAATTTGTAATCCTGGCTGACACATAAGTCATAGAAAACTCTAATTAAGACTATAATCTAAATTATGTGTACTAGTTTCTGCAACTTTTTTAGCATTTTGGACTACTGATCCAACATGTTTTTAAAGTTTCACATTCAGCACATGAAAAACCTGACCTCACTATAATGAAGAACTATTTTTTTAAAAAAAAAAGAAAATGTCCTAGTAACTGTGTGCAATCCCCTTGAGTTCCCAGCCTTATCCAAAAAAGAAGATACATGAGGTTTATTTGTGGAGAGAAGAATGGTGTAGCTGGGTCCTGTACTCCTCGCAGATTCTGTTTCTTATGTACTGTGTTCCTACACACAGAAGATGATTCGGGTTACTCTAATAAAGGAATGAAGAATTAATACAAGTTAATAGAATGGAGGGGGAGGGTAAGAAAAACTAAATAAACCCACAAAAATAAACCTACCAAACACCAAGCACATGAGTTCAGTACTAAGGTTCTCAATAAAACATTACATTTCAGTACTCTGACAGCCCAAATACTATCACAGAGCAGTGGGTCTAATACAGCCATGAGATTCATCTGCAGCATGCATTGAGGTACTGGACCTTGCAGAAAAGGTGATTTTGTTTATGCTGGTGCTGACAAAGACCAGAGAGATCTGTTACTTGTCAGCAAGATATCTCAAACTGTAATGAGAGCAGAAAACATTTTCTAAGATATTCTTAAAATGGATAGTGAAGAATCACAAAGACCACACTTCCTTCTAAAGAAAGAGATTTAGTGAAAGTATTGCGCTGTCAATAGTAGGGCATGTGCAGATGCTTCAAAGGTTAAAAAAATATTCATGAACTGCAAAAAATGCCTCTAAGAATAGAGAGAGAAAGACTTTAAGACCTCAATCACTTTAGCATACCAAACAGAAGACTGAGAGGCGATTACACAGTTTAATCATCTTTATGAGGGAAAAATACTAATACAATATTAAGAAGCTCTTGAAACCAGCAATGTAAAGTGCACCACCAACAAAGTTGAAAGATAAAACTTGTCATCCCCATTATTAAACAGGAAGAATATTTTAAAGGGGAGGGTAGTTCACCTCTGAAAAATGGTAATAGAGGAAGTAGCTGATTATCCATCTCTCATGGTCTTCAAATTAACTATTCAAATTAACCATATCTTGGGCTGCATCAAAAGTAGCATGGCCAGCAGGTGAAAAGAGGTGATTTCCCCCTCTATTTTACTCTCCTGGGATCCCACCAGAAGTACTGAGTCCAGTTCTGGAGTCCTTAGCAGAGCAAAGACACGGACCTATTGGAGTGAGTCCAAAGGAAAGTCATGAAGATCACCAGAGGGCTGGAAAACCACAGTAGATACACTGTTATGAAGTCAGCCTGAGAGAACTGGGGCTATTCATCCTGGAGAAGGGAAGGCTTTTGGGAGATCTCATAGAATCTTTCAGTACCTAAAGGTGGCCTGCAATAAAGCTGGAGATGGGTTTTTTACAAGAGCAAGGACTGACAGAACAAGAGGGAATGGCTTTAAACTGGAAGGTTAAAGATTAGATAATGAAGAGAATTCTTTACTCTGTGAGGCACTGGCACAGGTTGCCCAGAGAAGCTGAGGATGCCCCATCCCTGGAAGTGTTCAGAGTCAGGCTGGGTGGATCTTTGGGTAATCTGTTACAGTGGATGGATGTTACCTCCATGGCAGGGAGGTTGGAACTGAATGACCTTTAAGGTCCCTTCTAATCCAAACCCTTCCACAGTTCTATCCTGCACTGAATCACAAAGGAAGTACAGCTTCTTAATGAAGTAATTACAAAGAAAATGTTAACAGGTATGAACCAGGCTGCTTCTTGTAACATCACTCTGGGAAGTGACCAGACTATTTCAGATGGAAATGGACAAACACAGAATCAGCTTGAAGCAGGCTCCTTAAAGGAAAAGCTTTGTAAGGCTGTAGACAAATTAAGTCTTAATTATAAGCAGTAGTAAGACCTCATTCTTTTCAAACAACCCTTGGGTCTGCCTGGTCTTCCACATGGAAGGTTAGGCAAAAACAACCTTCAGATCTCAGTACTATGCAAAATTAATAACAATATCTAATAATTGCTAAAGTGATTGCTTTCAAATATACACAGAATTAGTGTAACTTCATAGCCATAGTCAAACATATTTCTAGTAGCCTTGATTAAAAATTAAAATTAAAAAAATATTTTAGATTGAAAAAATATTTTGTTCTTCATGAAGACACTAACCTTTTAAAACTGGAACATAGCATTAAGAAAACTCTCTTCTGTATTTCTTAGGCCAAAAGCAATATGGAAGATAATGCAATTATAGAGATTGAAAAGATATTTTTAAATAGTAAAAATACACTTGGTTTTGAGAGCTTGCAAGTTTTTGAAAACTTTTTTTTCAAAATTTTTCATCAGTTTAGTATAGAGGTCAAGTGCACAGTAGCCTTTACCTATAAAATACAGAAATAGTTCTTAACCATGCCAAACATACCCACATGCAGTTAGAAATGTGCACTCATACACATGGATAACATGCAAGTAACCGAGTTTGGCTTCATGTTTGCAAATTGCATTTTTTCTTCCCTTCCCTCCCCTAAAATTCAAGTGTTGTAATGAAAGCCTTATTAGATTTTCTACTTATTATTAACCTGGAGACCCTCCAGCCTCCTCCCTACTCTCTTTCTTATTCGTTTTTAAACTTCTGACCCGATGCAATCTGCCTGCAGGGGCAAATACAGTTATCTCCTTCTAAATTAAAATTGTAACTCATTTGGTACAGTTTACACAAGGCCTCAGCTTTGACACATGCAATTACTATGAACATAGGAGGAACATGATTGCTGAGAGCCACCAGAAATAGAGTTTAATCAGAAAACATGGAGTTGTTCCAACAGATTTGTAATTTCACCACTTGCTATTCTTTTATGTTCCTGAGTGTTCAGATAATTAGATACACTATTTTTTTGCTTCCCAAGAGGCCAGTGAAAGCGAAATTCCTTATTTTACATTAACAAGATGAAATTATAATATACAAAATCTATAACTTTTCTTTTGAAATGACAAATTCATACAACATTAATTTTAGTACTTACAAAATGTTACAAATAATTTGTTCTGTAGTATTAGTGTGTATCACAAAATGTAGGGGAATTAATCACCCATTCAGATGGATTGCCCAGTCTATCAGCTTTTACTCACATAAGAATCCCTAGGTAGTTCCCTTTGCCTATCTTAAAAGGCAGGAGTTTTTTTAAAGTTCTTTAAAATACAAGGTTCATATTTTGTGCCACTGTTAGGGAATGATCCTCTGGTGGAGTGGATCAGACTGCAGATCTGTTAAAAAAAATGGAGAAGTTAGGAAGCAAATTCATAGCTCCCCCTCATCTCTGTGCCTCCAATTCCTCTATGAAAAACGGATTTTTATTGTATTTGATCAAGTTTAGAGAAACATAGAGATGAATCAACAAAAAGACACCACTCACTGTAATTAGAAAGGAAGATGAAGACTTCGACTATATGTTGCCTTGCATGATGGCACCATACTCTTTCAAGAATAGGGGTGTTTATGACTCAATTGCTGTTATAAATAAAAGCATCTGAACAGTAAATATAAATGAATAGACAAGTGCAACATCACAGGGTTTTGCAGTTTTTTACTGGGGTCTGAACACATTCATCTTAATTATATTTTAATATCAAGTTCCCCAGGCTGATGGATAGGCCTCTGGGAGGATTCTAGGTCAAGTAGGGAGTAAGGTTACAGAAAAGGGCTACAAAAATACTTTGGGTAAAGAGAATGCATGGCTGATGATGTGCTCTGTAGTACAAATGTGGTCCTGCAGCTCTGGCTGTTTTTTCAAGAGGCCACCTGCTTTCTATTTCTCCTTTTATGTTAGCCATTAATTTTGCTGCCACAGGCACAATTCCTACTTATAAGGTTGGAGGCTCAGACAAAAGCAGCTGCTGTTTCAAATAGCACTACTCCATTCCCAAGACAGCCAACTCAGCTGCAACAACATCAATGATGTGGATACACCAAATTCACCAAAAGATAGACTTTCCCATACTTAACACACTCTTTTATCTGCATACATAACAGCAAAGCAAACCCATAAGGCTGGAAGGAAACAAATTACAGATAAGGTGAGTTTATCAAAAGAAAGAGTCTGGAAGAGCAACAGAGAAGCAAAGCAAAATAAAATTAAAAAAAAAAAAAAAAAAAAAAAAAAAAGGAAGAAGAAAAGGATTTTACAAATATTGGTGATGAGGTTTCCAGCCTGTCTCAAGCAAACTTCTTGGTCTAGAAGCTTTTCGTGGTTAGTGAAAACCTAATTTATTTGATAGCAGCAGTTACCCAATTTATAAGGAGATGGCAAAACAGAGAAATGTATCATCCTGCTTGTTTAAGTGTGGGATGTCTGAGTCCAGTGCAAAGGCAGGTTTATTTTACTTGGCCCCAGGAACATGATCTGAGCCATTGGGACACACTGCTTTTCTGGCAGCCTGTGCACCCCCAGCCCTCTCCCCAGGACCCCACACTCAGCCGGCTCTGTAGTCGAAGGCAAAGCACCTGCAGAGTTCTCTCAGATCTTAAAGAGTTTCTGAGCTCAGACACGGCCCTGGGTAACCTGTGTTTTTTTGTTCAAAGCCCATTTGGTTTTGTCTCAGCCCATTCTGAGAAAGCCCAGCCCAGGGATCCCTGCACCACACCTCCAAAGCTGAAAATACAAGTAATGCAACTCAAAGCATCCCAATACTATCACAAGCACAGCTCCTGAATTCCACTAATGTTGATATAAGGAAGCAGAAGCCTACAGCCAGGAGCAGGATCAGGGAAGAAGAAGAAGAGAGAAAAGGACCACATTAGCCCCTAGCAGTCACATTGCATATAAGAAAACACCCCCTGAATCATCTGGAATTTAGTAATGGAATTTAATCTCCTTGTGAACCAAGGAGAGTTAGAGCTTGGGAGCAGCTCTCCACTAACGTGGGGACAGCAAGGGCTCACAGTGAGTGGTTTTGCAATATCCTGAATGGAAAAGACACTGATTGTTCCCTGTCTCGTTCACTAGAGAAGCAAAAACCATAAAATTCATTTAGTAGCAGCCATGCTCAAAACAAACAAAAGGAAGTGGCTGTGACCACACAGCAGATAGAGAGATGAGAAACTCCTCGACTAAGAGGCTGCAGCTTCAGGAAGTGTGATGGAACTCAAACAGTCTGCAGAAGCACTTAAAAGGTCCTAAGTGTTGCAAAAGAGACCACAGCAGGTTCAAGAAATACTCTCAGCTGGGGAAGTTTAAAAAGGGTAGTATTTTATTGATTTGCTTTTATTGTTCCCAAGTCACAGGCTTTTGGACATTGTTGGAGACAGGATAATGGATTAGTTAGCCTATGATCTGTATCAGTCCAGCCACTCCTCTGCTCTTAAGACTGATATGTCCTACCAGCTTCCAGTTAGCAGCAGCTGGGAGATTTCCAGGGCTGCAGCTAACTGCTGAGTTTGACAGCCACATCAGGCTTATCCTCCAAAAGTATGCTCAATCCCATTTTTTTCAACCTGTTTCTCATCTTCATATTGTCTTGCAACAATAATTCTAAACCCTATTTGGAAACTGTGCATAAAGGCACTTCATCTTTGTTACTTTTAAAAGGTCATTCAGCACCTTCACTGAAAGTGCTCTACTCACCACAGTATGAGAAAACAGTAAAAAAGTGGGGTATCTTTATCATATTTTTCCATACATTCATATAACTCTTTTATAGCCTGAAGCAGTTCATCTACTTACTTACATTTTATCCCTCAGTGCAAAATTATTCTCATAAAATGTTAGAAAGTACACACTTCAGGAGGTTGCTTTGAGAGTTTAATGTCAAAATTTACTATAGAAGAAGCAAAGGAATTTAAAGGAGAATTGTTTATTTTTACATATAATTTGCAATTCCTATTATGGTCTTCTGTTGTGCTGATTTTTCATGGAATACAGACTCTACCCTTGTACCAGGCTCTTCTGCACCCCTCTGTCATAGTTCAGATATTTACTGGCATATAAACTGACTCTCAGGGAATTGGTGAGGACACTGAGTACTGTAAAATGAACATGAAAACACCAAATACTAAGTATAGCAGTGGGGAATCCACAGCACTTAAAAAGAAAGGACTGTCTAAAATGATACTATATTTTTATGATGGCCACAAAACTGATAGTAACAGTAGCTCAACAGGAATGAGGAGAGAATAGAAACACTTTTGTAATTCATTTGATTTGTGACACTAGACTTAAATTTCTCTCCTGTGCTTGCAGAGAGAGACAAAAGCAAGTGCATATACTTCTAACATAAAGACAGAATCTGTTGTCCTGTTATTTGCTGGACCAGCAGAGGTTCCCACTAGATGGTGCTCCTAGCCTTGGGAAAGCCATAATCAGATTAACCTGCTGCATTGCAAGGCAAGGAACAAGTTGTTTCATTGAGTCTCGTGAACCAACAAACACAAAGTGGCATCTTGTGGATATCAATCCACATTCCTAGATACCTAGGCTGCAGTAATTTTGCTCTTTCACTTGTAAAGTACTCACAAGTATATTTTCCATTTCATTCTCACGCTCCAGTTTTCTCATCACCAAGACTGCCCCAATCTTCAGTCACAAAGCCTGTAAAGATGCCTCTAAAACATTTTCTGCAAAGCAGGTTCATGCAGAAACCCCATCTCTCAGAAAGCTGCTTTAGGAAAAAATATCTATATGCATATACTATGCAAGTTCTTTATCTGATCATCTTCATTCTTACTGCTATTCTTTTTATGTCCTTCACTATTTCCATAAGGGTTACCATCTTATTCATTTTTGACAGGTAAAAAAAAAAGAAAATAAAATCCAAAATAATGCTCTTCACAGACACTCACTTTTGCCATTCCATTGTCAGATATGACAGTATAGACCCACATCACCTCTCCTTGCCCACCAAGAGGCACTAATTATTTTCACTTGGGTAACACTTACTGATACTTTCTCCTGTACGATTTTCCATCTGGTGGCAAAACAGCTTTTTCATCAGCCCCCTCAGAACAGCAACATACATAGAAGGATGTTGGAATACTGGAGACATTTCAGAGATGAGTTGCAGAAATGGTCAAAGACAGGAAGTATCTCCCACTGAGAGATTCAAAAATTTCAAATCTGTCTACTGTGAGAGTGTTTAAGTACCATCACTTCCCAAGATAGGAAAAGGAAGTTAAGAATTAGTACAGAACCAAAAATGCAGACATAGCTCAGTCCAAGATAGCACTGGTGTGCAGCAGAGTTGGGTTCATGTACATTATAAGATGGAAAAAGCTAAAACTGAGCAGACTATGAAGACTTCCCAAAGAGACTTTTTCTTTGGTTTTTTGTTTTGTTCTGGTTTTTTTTGTTTGTTTGTTTGGTTGGTTGGTTGGGTTTTTTTTGTTGTTTTTTTCCCAAGAACTGCCTGTCTTTGGCTCAAAACAGCTTCCTCTTGTGGGTGGAACAGCTCAGTAGCTGGCAGCACCATCACAATTTTTCTGTCAGAAGTGTACGGCCACAGTCCACTAATACAAGATTTCTCTTCAAGATGTAAGATTTTCCTGTGACATCTGAAGATCACCATTTACAACTGCTGTCACTGGAACACTGCTGATAAACCAGTTGTTGTGACAGTGGTCCATCGTGAAGGAGCAGTCCACAGTGCTGCAATGCATTTGGAAAGACCACATAGCCATGTGGGTTGCTGGTGAGATTAATGTATCCAATACATTGAGTTTCCTCATGGAAAGAATACTTCTCTGTTGTATGATAGAGTTATAGAGGAGTCTAGTTACAGTAAGACTGATTTATCACTCTTAACAGAGAAGGACAGTTTGTTTTCCTCTCTAGACTTCAAATCCCTTTAATAATTACTTTGTTAGAAGAGAGAAATGGCTGACCACAGCCCTAGGCTGACCAACAGTGAAATCTGTACTGACAGGCAAATGAGAAATATGAGGCTGAGTCTGACAGATCCATTTAACCTATTCTGGGTGAGCAAGACATAGAGAAGAAAGAGAGAGACAGAGCTGCTGGAAGCTGAACTGCAGATGTCCTTCTATGAATCTCTGTGACTGATGGGGGAAGCCACTTTGCCTTACCATGTTGAGCCTTGACTCCAGGCTACAGACTGCACACCTCTGCACCCAGTAATGATTCCTTCAAGGCAATCATCATGGACATGGAGTGCTCAGAACATTACCCAACATAAAAATATCTACACATCCTCTCTCAGGTTTATGGCCCTCACTACTGAGTATCTCCTCCTTTGCCTGTCTTTTCCCCTGCCCCACGCCCCAGCACTACCTTGTAGAGCACCTGGTAGAGAAAGAAGTGACAGCAGTGGTCAGAGTGTTCCTGATGTCCCTCACAAAAACAGTTAGGCTGCATTCTCCTGTCCAAAGGAACAGAAAAGGTATTGAAACCACTGTTACAATGATGTATTTCAGAGAGGCAAGCAGGGGTGTCTTATGTTCATCTCTTTTCAAAAGGATTTTGAGACAACATTGGCCTCTATTCCAAAGCAGAAGTCCTTGGACTCATTCCATTACTTACAAAGCCACCAGGCTCTCTGATGTATCCTTTCCACCAGACATACAGTCATTGGATTGGTTCACCCTGGTTTGAAGAGCCTGTGATGAAAACATGACGCAGGCATACCACACTTTGCAGAAGCTGAAAGTGCTCTCAAGGGCCAGGCAGCCTCCTCCCATGACTACCACATCAATGTACATGTGTTTGCAGCCTCTTTGATGACTGCTGCCAGCTAACAGGAATTGGCAGTTACTTGAAACCCATCAAAGAAGGACAGATATGCACTGTGCTACCCTTTCTGGAATCTCCTCCTTTCAGGAGTTTCCACATGCAGATGTAGAATTCAGCTCCTTCATTCATTGCTACAGAATAATGCTGCCCCAACTTAAATGGTAATGGATGAAAAATAGTTTTGATTTAGTTATCAAAAGCTGCACACTCCATGACTTAAGATTAAACCAGGCAGAATATAAAGACTGGCTAAAAAAATAACCAATAAAATAAATGCCTACTGTACAATTTGTCAATGCATCTTTACTGCAAAATACAGTGAAGCTGACCCTCTTTGGGTTCTTTTCTATCAGGAAAGAGCCCTAAGCAGCAGTCTTGAGTGAAGAAAAGTAGCATGCCAGTGCAACAGAGGTTAGGGAGTTTCACAAAAGACATTGTGGGTTAATTGACCTATAACTTTTGAAAGGAGATATGAAACTATGGTTTTTGCATGCTGTCTGTAGCAACAAATTACCTGCATACCACCAGCTCCTATATGGTATATTATGTGAGACCAAGAACTGAAAGCATGGTGTACACATCTGTGTGCATGAATATGTATAAATAATAATAATAATAATAATAATAATAATAATAATAATAATAATAATAATAATAATAATAATAATAATTAATAATAATAATAATAATAGTTATTATTATTACTGCTACTACTATTTAGTATCTTTTTATAAATATGATGCAGTTGCAAAGCTTCAAGCTTGTGATGAACTGAGTAGGAGGATATTGAGCTATATTTCTTGTAAAGCATAGAATAAACCAATAACTAAAAATTTGGCATTCATCACAAGGGAGAGAGCCAAGATAAGAGGGTGATCATGGACTGTGGACTCTGGCATGGTTCAGTTTTGAAAAGCAATATAAAAGATTCTCTTCATCACGTCAGACATCAGAAGGCAGTGAGTTAATGGTTCAAAAAAGACACAAGTAGGGGCATAAACTTTACTCAAGTTTTCTGAAAAATCCCAAGAAGTAATTAAAAATGAGGAGAAAAAATGTTTACATTATGGCAGCAATGTATCTGAAGAAAAAGATGTTTTCTGAGAAACCTTCTTTCAAGTCATTGCGATTCCCTGACTTTCACAAACACTTCATGCAACAAAAACAATCTCATCCGTGCTACAGATAATGAAAGTGAGATTTTTAGGACAGACAAGCCTTGAAATATATTTCAGCTTGGCTACCTGTCACACTTTGCTTTTTGTCTCTGATGCTGACTGCAACCATTGCCCAAGTCCCTGGCTGCTGGCAGATTTTCTGTGCAGTTCATTAGTTTAACTCACTAGTCAAAGAGGTAAAGTCCACCACTTCTGCAGCAATGGCCATTCAAGCAGAACACCACATGACCACCTAAACTGATCTCCATAACTCCTGGCCCCAAATACCAGATAGCAACTTTTGCATGAATTTCTAATTCCATTAAGAAAGACTGAAAATATTTACTACAACAGCTAATCTGAGAAATGTAAGCATCTTAAAAGAAACCTTTGAATGTTTAATTATTTTTTTCACTAGCCTTTTCCCAAATCTGCTCTTCTCCAAATTAATGTGAATCTGGGTGCTTTTAGCTTCTCTTCCAGTCACTGGATCTTGTTATGATATTGTTTTCTGCAGGGTTAGAGTCATCTACCATTGGCAATCTCCTTAAGTGCCTGTAATTATGAATCCTACAAGATACATTAGACTAATTTTCTCACCAGCTGTTTTGGTTTTTTTTCCAGACCACAGAATATTCTTTTGTTTTCTGGCTGAAACCTCATATAAACACTGAGGCTGTGATCCTCTGGTAACAATCTCATTCAAGCTGCAAAGGATTGTCCCATGCTCTATCCAAACAGGAGAGCCATGTTAATGCACACTTGTGACATGAGTTGAAGCCTCAATATTGTGTAGGGAGGATCAGTTGATTCTGGGCTGATGATGTCCTTGCCCTCTCAATAAATTCATCATCTCTGAATTCTGTTTCTCTTCTCTCTGCCCACTGTGAGGTGAGCCAGAGAACTACAGCACATGAAGCCAAGGACACAGATAGAGTTGCTCCACTGAGGGGCTACAGCCACATGCAGGTAATACAACCACCTCTGCCTCCAGGGTACAGCATGTGAGGAGCTCTGTATTATTAGCAAGCCACAGGGGCAATAATCTCCCCTGCTTCCTTTGCAAATACTCTGCTAGCTGGTTTGTGATTACTGGTGGTTGTGGGTGGAGTTGTGTGAAGTCACACAGAAGAGCTTAAAGCTCGTGTAAGACATTCTGTTCAACAGAGGCTGATCTGTGGACCATCACTATGACTATTCTTCTTTGCCACTGAGTAGATTTTCTAAGATCTATCCATCCTCATCAAAGTTCTGGAAAAACTATCTGATCCAGCCAGCAATAGCACACTACGAATGAATCAAAAGTCACTAGCAGGGAGCTCCTGCAAACTGAAAACTGGATACTGGATACATCTTTTTCCACTTTACACAACAGGCATAAAAAAATCAATCATCTTTTGGCAAAAGCCAATGAAAAGTGTTAAAATCTAATCTATACAAGATTAGTATAGAACAGGTCTGTGCAATTTACTACTGAATAATTTCAAGTGACTATTATCACTTGACAGGGTTTAAAACTCACATCAAATTAATGCACTCTGCATAGCCAATCTTATTGTCTGTCATCATGGCTTACAGTTGTAAAATACTTCTTTTGAAATGTTACTACCACAAAATGTTCTGTTCAAAGAATCATCTTTTTATTGGCACGATGATCTTGAATTTAAGAAAAGCTGTAGAAAAGTTAGGTACAATCAGTCATATTAACTAACCACTCTACTCTCCAGCACCAAGAAGTTGTTCACAGCATGAAGAACAGCTAAGTAATTCTGAGCTCATAGAAGAGCCTATCTAAATTTAACTGCTGTATCATGTTAATGAGAGATAAAACGCGCTGCATCCACAAACAGATGGTGCTAGCCCACATTAATAAACTCACTGGAGAACTTAATATGCTTGGATTTAGATGGGTTATTCCACTGGATGACGCAGTCCATGACGCATCCTGAAGCAATGTGTCTGTATTTGGCAGCTCTTTATCATCTTACTTGGCTCTCCGGGCTACACCGTCTGCTGTCCCTGTGTCCTGCCCTGCCTCTGGGCTATCCTGACTTACAGACATTCAGGTGCAGCCCTTTGTGGTTCTTACTTCTGGAAGCCAAGAACACTCACTGTGGCACAGCCCTATTTTATATTTTCACACAGTCGCTGGATTTTACTGACCCAGTGGAAGATCTGTGCATCCATCGGTTTGGAGAGCAGTTAGTGTATCCCTGCTCTCCCCAGCAACATCCTCACACACACTCCTTTCCCAAGCAGACTGTGGGGAGTATCCAGGTATGAAAGATATGGATGCCTGTTTCTGCCTTGCCCTGCTCCATCTGAGGGCTGCTGCTGCCAGGGAGCTGGCAGGGGCAGGGACAGGGGCATGAGCTGGGCATAAGGCTGCTGGCACCACTGTGACTCCCATATGGGCTTCTTTTGGCTTCAGGCTGTGATTTGCCTCCCTAAAATCCAAGGCAACAGATTGAATCTGGACATTTTTGCCCAGGGATCTTTTGGCAGCTCATCCTATTTGCACTTCCAAAAGCATAAAATGTTTGTATACTATGCTTTGCATATTTAGCCAGTGTTATTAGCTTATAGTAAATAAATATTTAAAACATATTAAGTATCATACTATTTCAGAAAAATTGAATTAAGAATTCATGTGATTGGAAAACAGTATTGGATGCAATAGGATCATGCTATTAATTTCATGAAGGCTGCTTCTGGTGATATCATTCATATGAATTTGATTCATCTTATCAGCAATCTCTATGACTATTTGTTCTGTGAATAATGAACAAAGCTTCCTAAAATAAATCTTTGGATACTGTTTTCCTCCTCTTCTAAATAACGTTAATGTAGCACTCCTTAAATAAAGGTTGCCTAATACAAAACCTCTGTAAATAAGTGCAATAACTTAGAAATGAGAAATCATAGCAAGTGGGTGGAAGAGAACAAGAGCAAGCTACAGTTCAAATGTGTTGGAATTCAAAAAGTATTTTCATAAGATATTGCAATATTTGCACAAAGACACAAGTGGAGTATTCAGAAAGCTTTAGATGTTCTTATCTACTTTATATAATGGGATCTGGAAGACTGGAAGTATTTATTCAGTGTCCTAACTTGCAGATATTATCATGACAGTCATGGAGCTTTAGCTGCTATATACCTGAGCATGGGGTTTACATGGGGGCAAAGAAATACTCCATCTTTCGAGCATAAGTACATCTGTAGAATTTGGTGAGCATGTATAGTCTACTTGCAAACCACGGGTGTACCTGAGAAGGCACAGATAAAAAGTCAGGGATTTCATTCCCTACTTCCCAAGATGATCTTATGTCAGGGGCATACTGTTTCATTTCCTGAGGATTGCACTTTTCTGACAGAACTAGAAATATAAAATTTTTTCAGCTAAGACATTCAGAGAGAGAAGAGGGAGAAGATATATGAACATGAGAAAGAAATGAACACATATATAGAGGGGTACAATCATGGTGAAGCACTGAAAATGTCTGCTACTTTATTTTGCACCTAGTTCCCTTTATCTGTGCTGTGTTTTTAACTTCCTACACCTTGTGTGTGTAGCTATTTACAAGGATGTGGCTTTCCAAGTAGGAACTGAGAAAAGTTCAGTCTAGATCTAAACCACCCCTAAGAACCACATATTTTTAAATGTCTCTGAGATATAATCAGAGCTGGTATGGACTCCTTTCTGTGCTTCAGTTTAAGAAAAACAAGAGATAAATAAAATACATGGGACAAACTGGGATACTATTGATCAATTGATCAAGTATGAGGCAAATCTCAATTGCACAGCAATTTGCTCCACAGTCTTAAATCAGCCTTTGAATGAGGTGAGCAAGGCTCCTGCTGATCAAAATTTCTTTTCCTCAATGGGGAAAGGATGAAATCACTACACACTGCACCTTAAATTCACTCAGTCTCATAAGGCTGGGTATTTCCAGTAGTGTGCAGGGGCAGGGTTTGTGCACCAAGTGTGGAGGTCTCAGCACCTGGCAGAGTCTGTGACACCTAAAACATCAGCCTGCTCCTGCCCCACTACTGAGACACCATCATCAGGGAGAACTAAAGAGTTCCTTGCTGAAGCCAAGATCATGTGTGAACTATAAGACTCTGAATCCTGAGGTGCAACACAGGTATTAAGAGAACAATTATTGAAAATTCTGAATTACATTATGCTGTTTCCTAATAATTTCTGAATGAGGGAAGTATCTTTCTGCTTTTTAACTATTAAAGCAAGAAACTGCTCTTTTTCCCATAGACCTGCCACTAACTCCATCCATTCCTTTCCTGACTCAAGAAAGTCAGAGAGATTCTGTGTTTCTTCACAAATCAGAAGAAACATGTTAGTGCATTTTCATTGCAAAAATTTGTACTACTTCTAGTAATTCAACATGGAATTTTATTCCTTTTCCCTTCACAAAATACTTCATTTTCTTCAAATACTTTTAAAACCTTTCCTAGTTCAAACACAGAATAGATTTATGATGAAAGCCATAAGGAAAAAAATAAGAAAGAAAACAAAAAAAAAACCACCCTACAAAACAGGTGAAATCAACTGTACAAAAATTGTTTTAAAGGTGGAAGTGTACCAGAATCATGCTTGAATAGGCATCAGCTGATTCTGGACCAAATAGCCATCAAGGTCAATGACCATCATAAAAATCAAAGCAAGGACTTTTCCTAGGCAAGAATTTTTTTTTAAATTTTGAAATAAAGTTCAGGGCTACGGTCAATATATTTGCTTTTTATGAACACTTATTTGATCTATTTTTGAGAAAACCACTTCAGTTTCACTGTTAAATATTGAATACTCCTTTTCCTACTTCAAGGCTCACAGAAGCAGATTTCATAATATTTGTATGCTTTTTATGTGTGAGTCCTCTTATTTATACAGCACCCTATAAATCATATAAAAGAATGGCAGAAAGGACCAATTAAAGCTTTTTCTGGGTAGAATGGCTCTTATATGGTTGCACAGTCTCATTTTAATGGTTTCAGGTTCCACAGTTTCCCTGAGGAGATTATTTGAGAGCTTACTGCAATTTATTCTCTTGATAGTCAGCTTCAACATTTCCTTTTCCTATTGTATCACAACACACTTACATCCAACATAATGTATCACACATTTTCTCCTCGTGCTGCAAAATAGATTCCATAAATCCTGCAATAAATTTGTCACCTCTCCTTATGTCCTTACAAGTCTGCGTTATGTAGCACATGCCAACCTTGAAAGCAACATCACCGTTATGCCTCTTTATTCAAGCTCCAAATTAATTCACTAAAATGATCCATGTTTTTTAAACAATTCTGTTGTTCCATGTATTATAAAACACTGCCCCTTTTCTATGCATGCTTGCAGAGTCTTAACCCCATCCTCCTAGGGTCGTACAACAAAATTTCAGGAGCAAGATTTTTATCGTGTGTCTCTGGAAGGATTCAAATAAATTTTTCAGTTCACTACAAAGTAAGCAGTACTGCTGTGTGTGGCTGACTCTGCCCTGCCATGCAGGCTGGTCTCTTCACCCCTCTCTTCATCATGTGCCAAACTTGGTTTGCCTTCAGATTCCTAGCCTGCCTTTCCCATTCAAATCAAGTCCTGCCATGGGATTGCCCCTGTTCCAGGGCTCATGCTCAGCTCCTTCACTGCACAAAATTTTATTACACAAGAGACAGGGCTTACATTCATCTTTTCACAATTTCAGATTAAAGGGACTACAGAGATAGGGAAATGCATTCCTGCAAGATTAAGACTGGTAGGTTGTACATTTTTTAAAGTTACCTGTCTTCAGTTACACTGATCACAGCAGAAAGAACACATTTGAAGAAAAGAAGTGATAACAAGAAACCAGGAAAGCACCCCATAACATCTTAGTCCTTTATGTATGTACATACAACCTCTAAAACAAGGTAGGAGATGGTTATCAAATTACAATTCATAGAATATTATCTCTACTGAACAAATGAGTTCTATAAAACTACAAAGTCTCCTGGAAACTGTCAGGTGTTAATGAACTAATTAGAAAATAATTAACTAAACCCATGAAAGCAGTAATAAAAAGTTAGAATATTGCTCATTCACTCGGTAATACAGAACAAGTGCTCTAATAGCAAAGGTTTAAGAGCCAAAGGACCAGGCAGGTGCCTAATGCTTCATTAGATTTAATAACTGAGGAAGACACTACAAATACCAAAAGCCCTGGTGCAAATAATAATAATAATAATAATAAACCATTTTTGGAAGCTGGCCTTAGAAAACAAATAAAACACAACCAGCAGAAATAAAGAAGCCTGATTACATCTCACAGCTCTCATTGTACCTCATGTCCTACACCTACCAGATGGGGAAGGAGCGTGTGCACTGGAGCGCTCTGATGGGCCAGGTGCTGGTAGCCAGCGGCCACCACCTCGTCCTTGCTGACCTGCAGGACAGCTTCCACTGGCTGAAGAGCCTGGAAGATCCCCGAGGGGAGCTGCAATGAACTCCTGCCTGGCTACGCATGTGGACCCTGTTAGAGAGAGTCTCTCCTTCATTCTGCAAAAAATATGTCGTTTATTACTGAAATCAGACCCGTATGGCTGAACTAGCATCTGGCTTGAAGTCACTGGAGGGGGAAAAAAGGTGAGGGGCAGCCAAACTGTTTGGAATGCAGCTAAAATACTTCAGAGAGTTTAAGGTTAAAAGGGATCACTGGATCACATACTCTGACCAGAAGCCAGTAAGTCTTACTACCAGTCCCAAACTGAACTAAGGAGCTTGTTTGTGACTAAAACCATTACATTTGCATTACACTATCTCAGCTCCTGACTACTGATTCTCCTTTTATGTTCTTTTCCACCATTTAGCACAGCAAATCTTGCAGATCTTTTTGACAAATCGACATGGTGTTCAGAACATATCATTATAAGGGACTTCCTCCAGCACTATAATGTTCTGGCAGGTCTTTCCTGCACCACTTGATCTTTAATGTCAAGAGGCACGCACCCTGTTGTACGATCAGTTCCCATTAATACACACTGTAATGCTGGCAGTACATCCAAGAGTCAGACTGGACACACTGCACTTATCCGTAACAGTTTGCTTGACTTTTTCTAAGATATAAGCTCTCATTCCAGAGGCATGGCTTGTATTCCTGGAAAATTTGGCAGTAAATTTGGTCTGCATATTTGGCTGTTTGAAAGTGTTAATTTTACTAAGCAGTCCAGATGACATTGCAGTTGCTTTCACAGTAGTTTACTAAGTTACCATTTAGCACATCCATAGATTTTATTAACAGTGAGTTTATTTTGGATCTCTGGTAAAAATCTTGAAAATGCTGAGCCTTCAGAAACTTGCACACCCCAAAACCATGAAGACTAGCCTCTGAAAACCATTCTCTCTTTCAGAAGTCAAAAACTATTTCTCTATTTAACACATTCAACAGCACTAGCCGTTAGAAATACATATGGTATTTACCAAAGGACTCAAGAGACCATTTTGCAGTTCTAAGCCTATTAGATTAAAAACAGAATCCATGATGTTTCTGCAGTTACTTTTATCAATTTTTGTGTTACTGAATAAGGCTATCAGAATTGTTTTATAAGTCGAGGTGATTGACATCAAGGATATCTTACTCATTTCTTTATCAAACTATTTTAATATATTTTTCTACTGTTTAGCCTGTGGTTTATGTCAGAACAGTCAAGAACGGTACAGGTCATCCAGCTTAGTGTTTTGAAAATGGACAGAACACGAGTTACTTTCTTTATTTCTTAATAAATTTCCATTTAAAGATTTATTAAACCCCAAACTTAGCTACTTCCTGAGCCAACCCCGCCAAGATCCCCCGGTGCAAATTAGCCAGACTTCATTAAGAACTGTCTAGCTTTGCTGGGAGCAGAGCTTTCCCCACGGACCCCAGCACTTGCCGGCACCACTCCCGGCCTCTCCTCTCCCAGGCGCGGAGCGATGCTCACCGGCCCCGCGCTCCGCTCCAGCCGCGGCTCCCCTCAGAGCCGCCTCCGGCCCGAGCGACTCCCCCGCCCCTCCTCGTTCCCTTTCCTCCAAATCCCCCTCCGCTGCCGTACGCCCAGCGCAACCCCCGCTCGGGGTTCCAGCGAGCTGCCAGCACCTGCAGGTCCCTCAGCCCCGCCGCATTCCCGCTCCCACCGCGGGGGATGCGGTGCCGGAGCGGCCCCCGGGAGCGGGCGGGCGGCGCCCCTCACGCCGCCGGGCGGGGCCGCGCTCCCGGCATGCCCGACGGGGCCGCTCCGAGGGTGGGTAGGTGGGCGGAGGGAAGGAGGGCGGGAGGGTGCGCGTCCACCCCGCCGCCGCTTCCCATTCCCAGACGCTTCCCATTCCCACCCGACGCGGAAACCGGCGCGCAGCCGAGCCGCTGTAGCCGGCGCGCAGGGCGCATGCGCGGGCGGCCGGGAGGGCGGGGGCCGGCGTTCAGCGGGGAGCGCTCCGGCCGCCGGTGCCGCCCGCACTCCGCGCTGCCGCCCGGCGCCGCCGCTACCCGGGACCGGCGGCCGCCGCGCACAGCCCGCGCCCTCTCCGCCCGCTCCGCGCCCGCCCGGTGTCCTGCCCCGCCATGAAGTTGAGCAGCCGCGGCCGGGGATGCTGCGCGGGCGGCAGCCGGGAGCGCGGGCCGCCGCCGCGGAGCCCCTTCGTGCACCAGCTGCGCCTCGGCCCCCTGGAGAAAGCCAAGGTAGGGGCTGCGGCCGCCGGGCCGCCCTTCGCCGCCGCCTCCTTCCGCGCGTCCCCCGCGGCGCACCGGCTGCCGGGCCGCGTCCTGCGGCGGCGGGGGCTCCGCGCCCCGCTGCTTTGTGAGCCGGCGGAGCCGGGCAGCGGCGCTGGGCGTGTGCGGGGCGAGGTGGCGGCGGGGGCGGCCGGGCCGGGGGCTGGGGCCGCCGTGATGCTGTAGTGCGGGGCGTGCGCCTCAACTTGTGCTCCGATGCCTTCTTCACAGGGAAAAAAGCTGTTGGTGGTTTTTGTTTGCTTGCTTGTTTGAGGGTCTTTTATGGGTTTTGTTGGCGTGTTGAGGTTTGGGAGGTTTTTTTCCGTTTCTCTGGCATTCAGGGTTTTTTTTCTGTTCTTTTTGTTTGTTTGTTTTTTGGATTTTTTTTTTAAATGGGGCCGGGGGCGCAGCCCTGCGGAGCCGCTCTTTTTGAGCGTCAAGTCAAGGTAGCTATTAACCTGGGCCGAGCCATCCCAGTGCAGCCGAAGTTTTGCCCCTGGGTAAATAGTCCCTGCGGCGTAATTTAGGTATTGTGCAGGTAGCGGTGAGACTACAGGAAGCGGTATTAAAATGCAAATTTGCAGTTGCGTTCCTTTTTATTTCGTTGTTTGGTTTTAGGGTTTTTTTTTCCCCTCCCTGTGCCTCGCCTCGCACAGTGGGCAGTAAGTGGTTGGGTATTCAGAGGGCATGGCTCTTGTCTTAGGCTTTCGGTAAGATCTGGGTCACTTGCTGGAGGAAGAAATACCGTCAGAGGCTCACCTAATGAGGGGCTGGCCATTTCTGCTACTTCCATCACTGTAATACTAAAGGTTTATAAAGCTGTTGTTCTGCGAGCCTGACAGCCTTCAGTACCTGTTAACATTGGAAATTATGATTCTCTAATATTGAACCTCTTGGGTCAAGGCAGTTTAGATCCAGCTTTGATTTGCATTTGAGTGAGGTTCTTTGTTGCACTGCCCTGTTGCTGCCCAGATGCTTAACACAAGATATGTATGGCCTGACTTAAAAAACATCAGAATGTGCCTCATGTTACATATCAGGCAGCCCAGGAATTTATAGTACACTCCAGCAGAAGAGATTTTCACCTTTTATTAAGTTGCCCACTATGTATTCAGTGGTTGCTCATAAATTGTTGCTTAAGCTGGAAAAGGGAGAAAAAGCTTGTGTCATCTGCTTCATTTAGTTTATATCTAGAGCTTCCTCAATTAATTGCATAGTTGTAAAGGTTTCCTTTCCATGTACTGTACTTTGTTCCTGAAGTCATAGTAAATAGGCAGTTAATGAGGTAGAAGTCTTTCAGGCAGCACAGAGAAGTGCGTGTTCATATGGACTAGGATTGTCTCCAGTTATGACTATTGTTGCTTTCTACTTGGTTATTTGTAAGAAATTTTAAAAACACTGCTGGGAGAGGACAGCACGCTCTGTTTTATGTTTTATGGTTTTGCAATAGTAAGTCTCATAGGATCTACTAGCATTGCTGATCTGATGTTAATCCTGATGCCTGGAGGAGCTCTGTCAGGGAAGTGTCTGGTTGTAGAGCACACCTGCTTTCTGTGTGGGCTGCCCTGCTCCTAAGTATGAGATGAGCTTTGCCAATGGATTTCAAGGATTTGTTATTCTCAATGAAGATGAGGAGATGTGTTTAAACGGCTGTGGTTTGTCACAGTGCACAGGCCGAAGGAACAGCCTCCTCACCAAAGAGTGTGTCTTGGACTTGCTTTTTAAGCGAGTGGCCTTTCACTGATATACGGCAGCATAGAGATCTTTAACCCAACACTGCTGCAGTTTCATGCAGGAAAAAGCTGGCATGCAGAACTGTGGTAGATTTTTCTCTTTGCCTTAGTCATGCTTTTCCAGCCTCTTCACCAATTAAAAGTTGTGCTTGAGATAGAAGCTGTTAAAGCAGAGCTGTGGAACTGCTCCACTTGAGAAGAAATAAATGCCCCCCAGGTGGTTCATAGAAGTGTGCATTCTCCTCTGTACAGCCTCGGAGGGCTCGGTGTGAACTGTTGCAGCTGAACTCACTTCCTGTTCAGCTGCAGGCATGTATTGTGTCACAGGCTTTTCTGTGTGTCCTGTGAATCTAAAGGGCTCTCTGGGATTGCACAGGCTATCGAGGAAGGTCAGGAATGTAGGTAGGTATGAGTAGGGGACTGGGAGACAAGGCTGCTTTGTCCCATGGTCTGGTGTCTGTTGTTGATGGTCTGCCAGATAGCCCCGTTATCTTCGCTACAACCTCATCCTGCACTCTGCAAGAGGTTAGATTAGCTTTTTTGTTCATTAATGCAGCTCAAAAGTAGATGCTTTTTAGTATGTTCCAGCCTGAGACTGTGGAAGTGAAAGAAAGGTAGAAAGTGAGAAGGTAAAACAACCACGAGAAGAAAGAACAACAGTAAAAAGAAATCTTTTTGACTGTCCAGGAACTGTTCACGTCACCTTTCATTGACTTTAGAAAAACTGGGAGATTACAAGAGCATAAAAGCAGTAAGTCTGTTTCTGAGCTGAGTCTCATCAGTGGAAATGATGGCTATTTTACCCTGATCTGAGGGTGACAGTAGGAGTCATTCTTGAAGCTACCTGTTTTATTCCAGTACTATAAGAAAAAGATTCTTTCTGGGAGAAAGACATGATTTTATTAACCATGGATTTTGCTCATACTAACGTCTTATGGGCACCTGTCATGTAAGTCCAAGCTCTTGATTAACTTGTTACCACTGCAGAACAGGCAGCAACATTACTGGAGCTGTCACTAAGCATCTGTAGCTTTTCCCCCTGCTACTTCAAAATACAGTATAATGCCATTTTCCATTCTTCTAGTGTTTCTGGCCCTTTTATTTCACCAGTGCTGGTGTTCATTTGGTGCCTTGGTGAGCTGATTTGGCTCATTAAACCAGCATATCATTGTGTTTTTGTGTTCTGATTATTTTTTTTTTGCTGGGATGGCTGTGTTTTTTCTCACTAATGAGCTATATTGGCTCATTGCTAGCTCACATAAGTGCTAGAGCTGACTCAAGGGGAGGATTGAAGAGAGAGTGAACAGGACCACTCTTTCACAGCAGAGATCTGTTAGATTGGCTTAGCTGCACAGGAAAATTTCTCCTACTGTATTTATTTCCAGCATGTGTCTGTTGGGGAACTTGCAGAGTGGGAAAGTGGGTAGTGAGAGAATTGTTGAGGGATGAATTCCTAGCTCCTTCACTGCCATCTTTGGTGAGTTGAGCTACAGGGATGATAATAGTGGGGACAAGTGTGGGATAAGATGTAATTTCTATCTAATACATATAAAAGAAAAATCGAAACCTCTGCCATGTCAAATAGTATTTCCTTTCTCAGTACTGTGACTGCTACTTTGTAAAAAGCCATGGAAATTTTGTTGGGAATAAACTGTTTTTAGTGATGTTTCTTACAGTATTGGTAATTTCCAAGTTGCATTTTTTCAGCTTCCCTATGCATGAGAGCTATGATAGTGGTTTTCAAGTTAGGAAACAGACTTAGAGAAGTGGAAACAAGGGTACTCTGTGATTCTCTTGCTCAGTGCTTAGATATGTAGGACTGGATATTTTAGAGAAGTGGAAACTTGAGTTCATGCTTTATACCTTCATTGTGAGATCATACTTAAATCTGAATGCAGTTCTCTCTAAACAAGGAGAACATACAATAGCTGTTTAGTTTAAATGACTTACCTTACATCTTCTGATAGAAGAGAGATCAGTTTCCCAGGGCAGCCTTCCATTGCAATATGTCCATAGGTCTTTCTCAGTATACACTGCAGCTTCTGAAAAACTGTTCTGTGCTGTAGACCAGCAAATGTTAAATAAGCTGTAATCAACCCCCTCTTGAGATTTCTTTGGTCGTGAGCTGAATCCCTTAAAGTTCAACTCCAGGTGGATCTTTAGGGGTTTTTAAATGTATCTCAAAACACAGGTGTTATGTGACTTACAACTTACTACCAAACAGTATTCCTAATTTTCATGAAAGACATGTCTCTCAACGTATGTCATAATGTGATCACCAAAATAGTGTCCACATAAGGCCAGAGCCAGAGTGTATGTCTCCTGCATTCTGATCTCTGACAGTGGCCAGCGGGGACAGGATAGCCTCATTTTTTCTGTCTGACACTGTTGCTGTACATAGGTTTTACAGGATAGAAGCTTTCTTACCTGGGGAGATGTCTGAATGTAGTTATGGACTGAACTAATTTTCAAATGTTAGCACCTTTCTCGATTTCTGTCTTTCTTCAAGAGGTAGACCTACTTTTCTCTCCTGCCACGTTTCTTGTGTGAACAGGTACTGAGTTACTACCTGCTAAAAAGAAGCTGGTGTCACAGCCAGACCCTGTACATTTGGTGTGTTTGCTTCTTGCCGGCCATTACCATCCCCACTGTCTCTGGAAGACCAGGAGGCCTTTTCTGTGCATTTATGCCAACTTTTATGGCATTATGGATGCAACTTCTGCTTTCATTCGGTGGCATGGCACTATGATGATCTTTAGCTCAAAGGATTGGTGCAGAGAGTCGAGGGATGGAATCCCTCACTACTAGTCACCTGCCATTCAGCTTTGCCCTGGACTAGGAGAAGACTTGGAGGAGTGAGAGGGAGGGAGATGTGAATCCCAAATCTGTGTCCTCACCTGCATTTTGTCTCACTTATTTCTTAGTGGCTGGTCCTTCTCATTTTACAAACTTAGAAGGCTGCTGCTCTCATCTCCGGAATGCTCCTCTGTTTGCTGCTAGACGTGGTGATCTTGTCACATCTCACACAGAGTTGTATGAGATGGTGTAACTTTGATGCTCATCTGACCATTGTAGTGTGTGAAGTGTGTGAAGTTTTACAGGTTCATCTGGGAAACCAGCTGAAGAAAAAAAATTCCTTCTTCTGTCAGTTCTGCAAGCTAAAGCCGAGTCTCTGTAGGGGCTGGACTCCTGTTCTGGAGAGTGAGGTTGTGGTTGTTGTGAGATGATGGTGCCAGTCTGAACCATCACTGTAAGATCCAGCTGCAGTGGGCTGGAAGCTTAGGGCTTGAAAGTGATATCTTGGGCTTTTCTCCTGCTGTGTGTTCCCTGCACCTACCCTAGCTTTACAGATTTGTGCACCTACAGAGTGAGTTGGTTGTTGAGGTGTTTTGGGAAGTGAGAGGAAGTGGAAGGTGACCTGCATGATGACTAGATCTGCATCAGGGAAGAGAAAAATATGAATTAATCTTTCCACAGCAGCCTGGAGATGCATCAGATTAAGCACAATATGAGACAGCACCTTATGGCTCGTTACTCATCCTTGCCCAGCTATTGTGATATTGAAAACTGTGCTTTTTTTAACCTTATCTGGCATATCTGGAATTTAATGATATCCTGCCGTTTCTACCATTAGATATTTTTAAGTTTAGAAATGGTATCAGTTTCTAGCAATCACTGACCTTTTCAGTCTGAAGTTGTGTTGGAATAACGCTTTTCCAAAAATTATTTTTATTTTGCAGATTGCCTTCATGACCTTGACTCTGTTTCCTATCCGACTCTTTTTTGCTGCTTTTATGATGTTGCTGGCCTGGCCTTTCGCGTTCATTGCTTCAATGGGATCTGACGAGCAAGAGCTTGAAAAGCCCCTCTCCTGGTGGCGAAAGTGAGTCACTGATGTGGTGAAATACTAAGAGAATCATTATAGAGTCCAGCAGTTTGATTTAGAGGAGATGGGAGATACCTTTTACCTGTCTCAGAGATCTACTTTTCTCTTAAAAAAAAATTAAAAAAATATATATAAATAATTAAACACTTTCCTCAGATGGGAAACTAGAAATGCCTCAACTCTTTGATTTGCCAGGTGACCCAAGAATTGCACTGGTAAACTCTGGCTTCTTATCTTTATTGAGGATGTAGTGTGAAGCTTTGTTGTGCATCTTCAATTGCATTGATTCCTGCAGTGTCAGCTTCTGATTGTGAAGACTGACTTTGTTGAATGTGCCCGGATTTCATATTCTAAATTTTTGTTGTACACTGCTTCACCCCATTGTCTTCTACCCTGTGATGAACTGACAAAACCTGTGTTGATTCCCTGAGGGCTTGCCCCATACTTTGATGCTTATTAAAAGTCTGTGGTTGCTTTGATATTGCAATGCTAATTAAGGTAGAATATAAGATAGTGTCCTCCCATCCATGAAAACTGCTATTTGAGGAGCAGGAATGGAGGGGTGTATCACCTCTTACACAGACAACTTTAAACTTAGGAGTTGGCACTACCATGAAGGATGCTGATTGTGTTTTGCATTACAGGAGGGAAGGAGGTTGAGAACCACAGAGGCATATCACTTTACATTTCATTTGGAGCAATATCAGTGCAATTACTAATGGAATAATTGGCTGCCTTCAGTCTTGCATACAGTTATTTTGAATCTTTTTAGCTTCTCCCTTTCCCACCACTCCACCAAAACAAACAAACAAAGAAACAAAAAAAAAAAAAAAACAAAAAAAACAAAAAAACCCCACAATAACCTTTTCACCCCACCAAAAAAAAAAAAAATCCACAAGAAACAAAATCCAAATCACTTTAGGAGAAGATGGGGAAAGTGAAGAAAATAAAATATTTCCAGAGCTCTTATATGTATTCTATAGACCTTCCTATATTTGAGAATCTCTGCCCTGCTTTTGCCCCATTTTGTTTGTGTAAACTTGAAACCAAGAATCAGGATGAGTTCTGGCAATATCCTAATAGCATATTTTAGGACTCAATTTTTTAGAGCTTTTTGGGTGTTACTTGAAAACTTTGTTAGGCACTGTGTAGAAGAAACTTAAAGTCATTGTCTGAATTAAAATAAATTATGAGCTTAATGCCAATCTTAGAGACTAGTGTTCAGGTATAAAATAAAGTTGAACAGCGTATTATCTTGAAAGTGGTTTTAAATCAGCTGAGAAAGAGAAGAACAAAGTGTGTGCAGTGTTCTAGCTATGTTTTAAGCGTCATATCCTATCTGAACTTTAGTCGTGCATGTAATTTTTCATGTCATTATTTTAAGGTGTTCCTGTGGCAACATAACTGCTTTCCCACCTCTTTACAGGATAGTGGATATTTTGCTGAAAGCAATAATGAGAATGATGTGGCTTGCTGGTGGATTCCACTGGATAAATGTCAAAGGCAGACGGGCATTGCCGGCAGAAGCAGCAATATTAACGGTGGCTCCCCATTCCTCCTACTTTGATGCCATTCCAGTAACTATGACCTTCGCCTCCATTGTGATGAAAGCAGAAAGCAAAGATATTCCTGTTTGGGGAAGTAAGTTGGTAGATACTTCATTTTTCAAGAACAATTAAAAAGTATTGCTTAAGAAGTTCACTGAGTGTGTATGTGAGAGGGACTGAAACAGAAAGGAAATTTTGCTTTAATATATGGTGAATTTTTTTTTTTTTTTACTGGTCTACTCTTAATGTCAATAGAAAAAATTGGGGCAGGAAGGGGAGGGGAATGTTCTTTTTCCACTTTCTCCAAAGTTGAGTCCTCATATGAAGTCAAAGCAATCCTACATGGTTTAATTTGCAGTCAACTTGTAACATTTTAAGATCTGCCAGATGGAAAAGCAAATTAGGATGGGGCTATGGAAGCAAAGGTGATGCTAGGAAGAAAGTCTACTAAGATGGTGTGAGTTGGGGTGCCCTGCCAGAAATGAGTTTTAGGAATGTGGTCTGCTCTGAATGCTACCCTGCCTTGAGGGAGTGCTGCTAATCCTCCACACATCAGTAAGTTAGTTTCAGGCAGAGTATGAGAGATGAGCACAAGAGCAGATTGTTGTGCACTTAGATTTAGTCATGAGAAAAGCAGATGCCTGAGTCAGTAATGGTTGAATACTATCTTTGGAATTATTCCTGTAAGTTCTCACAAATGTTGGAGACACCTGTGATTTTTTGGTGCAGTTGTGACAGGCAAAAAATTGTGTAAGCTTTTGGGCTTGTAGACTTCTAACCAGAGTCTGTTGGAAGCATTTTGAAGAAACCCATCATCTTGTGCCTAGAGCCAGCAGAATTCAGAGAATATTCCTGAGTCTCCTTGTGTAGATTTTTATGAGTAATATAAAAGTGACAAAAGATTTTACTTTGACCATGGGTAGGACTCTTAAAAGTCTAAACAAAAGCTTTGAGTTCCTTTGCAACTAAGTGGAATCAGACTGTTGGTTCTGACATCCTTCTAAAATTTCATTAGACAATGTGTTTTAATTGTTTTAATTCAAAACCAGAAGCTAAGAAAAGGCCCCAAAGAGTGAGAGGTTAGATATGGAATTTTCATTTGAGGAATCTTGTCATATAAGGGCCTGCCTGTATGAGGTCAGGACAGGTCTGTAGTTGTATCTTAATTCCATTGAATATCTTATTAATGGTGTTTAGAAATTCGTGGCAGTGAAAAATCCATGTAAAAATTAATAGATACTTTGAACAAAAAGAATAAGCTCACAGGCAGGCATGTGTTTTTGAAAACAAGAGTATGCAAACAAGCATAGTGTGAAAACAAAAAGAAATTGAACTCCCTTTTTCAGTACTGAAAGAGGATACCCTTGTGAGACTGTATGTTGGCAGTCCTGTATAGCATGATGTTTCCAGGCCAACTTGGGCTGTAGGAGCAGTCTAGATGTAGAAGCAGGGGCTGATTTATCTTCTTTCTCAGGTGCCTCAGTTGACTGTTTAGTCATTGCTGACTCAGCAAAATAAAAGTAGTCTGTATGGAACTCCCTGTGATTGAGTGTGGTCTGTCTGGAGGACCCAAATTACATGAGGTAACTGCAGCCCATGTTGTGCTGCTGCTATGTGATGAAATGGCAGAATGGCATTTGACAATGTTATAATGGCTACTTAAGTAGCCCACATAGTAGATTCAGTGGGAGCTGGGACAATCTGTAGGGATATGGAGATTGTAGTTCCCCTGAATGTAACACAAATAATGTGCATCAAGTAGATCAAACTATTTTCTATATATCTAATTTAATTTGAGGTGACTTTTACAGTGTTTTATTGAAAGTCTAGACTTTCTACAATGCGTTTTAAAAATTATTCACTTCATTTAGTTCATAAGTAAAACCAGTTACAGAAAAAGAGAACATGTAGAGATTTGATGGAATATTACTGGAATGTACAGTGCAGTCAAATAAATTAATGTTTTGTCTTGTATAGTTGCATTTGCTTTATGCTGTGAAGCCACAAAAGTTATGTAGTCACTTGTGAAGGGTTCACAAAAATGCCACAGAAGTGAGGCATACCAAAGGTCGTAACTGGGGACTGAGAGTTCAAAAACCATTTTTGTTTTTAGGGGTGGACTTTTGTATGAGTAACATTAATTAAAGCAGTTTGTTATTTAAGTAAATGGACCTTAACAGAGAGGTACCAATAACTATATTGATTTGTTTGGCTTAAAAATTAGTGAGAACTTTCCAGTAAAACTGTGATTTATTTATCTCTTCTACTGCTTTGAGAGAAGTTTTCTTTGAAGTAGATAGTGCTGACTATCCTCACCTTTGATCCAGTATTTTAATCCCAATGTTATTTACACCTCTCTACATGCACACACAAAAAAAAATCCATTTCATGTTATTGGACCAGTGATATTTCTCTTATGTTTATGTGATAATGTGCTCATGTTTTTATTGGATTGCCTGGTGAATTGTCAACACTCTAGACATTCATCCAGAATTTATCCCAGAGGTCAGAATTGTTTTGTTTTCATCAGTTTTGTAAGTCTTGCAAACTTGGTATACCATCTTCAGTAAGGTTTTGGAGCCAGTCACTGATAATCCTAACTTTGTTATCTCTTGAGTCTTGTTAACAGTATTCTGAATCTTCTGGGATGCTTTGAATAAAATACATTCATTTAACTATCTGAGCAGACTTAAACATGTAAAAAATGAAGCGGGAGAGGAAATATAATCTCCAAGGATGAGGACTTTGAATGAAGAGTACGTCCTCATCCAGATTATTAAAGTATGATATAAATAAATTGGCTTTTTAATGACAGTGTTTATTGAGACATTGTACATTGTATACCAGAGGGATCAGGTGCTTTAGCACACACAAAATGATCTGATTGCTAAATGATTACAAAGATTGGTTCTTCAAGTATTTTAATAGGTTTCTGGAACATCTGCCTATGTTATTGTACCCTTAGTTTGCCAGTCGTGGAATATTAAGCTTCTGATCCACTTGAAAATCCAGATGATTAAAAGCCTGTTCTTGATGGGATTGAAAGTACCCCACAACTGTGTTTGTGTGCGAGGGTTTTATTGCTTTCTAACTTGAAGGCAGCTCTCCTCGTTTGCAAAGTCCAATTTCAGAAGCAGAGTTACATCTTATGACTCTTAAAGCTATCTTCATCCTTTGTAGGAAAGCAATAAAAGAAAACCAGATTTTAAAATGTTCTTTGGTTCTGTGAGAAGAGTTATGAACTCTTCAGTCAGTGCTCAGTAGTGAGAAAAATAATCCATTTGGCACACACACAAGGTTAACAAACTCTGGGGAGGAACTGCTTGCCCAAATATAAACTATTTCAATGATCATTAAAAAAAATCAGTATCTGAAAAGCAGAGAATGCCAAACAGATGGAATCTGTCATGATGCTGAAGGAAGATGTATGTTTCCGTACAATGACTTTCCAGGGTTTTGGAGATGTGAACTTTGCTGGACCACTTAAGTCTTACAGAAAATGACTTGTAGGAGTCTGTTACACCTTACATGGTCTGAAAAATTCAGATCCATTTATCAGTACAGATCCTTAAACTTTACTGTTTTGTCTACTGAATCCCATTTCAAGTCAGGACAAGGTTCGTGCATAAATTCTGGATAGTTACACTTCCCTGACTTATTTTTGGCTGTTGAAGCACCCTGGATAAAAGTGGTTTTTCATTGCTAAAATGATTGGTCCTGCTGCAGAAATGCTTTAGTAAGAAAGAAAAGGGATTTATCAGTATATATGAATTGATGGGGACTTGGGACCACTTTTATGATTTGAACATTTTCAGTGGTCTCAACTTTTAGTAACTAAAAGTGAAAAGTTAATTTAAACTTTCGGCAACTACTCAACATCTCGAACACCACTCTCTGAAAAGGAAGGAGAGGGAATTGGTTCCTGTGAAATGTACAGAATGATATGTTACCTTAAGTTTGTAAAGGGGAAAGAGGTAATTTGTGTTTGGCATTACACAGCAGACCTACAGTCAGAGGGAAAATCATGAAGTGCTATAAGACTGTCAATTCTGTTTTAGATGGTTTTTTTCTGCATCTAGTGAACGCATGAATTTTTGTTCAACCTCATTTTTTGAAAGTGCATTGTGGGCCTTTCTCAAGCATCATGACTAAAAGATGAGGATAAGTAATTCAGGGGAAAGTATTTGTGCTTGGGTAGCTGGGTATGTTTTCATCTCAAAATTTAAAAGATGCCAAATTACTCACCAGCTCTGTTGTGCAACCTAATCCTTTAGTCCTGCATCCTAAGTGCCCCCTCACCTATTCCAAAGCCCAGAAGAAGAGAAATGTGGTAGACTTGTAGTTCTTCTGTGAGAATCTCACATTTAAATCCTTCTGAGATTCACTGAAACAGTCTGTAAACTCCTTATGAAAGACCTGTTCTCAGATGAAGGCATTACAGATTTCTTATTTTATACACTGTAAATCAGGGACTTAGGCACTGAGGTCACCGAAATACCATAGCATTTACTTCTGTTACAGCTGAGGAGGACACCAATTATTTGCTTCCCGCCACTGACCTTTCTTTGTCCTATAGGCTGCATTGTTTCCTTCCTTTCTCTTTGGAAGTAGGGAGGAGAACTTTCCCATTAATACTGCCTCTATCCCATGAATACTTGGCATTCTTTCAGTCAGGTGGTCCATCTGGTAAGCATTTAGTCAAACTTAGAGAAGTTGTTCTTGACATACATTTATCTTCAGTAGTTGATTCAGACTTGAGTCAAATAAGTATATTTATTATATAGAAGTGTATATATAGTAAGATGCTACCACCAGCTCTTACAGAGTATCATGACTATAATAACACTTCTGTAAGAACAATGTAATTCCAAGTACAAAAGATCCTAATTGTGGTTAAGTTTTGTGCATTGATACAGCTTTGTGTATTTGGTTTGTGTAAATTCTTGAATTTTTCCATTTTTAAGGTCTCTGTCTCCGTATACACAGGAAGTAACTGTCATCTAGAACCTTAATGGTTTACTTCCCTTATAACTTTCAGAAGACTTTTGAGCATATTTCAGATTTCTTTTCTTTTCTCTACAGTAAAGAGCAGTTTTCATATTAGATGTTGCCTCATTAGAAAAGTTTTGAGTTCAGAACCTTGTAAGCATGTATGTTTGAGTAAGGCAGCTCTTGAAAATTAAGCCAAAGATAGCACTTTTCAACTTTTATCCTTCATGAGTTTTGTCCCCCAGAATACAGAATGCACATCATGGGGACTGCTGTTATTTTTTTCATACTAGAAAAAAAGCTGTGTAGTAAATACTGTAAATGGATATCCCACTGCAGGCTACTTGTACAGCTTACCTCCTTGTTAAAGGCAAGCAGAGCTGGTTGTGCTGCCTCTGTAGAATTCCCTTAGTGTCAGACGAATGTAGTGATGGGGTTTTGTGTTGTTTAAGGCAGAGGCCAAGTGAAAGCTTTGAATTCAGCATTCTCTACTTTTGCAGCTGTCGCTTTGTTAGTTGCTGACTCTACAGTGGTGAGAATGTAACTGCCCACTCAAAAATGTATGGATACATTTTAGAAGAATTGTCTGTAGTGCCACCGCTCTGTTCCATAGCTTTTTGTGTTCTCCGGTGCCTTGTAGAACCAGTGGTGATGTTGCCAGTTTGAATGGTTTGCTACAATACTTTCTGCTGTTGTGTGTTATACAGCACTTTGTGTCTTGAATTGAAACAAGATTTCCTTATACATACTTGCCTGCAAGGAGAGAAGGGAAATAATGTTTTCACTGCTGTTGTCCTAAGAATCTTAAAGACACCAACTGTATGTGTTCAGCTTATCAGGAAAAAAAAAAAAAATGTTTTGCTTATGCATTGAGCTGGTGCTGAAATTGATTGCATGGGAATTATGATTCTGAAATCAGTTGGAGCTGCCACCCTGCTATTAATTAAAGCAATACTGAGTTTTTGCAGGCTCTCTTTAAAGAGGCTGTTTTGAACAACTTTCAGTTGGGTAGAGTTTCTGGCATTCTGGCTGCCCTGAGAGGCAGAGGTTTTAATGATTTACTGGCAGCACTATTTAAATTGCAGGCATCTACCTAAGAAGGTAGAATGTAGCATGTCAGCTGTCCTCAGAGCTTCTTTTATGATCTGAAATTGGGGATGAGAGTCACTAGATAAAATACGACTGACAATGCTAGAGAAAAAGCTGGAATAATTTTGTGAATTGGTGGATTCAATTGATGGATTGTCTGTTATTGCCCGCTAGATTTGATAATTCAAGGGTGGTTTTAATGGAGCAAGAGGAGCTAGGCAAGCATATTTTTCAGAATATCTGAACACTTGAACTGTTGTCATCACTACCTGGTTACAGCCAATCAGCCATTAAATTGCTGAGCAAAGAAGGGTATGATTATATTCTGTTTATTGAACATGTTGAAGAGTTCTACTTGTTTCCTTTAGTTTCTCAGTATGCCAGCTGTCTGGAGCATTTTATCCATTCACTTCTGGCCTGACCTTGCCCTAGTCCTGCCTATTCCTTGCATCACACATTACCTTAGGTACTGTCTCCCTGTGTTTCAACTTGACTTCTGACCATTGTCTCATCTTGGCTGCCAGTTTGGTGTGTTTCTCAGCTTCTCTTTCGAGACCTTTGGCCTTGCTCCTGACTTTCTTGCACAGATTGAGTTGGTACAGCCTTTGAATTTTCAGATTTGTGTGTTTACTGAACATGAAAATATATGATGAGAGTAAAGGTCTGTGTAGCCTTGTGCTCTGTTTTCAGAAGTAGTTGAGAAAAGGCTACAGAGTTAGCCTTCTTTTGGTGTGAATTTTCAGCTTTTTACTGATGACTGAGGGTTTCAAGTTCACTTAAATTGTTGGACTTAACCACTAACAGCCTGGTAGCTGGTATCTCACAGGATCTTCAGTTGCTGTTTAATATTAAAACAAGAACTCTGTCAGCTTTTTATTCCAATGTTTAAGGACGTAAGGCTTAATATAGCCACCCTAATAGGCTAATTCAACAGGCAGGACAAATCCATAGGAAGCTAGGATTTCAATTGCCTCTGTCTTTCAGTGTACCACAGTAATTTTTCTTTACACGGGGGTGTAGTGCTGGTCATTTGTAAGATAGCTCACCTTGTGTTCCTCTGGAGCTTAGTAACATTACAATAGCTTGCTTTTGGGAAGGTTGTAACAGTAAAGCTCCCAGTTCTCACATCTTTACTGTACAGTTTTCAGATACAAATGACATGAGTGTAGTCTGATGTTTGCTGTCACACTGCCTGAAGAAAAATCTGTCTGCTTGCTTAATTTCATGTGTTATAAATAAGACCCTGCTTGCAGCATGTCCTCAGAAAAGAGCCTGGGAGTTCTGGAATTATCTTATTCATTCCTTGGCCTGAAGTAACCTCAATTCTGTCATTTGGGCCTAATGTAACTAATGTAAAAGAAACTTCCAAGTGAGGGCTGGGGATATTGGATCTTTTGCCTTCCTTTACTTTATAATGTTTTTGCTATGGAATAGTAATTTGCAAGAGGGGAGCAAACTCAGGAGTAGAAGCACTAAGAAGAAAACAATGATGATACCAAATATGGTTTCCCGTGTTATTTTTATTACTTGTTCTGTGTTTGTGGAGTTTTTTTTCCCCCTATTCTTTTTGTGTTAGTCTTTTTGTGGTTTGTTTTGGGGCTTTTTTGTTTTTACCTTGCCTTGACAGTAACCCCAGCTGGCGAAAAATGATCGTTGCTCCCCTGACAAGCATTGTTCAATAGATATTGTCTAAGAGCAGGCATGTAGGAAAAAGTATAAGAGTAAGGTAACTTTGCTGAGTTCTGAGAGGAGACTGTGACTCCTGAGCTGTGGCAACTTGTGGAATAAAAGTAATAGTTCAGAGGCTGTCTGAGTGTTTGGGAACTTGCTCTTAGCTTTGACAGATTAGTTTCTCAGAACCTCCAGAATTGGAGGATTTTGGTGAGTTGGTGGCTCACCTTCCAGTGGAATAACACCATAACCAGCAGTTTTTGCAGAGTACAGGGCTGTAATTCCTTACACTGCTTTTTCTTCACATTTAAGTACTGGCTGATCCGTTAACATAGCAAGTCTGTCCTTGGCAAAAGCAGATTAAACAGTGTCAGTGAACTCTTCTCACAGTGGCTGGAAAAATGAAAACTGTGTTAATGTTTTAGTGACTTTTGAACCTTCAAGTAACATTACATGATGCAAAAGTTATTAAAAAGTTTTTGAAGACAGCCTGCTTAAATAAAGGCATGAAGCATGCTATATTTGAAGGTGCTTCTCTTGTAGTGCTTTTGGACACTGCAAATGAGCTGTATGGGCTTCTTATTATTTTGAAAGTTATCTTTGGTGTCCTTGTGACAGACATGCATGGAAAATATCTTGTGGATTGATTTCTGATTTTTGTTCATGTTCATTTTGTGTCTGGCTATGTACAAGAGGTTTCCCACTGAGCCAGGAAGAGGATGTCTGAGATCTAATTCATCTGGTATGAGGAACAGGCAAACAAGTGACAGCTGAGAAAATGAGCATGCCTTTTTTGTTGACACTGTTTCTTCACAAAAAATAACATCAGTGTATATAATATCTTTGGTGGTGTACCTTTAGTGGAGCTGAGCTGTCATAGAAGACAAAAGCTCTAAAGACAGACAGTTTGACTGGCAGGATGTCTTTTGCAAGCACTTACGTAGCAGGGAGATTCCTGCTGCTTTATTGGGTTGTGAGTAGCTATAGATTTTGTGATTTTTGTGGAAGGAGGAAATGGCCTAGAGACAGCCACAGGTGCATTGTTGCAGAAAACTGCATAACATATACCATCATGTTTTATATTATCTGTGTTGTATGTACTGGTCTGTTAAAAGTTGAAAAAGTGCAAAATGCCAAAATTGCAAAAACTGTTTTCTTCACAAAAACTTATGAAAATATTTCGATAAAGCTACAATAATTCAGCTAAGTATTTGGTTTTGCAGTGTAATATAATAGTTATGTTCTTCCAACAAAATTTTTTGTCCAGAGGACTAATGGCAGGGAAGAGTGGGCAGTGCTAGTGCAGGGACGTATGGAGGGGGTGAGGGATCTTTTTTAAACAAAGGGTAAATAAAGACTGGTCCTTGTTTTTGTTTTCCCTCTGCTTCAGCTCTGATCAAATATATCCGACCAGTATTTGTATCTCGGTCAGACCAGGATTCTCGCAGGAAAACTGTTGAAGAGATAAAGAGGCGTGCCCAGTCTGATGGTAAATGGCCACAGGTACTGTATTCTGCCACTCTGTAAGAGATGGTATTTGGCATTTCCAGGCTTTGGATATGTAGTTTACTTTTTTCATTGTGGGTGGCTTTAGGTGGTTTGGGGTGGTGTGTGTGTGTGAAATTTCCCCCACTCCCTCTTTTTAGAAGATAAAATGTAAGATTCTCATCTATGTCTCATTGCATTGTGTTTCAAGGGAAACTTGGTAAGTACATGGGTAGACATTTCTCAAGTGGTATGAAATGGACAGACCACAGCAGATGAGGAAGTCATCTAAGAAGAAAAAAAAATGCAGTGCTTACCAGAATACCTGGGGAAGTACAGTGTGTTCTCACCCTTCACAAGATTTTGGCACTGCTGTTGTTACAGATGTGATACTGGGCAAGGCAGCCTAAAGAATTTGGGTGTTCCAATAACCACCTCTTTAAAACACATGATGAAAGCATGGATAAAATGAGTGGCTCTGGGTTTGGTTTTTTTCTGCACTTAAAATGTGGCTGTTTATAATGTGCCTTGAAAGAGAGTAATGGGAAGGAAAGGATGACTGTTTAAGATTTCAGATTCCTAGAAGCATGTGATTATTTTGCAAATTTGAAGCATTCCTGTGATTTTTTTTGAGATTAGGGTACTGTATATTTTTTATGGGATTATTGCTGCTGGGAATGCCTCTGCATACTGGACTACAAAAACATTATAAACAGCTGTAAACAATGTGGTAGGTGATATATAGCTTTTGCATCATGACTTTCATCACTAGATTTCAAAGTAAGCTTGGACAGAGTGGGCTATAAAACTAGTAATGTTAATTCTAGTCCATTGCTTTGTTCCCTTATGATACGGATTTGGGGAGGGTTTTTTTTGGTTTTGTACAGTCTACCCTCTTCTGCTGAATTAGTTCAACTTAAGTGTTTTTTACTTTTTTTTTTTTTTTTTTTAGAATCCTGTTCAGCTATTTTCAGTCTCTGTCATTTTAGCATCTGTGTACATGCCAAATAAAGAGAAAATAACTGTCTGCCTGTAAGCAGGTAGCCTGGGAGCAGGAATTTTTTTCTGGTACAAAACAGACTACAATACTTTTGCCAACACCAAAATCTTCAGTGAGAATACTCATACTTAACAAGTGTTTCCAATCACTATTCCAATAAACAGAATTATTATTGGAGGGCAAGAAAGAGGCAAAATCAAAGATAAAGAAAACTATTTTTCCTATTAAGGCAGAACTTTACTTGACATCTTTACCACCTATTTTTTTTTTTTTTACTCTAACTGAACTGTTTTTCCCTGAGAACGTTTTTGCTATAATCCGTTAATAACAGCTTTGAAGAGATGTTTATAAATAAATTCACATTGAAATAGTTCTTAAAAGTCAACCTTTTTTTTTTTTTACTTCAAGATAATGATATTCCCCGAGGGCACTTGCACAAACCGATCCTGTCTAATTACATTCAAACCTGGTAGGTATTATGCTCGTTTCTCTGTTCTCTACAGAATGTCCTTGTATCTTCATTTTCTGAAATACCACTTGTGTTTTAATTTGCTTGCTGTTGCAGAAGTTGAGTTAAAAACCTGCAGTAGGGTGAAGTTGGGATATAAATTTTCTGGTGCAGGAAGATTGTAATTGAATAAAACCTTTTCGATAATTCAGGTTTTTTCTTAGCTTCTGAGATGCATATGGGCTGGAGGAGTAATGTTTCTTCCGGGGTTTTTGTTTGTGGTTGTGTCTTTTTGCTTCTTTTGTTTTCTTGCCCCCTCCATTTCCTATTTGGGTCTGTCATGCAGCATTTAGATACTCACTGCTACCTTAAGTTTTATATTATATCACTATATACTATATAGTATATATATAGCTGCACAGTATTTGTTGCTGTATTGTATCTGGCTGATCCCTCTCCAGCTCTTCTGTGGAGTTGCCTTCTGGTGAAGATGACATGAAAATATTTCCCGTGTAACACTATTACAGAAGCTGCCATTTTTTACAGTTTTTACACAACATCTATGTTCTAAGCCCTTTTCAGTAGTATCACCGTTTTTGTTTATCAGATTGGTAGAGGGTGCAAGACTCAGCATTGCTGCAGCTGTAAACTGCAGTTCCAGTAGGGAGAAATGCCTGTAGTAAACCACTAACCTTTAATGTAAACTTACCTTTATCCTGTAGGTAGGGAGATGGTCAATGAAGAAGCTTCAGTGAGCAAGGCAGTTGAGAAGGAGTTTTTTGACTGCCTAGTTTTCTGCCTAGTTTCTGGTCTTACTGCGTGTTTTGTATTTTGTTTGGCTTGCAATTTAAATATCACTCTTAGAGTATCATGCAGTGAGTCAGCATTGTGGTTCCTTGCACTGGTTCATTTGGCTGAAGGAATCTCAGACTTTTCTCTCAGCTCTTACCTGATGGGTGCATAGTGATTAGGGAAACATCCACTTCTGTAGCTCTTTGCTCTCCTTCTCTCTCCACCTGAATCCTGACCGTGCTTTGAAAGCTAGCCTGAATCCTCCATGTGAAGCCCGGATTTCCTGCCCTCCGTCTGTGCCATAGACATTCCAGGCACCATGTATTTCATCCTTACATTCTCACTCTATCTTCCTCTGCTCTGGTCTAGTACATGCTGCTCTCTGCCTCTTGACTGTCTCACTTTTCCTACTGAAACCTGTTTCTGTATCCATCCAGCCTTCCAGAAATCCTTTGCCTCAAAATTTCTGACTTATATCACATTACTTTAGGTCTCTATTCAAGTTAGTTCTATCAGGATGCCTTTCCCCATTCTACTAACATGGCCTATGCTCCTTGCTCATACTACACATTTTCTTGGTTTTGTGTTTCTGTTTAAATGGTAGTGGTGTCATCTACCACTTAGCTTTTGTCAGCTTTGGATTATTTCAGTAGTTGCTTAGTATGGTCTTTGAGACTGAACAGAAGGTACCACTGGCCTCCAAATCTCTTAAGGATTCCATACAGACCACCTTCATTTAGAGATGTTTATACTCCATAAACAATTATTCCTTTTATGTCTCAACAGTTATTTTGTAAAAGAAATGTTATGCTAGGAATACAGTGTACTTCAATTATTCGATTCTTAATTGGGGTATTATGGAGACCTTAGTAAATTGTCATGAATAACATACTTTGAGTGAAATTATTTATTCATGAAAGAGATGTTAAAAGAAGTCTTGAACAAGATAGTTATCATGCTTACCCAGTCTTTGTATTAGAACCAAGAAAATGTTGAAGCGAAGTAATGCTTCTGAATAATAGCTTTAGTGTTCAATATAGATCTAGTTCAATTAATAACTATTAGTTTCCCCATAACTACAGAATAGAAGTGACATTAATTCTGTTATTTCAGAGATTATAAATTGCCCATAAATAATTGTTGTTCAGATAAAAATAGCTTCTTTTACATAAGAAAGCCTAAGGTCTTCACCAAAAATATTGTTGACCATGGGGAACAAATTAACCATCTTGTGAATGCTCATTTTTTTAATTCATTTATTGAGCTGAGTTTGGTACTAAGCTTTGACTTGAGTTAATGACAATATATGTAAGTGGTAGATGATAATTTAGACAATGTAAGCAAACATTTTTAATTACCTATCTGCTGAAAAGGAGGCTATATATATATTGTCATTCTCCAGTGCTTGCTGTTTTGATTATTTTTGAAGCTACTTTCAGATCCTGTTTTTTCACCATCAACTACTTCCTATCAGCCTGTTAGCTGTATAATTTTTTTCTTCTTGCAGTAAATTTATTCTCTACCAAATTGCACTATAAATTAATTATGTATCAAATGTGCCTTCTAGGAGCGTTTATTCCTGGGGTTCCTGTACAACCAGTGGTTTTACGTTATCCAAACAAACTGGTAAGTTCAGCTTGCAGTGTTGTTGGAAATTCAGGGCGTTTTCCTTTAAGTGCATTGGCCCTTGTGTAACCTTTTATGTTTAAAAATTCAAAAATCATTGCTAAGTTATTTTTAGTTAAGTATTTGTTCCTTAAGCCTCAAGCAATATAGGAGTCTTAACTGAGACAGTTAAAATGTTTCTGCTCTGAAAGTTTTCAGGTTGTTACAAGAAATATTCTACAAATGATGAGACAAATAGCAATTTCTGTCTAGGATCTGTGTTCCTAAGTGCTCCCTGTTCCTGCAGTGTGTGCTGGAGAGTTTTCTTAATGTCATTTATTGCTGGAAGATGTTCCTGCATCTCCTGCCTTTGGGGGTGTTAGTCACAAATTTCTGTGACTGGCTGAATGGTATAGGATAATGTGTTGAGGACCTCTGCACCTTTATAAAGTGTCATCTTGTCTGTGTTACATTCACTATGCCCTTGGCTAAGGAATTAGCTAATTTGGACTAGTCCTCCAATGTAAGTTATATTCAGGTAAAATGCAGATTATAATGTTTATTTACAATAGGTGAAGTTTTTCTTTTTGAGCCCACTGGGGCTATTTTCATGTGCAGTTTGTCCCCTTCTGAAGTAGAAGTTCCTTAGGGAGGGTGTGAAGAATGTCAGAAATAAATTAAGGACCACCTGGTCTCTCTTACTAATGCGTGTCACATCAGAAGATCTCTGACTAGCCCATTAATAACCCCTTGTTCTAAGGAAGGATTTTGTTTCTTCTTGGTACCTGAGTAGCTTACAAATATTTCTATCCGCTTTTTCTTTTCTTTTTGTCATTTACAGGTTTATGTCATTTACATAAAACATATGCTTGATTAAAAAAGAAAAGGATCCTAGCAAAGTTAATATACACAGGCCACCATTTGCTCTTTGCTGAGACAAGGTGTAATGGCATCAAATAGTTTGCAGTAACTAAACCCAAAAATTATCTTTGGAGATGCTGTGACGAGAATAGCAGTGCATTGTAGCAGGCTGCCTGGGACATAATTGTTATCTTTTCAGGAAGAAAGATTCTTTTCTAAAAATAGTTTGAAGTTTTGATGGCACTGCCATTTAAAATGGCAAACATACTCATGGCTTATGTCATACTTAATATGCCTTGTAACTTTTTGTTGATGTTAAGCCCATAGCAATATAGAGCTATCAAATGCTATTTTGTAAATACCTTCAAAATCCAGGTGCATACTGAAATGTCATCATTGCCTGTAGTACATAATATGCAATATTTGTAAACCAATAGTAAATGTTCCTAATATTTTATTAACAGAAATTGGTGAGCTTTTAACATTGAAGTAAAACAATATACATGTGAATGAAAATTTTGGTAATTTTTATGTTATTACAAAAATCTAATAAAATTGTAGTTAGTTATATAGATATCCATTGTGAGCTGGCATGAGTTTGTGTATTTGTGTACTTTACTTTTTCCTACTACTTTTAATTGCTGTAAAACACTTAGTTTTCAGTGCCTTACTGAGTCACTTCACCTCCTATGATCTAATTCCTAGAGACCTTGCAAAGGTCTAAGCATTAATGACAAGAGCAATAATTGCTAATAGTGCTTTATTTTTACATGAGCTTGGGGGTTGCAAAAGAGTTGCATCAGAGTTAGGAGAAGAGGCAGAAGGAATATGATGTGGTACACAAAAGTGAGATTTATTTTGATTAGGATACAGAGTTAGATTATTTTGTTTCAATTATTGAGGTATTCTTATCTCAACCTACAAGGCAAGGCTTACCTTTTCTTCCCAATTCTCCTGCCCACCCCAGGGGAGGAGTGAGTGAGCTATGTGGTACTTAGTTCCCAGCTGGGATTAAATCACAACACATGTAAGGACAGAGTAGGGAATGAATATTGGTTCTCATACACGAAGATAACATTTTTAGCAAACTTTAAATGTCTCTGGCTTTGTATTTGCTGTCTTGTTTGACTGATGCATATTATAATTTTAGGTTTAGAAAGGAACTTCTTAAGACCTTTGCTTAGCCAGTGAGCTCCAGATATACATTGTGTGCAGTCACCCCACTGTGTTTTGCTTGAAGTGCCTGCTCTGATCTGTGTGTTCAGAGCTTTGAATTGCACAGTACAGATGAGAACAGTCTTGGATTTAAGTGCACCTGGCTGTTTTGAGAGGCTTTTTGAGATTAGAGCCTGGGGTGAATGTAGTAGGTGTGTGCACTCTGGCATGTTTATTTCATTGTAGTCCATTCAAGAGCTAGGGAAAGCACTACTGTTCTACAGTCGGCTGAAATATGGCAAAAGTGAAGAAGTAAATTCAGGGTGTTTTCTAGTAAATAAATCTAGTTCTGGTTGCCATGAAGAGCTGTGTTTTGTATTTTTTTACAGAGTTGCTCTCTGAATAGCAGTCATCTTGGGGCTTGTGGCTATTTGCACTAGATGACATCTCTGGTCCTGTATCAGTGCTTTTTAGTAGTAATATTTTTGTATGTTGCTCTTCTTCATGCATGAGCAGAAAGAAATTTTAAGGCTTAAAATGTTTAGACCAGTTATTCAAAATTTGCTATTGGTTGTCTAGATTGTTAATATTTTAGGTATTGGATGCCTGACATCTATTACCTATATTCTAATTAGAATAAATGCTCTGATGTCTTCACCCATAGAGTTCTCTACTGCAATCCTTTCTACAATTTTCTATTTTTCTTTGTTTCTTGATTTGAATTTTCCGTCAGAGCGCTTTAGTTATGAACTTATGAAAATATTTAAACTGTATACCTGTTTAAATATCACAAAGCCATTTAAAATGTGTTTTATGTCCAAATGTCTTCCACAAGTAACTGTGCTATTTGATAAGAGGTTTGGCAGCAGCTCTTGTACAGTTTTGGTATATCAGGCTTAACTGAAGCTGTGAGAACACAGCCCATCTCCTGTTTGAAGGTTGGCATATGATTCTCAATGTCTTCTTGTGTAAAATACAAACTCTATGGAAGATGGCTCATCTCCCTGTTTCCTCCCGTGCCAAGGGGAAATAACAGAAGGGATAACATTCAAGGTCAAGTTGGATGGAGATCTGGCCAACCGGATCTAGTTAAGATGTCCCTGCTCATTGAAGGGGAGTTGGAATACATGGCCTTAAAAGGTCCCTTCCAACCAAGCTATTGTATCATTTTATGTACTTCCACACAATTTAAAGCATTCATTACTTACATACAGTAGTTTCAAAGTGTGCTCAGAATGCTGTCCAAGATAATGTTGTTCAGAAGCTGAAGCTGGTAGCTGTGATAAATATAAAAGGTCAACTTAGTTACTTAAGGAACATCCTACTTCACTTTGTCTGCTTGTTGTTTTTATCATAAAGATACTGGCTGTGCTGGTAGGAGTCTCCTAGAACATGAATCTGCCTGTTGCAGATCAGAATCCTGTTTTCCCTAGACAGCATTTCTGGCCATTATCCCTGATGCATCCTGAAGTTTTGATGAGAAGCATGGTACCTGTCTCCTGTGACATTCACATTGGGAATTTCTTGCAGGATTGTTGGTAGATAACATGGCTTACTTGAGTTTGACTTACCAGCTAGCCAGCATGAGGCTGGATTCTGAAAATACCTCTGTATTGTTCAATGATCCTGACACTTTGTGGAGATCACATTTTTCTTCATCTCCCTCTGCGCTGTTGCAATTTAGAGAGCTGAGTTGGAGATGTGTAGTGCTTGGTGTTCTAGAAGGCAGATCTAGTCTCTAGATAAGTTATCAGCTATCTACACTGGTTTCTCACAGTTTGTAATGAAAGCTCCTTGTGGGAAAGACAAACCCCATGATGTGCTTACTTGCGGTGTTATCAAAGACATCAAAATAGCCAGAAACACTGTAACAGTAAAACTATCTAGTTCTAGAAGATCACTATATGGAGATGGGGTTTTTTAATGCAGATAAATTGATTCCTACAGGTAGACTAATCCTGTATCATCTTTTGTTTGATTGAAAATAATTGTTAAATGTCAAGTTTTAGAATTTTAGTGGATCTTTGACATATTGACCTTAATCTCCAAGCTGTTGCTCTATCATTAATTGCATTTTTCACCTTTTGTGAATTGGTTTGCTTTTTTGTATTTTTACTTTTGGTGGCCTTTTGCTCCAAATGGTAATTAAAACTTGAGTTTAACTTGATTTTTTTCATGGTCATGGCACATGTGATCACCTGAAATCTCTAGAATGGGTATGGATGGTAACATAGAACTGAACTGGAACATGTTCAGTAGGTTGAAAAAAGTATCTTTCTGATCAAGTCTTTCAGAAACCTGATTTCAGTGAGTCTTGTTGTCTTACACTTATGACTTGAACTCTTTTTCCCAGTTAGAACAAAACTAATTTCCAGACTTTTAGATTCTTTTTTGTACACTTAAATCACATCTCCAAGTAGTGCATTTTTTTTCCTGTGCTGTTTCATAGTATTAGTTAAAAATGGGATGACTTTTATTGCCATATTCCTGCCTGTTATATATTCTTTTACAGGTCTCTGTTCCCTTTTTGCATCTTGTTAACTTATTTGCTGCTATTTGTCCTCTCTTATTTTGGCCATATAGCTGTATGAAGGTGGGCTGATTCCTAACAGGGTTAAGAACTTTTGCAAAGATATCATAGAAGTTTCCATGAAAACTTCTTAGTCATATATTGTCAGTTATGCTGTGTACAATGTAAAAAGTTGAAAGCACAATAATTAATTGCAAATTTCACACTTCTTTTCTTAGGACACAATCACATGGACATGGCAAGGGCCAGGAGCGTAAGTGGTTAATGTTTTATTGCTTTTATCATTGCTTTCTTCAATTAATTTTTATTTATATGACTTATATGTATGTATTGTCAATCATTTGCTATTTATTTGATTATTCTTTGGGATTCATTTCTCTTTTATCTATTATTCTCTAATTATACTAATAGTCATTAGGAGGAATCCAAGTGTAAACAATATACTTCTGCTGCTATGATTCTGTTGGTTTGCAGAATTAATTTTATGTTTTTATTTCAGAATTATTTTTTTTAGCTAAGTGCCTGAAGTAAAACAACTTGCTTCTGCTCTACATGTTCTATATACTGCAAGTGGATTTGGTATCTTACTGTATAAAATCTAGGGCTATTGTTTGAAATCGTGCAATCTCACGAAAACAGTCGACCCGCTCAAAGAATTTGAGATACTGTTTCCATTATCTTGTCTGAATTTAATTTTGACCCTTTTTTTAAACAAAATCTTATTCTGGAGGTTCTTTAGCAAATTCATGTAATATAAAATATTAAACAAAGCATTTCTTCCTTTTTTAAAAAAAAAGTTTTAAGCATTATTTTCTCATTGGAATTGGAGTAGGAATTCCAAAATGTTGATTAATGCTTTGTATTGTTTTGAACATCCCATGTGAGATGTTATATTGTAGTAGTAATGAGGAAACCATGGGCATTAGTCAAGATTCAAGTAGTTTAGAATTTTGTCAATTAAGTTTTGCACTTAGGAACCAGGTCTAATTAACGACATGATTTGGAGACTTGAGGAAATCACTGATCTCTTCCAAAGTTTCAGCTTACAATTAATTTGTCGCTTTGGAAATAGAGTCCATGGTTGTGTATAACATAAATAGACACTGCAGCATTTGCTGCATAAAGGGATTTCTGTTCTCATGAGCTCCTACCTCTTCCCTTGCATTTGCACTGTTATTCATATAAAAAAGTAACTCAGTCATAGAGAAGAAAGGCGAGTAGTTTACTTCCACTTTAGTATCCTGAGGACTCAAGGAGGGAAGAAACTTGTAGGTGTGTTGCCTCAGATCACTAATGTCTACAAAACCCTTATTCTGAATTGTTGACCTCTGCTAATAAAGTTAAATTAAATTAAAGCTGAATCAATCTGCAGCAGCATGTGATGTTATACAAATTGACTGGGTCAGTTTAAATTACAGCTTGGCTTAATTAGGATTAATTCTTCTGGGTGACCTAAAATGTATTTGTGATGTCTTAGCAGAAAATACTATTAAGACTGATAACAGGCTTCCTTTTCTCAGCAAACGTATTTAGTGTTAGCCAAAACATAATCTGGAAATGCTTCTCTATCTAGGAGTATTCTGTTTATTTAAAGGTGCTGTAGCCTGTCAGATGGTTTGACAACTTGTTACATGCAAATTTAAACACTTTCTTACACTTATTGAAAGTAATGTTTTTACTACTGTGTCAGTATTCAGAGCAGATCAACTGAGTCTTCCTTGAAAACAAAAAATTGCTGTAGTTGAGTTATATACAGGTTCTATCAGTTTTAAATTTTTATTTAAATTCAGGGTTTAGTCTTTGAGGATGAAAGTGATGGCAGAAAAGTTTACTTGTAACTTACTGGGGGTTTTTAATGCTCTTGAACAAGGACCTAGAAACTAGACTTTTGTGTTTCTGTCAGGGATGTAAACTTCAAATCACAGGCTGCATTGTTGTTCCTGATTTTTTTTTTTTTTTTTTTTTTTTTTTTTGTCTCTAATGTGTTGGAAACTCAATAAGAAGGAGGAGGGTGAAAATGTTTTGCAGCCCTACATGGCTGTATAAAAAAAATGAGTAGGGTTTTGCTTCTAGGAACTGCACTTTATCTGTGTCAGAGGATTTTTGACCAGTTGTCCCCTCACAATGATTGACTGCTGTAACTACCTAGCTACTGTGTGAAAATGTGTCTACTTGACACTGCTCCCTAATTTAGCCTTACTAAATCCTTTCCTGGATTTGAATCTTAATGCTTTCTAAGGTCAAGTTGATTCCAGTTATCTTGTATCTTAGGCTATTAAAACACAGGTAATGCATTCCATTAACAGGCTTTGGAAGTATAATGAACTTTGGTACCGATCTGAGGTAATGATAAAATCTCAGAGGTTGCATAATTAATCTTGCCAACTCTGTGCTGAAATCAGCATTTTTCTGAAACAGACTTATTCTTCCTTTAACATGTTATGCATATATTACCTTTCACTGCTTGTCTTCCTGATTTTGACTATTTTTAAAGATGCTAATTCAGTGTAAACGACTTTTGTTCCACCTTACAGAGTGTAGTGTGTAGAAGTATTTTCAAAGGCCTTTTCTGTTAATTTTTTATCTGAATATGATCGTGCGTACATGTAGGATGCTATGCAAAGACTTTGGAGCATAATGTGTTATAGTTTCATTACCTTTTTTTTATCTCCATCCTTCCCTATCTTGCTCCCCTTCTAGGTTTGAAATTCTGTGGCTCACTTTATGTCAGTTTCACAATTCCGTGGAAATCGAGGTCAGTAAAAAAAAACTTCAGCATATTGAAGCTGTTGCAGAATACATAATATTGTACTTAATTCTGTAGTAAAAGTTTGCATTCAAATCTTGTATGTTTCTGTAAAAACAGATTAAGATACCACATATATTTTAGACAAATGACTTCTGCATCTGAAAATACAGTTTAAAAAAGAAATAACAAAATAGAGTTTTCCTGTTGGCATAAGACTTTATTTTTTTACTGATTTGAATTGACTAGATACATTTCTGGCTCAGTTTAAAGAGTCTTTTGTGAACAAATTTTTTGTCTTGTAATGGCCTGATTGCTGTTTCAAGTAGTGTACCAACTTTGTATGTTAGACATTCAAGTGTGTGAATGCTGATGTACAAACTAAGGACTGTCCCATAGAGAGAAATTGTAGGTGGTTTCTTGTAGGCCACGTAAGTTATTTAATGTCTGACTAATATTTTTATTAGGCTGCCCTGTTAAGAATGTGAAATTGGAAAACACAAAGAAAACTTATCTATATTCTTAACTTTGTTTTGAGGAAAATACTGTAATTTTAAGGCTGAAGACTATTGTAGTGAAAACATGGAAACAATTACAGCCTTTTCTTTCAACTTGTTGTTCTTATGCATTTTACAGAGTAATGACATGTCCACATTTTTGTGGACAATTACAGTGTTTAAAAAGTGTTACATAGGATATTTGACAGATGATGTGCAATTCTTTTATTTTTTGAATAATGAAGCAGCTATTTAGCTCTGACAGATGGAACTGATGGCAGGGTAAATCAGTAGGAAGAACTATTGCATGTTTACATACACTGTGTTACAATAGTAACATATATTGCATGCTAATAACTGTACTTGCCTTTTCTCTGTGTTTGCTTGTTTTTGCAATCAATTGTTCTCAAAATTGATGGATGTGCAAAGCACCAGTCACTCAATAGTTGTATATGTTGCAAAAATTTGTGGTCTGTTATCAATTTAGTTGGATGAAAAACAAATGTAATTTCCAGAATAGAGGCCTGTGTTTTGCAGAAGGGCTGGGGAGTGACTGCCTCACACAGGGCTAAGACAATCCAGCTGGCTGGCAGGATTTTTACCCTTTCTCAGGAGCAACCTCAGGAGGTTTTCTGCCCTAGGCAAGTAAAATGGGTTCTTTCACACAGGAGTGAACACTGCTGAGCTTTCTTGATTTTTGAGGCAGCAGCTGCTAGCAGATGTTGAGTTTCTGTAGCTCTTACAGATCTTGCATAACAAGCTATGATCTTTGGTAGTTCTTGGGGTGAAAAAAGCAAACTGACTAGTGACCACCTGAAATGCTCCATCCTAAAGCAGGAGTTGGCAGAGGATAGAGGAGCAGACCTGTCTGCAAGGTTGCTCTCAAGTGTGAGGCAGAGAATTTGAGAGCTACTTGTTGAATCTGTTTTTGTAAGGAAGTGCAGTGAGGACTAGTAACATAAAGGGAAAACTAGTTGGTTTGTGTTCAAAGTCATATTTTTCCCCTGGTCTCTGCAGCTTGTTGGTTGATATTCCTGCTCTGTTCCATCAACACATGGCATATACGTACCGGGCTGGGTACCACAGTTAGTGCTGATGATCCAATAACTCACAAAACAACACAACTTCAGTGGTTCTTTTATTAAATGATAGCCAGTAAGATTTAACAGCCAGCAATGAGGATCCAAACTTAGCTAGTCTGGGCTTCTCTGCATATAATATATGTTCTGGCATATTGTGTGTGTCAATCCAGTATGTGTATTGAGAAGCGAGCATCTACGTAGGTTTTATGATAGGTTTCTGTAAATATTGGCCCATCCACTCATCTTGTACTTAGAACTGGCATGCTGGCAGTGTTGTGAAGAAGAAAGGATATATGATCATCTGCACATGTAGTTTGTTTTGGCTTGTGTCTGTTTGTTTTACTGACCTGTCAACTTCAGTGTTCATACATCCATGACAGTCTGCAGCAGCTGAGAGTTCTTCTCTTAGTTTTGTTAGTGATGTTGAAATAATTGTGCTATTTATGTCAAGTTAGGTACAGGCATGTAGAACACCTCTGAAATCACCTCATAGTCAAACTTCTCCTGTGCTTGAACAAATTACTTAATAGCCATTTAAGACACAAATAAGTGGACTGAGGTTTGGAAGCTGAAGGAACAGTCTTTCCATCTCTGCTAACTTCACAGATTTGGTGGTTTTGTATATCACATGTGGCTGGTGTACCTGCTTGTAATGTAAACCTGGATTTTCAGCTACAGTGGTGCATATATGGAAAACTCCAGCAAAATTCAAAATAAATTCAGTATTTGTCTGTTACAGGAAACAGATGAATGTCTAATGGCAGTGTTTGGGTACTGTTGATCATACTGTTAGTGATTTTAAAAACACAGCTAGCTTCATGGTTATCGAAAAGTATTTCCTGAAGTTATAAACTTTAAAATAGAGACTAACAACTTTACCCAGTTTTTAGTTTCTGTTTTAAAGACCAGTGTAAAATTTCTGGATCATAATTACTATTTTCACTATCCATAGATAATTATATGTACTACAACTAAGCTTCTTGCAGCTTTTTTTTCTAATTCAGAGGCTTTGCACAGGATTGTGTGAGCATTTTGCTCAGTGCATAAATTATCTCATTGTGATGTGCTACTGAGAGAGTTGTCTGTCTGGTACTGAGTAGGAGTGGTGATCAGAGTGCTTCCTTCTTGTTCCTCCCATCTGAGAAGTTAGTTACTTGGCAGAACGAAATGTTTTGAAGATTTTTATTAGTGGGACTGGCCATGATCTTGGGGCTTATGTAATTTTTCAATGGACACTTAAAAACAGCTTAAAACACTGGAAGATATTTTAATGTAGGCCATGCCATTCTGAAAGCAACCCTTTCTGTTGTGGGTCTCCAGCAGTTCTGGTTTAATTTTCCACTTTCCAACATCAGCTGTTCTGTGGTTCCCTGGTCATCTGCATTCATTTAGATTTTTTCTTTCAGTGGAGTGTTAATGGCTGATGTCCAATTTGAAGGGAAAAAATTTTCAACGCAACCAAAAGCAGGAAATAAAAACACTTATCCATACATTAGGCAGTCATACATGATTTCAAAAAGTGCAGAGGGGATAGTAAATACCTGTTGTCCTTAAAATTTGGGTTCTTAATATTTAAGCTATAGAACAGTATTCCTTTAGCACATGCTTTTTTTGGTTATCTGGAAAGAGTTGAATAATACAGGATGTAAGTGAGGTTTGTGCAAGAAAGTGCTAATACTTCTAAATTATTTAAAAATTCTGAGTCTCACTTAGGAAATTAAGATAAAACTTTACTTGGATTCCATGAGGTAAGAAATGAGCAGACTCAAATGAATTTCTAGGACTCTGACATATACTTAAGTATTTAAAAGTTTAATTTTTAATATTTTCTGTAGTCTTAATATAATTTTGTGAGTAACAACAAACTGTATACAATTTTCACCATAGTGCTGTGAGAGATTGTTTAAAATGTTAAATATTTTTGGTATAATTCAGTTCTCTGTATGCAGTTTCTACCCGTGTATACTCCTTCAGAAGAAGAAAGAAAAAATCCAGTGTTATACGCCAATAACGTCAGACGTGTAATGGCAGAGTAAGTATGTTTCAATTCTGCATAAAAATAGATGTGTGATTTTAAGTTTAGACTGAAGAAAAGATCACAAAATCAAGTTGCTGTGGTTGTCTGCCTGCAAAAAACCTTGTAGTCTGCAGGAGTGTCTGCAAGACCTCTTACATAGCAGTTACTTTCCCCTCTGAGGAGGCCAGGGAGCCACAAACACAGCAAGAACTGTAGGAGTTGATGGGTTTGGAATATTTTTGGAGGGGGGGGGGGGGGGGGGTTGGTTGTTTTGGGTTTTTTGTTGTTTGTTTTTTATTTTTTTAACATGCCTTCATGTGACAAGCCAGTTCTACTTGCTCCAGTGGGTATTTAGTATTTTGGGTGAAGGATGTGGTTGAATTTTAGGAAAGTTAATGTACTTGAATTTTGTGCTATTGGGTTTACATTTTAAGCTGTGACTGTTTTAATGAGGTTAAGAATAGTTTCATGTAATTACTGTTAGCTTGTAGCTATTTCAGAGGGTAAAGTGAAGTGGCTTTACTTCTGTTGGTGGAAACAGAGGACTGATACAAGCTGAAAGACCTGTCTGTAGGGTATAATAAAGGCAACATTTAATACTTTCACTCTTTTTATTAGTGTCTTTTTCATTTATTTTATGTCCTTTCAGTAAATCTTCCATTAGTCAGTAGATAACTCTTTTCCATATTTATACTGAACCCTCACCTCTGTGGTCACTATTAACTCTTGAGAGATTTATGTATCTTCCTAATCCTGATTTTTGAAAGAACTTGTAAAATCATAATTTCCTTTGTGTAACTTCTGTGTTTCCAGTTTAAATCAAAGGCCACTTTGTAGGTAGTAACTGAGAATTCTTGTCTGGTTGAACCCAGGTCTGCAAGTTTCCTTAAGGATGTTGGGACAATAATATAACAATAGGTGCATTGTACAAAAGGGCATTCCTCACAAGAGAAAAGAACAAAAGGACCTGTTGGAATCATCCTGTCTTGGAGTCAAGAATCTTAGAGACATTGGCCTCAAAGACTTCTGTTGTTAGTTAGACCATCACCTGGCAAGCGTTATCCTCAGACTTTGTGTAGAAGGCCAGTACTAAATCTTCTTTCTGAACTCTGCTCCAATCACATAACAGGGATTGTGTGCTATAAGGAAAAATTTTGAAAGCGTACGAAAGTTTACAAGTGGCATGTCGCAAGCCTTCCTTCCTAAGTGCACTTAGGAGGAAAGTTGTGATTGTTTCTCCCTCCCACCCCTGAAGAATTAAGCATTTGTGGTCAGAGAAGAGGAATGCAGATCTAATGAGAAGATTGTCAGAATGAGAGATGTCAAAAAAATACCTGCTTTGGGATGAAGGAGGGGCTGAAGATGCTGTGTTGATGTGAATGGGAAAACAAATGATTTTGGATTTCAAAGTTTTGAAGTTAAAATGCAGATGGGAATGAAACAGAATGTTAATGCCTAGATGCCACAGTTAATTGTAGAACAGTTAACATCAACATAGTTAAAAATTACTTACTTCTGATCACTTCTAGGTGCCTTCTTGTTGTGTCAGTTCTCCAGGCTTTCCCAATTTATTCATGCAGCTAGCTTTTGGTATAGGAGATTGCTTTATCAGCTCAAATGCTGTCAAGGCTGTTCTGGAGCTGTAGCAGTTGCAACTCAAGTACCTCAGGTGCTGTTTGGTGCTAGCATTGCACTCTGAATTGCTGGATAAAGGACAATATTACTGTTTCATCTAGATTTGTCCTGCTTTTCTTGAGGATTGAGTCAGTGGCAATGTAGCATCTTGTTTTCAAGAGGTCCTTTTGGGATCTCTGTAGATGACTGCTTACACCTCCTCCCCATCATATTTCTCTGGTAGAAGAGTCTAATTCTGCTGGATATTTTACTGCATCAAAGGTGGCACCCCCAGGTAACAATGTACTTTTGAGTCTAGAACCAGTGTTATGGAAATCTTGTGTCTTGCTCTTGATTTCAGAGGGGTTTGGTAGAAGTTGAGTGCAGCAATAGATACAGTTTCTACTCTTAAAATGGTTTGCCTACATAATAATTTTGATTTGTGAACAGCTTCTATGTAGCATTGAACACAGCATTTGACAAGATGTATGTATCTTATGTTGCTTCTGCTTTGTTGACTGTCTGAAAAATTTTTGGTTTATCCATATTTAACTAGCTTTTCTGTGGGTGGCCACAGATGTGAGTGATGGTGGTCTCTAGATACTCAATTTATAGATATATAAGCGAACACGAACTATTTTGTTGAGGAGATCCTGTCATTCACAGAGATTTGCTTCTTTAGGACATTAGTTTCTTGTATGTTGGATGAATTTACTTGTCCAAAAAGTGAAATCCAAAGTGTGCCTGTGTTATCAGAACTGGAAGTACTCCTACAGGATAGGCACTGCTGCTGCACATGCTTGCCATCCTTTGGGTCATTTTCTTAATTTGCAGAAAAGGTCTGTGCAGAATAGATTAATCTGCTGTTTAAAATATGGTCCCTACTTATACCTTAACAATATGCTTCACTTTTAATTTTCTCATACAAACTATTTTTTAATAAGTCTGCCTTGTTTGGTCTTTCTGGCCTTGTTCTCACTCCTACTCATCAATGCCTGTGTCACCCACAACATGCTATCAGGAATTGTGTTTAGAGTCACTTTCAAATCACTGAAAATGTTGAGTAGTTTTAAATATGGCAACAGTCCTGGCCAGTTCTCTTTAAAACCAATAAAGTGTGGTGCTGTTCTGAGCTTTAATTCACTTATTGTGTTCCTTATTGCTCTAACAAAATTCTGAAACCACCCTACTAATAAATCAAGCCACAGAGGTAAATATTATATTGCCTTATTTTTGTATTACTTAGGCAAAATCATCGTTTTGGTCTTCATATACATAAGCTATTATCATCTTTTGTTGATGGTAGTCAACATGGATTGTTTTGGTCTGTTAATTTATTGAGTTCCACAGTGTCTTCTGTATATTTTCTATTTGAGTGTCAAACTTTCTGACCCATGCTGTTTTTTGGAGGTTTTTTTTTTTAATCTTCAAATTAATAAGTAAGAACTTATTGCAACTATGTTAAATTGTAAAATTGTCAGCCACTTGAGACTTCAATCCCAGCTTTTCCAGAATTATTAGCAACAAATCACTTGACCTTGCCATCACATGTATTTATTTCTAAATATTTCTCAGTGGTAGAGGAAAAATCTTTATCACTCTTAGAGCATTGGGAAATACTTACTTTTATTCATAAAATATGTTGTCTTAATTGTTTCTCATTGCAAAGTATTGCACATGACAGTGTTTTTTACTGCCTAATGGCAATTTTGCTATCCTTAGCTAGTAGTTAGTTGTGTTATTTTTTGCATTTTTTGTTATGCTTTAAAAAGTGTTATGCTTCTTAGCTGCATCAGTTGCAACTTTTTATCCAGTTTTACCTTTCTTTGTAGTTTTGCTATGTCATAGTTCCTAATTTACTGATAGCTATTTAAAGAATTATTTGTTTTGTGGTTTGTTTGGAGTATTTTCCCCAAAAGAAATATATTAGTAGCCTCTTTTCATTGTGGGGTTCTACCCCATTTGCTGCTGTTCTTAAATGCCTAATTTTCATCTCTTAGTTGTAATCAAAGCACTGTTTAGGGTATAGAAATCCTGTTTGAAGGAAAAAGTAGATAACTTTTACTCCCACTTTGGGTGGGAAAAAAAGTATGTTACCCTGCTGTTCCATAGGACTCAAATATGTTTGAAAGAAGTATGTCAGTAGCTTAGCTTTTAGTTAGTTGCAAAAATTCATTTTATTTCACTGCATTCACTGGCTGGAATACCAGCCAATGGTAGTGCAGGCAGGTGATTGTGAATATCTGCACTGCAGGCTCTTGGTGCAATTCTGAAGTAACCTCACCTGTAGTTACAAATACAAGCTGCCTTGATGATGGTACACAGACCCACAGGTCACCTATTAACATGCAAACACAATTTGATTTCCTTTAGTTTTAGTTTCTCTTAACGACTATCTTCAAAATAGGGAAGAATATGGTTAGGTGGTACAATTTGGAAAAAAAATGGAAGATAAAATATTGCAAATTTGCTAATTTTTTTTTTGCATGTAGCAGATGTTGAGACTGAAACTTGATGAAAACCAGACACCTTTGCCCCTTTGTTTTTCAAAACTGTAAGCACCTCAGAACCGTAGTTCTTTCAGTACTCCTGATTTGAGCATTTTATTTTCCTAGATTTTTTGAGTGTTAAACTCAGCATTGTAATAACATGTGAGATACTGTCCAGGAGTTCTGAAGTTTCATTTTTGGTGAGTCCAGAAAGGCAGCCTTCCTATAGAAACAACAAAATATCGTAGTCCAGTTTGCATTGTGCATATGTTGTTTTTCTTCCTCACTTACAGATATGTGTCAAGATGTGTTTTTATATTTACAGTTGATGCTGAAATTTATTAAAGTGCAGCATGTTAGACATTGAACTGCAAACATCTGTCCTCCTGATATTTTCTGTCAAGTGCTTGCCAGGATCACTTTCCCCATGTTGGAGCATGTCATACAGTTACATCACTGACTTACCAGCTTGACATACGAGCTTTACATTTTGCTTTTGAGAAATGAGTACTTTTGTCCAGCATGCTGGTGAAGGCAAAAAATATTACAGGTAATCTTCTGTGCCCATCTTCCCTTTTGTCATCTACACAGTCAAAATCAGGGTTGGTTTTTTTTCTTGCAGGCTCTGACAGCATCAGAATGTGATGTGATCTTTACCAGCATATGTGATAGAGTAATGCTAGTTGCTGAAGAGTAGCCTTGAGGATGTGAGTTTACAGTAGCTTACTGGTCTGACTCATGGCTGTCTGTTGTATTCAGTGGCCTGTTGAATCTAGCTTTGGAAAAACTGCTGTGCTCTGTGCCTGTGCTGTCTGAAGTTTTGTGTGTAATTCTGCACAGGTACTGTTTAGATTCTCAGCATTCAACTTCAAAATCCAAACTGGTTTTTTGGCATTTTTGTCCCATCAAAAGCGTAAGCATCAGTATAAGTGGGGTTACTGTAGTACTGGAGTTAACAAGCATCCACTTGAAGCATTGATGGTGAAGGGTCTAGAGAGTAAATCATGTGAGAAGTGGCTGAGGGAGCTGGGGCTGCTTAGCCTGGAGAGAAGGAGGCTGAGGAGGACCTTGCTGCTCTCTATAACTGCCTGAAAGGAGGTTGTTCTAAGCTGTGGGTTGGCCTCTTGTCTGACACAGCCAGTGATGAGAGGAGATAGCCTCAAGCTGCTCCAGGGGAGGTTTAGGTTGAACATCAGGAAGAATTTCTTCATGGAAAGTGTTGTTAAATATCAGAATGGGCTGCCCAGAGAGATGTTCAGGAAACAACTGGATGTTGCACCATGGTCTAGTTGAAAGGACAGTGATCAGTCAAAGGTTGGACTTGATGATCTTATAGGTATTTTCACACCTTAAAGATTATGTGCATTGTTTGGATTTCAGGCCATATACAGAAATGGAGATGAGAAATACATTGTGCACTGTGTTCATTTCTGTGAACACTGTGAGTGTGGCAGGTGGAGAACATAATCACAGAACAGGGCTAACTCTGCAGCTTCTTGCTACGTTTATTTTCTCAAGGAAGAAATAAATTTTTTAAAGTTAAGTAATACTTTGCAGAAGTCTGGTTTGAACTGGTTTTTGAAAGCTGACAACACAAGGACAACCTCCTTTGTTTTTTACCCTTTGAAGATTTGTGTTAGTCTACAAGACCAACAATTACAGGACCCATTTTCAAACAACACCAGGCAAAAATGCAGCTGTTGGCAGCTTCTTTTTCTGTCTAAAAATTAAACCATAATGAGATAATAGATTCCTTATGTGAACTTCAGACTCATGACTGGACCTTCTTTTGCTTGGAGAATGTCACAAAGTAGTAGACTGAGAAGAGAAAAGGGACAAAGGGACTATCTACTCTGGCCTTCCAAGACTAAATAGTTGTCAGCTCTTTAACTTGGGAAAAGATGGGGGAAAAAAGAGTGGAGGGTTGTTTTGAAGGTCAGGAAAATCATCATTGTTCTGGAAAAGCATACTAAAGTCGTACTTTTCATAGCAGAAAAGATGGAAAGCACTCAACAGTAGATCAGCTGAAAGTAAATGGAGTAAGTCTTTAAAATGTGCAAAATTGTGGCATTCATTACCAGATAGCTAAAATTACTTCATCAGAGCTGAGTTGTACTGTAAAAAATAATTGGTTAATTAGTGATTCTAAAACATAGTGGTACCAAAGGTCTCTGGTTCAGGAAGTTTGTGTACAGATGACTTCTAATGTCCACTGTGTTTTGTATGTCTTTTTGCTGAACATCTGATAATGAAGAAAAATACCAAATTAGATAGAATCCTAATGTTTTCAGTACACAATATAAATTGTAGTTAATTTAAAGGGTTTTTTTTTGAGCAGCCTGTGGAATATTCTCTTGATTAGTTCACAGTTCTGCTTATGAACAATGTAGAACATTTTTGTTGAAATGTAGATTTCAAATGTCACAATATTGCCTGTACTAGTTTCTCTCACTTTACATAATATTCCAGCAGTCACATTCTGTTTTATGTTTGGCATTTTGCATGCATAGTGGATTGGTATGCAGAAAATGAGGAAGTTAATAATTCATCTTATATTATGACTGCACAAATGTTAGACATAGGGAGCTGTTTGGTGTAAGACACCAGGATATAACAAGTACAATTGTTATGTTTAACAGACTGGGTTTGCAGGAAAGCTTTTGGGGTTTTTTTTCATTGGAGTTTATATTTTCAAGTAACTTGCTGACTTTGAAACTTTATGTAGTATGATATCATGATGGGTAAATAGCCGGCATCTTGTAGAGGGCAGGGAAGGAAAAAGTCTCAAGGAATGTCAAGCCAGACATTCATGTCAGGCCATATAAATCTGCTGAACTTTTTAAAAGGCTGAGCTCACATTGACTGAGTGTGAAAGCAGAGGTAGTTTGAAGAAAAAAGGAGGGGAAATGCTTTCAAATGAAGATATGGGAAAAGTTGTTTTATTTTTAGTTTATTAAAATAGGGGATTTTACATGTGATTTGCATCTCAAATTGAAATTCTTTTTTTTTTCCCAATTGAAGTAGAAGAAGATTGCCCTGGAGGATAAGTTAGAATAGTTTGATAGCTGGTTCTGTAGAAGAAAATCCTGTGAGTTGCAATTGTACTGAGGCCTTACAGTGAACTCTAATATTCCAGGCTTAATTCTAAGAAAATAAAAAATTCACATAAATCATGAATTTTATATGTTCCCCAGCTTCAGTTTCTTCAACATTCTGAGCTGAAATCAAAGTCCTTTAAGTTGCTAGCTCTACACAGCTTGTGATTTTTCTACTGAGCTCAAGAGCCCCTTGAACTCTATCTGGCTTTGGCTGATTCTGTGATTGAACTTTGCTTTGAGCAGAAGTGTTTCATTCCGTCCTCGCTTCTGATCTTTGTTATTGTGAAAGTCTGGATGTATATGTACCCTGTTTAAGTTAATTTGTTTGTATTTTAAGTCCAGCAGCTTGACAGTTGCAACAGGTGAACAACAAAAGCCACTTTTGTCTTTCTGAATCCCATTTTGTATGTGTTGACATGGAACATACATGTAGGTATTAATTATAGTGGGGATTTTCCTTTACTGATAGCAATATAAGTCTGACCCAACTACCACCTCTTTTATAAGGGGTAGACTAAGCTATAAAAAGGTGCAGGTTGTGTTTCCCCCTTGTGGTCAAATGACCCTGGCTTTTGTTTGAAATGTATTTTGCATCTTAAGTTTGGTTTTGATCTTTTAAATTCGTCTTTGGCTAGGATCCTTCAACATAATTTAGAACCATTATTTAGCAGTTATTTTAATTTGGCATTGCTGCTGGACTGGCAGTCAGTTAGACTTCAACCCTTCCTCCAGATTGAGTGCCCTGATCTTTCTTAGTCATCTTTCTTTTGATGTGTTGGAGAAACATCTTGGTTTTGGTTTTAACAAGCTGTTGTTTCTTGCTTTGGCTTGCCACCTTATGTTTATGTTTTAACTTGTCCATCTCCTCTGTTTCCCTTTTGAGAATGCTTGAGTTTCTTTTTGTTTCTTTAAAGTCTCTTTATTTTAATTGCCTCATTTAATCAGTTTCAATGACACTAATTTATTTTTTTTTCCTTTCAGAATTTAAGTGTCTTACCACTTCTCATGATTACCTAATATGTCCCACAGAGGAAAACTTTTTCAGTTTCCTAATTTATTTTTAACAAGCTTCCCCTTTTACATGTAGTTCCCCTGTGCTTCAACTGATTGTCTGTACATTGTGTATTTCTGTTACATGCTATACCTAGTTTGGCCTGGAGAACTAAGGAATTTTGGTGTAATGTGCTTGGCTGGGCTAGGTCTTTGTTTATTGCCCCATTCTTTTATGAGTGGTACTGCCTGTAGTATGTCCTTGTTGGAGACAGTTGGCATGGATGTCTGTAGGGATGATTGAGTGCACAGACAGTACAAAAGAGGGGAATAGGAAGTAATCTCGACTGGCTGGACAGACTCTGCTTCTTTCATCTACTCCTTTTTCTTCTGAGGAAAATGGATTTGGGATTGTAAAATACCAGTGATTTCATCTTATATATCATACAATACTATATTGACTTCTATAAAACAAAAGTCTTGACGTGCTTACAATACCTGATCTCTAAATCAGGTTGAACTTGGAAATGGATTTAAATCCCCACAGCATGGGGGAGTTCTTCATCGGTATTTTGTGCATTTGTTGCTGTATTAACTGTAAGTCTGTGGAGGAGGTAAGGAAGAATCTTGTCCGTTCCATTAAGGTGGTTTACTGATTTACAAATACTGCTGGAACACTTCTTAGGAGGAGTGGATTGATGAAGCAAGAACAGATGAAGCGTAGAGAATTTTGGAGGAAATAGATTTAATTGCTTAGATCACCAGTATGAGGCAATTTAATCTTCAACACTCTGCTTTTAAGATGACTTTTCTATGTACATAAGTCATTTGGTTTAGTTGGTGTTCTCCTTTTGCTCCTTTCTCTTTGTTGTTCCTGCTTAGGAAGGGGGAGGCTATTCAGCCAAGATCACTACCTTCTAATTCCTTGTTTTGTGCATAAATAGCTTATTAATACTTTTTTTTTACCATATTTGGTACTTTTGAGCTTGAATATATACTAGTGAGATGGTCTTCCTGAATGTTTGACTTTGTCAGCCTTAAAGAGAAGAGAGAAACCCTGATCAGTACATTTTAAAAAGGTTTAGTACGTGTCTTATATATCCAAATTCCTGAAGTTACGTAATTAATTGGTGGACAGAATAGAACTGGCTTACGTTATTTTCCTTGGTATTCAAAGGCCTTGGAATGAGATTCTGAGGAAGAGACTGTTTGACAGAAATGGTTTGCATAAATAGTAACTATTACAGATCAAACTGTTTCTAATACATAGAATTGAATGCAGAGTTTACATCAAACCTAAAATTAGTGTGTCAGGCCTCAGGGTTTTGCATCAATCTTGCCATTAGTGTATATTAATTTCCCATATGTAAAAGGTGGTTAGCAGTAAGGTAGACAAACTGTAGATTAAAAGAATGAAGGTAAGTAAATAAAAAAAAAAATTTCAAGATTTCATCAAACTAGAAAAGACTGCCTAAAGGTGACAATGTTCCTTACTACAATAAGTAAATTCAAGTATAATAAAAAATATGGCAGGTGAGTAGCTTATGGAGTTGTGTTGGCTTTCTAAATTGCATCTTGTTTGTATGCTGAATTCTTAAAGACCTCTTTCACACCTCAGTGTCATTCTCTCAACTTTGCACAGCAAATGCAGGGCAGCTACAATATCAGGATTTCCATCAATTATCTTTTGGTGCTACAATTACTACAGAGCTTCAAGTTAGAAGTGAAGCAAAAACCAATACTGAATTGTTTGGTGTGTAAAGGCTTGGAAGTATTTTTTCTTCTGCCTTTCTTATGTCATACATTTAAAAATAACTTGTTTGCTTAGAGTTTAACACTACTTGTTTTTATTTATTGTGTTCTAGCTATTCTTTGTAGAGAAATGTTGCCTTTTTGATAATATTAATACTAGCTGAAGGTAAAAGCTGTTCTGCTCAGGTGATTATGCTAACATATTAATAAATCAATAGTAATAAAAATATTAGACACTTGTTAATAAATGTGGTTTTGTTCTAAATTTAAAATTTTAAAACCCTAGTTATTTGCCTGTATGAGTTTATATCTATGAGAGTCTGCACACTGCCTAATTTTTGCCTTGTGTTCTTGCATATTTTCATGGACTCAGTCAAAGCAGATGCACTGCCGTGGATCAAGTACCTTATTTCATTCTTTATGAAAACTTACTTTTATGGGGTCTTCCCTATAGTTTTTCACAATAGAGAGCATAATCGTTACAGGATTTCTTGCTGTGAAAAAAAATGATTATTCTGGTCAGTTTTCTTAGTGTCTTGTTTACAGTGTTTCTTTGGTTTATTCAAGGGCGTTGGGAGTTTCAGTGACAGACTACACATTTGAAGACTGTCAGCTGGCTTTGGCTGAAGGACAGCTTCGTCTACCTTCAGATACATGTCTTTTAGAATTTGCAAAGCTTGTGAGAAGCCTTGGGTGAGCATATACAATATTTATGTGTAAGATGCATCTTTATTATATATATATATGTTCATATTGTAACAATCATCATGTAACTATTTTTGAGTATATATGGAATGTTGCTGTCACACAATCAGGGAAACACCAGTATAAAATTAAAACAGTACTGTACTTCACTTGCAAGCAGCACCCCTGAATTCTAGTGAGTAGAGTAGGTTGTAAAGTTTTTATTTTCCATCTGACAAGTGAGCAGAGTGAATCTGAAGCCTTCATACATGAGCTAGAAGGCACTTTCTGAAGAGGATCCAGAATACTGTGGGATTCCTAATGTTTGATACAGTTAGGAATCAATTGGCTTTTCCTGTGACATCTGTGGAGGTTAAACAAGTGCTACCAATAGCAATCTTGTGACTGGATTAACCTTGTAATAGTGAGGACAGATGGGTCACCCTTTCCCAAGAGGGACAAGGTGGTGGTTGATCTTTTGAGCAGGTCACTACCAGATGGCTTTTCTAATGCAGCTGTAGGTCAGTGCATGCAGCGTGAGTCCTCTCTTTTTTCTTCCCGTTGTGCTGTTTCCTGCTGGCTTTGGAACTTTCTGCTGTTTTCCAATTTTTCTCCTGCTTCTCCAGTGATCTTATTGAGCAACCATGAACTAAATGTACGGCCTCATCCTATTAACTCTCAATATGCAAACCCTCTTTTTCATTTGCTTGTCTCATCACCTGAAAGTACAGAGCATAGTTTAATGTTTCCATTGTGTATTTTATTTCCTTTCACTAATTTTTCCTTCATCTTCAGCTTGTGTGCATAAATGAAAATAAAGAAGAAAAAGCTCTGTTGGAGAATAAGGAATGTAGGACAGCACACATCATGAATTCAGATGACAAGCATATATTAATCTGTTGTCAGGACTTCCATCTGAAAAGCTTCCATTAGGATAGGAGAGACTTCAAAGGGAAAAGAAAGATTCTCACTTTGTTTAAAAGGCTCTGAATTTACAGTACTAAGGAAGAAAAACAAGCAAAACAAACCAACCACCCACGTCTCCTATTATGCAGTTGATAATCCTGGGATTCAGTTTAATCCTCTTGTTAAGTTGTCTGGCTTCTGTCTGCTCAATTTAAAGCTGTTCTTTCAAACTATGCTTTTCTAGGGTTTTGTTTTGGCCTCTGAAACAGTTACATGCATTTGTGAGTGAGGTTCACTGCAGCCCGGAAGCTCTCTCTCTGGTATGAGCAATTAATCATTGGTGAAATATAATCCTCTCTGAATTTGGGCATGTGCCAATAAGAAGGATATTATGATGGTATTTTTCTGGCACAATTGGATGGAGTTTGTAATATGGCTTCATCACTAATGCACATTCGATAATAATGTAGTCATTTTGCTGTTTATACAAAGGTTTTGAGGCCAGGGAGGCATTAAGATCATCCACTATCATCCCTAAATAACTGGAACAGTAAATTTTGTCCAATGGATTTTTCATCCAGTGTTAATACTTGTTTTTGAGCAATGATGTACTTTAAAGGTAACATACAGTTTTAAGATTCCTGTACTAAGGCAAATTCAGAGTTCTTTTTGATGTAGATATTTTGAAATCCACTTACACCTCTGTTTGCTATACTGAAGAGTTACTTCTGTGCACATTGTGTCTACAGGATTCATTATCACTGTCTGTAAAATTTGCTTAGCCTGTGCTCAGCTGGATGGGATCCAGTCCAGAATCCATGCAGGCACAGCAGTGAGTTCTCATGCTCTGTTAACAGAGCTGTACAGCTGGCTTGTACCAAACTCTGTGATAAAATGACTGCTTTATCAATGAGATCAATTGATCATAGACTTATATTCTCAAATTGTGCATTCATTACTCCTCAAGGAGTCATGTTTCTCTTCAGTCTGATAATTTGTCTGACCAGCAGGCTAATTGCTAAACTATGTGCTGTCTGTGTTATAACTTTCGTATTTTCATACGTTTTAAATCCTCTGATTCATTTGATGATTTATGCTGTAGTTAATTACCCCACTGTTTAAAGTGAATCTCTATTTTTACTTGAGCTGGATCTGTTGCCGTGTTCTGGACATTGAATCTTGTTTGGATTTTGTGCCTTACTAAAGACCTCTTTGGGTATCTTCTTCAGGAAGCGTAATACAGTTAATTAAGTCTAGTCTGTCTTTTTGAAATACCTCTCAAGAGCTGCTTTAAGATAGTTGTCTGCAAGGAGATCCTTGAGTTCTGATTTGAATTGATTTCCTCCTATTGTTTCAAGCTTCTGTTTGTTCTGATTCCCAATATTAACTCATCAAGTTGACCATGAGGATCCTTTCAGTCAATTCAGCTGTAGGCTACCCAGATCTGCAAGGACCTCAGTCCTGGTGCCTGTCTATTCTTGCTCAGCAGTCTCTGCCATCCAGACTACAGTGCAGACTTCTGCTCTCCATGTGTGCCTGAAATGGTGGTCCAGACTGTAGGCAGAACTTTGTGTCCCCAGAGTAATTACCTTCACAGCTAACTACCTGTGCTGTGACTTCAGAGTGCTCAGAGGTCATCTATAACAAGGGAAAAGCCTCTAGAGGACGTTTACCATCTGCATTTGTCGTAAAAGCAATGCTCTCCACTACAGGAGGTGATCATGGATCAGGGATGACAGCAAATGCAAACCATGATAACCCCTGTTTTTGTGGATCAAGGCAGGCTGTGCCAAGAGCATTCGATCATGTCAGTTTTGCAGTTTTTCGTTATATTTGCTCTATGATGACAAGAAATTGCAGAGAGGTACATCAGCAGACATAAAACTCAATGCATTGTGCTTTTCTGGCTTAGGGTATGTTTCTATGTGCTTGCAGTTTACAGTAGCTAGCTACAAGATCCAGCCGTTCTTCCAGCTCTCTGACACTAGAAGGTTTTTCACAGGTTCCCAGCATGCAAGAAATGAGCTTGTTTTCTAATAGTCAAATATAGCTAAAACCAGCTTACTTGCTAAAAATAGTGATAATTATACTGTAAAATATTATACCTTCAGGGATCTGGTTTTCCTTGTGAAGTGTGCTGTGAAGAATTTAATGTTCAGAGCTGTTAATCTTGAAAAATGTCCTTTCCATCTTCATGGACTTAGGAATACTTATTGTTCTCTTTAGTGACCTAAAAAATCAAGCAAAACACCACAATAGCAAAGAATTTTATGTATCATAAAGCCTAGATCCTGCGTGGAAACTGTTAAGCCAATGAGCATGTTTTCATGAGGGAAGACATTTGCTGCTGGCTTTCTATAATTTTGGGCTTTCATTGGGATAAAAGTAACAATTGTAAAAGAATTGGGACATTCAAACCTTTTCACATTGCTTCAGAACCTATTATGAGATTGGCACTTGACTTCTGAAGACTTCAGTTTAGCAGCTTATGGTCATTGACTTATTAATTACTTTCTGATTTTGAAGGGCTAGAGGGAAGTGAGCCCTACCTTAAATTACCAGAAGTACAATGCTTCTGATTGAAGCAATTTGTCTGACTGATCCACGTACTGCTTTTGAGATTGCCCCACATCTTTCTATATTTACAAAACATAAAAACCACAAGATGCCTGTAACATTTGTGGTGAGCTGTGTTACTTCCCATACAAGATTTTGCCTTCAAACATCTATAGCTTTTCAGGCTTAATTTCTAGTGAAGAGGAGGTCTTGAGTGCCACTCACCAAATGAGTGCTCCCTCAGTTCTAGAAGGTGAATTTTGAGACAATTCTATGTCAACAAAATCTCTCTGATTTGGAGACAAATGTTACACTACATATTCTGCGTCAGTGGGGGCTTATCTCAAGGGAGGATTTAGATGCCAGCTGTCCTCGGTGCTACAGTTAAAATCCATTTCAGCTACTACCCTGGGATGCATTATCAGTGGCCACTTCTTGCGTGTAATCCTGCATGTGAGAAGATGAGTTCTGTGTGCATCTCAGATCCTCTATGGATTTATTTTTGTTGTTGTTCCTTCTACTTTTCTACTTGATCATGGAAAATTAATGCTTGCAGAAGGTCGTATCACTCTTTTATACTGTCTAGGACTAAATCTTAAGACAGGTGCTTTAGTGCTAGGGTGGAGAACTTATGAATGTTCTATAGGAGCCATGGGTTTCTAAAAGAATTCTTGCATATTTAGGTCTTATAATTCAGAAATACAGATCTTGGCATGGTTTAGTTAGTGCATATTGGTAAGTCAGTATAGGTCGTGACAGACAATGTGGGAGCTGTATTTTTATTTAAATAGTTGCAATGTTTACAGCAAGCGATCAAGTTCTGGAGCTGATATGTCAGATCGTCTTCCAAGCAGAAATGCTCTTTTTTCAGAAGCTCCTCATAATGCTGATATTAAGCATTTTATTCATTCTTGTTACTGAGAGGCAGCTGCTGAGGAGTCCCAGCTGCAGTCTGGAACAGTTCTGGTGTAAGCTTGTGAGTTGTGTGAATAACTACTTTCCCTTGTCTGCAGCAGTAAGCAGCAAAACAGGCAACTGCAGAAGACATTGTAGGAGACTTGCATCTTTTGTCTTCTGAGTGGAAAGATTCCCTAAGTTACCCTAGATCAGTTCAGAGGAGACCTGATCCAGATCTGCTTGATGTTGTATTAGGGGGGAAAGCTGCTTTTTTTAGCATTGTATCTGCAGCACCATTTATTTTATTCATAGTAAGATTATTTGGCAGGGCTTTCTTGTTTTGGGGTTTTTTGTTTGTTGGGGATATTTTTGGGTTTTTGTGGAGTTTTTGTTTTGTTTTGTTTTTGTTGTGATTTTTTTGGTTTTTGCAAAGCCAAAACAGGAAGCTTAGGCAAAAAAACAAACCAACAGCCATGCAGTAGATATCTACATAAGATTAAAGCTGTTCATTCATCAGTCAAAGTCTGGATTTGCGATGGGGAAGGACTGAGGAAATTCTGTAGCTGTAGGAACTGTAAGAATTTTGTTTGGATTACCTCATAATGGTGCCCAACTCAAGACTGAATGTGAAAAATGAGGACTGATAAACAGGATTAACAGTATAATCACTATTACATAATCCCTGATTTTATATTTTATTTTTTTTTAGGTAAGATGTATCATGTCCTTCCTCTTCAGTGACATTAGTAAATATGGAAACATAATTGGTTTATGTTAGTGTCCTACAATACAGCATATTTGGTTGACCTAAATTCCACCTAGTTCTCCATGCTTGGAATTTATTAGCTAGTTCTAGACTGTGTTTCTTCCTGTTGAACTGCTTACACGTATGGCTCGTAATCAAGGAAGACTAAAGGACTTGAATTTGCCCAGGATTCTTAAGCCCTTGCAGTAATTCCTAATGCAGCTTGAGAACTAATGGGAGCTTTAAAATACAGAAATACATTATTTTATAATAGAGTTGTGTGATAATTCTTTATCCAGACTTTGTAATGCTTTACACCGTAATCATCCATTTTTTCATTTGATAATTTGAAATATGTATTGTTAAAACTGGATTGATTTTTAAAATGTGCAAAAATAATATGCTTTATATATAGGCTAAAGCCAGAAACACTTGAAGATGATCTTGATAAATATGCTGCAAGTGTCATGAAAATGAAGAAAGAAAAGGTTAATCTCAAAGAATTTTCAGCCTACTTGGAATTTCCAGTTTCTCAGACACTAGAAAGTATGTTTGCCCTTTTTGATGAGGTAAGAAGCAACATTAAGTTTAAAAACTTTACTACCAAAACTGCGTTTGGGTAAACTCCACTTTAGCCTATTTCTGTTTCAATTGAATTTCCTGAGGTCTGATTTCTGAGCATTTCACCTTAAAATTTGCTTACTGCACTGCCCTTTCAGAGAGGTAAAGGCACCTATCATCAGCTAAATAAAGCATTCCCTCAGTTAGTGCGTAAAAGGAATATTAGCTGGACAAAAACTATATTTTTTTCTAGATGCAAAATATGAAGAGGAAGAAAGGCAGGGTCAGGCTAGACCTTTGCTGCTACTTATTGCAGCTGAATACAGTCTCTGTTAGCTGATACTTCATTTACCTTGTAAATAAATTACTTGTTCTTCTACGAGCCTGAAACCTGAAGGATCTTGGCAAATGAGCCAGTTTTTCATTCCACTGGCAATCAGTCAGAATGGGGAAATGACAATTATCTTTGTCTGAATGAGGTGCTGTCTGGACCAGAGGCTGGATATATCCACAGTGTTCTCTTTTGGAGCAGATGTCATGTATTCAGAGCTTAAATTAGGGTGCACTGTCCTCTGGTTCTCTGGTTTTAATTTCAGCCCAGTGATTCAGATGGTTTAATGGAAAAATCTTAAATAGGCGAGTGAAGGGTGACAGTAGCAGCACTGTCTTCCAAGAGTATTTAAACTGTGACTTTTGACTGAGACTGTGAAAAGAATCTGCAGAGGTTTCACCCAGGTTCTTGTCCTCATGTGATTTCGTTTCAATGAGATTGTTTTTTTTGGTCATAGTACATGGAACAATCTTTCTGAATATTCTGCATTTTTAGCAACTGTTAGTTATTTATGAAAACTCTCAGACAAACTGCACTATTTTGAGAGGAGGTTTTCCTTCACAGAAGGAAGATGGTGTAATTGACATTCGGGAATTTGTCATTGCTCTGTCAGTTGTCTGTAAGCCATCCAAAACTCTGGAAACAATTCAGTTGGCATTTCAGGTAAGCTGCATTTTCTTGCTCTGTGTAGTTTACTTATTTTTAGAAATTAATACTGGCATTAGACTCAATAGAATTTTCCACATTTCCTTTTAATACTTAATTATGTTTTGAAAAAATATTAATAGAAGGTTAGATTAAGAGGGAATGCATTGCAAGTGTAAGTTTTGTAAAATTATTTGCTGTTTGAAATTGTTCTTTGTAGAAATCTGGTAGAATCCTTTTTAGCAAATTAAGTCTCAAACATCAAGTCCTTTGTATTGATGCCTCTAAACAGTCTGAGTTTTATAATGTTTCAATCAAATCTAATTTTTCAAATGAATAAAGTATTTTTTTTAATTTCCTGCATGTTAATAGAGATTATTTTTTATCTCCTTTTTTCTTGTTAAAATTTTCTTCCTTCTTAGTTTTACCATGTATGTGTGGTGGCCCTGCAGTCTTTGTCCAGACTTGATGCTTCCCAGAAGTGCTCCTGATCTTGCTCTAGCCTCAGTGGTTTGTTGTAGCATCACTATAGATTGTTAATGCAAGCTTTTTGGGGAAAGTGACAGCAGCAATGCTTAACCAGTGGATTTCTGACACCTTGATTTATGACTTTTCAATTAATTTCTTTAATATTCCTGTATCAACATGTGAACTCTGCTGCATCCTGCATCATCTTTTCCCTTTGCCTTGAATTCACATGGTCTTCAATGTTACTGAAACTGAGAAGTGCTAAGTCTTGATGCTGTCTTCACTATTGAATGCATGGAGCTCAGAGCATTCAGTTGCATGGTGCTACATTGCAGCCTTATTTTCTTTGTAGTTGTATTCAGGTTCTTCAGCATGACGACTTTAACTTGTTAAAATGTTTTGCTGAAGAAATGAGGCTCCTGTGAATGCTTAGTGTTCACATGTATCATTCTTACTCTTTGGCCAGAATCCAATACATTTGGCAAAGGAGGAAGGAGTGAAAATATTTAGTTCCTAGAAGTATTGTGGGAAACCTGCCATTAGTAGCTGCTGTTATTTATTGCTGCTTCTGAGGGAAAAGCAGAAAGAAAGGTCTCCTGACTCAGTCCGTTTCAGCTATAAAATAGCTAAGAAAATAGTCAGGTGCTGTTTGGTCAGCTCTGTCTTCATACTAAAATGAACAAATTTGAAGTAAATGTAAAGGGGCTTTGGGAATTTTTTTTTAAATTTAGCTGTCGTGTTTCATAACGTGCAATAGAATTTTGTCATTTGAGAGGAAAAAGGCTCAGACTAGATGTTTATTTTCTTTCTGCAAGCACTTGAAGTTAATTAAACTGTTTCTTAGGAGAATTTATGCTCTTCAATATCTGCTTCACTCTCCAACTCATAATACATAATTTTGAGTCACTTTATTAATTGCAAAATATAAAGTTAGCTCAAAAAGTTCAAAGAAGCTTTATGCATGTATTAAGAAGGGGAAGTACTCAGTGAGGTGAAGCAGGTTTGCTCCTTTTATCCTGCTAGTCTTAATTGGAAGGATTAAGAAAAGTCTCAAGCTGAGGAAATTTTGCTTATTGTAGGATTTAAAAAAATCCTTTTTTTAATCCTTTCCTACCTCTTGTCCTGACTTCACATACAGTAAGATATTCACACAGCTTACCTAGAGCCAGTGAAGGACCTAGCTAGTGCATGAGTGTATGTCCTCTGCCATGTGCTACTTCCTTCAGGAAAACATTTCACATTTCGCATTGCAACATTTCACATAACTGCAAGTTTTTAAACTTGCTTAGACCTGACTGAAGAACTTGAAAAATAGGATCATTATATGGAGTTGATAGGAAACTGGGGGAGTGGGAGATACATGTGAAGGCTGTGCCCTTCAGTGAGACCTCCATAGGCTGGAGAGTTGTGTGAAGAGAAACCCAATGAGGTTCAGCAAGGGCCAGTACAGGGTCCTACACCTGGGAAGGAAAAACCCCAAATCCCAGCACAGGCTGGGGTCAGACAGTCTGGAGAGCAGCTCTGTGAAGAAGGACCTGGAGTCTTGGTGGATGACAAGTTGACAATGAGCCAGCAGTGCCCTGGTGGCCAGGAGGGCCAGTGGGATCCTGGGGTGCTTTGGGCAGAGTGTGGCCAGCAGGTGGAGGGAGGTGATCCTGCCCCTCTGCTCAGCCCTAGTGAGGCCACATCTGGGGTGCTGTGCCCAGCTCTGGGCTCCTCAGCACAAGGAAGACAAGGAGGAGCTGGAGAGGGTCCAGTGGAGGCCACAAAGATTATTTGGGGTCTGGAGCATCTCTTCAGTGAGGAGAGACTGAGGCAGCTGGGAATGTTTAGTCTGAACAAGAGAAGACTGAGAAGGGATCTCATTAATGCCTCATACCTCAAAGGTGGGTGCCCAATGACAGAATGAGGACCAGTGGCCATAAACTAAATTACAAGAAGTTCCACCTCAAGATGAAGAAGAACTTCATTATGCTGAGGGTGGCAGAGCACTGGAACAGACTTCCTAAGGAGGTTGCGGAGTCATCCTTTGTGGAGACATTCCAAACACACCTGGATGCACTCCTGTGTAGTTGGCTCTAGGTGTACTCTCTCTACTTCTTGGCAGGGGATTTGGACTAAGAGCAGCAATCTGGCTTAAGTGCTACACATTCCTTTCCAAACTGCTAAAGAAACTAAAGGCTGTTGTAAATCTTGTCAATATTTATGGTGTTTATATTGACCACCCATTACCTCACTACTTTTTCTGTGGAAACACAGCAGGTTTTGTTAAAGAAATATTCTTTGCCCTATTCCTGTGAAACAGCGTGCAAGTTAGGTGCCGGGGCAAAAAGCAAGATTCCTGATTTGAGCATATATTTACTTCCATGGAACTTCAATATTTTTATTCTGCTGAGGTGTGCTGTCTGTGGCAACAGCTTCTGCTTATGTGAAAAATACATACTTATGCCTGTTTTGTTCAATCTCATCAGTTCCCACCTTCTCAGTGATGTAGAGAAATTAGAAGGATGTTTCCAAAACAGCACTTTTTACACATTTTGTTTTTTTGATATTTTCAGTGTTGTCATGCTTGAAAAGGAGACAGAAATGTTTCAAAAACTCTCTTCTCTCACTTTACATTGTACAGGCAAATTGAGTTATTTTCAGGAACCTTAATGAAGCTGCATTTGATACAGATGTTTTGAAGTATTCAGGTCCATTTCTGAGTAAAACACTGTACATATGCAAAGATGGAATGAGACTATGAGCAGTTATCAACCTGTCAGTAGTAAAGCTACCTCGTTCTGTAAGGTCACTCTTTAGTATGTAAGATTATGCAGAAGATTGTTTTCTAGAATAAATTCTTGTGGAAAATTATATGACCATCACTGGTGTATGGTTTAGGATTCTCCTGATTAATACTGTTTAGATACAGGTGTTTTATGCAAGCTGGCTTTTGGATTTTGGTCAAAGGAATCTTGAGTTCTACACCTGACCAAGTGGTATCTGATTTAGGCTGACCTAAATATATCTCCCAATATCACAGACTGTCTTGAAGTTTAGACATGTAGCTCAATGGGACTGAATATTATTCTCAGTTATACATTTGCAAAACATGTTAATGTTTGACAGTGTTGTCACTGAATATCACAGTAATTGCAGTGGTTAGGCATGTAAATGTAGGACTTTTTTGTGATTATAGCCAGCTTTACTTTCTAAGCATACGCAGGTGAACTGATGATGATATTTTTTTATCCAGACAAATCTGGAATCCTCAATATATCTCATCAGTCTGAGAATGACTAGAATTTCTAATATCAAGTTTTTATTTTGCTTTACTTCAAAGTAGTGCTGTTTATAGGAGTTGGCATTCAGCTTTGCAATGATTTATCTTGTTGTCTTGATCCATAGCTGTACCAGTCAGAAGGAGGAACTGTAACAGAAGAGGATTTAGCTTGTATTCTGAAGACTGCCATGGGTGTGTCACAAATTGATGTTACGCATCTTTTCAGAGCTGTAGATGAAGAAGAAAAAGGAAAGATTACATATGGTAAGTATTTTGACTGCATCTGAATTGTCACAAAATGCCAGTTGCCTGCACTCATGTTAACAAACAAAGCAGTTCCATTTTTATTAAACTTTACCTTTTTTAGTTGGCTTTGTGACTTCAATACTGATACCAACATTGTAAACCAAGTAAATTTACATTTTAAAAAATGGGTTTCACCTTTGGTATCAAATGGCATGTTTGCATGTTTTCAGTTTGCCCTTCCACATCAAGTCACATAATATGAGAATTAGCTCGTTCAGCATATTCTGTTCTGTGACATCCATGTACGTGGATGTGTGTTTTTAAAACAAGACCGAGCTAAAGCAGCTTTCTTTGTCTCTTGTGTCTGGGAGCAGGAAATGAGGGGTTAAGCAGACTGCCTTTCTGTAGTCTGTAATGTAGGTGGAAAGGAGGCGAGAAAATTGCATTTGCAAAATTGAGACTGAGGTGAATAGATTCTGCTGAGAGTCAGAGTATTTACATGTTACTTCAGATTCTTTGTTTTATGCAGTAAGTTTCCAAATTTGGTTGTATCATTTGAGTATGAATTGTTGATAGCCAACATACTTAGTATCTCCAGGAGAGTTCTAATTTTCCCTCAGGATAATCACTATATATTTAATTTGTAAAAATCTTACCAACTAATACATCAGTGTTAGTAAATCATAGTTCCTACAATAGTAATTCCTCTGTTTTAGTCATACAATATGTATGTAAAGCTTCAAATACACAAATACTTTAGAGTTACTGAAATCAGTATCATTGCCACTGTTGTTTTTTCCTGACTGCTATCTTCTCTCCTTGCTTCCTGCTATACTACCCCTTTCCTTTCTGTGCCTCTCATCTGTCACATCCCAGCATTCCCACATCCATCCAGTCTATTGCTTTTTCCTGCCTATCACTGTTGCTTTTCCAACTCATAATATGTAGTGAAGTGACTCAGCTCTTCCCCCCACCTCCCAATTAGCAGCTTGAAAAATACCAGCACATATCTTAAGCTGGTAAGCATAGCAGAATTTTAATTTTGGCACCTTCATTGTTTAAGAATAGCTAAATTTGTAGTCATGTCCAAGTGAACTCAGACCAGGTCATGTGAGTTACCAAAGAATTCATATTTTAATATTCATCTTTAATAGTTTTATTTAATCTGCATTTTTTCCCTAAGTGGTCATTGTATGTTCCCATCACAAGAAAATCTGGACCATCGAGCCACAGCAGTGGCCACTGCAGTGCTTGGCTCTCATTTTCACTATTTTATGTCCTGTAGTCAAGAACAGTTTTTTGAGATGCAACACAAAGTAGGTTGTAGGATGGTGTTCACACAATTTTTTTGAAACTTTTCTTATGCTTTTTCTGAGAGAAGTGCTCATTTTATAACAGAAACATGTCATTTAAATATATCTGAAGATTTAATAGTAGGAGTAAATATCCAATTTATTAGATTAGAGAATTAGAAGTTGCAAATAAATTTCTGGTATGGCATTTCTATCGTAAGTTCCTGCCATAAACATTCAACCTCTTGCCTTTCCTGAGAATGTATGGAACTTCACACATGCTCAACTTGTTGCACTTAGTTCCTAGAAAGGAGAGATGAAAAAACTTGCGGACCACCTGGGTCTGAAGATACAGTCCAGACGACTTCTGAGAAATCAAAACATTGTGTCTGGTGGAACTAATGTTACTTTAGATACACATAGCAGAGGTCTACTGACAATCTCCTTTCTAGGGTGTTGGAATTTAAAGCAGGAATATTAAGTTGAGTCTTACTTGTAAGAAAAAAAGACAAAATACCTAAGGCATCAAACCTGAATTGCTGCACTCACGGCAGAGTCCTTAAAGCCACAGATCTCATCCCAAAGGAAGAGCTCAGGTTGCAGGTAAACAGAATAATCAAGAGCAAAATCAAGATTGTGCAACTAGATTGGTAATTGTGAATCTGAGTTATTGGAAATCTGGATTTTTGTTGCATGGTTGCCAAAGATCAGTGCTCTTAAGCAGTGTGCAGTTGGCTTAGTTATTCTGATGTACTTTGATTGCAAAGCGTATTCTTTTAGTCTAATATAGATAGAGGCAAGGTTGATCAGTCTTAAGACATGCTTGTAGAGAGTTTAAATAGGTTCTCTAGGAGGGCATGTCAAATTCTAGGAAACTCTGCACCAGCTCTTGATTGAATTGTCTGTGAAAGTGTTCTGAAGACTGCCTGGCTTGCTGTAGCCAGAAAAAAATGGCAGAATTGGCCATAATCACAGTATCTCTATAGATGAAGAATCGGGAATGGAAGAATTATTTGGTTAAAATAATTATATATTAACCACAGGATTATCCTATGATTTAGCTTAGTGGAAACGAAAACTAGGGAAGATTAATGAACACAGAGCTTCCAGGAGGAGCATCAAGTAGTTAGGAGGGTATTTCAAGGGTATGGGAAACACTTCTTGAAGTAGTACATATGCATACATAGTGTGAAGATGTAGATGTGAGTCTTAACTCCACTTTGGGTTCTTTCTTTCTTTATGTCTCTTTGTTTTTGGTGGAGGTGAGAAGTCACCTTCTTCCCCAGGTTGATGACTGAGGTGATCTTTTCCTTCAGTCTAATGCTTCACAGTTGCCTTTAATTTGAACTCCAAGATGAGACATGTGATTAGAAGTTATGCTGGAACAGTTGGTTCTTTCTACATCACCTTGTTTCACATTTCTGATAAGGCAAATGGGATTCCAAGCACTTTTCATTGCACTCTGCTGAGTACAGCTTCAATAAATATTCTTAATACTATCAGGACTTATTTCAGCAGGACTCAAAATGTCTGCCTACTGAGATCTATCCGAAAGACTACTCTGTTCAATTTGGATTCTCCTTTCCTCATGAAGATCATATCATTTATATGATCCATCAGCCTGTTGTACATAGTTTTTCAACATAGATGGTAATGTTTGTTTTCATGACCTAAACTTCATCAACTTTTGTTGGAAGTTATAGGTCCAGAATGCTCTAGATCTATATAAACTGTGGATAGAGGATACCCCCATTTTTGAGTGGAAGGATGAAGTTATGTTTATTGCCTTTTCCTTGCCTATCCCTTTGCAACAGCTCAGAGGTAGGGTTGCCCTACAACTTCAGTGCCCCTGTAAGCCATATGGCATTCCCTTGCCTTTTGCAGTATTGAAAAATTGTCATCTCAAAGAGTGGCAGAAAGGGGAAAGCTGCAGTGTTTCCCTTCTTCCATACCTGCCCATTTGTAGGAGGCACTCCTTTGAAAGACTTCTTCAGGTGTCATCTGCTATGCTATCCGGGAATTCACATCATCATCTGATCATGAGCTCTTCTGGGATAGCACAGTGAATTTGAGTGGGAGGTGTGTGATACACTGTAGGTGCCTGAATTAGTGAAAACATTCACATCCAGATTTTTCTAGTGTCAGTTTACAGTATAAGAATAGTTTCTTGTTGCTTGGATCCTGTATGGTATCTTGTGTTCAAATCCTGAATAAAGTTATATGGGGCAAATTGAGACAAAGTTTGTGTCTGAGTTTCAACACAGAATGTTACTTCTTGATGTTAAGGCTTCCTCACTCCCACAATAATTGATCTGGCTTTTCTTATTATCCTGTTGTTATCCAACATTAAAATCAGGAATTTTTTCCTGTGTTATAAATTATCTCCTCAGTATTATTCTTTAAAATATTGAGACTTCTAAAATGCTGAAATCTTTCTTGAAAGCAGAAGGCAGTCATGACGGTGCTAGGTTGAAGCAAACTGAGTGCAAAGCGTTAAAGGGCATGTTTGCAAAAGAGTTTTAAGAATTTAAGAAATGACTATTCTTGATGTTCAGAGATCTTCAGCTGGAGGGCTTCTGTACTTCCCTAATGAATAATGAAATGCTGTGTCAGGGTGTGTGGTGCTCATCATGCATTTTAATACAAATCTGAGCCTGTTTACCCCTTCATACAGCTTAGCTCTGGCCTGAAGTGTTTTCAGAGGGCTTAGATAACTCTTTGCAGCATCTCAGCTCTGCGGATGTGGAAAACTTATGCTGAAAAGCTAAAACAAGCACTGGGGATAGCATTATGTTAACTGCTGCTATTTTTCTCCAAAGAAATCATGTGATTATATATGTGTAAGTATTCAAATTTAGCATCCTTCTGTTTCAAAGAGCTGATTCTGTGCAACAATTTTTTTTTTAGATGACTTCTACACATTTGCTGTGTTGCACCCACACTTTGCAGAAGAATATCTCTATGCTGATCAGATGGGAGCTGAGAGCGGCTTGGAGACTTCATCTCTTTCTGCTCCTAATGGTATCTGTACTGACTTCAGCCCTGACAGCAGTGGAGATCGAAGGAAGCCCTTGCAGAAGAAACTGAATTAACACTACAACTGTTACCTTCCTCTCCTGGTGAGAGGATGTATTTTCTTGGGATTTTCATAAGTCACTCCAATTATACAGCAAATACCAGTTTTGTGTGTGAAAGTTCTACCTGAATACCATCTTTAATCATATGTGGTATATTTAACAACATGTTCCAGGTTACTTTGGGAAAGGTGGTTTGTTTTGGTTTTTTTTTGTGGTTTTTTTGTTTGTTTGTTTTTGTTTTTTGTTTTTTATTTTTTTTGGAAAGGTCTTTGAAAGGCAAAAATGTGAATGTGCTTCATTATTAATGTTCATATTTAAAACGAAGCGGCACAACTTATTTATATTCCATTGGCTAGTTCCATGTACAAAGTGTCGCACAAACTGTGCATGTATAAAGAAACTGTAGCTACTATGGTGTAAAGTGCACTTTGGTGATTAGTGTTTTCCCTAGTTTGGGGATGTTAATTTGGGGCCAAACTTTGCTGTCCATATCTAATAGTCAGTCTTGTTGATTTTGGTGGGATTATTCTCTTGAGCAAAGCAAGCATACTTTGGCCCTTTGTTTTGGTTTCAGTGAACAGTTTGGAAACAGTAATACAAAAACTTGCTAAGGATTACTTTTTATTTTTATTGCTGAATGACAAAGTTGTTTCTCTTTCCATGGTAGAATGAAAAGGAAAGGCTCCTTATCTCTCACCCCAACACTTTTCTACTGTAATCTTCCGGATGCAATTAAACATGAATTCTTTCCAAACTGACATGCCACATACTGTTTGAAAATACAAAACTGAACTGTTTGTGCTTTTCTCTTATGACCAATTCAAATCATGTCCACACAACATTTTATGGGAGATGTTTACAGAGCTATATTTGATTTAGATTTATCAGGAATCACAGGTTTCTTTTGTAGCAAGCTGTACGGGTAACATAGCATGGAATACATCATGAAACTTTGGAGTATCAGCACAAGTTGGAAAAGTTGCAGTCATTTCAGAGGCCAAGCCAGCAACAAGTTGCAGGCCATCATGGAGAAGTGCTAGTTAAATATCTATAGCAACATTATATGTGCTTCATAGAACATATAGAATAGTTAAAACTGTTAAAAAAATCCACCGCATTTATATTTGTAAGACTTATGGTTCCTTTTGTAAAGCCAGATGCCTTAACTGGATGCTACTGGAGGGCTCAGAGAAAAATCTATACTATTATAAAGCCCAGAGATTCATTGATTAGGAAATGTGACAAAAGCCTCAAAGAGTAAGAAAGATGACTCTTACAAAATAACTGTGATGGCAACTCTGCTTCCAAACAAAAAAAAAAAAATCTTTTGAGTAATTTTTGACTAGTTTTGTAGGGTTTTGTGCGTGGAAAACTATTGAGATTTGAGTCTTCCACAAAGGAATTTAAAACTAGATTTGAAAGGGAAGAATTTTAGCAAAAGACATCTGTTTGTACCAAGTGCTTTTATAACTATTTTTTAAATAGTAGGAGGTGTTTTAAAGCTCATTAGGTTATTGGAATGTGTCCTTAGAAATCCCAAACTATATGTGGCAGGTCTCCAAACTGGAACTGGCTTTAATAAAGAGGGTAGGAGGAAAAACTATAAGAAAAGATCCTTTATGGGGGTATGTGGAGGTAATTAAATTTTTGGTTTATCTAGGTAACAAAAGCCAAGCTTACAGGGCAGCAGCAGACTGGCTGGCAAGATCTGAATTAAAACTGATCATGAAAAATAGGATAAATTGATTAAAAAAATAAGGCATATGAGAAACTACACTTAAATAAGAACAGTCAGATACAAAGAGGGGGGAGTGAGTATTACTGTGCTATATCTTGAGGCAGGGATAGCACAGAATATGTCAAACTGAACACTGTTAACTCTTCGCTGCAGAAAAGTTCCTCATGATGGAGGGATGCATGAGCATGTGGTCTGTGAGAAGCAGAGTGGTATTTCTGTGTTAGTAAGATGTGATAAGGTCTTACCTGAGGTACCTGTTCCTATTGGGGCACCTGAGAAAGATGGGGTGTAACTGAATAAAGTCTGGAGGACAGAAAGTACTCAAAAAGAGATCAATAGTATCCTTTAATCTAAAGAAGAGGAGACTGAAGGAAGATGTGAACAGTCTTTAAATATGGAAAAAGTTGCTATAGAGAAAAAAAGGACACTTCTCCACAAGGATGCTAGATGCTGGCTATTAATTGAAAAGGCAAGTTAAGCATTAGGAAAAGTCTCTTACAATACACCTTGTTAAGCGAAGGAGAAGAGTTATTTCAGGTGCAGTGAACAGCCTGCCTTCCTTCACTGGAGTTTCTGAAAACAGAGAAGACAGACAGCTCCAATAGAGACAATTGGTTTTGTTGATCATGCCCCAAGGTTACAGGGAGATGTCTCTGAGGTCTGTAATTATGCAGTATGTAAGGGAAGGCAGGTGTAGTCTGGACATACTCTATCTCTACAAGACAAGGGCATGTGGCTCAAGCTGGCTATATAAGATAGTTATATCTTGCTTTGGTTATGAGCTTGGGAATTCAAGAATTTCAGAATGCAAGGAAGGACAGAGAGTTCCCCAACACCTGCCTGAAAAGAAGAAACAGGTAAGCTTAGAATCCCATGGACAACTCTGAAGTGAGAGAAGCTCCAAAGGAAGAGATACATTGACCACATCTGTGAAAGAGCAAAGAAAGCTGATTGAAGCTGCCTGAGAATGATTGTGTCTAATTTGCATGTGTGCTGTGAGTAACTTGGGGGGTTCTGTCTTATAAAAGCCCATAAGTTCATTGACTTCTTTTTTCTATTTTTATTTGTGAGGTGTTTTGTAACTGTGATGAGTGTAATAACTGTACTTGTGTACATCTAAGCTGTACAGAGTGTATTGAAGGGTGCTGCAGCCTCTAGTAGGGCTTTAGAGGCTGGTCCCTTAAACAGGCACCAGTCACACTGTGGGGTGAAGAGGTGCTGAAAGTCCTGTGCACGAGTGAGCTCAGTCCAGAGCTGCTGCTGGAGAGGCCAGTGACCAACACAAGTCACAAGCAAGTACTCTTGGTGGATCAAAACTCATTTAAAAACTGGTGGATTAAATCATTAAAAAATAAAAAAAGGCATAAGACAAAACAACAGATTCTGGAAGGAAATATGATTCTCCCTCTTTTGAGAAATTACTAAATGAGATAAAGACATAATAGGAAGAATGGTAGGATGAAGGATCAGGCTGCATGGAAACATTGTTAGATCACACATCATGTCACAAAAGCTGAGATTAATTAATATAATTCCATTAATTTTAGCATTTGTAGTATATAATACTAGACTGCCTTGTAGTGAGAGAGAAGCCACATTACCACAGGGTGGTGACCTCAGGCTCCTGAGGGCCGAGGCCTGGAACATACTGCATGACTGCAGCAGTGCTCATTAAAACTCATCCATCAAACCCCAGCTGCAGGAGTGTTTCAGTAGATCCCGATGAAAAGCTTTTCTAGAGGCATCTGACTGTGGATCAGCTGCATTGTGACAGTCAAGTTTCAGTGACTTGATGCAAAGTTAGAGTAGAAGTGAAAACTTCCCTCTTCACCAAACAATGACATGTGCATGCGTCCAAGTAAAATATTACTGATTCTATAGGCAGATTGTTATATTTTAACAGGGTAGTATTAACACCCCCTAAATTTACACGGAGACATATGCAGAAATTACTTTGGTTCTTTGCAACTATTTTAACTTAAATTATCCTTACACAAAAACTGCAGGGGTGTGACATTTCTGATGAGCATTTTTGTACTCTTACATAACACTGCCATCCCTTGCCAGTAGAATTCTTGCATCAACCTGAATTTTTACATATTGTATGAGATACCCAGCCAAGGCTGCTTCTCTTCTGCTGGGTATCTCTTCTCATATGCCTAACAAGTATTTAAAGTTACCCAGAAAACCACAAAATCCAAAATATCTGAAGTTTTGGGGGGTTGATTTGGTTTTTTGTTGTTTCATTTACACTTTTTCAACCATAATGAAACCCCACTAAAACCAAACAAATACTCAGTAGGTGCAAAGCGTGTTTAAACCACTGTCTCCAAAACAGTATGGCAAGTGTTATTACAGATTTTTGGGGGAGTTTTTTGCTGTAGCAGATAAATTTCAAATGCTTCATAGGAAATTTATAGGCCTTATAGAGAAACTAGGCTGTACACTCAGTTTTATATTAATTAATTACACTATATATTTTGATGTGTTTATTGTAGCTAGAATGATCTGGGTGTGATAAATAGCAAGCAGATGTGTGTGTGTGTTTGCTAATCCCATTTTCAAGGTATAAATCCTTAGGTCACAGGGGTTGAAAAGGACACGTGTGCAGTAGGGAAGTGATGCAACCTCTTTAGTGACACAGCTGCCAGAAGTAAACAGCTAAGTGTCACACAGAGCTCTTTATTAATATCTTCATGCAAGCTGAATACCTTTGTTAGCTAATTAAAGCATTGGGGTGGTTGGAGTATTTTTGTATTCATAAAATGCAGTAAACATTTTCCTGGAAAAGTCATTATTGCACTTTAACATCTGATAAATTCTTAAAGCAGGTGTGATTTTATTTATTTATGAGTTCCCTGATAAGTTTGTCTTTAGGCATTAAATTATTCTTCCTACTTTTATATTACCATGTGGTAACTACAGCTTCTGGTATTAACTGTTTTAGTCACCTGCTCTCTGCTCCTTCAAAAATAGCATTCTCATTAAAGGACAAATAAAAAAGAATAAATAAAAACAAAACCTGCCCTGGCTAAAAAAAATACTAATTGCAGAACTCTAGTAGCATATGCTGTAGATCCTGTGATCTCAGAAAAAGAAAACCTGTAAGCACAGCTTTGCGTGCGCTACAGGACTAAACTAGGCTGGAGAAAAAAACAAAATTCTCATTAAACGTTCTGACCAACTAAGTTCAGTTTTTCTTTAGGTCAGAGTGTGGGTCATAAGACTTTGTGAAATGTTGCATTTTACTTAATGTGAAGCCTCTGTTTCTTTTCTCTAGCAGAGCTTTCATAAGTGCTCTAGAAATAGGAAATGACGAATATGCTGGCCAAGAGTTCTACATTAGCAAAACTCAAATCTCGCTCCTAAAGCCATATTGAGGCACGGAAGTTCCCTGTGAACCAGACACTTCAAAGAGTTTGCTACTTTTTAGGTATCTGAGCTTCAGCTGATTAGGAAAATTTAAATTAACAAATTATTCTGAATACATCATTACCTAAAAAAAGGAAGAATACAAAATGGAAAGTAGGAGTTATCATCAATGTTGTTGATAATTAATTACTAATTAATTAAATTATTAATTGATCAGCAAAACTGCAAGATCTGTTTCACACATGAGCAGAAAGGCTGACGTGTTCATTCAGGTAATTTTGCTGTCCTGGCTAGGTAAAATTTAAGCTGGGTGGTCTTTGCTCAGAAGGCGATTTCTTGAAAGTACTGCAGCATCTTGAAGGTACTGCAACATCCCAGTAATGTCTTGGTCACTGGCAGTGTAGACAGTGAGATTTCATCTTCTCACCCTGCCTTTTTTCTTTGAATTATGGAGAAAAGTATTCAAAACATGACAGGAACCCTAAGATCTTACAGGTAAAAGCCCTCTAGCACACCTCAGAGGCACAAAGGTGATCATTCTGTGGAATAGCTATGGTGGTGAACTGGGTATACAATGCTGGTCCATACCTTGTGGTCAAACCTTGTATAAATGGTAATACTGAGGTAAAACTACAAAGGGAACATAGCAGCAAACAGGACATTCTTTAGATGTGTTTGGACTTGGGTCTGTGAGTATTTCCTGCATCTCATAGTGCTCAAGTCAAAACAGTTTCTTTCTCTAGGAAACATTCCAGGTTTCTTTAAAGATAATAAAGACTTTGACTTCTTCAAGTGGAAGAGTGATTTGTTATGTAAAAAGCAGTTTCTTTTTCCCCAGATGGTGTGATGTGCTTTATCATGTATAATGTGATTAAACTGATGGGGGTGATACCAAGAGACCAGAGGATATAAGAGGCTTATAAAATAGAGGGTTTATGTTTCTGTGAGATATGCTGAGACATTTCTACACACTGGTTGACACTGCCTAGATTGTCTTGCAAGTTTATTATCCAAAATCAGTTTACTAGTTGTGTGGTGGCAGTGGCTGTTTATTCTACTTTCCTTAGCAGGGTAGCAGAGCAGAGTACTCCTTTGCAAGCCAGCTTTGGGGTATAGATGTATTTAGAGTTTTCAAATGATCAGTGTCTGGGAACAGAAACAGTAGAATCACCGTAGCACTGATTGCACCTCAGTAAGTTATTCCTGTTACATAACTTAGCTCTTTGGGGTATTTTTTATGAATACATTTATCATGCTTTATTCTGAGCTAAGTTGCACAGAGCCATATGAACATCAGAGCTCACTTGAGACAGCTTGGGGATCTCAAAAAAGGTGCTGTATGATAATCTGTTGGTAGAGTGTTACATTTCAGTTTTTTCACTTTGACCAAAAATGTCAGAAGCAAGAAAAAAAAGTCATGACTTCTGTAATACTCTATTTTTATACTATCAATGGGGTGTTATTTAAGAGTGCCAGTTCTGAGCCAAAGTCAGCTGAAGAAAAATCAGGCTGAACTTCTGATCCCAAACCAGCAAGCAGAAAATCCCATCCATGCCCAGCATGGCAGCAAAGCTTTCACTCTGCAGTTGGCCTCTTCCCATAGTAAAGAAGGATCTTTTCTGCCTCTTGGGCTGGTGAATTCAGTTTACTGGATCCCTAGTTCTTGCTTGTGCTGTCTGTTCTTTGTAGGCTTGTTGCAGCCAGAGGGAGACCCTGCTGCCTCTTAAGCTGAAGTGACATACATGGACTTTCCTCCCTGAGCTGAGAGCAGCAGGTGAATATTCGAGTCCTGTTCTAGTAACGCTACCCAAAACTAAAAGCCCACGTACTACTTTAGCTCATGCCTGCCATCAGGTACAGAACTGCTTTTTCTTTTCATACACTTCAGCCATTGCAGGTGTATTTAGGTGACAGCAGGTCTCAAAGAGCTTATGAGATTGTCCTTGTTCCTGTGAGCAACAAGATATTAAATTAGGAGTATTAGAAGTTTACAGCAAAACCTTAAATTGGATTGACTCCTGACTTGCTATATATATATATCTCTTTCAGTGTGAGCCTGTTCACTTCCATGTTCAAAATGCAGGATCTATAAATGTGATTGCAAACAAAGTCTCCTCATGGGTACTGAAAAAAGCTGACGCTCAGACACTTTTCATCCTACCATGGTACTGGAAATGAAATTCATCTGACAATAGGTTGTTTCTAAGTCTATGAATGTATATGGGGAAAACCCAAATACATCTTTTATTCACTATCCAGCATGACGACAATTTTGTATTTTAAATGCTAAAGAAATAAACTTTGAAAGATCTTTTATGGCCTAAGTATATATTTTTTTGTTCTATGTTTGCTTTTATAATGAACTTCAAGCAAAATATTTCTTATATTTCAAAAAGGACATTTAGGTTAGCCAGTGCTGTATTTTCCAGACAAAAAAGCAGTTTTAAAGTAAACATCTAAAAATGAAATTGTATTTTTAAATATGAGAATTAGAATTCCTTTAAGTTAAACATGTCTCCTTAGCAACTGTATATACTTAGACATAAAGCAAACCCATTGCAGCTGCTTGTCTCTATAGTTGTTTGTGTTTGGTGATTTGTTTATATTGCTTTTTCAGATTGCTGTAAGGGTATTAAGAGTCCATGTAAATCAGAAATGTTAGAAATAGAAGTCAGAAGTAAATTTCTTTAGAAGTGATAGAATTTGTTTCCTGGAAGAGGACCAAGAGTCAGCATCAGCTAACCTTCTATTATGTACTATACTACTTAAATGTTGCAGCATTGTGCTGAAAGTATTTGACACCTGTTAAATGGGACCACTTTTTAAACCTATTTGTAATTCCCAGTATCTCTCCAGGTGTGAGACATTTCTAATTTGATCACAGGTACTAGTTCATCTTTTTTTGAAAAATAAAATTGAGTAATCAACAAGCTGAGAAATAACTCAGAAAAAGATATTAGTTTTGATCTCTGTTGTTGAACTTACATTGAGGATATAATTTTTATATTTTGGGGGAAAAAAAATCACAATGGTTTTGAACACACTTGAAACTTTAAATGCAAAACCGAAAGAGTTAACACTGAAATGATCAATATTTTGAATTTTCTTGTACTGCTGCTGAATCCGAGTTAGGCACTGCCATGAAAAGGATGCTTTTAGCTGGAAACCTGTGTTGACAGAGCAGAAAGCTGCTTTGTAAGGACTCACTTGTGAGGTATCACGTGGTTGTTCCATCAGTGGTACAACTTCTGTTGCTGACTTCAAGGCTGTTCAAACAGACCTGGTGTGTTTAAAGAAAAAAAAAAAAGGTTTTTATTGTAAGAGCCCTTGGATGTGCAGTGTAAATCTGTAACAATATATAGTGCTACTGGATAATAATGATCTAAATGCATATTTTCTGCTGTAAATTTCCCTCATTTGGCTCTAATGATATGTGTATATAGATTATTACCTTTGCACTGAACTGACTATACTTCATAAAATGAAGAGCAAAAACAAGTATTGTACTAAAGATGACCATACCTTGTGGCTCCAATTGTGGAAATACTTTTGCAGAATGAAAGGTATAGCTTCAGTGTTATAAATTTGATTTTTATATTTTTTATTAACATGCATGGAAGACTAAGGATAATATTTTTTAAAAATGAACTTGGTTTTTGTACATTTTTTCAATGTTTAAAACTATAATTTAACATTACCTCTGAATGCCAGTGATCAGTAAATTTTTAAAGGAAATACCTCAATTTGAGCATTCTTCTCTTGTTACTTGTCTGATAGGTTAAAATGGACTACAGGGTGTGATGAAGTGAGCATATGATGTAGGTGCTTAAACTGTGCTATAGTAGCTGTATGGTGATTTACTGAAAGGGACCTAAATGATACACTACAAGTGTTGAGTGCAGTTACACAATCATGGCTCATTCTCCCCAACTGGACATTTTCCTCATGAATGGCTTGTAAATTAAATTTTCAGCGTGAAGCCAAATTAAAAAAAAATAAACAAAAAATACTTGGTTTCCTCTGGATTTTTTTCACTTTTTTTTTTATTACTTTTTAACAACAGAGTTTACAATATGGGAAAGGATAAAACCATAATTGTAAAACTGATGTTTAGGCATATATGTTGATGTGTGTTTGCTGTGTCAATGTGTGTAGAAAAACAGTGTGTGTTTACCTGACACCTGGGAGGATGAAATACAGGGGTTTAAAGGGAGGGAAGGAGGGGTGGGAAAAAAAACAAAACCCTCAGAATTAGCTCTGGCTATCTTTTTTTATCCAGGAAACAGACAAGAGGGATGCAACACTCCAGACACCTATATACCTGAAAAAATTATAATAGAGGGTGGAAAAAAGCCATCCTCTGAGGTCCAGTGGGTGTAAGCCAAAGCATTAATATGAACAGTATAAAGAATAAAAGTGAAACACTGGGGAAGCTCACCAAAGAAATGACAGACATTCAGGATGATATAAAGATTTCATGGCGAGGCTTACTAGTGTTTTACCGAATGTTATCCTCTAATTTCAAGTGACGGAGTTGTGGTTAACCTCAGCTGGCAACTAAGTATCATGCATCTGATTGCTCACTCTCCCCCCACCCTTGGTGGGAAGAACTGGGGAAAAAAAAGGAAAAACCTGAGGATTGAGGTAAGAACAATTTAATAGTTGAAATAAGATAAAATAATAATGAAAAAGGTGACAACAAAGAACTAAAACCCAAAAGAAACAAGTTATGCGTAACATAATGACTTAGCACCCTCTGACCACTCACTGAGCAGTGATCTGCCCCTCCCAGCAACTCGCCCCAGTTTATATACTGGGCATGATGTTCTATGGTAAAGAATATCCCTTTGGACAGTTCTGGTCAGCTGCCCTGAACATGCTCCCTTCCAGCTTAATGTGTACCTCCTCTGGCAGACATGGAATTCATCCCACAAATGGGTTTGCCTTTGCCCAAGGCAGGAATAACCCAGCATATTTTTTGCATGCATTACAGGAACTTTATCACCTTCCACATGAAAGTACATAAAAGCTTTGATTGGGTAGGGCTAGCCAAATTGGCAGGTCCTCTGGGCTTGATTAAGCACGTGGCCTTTGCTAAATGTGTATCCCAATGTTGGAAGATCCCACCTTGTTCTGCCTCTTCCTCATGTTCTTGGGGTGACCTCAGCTTGTTCTCCTTTAGTAAACAAGGTGACTTTTGCATCCATGTCTTCTCGTGTCCAGGGGCAGCTGATATCAGCATGGGTTGGTGCTGTGCCTGTCACGGGGCTCGGAGTAGCTGCAGTGCCTCTTTTCTTGTCATAAGATCCAGAGACCTTCTCCCTTGAGGGTAATGAGTAAGGATGAAGAGAACCCAGTCTGGCCTGGGCCAGACCCCAGCATGTTGCAATCATTTGTCTCTCTCTGGAATAGCCAGGTCACCAGCATATTTTTCCAGATTTTACTAGTTTTTCCACTGTCCGTACTTGTTCAAGGGTGAAGTTGCAACATGTTGGAGGTGCCCACTGTCCTGGGTACTGGCCCATGCTGTCCCCCTGTAGTGGGTTGGCCTGGATGGATTCCAGGCTCCCACCAAAGCTTTTCTCTCACATCCCTCCAAAACTGGACAGTAACAAAGGGTTCATGAGTTGAGATATGAATTGGGAGAGCTCACTCATGGAATACTGTCATGGACAAAACACGATAGAATTACAGATTTAATTAATTTTATCACTAACAAAGTCAGAGCAGTATAAGAAGAGATAAAATAAAACCTTAAAACACCTTCCCCCCACCTCTCTCTCCCTCTCAACTCTACCTCCTCCCCCAGTGGTGCAGGGAAACAGGGAATGGGGGTGATGGTCAGTTCACCTGTCATTTCTCCCACTGCTCAGGGAGAGGAGCCCTTCCTTTGCTCTGCCACAGGATCCCTCCCATGGGACACAGTTCTCCGTGAACTTCTCCAGCATGACTCCATCCCATGGGCAGCAATCCTCCCAAAACTGCTGCAGCAGTTTTGCTGCAGGGTGCAGTCCTTCCAGGGCAGGCTGCTCCACCATGGGCTCCTCTCTCCCTGGGCTTCCCCTGGAGTCACAGCTTTCATCTGCTAAGGTGTCAGACTTCTCCACAGGTGGATCTCTGCATTCCTGTGGATCTCCATGGGCTGCAGAGGCACAGCTGGCTCACCATGGGCTGCACCCTGGACTGCAGAGGAATCTCAGCTCTGGTGCCTGGAGCACCTCCTCCCCTTCCCTCTCCACTGACCTTGGTGTCTGCAGAGTTGTTCCTCTCACGTGTTCTCATCCTGCTCTTCTCTGGCTGAAATTACATCTGCCCAAAAACTTTTTCTTAAATACGCTATCATAGAGGCATTACCATTTCTATTTGGCCCTGCCTTGACCAGCAGCATATCCAGCTTTGGGACTACCATGGATTGGCTCTGCTGGACATGGAGGAAGCTTCTGGCAGCTTCTTACAAGAGCCATCACTGCAACGCCCCTCCTGCTACCAATGCAGTGCAAATCCAATACACCCCCACATCCCGCCACTTGGGAAGCATCCAGTCCCAGAGCAGGTCTCTGGGTAGGATTCTTAAATAGCTGTTTGACCTTAGACCAGACCTGGAACACATGCAGGAGACATAGCAATAGGAACAGGCTGGTTTGAACAACCAATTCCAAATTTTCAAAAGGTGTCTCCTCCATGGATTGGTTCTCCAAGGAGAAAAGGAAAAGGCATAATTATTAATAGTTTTCCACAGATGGCTCCCAAAGTCCAGAGCTGACAGCAGTGCTGAGTACAAACACCAGGTTAGTTCCACAGCCAGCCATTCCATCATATCATAAGCCAGAGTTGCAAAGTACAACCAAATTATAACCTTGGCTTTGTCCCCACAGTGATAAACAGCACAACAGGGAACACATACTGCAAGTAAGGGAACACATAATGCAACTTTAAGATAAAGCACACAAACTCTGAGACCAAATAAATCAACACCGTGACCAGCAACTATGAAACTAATATAATGAATATTTGTATTTGTTATAATGCATTCTATTCAGATTTGTCACTATTGCTGGGCCCCATATCAGATGCCAAAAAGAAGTGCTGTAGATAAACCCTAGCCAGTAACTTAGTACCACGCAGCTCTTTCTTCTCCCCCAGTGGGATGGGGAGGAGAATGAGAAAAATGGAAAACCTGTGAACTGGGATAAGTAAAGTTCATTATTATTATTATTATTATTATTATTATTATTATTATTATTATTGTCATTATTATTATCATTATTATTATTATTACTACTACTACTATTATTACTATTACTATTACTGTTAAGAAAACTGATACAAGAAAAAGAGAAAGAGGAATAAAACCCAAGAAGCACAACTGATGCATGATAGAGTTGCTCACCACATGCTGACTAATGCCAGACCCTGTTCCTGAGCAGTGATCAGCCCATCCCAGTAACCCCCAGTTTACATACTGGCATGACATTCTGTGGTATGGAATATCCCTTTGGACAGTTTGGGTCAGCTGTCCCAGCTATGCTGCCTCCCAGCACCTCCTCACTGGCAGACCATAGAATGCTGAAAGTCTTTGGCTTGGGGTAAACTCTGCTGAGCCACAACCAAACCATCAGTGTGCTGCCATCAGTCTCATGCTAAACACTCATGTGTACCAGTTACTAGGAAAAACAATTAACCATCCCAGCTGAAACCAGGACAGGCCTGAATGCCCTTCAGTCTCCCAAGTGTCTGTTTTCTCTCATTTGTGTTGCAAAGAAACTCCTGGTTGTGCCACTTTGCTGAGCTGCTGGGGCACTGAGCTGTAACTCGTGCTTGTGCCTCTTCTGCCCAAGCCTCTCAGTTGAGGTGAACTTGAGGTGCGTAGTCACATCATCACCTTCTTCTGGTTGACCCACACATGAGCAGACATGCAAGAGCCAAGAGAAATGCCTTTTTTTTCAATTCATGCACAGGGACAGGAAGAGCCTTCCCAGCTCACTTGAGGGACAATGTTTGAGGCTCAGGCATAAAGAGCAGAGTGTGACTGATGGCAATAATGGTGATAACGCTAATAGTGATGGTAATCACAGAGTCACTCAGAATCCATTCACTTGGAACAGGCCTCTGAGATCATCGAGTCCAACCTATGCCATCAGCCAGACCGTGGCACAAAGAGCCAGGTCCAGCCTTTCCTTAAACACCTCGCAGGGATCCATCATCAAACTCCATCTCCCTGGGCAGCCCATTCCAACATCTAATCACCCCTTCTGTGAGGAAATTCTTCCTGAAGTACAACCTAAATTCCCTCGTGCAGTTTAAGGCTTTGTCCTCTCATCCCGTTACCAGGGAGAAGCGGCCGACCCTCACCTGGCTACCGCCTCCTTTCAGGAGTTGAAGGGTGTTAAGGTGCCCCCAAGACCCTTTTTCTCCGGGCCAAACACCCCCAGTTCCCTCTGCTGCTCCAGCGCCATTCCCTGGACCGGCCGCAGGCCCTCAGCGTCCCGGGCCGCGCGCGCGGCGCCCCCTAGCGGCCGCCCCGCCGCTCCGCAGCGCGCGCCGTGGGCGGGGCCGTTCGGTGCCCGCGGGGCGCGCGCGGCTCCCGGCGCCGGCCCGGTGGGAGGGGCGGGGCCGGGCCGGCGGGGCCGGGCCGGGCCGGGGGGCGGGGCCTCCCGCCCGCGCCGGAAGTGACGCGCTGTCCGTCGGGGCGGGACGGGGTGGGCGGTGCGTGGGGGATGCGCGAGCGGCGGCGGCGGATCCCGAGCGGGGCTGCGGCGGGGGGCGGGGGCGGCCGCCGGCATCGCCATCGGCACTGTCAGCATGCTGAGCCGCAGCTCCTTCACCAGCCTGGTGGTGGGCGTGTTCGCCGTCTACGTGGCGCACACCTGCTGGGTCATGTACGGCATCGTCTACACGCGGCCCTGCCCGGCGGCGGCGGACGGCGCGGCCGGGGGCTGCGTCTGGCCCTACTTGGCTCGCAGGCCCAAGCTTCAGGTGAGCGGGGCGGGCACGGCCCTCGGCGCCACCCCTGTCCCTGCCCCCTGTCCGTGCCCTCTGCCCCCGCTCCTGGCCCCTGTCCCTGCTCCCGCCCGGGCGAGCCGCTCCCACGCCCTCTCGGTGGTGCTGGGCCTTGTGGAGAGCTCCCTTGGCTGGTGCACGGGTTGGGTTCGTGTTTTTTACTGATTTCGTATATCTGCTGTCACACACGTACTGCTAAGAGCAGCGTTGCGGAACAAACGCTGGGCCCGTTTAGTCTAGAGAAGGCTGAGAAAGTGTCTCATTGATTCGTATAAATACCTCAAAGGATGGGTGCCAAGGGGATGGTGCCAGACTCTTCTAAGTGGTGCCAGGCGACCGGATGAGGAGTAATGGCCATAAACTAAAGCACAAGAACTCTCACTTCAATGTGAGCAAGAACTTCATTATATTGAGGGTTGCAGAGCACTGGAACAGGCTGCCCGGGCAGATGGTGGAGTCTCCCTGTCTGGAGGCATTCCAAACCCATCTAAATGTGTTCCTGTGTTACCTACTCTAAGTTACCCTGCCTTAGCAGTGGGGTTGGACAAGGTGATCTCCAGAGATCCTTTCCAGAGACTCTTTCCTGTACCGACAGGGTCTCGGGTTCTGTGAAATGGCTCCACTTCCTTCAACTTCCAGAACAGGTCATCCCATTAAAATGTATTTAATGGCTTTGCTTCTGCCCCCAAAAGGAGCTGAAAGACTTTTTTTTTTGAGTACACTTTTTTATTTCCCTGTGTGTACAACCTTCCTGCAACTGGGAGAATTAGTGAAGCTGAAAGAGACCTGTGCTCTAAATGTAGTTAGTTATGCATGAATTTATTTCCATACTCCTGATTTCTCTGTGCTGTGTTTTGATTTCAGTTAAGCGTGTACACTACCACACGGTCAAGCATTGGTGCTGAGAGTAACATAGATCTTGTTTTGAATGTGGAGGATTTTGATATTGAGTCCAAATTTGAAAGGTAAGGATCTGGAGTGAGTATTTAAGGTATCAGAGTTCTTTGTGGATTCTGAAGTGTGCATCCTAACTCAGAGTTACATGGATGGAAGTGTGCATGGAGACAAGACAGATTTCACTATTGGTTAGCTTGGATCAGCATGCTGTTCACAGCCATATAGGCAAACATTTTGCAAAAGTGTGCCTTGCTTATAATAGTAAAAATTACTTTCTGTTGAGAAAATCTGAAGAAAAATATGCCTGGAAATGCTTGAGATTTGCCTCTAATCACGTAGGTAGGACACTGGCTTCATGTTTTGTTTTGTTCTTTATTGCTGTTGCTTCAGACCAGAAACAGGACTTGGGCATCAAACTATGTTCTCCTTTCCTGTGTCCTAGCAACACACTCTTCCATAACTATTTTTCTGCTAAAAATCACATGAGAAAAGAATCACTTCCTTTCTGATAGTCTAGGGTTTGGGGATCTTCAGAAGGGATATTGGTGCCAAGGCTTTGCCTTTAGAGAAATTTTTAGTGGAACACTGCACTCTACATGTGCCTCTGAGCAAGTAAAATGGCTGGAACTACTTGTTTTGTTCTTCATATTTGCTGTCTCACTTTTGTTTCGTTTGTTTGTTTAAAATAATTGCCCCATTCTTGACTCTCTCATCGTAGTCTCCAAGGTTATTTTACTCTCCTCATTTTTTATGACTAAGGAACTTTTTGGTTGCAGTTTAGGTCATATTGAACTTCATCTCTTGACAGACCTTATAAGAATTGTTTTACTGACAGGGTCTGCTAAGCCATTGAAAGTACTCAGAGCAGAATAAGCTAAGCAGGACTGCAGGAATAGAGGAGGTATTATGCAAGGGTGCAAGTAGGATGATTTCTTGGCTAGTACAAGGGGAGTGACTTCATGGTTTGGGGCTCCAGTTTAGAATTCTGTGCTTGGCATGTCATAGCTGAGAAGATATTTTATTAATGCAAAGTGCATGGTAAAATGTTGTGATTTTCTTTTCTTCATTGTGTATATGATCTGTGATGCATCTTTAGCACATAAAGGCTGTTTTTTGCAAGTGCTGTCATAATTCTGTCCCTGTGACCTATCAGTAGAGGAAAGCAACAAAAGAATTGATGATGCAGTCTTATGTTATCTAGGGCAGTGAAGTAGGAAGTGGACAAAGGTTAAACTATCTTAATATAATAGTGAAACTTCGGAAATGCATATATGGTGATATGTACTGGAGTATAAAAGATGATCCCATCCAGCCATGGAACATGCTAGCCAGAAATAATTGTTGTGTTCCAGGCAACCCAAATGTTTAGTAATAGCTAAATATTTCAGCATGTTCTATGTCATCTCATAACATATTTATTTTGTATTTTAGGACAGTGAATGTCTCTGTACCAAAGAAAACCCGAAATAATGGCACATTATATGCATTTGTATTTCTTCATCATGCTGGCATTTTGCCTTGGCATGATGGTAAGCAGGTGCATGTAGTAAGCCCTCTGACCACGTACATGGTCCCCAAACCAGAAGAGATTAATTTGCTCACTGGTGAATCAGCCACACAGGTAGGTGTGTGTTCCACCTATAGAAGAACATCTGCAAAATAAGTAATTTCTTTAATAGACACTTCTAGTGTTAGTATCTGCTGTGCTTGCACCTTTAAACTAATGATGGTACAACAGAAAAAAAAGTCAAAGTCCTCTTCTTGGTTATCATGCAGACCACTTGGCAGAGCTCTTTAAAAAACTAGCTAGTTATTAAACACTTCCCTAGTTAGCAATAATTGCTTCACTTCAAGGATTCATTGCTTTTGGTAGAAAAACTGTATTGCTTTGTAACAGCATGGTGCTGCTTTCTATAGTGAATTGAATTAATGTGAAATAATATGCTTTGCTGTTGCAAGATAGCAGAATAAGTTATAAAGATAAACAGATGATGTTTGGTTGATCATCCACACCCTTTTTGCCTGTTTTGAAGTAACATCTGATTACTGTAAAACCCTGACTTCAAAGTGATTTTTTTCTTATTAGTATCCACATTCCTAAGGTATGAAGGTTAATTAGATGAATATTCCTTCTTGATGAACAAGGCTGTGAATAGACACTGATGTTTTCCAGTGTCAGATTGTGATGAGCCTTTAAAATCCATTGTTGTATTTGAGTAAAATACTTGATCTGATCAAAATTGAGGTAAATTGTTTCTTAGTGGGCTCCTGGTTTTTGATATAGTTAATGACTCCCTGGATTCTGTGAGCTAGATTATTACCCTCTTCAAAATTTTGAGTTGGTTAGCAGTATGTATTTTTATTTTTTTTTTAAAGCAAATTGAAGCAGAAAAACAGACCAATGCCCTGGATGAACCTGTCTCTCACTGGAGGTCAAGACTAACCTTAAATGTCATGGTGGAAGATTTTGTGTTTGATGGGTCATCCCTCCCTGCTGATGTTCACCGTTACATGAAAATGTAAGTTGATGACTTAATTTTGTCAGGCATGTTGTTATAAACTTACGGCACATTTCTTCAAAAGTCCTCCCTGACCTTTAGTATTTTATGTTTAAATGGGCACCTAGAGACAAGAGCAGATGCTCTTACTACTTGCATTTTGTTAGTTACAAATTGCTGCTAAGATATATGTACTAGAAAGCCTTACTGGAGAAGCCTGGTTCCTGGGCAGCTCAGAGTTTAGAATACTTTTTCTGCGTGGAGTTACCTTAGTAAGGCAAAGCAGGACTACAAAGACACAGGTAAAATGCTACAGCAGACCTCAAACCTATTTGTTTTCCACCTGTCCTGGCCTTCAGAGCAATTGCCATCCCTTGACCCTTTCCAATTATCCTTCACCTGCAAAGTGACTGTACAAACTGAAGTGCTGAAGAGGCACAGCTGATGTCCTAGGATATCTTTTTTCCTCCCTTTACAATCTGCTTTTTTTTATTTTGACATTGTGTTATTTTCCTCAAGAAAATCCTAACTAACAGGGATGGGTTTTTAGGCCTCTAGGTACAGGCAGTAGCTTCTGCTCACATCTTGCTTCAGTTGCTTCCAGTGTCAAGGGTATAAGTAGAGCTGTGTATCCTTGTGCTGCTGTATGTTGATGCCTTTCTCTACAAGTACCTTCTTAAATCCAGAAGTAGTTGGTTAACCGGCATACCCCAGGGTTCTGGGATTCATGGATGAGGAAGTTCTTTCTTGTTGATTTGCATCAGTGCTTTTTTGTTATTGCATTATACAGGAAAATAGAAAAAAAATTTATATGAAATAACCTGCAATTTCACTAACTTCACTAATAGCTTTAATCATAGTTATTACATAGAAATCTAAATCACTTCAGTTAAATAACCAAGCACTATTTTTGAGCCTCAATTTAGTACTTTTCTTTGTTACTGTTGGACATTGTGTGTTTAATATGCAGTCTTTCTTAGCATGCATAGAGACTTCTTTCTTTTGTCAACAGCTAAAATTCAAATTTCAGGCTTTAAAAATCTCCATGCTGCTACTTCCATAGGTTTTTACCAAGAACATCACAGTGCAGATAACTGCCTTTCTAGTGAAGGCTTTTAAGAATTCGTCTCTGTTAGGGCATTGGGCTAAAAACTTTTCTAAGATGCTGACAAAGCAACTGCATGTAGGTCATAATTTGCTGGATAACTTTACAGTAACCAATTTGATAGAAGGCTTGAAGACTAGGAAGTTTTTACTGGATTCATCAGGTTGGTGAGGTGATGTAGCAATCCAAATGGGAGCTTCTGTAGATGGCAGAGAAGATTTCTGCTCCTTATACAGTCCCTAGAGTAGGATCTGGCCTTCCCATTTGTGCATCAGCCATCACATTCTTGGTTCCATGTTGGCCAGAGCATGATTGATGTCCTGCCAGGCATCGACAGGTGGGGGAGATGATGGAAGGATGTCATGGTCACAGTAGGAGGGGGATATTTGAAACAAATGATAAAATATATGGTGGTAAACTTCAGCAGGTTTCTCTTCCACAGACTTTTAATTTCCCTTGGTCATGCAAAAGCTTCAGCATCATCACAACCAATTGCATTTGTATTTTTATTTGGTTATTCTGTCTTTCTGCAGAAGAAAACAAACAAACTTTTTCAATACCGGTATCTTTCAATGAAAGATTGTTTCTAGACTAGTGGCTAACTTCTTACTGTGTGTTAAAAGAAAATGTGCCTGAGAAGATGGTGGGAAATTTCTACATGGGTAGATCTGAAAGTGATGAATGAGTGCTAATTTGAATAAAAGTAGTTTTCTTTCTGGATCACTATAGTCATAACATCCGTGTTTAAACATCCTAGGGTTCAGCTGGGGAAGACAGTGCATTACCTTCCAATATTATTTATTGATCAACTAAGCAACAGAGTGAAAGATTTGATGGTGAGTAATAGAATACTTTTAATTACATTTAACAGTTTTAACAGTAATCCCCAATGTTGTTTTAATTAAGATTTTTTCATGGGTTATTTGCTGTAATGGAAAAGTATAAATGCACAAACAGACTCAGTGACCATTTAACTTAATGTGACCTACTGTGGTAACTGCAGAAGCTGGATCTGGATTTTGAGACTTCTCTTTGGAAGAAGTATCTGTCAATCACTGTCTTCTATTCCACCAAAGTTGTTTGAATTCCATTGCTTCTGCCTTTTGGGTGGATATGGAGGACATCACTGTAGCACCAGCAGTGGCAGGAGCAGTCTCTTCAGTAGTTTGACTTCCTAGTGTGAAGAAGTTGTGTTACCATCCCAGAGTAGCTTCTCATATCTTCTAGGCAAATTTACAATATTCACAGCTGATAGTGGAGCTACACTTGAGATAAGTCAGTAACTATTTTCTTTTCTCCTCAAAATTCACTTGTGGTTAAATTTCTTGGTGCTGCTCTCTATCATGTTAGACTAACTTGAGCACCCAAAAGTTTAGTGTTACGATATGTCCAGTGATTTTGTGCACTCAAATAAATCAGAAAATCAGGACTTTGAAACTTCGGTAATGAAATTATAGAAGGATGAAGTTGGATGAGATTTCTGGAGATTGCTAGTCCAATTCTCCTCAGAGTAGGATCACGTGGAGTGAGTTTTTCAAGACTTTTTCCAGTTGAATTTTGGTTATATCCAAGGATGGAGAGGCCACAGCCTCTATGGGCAAGCAGCTTTAGTATTTAGTCACTCCAGCAGTCAAACAAAACAGAACAAAACAAAATTATATATATAATTTTCTGTATTGAGTTTTTGCCCAACCCTTGTCTTATAGGAAATCATGCAGTTCCTTTGCTGCAGGTTACACATGGCAGTCCCATGTATCTAAATCATGTTGATCTTAGCAGCTCTTCATTAAGCCTTGCAGTTCTTTTCAGTTGCACTGACTGGAATTTGGTAATTGGAGTTACTGAGAACAACAGTCTTGGTGAATGTCTCAAAACTGTTAAATGAGCATATCTGGATTATGCATCTTCTAGCCTGTGTAGATGTAAATTTCCCATAAACCTTCTAAATTGTCTCTCCAATTCATTACTTTAGCTCAGGCAAAGGATTTTGTTACTTAGTGTTCAGGAGAATCTTTCAAATTTGTGTCCCACCCCAAATTTGTGCAGCAAAATAAACTACTGAGCATTAGTTGCAAGCCTTAACAGCAGATTGTTTTGTCCAGTGTTTCTTTACATATACATTAGTAGTGTTTTTATTGTTGTCCTCTGTTTTAAGTTTTATCACAGCTCATCCAGTTCAGTACATTCATGTGAGCTTTTAACTGGTCAAGTCACGTACCTTGTTTGCAAATAAATTCAGCATTCTCATATTACTAATGACATTGCTGCAGTTGTCATGCATGCCACAATTAATGCTGTTGCAACTCACTACCTTAGAAACTCATTGAAAATCCTGGGAAGTGCTGAAAAGACTATTCCACTAAAACCTGCAAATTTCCCCTTCAGCACTGGCTTATGTGCTGTCTTAGTAGTGAGTGGCCAAACTGCTTTCAAGCCGTGCAGAAAGAGTGGTCTTGTAAAAAATATTCTGTGAGAGAATGAGGGGTAAGTGAAGAGTAGGAAAGAATAAGGAGAGAAAGTGGTACAGCTTTTGTGAAGCCGAGTTAATATTTTACTGTAATTAAGGGCACAGACAATGTCTGTTTTCTGTGCCTGACCTAAAATCATGGAGCTGAAGATGCATTTTTCCTGGGCTGTATAGATTGTCAATTGACTCTGATTTTGATCAAGATGTAGGTCTTCTGTGGTGAGTACTGCAGTCTAGAGATTGTGTTCCTCATGTTCTTAAATGTGCTTAAATGCTGAGGTTTTGGGGATTGCACGGAATTTATTAAAGAGATAATTTAAAATTTCATACCACTGAACTTGCAGAATTTGCACACTGTTTTGTAGTATTGATTAAGTAGGGTGCAAGAAGTAATGTGTGATGCTCTGATGCCATACTGCAAGAGTAGGTTGTATTCAGGGATTTGGTCACTGCTAGCTTTCAAAGGCTTAGCAACCATCACACTGACATCGAGGTTGTGAGGCACCACTTGTGGGCTTTAAGTTGTTTATTCAGAAAGAATTCATTCTTCTAGTATTGCCTTTATTTTAGCTTTAGAATTCCAATTTCTGTCTTCTATTATAATTCAGTTTTCTTCCCTACATTACCCCTAGTTCCTCCATAGTAATTTTTTGTCTGTAGAGAGTGCATTTGCCGCATGCTGCAAAATTTTTATTTCTTGTCCATCCTCTGCAGATAAAATTTCTTTTCCCTTACTCCCATAAATTTTAATGCTGTCTTTGACACTGAGAAATTGAAATGAGACTAATTGAATTACGGGAATCCTTTGAAAAGGAGAAGCAGTCTGGAAGATGTTTATATAGTTTTCGGTAAACAGCTGTAGAATCTTGCCGATGTTCTCTACAGTCAGCTGTAACCACACTTGATTTTTTTGTTCCAGTTTCCCAAGCTTTTCTCTCTGCTGTCTTCCTCTCCCTCATGTGCCTGCATGTTCTGCCCATCTGAAAAGTTTGCACAATCTTGGGAGGGTGGTGAAATTAGGATTTGTTTGTACTCACTGGACGGAAGAGTGAATGGGAGAATAGCCCTCAGTTCCCATCTAAGTGATAAGTGGGGAGCCTAAAACTATGTTCTGTGTCACAAGAACTAGAATAAGTCCATTCACCTCAGTTAGGTGTCAGTTAACTAATTACTGTAGAAACAGATGCAGTGTGGAGTAGCAGGTCTGAGATGGGAATTATGATTGGGAGTAATTAGGAGCCTGGAGCAATAGGTCTTGAACTCTTGCAAGGAGTGCCTGCCAATCTGTCATCTTGAGCTATCCTTGGAAATATAAAACAGACCTCCTGAACTTGTTCTGAGATAGCTGCTGAGTATTCTAATGTCTGAGAGGACAAGGTAGTTTTTGTTGGTTTTTTAAAAATCTTTTTGAGAGGTGGACATGGACAGCTATCATGCAGAAGGAGCTGAGGCAATTTAAGACTTTTTTTTTTTTTTTCCATCTTAAGTAACATGTAAATGATACAGTAGGATTAACAGAGATTTAATTTTTGGGGTGCAGGAAGAAAGTTTTTGTGACACCCCAGATCCCAAAGTTATGTTACTTAGCTTTAGCTGTAGTGTTTTCATTAGTCTGAGCTAGGGGCATCATCTTGCTTCCCTACCCTTTCAATTTCTCTCAAAATCAGCCTCAATGAAGTACATTTGTGACTGTGGCCTTAGGGATACAATTTGTTTGTTGGTTGAGTTTTTTGGGGTTTTTGTATAATATTCTAGTTTAGGTAATCTTCACATACACATTCAGAGAAGAACTGTCAAGAGTTATCTTAAGCACACTTTTCCCAATTTATTCTGCCATCTCAGAGGCATTTGTATAGGAACCGTGAGGTTGCTATAGGAACTTGAACAGATCAAACTGCTAATTTAACATTTCCTGGAAAAAACACAAAGACTTCAAGCACACAGTGTAGAAGTCTAAGATCTTATTCCCTTTAAAAAAAAAGAAGAGTGCTTAAATTTGTGTGATCAAATTATAGTGTGATACAATCACTTTATTTTAAAAAAATTAATGGAAATAATTGTTGCCATTTTTCTGCTATTAAAAATGAAACATGTTTTTGAAATGCAGGTTATAAATCGTTCAACAACAGAGCTACCTCTTACAGTGTCGTATGAGAAAATATCTCTTGGGAAACTCCGATTTTGGATCCACATGCAGGATGCTGTGTACTCTCTCCAGCAGTTTGGTATGCTTACCTTGAATGACTTTAGGCCAAGAAACCACAACTGACCCTTAATTTGTTTCTTTTATGTACAGAGATGGCACTTTTTTCTGGATAGCTGGTGAAGAGATTTGATGCTACAAATCTTGTGTTGTTTCACCTTAAGTTAAAGATAAAAATATATTGTTAACATGTGATAGAGAACACGAATACAGAGATGAATTAACCATATTTAAGATGAATCTTATTTGGATAGTAGTCTGTAAAAGCATTAGAGCACATAATCAAGAAGAATATTTTCACCATGGGTTTCCCCCATCATCCATGGAACAGAAAAGTTGGATCAGTGAATACCTTTGATATAAGGTATACACAGCTGCTCACTGTAGCCATATATCTGCAGTGAAATACAGACAGGCCATACTAAGTAAAAACCAACTGCTTCTCCTTAGCTCAGGCTAATGTATATTAAAGCTAGAAGTATGTCTGCTAAACATAACTGTCTTGAAAGAGTCGAGTAATTTCTTCTTCAGAGTTTGTGTAGGGCATTTGTCCACCATCACCTCTCCAGAATGTTTTGTGAGCCTCCTCAGAATTGAAATTTTCGTATTCTATGCCTGAGTTGTCTTATGATAGACACAGATATCAGGACCTCTCATCCCAAGAGTACCTCCTCTGCCTGGAAAAAGGCTTGTGGAAAATGCTATGTGTTCCCCTAAGTATGTAGATAGTGAAACATAAAGTTTGAAATTTTGCTTTTGGAGTAGTTTCTGAAACAGTCAGATTAGTAGCAAAAGTCCAAAATCACTTGAGAATGGCCATGGTCTTGCTGTGATGGCAAAGTAAGTTGGTCCTGAACTCAAGCACTATTGCCATAAATGCAGCATTGTGTAAATACACACATATGAGAACTGTGGACTTCAATTACAGTGTTGCTTCTATGACCATGTTTCTCACTGACTTTTGTTCTCCTTTACAGTGTAGTCCTTTTCTCATTTATCAGCTTTTGATGTGAAGCTCACTCTTCCTATGTATCAAACTAAAGTTCAGAGGCCAATTTGTAAAACCTTTTTTCTTTACTTTCTGCTCAGGCCAAAATGATTTATTCTGTTGTGTCATTTGTCTGTCAGATGGTCAGCTTCACAACATGTTAAAGGCACATTACAAAACACATTCTAATTACATAACTTAAAGTCTTCTAACTGATGGGTTTTGGTTTTGGGCAAGCTAAACAACTTGCCAAAATATAGGTAAATTAGGATTTTACCAATAAAGCTTCCATTATGTTTTGGATATATGATTCCTTAACAAAACTTGTGCAGGTGATGTAAGATTCCTTTCATACTGGACTTGAGCATAACAGCAATGAACTGTCTGGTACTTCTTGCACAGTGACTTGTTCTTTTTTGTAGGGTTTTCAGAGAAGGACGCAGATGAAGTAAAAGGAATTTTTGTTGATACTAACTTGTATTTTCTGGCTTTGACATTCTTCGTAGCAGCATTCCATGTAAGTGGTTTAGTTTTTAGGAAGTACATAATATGAAAGAAAAAAGTGGGGGGAGTGTGTCTGACTTTCAGGTGTTTAATTTATTAAGAATTATTCTTGAAAATAGTAATTTCATTAGAGCAGTGGAAGCATTATCTGGTACAAGTCAGCTATATTTCCAATACAGAATTAATATAAAAACCTTAAATAAGGCAGAAATTTGAGATAATTATACAGAAATTACCAGTCTTGACTGAAATATGAAACATTACCTTCATTATCACTATTTTTTACATTGTAGTTGAACCAAAGCCCCTAGAATTAATATGCCTGTCAACTGTAGTTTAAATTTTGTTGACTTCTCACAAGGTTTACCACTGCAGTGGCATAGCTGGACCACCTGTACTAGGGTTTGCGTCTCTGACTTATAATCCCTTGAGAAATCTAGATCAGCTGATGTAAATTGCTTCCAGAAATGTTCCTGTGAAGTGTGGAGCACTCATGGGGTTTTTTTTGTTTGTTTGTTTGTTGTTATTTGCCCCTTTCTTAGCATTGGGTTAAATCTGAGTCTTGGTTTTAATGAACAACTTTTTTTTTTTTTTTAGACACTGGGAATACTTTTGTAATCTGCAATTATACTCACACAGTTCCCATGCTCTGGGAGAGATAAGAACTTGCCTGCAATGTTGTGTTTCTTTATACTTACATTACATACACTTAACTTGTTTGGAAAGCCTTTGACTTCCATAACATATTAATTTAATTTTTTTCACTCTCTTTATCAGGTTACAAAATATCTGTAGACTGGGACAAGCTTTTCTGATACTTTTTTCTTTTGTGTATCATTTTCCCAAATAGTAATTTTTAAAAAACAAACAGAAAACCAATCATCTCACATAAACAAACCCCCAAAAACAACTGAAAATTTCCTCACTAAAATCCATTGACCCAAGAATTTCTGGAATCTGTTCAATATTTTTAGATACTGAAGGCTTAAAGGAAATACCAAAAACTATACTGAATGAAAATATTGAAGAAAATAAAAAAGCTTCCTGCAAGTAAATTGAATTTTAAAATGTCCTGGAAGTTTAGATCGAGTTAGTGACAAAATACAGAGAAAACCTGGCTTCCTGTATTGTATTTTTGATATCATCCAAATGTAAATTTACTATCAATCCAATTCAGAGCTTTTTTAGTTTAATTTACTGTGCTTTTTCCTAGTCTCCCAAGGAGGTGTGTGGTTCCTCATGGTCCTCATTCTTCACCCTCTATGATGAGTTACCCTATATCTTCTATATACCTATAGGTCTCTGACTTTCTTTACAGGACACTGATTAGTGCAGCATTGCAATAGTAGTATTTGAAACTCATCCTGTCATTTTGCACTGCTTTTAGAGTTTGGACTTGTACAACAATTTTTCTTTTTGGCTTTTATTTGTGAGTCTCAATTTTCCTTTCTGAAGCTTCTAAAGCGGGTTTTTTTTAAATACCATGTTGAATGCATTGTTAACATTTTCAGTCTCTAATTGGTGCATGTTTCAAGCAAATGAGGATGTTTCTTCCTATTTGCAGCTTCTCTTTGATTTTCTTGCATTTAAAAATGACATCAGTTTTTGGAAGAAAAAGAGGAGCATGATTGGGATGTCCACAAAAGCAGGTATGGACTAGAATGCAAAGTCTATATGCTGTCTATTTTATGGTGTGTGTTTCCAGTCTTGCTCTAAGTTGATGCTTTGTAGGTTTACAGAGATAGTGAAGTGAGATGGTTTGTGTATGAAGAGATGGCTAACAGTCTACACAGGTGGTTCTAACTTGGTTAGTTCTGTGCTCAGGTAGCACTTGAGTTTAAGCACTCGCATCACTACTGAAGCTTGACTGTCCTGGAATTGAGAATTAGATTAATATGGAGTCAGTTACCATGTTTTCCTTGCTGAAGGAACACAGAAGTACTTTGAGAAAAGAATGAAGACCAGAAAAAGTTCTGTGGGTGGAGAGAATCTGCTTTCATGGGTGTTGCTGTTCTGCAAGCCCCTTGTGTTCCTTGTAGATAACTACAGATTCCGGAATATTTGTGGGTGGAAGGTTCTGTATTGTAATGCTCTTGCTTGGTTTGGGCTTTGATGTAAACAGGAGCAATAGAGGGGTGGGAGGAGGGGGGAGCGTGGCACGGGAGGGTTAACTTGATTTGTGTGTAGGAAAGATGAGAGAAACGTAGTGATCTGACATCCTGCCAAGCCTTCCTGGAAACAGGTAAAGGTTTTACCCATAGCTTTTTTCCAGTTTTGATTATGAAGCAAAATTGTAAACCTGGAATCATTTCACCTCTGAGACTATCCTTAATTCTATCATGTTTACAGACAGATTAAAACATGTAAGGAATATCAATACCAGGGGGAAAAGAAAGGCATTTTAATTTATGTTGAACAACATTATTTATCATGTGGAGAATCCATGGATCATTTTATGAGAGTGCATTTGTTTTTTTAAAGCAGTTTTATTGCTGTTGGCATGTGTGTGCCAAAAAGTTCATACAAATTCAAAACAGTCCATGGAATTTCAGAAATAAGAGTCATTTGCCAGTTTCAAAACTCAGTAAAGTCAAATTCAAAAGACTTAACATTTACAAACAATAAATTATTTTCAAATACTGAGTTATCTCACAGCCTTTCAGCTTCCTGCAGTCAAGAATCATCAATGTGGTTCCTGATTGTACTCATATGTTGCTGAAATGCTTCAGTACAGAGGTTTTCACTAAATGTTCCAATTTTCTTTCGTCTCCTGATACCTCGAGATATTGCATAAAATGTTCTTGTTCCCTATTTGCCCAGAGATTACTGGCTATTTCTAGGACTGCTAGATATATCAAGATGTACACAGAAGAAATTTATGCTTAAATTGTGTAAGACAGAATTGCACTAAATAGGCCATCAGTCTCCTGTCATCTCAGCTTTCATTTAAATATTAATAAGCCTTCCATTTTTATTTTTTCTGTCTAGTGCTTTGGCGGTGCTTTAGTACTGTGGTAATATTTCTTTTCCTTTTGGATGAACAAACAAGTTTATTGGTGCTGATCCCAGCAGGCATTGGTGCAGTGATTGAGGTGAGTTCTTAAAGCTGTAGCACCAGATACCAGTATTTGCAGCAACATCCATAGTTTATCGTAGAAAAAGAATGCTAAACTAGTTACTGGAAAAATCCGCTGTAGCTTGCATGTCCTTGGCTTTCAGTGACAGAGCAGATTGTCCCCCTTGGTCAAATAACTAAACTGAAAGTATAATTTTTTTCTGAGATGGTCCAGCTGATAGTGTATAAACCAAGCACAGAATGATGCTGAGGTTCCACCTATCACATCACCCGACAGGCCTCACTCCTGGCCAAGTATAACCATGTCAAGAAGCCTGCACGGAAGCATTGTCAAAGAGCAGGCTGTGTGCCCACAGCCAGTGCCAGGACTGAGGTGACTGGGGAAGGAGGAAAAGGAGGAGACTGCTGTGTGTGTGTATGATTCCAAAAGTCTGCATCTAGTCAGTGGGTTGCAGGTTGCACAGCTATCTCAAAGTGACAGCAATCATATGGACAGTACATCTCAGAGGAATTTGTCTCCTAAGAAGAACTTTTTCACAACTTGGACTTAACACCTGTTTCTCATGCAGTGCTAATAGTGACATTGATTCTGTAAGAAATAATTTTCTCACTTGTATCAAAGATAACAGTAAAGGATCATCTTTACCCTATTCTCCTTTTTTGGGTTTGGAATATATGGCAGGTGACAAGAGAATATTGGTGTATCTAAAGTTAAACAAATAAACCTTGTCCACAAAAAGCTTCAGGGAGTGTTGCTGTCCTGGGGAGTTGCATTGCCTAAGCTGTCAAATCTGTATAGCAATGTGGGTACATGAGTAAATTTTCAGGTGAACTGAAACTTCTGTTTTACATTAGAGTCAGGCTGTTACAGCTGTACAGTAAGTAACCAAATAATTCAGCAGATTCACTGATTTTTGCTTGTAGTCCAGTACTGAAATGTAATGGCCATGTAAGCACCAGCTTAGTCGCTGTTAGGAGTTCTGAGGCACCTTCATCAAAAGCACATAAAAACTTGCTTGGCTGGTGAATACTGGAATTTTCTAAATGCCTGGCCTGGGGTGCATGTTGGTGCTAACCCCACGTAGACACTGCAGTTCAGATATCCCGAAACTACTACATTACTTTACTTAAACTACATAATCTGATAAAGAGACTTAATAGTGCAGGCTCACAACATTGTACTTGTTTGATAACATGACATTTGGTTTGTGCAGACACAGGCAGTGTGTGCTGCAGTTAGGCTGCTACTGCTTTATGCAGTGAGTGATTAGGATAGGTATTCTGGAATCTTGGTTCTAATTATCTGAATCCTTCATAAGATGTTCCTTAAAAGATGATAACCTTTTTTGTGCATGTTCTGTTTTTGCTAATCACAGCTCTGGAAGGTGAAGAAGGCTTTGAAAATGACAATCAGGTGGCATGGTTTGAGACCCAAATTTCAGGTATAGTAGACATTGCCCCGTTAATGATCACAGTCTTGCATCATCCATCTGTTTACAGGTTACTGTGCAACTTGACTTCTAGTGAAGTGAACAATTTTTTAATTATAAAGGTTTCATGTGTACAGCTTTTTAAAGGACGTAATCCAATAGGAGGATGAGCATTTTCAAATCTGTTTCTTTCTTTGAATTCTTTGGAAGAAACAGCTATTTGTATGTATTTGGGGTGCAAGAAACTTCAGAACTTCTCTGTCAGTCCTGCTAAATCTGTGCTGCTGCAACTGTGTTGGAAAGGCACTCTTAAGTGACATCATGTTTTGAAATAAAGAAACTGGCTTTTTTCATGAACCTGTAGGTGTAACTTCTCCATTGTGGAACTAACAGGAGATGTAGCATGTTCAAGGGACAGTACACTCTTAGATGATTCTTCTAGGTAAAATGAAGTGCTGAGACTGCAGAGCATGCAGTGGCAAAGTGCAGTTGACACTGAAAGTTTATCTTGTTGGTAGAAGGAACAGTTGTCTAATTTTCAGTGTTTCTCCACAAGAAGTGCTGGCGTGTTGTGCTTCTTGAAGTCTATGTGTCTGGAGTGACTGGTGGCTCTGCTTGTTCCTGTGTCAGTAATTAAGGAACTGTGTTTACACAGGCAGAATTTCCAGACATGTGGAGATAATTCATAACTGACCTCTACATAGTTATGGCTTTTCATAAATGCTTCCTCTATATGGCTAATTTTTGGCTACTTGACTTTGCTTTTGCTTTGCGAATTCTGCTGTCTCAACAGCATTTTTCTAAGCAAAGAAGTCCTGAAAGTTTGGTATAAAATATGAGGTAGAAGGTTAATCTTTTTGCCTACTCTGTATTTAGTAGACTGCACAAGACAAATATATGACTCTACCAAATAGAAGCTTTTAAAAGTTTTGTTACCTGCTTAATGTAGGGAGTTGGACAGCAAATGCTTTCCCCTGTGTTCTGATGTGATTATGTGTTTTCATGTGTCCTGCAGTTTGGTGCATACAATGACTCTGAAAAGAAAACTGAGGAATATGATGCCCAGGTAAGAGCAAATCCTATGACTTCTGATCTACAAAATCTATGTCACCTGTTGATTGACTTGTTTTGCTCTTTTCTTCTACAAGTGTATTTTCCATCTCCTCACAGTTGTCAAGTGGATCATCATTATGTAGATGATCAGATAGTGAAGATTCATTCTAATAACTTATGAAACAAAATGGTGAACTAGTTCTTTTGGTTGTTGAATCTGTTTGTGGCATTGCTCTGAGAAGCAGAATTACAAGAGAGATGTGAAACAGTTACCACTCACTATTTTAAAAGCTGATATTTATACATGTTATTTGTACTTGTTACTTTTACTGAAGGAAAGTTTATGCGGTTCCTAATTTCCGAAAGGAGTTGAGCATAGGTGACAACATTGGTGTTGAGTAGGGAGCTACTTTTAGACACTGATCTTTGTGCTGTCTCTTGGTGCCTATGCTCTAAGGTGATTGCTTGTCTGAACTGGGCTTTGAAATTGTCACCACCACTACTAGAAGTGGAAGCATAATGGAAATTATAGCAGACATTGGGAATAGAAGAAGGTTTTCAGGAAAAAACTATGTGTCTGCCTTCTATTTAATGCCATGAAAAATCTGTTCATATAGAATGTAAACTAACAAACTATTTTTCTTGTCTATTAGGCTATGAAATATTTGTCATATTTGCTCTATCCACTGTGTATTGGAGGTGCATGTTACTCCTTGCTGAATGTCAAATACAAAAGGTACTGTAACTCTATAAATTATCTTATATGGTATTGAAACATTCCCCTTTTTTTCTACATGGTTATGGAAACTGGTTGTTAGTTTGATGCATAAGCCAGGAACTGGAAATTCCTTGTCCTCTCTATCTAAAGCTGAAGAATCTAGATGGTTTTTAACATCCTGTAAGCAACAAGCTGTTGTATTTCACAAGTAACCTGATACTACTTTAGCATAGAATTCAATAGCTTGCATACATGTCAATCAGAAGAGGAGGAAGAAAGCTGCCATTGTTGTTCAGAGGACCAGTTGGTGATAGGAGAGATGAAAGGAATTCAGTGGTTGAACCTGTCCAATAGCAGAGAGGAGCAAAAACCTTCACAAAATTATTTGCTTTGAAGAGGAGGCTTCTCTGTTCCAAAATATAATAGATACGATGGCAATCAAAAGCATTTTTGAGAAAGGGCTCTTTATTCCTTTGGAGCCATGGACTTCCTGCAGCATAGTAATACTTCAGCAAGAATGGACACTCAATATTTTGTGAACAGATGAAACTTTTGTCACCTTTCACTCAAAGTAGCTGGTTCATTTTGTGTTTGAGAGATGCAAGCAAGTGTGCAGCCATGAGACGCTGTTCTAGGAAAAACCTGCAAACACAAGCATGGTGATTGCCATGTAGGCATTTTTTATCGTCCTGAGGCCCAGATGGTTTGGGAGAAGACAAGCAGTAGTAGTTTTTTCTAATGTTATTTTCAGCTGTTGCTGCATACATGAGCTGTAGCTCTCATTCTAGAAACTGGGGCAATTTCTGGGCTATTAGAAAAGCAGTTTTTTCAAAAGGTTTTTGTCTTAGTTAGCAACTAACAAATATGCAGCATTTTTAAATTCTGCTTTTCTGACAAAATTCTTGAATTTTATATTAGTATTGTTTACTATTCCAAAGTACTATATTTCAGTTATTTTATGAGCTGCAGCTTAAGGAAGTGAAAACAATTCATATAATAGAATTCTTGCCATTGTTAAATGGGTTAAGGAAATGTGACAGAACATGTAATCTTAGCCGTGGAATGTCCTTTAATCTTGGAGGCATTTTTTTATTCATTCTTTAAATGCTTGTGGATTACTGAAATGCTGCTACAACTGTAATGTTGCTATAAATGTGTCAGTAACACAGCAGTGCAAGTTTAATTTTAAATGATGTAGCCATAGCATGACAGTTATCAGCTGTTCTCAGGATGGCAAGCAGAAATACGGAATTCGATCATTGTCTGTAGCACTACAGTTGTTTTGTTAAGATTATGCTCCATTGAACATCTGGGAAAGTTATTAGATGGAAGGAGGGAAAAATGTAGATTCCTTGTATTTACTTTTTCTTTAAGTACCTACTGTTGTGGTTTGCACTGAATGGTACTTGTTTGAAATTTGGTAAGCCCTAACTGTGCCATATTAAGTGACTAATATTTAGAATACGGTGTTGCCTTTGCAGGCCTTAATACAGTCAGGGTTCAGTGCACAATATTACATGCACAGTGCATGTGTCTGATGTCAGTTACCTGATTATCAACACAGAAGTCTTTAAATGGTCTGTAAAAGTATTAAAACAGGTGATAAACCTCTCAAAATTCCTTGTATGGCCTAATAAGCATTGTTTGTTTGAACTACCTTCTCTGGAGCCCCTCCTAATCCAAGGAAGATGTGAGGTATTTAGTTCTAGCATGGAGTCATTTGTAACATAGCCATTTCTTGGAGTAGTCAGCATACAGTGGTGTATAGGATGTGTTACAAATTTGACTAAGGAAAAATGTAACTGTGCTCTCTTCTTTGTTTGTAGCTGGTACTCCTGGTTGATTAACAGTTTTGTCAATGGTGAGTCCCTTCTGTCCTTTTTTTCTATTCATATTTCTTCAAATGAAGGCCAGGACTCACAAGTACAATATTAACTGCTGACATTTGGATCAGTGTAATACAGAGCAATAACTTATTATTAAATTATCACAGTGATTGAAAAAGGGAGAAGAATCAACCCAAAGTGAACAAAATAATTAGATGCATCTTCACTCTTTAGTGCAAATTACTAATTATGAAAGTACAGTCATGAGATGAACATCTGTGCATTTGTTTGTTTTCCATGTTTCATCTTCAGGAGTGTATGCTTTTGGATTCCTGTTTATGCTGCCCCAACTATTTGTAAACTACAAGGTAAGATTGAAAAGTGATTGAAGTCTACATTTCTAGTCTCTTCTTCCAGACTTTATTACAATTTGATATTTTTTTATTTTTAGATGAAATCTGTTGCACACTTACCATGGAAGGCTTTCACATACAAAGTAAGTAAAGCTGTAATTTAAAGTTGGGTGCAGTCATTTTGAAAATTATTTTCTGTAAGAAGCAGCCTAAGAATAATTAGCTAAAGGATGGTACTTTTTTTTGTTTTAAGAACTAAACTTGTTTGCAGCTGTCCTTAAAAAAAAAAACAAACCACACACTGATTTTCATTTTTCATAATGACTTCCATATGATAAGAACAGAATACTTGCATCCTAGTTTGTATAATAATACTGCTTTTTGTATTGTCAGCTGTCTTGCATCAGTGCAGATATTGGTCCTGCAGATAAATTTATCAGTCTCAGTTAAATGCATTATTTTAAGAAGATTCCAGTGAATCACTGACAAGGGATAGTTCTCAAGAAACAGTTAGGAATGCTAAAAGACCTTATTTTGGCAGCCTTCAGGAGCTACCAGAGGCTGAAGTAATGTGCACAGTTCTGTGCCAGGGTGGTTATTGTGAGCTTCTGGGCAAATGTGACTGGGATTGTTCCATGAGGGAAGAAAGGCTGCACTGTGGTGTCCCCACTGCCTGGACTGCCCTGGTAGGAAATAATGCAGTGCTGAAGCCAAGTGCAATAGCAGACCTTGGAGGGGAAAGTGAATTATTTAAAAACAAAATCAGCTCACTGACCCTTGCATATCTGTATATCCACAAGCACCCACTTGTGTGTCCAAGGTTTGTATAGTATTCAAACACCGAGATGACAGATCAAGTAACCCAGTCAGGATTCCATGTGGTAGTATGGGATAACAAGGGACACCCACTGCTGGGTTTCCACATCTCCTATGTTCTCCCTCAATTAGGAACTATATGCTAATTTTGTTCTTGTACCCCTAAAGAGTTGGTAGTGTTTTGTCTATCATTTCCCACCAATCCCAGCCATTAGGATTTTTGTACTGTGCTTTGTTTGCCTAATCTTCATGTCCTGAGAAATCCTGGCTGGATGTGCTAGGATCATGACCCTGATGCCATCACTAGGTACCCTTTTTACTTGTGCTTCCACTCATAAATGCATTCATTTTTCCTTTGTGCTGATATACAACAGTTCTCCAGAACATCTGTACTTTAAAAGGAACTGTGTTAAAAGCTGCTCAAGAAATGGTGTCCAGTTCTGAACAGAAGATTTGGGACAAGAGAACTAAAATGTATACATCTAAAGAGGCTTCAAAGGCTTTTCCATTTCTCTGAGCCTATGGCAATTGTCCAACGTCCTGCTGCCTTACTGTTTATAAGGAAACAGGGTGCATCTAGGAAAACAGATTGAAATGTAGCTGACAGCAGAATAGCAAATAAGCAGTATTTTATGTGGAAATAGAGACAAAAGTAACAATAAACACAGTATTTCAGGCATATACTAGGCAAATCAGCATGTTTCTTAAGAGGAGGGAGCAAAAGGTATATCAGTGAAGTAATTTCACAATTTTGCTTCACCAAAGAAGATAACTGAGCAGAGACATCAGCAGATAAATAAACAACAGAGGGAGCTTATTCAAGCAAATAACCTTTAAATCAGTACAACCTTGCTGAACAGCCTTTTCTTACAGAGCATTTATGGTTCCTGTTTAGATGCCATAGACTACCCACAACAGAGGTTTGTGTGTGTGGAGAAAGAAGTCTGTTTTTGTTTTCAATTATGTTTAATTTAGAGAGCTTTGAAGGGAGTATTTTACTTTTTCAAATGGATATTTAAAGTTGCTTGCTCTCTTCGTCACTTGAAGTGAAAAGAAGAGTCTGAGGGCTCATCTGTGATCATGTTTTAGAGAGCTTTGTTGAGTGTTTACCTTAATTTGAACTCTGATTTTCCATTTCTGTGGGTTTTATGTTTTTGCCCTTCATCGTTAATAAAGAGTACCTTCGCGTGACGTAATCTCAAAAGAAAATTGAGAGCACTAGTCTGAACACTATTGGATGGGCTACCTTGGTGCATTCACTTGCAGTGGCTTATAAAGACTGTATGCCTGAAGGATGGTGCATTTAGCTTTTTCTTCTCATTGTCCTTGTAGGATCACTCACTTGGGTGTTGACTTGGAAAGGCTGTCTTTTCCAGCTTGCCAAGGTTTTTATTTTTGCTCCATGACAAACCTTGGCACAGGCTTGAGAAGTGCCAGCCATATTCTTCAGTCACTTCAGATTGATGGATTTGTTTTGACCTGACAGAAAGAGCTGGAAACTAATCAGAACTCTCTCCTGTCCAACACCCCCATTTTCTGCTGGTATTTTCTTCCATCATGTAAACAAATGTTGGCTCTTTTTGTACAGTGAGTTTTGTGCTTACATCACTTGCCTCCCTCTTACGATATGGATTAGCATACAGCTTGCTAAACTGAAGAGAGCCACATTACTGACTCAGTCTGTTAACCCAACAGTGAATATTCTTTGCTGGATTTGTTTCCTGATGTTTTTAGGACAGTTTATTGCAACATGAGTACTAGAGCTGGTGCACTGTAAGAGTTGATGTGTGCAGCCTCCCTATTAGGCAAGAGCCAGATCCAGAGAAGCTGGCTTTTGGTTAAATTACCTTTCATTATTGCTGCAGAAATAGAGCCTATAGTATGCCTAGGTGATTGGAAATGGTGTAGAAAATTATCCATCCCTTATTCAAGACATGATTACTTCCATGAAAGCATATTTTAAAGTCTTTTCAAGGCTGCCAAGTTAATCTTCTTAAGAGCAACAAATTAACAAATTTTTACACAAATTTCTACAGAAAACGAAAGTGAAGTGACATTTTGTAAATCTTGTCATTTGAGTAATGAATGAACAAAAAGTCTGGGGGTTTTCCAGTTTCTTTTGAAGTTTTCTCTGAAATTGAGTCTGTGTTTTTCCCCTCCCATGACAATACTCTCACTTACCCGAAACAGTCCTACTTCCCTTTTACTTGTAACTTGCGGTCTGTAGTAGACAGTATGGTCTTCATTAAAAGAAGGCATTTTAAAGTTTGCACTAATTAGTTTTGCAGCATAACCTTTAAGTGTTGTTAAAAATATGGAGGAAGTCTGTGTTCCCACAGAAAAACATAGGAAGCTTCTGACTTTGGATGACTGACGACTTCCTTTCTGCACAGCCAGCTAACGTATACTTTTCTTTTATTTGTAGGCATTCAACACCTTCATTGATGATATATTTGCTTTTATCATCACTATGCCAACGTCTCATAGACTGGCATGCTTTAGAGATGATGTTGTGTTCCTGGTCTATCTCTACCAAAGATGGTACAACTTCCTTTAATATTCGTTACAGTTTTTACAATGCTGTAGATGGTTGCATATATATTGTTGCTATAAAGAACTACAGATTGGGATAGACTTGGAGCAGAAGTTTTATACTATAATAATCTATAGTATAATATAGTATGGTCTGGATAATGTTAGTTGTGTATATGCCTAGTGAAGGGAATGGTGAGCAGAGCACCCTGCAAAGCAGATCTCAATACAAATAGGAGAAACAAAAACATTTTCCCATAACTGACAGTAACTCTGGTCATGATACAGAGTCATCAAAACATTCCTCTTCTCACAGTACTCAGAATTTTTGTCAGTTACCCCTTTTCACTCCCCACAACATAGTTCTTTTCACCAGATTTGGAAGTCGCAAACCCACCTCACCCCCAAAAAAACAAACAAAAAAACCCTAAACCAAAATAAAAACCAAACAAAAACTAAAAAAAACCAAACAAACCACCACACAAAAACAAAACAAAATAATCTCTCCAACAAATCAAATGTGAGACATAAATATCTGAAGTAAGGGGAAGGAGATAAATTCCTGAGTTTGTATTCACAAACTCACTTAGGAGTTCTGGGCTTCTAATCTTTGCTGAGGGCCACATCTTCACGTGCTCAGTGTCTGAGGTATGCTCTCCAAGGTGCTCTGCAAGGCAGTAGTGAAGGGTGTTGTCTGATGGGGGACTGCCCTGCTCTGCGTTTCTGTTTATCTGGTTTGCAAAAACAACTTATCAGGCTCTCTTTTAAATTGAGTACCTGTTGAATTTTGGATTCTTTAAGTAACTAAAATCAGATGGGGAAGAAAGCTGTATGCACTACTTAGGAAATACTGTTCATAGTGAAGTTACAGAAAGTGTTTTCTTGTTCCCAAGAATAAACATTTTTGTTTATTGTTATTTTTGTAGAAATTAAGCAGTCAGCAGCTTCTGATAGGGGCTGGGCATGGGTTTCAAGTGTGAGAGGTATCCTTGATTGCTTGAGAAAAGACTCCAGCCAAGCTTTAGGGAGCTAATGCGTCTCTTAAGAGGTTCTGTTATGACACAAGTGGTTGAGTCATATTGTGAAGAAGCTGATATGTCTGTACAAATTTTTAAAGATGTTAGGTTTTGCCACAAATGGGAATAGAGAATATGATGACAAAGAAATTTAGTTTTAAAATTGAGCATCACAGAACTACTTAATTCCTTCAGATAGGAGACTGTAATGTAACTAAAGATTTGGTTTTTTTCTGCCAGGCTTTATCCTGTGGATAAGAGCAGAGTCAATGAGTATGGAGAATCTTATGAAGAAAAGTCAAAAAAAAAAACTCATAGAGAATAACTGAAGAAGATTCTGACCCCTGAACTCTTACTTGCTTTGTGTATTATCTGGTCTTAAGGATGGAAGAACTTATTTAATAAGAGTATTTTTAAAGCTTATGACAGAACTACATGGACAATACATCTTCTTTATTGCCAAAATCTAGTTTTGATACCCTCCACTTTCAAGACCCTCTTCTCTCCTCACAAGGTTTACAGTCTGCCAGATGACATATAAACTTCCCACATTTCAGCTTCTCTTCAGTGAAAACCTAAGCATCCTGACCATTGTAATTAAAATCCAAATCTGTGTTTTTAAGACAACTCACGAACTGAAACTGTGGTGCCTGTGCCACTAGGCTATAAAAACTGAAAAAACAAGACACTGTGTTACAATAGAATCAAGGATTTTTGCCAAACTGGGGGCTGTAAAAAATAAAAGGCATAATTTTGGATTATATTTTACTTATAAATCATTCTCATTTCATAATGGAAATAATGGAAATTGTAGAAATCATTATTTCCTAGCTAAAAAAAAAATACTGTTGGAAATATAGGATAAGGTAGATGGTGTTGTTAAACTTCATATCCTGCCATGTTCTTGGCCCACAATATGGCAGAGGGTTTCAGTTTTCTTGAGATGAATGAAGGTGTGAAAAAAACTGTAACATGATTTCTTTCAATATGTATGCAAGTTTATAGAGATCCTTCTGCATTGTTGACAAACTTGATTTCTCGGCATAGCAGGTAATCATGTAATGCAAATCATTGTTATGTGATGGGAAAGTCTCTTAACACTTCTTAAATTCTTCATCATTTGGTACCATAGTGACCTATTAGGCCAATTCTGTCGTGTTTCAAAGGGAATAATTCCTCAGTCTTTTCTCCTCTCCCTCCATGCCCTATCCTATTTTTATATGAAACACACATCATTCAAATGGAATTATTGTGCTCAAGTACAGGTTCAACAAAATACACAGATACTGTGGAGAAAAAAAAATAGCCTGGTAAAGAACAATTCATACCTTTCATACAATTTAAAATCGGATTTCCATGGGAATAGAATTCATTAAGGGAGGAGTTTTGATCTGTTTCTTTCAAATTTGTAAAAAAATAATCAGGTTGAATTATACCAAAATCCAAACTCCACAGCTATGTCTAGAAACCACTTTTAAAAATGGTTAGAAAAATTTTAAATTTAAAATCTTCAAAGATTTTTAAAAGCAAGTTTCTTAGTAGCAGTAAGGGATATAGAGAGTGCATTCCTTTCAGCAGCAAATAAAATACAATTTAAAACATCTAAAACGCAGAACTATAGTTTCCAATCCTAGTGTTGCTTTGGTAAGTTTACAAATAAACCATAATGATTCTTAATTGCATGCTGTTTGTACAAGGCTGTTTAACCTCAATTTGCTGTAAATTGAAAATATTCTTTGAATAACCTTGAAGAACATAGGTCAGCTCCTGTGTTCTGTAACTATTTTGTGAAGTGGATTTCATCCACTTCTGGTACTGCAGAAGTCTGAACGTATAAACATTTGGGTCCCAAAAAGAGAAGTGTGCCTGCCTATTGTGTTTTGCTACAGACTACAGTCTTTCCTACACTGAAGTCCTCCTTACACACTGCTGGCAATGGAAAGGAGTCTTGAAGTGAATATTAATTCTCCTCCTGTTAATGTTAAAGGCTCTTTATGCTGTTACTTGTAACTACAGATTATTGATTTTAGCATTAAACACACCTAAGTAAGTCTATGCAAAACTGGGGTTGCATTTGCTGTATCTTGTATCTGTTTTTAATTTGTTTGGAATGAGCTCTTTGCAGTTAAGCAAACCAATATTTCACATTAAGTTAAATGTGTGTGAAAAGTTTTCCTGATATAAAGAATGCATATAGCAGGTTCCCTTTTTGTGCCATTTCAAAACAACCAAGTCATTGATTCTAGAGTAGCTTCTCAAAGTCCAGAATACCATACTTGGGTACTTCTGATGTTTCATTGCTTGTTTTTGTATACAGCTGTTGAAAAACTGCTCTTGCACCTTTACATACTGTGAGTTTACTGGTCTTCTGTCTTGCATTTCTTGACACTGACCTCATGATGACCTATACAATAGTCATAAAGCATATAAAATTAGCACATTTAAAGTCTTTAAAATGATCAAGACTTTCCTGTTCAAGTCATTGTTTTATGCATTCCATTTCCGAATAAAAGACTTGGTACATGGGATAAAGAGTTACCTTTTGTTACTAGAAAAAAAGGCAGTAAAAAAACAGTAAGTAGTAACTTTGGAGATACTGCATTATATGTTTTAACTTTCTAGTTGTGGTAATGACATCAGCTAAAAATGTGGTTCTGTATGTGAATCAATGGATAAACGATATCTAGAATCTCTTTAAATGTCCAAGAGTAACTTAAAAACTTCCTCACTTCTAATGGGATTTACTGTTGCAAGCAACTAGGTGACCATCTCACATTCTCATCTTCATTAAGCTTGTAATGTCTTTGGAAATTAAGATTACTGTGATTTGGGGTTGGGGCTGTTTTAGAATTAATTGAGAAAACCATCATATGCTTCTGGAAGCTGCTCTTACCCAGGACTTAGCACAGCAGTCCTGATTCTCTAAGGACATAAGTGACAAAAGGCAGACTCTGGAGTGCGTGCACTCCATGGGACAGTGCCTCTGAGCTGTGACAAAGACTGTGCTCTATTCCTGCACGGCTCTTCACTTCCATACCCTGCTACTTCCTGCTCTTCATTTCCTACTGCTGTTCTCCAGGAGGTGACCTTCCACCCTTTGGACTTTTCTCCCAGGAACCACCGGACAAATGGATTTACAAAACAGCAGCAGCACAGGCAGGTTTTTCTTACCAGCTGAGTTCAAGAAGTTTGCTCTACTGTGCATCTGTCCCTCTGGAGCAGGGGCTGTGGATGCTACTACAGCTACTACAGCTACTACAGCTACTAAGCTGTAGTCTTGGCACCAGTACATGTTCCCTTTTAACATCATGCTCCAGTAATTCAGCCACAGCACCTACAGTTCAGCAACACAAGCATTAAGACACATAATTCTGTAGTTTGTCTGCAAGCATTATGCTTTCCAGTTTTTTTCCATCAGAAGATAAATCTCGAAGAAGTGGAATGTGGCAATTTCTTGTTAAAACTTGTACCCTTTTACAGCTTACAGCTTTTCCTTATAGTACAATTTAAAGCAGGTGGGAAGGGACTTGAGGAGGCTGCCCACTACCAGCACTGCCTCTTATCCCTCTTACAACACTAATTTCCTGATAGTCCTGTGAAAGATCTTCTGAGTGAATAAAACTAACTATAGGTATTGAGAAATTGAGCCAGAGAGAGCCCAGCCTTCCCAGATGCCCAGTGACAGTCTCTGACTGTTCCCCCTCTCCCACTAAGAGAAGTTTGGCCCTGTGTGAGGATCAATGCACTTTTCCAGTGGTTACAGAAAGAAGACATTCAGCTGTTAGAGAGCATCAAAGGAGGGTAATGAGGATGGTGAAGGGGCTGCAGGGGAAGCTTTATGAGGAGCAGCTTGAGGTAACTTGGTCTGTTCAGCCTGGAGAAAAGGAGACTGAGGGGAGACTGCATCACGGTCCAAAACTTCCTTGTGAGGGGAAGCAAAGAGGAAGGTTCTGATTTCTTTATTCTCATGACCAGTGAAAGGACTTGAGTAAACAGCATGAAACTGAGTAAGGGGATGATTAGGTTGGCTGTTAGGAAAAAGTGTTTCACCCAGAGGGTGGCTGGGCAAGGGAATAAGCTCCCCAGGGAAGTGGTCACAGTACCAGCTTAATAGAGTTCAAGAAGCATTTTGAAAAAGCTCTCAGACACATGGTATCACTCTTAGAAATGGTGCTGGGTAGGGCCAGGAATTGGACTTGATCATCCTGATGAGTCATTTCCAACTCAACATATTCTATTATTCTATTTAAGAATTTTCTCTTAGTATAAAAGGGAGAACTGTGATGTCTCCTTTTTAAGGATATTTGGAGCTAATCAGTTTGCTTCAACTTTTTCTTTAAGCTATTCTATTTCTTACTGCTCCTTTTAATAGTGGGTCCCTAAAAAATCTTGGTTTTATTGGGTTTTTAAAAATTATTATTTTTAAAACTCCCTCTCCTTTGTCAGAAGGAACAAAATAGATTCAAAAGGCGCTTTTGACACTGGGGCACTGTGGCTCATGCCTGCCTATGTTTGGTTAAAAGAGTAGGATAGCTTCTCCCCTGGTGCCTCCAGCTTTCTGCTTAGTGGTGCTCTGTCCTTTTAGTCCTTGACATATGGTACCCATTTAATGTCTTGCAAGCTGTTTTGAGTCTATGTGTGTATTCGGGTATACTTGCCTCTCAGTTTCTGTCCTCTAAGGTTCTCTCTTTTCATCTACAGCTCCACGGTCTGTATTAAGAAAGAGCTGATGGTTGGCTTTGTGATGATTTGTCCTATTTCTTGCACACCTGCAAAGAATTGTGGACTATCTTACTCTTATTTTGGACCTTGAAAAGTTGACTCTGAACATTTTTACCAGACATTATTTGACTGTAGCAGTCTCTAGCCCCAGGTTAGTCTGTCAAGCAGCCTAAAGCCAGGTAGGTGTTTCACTGGTGTGGTTCATCTGTGTTCTTTGGCCCTGCTAATCACAAGCCAAATGTGACCAGGGAGCAAATGGGAATGAAAAATGCCAGTTTCCCCATTCATGAGATATTAGAGAAGAAGGGGTTAGAATGGATTGTAAGTCAGAAATTAAAATAAAATATAAAATAAAATAAAATAAAATAAAATAAAATAAAATAAAATAAAATAAAATAAAATAAAATAAAACCCAAAAAAGAAAAATTATGCAAATTTAAGCAATTATGCCACCAACCAACAGATGCCCAGCCTCCTCCTGAGCACTTTCTACCCCCACCCCCCATCTCCCCTCACTTTTTATGCTGAGCATGACACCATATGGTTTGGAATATCCTTTGGGTCAGTTCGGGTGAGCTTTCCCATCTGTGTCATCTCCCAAATTCCTGTGTACCCCCAGCCTCCTCACTGGTGGAGTGGTGAAGGGAGCAGAAAAGGCTTTGTCGCTCTGTAAACATTGCTCAGCAGTAACAAAAACATCTCTGTTATCAAGACTCTGGCACAAGTTCAAAATATAGCCCTGTAATAACTAGTATGAAGATACTTACCTCTGCCAAAACCAGCATGGAAAATTAATTTCCCCTCAAACTCACTAACTGAAAGGCATTGTGAAACCTGAGGAAGAATGTTTCTTAGGAAGAGCGAAATGTGATACACTTGGGCATGGCTGGCTGCCAGCCAAGAGGCTGAGATAAGGATCAAAGAACTTAGGAAGGAAATACTGGGACTGATGTGTGTAAAGCAGGTAGGGAGAAGCTGAATCAAACAGTAAGTCTGGGGCTGATGTTAGAAGAGTGATGCCATTTAGGGACCATCACACAGTGTGAGAGACATAGTGGCCTGGAAAAAGCATTTAAGAGGTGAAGGGACCACTGCAGCTCTGAGGGAGAGTCCCAGTCCAGAGGATTGTGGTGGACAGATGTGGGAAGATCCAGACCCATGTAAGTCTGGTATCTGTGATAACAGTGCTAGAAAGAGCTTGTTTCCCCAGACCAATGCCCTCTGCACAGGGTGAGCCAGGGAACCAAATCACACCTCCATTTACCAAGACTACTGTAAAGAAAACAAATACTGCAGATGCAAGCCAACAAAGAGAACAAATTACTATCACAACAGGCTTCATTCCACAGCAGATAAAAGTCATGACATGTGACAGGTGCTCTAAAAAGGGATTACACCTAGCACTGGTTAAAATGAAATTATCTCCTTGATTAAAGGCACATGACATGTATGATCTGTCTCAAGCAGTAGCCTCAGGTGAGACTGGAAACGAGATCAGCCACACTGGCTGAAGATCCCTAGTTAGTAATGACTCAGACTGATAGATATGATGGGCCAAATAGGGGTGTAACTCTGACAAATTATGCTGGGTCTGGCAAAGACAGAGTTACCTTCCTTCAAAGCAGTCTGTTTGTGTTCTGCTTTGGATCTGTGACTTACAGACAACACACCTATGTCTTGGTGTTGCTAAGGAGCACTTGGACAGCACCAGGATTTGTTTTTTCCCCACTCTGTCTCCACCATGAGCAGACTGGGGTGGGCAAGAACCTGGGAGTGGACACAGCTGGGACAACTGATCTGAACTGACCAAAGGAATGTCCCCTTGTATCATATAATGTCATCCTCAGCAAATGTAATATTGACTCCTCCAATGTGCCATAGTTATCCACGTGTCCACTAAATCCATTCTCTACTACAGAGTTGTCAATTTTCACAGCTGAGTCCTCAGATTTACTGCTAGGTAGTCCCCATGATACAGTTTGGGATCCTTAGTGTCAGGTTACGTATTTTCATAGCTTGTGATACAGAAACATTCTAGCTTGACATAGGTGATCACTGAGTTCCTTTAAACTCACTGGTAATTACCACCTAATTTTAGAGACTCAATGATTATTGAATTTTTCTTTCTCTTTCTTGAATAACATAGTTCAACTCCACTCAAGCTTGAGACTGTTCATGCTCTGTGCAAAGATTTGACACAGGAGCCTCCCTCAAGTTCCTCAGTATTGCCATGATTGTCCTAAGTGTTCCTTCTTTATTTTTGCATTATACACTTCCAAACAAGCTGTTCCACTTCTGATGTTTCTTTCAACTTTGAGAAGTTATTCATCAAATTAATCTGATATTGTTTGATTTGTTTTTTTCACTTTTCTATTTGAAGACATCTTCAGGTTTTTGAAAGACACTTTACTTCTTCATCTTATGACAATTCTTGTTAGAGTTTCCTTTAGCCTTTTCAAATGGAGCTTTGAAAATAGAGGCACATTTGCAGAAAGCTTGCCTCTTTAAGTGGCCATTCCTGAAGCTGGACCCAAACATAACATCTCATTTCCTTTCACTTTGTTGCTTGACCGTAAAAGCAGCGCTTTATTTTTATCATTCCATTGTCATCATCCATCCCCAGGATAACTTGCTTTCACAGAAACTGGTTGTAAAGCAGCATGTGGATAAGGTTAAGTATGCCTTGAAGCATAAATTTTGTTGAGGAGAACTGTGACCCCATTATTTGTCCAGATCTGGCTTCCTAGTAAAAGAAGGGATATATTGTAGTGAGCAGAGAGAACTTTTCACTAAGGGTCACTTAGGTGATTAGGGAGCAGGACAATCTGACATACCAGGAGATTGTGAGACAGCTGGGATTGTTTAGCCCAAGGAGGAAAGGTTCCGTGGGGATCATATCACAGTACAAGATGGGTCCAAACTATTCTCAGTGGTATCCAATATCAGCATAAGAGGCAGTGGGCACAAATTAAAATTGAAGAAATCCATTTAAACACCATTTTTGAAAGAAGTGTGATAAAGCACTGGAGCAGGTTGCCCGGTGAGGTTGTGGAGTCTCCATCCTTGAGGATATTAAAGCCTGATTTGACATAGCACTTGGCAATCTGCTTTAGGTGACCCTGCTTTGAGCAGCAGAGTGGACTAGACACTTCCATAGAGCTCTTTCAGCCTTAGCTATTCTATGTCTCTGTGATTCTATTATTTTCCTTATTCATCCTGCCACGCCTGTACAAAAACCTCCAAAAGCCAAAAAACCTTACTCTTTTTCCATGTAACTTCATTCCTCCTCTCCCTCCTGAATTCTCTCCCCAGCTCAATGGTAGACACAGAAAAACACCTGTGAAAAGAGAGAGGAAAGAGCCCCCCTTAGCTTGGCTGCAGCAGCCCTCTCCCCCTCCACCACTGCTGTGGTCATTGCCACCAAGCAGGCATCAGGAAGAGGCACAGGCAGGAACCTGCCAGCAGCCCGTAGAGATTAATTAACCCCTTTTTCTTCCTTTTCCTCTTACTTTCTTCCTGAACATGTTTCTCACGGGAAATGGTGAACCTTGTGTTTGCCACAGGCAACATTCTACCTTAAGAGTGCTGTCACCTTTGGAGCAATGGAGAGATGGGGGGAAATACATGTGAAATATATTCCTTCAGAGGCCAGACCAAGGGCATCAGCTTTCTCCTTACTGGAGGTGCAGATGCTGATGGATCTAGATTGTTTACAAATCCCCTGCCCCTCAGTATGCAGTGGCAGTGCAATATTTCACTTACAGCCTTGCTGAGGTCCCATGAAGCCTGGTGTTATTGCTTTCCCTCTCTTGGGAGTGCCAGCTGGTGCCAATCTCTGTTAAGGGCTAAAAGAGCCTGGTGAGCAGGCAGTGCTGAACTGAAAGTGATGTAGGAATGCCTCAACTTGTAGGTCCCAAGGTGCCAGGGAGTTGACTCCTCAGCCGTGCTGATAATAGAAGAGGAGCTGCTTTGCTCCCAGGAAGAAATTAATTGTAGTAGGAAAGGAGTCCAGTCATCCATGAGCAGTGGGATGCTGACCTCCCTCCCTAGTTCACTTGAGAAAGGGAAGGTACACATTGCTCTGCTTCAGCAGACCCACAACTTCTACATGTGTCGCTGCCACTGGTGAGAATACTCACTGCATGGCATCACCACTGCCAGGGACAAGACTGTCCATGACCACAGGGACACTAACATCTCCTTCCACCCAGTGACACACCTGAAAAAATAACCTTCTCCATGACAGGATCTGTTGGATGATTCCTCTCAAAGATGAGGTACTCTCTAATCTTTGGGAAGGAGAGAACTCTGTTATATTTCTGCAGGATACTTGCAGCAACCTAACTATGAAGCCTGGGTAGAAGACAGTCACCTCATCCTCCGTGGTAGAGTGCTAATTCCATATTGCCCAAACATTTACTCAAAAGTCCTGGGTTTTTTGAATTTATGTCATACCACATCTTGCAAAGATTTTAGAACATTCAAGTAGCATATATCAACCAGATGACTATAATTTTCCTGTCTCTCTAACTTTTGACAGAACTCAAGGGCAGGACTCCTTATGGGGGTAATCTTGGCTGAGCAATTGAGCAATTCGTATTTCTCCCAGCATCCCCTAATTCTGTTATTGCACAGGTATTTCACATATATTGTCTTTGCCCATGGCAAGGGGGTTGGAACTAGATGACCTTTGAAATCCCTTCCAACCCAAACCATGCTATAATTCTAGGATTTCTACCGATTCACTTGGAACATACATAGGTCCTAGAGACCTGCACTTCCCCAGGACTCTGCTGCAATCCCTTTCATAGTCTGGCATCAAGTTTTCTATCACGAAGTCTACAGATACCAAAGAAAATTTGGAGTAGGATGTTACACACTACCCCAAGCGACTTGGCTTCTTCGTTCATGAGCTTGATGAAAAAGATAAAAACAACAGGGTGAGCTACTTCGGTATTTTTAGGGTTTAGCGTGTTCATCTCCACCCTAATCTCTCCTAGAGTTGCTCTTACTTCAGATGGATCCTCAATGGGGCTCAGATCTCGAGGGAAAGAAGCGCTCCCCGGGGAAGGATCCCGCCGTGTGTCCGCGCCGGGGAGCTGGACAGCGGCCCCGGCCCCGCCCGGCCCGGCCCGGCCCCGCCCCGCCCGCCTCTCCGCGGCCACGCGGGGGGCACGGCGGCCGCGGCTTTAAAAGGATGGCTTGCCCGGCTTCTTTTGCTCCCGCCCCTCCAGCTAACGCTCCTATCTGTCCGTTCATTCAGCGCTAAGCAGCTGCTCCGCGGTGCCCGGCGGGCCGGCGGAGGGGCGCCGCGGCGGCCCCCGGTGGCCCCGTGCCCTCTGCGGCCGCGGCATGGCGGGCCGGGAGCCCTTCACGGCCGTGCTGTCCGCGCTGCGCCGCTGCTACGCCGAGGCCGTCCCGCTGGAGACCTTCGTCCGGCGCCTGGGGGGCGGCGGCGCCGGGGACGCCGAGGTGCTGCGGGCCGACGACGGCCCCGGGTACCGCACCTTCGTGGGGCAGTGCCTCGTGTGCGTCCCCCGCGGCGCCCGCCCCATCCCGCGGCCCTTCACCTTCCAGCAGGTAGGAAGGGGCCCGGGGCGAGAGCCCTGCCGGGGCTTCCCGGGACAGCGCTTCCCGCGCTGCGGGGGCGGCGCGGCGGCCCTTGGCCCCTCACGGCCGCTGCCGGCCGGGCCCGGCCCGCTCCCACAGCCATCCGCCCTCCATCCCGGCCCCAGGGCCAGCGGGAGCCCTGGGAACAGCCCCGGCCTGTGCCTGGGGCTGGCAGAGCCAGGGCCCGGTGCCGGCCGGGACGGGCGATAGCGCTGCGGGCCTGTCTGCCTGGGGCTCCCACGCTCCATGTGGCGCGGGATGAACCGGCCGAATGTGGCCGGGGAGCGACGGGGATGGAGAGTGCCCCGCTCTTGAGAGATCGGAGAAGAGGCGGGTGGAACGGGCTGCTGCTCGGGGGTTAAGCGGAGGAAAAGCTTTTCGGAGAGGGAAGACCACTTTTATCTTAGCGCCGTATGAGCAAAACTGTGCTGTGGTAGGAAGCAGATGTTGTAAACCCAGGACGACTTGTTAAATGGGTTTTGGAATTGTGTGCCGAGTAGTTTGGTTGAATTTTCCTTCACATGAAAGGAAATGGAGGCCTCAAGAAAATTAGCGTTAGTTCCCTGGAGGTGAGAGCCTGCGCGAGCACGTATGTACGGATGTGCTGCGAACGGGGATTGCGAACACGGAGGCACTGGAGTCCCAGGGACTCCAGGGGAACGGTGTAGGGCGTTTCCTGGGCATAAAAGCCAGGATCAAAAGGGCAGATGTTGAAAAGACTTCCTTCAAGTCGTCGGCTTACGTTGTTACACGTTAACATCGTAAAAATCTTGCATTACGCTTGGAAAATCTGAATTTTTGAGTATGGTGCTGGTGAATCATTAAAAGTGTTTTGGAAGCTGATGTCTAGGGCTGTGTATCTTTGCATGTGTTTTTATTTAAAGGGTGTATTGTGGTTTATGGAGGAGTAAGTGAAGAAAGCTAATTTTCTTTTTTCTTTGTCTCTTCAGCTATCTAGTCAGAGTGAAGTTACCTCAAGAGTCGTTCAGAGACTGTGTGAAAAAAAGAAGAAGAATGTCCTCGCATATGGATACTCCTTACCAGATGAAAACAGTTCTCAATTCCCAGTTGTGCCATTTTCAAAGATACACAGCTACCTACCCAATACTGCCACGGAAACTCTTTGTATCAGCGGCTTCTGGGAGACATTGTTGAGCCGGATAGGGGATGATGTGATGATGTATTTATTGGAACACTGTGCAGTCTTTATGCTGGTTCCCCCTAGTAATTGTTATCAAGTTTGTGGGCAACCAGTTTATGAACTTATTTCATATAATGTAGATTCACCCCTGGTATTTTTTAGACAAAGGTTCTCAAAGTATAAATGTACTAGCTTGCTTAAATATGTGCGAAAAAGGCTTATGTTTCATAGAAAATATCTTTTAAAGTCATATGAGTGGAAATACAGACTAAGACCTGAAGATAATGTCTCCAGAATGAGAAATGAAGGAAAAAACAAGAGACAAAGCTTAGCGCCCGCTGACCAGTGTTCTGCAAAAGCTGTTTCTGAAGCAAGCAAACAGATCAAAATGGTTACTGAATATCAGGAAAAAAAGAGTAGCTCTGGTTCATGTGTTTCAGCTACAGCTCCATCTCGAAAAAGAAAGATTCCTAGAGAACAACCTGAAATTCCAGCCAAGAGGGCAAAAACAGGGGAGAAAGTGAGAGAGGAAAAGGCTTGTAGTCTTGTTCCTGATTTAAACCAAAGTAGTTCCGAGAGATCTGAAACTGAGTATGTAGCACCACATAATGAAAGTGTCATTAAAACCCCCCATATTTCTGAAAGAAGTAACAATGCTGTGTCTGGCCCTTCTTTAGTTCACACATCTCGTGGCAGGATGAAGTTTGTGGCAGGTAAAAGCTATCTTCTGCAGGGACTTCAACGTAACAAACCTTTAGGCTCCAACACTGAAATGCAAGCAGAATCCCACAGGAAAAGAGTAGAGATGCATACCTATGAATCTCAGTTGCCTTCAGGACAAACCAAACCCATGGAGGGTACCTCAAAATGCAGAGGGGGGGAAAGTCCCCAACCTCATTTATCTAAGAAGTTACCAAATAGACTCCTGAGTTCTGCAGTATACATTGAGAAGAAGTCTCTTCTGTATTCTTGCAGGAGTTTCCATGAATGTTTTCCTAAATCATTTATACTGAATCACTTGCAGGACTCTCAGGCAGGTGGAAGATACCTTGTAGAAGCTATATTTTTTAGCCAAAATCACGTGCAGCAAAGGCATAACCAAAGTCTGCCAAAACGCAAGCAGAGAAAGAAGGCGTTGCCCAAACGCTACCAGCAAATGAGGCATACATTTCAGCAACTGCTAAAGAACCATGGAAAGTGTGCTTACTTAGCTCTCTTGAGAAAAAATTGCCCCATTCGGATATCTGATATCAGTATGAGAAAAATCAATCTGTCTTGTCAGGCAGTCTTGCCTGGGGAAGCAAAGGTTCAGAAGCCAGCAGAACAGTTTGAGAAAGAGCCTGCTAAGTGTGTGACAAGCAGCAGATGTGAATCTGGTCACACTGATGTGCCAGACAACTTAGGAGCACCCCTTGCAGACTCTGTGCACGGGGAGTCGTTGCCGAGTAAGGAGCAAAACCCGGGAGAGGCACGTGATTCAGCCCTCAGGGAGCTCCTCAAGCAGCACAGCAGCTACTGGCAGGTGTACATGTTTGTGAGGGATTGCCTGGAGAAAGTCATCCCTGCTGAGCTTTGGGGTTCAAACCACAACAAGTGCCGCTTCCTAAAAAATGTCAAAGTGTTCATTTCCAGGGGGAGGTTTGCTAAGGTTTCGTTGCAGGAGTTGATGTGGAGGATGAGAGTGAATGACTGCATGTGGCTTCGTCTAGGCAAAGGTACTTCTTATATTAAAGAACTAGGTGGTGGGGCTGTCACATGATTTGTGTTCATGTTTAAGGTGGGAAGGGGAGGTTATTTATCTGGACTCAGAATTGCTGAATTCATTGGTAATAACCATAGCTGAGAGAACAAACCTGGTAGTGTTTGTGACTGATGGTGGAAGAATGCTTAAGCTTGTCTTCCTTCCAAAACTTGTTCATGCAGTTTGTGTTTAATAGAACGACGTTTCCATAAACATGAAGTCAGAACACGGGCTAAACAAAAAACAAAACTCTTTCCCATCCAATCCTACTATCCAAATTGCAGTAACTCTGAAAATCCATTGAAGTCTGAGTTAAGCATGTTAGGAATAAACACTGTCTTCCTGTTTGTTACTGTAAGAATTCAGAAAGAGCTAAAAGCAAATCAAGACACTTGCAGTGGCATGTGTTTCTCTGCTATGGGAGTGAAAAGACCCAGGTTTTTTTACTCCCTCTCATCAACCATGTGAGAAAGATGTATGAGACCCATTCAATATAGGGATTGCCTACTGGAGAATCACAGAATGTTTTGGATTGGAAGTGACCTTAAAGATCTAGTTCCAACCTCCCTCCCACAGGCAGGAGCACCTTTCCACTAAGTTGCTCAGAACCCATTCAGTCCTTGAATGCTTCCAGGTATGGGACATGCACAATCACTCTGGGCAATTTGTTCCAGTGCCTTACCACCTTCACAGTAAAGAATTTCTTCTTACATCTAATCTAAACCTACTTTCTTTCAGTTTAAAACTTTTCCCCCTTGTCCTATCATTACATGCCCTTGTAAAAAGATCTGTCATCTATCACCTGTTCTAGAGTCCTTCTCTAGAATCAAGAGAGCCTTACTGAGCAGTGCTCTCAATCTGAGTCTGGCTTGTTGGTGGTGCAGAAGTCCACAGGTCAAGCAGTCCCTGACTAAAAAGCTTTCATGAGGTCAACAGCTGATTGCTCCAGATTGTGTATGAATATATTTCTGTTTAGTCCTCTTTTCAAATGACAGGTGAATCTTCCTTTCCTTGAGTGTCTTCTTCAGACACTATCCTAGGATTTAAATCTAGGCTGAAGCCATAGTTCTGGGCTTGGTTGCTGTAGGATCTAATACATGTTTTCATTTTTCTATGCTTCTGTTCTTCATCTATTCAATATGGATTGCACTTCATTAGCTGGTATGCTTACAGTGTTTATTCTTACCTGGTATTGTATTTGGATCCTGCAGTAATGTGAGCTGAAAATGATATTATTTTGTTAAAGGTGCAATAAATTCTGAAACTGTTAGAGGTTCTTTCAAGTATAGGAGGAAAATCAAAAGTCTGTTTGAGAACTGATGTCAAAAATAAGGGAGGGAGGTTTTCATAAGAAACTCTTAACTCTAGGAAACAGAATTTCTTTATTCAGAAACTGTTGTTCAAAACCACACTGCAAAATGCTGAGGAGTTAAATATTTTAAAGGACTTTACTGTAAAATATGCGTTTGATTCATAGTAATTTGGAGCATGTTATCTATGGAAAATGCAATGCCCTCTTCTTCTCTGGCCATATTCCAGTAAAGCAAAATATAGGCTTATTTTAATTTTTATGGAAGTGCTCCCATTTGTTTCACGTTTAAATGGAATTGCTTTGCCGCACTGTAGGCAGTGATGGTTTTTCCTCCAAAAGTAGTAGTATTTTTTTGACAATTTCCTGAATTATAGTAATTGTTTACATCTGTTGTCAAGAACTTAGAAAAGAAATAATCTGTTTCCAGAGCAGCTATTTTATCAGCATCCTGATTCAATTTGCATATTACAACTGCATTATTGCAACTCTTTGATTAGAGAGTTTTCCAACTCTGAATTTTTTCCCTGATGTTAACTGGCTTCCGTTGAAGTAGTACTAGTCTTTTTTAAGTGCTGTATATACAGGAAAATATCTCTGCCCTGGAGCATACAGAAACCAAACAGATTAGAAAACTGAAAATTTATTTCCATTTGATAAATTTTACTGTCAGGTCTCTTGCATCAAAATTAAGCTGTTTTTAAATCATGGTTATGGCATGATTGAGTTGTGCTAAGCAGCTGAACTAATATTTCTGTGTAATTTGTTTAAGAATCCTGTTGCATTTGGTCTAAATTCTACTCTTTAAATGTAATTAGAAAAATTGCTATTGGAAGTTGGCCAAAACATCGGTATTGTAGCCCAGGGTCTTATTTTCTGTTCACCTCTATATAGACATAGTTACAGATCTATGTGACCTTAAATTTGATAGTAGTTAGGAATGCTCTGGGTTCATAATTGTTGTCCCATCTAAATGTTGGAAGTACTGATGGACTTCGGGTGATTTGAATTTTTTCTTTGTTTTTATTTGACTGCAGCAATAAATTTTATATAGGATGTCTGAAATGAAGTCTAACCCTGTAACCCATGTAACTGGGAAATCTGAATATCATTCTTATCCCCAAATCATCCCAGTTTAATTTTGTTAATTTTTGCAGTATACCTAAATTATTTTCAGCCTTTTGCTTACTTTTTTAAAAAAGTTTTATATTGTAGTAAACTTTTTTGGTTTTATTTTACCTCTCCTTCCACAATAATCTTGCCTTTGTGCATTAAAAGATCTTGCACAATCAATTTTGGGGGGAAGAAAGTAAGTTTTTGTGCTACCATGGCATGTATTTGTATCTCCTCTGTCAGTTTGTCACTGCAGATTAGTTGCTGTGTTTATTCTTTGAGCTTGGGTCAGTTGCATTATATGTCCTGAAAATTTGGAGTGGCACCTGTGTAATGGTTTGTACTTACCTTTTTTCTTTCTCATGACCTCAAGCTAAGTCAAGAATGTTGTGCAAGTTTCTTGTTTGTGTGTTCTGTTTCTTTAATCACGCTAAGAATTGATAGTTACTATAACTACCTTTGAATTGTTTATTGAAGGTGATTACTTTGTTCCTGCTGATGAACATTGTTTCCGTGAAGAACTTTTGGCCAAATTCCTGTACTGGCTGATGGGTACCTATGTTGTTGAGCTGCTCAGATCATTTTTCTATGTCACCGAGACGATGTTCCAGAAAAACATGCTCTTCTACTACCGAAAGTTTATTTGGGGCAAGTTACAGAACATTGGCATTAGGTAACGCTAGAAACTAATTAAACTTTAAAGGATATGTAGAAATGATGTGTTTTGTAGTGTAAAGGTATATCTCTGCTTTAATTTATTGCCCATTTATCTTCATTTTATTTGCTTCATTTCCAGAGGAAAGTTCAACCTGTGATTGTAGCATGCAGCATTTCAGAAATATTTTGTGTGACAAAACTAATTCAAATTTAGATTTCTTTATTAGAAGAGAAATCTTTGGAATAATAAAATCCAGTATGAAGAGGATTTAGTTATGATAAGTCCATTTTATATACTTTTTAATAATGAGTAAAGCACAGTGATAGAATCCCAAAGTAACCTTGTGAAAGTTCTTTTTAAAAATATTCAAGTTGCTATAAATACTTTAATTTAGAAACAACAAGACCAAAACCAAGGCTCTGCTGAAATGCAGTACTACTCTATTCATAAAAATCAGACAGTAGCCTAGTGGTTTTATGGGGTTTTTTTGGAAGACTAAGGGATTTAGAATCTGCAGCTCCTTTTTTTGTATGGCTGGAATTTCTTGCTGCTTTTTTTTGTCTTAAAAATGCATGCATTTAAGTTAGGGCATTATTTAAGGTGAAATTTTAAACAATTATGTGAGAAAATAGGAAAGGCAATTTTAATGAACAATTTTGTCCACCTGTCTCCTTGGTTCCCATCTTTCAGGTTTTCATTATAAATTGCTGGTGTCAGAGAGCTTTGGAGCTGTGAAAAATTAGCATTCTTTGTCTTGTGTTTTAGTGGCTGTTTTTTTTTTTTTTTTTGCTTTTCCTTTTGCTCTGAATTCTTGGTCCACAATGTTACATGTCTGATATTTTCCTCTCTGCCCCATCACTCCCTGATTTCAGCATTTGTATCTTCAGTGCCACTCTTTGCATTTATGTTTGCACTTAATGGGCTTTCAATCTTGTTTGCAGTTACAGCACAGAAAATGCACTTTGAGTAGCAGTAGAATGTAATTTTCAGTCCAACACATTCTGCTTGTCTTGTCTTCAAACTAACAGCTGTAGTGTTGCAATTAGTGTTTTAATGTACTTAAAGACTATTTTTTGGCACAAAATATGATCAAGTACTGACTTTCACATAGTAGAGATACAACAAAAAATAGTAGAAGTAGTGAATAATAGATTTTTTTTTTTTTTTTTGGTGGGGTTTGTGATTAAAAGAAAACAAATAACTTGGGATTTAGCTCTTTTGTTCACATTCCCAGTTTCCCAGAAAAGGACAAGGTGCTTTGAACTCGAAAGACCTTAATCTAGGGTTTTGTTTTTTCTCATTCTCTTCCCCACATATTTCCTTACTGTGCAGGAAGCCCCTTCTCACCTATGGCATGAAAGGTCCCTAAAACCGCAGGTAGTTGGAAACTGGAGAAACATTCCAAGGAAGTGCTGCTGCATGCTTGCCAAAGGCGTGTTCTAAGAACAGGATGTTTGCTCTTGGCTACAGCAATCATAGTTTATAAGGACTTTATACAGCTGCAGTTAAGCTTCACTGACAGGGCTTTCAGTGCTGCTCTTTGAAGTTTGATGTGTTATGTGATGTCTGCCACGAGTCCAGCTCCCTGCATTCATACGGGTGGCCAGCTGCCAACTTCACTTAGGAGGAAAGAAATTGGGATGGATACTGGGATATAGGTGCTTCTGGCAGCCTTAAGCCATTTTGAGGCTGTTCAGACACTCTCTCCTCTTAACCAGCTGGCACTGCTGGTGAAGCAATGCCAAAGGCTGTTGAGCTGCTTCTGTCTTCTCTGGAGGAAGAATGTCTGGTGACCTCAGTTGTTGTGATGGATGTTCTGTGGTGCTTCTGGTTCTCCTCAGCTGGAGCTCCTCAAGCTGGTTCGCAGGAAGGCATTGGTAGCCACTGATTCCTGTTGAGTTCTTGTGCATCCTCCTTTGGAGGAAGAGAATGGATGGAACAGGCTGGACTTGAGTGGACCTGACTTTACCTGTGATCTTACCTTTGCAGAGACTGTGTTGTCATAGGGAGTAAATCCTCATCTTGAAGGACTGTCCTTTTGAGTAGATCATCCTGGGCAGAATCTCACTCAAGCATATGAAGCAGGGTTCTCTATATTAGCCTTGCTGTATTGGACATTTTTGGGGTTATACCATACCAAACTTCATTCCCCAAATTAAAAGCAGAATTTACTAAGAAAAATGCAGTATTTTGTGACACAGTTGCTTCAAATTAAATAGCCTGCAGAATGTAAAGTTTTAGAAATAATGGATCTGATGTTGTGGTGAAAGCACCTGTTTTTCTAAAGCTCACGCCCTCCCTGCCCTTGCCACACACAGTGGCTGCTGCGGATTGAAAGCACTGCAGAAATTCTGAATCTTCCCCATCAGATTGAAGTGAGATGTCAAAAGACAACAGGATCATCCAGTCAAGTTCCTTCAAGTTTCAGTGCTTAACAGCATTGTGAGTGCCAGTGGGGGCAGCATGGTTCAGTGGCCGCTAGATTAGCGCACTTTCAAAATCACCAGTGCTGGTAAAAATGCCATGAAGTAAGCAATGAATGTTGCTGCAGGCAAAATGACATCTAGTTCTCCAGCTAGCCAGAGGTAGTAGCAAAGATCTGCCAATAACTGGCCTTTGTCTTCACTTCCAATGGAAGCCAAATTTTTTAATATAGTGATAGAGGTTCGTTGTTGTTTTATTTTTCCTTCTGGTCTTGAATGTGAGCTGTAAAGGGATGGAAATCTGATCATTAAGTTTTTTCTGTTGAACTGGAGTGACTTGTTTTGTCCTGGTTATCTGTCTAATAGTATAGTAGATGTTGTGTTCAGCAAAGAATGTAGTTCTATAAAGAACTGAAGAATCTGTCGCTGTAGAAAAACAACCATTTCTACTTTCCTTTAGGCAGCATCTGTACCAGGAGTTTAATTTGAAGTTTTGAATATAAATCCTCAAAACTTTTTTCAGCAGCTCAACTCATGGGTCCTGCATGCCACTATACCTTCTAGGTGTCATGCACTGTATCCCTCAGACCCCAAGTGTCCCAGGTAGCTGAATCATGAGCTTGTATTTGAGTTGTTCAGATATACAAAAGAAGCATTTGTGTGCCTCTCTTATCTGCATTCTTGGCTTCTCAGGTGTCTCCTGGAGTGCCTTTTCCAGGTTTCTGCTATTCACTCACTGCCTTTTGTAATTAGTGTGGTCTCCTTTTGCTAAACCAGCCTGTTGGATTGTGTGGGATGTAAATAGTCTTCATGCAGATTTAGAGTGATGTCCCATCTTTTGTGAGTACTTGAATTGCTTCACTTACTTCCCAGGGTAATATCATAACCATTAGTCTGTAGGGCACATTTTGTCCATCTGAACAATACAAGCAGTGCAGGAGATTGATCCAGGTCTTATGTTGCATGTATTAAACTCTGCATCTTAAGTAAAAACAGGCTTTTACTCCACCACCATTTCCTGATTCATTGTATGGAAAAGTACTGACTTTGATGAAGCTTCATGGAACTATAAATTCTGAAGGGGGGGATCTGAGAGGAAAACACATTTCCCATTAAGGTGAACTTGGGAAGCTCAGAACCTGTGACTTAGGTGCCTTTGGTTTTTCATTATTTTCTGCTGTTCACTTCAACTGACAACTGCTCATCAAACCTTTATGTTGTCTGTGTATCCCAGCACCTGAATTAAATAAAACTCCTAATAAGTGGTAGATCCTCAAAACTGTTGGGAGTAAAACAGCCCTTGCAGTTTGTAAGTCCTTCCCAGGAGCTCTCTTAGAATAGTTTTCAGAAGGTTCTTTACAACTTTGTTAATGTCTTTTAAACTTCTGAAACCATGAGCAGTATCCAACTTCCTGTTTCTTACATAAAACATATTTCATAATGTTCATATGTATTCCACTAATCTGTGCTTAAATTTTAATTTGTGTTAAAAGGAGTATTTATTTACATCAAGCAGAAATGTGGTCTTATTGTATTACATTGCCATTAAGATACTATGATATTGTTCTGAAATTCAGAATTTCATGTCACTTTCTGTAGAGGGTAGTATTTGTATTGTATTAGAAAAATATTTTAGTTATCATGAAGACATTAAATGTTTTAGTTTTCTGCCTTTCCTATTGCTTACACTAAGTGTACATTTGTATTTTAGAAACCATTTTGTCAAAGTACAGCTACGGCCTCTGTCTTCAGAGGAGATGGAAACTATCCGTCAAAAGAAGTTTGTTCCTGTGGCATCAAAGCTGCGGTTTATTCCCAAGCCAAATGGGTTGAGACCCATAGTAAAAGTCAGCGGTGTTGTCGAGCCACTAGCACTCAGCAAGGAAAGCAGAGAAAAGAAGGTTTTTATTTACTTCATTGTTTTATGTGCATTTGATGTAGGTAGTTAATAAATGGAGTAAGGACTTTTGTTACATAAAGCTAGTTTTAACATGGTGGACCAACATTCTGAAAAGAATGGCTGAATTGGGTCTGTTGCAGTTTAGCTTCTCCCTTTCCAATGCTTAATTGCCACAAGCCTCCAGTTCCAGAATCACAAACTTCTGTTTGCAAACCTATCTTAAGGAAATGAGCCCAATAGAATGGGATGGCTTGTAAGGTAATCCCGTTATTTTGGTATGGGTGAGTCTGGCCTGTTGGGATTTGCCTGAATACTGATGGTGCATGTTGATATGTGAAATTGCCTGTGGAGCCAGTGAACAAGTGGTGAGCTGGATGTGTTACAGAAGAGGGTCTAAAGAAGGGTAAGGAAGCTGGAGCAAGCACAGTAGAGAGATTTGAAGGAAGCTGAGAGTAATTGCAGTGTGGAAACAGAGACAGAACATTCAGTGCATGGAGTAATTTATTTAACAGGGCAGTTAACCAGAAGACATAGTGGCAGCCCAGTTTCACTATCTTGCATGGCTGCATTAATTGCTTTTCCTTAAGGCTGAGTCTCATTCACAAGATTGAATGTTCCCCAAATGGGTGAGGAGTCAACAGCTTCTTAGTACTAGCTGTTCATACCATGTGATCCCAGACCAGATGGAAAGAGCATCACCTAAAAGCACTTCTGAACTGTGAAGCATTACTTCACATAATATTCCACATTATGGTATTTACAGAGCTAATTGACCTGCACTACTTCAGTGCTGCTCTGATGTACTTGACTATCCCCACAGCTGAGTTAAATCTTTGCTCAATTACTTGGATGAAGTATCTCCAGAGACCCAGGTGATGGTGCAGCTGGAGTTAGCATAAAATCTCAGAACACACCTTCTCTTTGCTGTTCTTGTTGCTGTCAGTATCTCCAGCAGAGAGAGTGAATGATATGTATGAAGTTATTTTCAGATCAATGGTGTTTTATTTGCTGGCATTCATCTATTTATCACTGTAACTATTACATCTTGATTTCTGAGAGTTAATGATGGGAACTAAAACTAAAAATTCAGTAGGATTTAACTGTACCAAAAATAAAAATTTGAGATTGTTTTGTCACTTTGAAGTACTTACTGCAGTAATATTCAGGCTTTCTGAAAGCTTCAGTTGAACAAAATAATATAGTAAATGCATAAATTTAATCCCAAACTTCATGCAAATTTGTAATCTTTGTATTGCAAAGAATTTAATGTGTTTCAGCATAATTTAGGGTGATTCTCTTTGGTCTCTTTAGATGAATCATTACAACACTCAACTAAAAAATCTGTTTAGTGCATTAAATTATGAACGGACTATAAACACCAGTTTTATAGGCTCTTCAGTGTTTGGGAAAGATGATATCTACAAGACATGGAAGCAGTTTGTTACAAAGATTCTTGAATCTGGTGGTGAAATTCCTCATTTCTACTGTGTAAAGGTATGTATATTTAATTGCTTATTCAAACCAGCTTTTCAAAGTCAGTTTGTGCAGATACTTTTATACCTGTTTACCTGTAATCTGACTACATAATTTTCCTAAAAAAAGTTTTGTGCTTACCTTAGACTGGTTAGTTTTTTGATGGGGGTGGTGGATTGCTTTTTGTTAATTGCCTTTTAGTGCATGACGTAGAGCTTCCTTTACTTCTGTGTTTTCCTGTCCATCTTTCTGTCGTGCAGGAGCTCCTGCTTCTATGCATGCACTGACTTTTTTGCAGTTACATTTAGCTGGGTATAAAAGTGGGAAAAAGATAGAAGCTCAGCCTTTTGAGCCATATGAAAACCAGAAAAAATGTTCTATGTGCATTTGAATAAATTCAGTGTCTCCTGATTTTGTCTCTTCTATCTCAGTATCCTTAGTTTCTGTTGAAAATGAGCACATGACTTCTGGTTGGTGTCTTTCCAAGAAGTTTCTTCTCCCACTTTGAAAAAATCAGTGCTTGTGGTCGCCCACTATTTAAAGGAGTTTGTTCTCCATCTTCACATTTTTGTCAGTTCTTTCTAACAGGCAATGTTTTGTGTTTGATTTCAATTCATAGCTTTGAATTGGGGCAATATATACAGAAATACATAAATTATACAGGTTTGTGTGTATTATAGTGGGGGCTCTGTTCTCAGTTCTCATGTTGCTTGTCATTCTGCCCTGAAATAACTTTTTCATAATTCTGTCTTGTTATCTTTTTGTCTTGTTATCTAGCCAAAGGGTCATGTCATTGACATAATTTGTGTTATAATAATCCTAAGGTTGTTGCTTCTACAGAAAGTTTGTTTTTACTATGACAAGTAAAAGCAGAGGTAGGTTTTCAATATGAAAAGGAAAGGAAGGGGAAAGGTAAGATATGTAGGTTTGCAGCTTTCCAAAAGTCTAAGATGTCATCTCCCTGGCCGTATGGTGAGGCAAGTTCCTTAACATATTTAAACATAAGAATACCAGCTATTAAGTTAAATGATTGGGGGTTCAGTGTTAGATTTAAGGTTGCATATGGTATAATCTTCTGTTAATACCAAAAATTGTCTTAAAATGGATGATTTGGATATTCCTTTCTAAGGAAATACTCGATGAGCAGAGATTTTATATTTTTAAGATAAGCAGAGAGTTTTTATTTTGTTACAGATTTGGCCTGAATAATGCAATAATTTTACGCCCATGTGCTCTGTCCTTCAGCCTTGCTTACATACTACAGCAGTACTTCTTCTATACTACCACAATGTTTGCACCAATATTGCTGAATATATAGTGGAAGCTGTTTCTTCTATTTCAGGCTGATTTGTCCAGGGCTTATGATGCCATTCCTCACAATAAGCTTGTGGAAGTGATTTCGCGGGTCCTGAAGCCTGAGAAGAGAACCGTGTACTGCATACGGCGCTATGCTGTGATTATGATCACCCCAAGTGGAAAAGCCAGGAGGCTCTATAGGAGACATGTATGACTTCCTGATTGCTTCTGTTTGCTGTTGTAAACATATTTTGATCCAAGGAAAATTTTTCCTTTGTAGCTTTTCTTTCACAATTTGAATTGACCCAATACTTAATAAAGCCTTTTTTAATACTGTTAGATATTTTCCACAGGTAGAAAAGCTTGTTTTTAGTCCCTTCCTTTTAAAGTTTTTACTCGCTCTTAAGTAAAAATAAAGGTAAATGTGTTGTGGAAATAGAGATTTGTGGGTGAGATATTTCATTTTAATGGCAGAAGAACTGTTAGATTAAAATAACACAATAAGGCTGGTCCTTTGACCTCCACTGAGTAGAAAAGTCAGTTACTGAATTTTCTATTGCTTTTCTCATTTGTTTCTTTACAATTTAAACAATTATACAGGTTTCTACTTTCAAGGACTTCATGCCAGACATGAAGCAGTTTGTGTCCCAGCTTCAGGAGAATGCCTCATTGCAAAATGCAATAGTAGTCGAACAGGTAAGTATTGTGAGGCTTCTTTTCAACTGAGAAAGAAAACTACAGAAGAATTAGAGGAAGATTGGGATTTTTACTTTTATGTACATATTATATGGTGACACTACTTCTCATCTAGTTAACCAGTACCTTCTGTAGAAAGACTTCTGTCTTCTCTTCTTTGATGTTTGTAACAGCCTGACTGTTCAATGGAAGGAGTGCACCAGGCAAGAAATCTGGCAAAAATCCTTCTAGACTGTTTCCAGATTTTCTCGTTATTTTATCAGACTTCTATTTTAGCCAGTGTTTTCTTTTTCCTTTCCTAATTTCATTGTTTCTTGCAACAGTCCTCAAGTGAGAAATTATCTAATATAAATGGGCATCAACACTTCTATCTCTAAAACAAGAAAATGTATTATAAGCCAAGTAGCTAAGGATGTAGGATCTTGACTAGCAAACTGCACAGCTTTTTGTTTTGTTTTGCTTTAAGGTCTTATTTTAAGCCTAATTAAAAATAAAAAACTCCTTTTAAGGATTATCTGCCAAGGTTGATGTGAATGAACTCTTCTCTAGGGGAGTTAAGTGCGACACAAACAAAATCAACTCTTTTTGTTTAAAGAGATTTCTTGTTTTCAGTGAATTAAAGTATGGTTAAAAATTACATGTAATTTTAAATTTACTCCAACTGATGCTTTTTTGCAAGAAGCAAGCATCCTTCTGTTTTAACTCTTGTCATACAAGAGTTTATTCTCAAGACTTCCTGTTGTGCAAGGAGCATGACAAGGGCATAGAAGTAGGAGATAGGCTCAGACAGTTTCTTCATGCAATTCCTTGCTTGGAATCATGGTGTTCCATAATAACAACCTATAAGATTTCCTGAGCATCAAGTGAGCAGACTGTTATGTTCTTTCAGGTTAGTAATTCATCTTTAAATTTTTCTTCTATAAACGTGGCAGTGGGAAATGACGAGGTTGGCAGAAGGTCATTTCTAACATACAAGTGAAATAATCTTGTGTATCTGTGGACATAATAGAATATATGGTGTGGCTGGTGTACAGTTCCAGGATCCTACAAATATAAAATCTCATGAGTACCTAGATGAAAATGGAAACCAGCTGGATCTCTGATGTATAAGTACATTTTGTTATCTTTTTCAAGCTGATTTAGAGAGCTATGTTTGATATTGCAGGAGCAGCAGCATCCTATTTAAAAATATTTTATGTTTGAAAACGATTTGTGTGTCATTTTTTTAAAAGAACAAAGTGTGTTGAGAAAAGTGTCATGTTGGGCTGGGTGTGGTACCATTGGTACATGACATTATTTTTTCAATGCGAGTAATTGTGATCTTGCATGGCTCTATCAAAAGCTATGTGCATTTGTCTGCTGTCTAATCTATGCAAGTAGTAAGTAATTGATTTTAATTTGAATTAAGCCATTATTAAGGGTATTTAAATTGTTGCAAATGGATATTTTTATCTTATAGTTTTTAACAAAATGTTCCATAAATATTGGGTGGACAGCAGTGCATGGAGGTGTTGGTAATACCTGGAGAAGTGTGTGTTTTGCAGCAGAATGGGCAAGTGAGTCTATCAAGACTTCAGAAATCCTAAAGATTGTGACATACAGAAATTGTCCCACAGGATAGAAAGTGGCCAAAAGAGAAAGGTCTTTTACGTTGTAATAATCAAATATATTATGCCAGCACTTAAAGCGGGTTTAGATGTTATATTGATTTCTCCTAACACAAAACAAAAAACCACCAACATCCAACATAAATTAACTTGTTGGGTGTGAGTAGTTTTTTAGTATATATGTTCAGATCTTGGGTTTAGGGTTTTTCTTTTCACTTACTTAAGGCTTTGAGCTGCTACAGTCTACTTTTTGAAAGATTTTTGTGTATCTTCAAAGTTATAGTGTATTTTGCATTTCAATTCTTGTTTTGTTTTGTCACATTTCTAGAGCTTAACTTTCCATGAGACAAGTTCCAGCCTGTTTAATTTTTTCCTTCAAATGATTCATAACAGCATCCTGAAGATTAGGAACAGGTAAAAAACAAATTAGTTATTCCTTATATAACTTGCTTGGTTTGTTTGTTTCCTGTTCAGATGATACCTTTAATTGACTCTGGGCACTTTTGATAGCTGTCTTTTAAAATTTTTTTGTTTCATATTAATGTGAAATTTGTATGTTGGCTTCAGATTCAAAAAAGCATAAAGAGTCAACTTTATATTGAATAAAATTTCTCTTCCCTACCTGGATGATGTTAACTATTTACAATGCATTATCCATAGAATATGGAATAACCTGCATAATGTATTATTCCATAGAATGTGGAATAACCTTAATTTAAAACTGCAAGTGTAATTCCAAACGAATATACTTTAAAATTATGGGGTCCATAGTGGTGAGCAAAAGCAAGAGTAAGCAGTCATGCAAAAGCCTTGTCAGCCATTTCCCTGTAGTGAAATGATTTTGCTATTTGTCAAGTTGCAATAAACATAAAAGGCAGTAGCAATAGGATCTTAAAGTGTTGGTGACTCCAAAATTAAGATTGAGATGTTACAGTAGTAATCCATCTTTTGTCTTTTCTTGGTAGAGATACTGACTTAGTATTTATATTTTGCCTCTAGGTGGCAAATGTGTACCATGTCTAAAGAAAGAAGTATGTACGTGATCATTATTTGTAAATTCAGAGTGATTTATATTAGAATGAATAGATTCTTTCTCTGGACAAAATACCTTTGTTTTAGAATATCTGTTTTAGAATCTCACAGGACTGAGGGAGACTGAGAAATGCTTTCAAGGAGTCACATAGAAGTGTGTTTATATTTTTTTCTAGCATTGATGCTTACACTCCCTTTGGCAGGATCATAAGAATGCTCTTGTGGCATACTTTAATAATGACTAACCAATGTGAGTATGTTTCATGGAATTTTAATGGTTTCAGAGAAAGTACACCCTGACAAAACCAGCTTCACACTTTCAAGTTCAGTCACAACTTGACTGAAAAAATAATGTGTGTCCTCAAATGAACTTAGGCCTTTTAAGTAGCTTGTTCTTCTTTGTCCAAAAAACCCCCCGTATGTTCAGTAAATAGACTTTTTCTCGTTAAAAAAAATCACAGTCAACATTAACATGATGTTTTGAGAAAAATGCTGATTATTGAGCTGGGGACCTCTAGGAAATCTTTTAATACCATTTGATACATTTAAACAAAGGTCTGTAAAAAAATTAAATTGCTGCAAGGAGTATTTTCAGATGACTGAAAATACAGGTAGGATCAGTGCTCAAAAGTAGTATGTGGTCTGAATTTATTCTCTTAAGTTTCACCAAATCATTCATATAATGGTGAAATGGACATCTCACTGCTTCAAAGAAGTGTTGTGAAAATAATTCCATTGGGTTTTGTGATCCATACCCATTTGGTTTATGCCAGCATAGAAAGTTCTCCCAGTGCACTTTGTTTTATGTATTAGAACGCTTCTCTTGAAGTCATCACAGTCAAATATAACATACAGAATTAAAAAACTTCAATGAAAGATGTGTCTGCAGCAGAAGGAGGCCTTGTGGTTTGAGATGAGTTTTACAATTTCTTTCATTTAATGGCAGTTGTCTCCTGGACTCCATTAATGCAAAAGGAGTATGTGTAGTAGTGGGTTTTTTTGCCCTGTTAAAACTAGATCTCTATGTAGATTCTTAGAAGAAAGAAAAATTTAAGGCTAATTGGCAAAATATAGTCTTTTTCTTATGTTCTACTTGGAAAAAAATATTTAACAGCTATTGTGATCTTATTGCATGTTTTGATTTTTTTGTTTTCTTTTGTTCTTTGGTAGGTACTACTTACAGTGCTGTGGAATTCCACAGGGCTCCATTTTGTCAACCTTACTTTGCAGCTTATTCTATGGAGATATGGAAAACAAATTTCTCTCTGGAATAAAGCAGGATGGGTAGGGATGCTTTGTTCTTTGCTCTGTTACAGTAATTCATAATATGTCGTATATGTGCTAGTCGTTTTCTCTGATGTTTAATTTTGGATTTCAAGGATTTCCAACTTAATTAGGAGTGTGGTGCACACAAATACCTCTGCAGCTTCAGTGAAATAGTGGTTGTTTTTTTTGGGAGAATTTCGCTATTACAAGATTAAGAAGAAAATGCAGAGAAGCTTTCTTATATCTTTGGTAGGAGATTTATTCTTAGAGCACCACATTTAGGTATGCTGTAAGCAGTCTTACAAGCTGATCTTGTACTTCTGAGAAGTTTATGGCTATTTATTACCACATTATCTGTGGTCTTTTCACCCCAGACAAGATGAGATGTTTGTTACAGACTTTCTGATACTCCAGGCTTCTGACTGAAGGCTTACCAATCAACTATTGGTAAATCTTAACATTTATCAAGGTCAGAGCTTTATAGCGGATTTTTTTATAGGATATATTGGTTCTTGTTTGAAGCCCTGTGTGATTTTTGGTAAATCTTCTGTCTTTGTGCCCTGCATGTTCTTGCTCCTTAGGAGCTTGACAGAAAGCTAGCCTGATAAAAGCTTTACCTCTTTATTAGCTGTTAAAATTTTGAAGGTTCCTTTCACCTTTGTATGAACAGATCCCCAACTGAATACTGGATTTTAGCATATTTAGTCATGAGCTGGATCCTGAAACTTATGTTCAAACATCTCCCTTCATTGCTGTGAATTCTTCCCCAAAGGAATTCAAAAGAACTGTGGGAATATTCTAGATAAGTGCATCTGTCTGGTGTCTCTTGGGAGGATTGCTGGGTGTCAGAATTTTAAACATTTCCCTATAAAACTAGTAGTTCTTAGAGGCTTTTGAGGATGCTCTGTGAGTCTGTCTGTTGCTTTCAAAGGGTGTTTAAAAAATGGAAATTTGTAAACTGGTTCAGAAGAAGGCACTCTTTAATACAGCAGCTGTCTTTATGTAGAGCAGATTTTAGGATGTTGCTTAGGTGTCTGTTGAATTATCTTGATAATTTAATGTCGTTTAAGTCAGAAGAATAAGATGGTTATTGACTTGGCTGGGCAAAGATGCAGCTGATCTGATCAGTGATGGCAGTACTTTTGCTTTGAAGATGAGACTGTGCATCATCTCCAGAACTACTTCTCTGTGATCTGCTAGGCAGGATTTACCAGAAAAATATGGGCATGCTTGGAGTCTGAATTCTGTTGGAAAATTTCAGCCTTCACAGTGTCTTCTGTTTTACATTCAAACTATAGCTTCATGAACAAGTTATTAGATAGAAGAAGATAGAGTTAGAGCCCATCAACAATCTACTTGTATCCCTGGTCTGGCACCTATTTTCCTTGTCTTGTAGAGAAAGATACTACAAATTTTCCCTTGGAAAAGTATAGGCCCCTGTATCCAGGGAAGCCACTGGGGAATAGTTTGTGTGTTGTAAATTCCTTCATGTTTCATCTAGCCAGTCTCATTGCTTTTTTATTTAATTTTTCATTTATGTTTAAGAAAGAAGCAAAACTGAAAATTTCTTCATGAGTCTCAATCTGGAGTTCATATCAGCCTCTACCATCTTGTGAATTAAAATAGGCAGGCACATAACATGTTGCTCTGAAATGTATAAAAAACTTTGAAAGGATTACATATTGAAAAATCTAACATTGGTTTCTTCTTGATTACAGAGTCCTAATACGTCTTATTGATGATTTTTTGCTGCTTACACCACATTTAATGAAGGCAAGAACTTTTCTAAGGTATGCTATTAGAGACATAGTCTTCAAAGTAATAAGCATCATTACCTTTTACACAGTTCTTTTTCATATTTATGCACATAGATGTATTGATTTTATGAGTTAGCAATCAAGGGCTGTTTTGGAGTCCTTGGTAGTAGCCTGTGCTTGGGAAGAATCCTAAAACTGTCTTCTTGATAGCCAGTTAAGTCTGCTGCAGTTCTTATGGTGGGCTACTCCTGCTTAAGTTTGAATTAGGGGCCTACCTACTAACCTTGGTGGAGCTTCAAGCAAAAATTAGTATTGCAGCCTAACCAAAGCACCTGACAGCTGTCTTTCGAAACCATTTTCTCTAAAATTTTTTGAGATGTCTTATTTGCATTCTCAAAATGTTTTTATTGGGCACTTATGGTACTGCTTTCTGTTCCCAGGAAAGGAATGCAGCTCTGGTCTGATCCAATATAGCTAAGAAATTTCTGGTCATTAACATTCCATGATGAGTATCTGAAGATACCAATAGCATGGTAGTATGCTGTTCACACAAGTTTTTAAACAGTAATTCTTTATTGTGCTTCAGAACTACTTTGCTTTAAAAATTAAGTCTCAGAAGAGGCTCCTGTTACTGAGAATAGGAGTGTACAGTCAGTCCTAAGGGAGTTCTGATGCCAAAATCAACTGAAAGGATCCAAAGGACAGGTCTTGAAGAAAAGCTTAGCATGTGCAGTGTAGTCTGTTGCATCGTGCTTTCCAGTAGTCAGAAAGACGCAGTCAGAAAGTTGTGAGCCTGAAAGGTGATGGAGCAATCAATTAAGTACAGTTTGAAGTATAAATTGTAAGAAATAATGGATAGTGTATTTTGAAGACTTCATTTGTCCTCATTTCCTTATCAGAACAGAAATTTCTGGGATCTGTGGGTTTACAGTTCTGGAAACGATAAATCAAACTAACATTAAGGGCCATAAGCTGTTAATCTCTGTAACATCCTTTCAGCAGCAGCGCAGATATTGTCCTTTTTGCCCTTTGAAGTTGTCTGCATCTTTGTTCTGTGTCAACTTCTGTACCAGATGTGTTGATTTTCTGTAGAGAAGTAGCCTTTTCTGTGAGATTTTCAGAACTATTTATAGATCAGATCCTATCAGCTCTCTATCACAAATGCAGTAGTACCAGTGTTTCCTAATGTAGTGTTAGAACTAGGGGACTCAATAAATTAGTTTTGAGGAGACAGCATTACTACTATGACTTTCCAAGAAGAGTCTACCTCTTCCTCTCTTTGAAAGGATGAAGCCTGCACATAATTACATTGCCAAGTAAGACAAAATGCTCCTTGTCTATGACACTGTTGATCCAGTACATAGCAGGTAATCAGCAGGCATTCTGGCAGTGAAAATATTCCCCTCAAAGTTCAAAACTTTTCATCAGATAAGTGAGGTTCCTGTTATAGGGATTCTCCTTGGTTTTTTTTTAGTCTCCAAAAGCAATAACTTGTCATCTGTCTTTTTCCAGTAATTTTTGTTTCAGAGGTTTCCAAGAGTGCGATTCATATGCTTGTCTCGAGCATTGCATGGCTGATGTGCTTAATTTGCATTAATCTGTAAATTTTTTTCTCCATAATACTCAAGTTTGTTTATTTTATGTATTTGCCTCTAATGTCTTCACTTTCTTTATTTCTAGCTGTGTTCCTTAACCTGAGGAGTTGGCTGTGGTTCCCTTTACTCTTTGGTTTCTGCCCTTTTGTTCAAGATCTTGTGTCTTGCAGCATGGTGCCAGTTTTTGTCTGCTTTGCTTGGGGGGGCTTAGCCTAACTGTTTATATCTGTTTTAGGACTCTAACATCAGGTATTCCTGAGTACGGCCTTTTAATAAACCCAAATAAGACAGTGGTGAATTTTCCTGTTGATGATATCCCAGGATGTTCCAAATTTAAACAGCTGCCAGATTGTCGTTTGATCCCGTGGTGTGGTTTGTTATTAGATATAAAAACACTTGAGGTTTACTGCGATTACTCCAGGTAAATAGTTGCACACTCCAGTGTCAACTTTCCAGTATTTTGTGCACAGTGGGAGAAGCACAAGGGTGTGTTGGGAATTGTGTAGTTGAATTAATTGCAAAATAGATTGGGATTCATTTGGTATAGAGTAGAGGGACTAGCAATCTTTTTGACATCAGAGGTATTCCCTCTGGTATACTTCAGATGGGAAAGAATGTGTGGGGAAGAGAATTTCTCTTTAAACTAGCAACCTTGGCCATTTAGATAAGAGTCTGAAGTGACACACAACTCAGGACAGGATAATATATCCTACTGAGAAGTTGTGTACATCCTTTATATGGACTACTAGAGATAGCATTAGATATTTGCTAAAGATTGAAAAGAAAGAACTGTTTAAACTCAAGGATAATATTGCTGCGGTATTGACCATTTTTTGGTATAAACAGCCCTTAAGTATTTAAGTGGAAAATTAGGAGGAGGTTTTCCACTGTTAGGGTGGTAAAGTTCTTCAGTAGTTTTCCTAAACAGTAAAGTTTGGTCATTTTAGGAAAGGAATTTATATGACATGGTTTCCCATAGCAAAGGACCAAAGTCAACAGCCAAAGAGATTTATTTGCTTGCTGAGTTTTTGAAAGAAACAGTTTATGTTGAAAAGGGTACTGATGCTACTGGTCTGGAAGACACTAATCAGAATCATAAAATCATAGAATTCTTTATGTTGGAAAAGACCTTTAAGACTGAGTCCAGCCATTAACCCAGCACTGCTAAGCCCACCACAGTGTTTGTTTCAAGGCTTTACTGAGGTGCCTTCAAGCCTAAGCTCCTGCATTGCATGGATCATAGATGTAGATAAGATGATTGTCACTGGAGTAATTAATAATGTTCTGGCTAGACAATGTGTTTAAGAAATACATTTAGTTTGTTTAAATACATTTGTTTTTAAGGTTATTGATTTGGCTTTTTTTAGCAGGGTGAATTTTTCAGCCCTGAGGAACTGAAGTCAGCCCTTAGCTAATACCCTTTATGACACAGGGCCTAGTCTCTTTCAACATTGAATTTAATTATGGTCGTTGTTTAGCTATTGGCTCATTGATTAGCAGGAAATCTCTGTAACGTGGGAAATTAAATGAGGCTTGCTTTACAGAATTTAATTTAGTCTATTAGCCCATGGAGTTTAACTGCTTTTCTACTTTTTTTTCTAGTTACACCTGTACTTCCATCAGATCAAGTCTTTCCTTCAATTCAAATATAACAGCTGGGAAAAACATGAAATACAAACTGAGTGCAGTCCTCAAACTGAAATGTCATAGTTTATTTCTTGATTTACAGGTGGGAATATGAAAATGGATGTTTCGCAATATTGTGATTAGTGATGAAGAGCATTAAAACTGCTTTGAGTTCTAACATGAAAGTTTATCTTGAGAGGAAATCCACATAATATGAAATGTTGACATAAAATAAAATGTAGGATTCCAGAAGTGATCCTTTCACAACATTGTTAAGTTAGTTGCATAAAAGAAATCTTTAAAGTTTAGCATAAAATGTTTTTTGTCTAGATCTTCAACAAATCCCATTATGATGCTAAAATATTCTTATAGCTCTGTTTCTGTTCTGTTCTAGATCAACAGCCTTAGAACAGTTCTCATTAACATCTACAAGATATTTTTGCTACAGGCTTACAGGTAGGTCACTGTCTTCTGAAGAAAGTGTTAGCATTTCATTACTCTTTCTTGACACATGGAGGAGCTATGAATTAGAAAAAAGTATGCCATGTGAGTGTGCAGTGTGTGTATATATATATATGTGTGATGTGTGCAGTCATAAATGTCAGTAGTAGGTCAAGTTATTCTCATTTCAACACTGTTCTTAAGTAATACTGTTACGTTTCAGATACAGGAATATATTTGGTGTGTGTGTTTAAGTGATACTTCACCAAAGGGATGTTCAGGGTCTAGGTTTTGACAGCTGACCTCAAGATAACCAGCCTGTTTTGCTTCAGGAGTATTACAAGCAGCCTTAATAATCATTTTATATTTAGGTCAGTTAGAACTTTGTATCTGTTAAAGTCATATAGAACTTTGACCAGTATGACTTCAGGTAAAGTAAGGTTTCATTCTACCAAGTTAATTGCAGTTTCTTATTGCTGACAATGTTTTAATTGCTCCTTAGCTAGTAGTATCTTGGCATTTGTGAGCTGGGCTTGATCAGCAGAGGAAGCGAATGTTTTAAACAAAGATAAGGGAAAGAAATCGAAACTCATAAGTAAGTTTGAAGAACGTACTAAACTATGAACATAGAAAATTTTGAATGATTGGCAGCAGCAAGTAATTGTGTTTTTATTGCTTTAACACAGAAAATGTGCAAGTTCTTCACTCTTCACAGAAATCAGATGTTGCTCTTTTGCTATGCTCGCATTTGTTATGAAGGGACATTTTGGTTTTGTTCTTAAATTCATCTTGGTCCACATTCAAGCTGTATTTTTTGTCCAAGAAGTGTAATTGGGTTTGTCTAGTACAGCACTGTGTGCAGCTCTTAAACTTTTGTGTTGTGGGTGATTTAAGATTTTTCTCTGATAGATATGATCACTTAGTTACTTCTGTTTGGTTTTATGGTAACATTCTAACAGTGGCCTTCATATGTTGTTTAAAAGACTGTCCACCATGATAACTGCATGTCAGGTTAAATCAGTCAAAAACCTATTATGCAGCATGGTACTTGGGTCTATCCTTTAAATATTGAAAATGTCACAGTTTCTTTAAGTGATTGCAATATGCTGGGTTAATTTACTAAACAAGTATATACATTGTTGATTAATTAAAAAACAACATTTTAATTGGCCATATTCAGCATAAGCAAGATTCTAATGCCAGAGTCTGAAGGTAAAAAAAAAGTCAGCAGTTTTAAAATATTTTCAAACAGGTGTAAGGAAGCATACAATACATATAATTCCTATAGGGTTGGCTTCTAAATAGGCAAAGGAGCAAGCATCCTGATCTATTGAATCATTTGGAAGTCTATTTTCCTGCATACGTGAACAAAATTTGCTGTGGGGTTTTGCTTTGTTTTTTTCTTCCTCTCACACTCTCTCATGTGAGTGTTCTCTGGTGGCATGGTCTGTGGTATGGAATTGGTGACAATGGGTAGTTTCATTTTCCCTGCACATAGCACAGTTATGCTGTCCTCAGAGGAGAAGTCTGTTACCAAGGCAGATGGCTTCAATATCCTCTTTCAGCATAATTTAGAAACAAATGTCCTATATGTCTGACATTCCAGGAATGTGTATATATGGGAGAGGTGTCATGCAGTAACAGTGTTGATACAGCGAAAGACTGATGTTTGTGTAGTGCATAATCTATGTAGGCATAGTTTCACTTAAAAATGTAAATGACTTTTGATTAAATAGGCTGTTTTTGTGAACAGGTTCCATGCCTGTGTTCTCCAACTTCCATTCAACCAGCAAGTTAGAAAAAATCCTTATTTCTTCCTAAGGATTATCTCTCAGACTGCGTCATGCTGCTATGCTGTCCTGAAAACAATAAATGCAGGTATAGGATGTTAATGGCAATGAAGTAGTGGGTTTGGATTTGTTTGTTAGTGGGTTTGGATTTGTTTGTTAGTGGGTTTGGATTTGTTTGGGGGTTTTTGTAAATGTATGGAACATCTTGAATGTGCAGTCTGATGGTGTAATTTTAAAATCAGGATTTAATATTGTGAAGTGCATTATAAGAATCACAGTGCATTTTTCTTCTTACTCAGTTTTCTGAAGATTCAGTTTCAGGTGCTAGTTTTTTGTTTTCTGCTGATGTACAAGACTTCACTGACTACACAGGTTTCTAGTAAAAAAACCTGTGTTGATTTTATAGAAGGAGAGGAGAGAGAGACTGGACATACTTCTTAGTGCTCATCATTTTCAGTTACATTATTTTCCTTTTCTGTATCTAGGGATTGCTGAAGGTAACAAAGGTGTATCTGGCATATTCCCTATTCAGGTAGCAGAATGGCTCTGCTACCATGCCTTCACTGTCAAACTGTCAAATCATGAAGCTGTTTACAAATGTCTGCTTACATCCTTAAAAGTCTGTAAGTATTCAGCTATTTTTACAGTTTTGTCTATTGTAATTTTGTCTATTGATTAATTGTAATAAAACTTATAAAATAATGGATTTAAAAAGTTTTCATATCCAAAAATGTTGTTCTCAGATATACATTAACAATCTTTCTGATTTTATTCAAGTTTACTAAGTAGGCAGATTAAAATGTTTTTCTAGAGCCTTGTTCTCACAGGACAGCTGATGCTTGGCTCTTAGTAAACTTGTACAGTTCAGAAGGCTTAATAAGACTGTGTTAATCATGTAAGTATTCCCAGCAGGTTTAACAAAATGAAAAATAAATGCTCAAGCTTCTGTTTTAAAAAAATGTGGATTAACTGGCTACCAAATAAACTCCTCCTACAATTTAAACTCTTACCCAGAAAAGTGTCACCAGGGTCACTTGGAAACAAAAGCACTGGTTCCACTGCATGTGTATTCTTGTAGAGTTGTGGTGTTGGTATATCTCTGACACTTCTGTTTGGTAAAAGAAGCTGTCTATGTCCCTGGCCCCTGGGTAGCTCTTTCCTTAAACAGTTATGCAGTCTGCCTGCAGGCCAGCCCCATAAATAATGGAACTTTCAGCTTTAAGATATTAAAAGTGGACAACAAGAGGTTTTTTTGAAGCAGCCTGTACTATTAATGAATTTTGCTGTGGTGATGGCCAGACTCTTGACGCCGACTCTATAATTTGCACTCTGAGTTGTTGCTTGGGCAGTTTTGTTATGCAAGACCAAGAAATTCTCATTCCAGAGTAATACCTATTTGATTTGAAATGTATCCTAAGCTTCCTTTGATAGCTGCACTGAGGTAGGGTGCCCCAAAAAGAAAGCAGCTCTCCTTTTGGAAGGGAGCATTTCCTTCCTATTCCAAAGGCTTGTAGCACTGCCTGAGTGCAGAGCCTGATTTTTGGTGGTGCAGTGTGAATGTATCACAGCAACACTCACAGGAAAGAAACTGATGGTTTGGATTTTGCCAGCCACATTCTTGAGAGCTATGGACTTTCTGTATGGAGCAGAGTTCCAACAGCCTTTCCCAGAGGAGCTCCTCCTGAGTTTCTCACTGACACCAAAATCAGAGGCCCCAAGTCTCCCACTGCTGCTAAGAAACCAGGGCAGGGCTGCTTGCTTCACTTGGAGGGGACAGTGGCTGAAGAACTCAGCAGAGAATGCAGTAGACGCAACCAGTAGGACAATGGATTCCCTGAGAGCTGCCTCACTTCTGTAAGATCCATACAGGGCACATTTGAGTTTTCATCTCTAATGCTAAAGGTTTTGTTCTTGGTATCTGACTGGCAGACCACAATCCAAGCCAAAGCTCCTCCATCCTTCTCTGTGCTTTGCTGTTTAATCTGACAATACTTTCAGGGTGGAGGCACAGCTCCAGGCAGTTTTATTGCTCAGCAGAGTCTCACCTTCCATGGCTGTGTGCATCAGCCGTAAAAGTGATCTCTGCTGTCCACAAAGGCACACCACCACAGATGCCAGGGAAGATTGGCTGGGAAGTAAAAGCAAAGTTTTCCCAGTTTGACTAGCAGTTGTCAGTAGGTTCCTTCTGCTGTACCCATAGAGCTGCTTGCCTAACTGAATACTGAACTGAAACTTGCATGTGGTCCAGGCCTAACTCTGTGCAGTTTCCAACCAAGGAAGGGAAAGCTGGCCACCTGTCAGTTGGCTTCACTGGCAGTGAGAATTGTCCTTAAGAAAGGGAATAATCTTTCTTCCTAAATTCCTAGGGAAGCCTATTAATATTGTACTTCCTGAGTATTTTGGAGGTGGAGCAGGAAAAGTCCAGAGGTCATAAAAAGAGATGTTCTCTTGAAAAGAGTAATTTTCAGTTATTCTTTCACAAATCTTACCTTCTCTGAGGCAGAATCTGTTCTTCACATCCATAGTATGAAGATAACCCACTATTTTTATCTGCAGAGTCTGTTTCTTTTGGAAATATCGGAGACTTCAAGCACATTACTGAGAGATCAAGGCTTCAGAAATCTTTGCTTAACAGCTGCCTGAACAATTAGCAGGCTGTGACTTGTGACTTTACTATGAAACTTTTAAGATGGAAATTTTCACTATGATTGGTTGACAGATCACTGGCATCCAAGTAATTCAAATACTATCTCTCCATTTGCTTATAGCCCCCTGCAATCTTACCTGTACTTCCACTAGTCCAGTTTCACCAGTGCAGCAAGGGTTGATACTATAATTGGTGGAGTTGTACCAAGACATCTCGTGGTGATGAGTCACATGCATTCCCTTGGTGTGAAGGGGCATCATTATCTCTGTATCCCCAAAGTCTCTGGCAGAGGTGAAGGCTGTTTTTTGGTCCCTTATTACATGTGGTATTTATATTTATATTTTTTTCTGAATTTAGTACAATATTAAAATACATTTACAGAGATATTGGTAGTTTTCTATGCAGTTACAAGTTAGTTTTGTTTGCCCTGCACCAGGCCTAGTCCTAGATAATGTTACTGTAATCAGAACATCATCTTGTAGAGAAGGTTACTAGAGAACTAAAAATTATGTAGAGATATCAGAGCTAATTCTCCATATGATATTTTAAGTTTTGTCTTGTGGAAATCAGGTAGCGTGTGTGGATACCAGTAGTCATGACAGGGAAATCACTGACTTTCAGGTGGGATCCTGTGAAGTTAGCTCAGTATCTCTGTATGCTGCAGTAATCTGTAGCACAGAGATAAGGCTGGTAAAAGCATCTGTGTTGACTTAACAGCTGCAAATTTTGTTGTCATTTTGGAGCTTGTGTTGGCTGTATAAAGCCTATTACCTCTGCAAGATCATATTATTGACAGGAATTGATATAAATTTGGTTTTCTCTTGTGTCCCTGCACATGCCTTTCCATTACACTCAGTGGGAATTGGTATCAAGCTCATAGGTTTTGGAGAGGAGTTCTTCCCACTATTCCCAAACCTATTAAATATCAACATCAGGCTTGTCATGAGTTGTCATCATTCTTCAGAGTTAAGTATTTAAAACACAGTTATTGTTTAACATCTCTCCTGTTATTACCAGTGGGTAAAGGAGCAAGAGACTCTCCTTATCATGATAAGATATAAATACATCATCTGTCTCCTTTCCAGATACAGGGAAAATGTTTATTGAGTACTTCTAGCTTTCTGCACCATTGACAATTTTGCCGACTCTGTTTAGTGATGGACTTAAACTGTTGCTAGGATTTTACACGTTCTTCCTAACCTGTAAAAAGTCCTTTTTACTGTCTATATTTCTATTGATGGGACATTCAGTCTTTCAAAGTAACTGTGGTTTAATGGAAGGCCTTATTTGGTGGGCAGTTGTTGAACAAATGGGCTTATACTTTTCAAAATTTAATGGAGTTCTCAAATCTGAACAAAAAAAGTCACAAAAACAGAAAGTAGAAGGAGTTTGCTCCTTGATTTTCTTTGTTAATATTTACACATACAGTTTTGAACCTTTTTATTTGTTAGCCCGATTTAAGTGTGGAAGAACAGTAGCATAATTTATTATAGCTTTTTTTTGTCCCTGTTTTCTAGGTGTTTCAACTTTTTAGTTTGTTTTAGCTAGTATTGATTTAATTTCTTCATTAGCATTATCCCTAAACCAGAATTAATAGTTATTTGCAGTTGTAATGAATTGTTTCTAATATTTTGGTAGGTAAGAGGCAGCTCATCAGGAATATCCCAGAGGATACTGTGGCACTACTGCGGGCAGTGACAGAACCATCTCTTTGTCAAGATTTCAAAGCTATCCTGGACTAACTGATTGAGGTCTATTTCATAATTTTCTCAGGTTTGAAAATAAATGCTATGTCTTAGGTGACTTCTCTGCAATTTATTTTGATAAAGTGGGCCAAAAGCAAGTTCACTCAGAAGTTTTATGTGTTTGTTTCTCAGATACCATACAAGCATATAAAAAGAGCAGACAGTTTTGTTAGTACCTCTCGTTTGGGTTTTTTGTTTGTGGTGTTTTTTTTTTTTTTTGTAAACCCACAGGCTGTTTGAAGTAATTTATTTGGTTATGTTCCATGACTTGCATCTTCTTGATGAAGGAGTCATTAAACTGTGTACAAAATTATTTACTTTCTTGGCTCAATGAGTTATCTTGAAGGTTGTTTTTTTTTATAACTTCTGTGTTGCAGACTATTTTATAATAAATTGGTTGGTTAATTGTAATAGCATGTATTTGTTTCCAAGGCTTTTATTTTATAGTAATCTTTAATATGCTGGTTTATGTCATGAAAGCAGTTACCTACACAGGGCAAATGCATTTCATGACAAGATGCAGAGGCTAGAAATTTTATGCTTTGCAGATCACAGCCAATATATGCCAAAATTTCACTGTCCAAGCTGATTATTTGATATATGTTTTATTTATTTTGAATATTTAGTGATATTTTTACTACTGTGCTGTATAGAATGATGCTGATCCACTTATACCTACAAAACAAAAGTTCTCAATTAGATAATATACCAGGTATATTGCTTTTCTGTTTGCATATCTCTGGCTCTGTAAAAACAAATTTTTTACAAGGATATATAGTGATAGAAAAAAGGAGAATGGCTTTAAACTGGGAGTTGGCTTACATTCAATATAAGGAAGAAATTATTTACTGTGAGGGTGTTGAGATGCTAGAAGAGGTTGCCTAGAGGAGTCATGGTTGCCTCATCCCTGGCAAATCCCCCCCAACAAAGAGACCAGTGACTGATTTGCAGTATTCAGTCTGCCCATTAACATTGTAACTCAATTCAGAATGTACAGTCAGTCATACAGATTTAAAATAAGTCGCAGATCAAATTCTTACTAGAGATGAAGAACAACACTCTTGCTCTCTCTCCAGCCATCAGCTCAAACATTTAAACAGCCCCATGCCTCTCAGTGGTCTTCAGAGATACTGGATGAGGGAGCACTATCAGGGACAATATTGCATGAGAGAGGTCTGGCAGGTCAGAAAGCTTTATTTTATGGATCATGTGGCAGGAAGAGACAGCAAGGTGGTGTAACATGGAGAACAGAGGGCATGTGAGCTTCACCAATGGCTTGGATTAGCCCATTTTTCTCTGTGTGAATATAAACTTAAGATGTGGTCTCCGCTGAAGGTGTAGTTTTATAAAAATGAATACTGTGTAATGCTTGCAATTCTCTGTTATTTGTCTTTCCCAAGAATTCCTGGCTGAGTCATCAGTTTTAAAGAGTAGCTGTGAGGATTATTTCATTTAAGATATCCTTCCCTCAAAAAGGCAAATGAAAGAAAAGCTGAAACTGGTGTTGTTTTACCAAGTGGAGAATTTGGAGATTTGAAGAAGAGCTGGCACTCTGTACTGAAAACTTGAAATTGCTACTGTGGCTTATGGTAATTGGAAAGAAAATACTATATGTGTAAGGAATACATTAACCATAGCAGGGGCATACAGTTTTTGCTCTAAAAATAGATGCTTATAATGTTGGGAAGGTAGAAATATTCCATAAAGCTATTCTGGCACAGAACTGTTCTAAAAGAAATAGTGTGATCCATTATGGTGGTAAAATATATTCTACTTAATTGGTAGCAAGGCAGTGTGTTAAACAGCAACTGCTGACAGGAAATGTTTGGGTGGAGTGAATAACTTGAATCTAGAAATATTAAATGAATTAGGAGCATTCTGAATCTGTAATGTGGGTTTTCAACAATCATTGTACAGCTGGGAAAATTTCAAAATATTTGAGAGGTTGTGGTGAAGGTTAAGGTCTCAGTATTTAAGAGAAGGTAAGTAGAGAGATTGAGATCTAAACCACTGAACGTACCTCCCTGCTCAGCCTGTGCTGCAAGTGCTGCAAACCACTCAGGAAGTGGAGTTTGCTGGAGGGTTTAAATGGGGAGAGGGAGAAATAGGGCTGAACACTGTTTTTAGTGTGTCTACAGAGCTGTAAAGGAGTTTGACAGAAGCCCCAGAAGGGGAGATCACAATATCTTGGATGCCTCCATCAAATACATCCTTCTTTCCCTACTCTTTCCTTTTGGAAAGGAAATATGGACTGGGAATCTCAGATTGAGGTAGGTATCAAATTTCACAATGTAGGAAACTGCCTGTGTTCCAGAAGGATTGTGCTTTTCTTTCTGCATCTGATTTCTGTTTATTGTATTATGATGATTTGGATTTGTCCTTATTTGTAGTGCTGTTCCAATGCTCCTGAGGCTTTTTCCTTTAATAGGCAATTGATCTCCTTGTTCTAGGGCTGTGGATTCTGGTTAAGGCTGAACATCACCATGACTGCATTTCTGTCTTTTACTGATTTATTCCCAAAGAACCCAGGTGGTTCTTGCAGCCTAGACAATTCTAGGAAAGTCTTATCTGTCAGAATGTTGAGTTCACAGCAGCATATTGGAGCAAAGAAGGTTTGATGGAATATGGAGATAAAAGATTGGGAAAAGAGTGAGGGGAAGGTGTTTACATACATGTGCTCCCTCAAGTAACACAGTTGAGCTATTCAGGAGAAAAATGTACCTATAGGATATAATCTTGGTCTTGATGAATAAGAAGGGGAACTTAATTGGAATAAGGCTAGAATTTTGGCACAGGAATTTTGGTAGAAGTAACATAAGAAATGCATTGATAACAGAAAAATAGTGTTCATGCAAGTGTTGCTAAACACATTTTTCTACATGCCTACTTGAGCTAAACAGTAACTTTAGCTTGTGTTTTCCAGCCATCATTTGTAGTTACTGGAGCTGAAAATTGTCTTCCCTCAGAGTCCTGTCCTGGGCTGAACTTCAATGTCTGGTGATCCATAAAGTCTCCCTTCTGGTGAATGGAAGGGACAGCTCAAAAGTCAAGTGTGGATACCATGACAGTGACTCAAGATGGATTTATAGACTTGAAAGTCTTTTAGATCTAGTTTAATTATTTTCTCAGCTTCTGTCAGTGTTTCTGTTTAAGAACAGAACTTTGACTACTTAAACCTGCTGCATATAATTGTCTACAGGATTGTAATGAACATTTAGCTTACTGTAGTCAGAAATGTGAATATAAAATGTATGCTTTAGTTAGTTAAAAATTCTTATTTATGTATTTACAGATTTATAACCCTAGCCCTTTCTCTTCCTTGACTCAGCCTGCAGGTGTTGTCATACTTAATCTTTACATACTTTCCCCACATTTTTTTAGAGGTTGCTGGTTCGTCAAATATCATGACAAAGGGAAGCCTCATCTCTCAGCACTACACAGTGGTCAGGATCTGCAGCCAAGTACAGGAAATCCTGTTTTTCAATGAAGATGAATTTCATGTCCTGTAAGGTTGCAGCTCACTGAAAGGCTGCTATGTATCTGCATTTTTGTTATGCTATTCAGCTATTGTGTTCAGAATTAAAAATAAAGGGGAAAAAATGGGGTATTATTTTTTTACAGTATTTTCCACTACAATAAATTCTGGAATATGCTAAGATAAGAGATTTGTGCACAATGAATTGCTCATATTTACTTAGCATACATTATTTTCTGTTGATGCTTTATCTTTGCTTCTTGCAATGCTTAAGAATATGAAATAATCACAAAATGCTGTGTAAGTGTGTATAGGGATTTACAAAAATTAGAGTGTAGTGGAAAAGACCACTTAAAGAGCTCCCATTCTGCATCTCCTGGAGCAGGGGGGCAGGGCAGTGAATGAAACTGGAGGTGCTTGTATTAATCAGTTTGTTGCTGATCCTTAGGAACAGACTGTTTTTTTTAAAAGTGAAGGAAGACATAAGCCAGCAGCAATACTTAACAGGCTTTCCAAGTTTAAATTCTGGCTGGAGAGATACATGAAGATGTGAAATTGGTTGAAATTAAAGGAAACACAACAGCATTGTTTACAGAGTGTAGTGATTGCTGTAAGCATATGAACTGTGTATAGCAGGTTGGATGGATGATACCAAATGACAGCTAATAATATTGAACAAAGGCTGTCTTATTTGTGCTGACAGACAGGTACAATTCATATTTATTCTTTTGGATGAGAGAAGTTGATGTTAGCCCCCTGACAGGAGAAGACTTCTGGTGGTACAAGGCTTGGGTCCTTGCTCCTGCGCTTTTGCTTGACCAGGTGGAAGAGTGCTACCAGAGGCAGGCACACGCAAGGAAGGGCAACCAGCAGCACACAAATGGCCTGTACCCAAGGTGGATAAACTTTCTCCTCTTTCATGGGGAAGCCTTCCTGTGGAGATAGAAAAGCAAGCAAAAGAAATAATTTGTAGGTACACTTAGATTTTGCTATGATTTCTATTTTTATTTTCTTATGCTGTTTTAGTAAGGATAGCAAAAGTTTTACTCTGCAGTAACATTCAGTGACTGTGTCCTCTGCAAACCCTTCTTGTGGGTCTAGAGACAGCTGTAAATGCTTTACAGTTTCAAGGATGTATAGCTGGAATTGTGACACATTCCTAGGGATATGAGGATTACCCAAAGTGTTACTAGACCTTCACCCTCCCTTGGTTAAACTAGGATCATTCTTGTACTCAAAGCTTACCTGCAGCAATTACTGAGCATATTCTTTGTCAAATAGGGAAGATGTATGTCAGAAGTTTTAAGAGAATCATGATCAAGCAATTTCTGCAAGTCTGTAGCTGTAAGTTTTATTTGGGATGATAGATACTTGATGGCATTTGGGAGAGACACTGCTGGTGTGTGTAATTCTCATATAGTTTAAGACCAGAATTGATCTTCAAGCTCCTACATAGGGTGTATTTGACAGGAGTCAAAGAAGTTGCAGTTGATGTGAGACAGTGACATCCAGATCAAATGTTTTAGCATGGACATGTCTTTGTTGCTGAATTAACCAACACTATTCTCAGACCACTGCCTCCCTGTCTGCCTGTCAAAAGTACGCATTCCTACATTCACTAGGGCCCCAGTGATATTGGTAGTCCTTGCTGAGAAATGCCTTCATCCCTGATGTGTGTTATGCAGCTCTAAAGCTCTGCTCAGGCTTTTGGTCTACCTCTGAACCCCCTGTGGGTATGGAATGTCTGTGACATGTTTCACTTCAACACTTCTGAGCATTACATATATCCATAAGAAATAGGGAGCATGGGCTAAGCAGGACCCCTCAAGAAGAGACACACTTGTTAGTATGTGTAACCTCTTTGCACACTGGAGCCTTTTCATTCTGAGCACTACATCACTTCAGGCTATATTCAGTGGGTAAGCAGTAGATAACAATGATCTTAAAGGATCTGGTAAGGGAGAAAGATAATTCTTCCTTTTATTAGAAGTTCTGAAAATATTGGAGAACATACATATTTAGGGTTCCAGGCTGTGTAGCTTGGTGGCTTCTGCAGCTGGAGAGTAACAAAGGCCATGAAGACAATTAGCAGGAGCAGAGGGCTAATAAACCTCCATGTGATCTGCCAGTAGAGATTGAGTTTTCGTCCAGTCATCCATTCCACATCTTTACTGAACCTTGTAAAAGAAGGCATGTTTATGATGTCAGATCTAGAGTGGCAACAGTTTCCCTTTTTTATAGTTTCCTATAAGTTGGAAATACAGGGTACAGCACTGTAAATCTTTTCTATTCCACACCCTTCTTTAATAATGCACTACTTGCTTGAGTAAATAATATAATTCAAATAGGTCTTTATTGATCCATACCAGAGATGACTGACCAATTTACAGTTTCAATTTAATTACCTGAGCACCTAGTGTAAGGTTTTTAAGCATAAATAAATTATGATAATATTGCAGCAGTTCTGTAAACTATTCAGTTATTTAAAATGAAAAGACAAAATTGCCAAGGGAACAAACATAGCATACTAGGAAGAAGTCTCAGTTAACCAGCACCAAATCAAATCAGGTCAGGGCCAAAGTTACTGCAATCTGAGCTGCATTTATATTTTACAATAAAAATATTCCATCTCTTTCCAACATACCTTTTAATTTTATAGATATACACAACTCCAATCACTTCAAAGAAAGCGATGACTAGAAGAGGCACTGAGCTTGCATATCTGTCAAAAATGTCAATCCAGTAACTCCCTGAACCCAGTGTAAAACACAGAGCAATGAGGAAGCTAATTAGACAGATTATACCTGAAGAAAAAAAGATGTCTTTGTTACTGGAGTATTGAATATGGTAGCTTTATTTTTTGTTCTAAATTGCTTTGTTCTTGTTCTAAAAATTTTTATTCTCTTTCCCTCTATGGAGTTACAACAAGCTATTTTTTCCTTAGGGGAGCTAATACCATTTTCCAAACTCAGTTTTTCCCTGTGTATTGGCCAAGAGCACCACTTTTGGAGGAGGAATGTATTCATGTGACTTGGAGCATCCTTCAGTTGTTGGTACTTCCTTCTATCACAGCCTGGGCTGTGCTGTGACTCAGTGTTAATTTTTGACTGCTGTAGTGAGTTCCAAGTGCCTCATTTCCATGCAGCTATAAACTTAAACCACAGGCAGGTGGCACCTTGGATGTATAAGGACTCCCTGGATTTCTGCCCCCATTTCCTCAGAGAGCCCAGAGCTACAAATGTGTGTGTCCTTTGTGTTCCAGCATGTATCATTTGGGTTTCAGCACATTTCTGTACAGCCGGTTCCCTTTTAGCCAAGATTTAGATTTGGGTAATTGAAAGAAAAAGTGGGAAGGAAAGGAGGGAATAAAGGTATTGCTGGACACAGGCATGGGCTGCAAATCAGTTTGTGCATCTATCTAATGTGTTGCTAATTGCTTCTAACTCTGAGATGGCCTTTGGTTCAACTTAGTAAAATGTTGGTTCCAGACTTTTTTTTTTTAAAGTTCACAATTGAAAAATCAATTTTAAAATAATATTGTAAACTTATCAAGTTGGGAATAAATTTGTTTCTACATGAAAAATTGTGAAATTTGGGATACAATTTAGATGCCACAGGAATGCTCTACAAAAGACATGACAGCAATATTTCCCATAAGAATTTAAAAGGGCACATTGCAGAAATATTACTTGCAACTGCCATGGATTTTTCTGACCAGTTTTATCATAGGATCTCTCAGATTCTCAATGAGTCTGGTTCTTAAGGAGCAGATTTTGTTCAGTAACCATCTCTGGTTAAAAAGATTCCAGTTTTGTTGCCAAAACAGGATCGCACATCTTCATTCCTCATTTTTCAAGTGGTAATTTTCTACTCTTCCATGCTCACAGTAAATGTGAAACAATCTGTAGCAGCATAAAGCTGGGTGAAATAGGGGTGAATGATCTCTCTTACAGTGGTAAGTAGTGCAGGTGATTATGATAGACCAGCTGATGTCACTGGGTGTTTTAAAGTGATTTGTATCAGTGCTTAAGGGCTTAAGGGAAGACAAGACTCCTCCTGATGACTGCAGCAGCTCAGAGTGAGCTTGACTCCAGGAACAGCAATTTGACAAGCTTTCTCTAACTGGAACAGCTTGACTTGCAAGCTGAGAAAAAAAATGGCAAAGGCAATATGATATTGTCATCTGACATCTTCTGCCATAACTGCTACCTCATCTCTCTGCTTGTCTTCTGCAAACACAACTCACTGCCCTTACTTACACTGTGAGATTCAGCTAAATTAATACTACAAATTATTAATTCTTCTGTGATATTAATTATGCAGTTGATAATTTGTGCATCTGTAAGGAAGCCACCTTCTTTGAACAAAGCAAATACCTTACCAGATAATAGCTCTTTAGGTGCTGATTTAGGTACAATTTGAAGCTCTAGAAGAGGAGTGAAGACACCCTCAATGTTTCCAAACATCGAAGAAAGGCCCAAGCTGAACAACATTATGAAAAACAGGATGGCCCAGGCTTGGGAGCCTGGCATGAGGATGATAGCTTGAGTGAAAACGATGAAAGCCAAGCCAGTTCCTGAGACACTCTGCAGAATTCACAAACAGGTAGATAAAAATACACACTACAGTGTTATTTCTCATGCATAAAGTAATTATAACACACTGCTGTCCTCTGAAGTCAAGGTTGCTGGTCAGCCTGTGGCCTCCAGCAGTTGAGAAAATGGCCAGTGTGGAGTTTAATTTTACATGTTCTACTAGAGATATCTGGACAGTCATGGAGCAGAATTTTAGCCTGCAGAGAGATGGGTTCAGAGTAAAGCACATTGGAGAGTTGTAGTTGTAATAGCAATTGTTTTGCTAATACCATCTTAAATGTGTGTTTTAAAAATCTATGGTGTAGTAGCTTCTGGAAGGAAAGAGGTGTAAATAAGGATGATTACCAACCACTCTTAACACCAAGAGAATTGGTGAATCATTGATCCCTATAATGGCCAAGGCAGAAAAGACTAATAGGGAAAAAGCCCATTTCAACCAAATTTCTTTTGATTTAGTCTCCCAAAGACAAGGATATTTAAATCTAAGCATATAAAAATGCTAATGTTACTGTGATTTGGAAGTAAAGTATTTCAATCAGAAATGCTATCAGAAGAAGTAAGACAAAAGAAACTGACTTCTACCAGGACTGGAATATTGTCCTTGGACTTCTCCATCATGTGAGTTAAATAGCCTGCTTAACCATTATTGTATGTTAGGCCTGTTGTGCGTTGGCACACACTGACTGTGCCAAACAGGATCAAGTGGAATAAGATAGGACAAGAAAACAGAGGAAAAAACAATTGTGTTTAGTGATAGGGAAAATGTTTTAGGAGGGTTGGCAAATAAGGAGAGGAAGAGGATCGTGATGCATTTTGGTGGTGAACAGTGTACATTGTCATGGATTTTTTGATACTTCCCTAAATACAGATTTAGGAAATTCCCATTCAGCATCCTTTTCCTGTAATCTTTCATGGTGAAATTTTGATGTTGTAAACTTAATCTATAACCAGCAGTTTCTGTCCACATAGCAGAACAGAGTACACGTACTTAAAAGAAAAAGGAAGATACCAATCCTTCTACATAACTGTTTATGGATTACCTGTTGAAAGTTATGGTACCTGATCAAGGAATTCTTGAAGATCACAGCTTTTCAGTTTGAGTCCAGCAATTTTTTCTGGATACGACGAATTCAAAAAACTAATCCAGGATGTGTAGTTCTGTCGCATGATGCTTTCTTCTGGAAGATCAAATTCATTGATGATATTGATAATGTTCCTGCCAGAGAAGCCAACATATTTAAACTTTAGTTTAGAAGTTTGCAGATGATGTGGCTGGAAATGCTATGCTGTGTACTCAGATGCTACTCCAAAGTTGTGTTTGCTTTCTATGGTGCTGTTTACATTAAAAAGGAAAATATTAATTGACAGCTTATATATAAAATAGTAGAAAATATTCAGAGAATTTAATGTTGACTCAGACAAAAACTCTTAGTGGTTTATGCAGATGCAGTCTCTAAAACATTTTTGTTTTATCAGTTCTCCAGACCATTTTCACTACTTGTGTTTAATAAGTTAGTAAAATAAATTTCCGGTGAAATAGAAAAAGGTGAGGATTTTTCCTGCTTCTAAGGCTAGCCTGAGAATAGGGTGCAAACCTTGATGTACTGCTTGAAGTGGGTTGTTTTATAATTTGTCTTGCTTCTTACAGATGATCATCCTTGACTCAGTCCTGTAGTACTTTATATTTTTACATTATACTTCTCCATACAGTTGCTTTTCCTTTCTAATGAAAATAAATTCTCTAAATATGTGTCTTTCAAATAAGACTTTATCACATTATCTATCGAGGCACTGAAACCACAGTATAACTTTAGGAACACAGCCTTCTCACCTGTCCAAGCAGTCCCAGTAGGCAGTGGTAGCTTTAAACCCCAAAACTGAAAAGACTGGGATGGAAGCATAGAGGGATGTCATGCTGTTAACAATTGCTACTGTCACAGCATCCTTTTCACAGTCATTCCTAGAAACAGCATTCAAACAAGTGAAATTATTTGATAAGGCAGGTTTTTTATCTGTGATAAAAAATTCAATTCAAGAAATGATAGTTCTACAAACAATTTAAAAAAATATTTTCTCCCTCCCTCTCTTTCCCTCTTCTGTTAGAAAACCTCCTGGGCCTTTTGGAAAAACAGATACTTTTCTAAAGATCCTCTAGAAAAATTAAGGAAAGTGGTTTGGAAATTTAAAGAAATTGCACAAAATGCAGCAAGAATTCAGCCACCTAATAAAGGTTGCAGTCCTACTCACTTTGTTGGATTGTAGCTCGCGAATGCAATAAGCCCTCCAAAACCCAAAGAGAGAGAGAAGAAAATCTGTGTAGCTGCATCAAGCCATACACGGGGATTTTTCAAAGTGCTCAGCTGAAATAATTGGAAGAAATGCATGTAATTAGGCTTAAATTAAAATTTCTTTTTCTCTTGCAGTTCTCATAGCTCATCCGCTATTTCAGTTCTGAAATTTTGAGCTGTGTTGCCATCTAAATACTATGAAAATGGGAATAGGTACTAAACAGGTCAGTAAAACAGGTGTTTTCAAGAGTATAATTGAAGCTATTTAAATGTGTGCAACAGTCATACAATCTTCTTTATTGTACACTTTGTCTGTCTGATGATAAAAGTGTGGTTCTAAATGATAGACACTAAGAACACAATAGGGAAAATGCACTTTTCCTCACTTTCTTTTTTTAAAAATTCACATACTTATCCTGCATATAAAAATAATAAACAACATTGTCTTCCTAAAACTATATCAACAAATCTTAATTGTTTTAAGACAGAAAGTGATTCGATAGCTTTCCAAATTTGCTTTAAAAATAATTTAATAGAAGCAACTAAAAGCATGAGCACACAAGAAGAGAACCGTTATTAAAAACAGCATTTGCAATTCAAAGTGCTGATAAAACAGCAATAAAAGATAGAAGGTTACATAGGAAATACATGAAAAGAGGATAAACTGACAATGAAATTTGAATTTTGTTGTAAGGTCAGTGTGATACAGGAAGGTAAATTAAAAAGCAATGATTAGTGGATTACACAGAACATTAAGCAGTTTTAAATAGCTGCATAAGGAATCTTGACATTGAAATCAATATAAAAGAAAGATAAAATATGAGTCATGCAAAATGCAAACGTGATCAATGAATATTACTTTCCTGCAGAAACTACAAAGTGGTGTGTTATACCCCACCATGTGAATTGGTCTCTGATCCATTATCAAGGAGGGGGAATTGAAGAATTTTTCGCTAAGAACATTTTAAAAGTTAGATAGCTCAAAAGTGATGCTGGGGCTGTAGAGTCTGAGTCAAGTCTGCATCCCAGTCATGCAGAGGATTGTGTGTTTTGTGTGTGCCTGTGCTGGTGATCCATGACTGGGAACACATGTAGGAGTGAGAGGTAAGTATGCCAAATGACCCTTCACAGCATTTTGGGTTTTCTCTGAAGCTGGCCTGAGCTTGAAGAGCAAGAATAATAGGTCCACCTCAGTGTGATGGATTTGAGCAATCCTCAGTGCTCTCCACTGTGCTTTGACCACAGCAGAACTGGTGTCACCTTTTGTACAGCACAACATAGCAAGCAGATTTGTGGAACCACTGCTGGCTGAAATGAAGGCAAACCCTTCTAGAGGTTTATTTTGAAGGATCATAGTCAAGCCCTCAAAGGCCAGAGTGCTCACTGGCAGGACTTGTGAAGGTGCTGTTGCAGTGCAGAAACTTGGCACTCACATGGCTGTGTGGCCTTCACACTTTGATTAAGTGCTGCCAAGTCAGCTGGTGCTGACAAATGTGACTCCTAAAAGTCTGGCTTTTTGACTGGGAACTTTGGCAAATGAGTCTGGAGATAGTTTAGACTGGTGCTAGGTGCAGTGCATTTATTGACTCCAAAAGATACTAATCAACCTCCAAACTTGAAAAGATAATGGGCAGGCAAGCATGCCATGGCAATGCCGTTATCTGGTCTTCAGCAAATTATTGAAAGTGTTGTTTTATATTTAGATGGCATACAGATTTTATAAGCATATCTTCAGAAGAAAAAAATGTGCTGATGCCAGAAACCTGTGGATGAATATATACAATCAGTGTTAATGAATGAACAGGGGAGTAAGGAGGAAAGGTAATATAATTGGATTTTTGAGTATGTGAAACATGGACAGAAACAGAATTTTAAATTACTGGGGTCACTGTGATGTGTCATTTTTGTGTAAAAAGAGCTAATGGTTTTCTGAATAGATAATTTGGGGCCTGGGCCTGTGCTGCTTTTTTTTTTTTTTTTTTTTTTTTTTGGTTGGTTGTTGTTTTTTGGGGTTTTTCTGTTATTTTTTGGTTGGTTGGTTTTTTTTGTTTGTTTTGTTTTGTTTGGGTTTTTGTTTGGGTTTTTTTTTGTTGTTTTTTGGGGGGCAGGTTTGCTTGTTTTTTTGGGGGCTTTTTTTGTTTTTTTGTTTGGGGTTTTTTTGGCCATTTTCACTGCTTCTTAAATAGCTGCTGAGTTCTGGGCACAAGCAGCAGTTCCCAACCAAGATCTTCATTGCCAAGAATTGTTCATTGCCAGAGAACCTCCAAATATTTACAATCTCTGAAGCTCTTTCAAATGTGAAAGAGACTGAAGAAGGAGACATTTGTATTCCTTAGGTGACACAGGTGTGCCCTGAAGATGAACCATGCAGTCTGTTGCTGATACATGATAGAACCTCATTTATGTTGCCTCTGGTTATTTATTTTTCCAAAAACCTTTCCAAAACTCTGTTCCAGCTCCTGTGTAGCTTCATTGTTGTACAACTTCTGCTTTCCCCTCAGGTGTCAGTTCAGGATACTTTTTTGTTTTCTTGGCAGCTGCATTTTCCAAGTAACCAAGAATTTCAAGAAGGTGAGTGAATCATCAGACTTCTCTATGTCTGAAAGTGAATGAGAAGAAGTAGTCGTTATTTATTCTGAAATTTAGGGTGGAAAGTGTGTCAGATGACAAAAGCTGAAAATAAAAACATAGCCTCGCATAATTAAAATCCATATGCATGCTTTTATTATTTGTGGTACTTACTAACAAGAACTAAAATACAAACTTGGAAAGTGAATAAACTTTTAAAATGGTTTAGAAAATTAGAATTGTGGTTTAGAAAAACAATTAAATTTGGTTGGATGGTCATAAGATGGGACTTTTTGTACTAGGTGTTACTTTCTTTCACAGACTTCAGAAACAACACTGATGTAGCGCCTGTTACAGAGAAACTACAATTTCTGCTGCACTGTAAAGTTGGAAAGAAGTTGGAAAATATTGCCTCCAGTCAGGAATGAATGTCAAGAAGGTTGATTTTATTTATTTTAAAAGCAAGATGAAACAGACAGTAGGTGATTTAATTCTTAATTTATTTTGATAAAACTTTTTTTTCTGCAAAAAGACGGGAAAAGAAGAAGAAAACAGCACACATTTAAGAAATATGCTTTACAGTTTTGCAAACTGATGTGCCTGGGTGGGCCAAGTAAATCTCTGACAAAAAACCTAACAGGCCTCCTGTACAGCTCACTTTGGGACATCCTCTATGGAGAAGTGTAAAAAAAACCCTGGTGTTTGCTCACAGGGGGTGGGAATAGCCTAACAGCAAAGGCAGTACTGGTACTGCAGTTGTGGGATAAGGGGACAAAGAGAGAAGGGCAATGTTGGAGCTGTGTGATTACTGTCCTTTTGAAGTCCTTGAGGTGCCACAACCCTGTGTAGCCATTGGTGGGTTAGTTTAACAAAGCCATCTGTCTTACACCTACTTTCTGTGCAATGGCAACACCAATAGCAGGTATCACTTACCAGGCTGTTGCATCAGCTTTTCCACATCTGTAGAAAAGAACATCACTAAAACCATCTTCAGATGACTTTTCAAGGATGTCCCCAGCATCTGCTTCCTCAAACCAGCTAACCATCAGCTGTAAGTTGACTGCAGGTGGATTTTATTCTGACTTCTGTTGCCCATGTACGAATCCATCTGGCTGTTTTACGATGATCTGCTCCTCCTCAGCACTGCAATACCTCCAGGCTTTGTGAGTACACACAAATCTAGTGCTCTGCATTCAGTTCAGGATCATTGCAAACTAAATCCCAAAAATGCCTGAGTTCTTCCAGAGAAACCTGACAGCTCAGCAGAGACCAAATGATGACAGGCCAAGGTGTGTTTTGTTTGTGTTGTCTAAGATGCTTTCTTCCTTAAGACCTTTCACCAAGCTTTTATAGTCCTGTCTGGGCCCATCAAAAATGTAAGTGTATGTCCTGATCTTCTGTAAAAACCAAGCTTGTCCTGGAGCTCTGACAGCATTTAGATGGGTGCCTGTGCCACTGGGCTTGTAGAAGGAGGGATAAAACCGTGTCTTATCTGAGCTTTCTCTTGCTCTTGTCCCTTTCCATCCTGGCATATAAAGTATGTCTGAGCTTCTTGGCTTATGTTTTCTTTAATGTCTGTGTTCTTGTTGTAGGAAAGGAAAGGAAAATCCCAGTGCTCCTGTGTTTGAAGCCCTTCTGTGGCTGCGGAGGCAGCGGGTGCTTGAGAATGTGTCAGTGAGTGCTGCTTTTCCTCCTCTATACCCTTCACTTCATGGAGCTTTTTAGCCATGAAGGCAGACTTGTGAGGAGCCTACAGTGGATAGCAACCACTTAGTGGAGGAGTTTGACTTTGCATTTGGGAATGCTGCCAAGGACAGTGTAGAAGAGGTGCTTCTGAAATGGCCAGCATGTGGAGGGATCTGGAACTTCTGTCCATATGAAAAGTTTAGAAAAATGGGAGAGGGGCTGTTCTCCAGCAGTTCTATCTTTTAGGAAGAGACATGGGGGAGGGGAGAAATGCTATGAAGAAACAGGGGAAGGAGAAAATTACTTTCAACCTTCCAAAAAATCACTGTACAGTGTAATTCCTCAGCATTTTTCTTTGTGACTTCTTAAAATATTAAAGCTGTGTAAATTCTGTAGCAGTGGCAGAGAAATCCCATCTTTCTCACATACTTGAGAAGTACATCAGTTTCACTTACACATTCAAGACTGAGGCACACATAACACTCTTAAACTTAATTTTCCAGTATTTTATAATATGCTTACTACTGAACTGTTAAATTCTTTGCTGCTTCTTTTCTTGTGAAAATATATTAAAATACATTAAAATACTTAAGTCACTCCATCTCAGAAAAAGAGCTTAGTTGAGCTCCTTGATAGACATCTAAACCAGGATTTGTTGGAAAATGGGTAAACAGTATTAAATCTGAGGGGAGTAAAAGGAAAAATACTACTAATACTTACATTAGGGGTGAAGAGGTAAATCAGACCTTCTGTGGCACCTGGTAGAGTGAGTCCTTGAATAAGGAATATAGTCAGGACCAGATATGGAAATATTGCTGTCACATAAATTGCCTAAAGTAAGGAAGTCAGAAGACAGACAGTTACTGGCAGTAAGTTCAATAAATCCTATTTAAATTATTGCAACATACAATCATAATAATATTAGATCAGGCAGCAAGAGGTGAATATGGCCATCTTTCAAATAAGCAGGGTGCACTTTTGCAGAATAGATTTGTGACAAAACAGGTCTTAAAACTGTGTGAGGGGAGGCTGGTAGGACAGAAGTGTTTGCAATGGAAAAGGAGAGAAGCATCATTTTAAGCCATTTGTACTGCTGCTCTCAGTTTGTTGGATAAGGAGCACACTGAATGGTGCCAGTGTGGTAAATGGGAAAGGCTTTCCTTGTGGTAAAAACTGAGTGTCTGGAGGGCAAGATTTCAAACTGTGGGATAATCACTTCTCTGCCCTTTCCATACCTTCCCTGTGGTTTCAATTCCTCGGATTGTGCAGAGATAGACAATTGCCCAACAAGCTGCCAAGCACAAAATGAGCCACCACTGTAACTTGCCACTCTCGGCAATATCAGGTGTTATGTTCAAAGTTTTCCTGTACCAAAAATAATTTACTGCTGTGCTTTCATAACATTCTTCATTGAACCCTGAAAAAAAAAAAGTAGCAAGTGTTAGAATAAATTGTGGGCTGGAAAGTCAAATACAGAGATGGACTTTCTGTAACGTTCAGTAAGACAAACTCTCACAGCAGTCTGAGACTATGAGACTTAGGTGAGACCTTCACCAGAACATCACCAGCATTTTATGTGGGGGATAACTTCCTAATTAGAAACAGTGTTGTACTCAGTGCAAGGTAAAATCTAAACTAAATGAATTTTTTTTAGCTGTATAGCTACAAGTTGGTGGAGCCATAGCAAACTTCTGGCACCTGAGAATGCATCTAAGTCCAGACTCCCCAAGCTATGTCATGGCCCTGTGGTGAGGAAATACCCAGGCTTTGGCCTCTGTGGTTTGAGTTTCCAGGACTTGTGTGAACAGGAGCCTCAGGCATCCACATGTGGGGGAGTGGGCATTCCCCAGCCAGGCTCTGTGCCTGAAAAAAGGGAACTGGGTACATAGTGTAGACCACACCTTGTGATGTCTATTTGCCTTCCTACTCTAGAGCAGTCCCAAGGCCTCCAAAGAAAGTTGCATAATTCCTCTATGTTTTGTCTTTTTTCTTAGCTTTTTACTCAGATGATATTTCTTGCCGTGCCTGGAACTTGTTCTCTCTCATGCTCTGTGAAAAAAAGGAAGCTGAAAAATAGTTTAAAAAACCTGAGAGCATTCTTCCTTATTTTGCTAATGTACACTGTCTCTCTTTCGTCTTAGTAAATGTCTTGTAATGGATAACAGGACTTGTTCTTTATTTTGTTTCCCATTTTAAAGTTGAGCAAAAGGACTCATGGACTTTCTGGCTATTGTTGTTCCTGTGAGGATGATGACTTTGAGTAGGCTAGCATGACTCTTGTACCTTTTTTACAGGAAATCAAACCAGGACTTGTGCACAACTCAGGGCCAAATAAAGTGTGGTTTCTTGATAAGCCCAGAGTCTGATGTTTGTGATCCTTCTTTTGCTAGCAGTGCTCATGGAGGTGTACTTACCTGTTCTGTTTTTGTTTAGAGGACAAACACTCCAAGGAAGAGGTTCTTGGAAGGAGTTTATGAAATACCACATCACCCAAGTTAAAACAGTGTTGTAGAACAGGCTTATCAGAACTGACACCATCCACGAAGCAACTCCTGCAGAAAACCCAAAACCTCCCTTTAGAAAAGCTTTGGGAAAAATTGTTAGTCAGTCATAACACTAGCTCTTAGAAGCTTACATTTCCTATTTTTTCAAGATTTTCTCCATCCTCCTGACCCCATCCTGAGATTTTCCCCATGAAAGATGGGCATTTGTATCCTCAGTAGCCAAACACTTGTGCACAGTCCCCCAGAACACCAGCCCTGCTGTAGGAATGCTGAAGCTCTCTACTTACACAGAAGGTTAGGGTTGAAATATTTGCTCTAGTATGTAATCCATTGTTTTCTAAAATTATAATAGTAGAGAGCAAGAGAGACCAGAGTTTTATAGTGTGCTGTAGCTGCATTAGGCTACTCTTGTCCCAAATAATGCACATATGCCCTAAGTTGGTAACTGTTTTACTCCTGTGATGAGGAGGGAAGAATATCAACACCACAGTTTCTGCTTGCTTGCATTTTTGTGTGAACATGCCTGATTGTGGGAGATAGGTTTAGCTGGAAGCACCACCTGCTGCTTGGTATTTCTTCCTTGTTGCCCTCTGGCCCTCAGATGACACCTCTTACCCACCCTTCTCCTCCCACCCAGGCTCACAGGCAGGGCTGTCAGTGCCAAGGCCATTTCAGGCACCTGCTTAAAGCAGGTCATGATACAGCAGGGCTGGCTGAAGCACCCAAGTGCTGTCCCTTGCCCTGCAGGCACAAGGGTGTTATCTCAAATACCCAGTGGAGTCAGGGCCTGAAGCTCCTCATGGTGGCTATTCTGGATCACTTTCTGCAGCCTAACAATGGACACAGGGCACCAGATGTCTTTTTTCATATATTCAATAAGCAGAAAAGGATTGGCACACCAGTCTGATGCACGTTACCATGTACACTGTCCCTCGTGCCCAGTGATGTTGATAAAGTCCCTTCAGTAGCCCCACCCTCTTGTGGAGGGGAGCCTTCCCACGTGCTTGGGACTCATTGGGAGGTACCAGGATCCTTCATTTCCTGTCTTTCTGTCCTTCTTCGAGTCTGACTATTCATGGACAGAGAAGATTGGGTCCTGGAGGGGCTGTGAGGGAGGGCTGTGGGCAGGCAGTTCTTGTTGAGCACCAGGGTATGGTTGGAATAGAGCAGCATTGAATAGCAGAGCCCACATTCATTATACTCCCCACAGCAAGGGTTATTAGGTTTGCATTTTAGACTCCTAAAATGAGCCTAAAATGTGCCTGGAGTAATGCCTGATGAGAGCAATACAGAATTACAGAATCACAGAATGGTTTGGGTTGGAAAGGACATTACAAGATCATCTAGTGCCACCCTCCTGCCATGGACAGGGACATTTCAACTAGACCAGGTTGCTCAGAACCCCATCCAACATGGCCTTGAATGTTTCCAGGGAAACCACCCCTTGATATCTCACCACCCTCACTGCAAAATATTTCTTTTTAATCTTAATGCTCATTTCTTTTTATATCCTAAAAAGCATCAGGCACGGGTCTGTAGGAAGTGAGAGCTGTCTGCAGTTCCTTGAGCTGGCACTGAAGAGACATACCAATGCCTCCAAGGTAAGGAGAGATGGTGTTCCAGGCTCCAATGCTGCCTTTCCTCAGGTACTGCCCTAGGGCCAGCTCCAGATGTAGCAGGGGGATTCCTTCAAAGAGAAGAGCGATGAAGTATGGGATCAGGAAAGCCCCTGAAAAGATATTTAAGTGTGATTAAGCCATGTGATTATCTGCATCTCACTGAAATTACTGGTTTGTAATTAATCTGCTTTATGAGCCTAACAAAGTCCTTGTAGGATGTGTTAAGAGAGGGATCATTGCTAGGGACACCTACCAAGTAACATCTGTTGCTGGCAATTTTGATAGTGAAGATGGAGAGACTGGGATGGTTAGTGCTGCAGGACCCTTCCCACAGGCATTGCTACAGCCCATTATAAGTAGTCTCACTGTTTCAACCATTTCCCTTTCTTTTAAGCATCATCTTTTGTCCCCCTTCTCATAAAGAACAAGGGTTTGCCTGTCCCCCTATACCATCTGTTTTCCCTTCAGTGCATTGCCTCATTTCTTTTCTTAAAGCTCTCAGGCCTGTGCTCCTCCACCCTGCATTGGAAAAGCAAAATTATGTGCTGTATACCCCCAAGAAACCAGGTTTTGTGTTTGCATGATGCTCTGCTCAGACCACAAAGCCTCTAATGAAAAACTGAAAGCAAGGCTGAAGTCGTTCTCTGAGACATGTGAGCTGTGAAACTTAATTTCTTCCCAGTTTGTATCCTTTACATCCTTTCCGTTTTCCTCACAACATCTCCCTTGGGCCAGAAGCAGTGTGTCCTGTTAGCTGCCTGTGGAAAAGTCCTACCAAGGGATCAGCCTGGCTGATTGCTGCTAAACTGTCTGCATTTCCCCCACCTTCCCTCAAAAGGGACGCACATTTGGGTCTGCCTTTTGCACCGATGCTGATTTTTGAGAGATCAGAAGTTTCATCAGTATGTTTGTACCACCTGCCCAAATGTCCCATTAAATTGAAATAGGTTGATGTTTATTGCCATGACTAACAACCACTGTGACCACAAAGCCTCTTTTCTCCAGGGAAACAAAGACAGGAATCCTGCCTCAGCCACCTCCCAATCCTCCTACAAATGTGAACAGATTCTGTGCCCTTCATAGCTTGGTCAATAAACCTGTGCCTCATTCTACCATTTCTGCTTTGCCTCCAGACCTCATATCTGGGTCTGCTCAGCTCTGCTCTTCCAGCTCTGGAATCTTTCTTTATGCTTTGTCTTTGGCCCTGAGAGAGGGATGAGGGAATGCACAAGGATTTCTGGTCTCCACCTGGAATGGCGCCTGGGTTCTGCAATCGCTGGTTATTTAGAAAGGCTGGGCAGATAAAATCTAATCTCTTGAGCTATTACTGTATTGCAATAACTTTGCTACCTCTTGTTAGGTGCTGCAATAAGTACATACAACACCCAGAGAAGGTGTATTGGATGGTTTAGCCTCTTATCAAGTTATGCATAGGAACAATCACAAAGCTCTTCTCAGCAAAGAACTGTTTGTGAACTGCCAAACTTGGAAATAAGTGTCTCACCCTAAGACCTCAATTCTTAAAATGTTTTTAACTGAGGAGCAGATTTGAAAAAGGAACCTCATAGTTAATTCCCAGCACGTTAAATCCCCAGTTTTAGGTCCCTTCCAGAAGAACCCAGTAACCTCTTGCCATGCTCAGTTCTGTGGTCTGTTTCAAACCTGCTGCAGTATCCCTCTCCACAGCACATATGAGGGTGCCAGCCCAGCCCTTCTGACAGCCTGATGCCTTGGACTGTCTCCTGGGAAGAGCAAAATATTGAGGCAAGTGACCAGAGCACTGCAGGATGGAGCACTCCACTTCTTCATCCATCTGCCAGGCCCTCCACAGGCTCTGGGCAGCAGCTGTCTCGCTGTGACCCACACTGAGCCCTCGCTAGCAGAGCACTCCATAAGAGACCAGCCTATCTCCCATATCATATCTCCTGGGAAATAACTGTGTAATAATTAGTGCAAGCTGTTATCTCTCTCCCCTTTTCTCTTTGCTAGTTGAACCACTGGCAGCAGAACGTGTTTAGACATTCTGCTGATAAAAGCATGTTTACTTTGTGCTGGCTTGCGTGTTTCCCCAGGCACATTTACAGCATGGCAAAACATAATGTCACACTTGGAAAAAGAATACTGGTTTTCCATGAGAATGATATAAAGTAATCTGCTTTCTGCAAATATGAAAATATGGCAAAAAAATGGGTTAACAAGAATAGTTTATGAAGCAAATCTTTCTCAAACCTAATTCAAGTAAATGACTTGTAGTGTAAAATAAGTCTTTAGTTATTGATTCCTTTGCAATATAATATTTTTAGGCAAAAAGAAGAGAAGAGCATACAGTCTGCTGAAGCACTTAAAGCTTATTCTTTTCCACAATAAAATTCTTCACCTATAGAAAAACATGGAGAAACATTAACAGTAAGCTATCAGATAGAGAATAGTGAGTAGGAGCTCTCTAGTACTGTATAGTCAAGGGCTCTGATTCATAGATAGGGAAGGATGTGCCTTTTTAAAGTACCTTTTTTAAAGTACCTTTTTAAAAAAGTGCTGTGAGAAATCTAACCATGAAGAAAGTTAGCAGAAAATCCAAGAAGCAGAGAACCTAAGAGACAGCAGGAATCAAAAACCAGAGCATTCAAACACAAGCACAGCAAAACTTCAGCAAAATCCATGTTAATCCAGATGTTAAGCGCAGGCACAGCAGAACTCTGTAGATTTGGCTTCCATGGGACATGGGAAAAGGAAATTTTAGCAGAAAAAAACATAAAGACAAGTAACAAATTATTTTGTATCTGTACATTCTACCTTAAAAGAGTTTAGGGGTGTTTTTTCCTCTTGAAAAGTGAAAAAGGAAAATTGTAGTGATGAAGCATTCTTTAAGTACTTTAAAAGCCAGGAGAAATGCCCATAAAAATCAAAAGTATTGCCAAAGCATGATTTAGTTGCATCCCTGGGGTGTGACTTAGGAAAATTTTAGTCTACAACATTCCTTCTGTCAGAAAGACGCTGAAGACTCATGAAGTATCCATCCTGCAAGTAGATACACGTGGTACTAAAAGAAGGTCAAGAGAAAGAAACCGCAAAACTCTCCAAAACTTCCATGAGTTAAAAGTTGTTTTGGAAAGCGTCCTGCATGCTGCAAGGATATCACAAAGCTGTGGAACAGTCCCTGTGCACATGAGAAGGCACAAAAGCTCTTTCAAATCAGGCTATCAGCAGCTGCAGCTACTGCAGTACTGCTAAGCTGGTGTCATTAACAGAGTCCCAGGGGGCGAGGAGCCCCAGTGTGTAACAGGATTTATGAAGAACCACTGGAGTGGAGACAGCTCCACGGCCATAGCAGTAGGAGAGAAAGGAGCTGGTGCACTCAGGACACACGGAGGGTGCTTTAAAACCTCACCCCTCGATAGCAATGCACGGGCAAGTCAGGTCAGAATAGCAGCTGCCCGACCATATCAGCAAAATGACACTTGGAGGGCACAACCTCTGCTCTGTCACCTGCACGTGGCAGGTGGGTGGGAAGTGCGTGAACCACTGGGCAGAGCTGCCAGAGCTCCACGGGACAAAGACCAGGGGCTACGGAAGGAGCCCAGGCTAAAGCTGGCTCTCAGCAACCAGCAAAGCAGAGTGAAGCAACCACATTGGGTTTGTCACTTGGAAAGAGGGACCAACAGACCAGACTGGTGGGAATGTAAAGCAGTTTGAAATATCAGCCAGGTGACCTCCTAATCTACTTGTACCAACACCAGCAGAAATCAATGCGCCTCAGTAAGAAATAGAGAAGAAGACTCAATAGGTTTTCTTATATTGGAATACTAAGACTTCCTAAATGGTGGAGAAAAATTTGGAAGGACTGATCCATGTGTTCAGTCGTGCATCTTACCAGTGCCTGTGGATCAGCTAGCAGAAAAAAAGCAAGTGAATTGAAATGATGATTTGAAGACACAACAGCAACTGGAAAGGTGGAACACGAATAAGACTTTTCCTTCAGATAAAGATTTAGGAGTAGGAAAAGTAATTATAATAAAGACTGAAATAACCTGGAAAGTGGCAAAACAATTTTGAAGGAAATGCATCTGTAGAGTCTGAAAAATTCAGAAAGCATATCTCAATGTGATAAAATGTAGCAAGAATTCAGAGATTCACTTCATCAGATCTGTTGGTGCATAGGAGGAATGGCAACGGGTGCACTTTTCCAAAAGACTAAGAACTTAATGGCAAGATACCTGTGGCAATTTATGCAATTTTATGCAATAGGTGGGAACTACTTGTTCAGATTCAGAGAAAAAGGTAATAGCTATTGAGCTATTGTCCCACTCTCTCCATGGCAGTTCAGCTAAGCAGTGTGGTATAGTTAACACAGCAAGGAATTACATCAAGATATCAGATAGGAAAAAAGCAACTTAATCACACTCAGCCCTCTCTCTAGAAAATAGCACTTCATGACCTCTTTTATGCTTTCTGCACATGCCTCAATCCAGAGGAAAAGTATGAGCTACTCTAAGCATTGTATTTATGCAGCATACTTATAGTAGCATTGATATTGCCTTGCAGACCACATTACACATCTTACTGACTGAAACTTGATAGGGTTGAATTTTCCAGGTAAATGACTTTATCTTCTCGAGCAACAGTGAGGGAGCTAAGGCTATGTCCAGAAAACCAAAGGGACAATGGCCATTTCAAATGACCCATAGATAACTCATAAAATAAGCTTGGTGAACTCCCTGTGAAATGTGAAGGATGCAAGCAGGCAGCTTTCAAATACAAGCATGCACCAACCTGAGATGTAAAGGGCAATCAAATATAACAAATTATGAAAGGATTGATTCCACATGTCACAGCTTCTCACCAAGGGTTTAAGCAGGACATGGCAGCAAACCAGAAAATGAAGTTTGTTACTTGCTGTAATCAAATTTTTCTGTCAGAGAGTGAACAGTTCTGCTCTTTCCAACACACTATGTTTGTTTGGGTTGGGTTTTTCGTTTTTTTTTGTTTTTTACCGTATCTTTCAGTTATACAATTGTTCCCCTTAGGTTTTGTTTTCCTTTTGAGGACACAGTGAACCAGGAATTTCACAGCACATTGTAGCTCAAATTTGAGCAAAACGTTTAGTAGGCCATGGGTTATAAAAGTCTGTAAATGGTTGTCCCAGAAGTAAACAGTTCTCCCTTTGCAGCATGACTGTAGTGTTTATGTGTATTAATTTTCCTAGAAAGAAACTATATTTTATATTAAAGATATTTTTCAGCTACTTTGTAGGCTCAGGCACTATACACATTTTTAATACCCATGGGTTAAGCTAGCATGTACATATATATATATATATATATATATATATATATATATATATATATACACACTATCTATAATCAGAAGTAAATCACTGCAGTCAGTTCTAGCTAGAATTGGGTTGGTTTCTTTAAGTATACTCAGATGACTCCGTGTGTACACATATAGATGTGTGACTTGTTAGTGTCTCTGTTTTAAGTGACAAACTCTATACTGGGCTATTTAGAGACTTCTTTTCAATCCTAGTTGCCTGGGAACATTTGTGTTTGTCTCCACTGACTGTGGCAAACAACCTTCATACCCATTAGTCATGAAAAGTAAATAACTAACTTAACTCAGGCAATAAATCCAAATAATCAGTAACGGCAGCAGGTGATAAATGTCAGCAGAAATGATATTATATTAGATACAAGTTACTGAGTAACACTAATGTGCAATGAATCAGGGCCAGAGGTCTGATGGGAACAGCTGACATGAGACAAATGTACAAGCACTTGTTTTCATCTCTTGTTTTGGAAAAGATGCAGAGATGAGGATATCACCTGAACCAGCTGTAAAACTACCCCAGAAGCCATTCAGCCTTCAAGCATGTCCATGCCATATCCATACCTGGTTTCTCCATGCTTGTGGTGGTGGCTGTGGCCAGAAAGCCTCTCAGGGTTCCCAGTTAAACACAGTGCTGCTGGTCTCTCCCATGTGCACATCTTCACATGCACACACACAGGATTTATGCTCCAGTACCTCTGAAAATCTATTGGGCTTTTGCACCTCAGTTGTTTGCTTTTGAAACTGCAATCCCAAACCATCTCACTGCTTTAAATTAACAGAAGAATAATGCAGCTACCTCACACACAGATGTAAATGCAAGAGCTCTGTCTTCTCAGTGATCTTCATAACTCACTCAACTTTTCCAATGCAAGATTTCTAAGATGAATTATTCACAAACCTCACTGCACTATTACAGAGTCCATCCTGCTGTTGAGCTCTTGGAGCCCTTTACTGAAGCCCAGTGACCAAACACTGGCTGCCCATCCATACATTGACCTTAATTCACCACTGTCTTTTGCCACTGTTGGTGGTGATGCAAAGCAGCTGTTTGCCATTACTGAGTCTGGTGGCTATTTTAAGCTGGTTTTTCTCTGGCAGCATTGCTGCTCAGGGAGCAAAGGACAAACTCAGCCCTTGCCCCTGCAGCATTTTCCTGTTTTCACTCTCTTTAAACTTGCTGTATCCCCTGTTTTTTTTTGTCCCTAGGAGTTCCTGTGGGAAATAGTTCTGGAGCTGGATATATAACCAAGCAGACTTTCTGAGCACAGTTAAGTCCATAGGACAAGTGACCTCCTTGCAGTCACTTCTCTTGGGGCAGTGAGGTCTGTAGGGCAGGGATGCAGGAGACCCCAGAAGGGAGGATGCAGGGCAGAGTTAACATCTCAAAAGCAGATGAGCTTTGCTATCTTCTGAAGTGAGGCTGGGATCTGAAGATGTTGAAACACCCCTGACCACAGCTGGTCATGGAGAAGCATCAATTGGTGCTTCATAGGGAAGTGTGAGAGATTTTTTATGGCCAGTAGAACAATATTTCATCTTAATCCCGATTTTGCACAAATTTTGTGCAGCCTCTTGCAGCTGGTGGCTCCAGAAGCTGCTCTGTGCAATGAAATGTGTGGAGGAGTTGCATCTTGCTATGGCCTTGCCTGGGATTTTCAAACTTTCCACTGAACACTTTGTGTTAATCATTCACTACATCACAAAAACATCACATTATGTTTGCTTCATTATGTTCTTTGTTAATCCTGAATTCTTTTTTCCTTGCTTTTCAAGACAGAAAGGCCACCTGAGATGTTGTAGAGGATTTGACCTACAGCTCCTGCTCCATAAGAGTATTTTCCTTGCAGGTCTCATACCATATCTGCTGAGGGGTGTCTCTCTAAAGATGTTCATCATGTCTCATTAAAGCCAGTATCATTAACTGAATTGACAGGTTTTCTTCCAATAATTCCCATGGACAAACACAGAGAAACAGTGCACTCCTGGCTTTCTAGCCACCCAGTGATGGTATTTTTCTGCAGGAGTTTGGCTGGGTGTCACATTTTTAAAACAAATGGTGGAAACCATCAAGTACCTGGGAAGAATCTAAACCACTCTTCTTGTCTTTTCTTATTTTTATTTATGTAACTCTCAGCTGTTGCATATTCAGCCTTAAAAAGCTCCTTGCCACCAAAATAATTTCCATTTTCTTATTTTTAGGCTATGATAAACATACTCTTTAATTTTCAACTTCATGATCTACATAGATTGAATTAAATTGTTTCTTGTCCCAGAAGTTTTCTAACCCTTGAATAATTGCTGGGGCTTTTCTGCATTTTGCCTAATTTTTAAAGTCAGCTTTGAAAAGTGGACTTTCAAAAACAGTCAGAGAATTCAGAAGTTGTCTTACTATAGGTAGCAATATCTCTACCTACTTCCTAGTGTTCTGCTGACATCTGCCAAAGTTCTTTCTTCTGATACAGTCTGCTATAGCTCATTCACTGAGCCACTTATCATAGTCCCCAAGTGGCTACTTCTCTCTGAAACACCTTCCCAGGCTACATCCATCCTTGGTTCCTTGGTTGATTGAAATATTTGAAGTTCATCGAGTAATACAGACACCTCAATAAATCAAATTTGAATGTGACAGTATCTTCTGTCATTTGACAGTTTGTCAGGTGTGAATTTTTGGTTTCTCCGATTAATTGAAAGATAACAAATAATAATGGGCTGAAACAATTCGCTCACTCTTCTTTGTGCAACTTACTGTGGCAGATTTCAAAAGCTTCTGTGAATGCTGAGTTACCAAGTACTCTTTTCAGATCCATTTATATTTACCAAATTGCCTGCTTCTAAAGCAATTCTTTGTGGAACTGGTGCCCAGGCACAGGCTTAGGCAGCTGTCCATGACACCTGGCAGGCTCCTGTGCTGCTCCATCAGCTGAGCATTTTAAACAGCCTCACAGACAATCAAAAGCACAATTCAGTTTTGTGCAGGGGCAATTCCAGATGATGAGGTGGCTCATAAGAGCACCAGAGGAGGGTGGGGAATGACTCACTGAGCATCCCAAAGGGAGGTTCAGTGGCCATTTGTTTAGGGGCCGGTTCCCTCAGGCCTTCCCAGGACTTCTCATTTCTCCTTAAGGTAGCCAGCTGCATGTTCAGTTTCCTGCTTCCTTTGGGGCTGCAGTAGCAGTATAAAAACTTTAACATAGATTTGTTCTATCATCAGTCTGGTCTTCCTAAATGAACATATCATTTTATAATTAAATATACTTCTATAGAAAGCTCTAATTAACTGGTGCAAAACATTAATGACAATTAGTGTATTTTAAAAAGGGATACAACTGATACAAATTATGTAATTTCCATGCCCACCAGAAGTCAGTACAATCGTATGAGAGTTGCAGCTCTGTGTTTTGGCAAAGCCCCGTTGCAGTCTTACCGCCTCCATGTATCTGGCACAAGTATGGAAATCTCCACACGTTCCCCAGGCCAACAGCAAATCCAATACAGCTTAGAATATACTGGAACTTATTGTCCCACTTGGGTCTGCCATCTTCTTTAGGGATTTCGGGTCCTGCTGATAAATCTTTGGACATTTTAATGAAATATCCGTGGCTCCTTAGCCCCTTTCCCTAAAAATGGGAAGATGCTTCAAAACCTGTCTCTCCTACAGGTTTTATGCAGGGTGACAGAAGGATCTTGGAAGAGAGGTGGAGCTTTCTTTTCATCTGATGCAAAGGGCTGTGTCATTGCCAAGGCTGCAGTTTAAAGACAAAACCAGGAATTATTGTTATATAGAGAGTTACCACTCTTGCCTTTTTTTGCAGCTCCTTCTATAGTTAGACAGCTTGGGAATATGTTGTTAATGGATAACTCAGGATCAAGCAGGTTTTTATATTCTGTTCTCCTTATGTTCTCAGACTCTGTCAGAGAAGTGTGACACTGAATATAATTAAAAAGAAACCTCTGCAGGGGACTAATTAAAATTGCAAAATACCTGTAAAAATCTGTGAATAAAATGTTTGCATTTCCTTTCTTAGTTTATTAATAGAAGCTAATAAATGAAGGCAACTTTTCCAAGTGCAAAAAGTCAATTAGAAAAAGAAGCCAAGAAAAATTACACCTTGTATGTTCAGACATTAGAATTTAGTCCATTTTCACAATAGTTGCTAGAAGTTAATGACTTCTCATCTGTAAATGAATCCCTAGTGACTATTTTTTTATTCATTAAATAGTTACTGATGAATGCAAAAGCTAAATGCTTTCCTTCAATTGAAAGTATGTGAGAATATTTTTCTGTTTTCTTTCAGTCATACCAGGGTTTTGCTGGTGTGCATGCCATATCAGTTCACTCCACACTGAACAGAGCAGCCAGTCAGCTTGCTTGCTTCAGTAAATCAATACCTTATGCCTAGATTCCCCTCTCTAAAAGGGAAGAGTTTCCAAGTGAAGGTGAATTGTTCTCCCCAAAATAAAAGCCCTGCTCTGCACATAAGCACACAAATGTGATCAGGTTGCAGATCATCCAGCCAGAAGCCAGTTTCAGATCAAGGCTACATGACTCTCCCTGGGCTTACACCCCTGCAAATATCCAGATTCACAGATGGTTCAGCTCAACTTCCCAGTATCTTACTGGGGTTGTCTCAGAGGGCACACATGAACTGGACACACAGGGTGGTTTGGCAGCACAACACCAGTGGAACCAGGGCACACACCACCTTTGCTGCTTCCCCTGCTGCTCTCCTGATCAGGAGATGCCTGGGCTGGGCTTGGGCCCTTCCAGCAACACCCTGAATCCCACACCTGGCACCTGCAGACAGCCACTTCACACATGGTGTTACTCATTCCTGGTTGCTGAGCTTTCTATCAGCAGAAAAATCAGACAAAAAATGTTATTCCAATTAAAGAGCAACATCTTCAAATAGTTTAAATAGTTACTTCATTAATGAATTTTTTTAAAGTTGAAAAGGGAATGTAAATTAGTTTAATCATTCAGATTCTCTGGAATGGGTTGCCCAGAGGAGCTGTGGATGCCCCATCCCTGCAAGTCTTCTTGTCCAGGTTGGATGGGGCTTGGAGAAACCTGGCCAAGTGGAAAACATCCCTGCCCAAGGTAGGGGGGTGGGAACTGGATGATCTTCAAGGTCTTTTCCAACCCAAACCATTGATTCTATGATTCCATGAAGTACACATACAATGTCTGGCACTTTACTCTCAATTTAGAGGAGCTAGACTACTCTAAAGATAAATTCTGGAGTAAATATACTCTAAGTATACTTATTTCTTTTAAGAGAGTGTTTTGGTTACAGCTGGTATGGCAGTCTAGATTGGGTCCATTCTTCTTTCAAAAGGTGGGAATTGCTGCAAGGTGGTACAAGTGCATCACTGTCCATATTCACAGACAGTTGGATGAAGAGGATCACCCATCCAGAGGAGATGTGGACACTGTGTCCTCCAGGCACTCTGCCTGGGTGCTCTAACAGTGCCCCTTCCCCTCTCCAGTGGCCACATGAGGAATAGATTTGCATCTTTGTGTGCCTTGGATCGCCCAACAACAGGGATCCCCTGGCAAGTGGTGCACCCCTGGCTCATGAGTGTACAGAAGGCAGATTTTGCTGTTTCCAGAACTGCTGCTGCCCCCTTGGAAGATTGCCTCTGCTGTCACCAGCAAAAGCAGCACTATCTGCTAGGAACTTGGAAGTTATAAGCAACTTATAAAATATATAGAATTCTAAATTAACCAAGCTGTCATTCTCATACATAGAAACATTTTTATTAAATATTTTAAACTTCTCTATGAGACAAATAATATTAGTGGCTTTGTCCAACACAGTGGCATGTAAAGTAAAAACAATTTAATGTGCAAGAGAGGACAGCATTAAGTTACCCTTCATATTGGCCACCCAACCAGAATGATTACACGTGTAAGAGTCACTTATGGCATTTCATGCACAGTGTATCCCCAAGTGGAGGGGATGGAAGCCAGTTTCAAACAAGCTGGCTTCAGAACTAGAAAGAGGACAAATGATTTGGCCTGGTGCCCCAATCACTTGCAAATGTCACTGTTTTGCTTCCAGGAGCCAGGGCATCAACTATTCACTCTGCATTGCATTGTTAAGCAGGTGTTTACCTGGAAACAACACATGGTTATCCTTTCATGAAAATAAAATTAACTTTGGATTCTTAAAAAAAAAATTTTTTTTTACTTTCCCCAGTGACACAGCATCCATCCACATTTGAAAAAAAAAAAAACAAACCCCAAAAAGGTTTTATGATGAATACTTTAAGTTTCCATTAATGGAAGTCTCAGATGTAGCAATAAGACCAGCATGATCATTTTTTTTCTGACAGCGGTTCCTGATGGCTTTGTAGATAGCAAAGGTAGGGATGGCCAAGCTGGGCACTCCGGCGAGGATCACAATGATGACATACACCCAGGGGGGATATTCAACCTTCTCTGTTTTGGGGAACTCCTCCTGAAAGAGCAAACAACCAAGTTATAGAAAGGCATTAGGAACAAAAGCCTGGGAACATGCACACGTTGGATAATTCAAGAGATGAAAAATGTAATTGGAATGCTGGACAGCCATAATGGCACAATAGTTTGCCAATTCCACAGCAGTTTTCAGCACAAGGGTTCCCAGCCTCAGCTGTTTTGCTCTTATTTTTACTTAAAAATGATGAAAATAAAATGGCATGAAAGCAGAAAGAGCCAGGAAGGGAGACTGGGGCACTGGAACACTTCCTTGGCACAAAGGAATGTGGGAATGGGGGTCCTGACAAGCCAAAGGTCCTTATGGCCAAACAGCCCTTCTGTGGGAAGGCTGAAATCAAAGACTGAGGGAGGGCTGAAACATTATTAAGAGGGAAGTGAGGCTGCAAAAGAGAGAAAAGAAAGCAGTCCCATTTCCATGTCTTGTGGCAAGTTTGACAGAAAACTGTTTCAGATGGAAGATGAGCATAACTGACAATGACTCTTACATTAAAGAACAATACTTAAAATAATTATAAATAAATATTTTGGTTTACACACTTACATAGCTAGGGTTCCAAACACTGTAGAGCAGTTCTTCATTGACTTTCACCACAAAATAAAAGAAAAAGATAACTAACATAATGAGTGGACTGATGAGTCTCCAGGTAACCTGCCAGAAAATGTTGGGCTTGTGTCCAATCATGAACTCAATATCCTTGTTAAACCTAGAAACAAAAATAGGAAGTTCAGACTTTAAAGCTAGCCAAGATCAAAGAATAGCTGCTCATAAACAAGGAAGTCCAAACTACCCATAACTGTGATTCTCAGGAATTAGCTATTGTCAGTTTGAGATCAGAATTGACAGCATCAGGAGTTAGCTCTCAGTAGTTCAAATTAAGGCACATATCATTGCAAGTCTGGAAGATTATTTTTGGAAATGTACTGTCTTGAAGATGTCTGTGAGGCATATGTGAAATAGTTTCAACAGGAAAGAATCAATGCAGATGGACTTTCCCCAAAGCATATTGCAGTATCACTTCACAATTTTTTGATAAATATCTCAGTATTGCATAAACTAAAGGGAGTGACACAATATTTTAAAAAGGGAAAAAGCAAATAGAAGTAATTTAATAATTAGATTATAATATAATGTTTGCCTAATTTGGATATCTACCAGTATTCTCAGGTTGAATAATGAAACAATATTTAACTTTACATGTTATTAAAACACAATAATAACAATTGTGTTATTTAGATTATTCATGGAACATACAGTGGTCAGTGGGGCAAAAATATTTCCACAAGAAGAAAGAAACCCCATTGAGAGTTACTGTCTGCATCAGTCCTGAACCAATGTATGGCCTCTCCATATAATACAACAGCTTGTACACACACTTCCTAAAAAATAGTTAGTTTTGAAGTTTGGGATTTCTGATTTAGTCCTTTTGTCTGGATTTCCTGCATATCCTATGGGGATAAACCTGAGGGGATTATTAACTTGGTCCTTCAACTATGAACAACACACTGAATGCACTTGACTCTCATTTACTATGTCAATTTATTTTATCTTTTCATCCCTAGCTTCTGAGATCTAGGTGTCTTAAAATGATGTGGGGCCCCATGTCCTGACTGCAGCACAGGTTCAGGTATAGTTTATGTGTGCCATGGATAACACACATGCTCTCCTTCAGGCAGCAGAGCTATCTTTCTACCAATGTCCCTTTCCCAGAAAAAGGTCACAGGTACTCATCTGGAGCAGATAACACCACTTCTGGGCAGCCCTGTTCTCAAAGAGGGCTACAGTGGTGTGTGCTGGCCAGGAACATTAAAGTTTGGTGTGAGGCTCTCTTCTGAATCAAACACAAACACACACACTTTGCCCCCACTTTATGGACTCAACCCATGCTTGTGTCCTGGGAATAATTTTAATTTACTTTGTAAGGAGTTCTGAGATCTTAAAGGGAAGGAAAAGTGATCAGCACAGACTTTTCCACCCTTAACAAATTAAAATAAGCCTTCTTTCCCAAGGGTACACCATTTAATTTATTTAACCTGATTCATGCTTCCTTGAGCAGTATAGAAGTATGGGAAAATGGGCCACAAGGGCATTCACCCCACTGCCAGGAGCTGCTGCTGAATCTGGCACAAGTTCAAGTAGAACTTGTGGGTGATTGAATTCCCTGTACTTAATTTCACATTTCTTATGTATTAATTATAAACATTAAGATGCTGAAACTTGATTTATTACATCTGTAGAAAGTTGAGAGGATAATTACTCACTGCTACAACTGATAAAGTCCTGGGTTTATCAGCTAAGAATGTATCTCAGTAGCCTTGGATTTGTGAGCTGCTGTAAACCACTATCTGCAGCCTGCCTGGAGATCCCTGTGCTGGTCAGAGTCATTTAGCACACCCTGTAAACACTCCTGGGATATACCCTCTGTGTTAAACCTTCAGCTCAGTGCCAACATGCTTGTACCTTGCTTCTGCTAATTAAATGTTTATAATGCAATTATCCTGAAGAAGAGCTGTTATAAATGTCACCATATTTAAAAGTCACATGAGCTACAGTGGCTCTTAAGTAAGTGTTGCAAATATCTATATTCTGATGTCTACTTTAAAAATAAAGGGCTCCAGGGCTCTTGTTGATGCTTAATATTCTCTTGCAATATCTTAGGGGTGTCTTTATTTGAACTGGTTGTTAAAGAGCATTATTTAATATAATGTATTAATGAAGTGGAAAGCTTTCATATACAAATTCTTAACAAGCATTATTTCTTTTTGCTGAGAACTCTTTAAGAAACCTGAAGCATATAAGCAACCCTAAATTACAGCTGCATCATTTCATTGATTTCTCAAACAGAAATTCTGTACACAGAGATGCAGCGAGTTTGTAGCTATACAACAATAATCACTTTATGCATTGATATCAAGTAATGGTTAAGCTGTATTTCATACCTGTCTATTCCATAAATGTAGACGACTGAAAACATCTCACAAAATGCAATTATCAGCAGGGGAATAGAGCCAGAAAAACCATCAAATAGAGTCAGCCAGTAATTACCAGAATTCAGCACAAAAATGAAAGCTATAAAATAACACACCAAACAAACGATGCCTGTGGGAAAAAAATAAACAGCAGCACACTTAGGCAAAGAAAGCAAAACCAAAATGAGAAAAAAAAGCATTTCCCCAGCAGCTGCAAAGCTTAAAAAGTAACTCTTGCAGCCTGAAGGCCACCACTTCATTTTTCAATGGTACTCTTGGGAGGCTGGCTTCAGTTTGGGTAAAACTCTCCTAACATTACACAGGTGGCAGATGTTGCACACAAAAAGGGAGAAAGCTAAGGAGATAAAACAGGTCCTCTTCCTCACAGCTGCTGGGATTATGTTGCTCTGAGAGAAATCCTGCTGGGTGAAGGATTCAGGTCCTCCAATTCCCAAAGGAGGAGACAGTGGTCATCATGAGCAGGCTAATGGGCAAGCCTAAGGGTTAACAGCTGCCTGCAGGCTCAGAAGGAACCTCACTCATTTGGGAACACGAGAACAGCTCCAGTAGGTTATCTGGGAGTCTTAAGACCATTCCAGATCACAAGGTAGAAGCAGGGTGGGCTGCTTTTTGAGCACACAAGCTTCTCTCTGAGGGGGGCAGGGTGGTCACTTGTCTCTAAAAAAGCACTTACCAGTAACAAGTTCCTTAGGCACTCTGGAGGGTATTATCTTGAGATCTTGTAAAGGTACAAGCACACCTTCCATATTTCCAAACATAGATGACAAACCCAAGCAGAAGAGCATGATGAAGAAGAGAACGGACCACAAAGGTGAGACAGGCATTTTGGTGATGGCTTCAGTGAAGACAATAAAGGCTAGGCCAGTTCCTTCAGCTCCCTGGGGAAGATTTAGGATCATTAACATCACACAGCACTTAAATTTAAATTAGTAGTCCCTAGACTTGGCAATTAAATAGTTGCTATACATTCATACCATATTTAAGGTATCAGTATGTGTTAGGGTGTTAAACTTACATCATTCAGGAAAGTTTCCAGATCACAGGTTTCAAACTTGAGGGTTGCAAAAGTTGCAGGATCAGTCATGTTGCACAGCTGCTGCATTTGTTCAAAGTTATCTTGGGTTACATTACCTTCTGGCAAATCAAATGCATTTATCAGAGTAAGAATATTTCTGAAAAAGGGAAATGGAAGTAATTTGAAATTATTAATTTGTAAGCATCATCAGGATTCTTTTACATCATAAAACAAGTTATTTAGAGTACAATCTCAAGACCAGATTTGACATTGGAAAGTCCAGCAGATGTGCATGTGCAATTCTCTTTCTTCCAAGGTGAATATAACACTGTCTTTTGTGGCATAGATGATTCTAAATGGATGGGCACTCTAGGAACCTGTGCAGGAGTTGAGAGCCTGTCTTAGCACTGCAGACTAAACAGTCTCCAGACAGGGCAGCTCATGGGAATGTCTAAGCTGTCTGCAGCTGTGAATCATGCACTTTCACAGTTGAATGTGGAGGAACTAGACTGGAAACCACAGAGTCTGACTGCCTTGGTAAAATGAGGCATCTCTGATGAGAACCTAAGCTTTTGAGCTCTCCAGGAGGAAACCTAAACACAGAGCTAACACAGGAACCAGGGAATATTGCATTCATACTGTATGTCAGCATGGAGAATAATATAAAATATAGTTGCTTATGCAACATTTATGTGGGAAATAAGGTGATCTAAACAATAAGCACTTTCTGTGTGATTTGTTACACAAGATTCCATATTTTTATAATTAATGACTGGTTCTGATACCATGTGGCAAGAGCTGAAATTGTTCAGAAATGATAAATCCATTATCAACAGACTAAGAGAGCTGCCTCAGTCAAACAAACACCTGCATATTCTGTGGGGGTTTTTTTCCCAATAACTCACCTGTCAAAACAGTCATCATATCTTTCTGTGGCTCTGAATCCAATGATGGAGTATATGACAGTTGCAGCATAGATGGATGTGAAACCATTGATCACTGAAACAATCACAGCATCCTGCTCACAGTTGTTGCTGCATTTCAAAGAGAAGAAACAATGGATATCAATCACATTCCCAACATAAATAGTAAAACTGGCTACCAAGACTAAGCAAAAGGTAGTTTAGGATGCTTTGTTACATCAGAGTGCCCTCTAAAAGCACACAAGTAGTGCTGGTAGATTTAGTAAATTGAAACTTGGTGCCTTAAGCAATTTAACAGCTATGGTCTTGGTTTCTTTTGGTAGTTTTTTCCCCTTCAAATAATCTTGTTCATAAGGAATAATTGAGCTGTTTTCATGTTTGGCTCATGGGAAGTGTGAGGGGCAAAAGAGTCCCCTCCTTTTCAAGCTTGTCATGGATGTGTGCAGAAACACGTTGCCATGGGCTGAGCCTTCCCTGCTGGTGTATTGTGCTGCAAGGTGAAAGAATGGGGCTTGAATTCCAATACTCAGACAGGAAAAGTGAGCAGAAGTTCACTTTCCATAGCACTTAGGTATGGTGAAATTGCAGCAGTCAAGAGCACTTGGGAACAGTTTTGTTTGACTGTTGACCAAAAGATGGTTCAAAATGATCTCAAGTTTTGGAACAACAGTTAAATGTTATGTTGATAAGATGGGACAGAAAAACTCTTTGCAGAAATGCCTCTGCTGCAAGCACTTTTTGGCAGTGTGCCTGTGTGAATACAAAGAATTTGTGGAGCCTGAAACAGAGTTTCATCTGAGGGACAAGATAAAATCTCAGTAATAAATTAGTTAATGGTCTTAATAGAAGGCTGTAAAATGGTAACTATCTTATTTCTCCTGGGCAAGAGAGGGCTGTTGAGATAAATTTGATGTTGTCATATTTAATTTTCTGAACATGTCAAAGAGGAGAGACAAGCCTGTCTAACCAAGACCTATCACACTGTATCCTTTCCTCCTTTATAGCCTTGTAAACAGGCTTCTGCTGGATGTAGGGAATGAATGGAAATTCCTTGCTGTAGTCTTGTGTCAGTTTTTGCAATGTAACACCAGATTCTCAATGACAGGCTTGAAAAACCTTTGTTTTAGAGAAAGTTAGATGCTCAAGCTCCTTCTCATTATGAATTAGCAAATCCTTGGTGGCTGGTATTTTCTGGTGGTTTTGTATTCCCAAACCATCCAGGAGCAGAGCCATTGACACTTGGTCCAGCTAGTGCTGGACTGAGGTGGCCCAACACCACAGTGTAACACTGTGCAATTTGCATGGGGGTTTTTTACTTATATTTCTTGGGAGTTTAATGATTTTGTTCAGTTTCCCCCTTAAGTCATGAATCATTGAGCATTGAAGAAACATGGCCTGAGTGCAACTGCCCTGTGTGTTGGAAAACCCAGAGGACACTGCTCCTTTTCTTTGTGCTTTTTGGAAAGGTGGATGCTCTCAGTTCTGACCCCATGGCTGTGGGACACTGACCTGGACCTTAAGCAGGGCTTGGCACCTCACACTGAGACTTACAGGCACCAAAAATTCCAGGTGGTCTTTTCAAAAACACCCAAAGTCAAGCATGGTGGCAAGAAACTCCCTCAGTGACTGAAGTGCTGCTGTGGTGTAATTGAACCCAAGCCAAAACTGAAACACAGATTTCTGAATTCATGACCAAACCCTATATCCAAAACTTAATTCAGAGATGTTTATCAAAAAGAATAGGTTTAGCAAATGCCACACAGTTTTCCTCTCAAGAGTGCTGAAGGATGTGAGGCATCAAGAGGCATTGGTGGTTGCTCCAATATTTATGAGGGAGAGTGCAGAATGTAGCACTGCATCATAATTTGCAGTCTCTGGGTGATGGGATTTCTCACTCCCTGCCCTATAGCACACATATAAAGGAATTGAATTTAAATTTCAAGATTAGATATATCTCTTCATCTCAAAGCTAAAGTTTTAAACTTAGTTCTGTGAATAGATTTGAGATATCTGCTTTAGCACCTGCTCTGAGACCCAGGGCATCACCATGCACCAAGCACTCCTCCAGAGGAAACTCCTGCTCATCAGCTGGGGGTGAGCAGCCAGTCCCCTTCTTCCCATCCTGCATCACCACTTCTTTCTCTAGCATGTCAGCCAGAACAGGGACCTGAAATCTTGTTTTGGGAGAGCCAGGAGCAGCCAGAGGAGATGCACCTTACATGTCCCAAGTAGCACAACAGTAGGGCAAAGTAGAGCTGTTTCATTTGAAAGAATGAAATATTCATACAAAATTTGGTGTTTGCCTGGCTACTTACTGAACAGAGTTGTAACTGGAGAATGAAATGAGGCCTCCAAAGGCCAGGGAGAAGGAATAAAACACCTGAGCTCCTGCGTCCAGCCACGTCACTGGGTTTGCCAGCTCGGTAACCTGAGGCAGCAGACACACAGCTTTAGCACATCCAACACTGCTATTTAAACTGAGTATGAGAGATTTAAAACAACAGTTAAAACAAGAACATTAACCATGCAAAGCTCACTGCTCTTGAAGAATTTAAACAAATAGGTCAATATTTTTGTCAAACTTACATTTTTTAATAAAAGGAAACATATCTGAAGTTTTTATATAAGTATTTTGAAAATTGATTTTAAAAATGCTTTGCAGAGCTGACAGCTGCCATGCCTGTTTTCAGAAAATGTGCTTATTATTTAGTATTAATAATAATCATTCAGAGATCTGCTTATGGAAAATGAGCCTCTTTTAATTTTGTTTAAATACTGTTATACAATGAAACCATTCTCTCAGGTTTTTGTTCATATGGCAATTAGGTGGGTTCTATTCACAAATACATGATTTATGCTTTAAATTTAGGCTGGTTCTTGGGTAGAATACAGGAAAAGAAATCAAGCCAAATAAATGACAACCCCACAGCTCTGTGATGACCATTCAATTTGTTAGAACAGATTTTGATGGAGGATGGAGAGAAAGGAAAAATATTTGTGTATATGTACACTTGTTATATTCAACACAGAGGATTCATCTCCCAGAGTCAAGATTTTTACTGTGTTTGGGGGATAGTTAGAAAAGCACTAATGGGAGGACTAATTTCCAATCAGGTGTTAATTACAGAGAGAGCTCCAGCAGGTTTCACTGAGCAGTGACCAAGCAGTGACTTACATTAGGGGTGAAGAGATACACAATTCCATTGGTTGATCCCTTCAGCGTCAAGCCACGGATCAGGAAAATGGTAAGCACCACATATGGGAGAGTTGATGTCACATACACAGCCTGCACCAAAAAAGATGTAAATAAACCACTCAAATAAAACAAAGCACTTGAATTAAAAAAAAAAAAAAAAAAAATTGGGAAATAATCAAGGTGTGGTGACTAAACATAACAGCAAGTTTCAAGTGAGTCCCAATTAGCATACTACAGTAATTTAGCATACTTTCAGTAATGAAATAGTATTTGTGGTACATTTTGATAATAAACATTTTCTTAGCAATAGTAGTCTATTTAAGAGAAATTGTTGAAATTCAATTCAGATCCTTCAAAAACAGCATCAAAAATAATCTACACCCTGAGACTAAACTGATGCAAGGATGGACTCTCAGGGCTTTGCTGGGCAAAAGAACATTGGTCACCCTTTCATAGAGATAATATTACAACTTGCACAAACCCAAATAAATTTATATAGGTATGTTTTGAAGAGAATAGCCATAATAAAAAGACAGTCCCTTCATCCTGCATTAAAAATTCATATTAAAGTGTAATACCTAAAAATGTGTTACTAAGACCTGTAAGGACAAGGAAGACTCACAACAAATTGGTCACAAAAATATCCATATAAATCAAATCAAGTCAGATTCCATTTCATTCTTCAAAAAGCAGTCCTGGTGATGACACAACATTTTGGACATGCTTTCACTCAAAAACCAGACAGCTTCTAGAGCATTATTAATTCTGTATAAATAAGGTATCACAACAGCATGATTAATATAATCTCATCAAAAGTCCCTCCAAGGTAGAGTACCTTTCCTGTTGTTTCAATGCCTCTGATTGTGCACACATACAGCACACCCCATGCACATGTTAAACACAGCAAAAGCCACCACTGGATACTGCCAGAATCCTCAATGGAAGTGGAGATGTTCAGGGTTTCTCTGTACCAGAAGTAATCTACAGGAGAGCTCTTGGCACACTCTTCTACATAACCTGTAACCACAAAATGGTTGTCATTCTGTATGTCTTTTATTTACCTGGAAAAAAGGAAGCTCAGTAATAAACATCAGTGTTTTAAATTGTTCCACTTAATGCCAATGGATTTATTGTTGGCAAGTTTTCAGGTTTTTGGAGGCTAGTTTCATGGGGAAATGAGAGATTTAAAAGAAAACTGTCCAACAGGTATTTTAATACAGTGGCTCTTCCTCCCCCACACCTCCTTCAGCAGTATTTTGTCTTCTGTTTTGTGGGGCATTTTTCAAGGTCTTGTCAGCTCAAGTTGCATCCTCAGCTCCCTGCACGGTGCTGGCCTGTGCAATACCCTGCCCTGGCCTGCCCTTAAATGAGGCTTTCCATGCTTATCCTGGGAGCAGAGCACTCTGAACAGCTGTTCCCAGAGCCAGCAGAGAAACCTGCTTCACACAGTGTCATGCAGGGCTGACTATGGAAAACAAAGCTGCTGTCACCAAGCAGTCTCCAAGGAGCTTAGAGTTGTCATATTGACAGATACAGGTGTTTCAAATGGATTATGCATTTTTTTTCCTTATCAATGTGCTAACAGAGGGCTGCTGGTGAAGAGATGGATGAAACACATTGCCTAAATCTGGAAAATGTTAATGCTTATACTACATCTGCACTTAGTGAATATTCTGTATAGGAACACATCTGTCAAAATCTACCATGAGGTTTCATTAAAGAAAACAAAATTTGTCTCAAAGATTAAGTGCTGGCTGCATTTTATTTAATGTGAGTTTGCACAAAACACAAGTATCAAATAGTGCAATGTGCCTGACAGGACTGAAATGCCTTATTGCTGTTTCACAGAAAGACTCATTTAGGGTGACTGTTAGAAACAGAAATCTGTGCTGTGCAACAAAATACAATATTTTATAAAATATACCTGTTCTGTTTGCATTGAGAGGACAGGAACTCCAAGGCAGGGGCTCTTGGAAGGAGTTGAAGAAATACCACATCACCCAGGCAATAATAGTATTATAATACAAGCCCACCAGGAAAGATACAAACATCGATGCTATGCCTGAAAAAAAAAATCAGAACACTGAGCAACACTCTTGTCTTTAAGATATATCAAAGTTCATGGTATCAAACTCCACCTTTACTTCCTCCCCTGCTACATTTTGTAGCAGTAGTAGTTTTATCACTGTGAATTTGTTGCCTAAAGGTTGGATAGGTGAGTCCTATGCAGAGTTACATCCTACAACCTCTCTGAGAAGGTGATGCCCACTTAGGGACCAACTTTATGAGAGGACTAAGTCCCTACAGGCACCACACAATCCTCTTCAGCCTTGCCAGCTGATATCCAGGGAGTTTGGGATGCTGGGCACATGTAAAGCTCAGCTGACTTGGGATTTTGATTAAATGAGACTGAAATATCCCCTTCTTCCACAATGTCCCTGCAAAGGTCAGCAGAGGTGCTGTTGTATAGTATGGATGGCTGCCAGGAGGCACAGTCTGTGACCAGGTACAGAATTCACCCTGGTATCTGCCCTCCTCTGCCTGTTCCCAAGTAATCAGCCTCTGATGACTTCTCTGGCAGACAGTAAATGCTAATCATTAGCTCCTGAGAGCTCTCAGGTTCTAAAGAATCTTGAAAAATTCCAGATGCAATGAACAGTTATCTTTTGTAACTGATTTACAAATGCAGTGGGTGCCAAAACAGCCCTGTTCCTTCCCTTTCAAGCGTGTGGCTGAGGTTGGAAGGGATCTCTGGAGGTCACCTGGTCCAACCCCCTCCCTCCACCCAAAGCTGGTTGCCCAGGACCGTGTCCAGGCAGACTTTGAGTGTCTCTGAGGCTGGGGACTCCACAGCCTCCCTGGGCAGCCTGTGCCTGCAGCTGCTCACCCTCACCATCTTCCCTGAAGTCCAGAGGCACCTCTGTGTTTCCAGTGTAATGAGGCAGCTGTGGAGATTTTTATATTGTGTGCATATTGCTGCTTTTACCACATTTTCAAATGGACTCTTAGAATACTCAGAAGTTTGGTACAGAGGTGAAGAAGTATTTTCTGCAAAATATTGTTCCTATGGCTTTTGGAATGGTAACTCTCAGATGCCAAAAAGTAAAATTAGGTGGATCTGAGGTCTAGCAGATAAAGATTCAACTCATGTTTACCCACAGGACAGTTACAGAACAATTTTTGGCACACCTCAAGATTCATTCTAATGGTAAAAACAGCCAGTATTGATAACACAGAAAATATCTCTGAGACCTGAAATTGGTCTCAGATTAGAGAAGGGTTTTAGCAGAGCCCACAGTACTTGAGAATGTGAACACAAAATTTTCACTGTGCTTTATCATGATTAGTTTCACCTTTCAATGGAGAGTTAGGAAGAGGAGAAAATTAATAGATCCTGAAATCTCTTATGGCATGCCAAAATAAAACCCCGAAGATTTTTTTAGATCTTTTAGATCTTTTCAGAACTTTTTTAGATCATCAGTTCAGAGACTTGTGCTTTCTCAGGTGGCTTTTTCACTTACCAACCCCTTTCAGGGTAGGGTGGACAGAGCTCCATACACCCACACTGCCCTTCCTCAGCCTTTGACCAATGGCAAACTCAAGATGAAGCAGGGGGATACCCTCCAGGACTAGCAAAATCAGGAAAGGGATCATGAAGGCTCCTGGAATGGATAAGAAAAACAACGACTCTGATCAGTGAATTACCAAAACAAACCCAAAACTTTAGGCTTGTGAGACATTGACATGATAAGCAACCTGTAAGCATCTTTGTGGAATCCCTTCCCTGTTTTCTAGGCTTTTCCTGATTGCCCAGGCAGGGCACTCCATTACATATGTAATTTTGAGTAGGAATTCTTATTCTTCCCAAGTGACATACATAAACAGAAATTACACACTCTCAAGGTTAACATTTGCAAAAGCCACCTTTGAATTGCAAGTGAAGGAAAGGTAGCTATTGTCCCGGAATTACTTAATTACTATCCCATTTTTTCTTGCAAAATATTATGGTTTTATAGGTGTGACTCATGCAAAGTACATGAAATAGTTGAATGAGCTAAGCAAAGTACCTCTAAATGTTAGGCAGGAGCCTTGAGCTGTCTGCCTGAAACAGCAGTAAGTTCTTGGCATCTGTGTTCTACAACTTTTGTGCTTGATTAGAAGATATTTTAAGTACAGGGTTCAAACCCTGTTAATTACAATAAAACTGGTTAGGATAGGACAAGTATTCTTAATTAATTTTTTTCCTGAACAAGGTGTCCCTTGGGTATGGGAGGTAACAGAACACCACACTGGAATATGAAAGTGCAGAGTCAAATGCTTGAATACTGCTACACATTGGAATTATGGCTATCTGTCATTATAAAACAGCTTTAACTTTGTGATCTAAATAGGAGCAAGTAATCTGAATGCAATGCAAAGAATGCAGACCAGAATGTTAAGGGTTCAGGTCTGGGTATTTAATGACTTTTTCTCGTGTGTGCAATGAAAATCAGATAGCAAGTGAAAGAGGAAATCTGAAGAATGAAAACCATTCCAGAAACTAAAATTTACTTCCTGGAGATTCCAAGCTTTCAAGAAAGCAGGTGAGCTGTGAGCACACAGCACAGCTATCTAATGTTTTCCCTTTCTTCTTTCTGTGTCTGTACAAGGATGGTCATGGGGCCCCTTTGTCTGACTGCTCTGTCATTGGTACATTATGCTTAAAGACTTCTACAGCATCTTAAAAAAGGCACCTCTAAAGGTACATAATGGTAAGCATCTGGAGGAAATCCCCTGAGGCTGAGAGAACACTCTTGCCATGCCCACCACAGAAGATGGTTCAACACTGAGAGCCCTACAGCAATTTTACACACTATACACTCCACAGGAGAGCTGTGGTGTTTGGGCTGTGCTGCTGCTGAATCTTCCTGTCTTGGAGGGAAAGCCACATCTGCCCAAACTGCTACAGCTGGGTGAGTGGAGGTGAACTGTGCACTGTGAGAAAAAATGGAGCTTAAATCAGAATATCAGTCTGCCTGCTGTCCACTGAAAGCAAAAGGTTCAGACTATCTATGCTTTCTAAAGCTGCACAGGGAGCAGCCTGATCTTCACCCCTTCTGCCAACAGAGATAGTAGCCATCAAAAAAGATTTTTCTTAGATAGGTATGATAAGGAACGATTGGTCATAGCTTGAAAGGACTATAAAAGTTGTACATTTTGTTATTCAATAAGATCTTTGACCAGGGAGATAATTTCTAATTAAGTCCTCAAGTGGCCTTACTGTGACCTGACAAAAAAAGGTGATGTGTCTGCACTAGGAGCACCTTAGCTGAACTAGCTGCCAGTTCATGCTTAAGTTTCAAGGCATGATCTAAAATCACTGCAACCTGAGTTTCAAAGGGTGAGAAGGACTCAGTGCAAATGGGAAGTGTTTGGATCAGGTAGCTGTGCAGATCCATTTGGACACAACTGTTATCATTGCTCAAGAGAGAATTGAGAATTTACCAGAGAGAGCTGGGGGTGTGGTAGAGCAGAGACCTACATGCCATCTAAAAAAGCAGGCAACAAGAAAAGATCCAGATGAGGCATGTATGGATGTAGGGTCCCTTTCAGATTCTTATGAGGTTGGGTTTGGAACAGAGAGTACACTCTGGAATTTAAAACTGCTGGTATAAACACAATGATTGTGTCTTTTTCTGATCTTACCTTATTGAGAGCTCCTGGTCAGAGTGTGACACGAGGGAAACTGTGTCAGGCTGACAAGGGGTTGGGCTTATTTTTGGCTGCTTGTACTTCCTTGTAAGTAACTCTTTCTTTGTGAAAGGCCAGAGACTCTGTGTGGGAAGTTGTCCCACTGATACTCCCATCAGGAAGGGGAGGATGGGTTCCCTCCCATCAGGAAAAGAAGCCATCAGGATGTAAAGGGATGGAAAACAACAGTGAGGGTGTTCTTATTGCATATACTGCAAAAATCTTGCTTACTCTGAAAGTAGAAGTAAAACAGTTATGAGAAGTGTTATTCACAGAAAGAGGGTGGAGAATCAGCAGAGAACAAACTGAAGCCAAAATTGCATGCACTGCATGTCTAATCAGATTAGGTGCACATTACTGCATGTTCCAGCACAGCTCAGGAAGTCCATAAAGACAAAATGGGACAAGCCTTTAGAAACTGAAAGGACAAGACAGTCAGTTCCTTACAGTGACAGAGTCTGACACAGTTTCAGTGAGTCCCAGAACCTCTGTCAACACTGGCAAAACCTTTGCACTGTCAACAGTGATGCCAGGCACAGTGGATGAGGAGTTCATTGCCATTTCTGGCTTAGAAGCTTTTCAGCTGCCAGTCAGCAAAGCCTGGAGAGAGGGCTGCCCTGTCACATCTCACAGAAGTGGCTCCTGCAGTCAGTAAATTTGTCGAAGTCCCTGCAGTGATGGGAAACAGAGGAAAGAAGGAAAGCATCTTGTTTTGGAAGAGATCTTAGATCCTCACAAATTGGAATAAGCCCTCTATGTTTCACAGGTTTGTGACATGAAAATACACAGTCAGAAAGAGATGAGTCAGGAATTGCGTTCTTTAGCACTGACATAATTTTTAACAATATCTCAACCAAGACCAAAAATCTAAATTTGAACTTGCAACTAAGGGAGTCCACTTTCCTCAAAACTAAAAAAGTGCATCACAGTGCACTCTTTCCTGGCATTAGAAAATAGTCACTTTTCTGCAAAGTGAGACAGCACCAGCCTGAGGTTCCTAGATCTGTCACAGGGCTGCTCCACACTAAAGCAAGGCTGCTCTTGCAAGGACCAAATGGTCTCCTGAGAAGGGATGCACCTGAGATGTGAGAAGTGAGGAAGAAAATAAATGAGTCTCCTTCTTGGAGATGATGTCCACATAATCCTTTCCCTGAAGGGATAGACTGACACAGAAGAAAGAGAGGAATAGTCAGCAAAGGTGGAAGTTTAGCAAACATCTCTACAAATAACAAATCATAATGAGTATTTCAGTCATTCATTAATAAAAAGTACATCTCAGTTTTTCTTCTGGCTTTCCTCTGAAACATTTTCAGTTTGTCAGCCTAAATTTTTACAGTAGTAGCTAGGTTTTAATACAAGCAAGATGAGCCATGCTGACTTTAAAAATTGGTAAGTTTTTAGTAAAAAGTTTTTTTGTGTGTGGATAAATGACATCCTTTATAGAAGTCTGAGAACACCATGTCTGTACAGCTACCTTTGGCAACCAGCTTGAAAAAAATCCAAACCTTTTCTGGTGTACTAATCACTCTTCAGTGATTATTCATTCATCCTGGTATGTGGCACGTGCCACAAAGGACTCAGAATTTGAATAGCATTTTATATATTTGAAACTACCAATATGTAGCTGTAGGAATATTGTTATATTTTCAAGAGAAATAAAATGATAGCTCCCAGTTATATATGCCACTTCTTTTCTCTTTCTTGGTTTCTTTGGTTTCTAGAGTTCAATTCTAGCAGCTAGCTCAGAAATCCATCTCTACTGCATTTTCCCTTTCTCTCAATTTCTAACCAACCTTTCTGAAAGAAGCTACAATAGGAAAATAACAATTTGACTTGGGAAAGCTGCTATATAGAATCATAGAGTCAAAGGAAAAGTCAGAGGAAAAGACCTCATGGAGTCCAACTACTAACCACAGTGTTCACCACTACACCCTGTCCCCAGGTGCCACACCCACACACCTTTAGAACACTTCCAGGTTTACATGGGACATAAAAAAACAAACTAAGACTTTTTGAGCTGCCACAATTTTATGATCCTAGCAAATGAACCAATAATCTGAAAATAGACACTGCATAGATGTACACAAACAATGACTGATATTCCAGTCTGAAAACCTTACAACTGAGATATTAGATTCTCATCCTGGTTCAATACTGTATTTCAAAACAAATAATGTTTGGTTTGAACATCTGTATAGCTGTTATTCACTCTCTAATCTAGGAGCTTCTTAGGTCAAATTGAAAAAAATCCTTATTGCTTGCACATAGTTCCTCACAAAGGGAAGGCAGGCAGATTCTGATGGAGATGTTTTACTATACTAATATATTCTTAGATCTCAGCTGTAGCAACATGTTATCTCATCAACTGCTAAGTGAGGAATTGCTGATGTCATTACTGTCCCTCCTTTCAGTGTGGCATGCACAGAGATAAAAAAGTGGCAAGGTTTCCATATGTGGGCTGTAGAGTTAGAGACTTCTTTTAAAATCAATGGTTTAAACGCTAAATATGCATCCTTTTTTTTTATAATGGTCATCAGGGATAAACGGAAAATGTTTAACAGTTGATTAAATGACATGTTGCTCAATAAAGATTAAACAAAAGCTATGAGCAATGTCAGAGAGCTATCAAATGAAGGGAAATTTCATTCTCATTAAGCTGGTGAAATCATTGAGGCAAACACCACACCTTTTAAATTGTGTGCATATTGGACTCTATTTCACCTTTGGTAATGATGGATTTGTCAACTTTTAAGACATTAAAGGATAAAATGTGCTTTGCTCGACTAATTTTCACTGGAGTAAATATTCCATTTTAAAAAATATAAACTCATTATCTATGACAACAAAAGTAAGTAACCACCAATTTATTTTTGTGTGTTTGGGTATCTCAGTGTGGAAACACTATCATAGTATTCTGCTTAGGAAGAAGCAGCTCTTAAATAATTCCAGATTTAAGTTCAACATCTGAAAATAAGCATTACTTATTACTTAGGGCCCCTAACTACTTTCACTGCAGACAATTTGCAGAGAAAAGATTCACCTTTTAAAAGTCCAAGTACCACACAAGGACAATTTTTTTACTTTACTGTAGTCCATGTATGTTTCAGAAGGGATGTAACATGTACAAATGCTGGTTCACAAAGCAGTGGACATCCAGCCACATTCAGGAGTGTCCCTGGTTGAAACACTCTCCACACCATTGCTACCAGACCTCAGCCATCCAAAATGATCCAAATGCTCATCCATATAACTCATATTCAAAAAGAAAGAAGTTAAGATAGCAAAGCAAATCCTTAGAAATTAGAAACAATTTTCAGGAGACAGTCTGTGTAACCTTGATTCTGCACACACCTGATATCTGATATGTGGTCACACAGAGCTTTTTCCCATCCACTACAGAAAATTCCTGCACAGCAAATAGCTGGTTTTTGTTTGTTTGTTTGTTTTTTTCTAAATATCTTAATTCACAACCACAATCCACCATTATATCCAATGTGAGCTTTAGGACTCTAAAATAATCACTCCATGAACGATCTGAGGAGGAACATAATCCCCATTTCCAGTGGGAGAGCAAGAACAGGGGTTCCTGCTGCTCTGCACCCAGGATTCAGTGAAGACACATCTTGAAGACACAAAGTATGAGGACAAACACCATCCAGGGTAAAGGCAATTGAACTACTGGGGCAGAATGGAATTTCCTCAGTGAACTCATGTTTGCTTTCTAGTGGAAAATTTGGAAAAAGGTGCATGTTACAGCTGTACCCTACTCTGTTATAGAGGCACATCTGTGCCCTGGGTGGACCACACACATTCAAAGATGAATGAATCACCATTTTGAGGGGCAAAGACTAAGGCAAAACCTGCCCAAAATGTCTAGTAAACACACATTTCCAGCTGGATGTAGGTGAAACTGGATAGAGGGAGCACAGCTGAGGCAGGATGTCATACACAATGACTCCCACAAGCATCCTGCTCTGCAGTGGTGCCAGGGAGTTCCCTTCAGCAATCTGACAGCTGCAACCCAAGATGTTGCAGTGCTGCCTCCACTGGGTGCTTGCTATGCTGCAAACATGGCTGAATGGGAATTAGAGATGCAGGGGCCAGAAAATCTCATGAGGCAGAAATTGCCTCAAGACCAAAACATCTTCAGAAATAACAACTTTGAGAACTTACTATTTTTACAGTACAAATAATCATATGTTCAAACTGAAAGGCATCCATCCAAAAATCAGGCAGTCTTTTTTTTTTTTTTCACCCTGATTTAGGGGAGAAGCTTGAGAACAGAAGCTGTAATGGGAATGAGGACAGTGGTGGCAGGAGCTGGATTTAGACCTACCATGAGAGGCTGAGGTGCACTGTACAGCAGAGGAGGAGGAGGAGGAAGGGGAGAAGGGTGAGGAGGGATTGCACAATAGCTCTCCATCCTTATGTGTGATGAAATTAGGGAGTCCTTTCTAAGAAGTCACAGGAAGACATTTTTCTTGTGTTTATTGATATGAGTCACAGCATTTCGTGCAGAATATTAGAGAAGGTAGCAAATCTAACTAGAAGGACACATACCTGTTTATCAGCTTATAATTCCTTTGCTATGTGCTCCCTTTCAAATTCTGCCTAAAATTTGAGTGAGAGAGTCCCAGGAATAAAGAATCCAGGGTTAACTGATGTCAGTGTTCCTGACAGGAGAAAGGACAAGCTACAGGATGATGAGAAAGAAAAATAATTGCTGCCAGAGGACTCACACACACACACAAGCAATTCATAAATCTGCACTGACATCAGTGATAAAACCATGATCCATACCAAGTTCTTTGCATTTGTTGGGTGCTTGCTTTTCAGCTGCATTTCACATGACTAAACCACAAGGAAAAGAAAGACTGAAAAGCAGGGAAGTGCCTGTAAATCCACCCTGGAAAACAGGGCATGTCCACTTTCTAAAACTAAGTTTAAAAACCTGAGAAGCCAATGAGTGCCATCAGTTCTGGAGATATATATGTCCACTTTTTTCAAATTAAAATAATCAAATATAGAAAAGGGCTTCTGACTCTGTGTGTGTGTGTGTGTGTATGTGTGTGTGTCGGTTGTGTGTGTGTGTGTGTGTGTGTGTGTGTGTGTGTGTGTGTGTGTGTTGTACTTTTTTGCTGCACAAGCTGACTCTGGTGCAAATTACTTCAATTTTGCACTGCAAACTCTAAATACCAGCCCATGTTAGAGAAATCTTAATAATAAAAGCATCTCTTCTTGCAATTGAGCCACCTGTTATTCCATGCCCCTAAGTCTGTGTGAACAACTCCCCACAGAACCCTCACTTGTCCCTACTCTAACTAGGAGAGTGATTTTTAAACATCTCATCATACACATGTAAAAGAATATTACTTTGAAATACTGTTCCTTAAGCCAAAATTTTTCTTCCAAAATCAAACATTACAAAGGCACAAATACATTTTACACCTATCCCAGAGTGAAACATGAACAATAACCAGATAGTAGGCAAAAGAAGTATGTAAGAAAATGAAAAATTGATGTTGTTGTAAAATATTTAAGCAATGGTACAGCTTAAAATTACCTTGGAAAACAAACAGCAAAAGAAAACAAAATTTTTAACAAGGTCATTCAGTCCTTACCTAAACCTTAAGGAGTCCCAGTAAATTATACAGTAAATAATATATGCTTGGATTTTAAATTACCTGATAACACACACTGCCAAATAAATATTCTTAATGTTAACTTCATTCATGGTGTTAATTCTAGCACAAATTACACAAACACTGACTCCACAGGTGATACATCAGAACCAGTCCAAGCCCAATGAAAAACCTATTAGAAAAAGATCATTTGGTATCATGATCAGTAGTTTATTAATATTTTAAATACACACACTATATATGTATGTATGTATGTAAAGCAACATTGGGTTTAGATTGAGAAAATAAACCATGTACATGACAGTGGAAGACTCACTTCTTCAATCCTGTGTCCTGAAATAAAAACAGACCCTTTCTTTTCTTCCATCACTAATGTGACTTCAGTGGGAGATCATGACCTGTGAAATTGCCTTCCCTGTTATACAGTCTTCTAGAGAGAACATCACTGTTCTCACAGGACCTGAACAGCTCTAAACATATTCCATTATTTGGTTACCAAAAGAGAGATTAAACCTGGTTTAACCCAAAGTTAGTTAAGATGTATTAAAGACATACCTCCTCCATGGCTCTGACAGAGATATGGGAACCTCCAGACATTTCCTAAGCCCACACAAAACCCTACACATGTCAGCATATACTGTGCCTTGTTGTCCCATTTTGGTCTGGAGTCTGCCTCTTCTTTCTCAAGGACCTCAAGTTCGGCATGGGAAGGTATCCTGTCCTCCAGGCCAGGATTGGGCAGCTGCAGCTTTACCATGTTCTAAATTTCCTGCCTGAAAGTGCTACCAGTGAGGAATAATGAGAAGGGCAGCTTGTCAGAACCCTGCTCAAAAAGAGACCATCTATTTGCTGTCTTCAGCTATATATACTGAACCTTTGGCACTGGACTTGTAAGTGCAGGCTTGTGGCAAAAAGAAGCGTCAGCAAATCATTCGATTGACCAAGTCAGCTCTGACACTTATTAATGCTTTATCTGCCAAGGTTTTTACTGAACAGCCTGTTCATCCAGTAGAAGACATTGATTTCAGCTAATGTAATTCAGGAGATAATTTGGCTATAAACCCTAATCGCCTATAAGGATATGGAACACCCCTTGCCACTCCCCTGTTTAAACTCACTTAAATACAAATAGAGCCCTAGCAAATGAGGAGTAGTAGGATTCCGCTGGCCTCAGACTAAATATAGAGATTTCATATCCTTTTTTATCAGGAAGATAAACTGTCTGTGACTCACCATCACGTTCAGTCTCCAGTTGTGTAGGCTTGCAAGATTGTATGTTTCATGATAAATGTTCTCTGCTAAAACGTTCTGACCAAAAGGATGGAGAATGAAAGGGATTATAAAATCTGACCTTTAAAATCATAAGCATAATCTGCTTACCCCAACACCTTTAATCAGTACAGAACAAGGTCTGAAGAACATCATGTCTTTCTTATAAATGGGCTTGAAATCAAAGGTCCCTTCACCTTTTCAGTGACCCTAGCTATAGTGGTCAAAAATAAAAAACAAGGTACTGGTTAACAAATATCACAGATACTATTCCTATCCTTATTATTTCAGCACAATCATAACAAAACTGCTCCCTTTGAACCTCATCATTTCCAAAAGATAAGTCACTTGTCATTGAAGACAATTTTATATCTAAAATCCAACACTGTAAATGTCATAAGAAATGTTGCCAGCTACAGGCTCATTGCATGCAGTGATACAGGGTGGTCAAAGTAAAGAACTAGGAGGGATCTTGTAAGTCTAACCCCTGGAAAAAAGGTGAGCACATTATAGCATCCTTTTGCAATCTTATCATGTTTATTCAAAGTTGATTCCAAAGGCTGCTCAATATCCTTGTAATAGGAACTAATATTTCCCTAACGTGACTTGAAATACCTCTCAGTCTGCCCAGTGATAGCACCTGCCTTTTTCACCACCCTGTCAGGTCTGTGGATGTGCTCTCTCCTGATTAACCATGGGAGCAGCAACTTTCTCCTCCTTTACTAATTCCAACTAAGGATTTCCTAGCTTGTGGCAGAACTTCCTTTCATAAGTTGCTGAAAGCATATGTTCAATTTCACTCCATTTCTGCTACTCCAGTGCATTGAGCTGCACACAGCTCTCCCTGAATGATACTACTACAGCATTCCCAATCCTTCTGAGAATATGTCAGGAACATTTAATTACCATGCTGCTATTTTTTGTCCTTAGTCATTAGTAGAAGAATGACAAAACATAATTCCTAAACTGATCCTTCAGGAACTGCCTTGGCTACCTCCCCTTGGACCACCATTTGTGCTTTCAAGCACAGCTTACTATCATAATTAGATTTTTACATAGTTCTTTGTTCCCAGAGTCATAACAGAATCATAGAATGCTTTGGAAGGGACCTTAAAGATCATTTAGTTCCAACCTGCCAGCCATTGGCAGGGGGACCTTCCACTAGACTGAGCTCTTCAAAGCCCCCACCCAGCTTTTTTTGTGGATGGGTCATCCACAGCTTCTCTGTGGACCCTGTCCCAGTGCCTCACCACCCTTGTAGAGAAGGATTTCTTCCTATTATCTAATCTAAACCTACTCTCTTTAATTTTGAAGCCATTACCACTTGTCATGCCATGCCAAAAGTCCCTTTCTGACTTCTTTGTAGTCCATTTAGGTACTGAAAGGTCCTCTAAGGTCTCGCTGGAGCCTGCTCTTCTCCAAGCTGAACAGCCCCAGCTCTCTCAGCCTGTCTTCATAGGAGAGGTGCTCCAGCTCTCTGATCATCTTTGTGGACACCTCTGGACTTGCTCCAACAGGTCCACATCTTCCTTGTGCAGGGTCACACTGCCCCAGAGCTGGATGCAGCACTCCAGGTGGTGGCTCAGGAGTGCAGAGGACAGGGGAGGGTCACCTCCCTTGGCCTGCTGGTCACGCTTTTCTTGATGCAGAACTTGGTTGATTCATCTCCTGGGCTGCAAATGCACACTGTTGGCTCACATCCAGGTTTTTGTCCACCAACATCCCTCCAGTCCTTCTCTGCAGGGGTGACCTCAGTCCATTTGCCACTCAGCAAATTTGTGCTTGGGATTGCCCTGATCCAGGTGCAGCACCTTCCACTTGGACTTGTTGAACTCCATTCTGTTCTCATGTGCCCACTTCTCAAGCTTGTCCAGGTCACCATGGATGGCATCCCTTGCTTCTGTTGTGTCAACTGCAACACTGTGTTCATATCTCCCATTTAGTTCAATTAATACATCTAGTTGTGGTCAGGTGGCAACTGGTCTACTGAAATTTTCTCTCTGCTAAGTCTCATGAGCAAGCAGCTTCTATCAGGATCCAAAAATACAGTCATGATTGCCTTACACTGAGTAAATCCTCTTTTTGAAGACTTTTATCTTGCTCTTGTAATCAAGGTTCCAGTGGTTGTTAGTTATCTATCAGTTGTTAAATATTTGCAGAAGCATCTAGCTTGAATGTCTTTATCAGTGAAATAGCATAGCTAATGAACTTGGAAGGCACTGAGCCTTTTTCTGAAGGACTTACAGCTCCAATATGATCCACAGGTGCTCAGAGGTGCTGTCTATATTGCCACCCTGTGGACTGGAACAGGCAAGTTCTGCTCTTCTCACAGTCCCTGATTTATTCAACAGAGCCCTTTCCTGTGCTATAAGGCATCCTCCTTTAGGAGATGCTAGGCAGGTCTCACAGGTTTATCAGGGCTAATAAATCTCTATGAAATTAATCCTTTCATGATATAGGTTACTACACAAGAAATGTATTGTATACTGCTAATTATAAATTCAGGAGAAAATGGATCTTACATTTAGATTGGATTACTTGTGTTGAAACATTACTAATGACACATTTGGTTTTTTGTCTCCAATCCCCATATTGTTATTGTACTATTTTTTCAAAAAGTTTAAAAAATGAAAAAAAAGAAAGCCAACTTGTCTGTAAATAACACACAATTTTACAAAAAATCCAATCAAAAGGGAAATATTCTCCTTATAAAAATCTTATATTTTGCTGGAAAATACACACATAGGCATTTGTGGAAGAATGTGGGCATACTCCTTTTCTTAGATGAACATGCCTTTCACCTTGCAGGATGATGATGATGTTATGAAAGAGTATGAGAGAGGGTGGCAATAAAGAAGAGAAAGTTATTTGGGATATAAATCAAGGCCACAGGAAGGACAGAGCCACTCATTTCCTTTTGTGGGACCAGGTCTGGTCATGGTGTGGTCCCACTAGAGCCAAGGGACTCCTGGCTACGGGCAGCCCTCAGAAAGTTGTGGCAGCCTGGCTCCACAGGGATGTTCCTAGATGGGAGACAAGCCATCCTCCCCTGCAGCTCAGGTGCAGCCTGACACTCTCTACCAAACCTGCCACCGGGCAGCTGCTCCTGCTGTGACTCCCTGGGCCAGCACAGGCACCCCTGGGCCAGCACAGCTTGCTTCCAGCCCTTCAGGAAGCTAGCCCATATGGAGAAGGACTGAAAGCTGGCTGTAATGGGGTGGGAGTTGGTCTCTTCTCCCAGGTAACAAGTGACAGGACCCAGAGGAAACAGACTCAACTTGTGCCAGAGGAGTTTTGGATTAGATACTTGGGAAAATTTCCTCCTGGAAAGGGTGGCCAGGCTTTGAAACAGGTTGCCCTGGGAGGTGGTGGAATCACCAGCCTTGGAAATGTTCACAAGGCGTGTGTATGTGGCATGTGGGAACATGGTTTAGTAGTGGACCTGCTTGGGAAAATGATTGGACTCGATGATCATAGGAGTCTTTTCCAACCTCAGTGATTCCATGTTTCTGTGGCTCTAAGGACAGGTTCTTCTCTTCCATGAGAGAGTAGGGGTGGCAGACTGAAGGACCTGGCTGAAGTCCTTGTCTGGAGTGTCTGACCCTTGCCTCCTCCACCATGGAAGGAGCCACAGCCATTTCCAGGACATGCACTGTGCCAAGGGTGCCAGGGACCCTGCAGGCACTGGCACAGCTGAGCCAAGCCAGACTAGGGCTGGCCAGAGCTATGGCAGCAGCTGGACCTGGTGTGGCATCTGTTCTGTGCACAGCTTCCACCTTGGAACTTGTAGAATTTCATTGTAAAGGAGGATTTGAACAGAAAACTAGTGCTCAAGCAGCTTGTCTTCTTTTAGGTGTGAGTCCATCTGCTGACAAGGACAAAATCAGAACAGCTGACGGAATTAGCAGGATTTTGAAACATCCTGATAAAGGTGGATCACCAGACTTAGCAGCAAAAATAAATTAAGCAAAAGATTGGGAGTCCAGTGCTAAAAACTGAAGTTTGAAGCCTTGGGTCCTAAAAGATTCAGCAGATTCCTTGTGCAACAGCTTTCAGATCAGCTTGCTCTGCACAGTTTCATAACAGTGTATTAATTGTTCCTATTTATTGTCACAATAAAACATTTGAGAAAATTTAAAAGCAAACTGAAATCTTTTACAGCTATATAAAGTTATGTGCAGCTATGCTCCTGTGAGGAGCAGGGAGTTGGAACTGATGATGCTTCTGGGTTCCTTCCAATTCAAGATATTCTATGATTGTATGATTCTTCTGCCCTCTATCACAGGCTGGAGGAGACTGCCTCGGAGGAAGATTTTTTATCTGGATCCTGTGAAGGAGAGGACAAATAGGAAGAAGAAGGACAGGACTACTCTTTTAAGAAAACAATTCCTTTCATATAAAGCCATTGAGAAAAGCAGAGACCACTGGCAAGAGACATTGTTTGCAACTAGGTGTTAGGTTGCAACTAATAGTTTCAGGCATGAAATGCAATATGATCCTTTCATTGTGATTTCGGACAAATCTGTAACTGTCCAGATATTTTCACTGTTCCTTGCAATATACCAGGCTATTCGGATTAAGTACATTATTTTCTGACCCTTTTTAGTACTGCAGCAGATACTGGAGTGAAATCTCTTACTCTAGTAATTCTACAGCAGTATTTTACCAGCCTTAATCCCATTTTCTTTCCAGTCAGCTTCTACTTGGTAGTCACAGCACCATATACAGCAGTAAAATTACTCTTGTTTGTGTAAAGAGCCTGAACCAGGAAAGGATGGAAATGTAAAGATAATGAAGAAGGAGAAGGAGAAGGAGAAGAAGAAGAAGAAGAAGAAGAAGAAGAAGAAGAAGAAGAAGAAGATGACGGTTAATTAAATAGTCTTTGTGACAGCCCATCCTTTAAAATATGTGGAGAAAACACAAAATCCTTTTACAAGCTGCCAATGGGTAACATCCTTGACCAGATGTGCAAAAAGGGAGCTGCAGGCTCAACAACAGACTCAAAATCTCCAGCCTAGGGGACAAAAATGATTGTCTTAGAAAGGGAGATACACAGGCAAAATATTTCAGAGTTGCTTTGTTTTAAGGGTAATAAACAGTCACAGGTGGTCATGCAGTTTTCCTTGCCAATAAATGATCTGTAGATCTTTAACTTGATCTAAGTTTTATGCTCCGTTGTTCTCAAACTCTACCTGATAAGTAACCAAAAGGCACAGCTCTCACAGTTCCTCCCAGGCATGATTGGATTTCCTATCTGAGTGCTTGAAAGCTGCTGCCACCAGCCCACAGCAGTTCAAGCAGGGATATCTAAAGACTTTGGAGATGCCCAATAAACTTTGGAGCCTAGATTTCTTCCCATGAGATTGTAAACTTCTCCAGATTGGGGAGAAGTTCCAACTTGTGCCAACAAGTGTCACTGCACGGGAGAAGTAAGACAGCACTGAGCTGTTGTTGGAACTATCCCAGACTACTGGGAACACAACAGAGGTAGGATGTCACACACACTGACCTCCACATGAATCCCATTCTGGACTGGTTTTATGGTGTCAAGGAGTTTCCTTCAGCAATCTGACATGCCTAGAAACTTTCAGTTTATTGTGGAAGTAGCAGTGTCCCTAGTTACAGAAAAATCAAATAGACCAAGCTGTGAACAGCATGTCTGGTGTAGTTTATCCAGAACTGAGCTGACACTGATGCCCACATGGCCTCTTTCTCCTTTTCATCTCCCAGAAAGAACCACAATCTTTATGTTTGTCTATACTGGTAGTTTGCCTAATATTTGTTTCAGTTTATATATAAATATTTAACTGAAGTAATATCAGCTCCAGCAGCAGCATGCTTTGTTACCTTGTTCTTCTTTTTGACACCAGGGAGGGAGATGCGTTGTCTTTAATACTTCACTATACACTGTCAAAAGATCACCAAAATATTGCTTTCATCTTTGAACATACCTCACCTTTGGAATAACTTTGGGGGTAAATACAGGTAAGGAACATAGGGGTAGAAATGCTTTTGTGGACAGCACCAAATTTTCTGATTTCATGATCAGAGAGCTGGAGTGCTTCTTCTATGAAGACTGGCTGAGAGAATTGGGGTTGTTCAGCCTGGAGAAGAAGAGATTCAGGGAGACCTTGCTGTAGTCTTTCAGTACTTCAAGGAGGCTTATTATGAAATAGGGATAAATTTTTAACAGGACCTGTTGTGATAGGACAAGAGATAATGGTTTTAAACTAAAAGAGGGTTGGTGTGGACTAGACATAAGGTAGAATTTTTTTAGAACAAGGGTTTTAAACACTGCCCAGAGAGATGGTAGGTGTTTCATCCCTGGAAACATTTAAGGTCAGGTTGGATGGGGCTCTGAGCAACCTGGTCTGTTTAGACATGTCCTTACTCATTGCAGATGTGTTGGACTAGATGAGTTTTAAAGTTGCTTCCAACCCAAACCATTCTATAATGGTCAGCATCCCCCTAAATTTCTTAGCCAGTGAAGTGCTATTGCTTGGGATCTGTCTCCCACAAGCATCTCTCCTCCAGCGAGCAGCAGAACATGTCGACAGCTGTAGATTGCTTCTCACCATTCTCATTAAACAATATTCGAACAGTATTCTTTAATCGAGTTTGTCAAGGTTTTATTTTCCAGTGCTGCTAAACAGGATGAGGTGCCTATATATTGCTGAACTACATCCAACCCATGCCTGCTGCCTTAGCACAGCAGTCTGCTGCAGCACCCACCTCAGTGGAGACTGAGTTTGTTCATTCTGCTTTGGTCACATAACACCAGGTTTTGCTCACCTTTCTTGTTACTGCCCCCAGAGGTATTTGGGCCAGAGAGCTCTGACTGTGTAGCATCAGGAGGTGTGCTCCAGCAGAGCTCATGGAACAGAGGCTGCCAGCTGGAAGAGCCATCAGCCACAAGGGGGAAGCAGCATCCAGTGGCACAGGACCAACCACAGCAGCTGAGGATTTTGTTCTGATTGCGGTCAGTTTAGAGGTGAGCTATCTTGGAAATATAAACCTGTTATGAACACAAGAGTGAAGAGGCACTTTTTCAGCAGCTGGACAGCCCGGGTGATCTCATCACAGGGCTATTGGGGTGCATGACTGTGAACAGCTGCCACCACTGCTCCCACAATCCACCAGCGCTCTGCAAACTCATCCATCCACAGACTCCTTGTTTCCAGAAGCATATTTACTTTCAGTTTACCTCCGTTTACTTTCAGGTTTTGTTGCAGCAATCACTCAGCTCTTTTGCTGTGAAGTGGCCATTGCTTCATTGCTGAGTTATGCTAAATTTCAGTGAGCTACTTCTTAGCAGGTCCATCTGATGTCTCAGACATGCATGACCAGGAAAAGCTCCTGGACCAGGCAATAAATTAATGACCAATAAATGTGGGCCTTGGAACACACACCAGCAAAGCCTTCATATCCAGCTGCACCACAACTACAACTATAAACATGCCTTTCATCCTTTTTTTCACAGCAATAACTCAAATTCCTTTCATTTCACTACAGTAACTGAACTGTTGACTACTGTTTCTGCCTTGCATCCTCCACAGAGGAACAGTCAGTTTTCTCATCCTCACACAGGAGTGCCCAAACCCATGCTTTAAAGACAGAGGATGGTGACAGATTGTGCCAAATACAAATAGACTGAGCATCTTTTATTACAGGAACAAGCATTTCCAGAGTTTCTGTACACTGTCCTAGAGCAGCTGCACAGCAGTTCTTCACAGAGAGCAGGAAGATGAGGGAAATGAAAAGTAGCTGACATGCTGGATGAGGCATCTGAGGGATTCTGGAGGACGGCAGAATATCCTACACAACATTTTGTCAAAGGAATGTCCCCAGTCTTTCAGAGGGACAGTCACCTTTAACCCCAGGTCTTTAGTTAATGCTCTGCACTTATGTTCTTCCTACAAAAAAAATCTTTGTAATATATTCTTTTCCCTGCACCAAGACCAAAACTTTTTACATGCCAATTTAAAAAATGTACAATTCGTAAAAACCTAAAATGGTGTAATTAGTTTGGAAGATCTGAATAGAGTAGCAAATTCCATTTCTCCCAGCCATCTTGCCTAAGTTACAAAACAATACAGAAATATGTAAAGGTTTTTATTAATTGTTATTGTTTAACAGCTGAGTGACAGTTCATTAAATACTTTGAAAACAAATGATTCTTGCAGTCTACATATGGATATGGGCAGTTCCAAACAATTAACCAATTCAGAACAAGTGTTGGGCAAGATAAAACTTACATTATAATTTTCAGTATAACAACCTACAAAGGGTCAACATTTCAAAAGTACATTGCATACCCACAAACATGAGTTTTGTTAGAAACTAATGGGACCAGTGCTTCTAAATCAGTTATACACTTATAAAAAGCCTTCTGAAATAACCCTTCTGTCTTGATACAACGATCTTCAAAGAGTCCATGAACAATAGCTCAATCAGTTGTACAAATAAAAATAAATGACACTTCTAAAAAAGAGAAAGTGAATATCAAACCTTTACTACATTGCATTCAACCCTGAACATTCAAGTGTGTAAGGCTTCACTGTACATATTCATACAGAAAAAAATAGTATTTTACCCTTGGTTACATTTTCTTTAAGCATTTTGAGTGATATGAGTGACAAACTAGGAAAAAATGAAAAAGCATAAAATCGTTGACCTTTTAATGCTAACTGGTACAAATTCAAGGCATGAATCTCAAATACACTGGCACTGATTCACTGTCTGCTCTGTCAGCAGAGTGGCTTATCTGCCTGCAGGAATGTGTGAAGTGTGCCACAGCTGGAAAGCCACTTTCCACATCCTGAAGGAATTACACATGGGCTTATTCAAACTACAGGTTTGAATAATTACACACAGGTTATTCAAACTCATTTTTTCTCCTGGGCAATTAGACTGTGTGCCTATGTCCAGCTGCAGCAGCTTGGCTCAAAGTGTCCCACACGAGTAGCAACTAAATTGTGTTCTCATCTCCCAACCTGCATACACTTGGCACCCAGACAAACTGTGGGCCTTCTGTGATCTGTCTTTTTTTCTCTAAGTTTATCTACTAAAACTTCATTTAAAAAATCTGTATGATAAAATGATTACTAAGTCAACACAACAGTATAATTAGTACTATCAAGGTGAGCAAAATCTCAAAAGAAAATTGAGTAGTTGGGAAACATCTATTCTGCTCAGGAATTTTGTATCCTGTTAGATATTTCTGCTCAGTAACTGGATTAAGTTGTGGACATTGTTTCAAAAGATTAATCTGCTGTCTTCTGTGCTCAGACTCAAATGAGACCAGGAGAAAATAGTAAGAGAAAAACCCCACATCTGCAGGAAGACGGGGATTCACTTAGCTTGGATTGCTTCCAAGACATGGTTCTACATGATTGCCTAGAGCAAATGCATTTGTCAAGTCTAGCCCTCAGTAAATAATAAACTGCTAATTAATGAACTGACAAGCTACCAGCACCGATCAAAGTCAGGTAATAGAGAAGACTAGATGTCATAAATGAAAGGGTAAACATTGCCCCTTTGAGATCTAAGACTGGATTAGAAAGGGGGAAGAAAAAAGTTGTTACTATTTTAAATACATGGCACATTTGAAAAAATGGTAGTTCCTACTGCTAACAGGACCCAAAGTATACTCAAAGTTCTAAGAAATTGAAATGCACTGGGTTTTTAAAATGTGTTTATTGTTGGATTTTTTAATCTGGATCTGTTTATTTTCCTGTATTATTTCACTGTACTTATTATTTTTGCCAAACCTATTTTATTTTACTAGCTAAATTTAAAAGCTCCCTTTCTTAGAAGTTTGCAAAGCTTGTGTATCTGTAGGCTTTCATGGTCGTGTATGTAAAGTGGTGAATCACAAGCACAAAATTTCAGAGCTGCAGAAAAGAGTATGTGCTTCAGTTCTGGGAAAAGAGACACAGGTGCAGAGGGAGTAGTGGCTACCAGTGCAGGCTGCATTTAGGTTCCCATCTGCAAATAACCAACAGGACCTGTCCAAAGTGCAGAGCCAGGTGCAATGGCAAGGAGGTTCCTACAAGCAAGCCAGGAGGCAGCCAGTACCCTGAGAGGCAGAGCAGCAGCATGGGGACATCAATAATGGTGGCACACTTCTGGGTTACAGCTAAAACCTTGCCTGAGGGAAAGGCAAGTATTCTTAAGGTACCTCCAATATATGAAAATATAACTTCCAATTTATACACTCCCTAGAATCTGAGAATGAATCCCAAGTGCCAATGACACATCAGTCTGTTTTTTATGTGTTATTTGAATTAGCATCTTCTGGATGTTCCATTTATAAAGCATTATTTGTATATTAAGCTGAAAGACAGTGCAAAACTGACTAATCTGAAACAGGATCAAACTACTCCCCCTCTCAGAACACTAACACACACACACATACACTCACACATATATATATTTATATAATAGTACATACAGACACATAGGATTTATGTGTCAAGCAGCTGGCTCCAACACCATCTCTCCCAAACATCTGCCTCAAAATCAGTCTTGCTTCAACAAATGTTTAAAAAATAACAGCAGTAAGAAAAAGAGACAATGTTGAGACACCATGTATAATGAATGTCAGGGATAAGGAGAACACTGTGCTGCCACACCTGGGGGAGACAAATGACCATTCTCTGTTGCTGGAGTGTGACCATCAACGAGGCAAATCCCTCTACACTGAGTTCTGTTCTGCTGCTTCTGATACCTGGGGAGTTGGTGTATCTCTATACTGCAACACAAACACACTCACGGAGTTTAGGAGCATGCACAGCTCACCAGAGCATGTGTTGTTAGTGAGAGGAAAGGCACCAGCACTGCACATGTCCCATGCAAATACAAGTGCAAGGAGGAGGAGAGACAGCAACACAGCAGAAGATTTAACAGCTTCGGACTACAACTGTGATTGTCCCTACCACGCACAGTGGATCACATGGAACCCCACTGCTTCCCCTACCTAGTGTTTTTCCAACATGGCCTTTTCTACCCTCTTGAATTTCTGCAGTTCAACAGCCAGTTCCCAGTATCGCAGATACAACCACATAAGCTTTCCATTTTGACTTCTGGTTCTGTTCAGCACATTGCCACAGTAGTTATCATGTTTGAAAATATCTTTTAAGCCACTCTCCACATCTAAAGCCATAGCAACAGGATTAGTTGCTGCTTTAACTAGCAGATTTTTCTCTATTTCTAGTCTCTGACTTCTGGGTACAATAAGACTGCAATAGATGTCTTGTCTTTCCTTCAGTCCCTCTTCAAATTCTTTTAGCAAAATATTGGCTCTCTGTTGCCACTCTTCTTCCTTTGCCAGGCAACTCTGGTACAAGGTACCTTCTGTTCCGGAGTGCAAAAGGACTTGTTTTTCTTGCTCCAACTTCTCCTGCTCCTGTTCTAGGAGCTTCCTCTCTTCTACCAGCTTGCGGCTCTGGGACACGAGGGCTTCACGGTAACTCAGGGTCCTGTTGCGCTCCTTTTCCAGCTCCACCTCCAGGTGAGCAACAGCCCGGCGATTCTCCGTGATTATATCCCGGTATTTGCCTTCCAGGTCTTTCTGTAAAGTTGACTCTTTTCTGTAGAACTCCTGTTTTTCTTTTTCTATTTCTTTCTGACATTCTCTGGTCCAGATCCAACCTATCACATATAAATGAGACTTCAGAATCAAATATAACATGTAACAATGAGGGGTATGATTAATTAGCTGTGCCTGAAATGAAGCTACTGAGTGGTAAAAAACTTACTTTCTTGCCCTTCGAAATGACACTCACTTCTATGTACATGTTCCCACAAAATGTATTTCTGTGGTCCCTGTTTCACAGTGAGTCACTCTAAATGATCATACTTTCTCTGAAATAAAATACCCCTATTCTTTTATTGTCTATACTAGCACTACTGTATTATTGAAGGAAATACTACTGTATTAGAGAAGGAAAATAAAATCATGGAGAAACAAACTGGAGGTTTCTGATGCAGATACTGCAGGGAGAACTTTCTAGGCCCAGTAAATCAATACACCAGCAACATCTGGCATTGTTAATTCTGGGCTCTCCAGCACATCTTGTATCCATTTTTCTTGGGAGAGCTTTGTATATTGGAGCTTATTAAATATGGATTCAACTCCGAGCATGCAAAGTGGGCTTTGCCTTAGCGGTACCAGCGGTGCTGGCTGTTTACAAACAAGAAGGCCCGGTGAAGTCCCCAGTCACGGCCCTACACCGCCCTCCTGGGAGCCTCTCGCCCCTACTCACGGAAGGCGGCCAGGCCCAGCATGGGGACCAGCAGGGCGTAATTCCAGCGGCTGCCGTCATCGCCGGGACCGCGCCGATTGGGCAGGATGTTCCAGTGGGGAGGGTCGTTCAAGTTGTTCATGAAGGCACCTGCGATGGACAGAGGGGAGACGCGGCCTCAGCAGCGCGCACAGGGGCCGGGGCCGCTCCCGCTGGGGGCTGGGAATCCTGCCCGAGCCCCTCGGACGACTCTCTGAGCGGCAGCTCCGGCCGCGACACGGCGTGCCGGGCCCATTCCCATTCCCATTCCCATTCCCATGCCCAGTCCCGTTCCCGTTCCCATTCCCATTCCCATTCCCATTCCCGTTCCCATGCCCGATCCCGTTCCCAATCCCGTTCCCGTCCCCCCACGGCGGGACCCCACGCACAAGCCCGGGAGCGCGCGGACCCTGGCGCTGCCACTCACCTGCCGGCCCCGCCCCTCCCGGGCCGGCCCATCAGCCGGCAGAGAAAGGGGGAGGGGGACGAGACAACACAAGGACTGGCCCGGGGCTGGGGCGCTGCCGTGTGCCCGCTCCCGGCGGGCGTCTTTTATTCCATTAACGCCGACGGTCGCACTCAGCCGTGAGCGGCATCGGAATTCACCGTCTGGAGCCGCTGAGTCTGCTTTTTGTCCTAGAGGGACAGTACGGTCTTCCCTTCACGCTTCTGTCCAAGTCTAATGTCTGTGGAATGGTCTTTCCCACAACTTCAGAAAATGATCCTGGCCTGTTTATTACGCAAAATTTCAAGCGCTGTCAGAGAGACAAAGAGGCTGAATCTTACAGTATTGGAGAACTACACGTTTCAATATTTCACCAAGGAAAAATAGCGGCAATAACACAATTCTAGTTTTTTTTTCTTTTTTAAATGTTCTTTACTCTCAAAACAGGAGCTGTTTAGGGATCTTCCATTGCGCATTTCTCTTGGGTGGAGTGAGATCGCCGTGGGTGCCCCCCTCGCGGCACTGTTGGTCTGTCCCGCCATCGCCGCGCGTGCGCCCTTCACGCCCGCTGCCCCCCCGCCCGAGGTCTGCGGTCCGTGATGGCGGCGGCGGCGGCTGCGCGGGGGCTGGCGAAGCGCTGGCTGCGCCCGGCCGCGGCTTCCCGGGTGAGTCTGTGCCCCTGCCTTTATCCCTGTCCTTGCTCCTGCCTTTGCCTTTATCCAGGTTCTTGTCCCCGTCCTTGCCCTTGTTTTTGCCCTGCTTTCCCGCCGGCGGCGGCCCGGCTCCGCTGTCTCCTCCGTGACCTTGACCCGCCCGGTTATCTCCCCAGCCCCGGCAGGTTCGGTTTCTCCGGTTCTATTTTGGAGCGGCACAGACCTCGCAACTCGTGTCCCGGGGGCAGGTTCCTGGGAGTGGGTGGCTGTGGGCATGGCTGGGCCGCGCCTCCCGGCTCGGGAAGCGAGCGCCGTAGCCTGAGGCCCTGAGCGGGGTTTTGAGGGAGGCAGCGGCATTGGGATGTGCGAGGGAAAGGCCCTGGGGGAGCCTGGCCGAGCACCGGGAGAGAAAGCTCGCCCTAGGCTCATTCTGTATCAGCAATAGTGTGCACAGGAAGACCAGGGAAGTGATGGTGCTGCTGTACTCGGCCCTGCTGAGGGCACATCTCCAGCGCTGTGATTAGTTCTGGGCTTCTGGATTCTGGGAGGACACTGAGGTGCTGGAGCCACTCTGGAGAAGGGCAGCGAAGAGTGAAGAGTCTGAGCATGAGCCCTGTGAGGAGCGGCTGAGGGAGCTGGGATTGTGTAGCCTGGAGGAAAAAAGATCTAGAGAAGAGTTTATCCCTCTCTAGAAGAGGAGAGGCTCTAGTAAGATGTGAGTCAGTCTCTTCTCCCATGCAGCTGGTGACAGGAAGAGAGGAAATGGCCTCAAGCTGCACCAGGGGACGTTCAGGTTGGACATCAGGAAGAATTTTTTTTCCCAGCAAGGGTGATTGGACATTGGAATGGGCTGCCCAGGGAGTGGTGGAGTTACCATTCCTGGAAGTGTTTAAGGAAAGGCTGGATGTGACACTTAGCACCATGGTCTAGTTGACATGGTGGTGTTTGGTCATTGGTTTAGACTCTATGGCCTTGGACGCCTTTTCCAGCCTGATGCAGTCTGTGATTTGAGACCTGTGTATACTTGAGTTGTTTCAACCTGGCTGGTGATTGTGCTCAGAAAGGGCTGTTGAAGAGTCTGGCATGTTTTTGCTAGGGGGCTGTAAGTTGTGCCTGAAGGATGGTTCTTCTCCTTGGTGACGTGGGAGTTTCCAGTTTCTTCCCACTGTTCTCATCCTGCATGCCCATAACGAGCTTGGGATTACAAAAGTCAGCTGTAGTTGTGTTTGTGTTACAAAGCAAGTACAGAAAAGACAACTACAGAGAGAGGGAAAGGCTTAAAAAGTATCTCCGTATTTTCGTGGCAGTGAGCTGGCCTGATTGGACTTTTAGTTTCGAAAGGGCCACGATCTTCCTGGTGCCATAACAATTCAGGATTACTGCAATCAGTGTTTCCTTTAGACTTAATATGACATCTTTTTCTGCTTTGTGGACTTTTGTTAACTCAAAGCGTGTTAATAGCAGTGTGGAACAGGGAGAGAAGAGCTTCCTGGAGGAGAGTACTGGTGGAACTCCTTATGAACAGATATTAGGAACTGATCTCATTCCAAGACAGCTGCAGAAACCAGAAATGTGCTAGCAAGTATAACGACAGAGTAGATCTGCTGTTATGCAAGAAGATGATTTGAGGAAACTGGTGTGAGAGATGATAAAACTAGGTTGGAGAAAGTGTACTGGAGTTCACTTCAGAGATGGGGAAACAGGTGGACATTTGGGGAGGGAAGAGCTGCTTGTTAACATATTGTAAGGTTGTGGGACCATGAATGTAACAGCTGCAGATATTATGCCAATGCATTTTAGGTTATATTTCAAATAGGGAGGTGCTGATGTCACTGGAGAGGTCAGTAATGTGGCTTTGTGTTGCTGTTCTCAGCAATTATACATGCTGAGTTGGGCTTATTTTTTGACCTGTGTAAAGAAGGCATACCAGGTTCCGATACATTGGAGAGGTGGAGACTAACATTCTGATTGTTTTAATCTATCAAAGCAAAGACTGCATACTGAGTAGCTTTGGGTGTGGTGTTTGTTGGTTTGGTTTGGTTTTGAGCAAGTCAGGGGGTGGAGAGTGACATTGCAGAAGGGTAAAACTTGCATCCTTTTATTAAGTTTGTGTATTAATAAATGTTTCTAAATTGGTCGCTAATTTCATAAAGAAAAAGAGAAATATCTCTGACTTTTGAAGCAATGCTCAGCTGGAAGAGCATCCTCTACGACTGTTTTTTAATTTTCAGTACTGTGACCATCTGAAATATTCCAAATTCTTAGGATTACTTGTCAGGAGAATAATTTTCCATTACTTCCCATGGTTCTCACAAATCTTCATCTTTGCAAGAATACTTCAGCGTTATTAGCAGACATGTCTTTCTGTCTGTGCAACCTCAGACAGGTCTGAGAGGCTTGTCACTGTTGGGGAAGTTAATGATGGATCATGTGGGACACCCTGTTAACTGCAGACTATTCTCTCATCAGTCAAACGTTTTTTGTTTATATGGCATGATTATAGGATAGCCAGAACTCCAGTGCAGGTAGCTCTGATATACATTAATACTCTTGCACGTGTGCTACCAGTGGTAAGTGAAGATTTGTTATAAATGTAGGGCAGCTGAGAGTGCCATAAGTCTATCCTGTGGAGACATTTGTTCCATGATGGTTGTTTTGACTTCTTTCTGTAGTGGCCAGCGGCATGCCAGGCTCCTGCACGGAACTTACACTTCACAGTCTACGGGAAGAAAAATGCCTCCACGAAGGTGTCTGACTCGGTATGTCTGTACTTTTTACATTGTGATTCAATAATGCACTAATGCTTAACAGACACAAAACTTTCAGGCTTTTAGTGGAGTGCTGTGTTCAGGTGCTTGTGAGACTGAGTTGCTGAAATGTGTGGCTCTTTTTAATGGCAGTTTCCAATCAAGAGAGTATAACAGATGTAGCAATTGCTGCAAAAGTCTGTTGAGAACATTACACTGATCCTGCTTATGTTTTTATGAAACTTGTTTGACTTATCTTGAACTATCTTTGATCATAACAAAGTGGTTTATTTTTCCAGATTTCTACACAGTACCCAGTAGTGGACCATGAGTTCGATGCAGTTGTTGTGGGTGCAGGAGGAGCAGGTCTGCGGGCGGCCTTTGGTTTGTCAGAAGCTGGGTTTAACACAGCCTGTGTTACCAAGCTGTTCCCCACCCGCTCTCATACTGTTGCTGCACAGGTGAGAAATGAGGCAGAACAAGTGTTAAAAGAGTGCCTCTGTCAGAAAACTGATTTGGCTGTAGAATAATCACAAAATGGTTTGGTTGGAAGGGATCTTAGAGGTTGCCCAGTTCCATTACCCGTGCCATGGGCAGGGATTCACACATTACATTAGATTGCTCAGAACCCCATCCAGCCTGGCTTTAAGCACTTCTAGGTTCTTGTTTCAAGGCCATTCTTCTTTCTATAAAATAGCATTTTTAGTTGAAACTTTTTAGAGAGTGGTATATAATAAAATCAGAGGATCATTAAGCTCTAAGGTCATAAGAGTTTAACCATGAACTTACCACTGCCAGACTTTATATTAAGTAACAGTTGCATTTAATTTTGCTTCGAAGCTAATGACATAGCAAGTTACATTTTTTTAATCTCACTTGTGGTTGTTCTTAAAATCCTAATCTAAAAAATCTTTAATTTCCCCTTATGCTTTTATTTTGTTATACTGCCTCTCTTTTCTTTCCCATGCCTGAACATTATCAAAATGCAATGCTGCTTCTCTAACTATAGTGTAACTGTGATTCACTGTGTTACACAGAAAAGCAGGACAAGCCATTGTGAAACTGTGGAGTTTCACAGGTTTTTCACAGTCACATTAAATCTGGCTTGTCTTTATTTCTTGTACACAGGTGTGTATCTGGTATGTGGTTTTTAATAGAAAGGAGGTAAACCTACTAAAGCTGTATTTAAGTAATGTAATTCCAGGAAAATGGATTTTCATTTTCAGGGAGGGATCAATGCCGCCCTGGGGAACATGGAGGATGATAACTGGAGATGGCATTTCTATGACACAGTGAAAGGGTCGGACTGGCTGGGTGACCAGGATGCCATACACTACATGACTGAGCAAGCCCCAGCTGCAGTGATAGAGGTGAGACTCACGGGATTTGATGTCAGCTGTAGTTATAAATAACACAGGCTAGCTTCCAAGGAGATCTCTTAAAATAACTCATTATATTGTGATGCACAAGAGTTTCTGATGCTTGTATTTGGGTTTCACAGCTGGAAAATTACGGGATGCCATTCAGCCGAACTGAAGAAGGAAAAATCTATCAGCGTGCATTTGGTGGGCAGAGTCTTCAGTTTGGAAAAGGAGGACAGGCCCACAGATGCTGTTGTGTTGCAGACAGGACTGGACATTCACTCTTACATACTCTGTATGGCAGGGTAAGCAGTTGTGAAGTTAACTTGGTTTGGATTTTTGCATTTGCATTTACTTTTCTCCCCAGATTTTGAAAAAAAAATCAAAACCAAACATACATGTAACTGTTCACATATGAATGAGGAATCCAGGGGTATAGCTTATAGTAGTTTTGGGTTATCTTCCTTTCTGAGGCAATGTGGAGGGATGAAGACAGGTGCTAATTAGTGTACACTGTCAGCTTTGTGGTCTGGACTAGCTCTGTACTGTTAGTACTTCTGTGTCTGTTAACAAGACCCGAAGAGAATTTATGTAAACATTTCCTCAAAAGCCCTTTTTTTCCGAAAATATGACACAGCAGCATTGGGGAACTGTGAAAAGAAGTACAAGCCAGCATTTTTTTTCACTCCTCTTCAAACTGGGAGGAGGGAGAAACAAGATGTAAATGAATTAAGGCTTACTATGCATTCCTGAGCTTGTTCTGTGGCAAGTAGGTGACTAGTGTTCCAGCATGTCTGCCTGTTAATTCTACGAGCCATAATTGAAGGAAGTGCTGCCTATTTTAAAATGGTAGTGAGCCACTTGAAACCAGAAATCCAAATACCTGGTAGCTACTGTTTTTTATTTACTTGGTAGCCAGCTAATTGCTCTCCTCCAGGTTTGCACTGTGTGTGCTGCTGCAATACAAATTCTCAGTGCTGCTAAACACTGCTGTAATCCCTGAGGGCATGAAAGAATGTTTGACTGAGTGCCTGCTGCTCCTGCTGGTTTATTGGGCTCCTGGAGGTGTTTCTCATTTCTCTGGGAGAGCTTAAGTGCAGCGTGCTTGTACATGTATGGAGAACTGCAGCTGACTAACTTGTTGCCAGATGCAGAGTGAAATGACAAGTCCTGCTGCCTGGCTCGTGACTGCTCAGAATTAAGTGCTTTTGCCGCTACTTGTGTCTTTTAAAGCTAGAATAGATTAATTAACAAATTCTTTAATAAATAGTTATGAGGAAATTGTCTTCCCTGAGAGCTGGTGAGGATGTTTTTTTATCCTGATACAGCCCATGTGCATTGACACTTTTGAAGAGAGGTTACTTCAGTAAAAATTCCTTTTCTAATTTTCCTCCAGTCTCTACGATATGATACAAGCTACTTCGTTGAATACTTTGCCTTGGATCTTCTTATGGAGAATGGAGAATGCCGTGGTGTTATTGCCCTCTGCATTGAAGATGGAACCATACATCGTTTCAGAGCGAAGAACACGGTCATTGCCACTGGGTAATGTAACATTTGTGATGAAAGACCAAAACGTGGGAGTGTTACCAGTTAGAGTTTGTGTGCTTGTACATATGTTTGGATCCACAGTGAGGAGAAGATACATTGACTGATGGAACATAATTTATGGGTTCATTCCCCCCACACTAAAAGCAATATAACTGAATTCAGTCATTCCCTCTGAAAGAAGGCACATGCTAATTTTGTGACCAAGTATAAATTTGGTATGAGATCTTACTCTGAATTCTAGTACAATGACATAAAGTAAGGATGTGTAAGAGTAATATATATGATTCAGATGGTCTTTGATTTTTAGAACATGCTGTTTTAAACAGGCATTGTTGCAGTGCTGCCAACGTGTCTGTCTGTAGAGTCCTGAATTTTCTGTAGGAAACAGTTTTTGTCAAAATTCCAAAGACTCTATTTCATTAAGATACTGCCACTGTAATTCTCATTGTTCTAGGATAAAATTATCATACTATGTGTGAACTTAACATTACTTGGTTGCAAAGTTTGTATATGTTTATTAGAATGCTATTTGAATTAGTATTTTGCTGCTTATGGCTCTCTCATATCTATTTCAATATAAGTAATATTTATAAATGTATCTGTAAAGATACAGTTAAATAAATTTACAAAAGGTTGCCTACACAATTTGTTCTTCTGAGGTGTTCTGCATGCTTGTGTACTTTGAAGTACATGGAATATGTACATTGCTATTTCTTCTGAGAGTTTGTCCTGAAATTGGGCTAATGGGCTGTTCTTAATAATATTGGAGGCTAACATAGATGTTTGTAGCATAATAATTAATGTTTAATACCTGGACAACTAAGTTTTTAAATCTAAGAATGTTAAACCAGGACCATATGGGCAATCTAAACCATCATTATATCCTATTTTTAATAAAACTGCTTGTGATAGTTCAAACGAAATGGAATGTTATAGATTGAAAGAACTTTCTGAAATAACTTTTTTTTTTCTGACAGAAAGGCTTCTGATGGTAACCTAATGATCCTGCTTTGGAATTGGTTTTCTTTTTCTTCAGCCTTCTGTCACCAACCATTTTTCAAATATGGTTGAGCAAAACTGAGCTAAACCAGTTTTGTTTTCTTTTGGTTGAACTAGTACAGGAGGTGGTAAACTTGAGTACTTTTCTTATTAACCCTTTCCACTGTTGTGCAAAGAGCATAATTTAGTGGTATGTTGTAGAGATGTTTTAATTTTTCTTCCTGTTAATCCTGCTAACTCTGTGTTCCGCAGTGGGTACGGCCGCACTTACTTCAGCTGCACATCTGCTCATACCAGTACTGGTGACGGCACTGCCATGGTCACACGAGCTGGGCTCCCTTGCCAGGACCTAGAATTTGTGCAGTTTCACCCTACAGGTACAGAACATTAAATAGTGCTTACAGCATTATTTTTAATTAGTCAAACAGATTTTTATGTTATTTTAAAATGTCACAGAGTCACACATTATGCTGAGTTTGAAGGGACCCATCAGGTTCATTAGTCCAACTCCCAAGAGTCACACATTTGCCTGAGATCAGTGTCCAAACACTTTTGAACCTTTTTCTAATACCCAGCCTAAACCTCCCCTGACACAACTTCAGGCTGTTCCCTTGGGTCCTGTCACTGATCACCACAGAGATCAGTGTCTGGCCCTCCTCTTCCCCTGCAACAAGGAAGCTGCAGACTGCAATGAGGTCTCCCTTCAGTCTCCTTCAGTCTGACCAGTCCAAGTAACCTCATTCAACTTCCCCTCAAGGCCCTTCACCATCTTGGTTGCCCTCCTTTGGATGCTCTCTAATAGCTTAATGTATTTCTTATATTGTGTCACCCAAACCAGCCCCCAGCACTGGAGGTGAGGCTGCCCCAGCTCAGAGCAGAGCAGGACAATCCCGTCCCTTGCCTGGCTGTGATGCTGTCCCTGATGCCCCCAGGACAGGGCTGGCCCTCCTGGCTGCCAGGGCACTGCTGGCTCATGGTCAGCTTGCCATTGACCAGAACCCCCAGGTCCCTTTCCATGGCACTGCTTCCCAGCATCTCCTTCCCCAGTCTGTCCTGGGTTGCTCCATCCCAGGTGCAGAATCCGGCACTTTGCCTTCTTTAACTTCATACAGTTGATGATGGCCCAGCCCTCTAATTTGCTGAGATCTCTCTGCAGGGCCTCCCTGCCTCTGAGAGAATCAGCAGCTCCTCCCAGTTCTGTACTGTCTGCCAACTTGCTCAGTACCCCTTCTAATCCTGTGTCCAAGTCATTTATAAAGATGTTGAGGAGCCCAGGACCTAAGACAAAGCCCTGTGGAGCTCCACTAGTGACAGGTCACCAGCATGATATCACCTCAAGCATGATGTGCTCAAGTCAGTTTGCACTTTTCTGCAGCATCTGAGTAGTTGTTTGTGATGTGTTCTTAGACTTGTCTGCAGCTGTTGCTGAATATATATTTGAGAGTAAGACATATAATGTGAGAAAGGTGTCAGCTGTTCTAATTTAAAAAGCAGTGTTTAATTAATTTTGAGGTGCTGGCCTTACAATACTAAGAAGTTTTATGAATTACAAGCTGAAACTACCTCTTAAAAGTTGTATTTCCATTGCCTTTCATATTTTATGGGATTTGATATCAGATACTAGATACTAGAGCAATGAGATAGGTGCAAATGTTAGGAAATTATATACTAGCATCTTAAGTGGAGAAGTTGAAGTTAAGGTGTATATTTAGAACTATGGTTTTCTAACACATGATCAGTATCTAAACCATGAATAACAGTGATTACAAATTAGATTTGTAGCTAATTTAATGCTTCATTTTAACTCAATGTGATTTTTCGTAAATGGTTTGCATTATTTTACAATATTGTTGTTGTATCATAGAGATCAAATATTCCTTTGACTTAGTTAAGGTTTTTCTATTTAAAGGAGCTTCACTGCTTGTACGATAATTCTGTAGTTTTTAAGATAATTATTAAGTGCACGAGTTAGTTTGCAATTTTGTTTTCTTTGATGACCAATGCTGCAGAATAACAGCAATTGCCTTTCTCTAAAAGAAAAGGATACCAAGTAAGCTTTTATGTTCCACAGGATTTGAAGCTATCCTGTACTGCTTCAGCACAGAAGAGGGAACAAAAATGAGGAAATGGACCTTGAGATAATCAACTTCCAGTTTATTAAAAATCTTAAAATAATTGCTGAGGGTCAACAAGGCCTTCATATAATTCTCCTGACTTATTGATAGGTGCAGATCACTTCGAGTTTTAATATTTGAAATACTATGGGTGTTCCCAAATCAACATACTTACCTTTCAGAAAGAGTGTTCAAAAGGAGTAACAAGACTTGAGGGACAGTTCCTAGAAGTATGATTAGGGTGGAATAAAATCTGCATTCTTACTATTTTGAGAAGACCTTGTTTATTCAGTGTTCATCCTGATTGTGAAGCTGTGTGGAGATACCTCCTTTGATGGCATTTTTATTCTTGAACAGGTATCTATGGGGCTGGCTGCCTTATCACAGAAGGATGTCGTGGAGAGGGAGGTATTCTAATCAACAGTCAAGGTGAAAGATTCATGGAGAGATACGCACCTGTTGCCAAGGATCTGGCTTCCAGGGATGTGGTGTCTCGTTCTATGACCATAGAAATCCGTGAAGGAAGGTTAGTTAAATGCTCTTAACAAAGCTGCAGAATAAACTCTTAATCGTACTAGACTATGAAGTGCAGTAGTTCATTTGATAAGCACATGGTAATTCATGAGAGTGAGCTTTAATGACTGTTAAGCTGATCTCTCTGTATAAGGCAGAAATCTTTCTTGCTACTTCCTAATGATACTGACAGAGAACAGATGATGTTAAGAGTCTCCTGTTTGAATTCAGAGTGTCTAGAGACAGTTGCTCAAACAAGTTTAATGTATATGCTCTTACTACAAACAAAATAATTCGGTTCTCTGTTCTCTTGACTAATTACGAAGTTTTACATATTTCTACAGAGATGTAATGGTTGAAAGTCCTAAATAATATGAATTACTGTGAAAAGAAAGCTGGGAATTGAAAAATGGCTTTAATTCATCCAAATGCCACAGTCTTATTAAATATGCTAGATAATTTTTGTCAGATAACATTTGAAAAAGAACCTGTTTATTTTCACAAATGAAACAAACTGGATTAGAAATGTTACTAGTGTTTGTAAATTCCCATTATGTATTCCACTGTTGCTTTTTTTTTTTTGCTAGGGGTTGTGGTCCTGAAAAAGACCATGTGTACTTGCAGTTGCACCACTTGCCACCTCAGCAGCTGGCGACCCGTCTCCCAGGGATTTCTGAAACAGCCATGATATTCGCTGGAGTTGATGTCACTAAAGAGCCTATCCCTGTCCTGCCTACTGTGCATTATAATATGGGAGGTATTCCTACTAACTACAAAGGGCAGGTGAGCAATACATGGGCTGTCTCTTCATTATCATGTTAGGAAATTACTTTCCAAATAGAAAAGCATTAAGAATGTTTTTCATAAATTTAAGGATTATCAATACAATTTCTAATAATAATATAATTCTAATGTCAGAGAACTTAAAACACACATTTTAAATAGTTTTATCTTATTTTAAAATAACTTGATAACCATGTTCCAGTCAATCTGGAGATGGGAGTTCCAAGAAACATCTAAAATGAAGTTACTCTCAGGTCTGACAACAATTGAGCTGAGGATAATATAATTGAACATAGATAGGGCTGTGTTGCATTCTGTAACATGAGTTAATGTGTATTAGTCCTTTGTAGTTCATGTAATTTAAACGCTAAAGCAGATCTTCCAACTGACACTAGTTGGAAGTCAATGTGTTGGTGTCAACTGAATTCTTCTCTTTGTGCACTTGTTAAATTTCAGTGTAAAATTTTATCCTAGAAGCATGTGTAGATCAGATTTTATTCCTTTGCATTTCTGACTTGCTGCAGAATTCTGGTGAAACACAACTATGCACTCTTCATAAGCATATATAAGGAAATCTTGGGGTTTAGTCCTGTCTGTATCTACATACAGATGCAAATGTGTATGTGCATACATTTCTGCTTGCCCTTTAGATCTAAGATAATTCTGTGTTTAGAGTTGGAAGAAACTTTGGGTTGCTGTGTTCTATCCTTACAAAGGCACCTGGCCTTTGCAAATAAGGAGGTTTGCACTGTGTCAGAGTGTTTTAAAAGGCTGAGTGTTAATGGAGTGTGTGCAATGCCAGGTGATCACACACGTGAATGGTGAGGACAAGGTGGTGCCTGGGTTATACGCCTGCGGGGAGGCGGCCTCTGCATCCGTCCACGGCGCAAATCGACTTGGGGCAAACTCCCTGCTGGATCTTGTGGTCTTCGGTCGTGCTTGTGCCCTGACTATTGCAAATACATGCAAGCCTGGTAAGTCTCACTCTTCTAGAGACATTTGCCTTTATGGTGTAATTTCTGCCCAACGAAGAGTTGTTGCTGCCTGATTCAAATTTAGAATGATACTCATAAGCTCTTGTTAGAAAAAGAAAAAATCGATTTTTATGCTTTTTGTAGGCGTGTTCATTGCCAGGCAAATGTTTGCTTTGTAATTTATCCTTTTAAAACTAGAATTGGGCCAATGCTATTGGCAGGAGCAGTTAGGATTTTTCACAAATTAACAGAATATTGAATCTGAAGACTCTATTCTCTACATACTGCACCAGCTTCTGCATCAAAATACAATCTGTCTTACACTTGGCACTTTTATATAGTGGAATTTGCTGCCACCTTGCTGATTTATAAGAAGGACTGACATGCAAGTGGTGAGAGATGGATACTAAAAATTGCAGTATCTCCTTCACTGGATTCTCACTGCTGAATCTTAAATATTTTTAAATAATCTGGTTCAGCAACAGTTGTTGACCTGAGAAAACAAAGAAGCAACCCCCAACCCCAACAAAATACTGGAAGTGCCAGTTACATTGTCAGAGCAGCTGGAGTCCACAAGTAGTCATCTGTTTTCTTACTGCTTAATGTCCAAACTGCACCAGCTGCAGAGACTGATGATTCCTCATGGAATCCGCCTAGATCTTGTGGTGCCTATTTGGTCTGGCTTTGTGCTAACATTTTTTGTAATCATTCTGTGGCTCTTCAGAGTTAGAGATTGTAGAAAGGGGTTTATTAATCTGAATGCAAATCTACATGTGAGATGAACTGTGTAAAATGCTGTGTTTGCTTTGTTGCCCAGTAAGATGTGGCTTCCAGTATTAGAGGCATTCCAGTATTAGAGCTCATACCTAACTGCCAGACTTATTGACTGGCCCTGGTCCCTTACACATCCAAGAAAAGGTGGGAGGTTTGGGTGTAAAGAGACAAGGAAAGCGTAGCAGAAGGTGGTAAGAACCATGGGCTTATTCTATAGTTTAGATGAATTTTCATCAAGTGTTTCTTGGAAGGAATGAACAGCAGAATTTTGCTGAACCTATAAAATCTTTATTAATTGTTACAGGAAAGAATGGGATTCATATTCCACTGAGAACTTCAAATATGTGGATACAATTGGTGGAACTTCAGGAAAGTGACACTTAGTGTGCACCTCAGAGGAAGAAAACATAATCTATGTTTTACTCAAATCTGATTTTTAGTAATTGATAGTCTTTGAAACTGCCAGAAACCAAACCCAAGCCTGACTACCAAACTTACTGAAATTTTCTTATTAGGAGAGCCAGTTCCCCCCATTAAACCAAATGCTGGTGAAGAGTCAGTTGCTAATCTTGACAAGTTAAGGTTTGCTGATGGAAGCATAAGGACTTCAGAATTGCGACTCAGCATGCAGAAGGTAAGCCTGGGGAAGCTCTCAGGGATAGGGTGGGACAAGATGCAAGCAACTCTGGGGTTTGGCAACTTGGCAAAGTGTGCTTCAGGATTTGCCCTGCAGAAGTAAAAAGTGTGTCAGAAAATTGTGTGTGCAGCAAAAGTTGTATCACTTTTGTTAATTCCTTCTTCCCTTCGTGGTCATTCCCTTGTGTAGTTTACTGGCTGTATGATAGAGTGTTGTTTGGGGTGACTGGAAGAATGTGGGGTTTTTCAGGCTGCAGACAAGTTTCAACTCAGAACAGCTCTGTATCAAGCTCTTCTGGAGCTGAGGAAGTTACATGCTTTCGTATGCAGCATATTGAACTGATTTTGTTTTACTGTGTTGCAGGCAATGCAAAACCATGCTGCTGTATTTCGTACTGGTTCTGTACTCCAAGAAGGCTGTGAGATACTCAGCAAAATTTATGGTGATCTGGCTCATCTAAAGACTTTTGACAGAGGTAATTTGGTAGCAAAGAACACATGTTGCCCAGAGTACTCTGGGAAAAGTGTTGGTAGCTTTGCTTTTGTTCTTTTTTTTTTTCTGTAAACCTAATGTTTCTTGAATCTTTGGCTGAAGATTTTGACCATTTTGAATCTTGCAAAATATTTTGTAGAGCCTTACTTACTGAACACGGTAAAATACTTGACCTTAGCAGTCATTTTCTGGTTGAAAAATGTTTCAAAGAAGCAGAGACTGAAACTGGATTTAAATGTGTAATGTACAAACTGCCCTCAGAACATGATGTGAAGTTGTCTAAATACTAAGATGAATGATGAACTTTGTAAGAATCTTCTGAAAAGGCCAGGGAGTTGCAGAAAGGTAGCAAGATTATTCATAGGCTGAACGCTGGGTTTTCATTTTCCAGCTGAGCAGATCACAATGCAGACGGATACTGCCATGTCTTGTGGTATATCTTAAAAGAGAACTTGGTTATTTAAGTGCAACTGATGATGCACCTTTGGTTCGCTCACATGTATTACTCTTGTTTGTAGACAATCTTCCATAGTATTTTAATATTCTGCCAGGTATTGTGTGGAACACTGACTTGGTGGAGACCCTCGAACTGCAGAACCTGATGCTTTGTGCTCTACAAACCATTTATGGTGCTGAGGCTCGCAAAGAGTCCCGGGGTGCCCATGCCAGAGAGGATTATAAGGTATAAGTATTTTCTGTGACCTGAATGTAGGATTGAATCTCCTTGTTATGTGTCCTCAGATGGATTATTTTAAAGTTATTTTTAAAGTCTTCAAAGTACAGTCTTCAGTATTAATATTAGTATAGTATTTGTTTGGGGTCCTATTTGTTCTGCTCTACCTCTTCTTATTTGTCATTTATAAAAGAACCAATACATGGAACACTGAGGATGATCTTGAGTTGTTCCATGTGCGCATCTGAGTGATTAGAGACCTATAAATCAGGACCATAGTAATAATATTATGGATGCATAAACAGGATGTAAAGATGCATAAATAGAATAATTGTCCTATGCATAGAAAGTTACCTTAGAGCCCTTGTTAAGGCTGAGCATTTCAAATTGGACACGGGCAGTGTTAAGAGAAAGCTTGCTCTCTGTTAAAAGACATGCTGGCTTACAGGGGTAATTGAAATGCAGCTAATCTCATGGTTGTGAAGTGATTTACAGATACAACTTTTAGTGTGTACTAATCTCATTTTCTCCCCAGTTACGGGTAGATGAGTTTGACTACTCTAAGCCACTCGAGGGCCAGCAGCGGAAGCCATTTGAGGAGCACTGGAGAAAGCACACCCTGTCATACGTGGATATCCCAACTGGGAAGGTACTTTGAGCTTGGTGCTTGAGGATCTTGTTTGCTGTTAACAGCTGTTCTCATAAAGAGCCTTGGAAATTGTGATAATTCAGCACTGTTGATCTTTGGGAAGTGACTTTGCTATTTGAGCTGGAATTGTGTTTTCCCTTGTGTCAGGCTAGTTCAAAGGCTTTTTTCTTTTAATGGTGACAAAACCTGTTGTTGGGTGTTTCGTAGAACAGTTACATGGTAATCCAAAGATAGAACTGAAAACTGACCCTATAAAAATCTTAACTGTTGGGGTTGTTAGGATGTCATTCTCTGAATCCTGTTGTCCTGAAGTTCTTTGTTCCCTTTTACTTTAGGTTACCTTGAAGTACAGACCAGTGATTGACAGAACTTTGAATGAGGAAGATTGCCAGACCGTCCCACCAGCAATCCGCTCATATTAGCAGCTTCTATCTCACTTGAAGCCCTCTTCCAGAGGGGCCAGTGTACATAAGCATAGCACAAGCAAACCAAAATAGTGTTGGCATCTAGCAGTGAATGGAAAATGCTGACAAAAATTTTCTCCAGCTTGTATTACCTTGTGGCTTACTGTACATTTATTAAATGTGCAATGCAGAACAGTTTATGTTCTTTCACCCATCTCTCAAAAGGGACAGCAAAAACACAAAATGTGTCTAAATAAAGTCATTTCAAGTCTTGTATTTGTTTGAATATGCTGATCTCTCTATACTTACAATGCTCTTATTGTGAATGTGTAGTTACTTCCATGTTTTAAGAGCAAGAAATATGGTCAGTGACAGGACAAGGGGCATTGGGCACAAACTGAAGCACAGGAACTTCCATCTAAATGTGAGGATGATCTTTACTTTGAGAGAGTAGTGGAGCAGTGGAATAGACAGCCCAAAAAGGTTATGGAATCTCCTTCTCTGGAAAAACTAAAAGCCTGCCTAGATGTGATCCTGTGCAACCTGCTCTTGGTGAGCCTGCTTGTACAAGGAGGTTGGATTAAATGACCTCCAGAGATCCCTTCCAACCCCAGCTATTATTCATTATAATAGTTTTAGATAAGACAGAGGTGCTGAATTTTGTGATGTGGGACTTAGGCATCTTAGTTGTTGACTGTAAGTTATACTTGAGGGAGATGATGTTTTAGTAGTAGTTATAACTTTGTATTGTCATACCGTTTTATGGAATGAAAAGAGACTTTCACTTACTTCCTCTGAATAATATTAGAATAATAATATAATAATATATAATATATAGAATAATATAGATAGTAGTATTACACCCCATCTTTATTGCCTCTGGAACTTCTGAAGCCATTTTAGTGGCATGCCCTGTGTATTTCCAAGACTTCTCAAAGGAGCTAAGGGGCAGAAGACTTGCCTAAATACTAAAGCTTACAAGACTCGAATTCAGTGTGCTTTTAGTGCCACGATGAAACTTGTAAGGCATAAATAGAGCAGCATTTCTGTGAATAACACAGTTCTTGTAGGACTGAAGGGGGTACCTATGTAGATTGCAATGGAAGATGTTAGACAAAAAAAAATTTCTTACCGGATGAATGTTGGCTGCTTTTAGAAAAAAAACCCAAAATGTCGGAAAACCTGAAATGTTGGAATGTTGCGGCTGGTAGGTGGAAAAATGAAATTTACCTTCTTTCACTCTCGAAGGGTTTCTGGACTTTACACCAGGGCGAGACGTAGCACATTGGAGCAGGGAAGGTGGGCAGGGAGGGGCTGCACCTTGACTTGGCATTTTTTACAAAAGGAGCCTTTTACTGTCATTAGGAAGGCGGGAATAAGGTTTTGTACATCTTTGAAAAGACTACAGGGCAGAACAAGCCCATACTTTTTTCCCCTTCGTGCAGAAATCGCTGCTGCAGCGCTTTCGCGCTGCCCTTCGCCCGGGGCAGGCGGATTTTCCCAGGTTTTCCCGGGCGGGGCAGAGCCGCCCCGGGGCCGCACTCAGCGCCGCTGCAGCGGCCGCCGATTGGCGCGGCGGGGGCTCCGGGCCGGGCGCCGCGGCACCGTGACGCTCGTCCGGGGCGGTGCCGCCGCTGCTCCCGCCCCCGCGGTGCTCCCAGCCCCCGCCACCATGCACCGCTCACTCCGCGCCTGCCGCCGCCTCGGCAGCTCCGCCGGTCTGCTGCTGTCCCGCCCGCCGCCTCCCGCCGCCCCCGGCCGCTGGATCCCGGCGCCGCCCCGCGCCGCCATGGTGAGCTCCGGGCGGGGAGCGGGGAGCCGTGACCTCTAAGTGCCACCGCCGGCCGCCGCCTCCCTCGCTCCGCCCCCGCCCTGCAGGGAACGGGGAGCGGGCGGTGACGGGGGAGCCGCTGGGTCGGGGCTTTAATCCGCGTGTTGCTCCGCCGGCACCGGGAAGTCCGCCATCCTCTGCCGGGCTCTTGCGGCCATTTCCCGCATCCTCCCTGCGGGCGGGCCCCGCTCGGCAGCCGCTCCCGGGAAGGCCGGGATGCGCAGCGGGAGCTCTCCCGGGGCGCTGTCCGGCTGAGATTCACCGGCTCCTGATCCCGGTGTGCCCGGGCAGGAGAGGTGTCGGTGTCGGTGTCGGTGCAGGCAGGACCTGCTGCACAGAGCTGCGCTCTGCGGCGGCTGCTTCCGCAGGAACTCAGGGCGCGTTCTTGACGTGCAAATAATAAAAAGGTGTATCCTAATGGGAATACTCGTCGCTGGAATAGCTTTGGGGCTGCCTGAAAACTAGGGAGCTTTCAGCTGAGAACTGCCCGGTACTTCTAGCAGGCATCATCAGTAGTTATTCGTGTTTAATCAGTTGATGGTCGGGCTCAGGCGCGGGTGGGACTTGATGCATGCGCTTCAGCATAGAAATAGAAGCACGCTTTGGAAATGCAACTTCAAATCTCAGTACTACTAACACGTTGGATGTTGCATGGAAGCCTTAGTCTCAGGTGTATCTTTGTGAGTTACTCCTTAAAACTCCTTAAAATTACTTCTTAAAACGAGGTAATGTAGACTGTGACAAGAATTTCAGCAGATGGTGGTGTGTTCGGGATTTTATCGGTTCCTTAGTTTACTAAATTAGTTAATAAACTTACCTAGCACATCAGTTTCCAGTCTGTAATGTTGATGAAGGTGTAAAAAATAGCATTTAATAAAACAAGATTTCCAGCAAGTGAAAAACTTCATGGTGGGTGAAACTTAACTGCATAAGAAAAGCGGTGTCAAAACAGAACATGTAACTCAAACCAGTAGCGTGCAGAATGGTTCCCTTTTCTCTTTTGCCATTTGGCATCATCTGAGAAAAACGTGATAAATCATGGCCATCATTAATTGCTGAAAACCTGGTATTTATAAGTCTGGTCTGTAATCTTACAAGAGATGTGTTTCGCTTGTTGCAGGTCAGAAACGTGACCAGAACTGTGTGTGTTGTGAGTTCCTTGAGTTTAAATACCTGCACTAATTAAAGTAGTGGATTGAATGAACTTGGAAGTCAAGGACCTGTTGAATTCTTACAATAAAAGTTCAGTATGTTTTTATGTAAAAGAGGAACCACCAAAATATGTAGTGACCAGTATTTAAATTTAAAAAAGCAGCTACCCAACAAACCCAAGCCATCACTTTTTGATGTTTGTAGAGGTTTTCTCAGTAGCAAGAGCTGTTTTAAAACACATTGTGTATGTAGATATCACCAAATATTCATGCTGACCTGGTATGTTTATTGTGTTGCCTTTAAGTAAAGCTAAATTGCTCAAGATGTTTTAAATGGAATTGTTGTAATGGTTTTCTTCTGTAGTTAACGTTATAAAATATTATGGTTTGGGTTCTAAAGGGTAAATTTCAGAATCTTTGACTCAAATTGTGTTATAAAAGAGAGACTATGCTTAAAAATGGAACTGTTCTTCATCCGCTAAGGGACAACAGTAAAACATAAATTGCACATTCTGATGGTCTCAAAAGACTGCTTTTGACATGCTAAAAATGGTGGTTCTTTGAACTGAAATACATATATCCAAAAGTTGGTGCATCTATAAATGAGAATGTAATTTTCCACAGGAAGCATTACTGCAGCATTTCTGCTGTTTGAGAATCTCTGGTGTGTTATGGTGCAATCAGTTCTGATCAGTTCCCTGCAATAAGGCAAAAGTACAGTTCTATTTGCCTAACTGTAAGCTTTGGACTGTTTGGGTTCTAGGGATTTTGGAGGGCTGAACACATCTCCTCAGGGGAAAAAAGTTTCATAAATGTGAGGAACAGTAGTTGTGAGCAGAGCCTTGCATGTAGCTCGGATAGAAATTAGGTGAGCACAGGAGCTCGCCTTGGCTGCTGACAGAGTTTCCAGGTGTCCTTTTGGCTTCTCCCAAGACCCAGGGATGGGGGAGTAAATATTTGATGGAGTGTGCTGCTGATGTTCCATTTTACAGCTGGTCCTGTGGGTCAGAGGGTGACTCCAGAAATCTATTTACATACAGGAACTGCGACCTTCAGCTCATAAAGCAGCTCAAGAGGTTGAATTCTGGCCGAGGAGTGAGGGAATCACGTTTGTTACATTCACACTCAGTGGCTGCTGCAAACTGCTACACCAGTCTGAGAGTAAATGCTGCAGCTCAGTTCTTCAGACTGCATGATAAACATCACTTTGCTTTTTTACCTAATGGTACCTGTCACAGTAGGAATCAGCAAATGACATTCTTCTTGAGGCATGTTAACTTTATTGGAATTTTTGAGCATGGAATTGGGTAGGAAAATAGGGTTTTTTAAAATAATGATTTCATTGTTAAAAGGTACTTTAATGAGAATGTACTGATCCTATTTATCTTTGTTACACCATTGTTGACACTGGAATTATGTAAGTTCGAAGAATCAGTTGTGCAACTGCTAGCTTTTTTGTCTAGAAGGTTACAGGTAGTTTATCTTTTTATATTGTTTGAGGGTAGATACTTTTGGTTGCTAAACCACTGATGATCTCAATACCTGGGCTTGGAGCTGAATGAGCTCTGCCTATCCAGCTCTGACAGCTTTGCACTGTGTGCTTATAGCGATGTGATGAAGGAGTTCATTCTAGCCGTGCACCTAAGGGGTCCAGGGCCAAAGACGGGAACGTGGAAGGGTCTCCACGAGGGTGGACAATGGGACCAGGGACCAATGGGAACAGGGAAGGTGGTGCATGGGGGGCAAGGAAACCATTGGGTAACAGGGGCGGAACAGTGCAGTGAACTGGGGCCGATGGGGATCAGGGAACGGGAGAACATTCTGGAGAAAGGCCATATAGGGGAAAGAGGGGTGGTCTGGGCCAATGGGGAAAACAGAACTGCTGGGGTATGTTAACATAAAACTGCAAAGGGATGAGATTGTGGTTAGGTCAAGAACCAAACATTGTATTTGTATATAACCTGCCTATGGGGCTGACGTTGTTTTACTCTATAATAAAAAAATGAAAAGTTTTCTCCCCCTTCCTGAGGACTCTGAAAGGTAATCTCCTCTCCTGGGAAAGGATGAATACCTTTGTCACAGAAAATTGTGACTTTGCTGACCAGTGTGTGGGAAGAGGAAGAGTAAACTGTTCTTGATTCCTGGCAATTCCATAATCTTTGTAGAGTTGCATATGAATGGATCACATGATCAAAAATTAATTCATTCATTCTTTACAAAAAGTAAAGAACTACTTTTTTGAGGGTCTGTCAGCTAAATTAATTTAGCTGTGCCTGTTATTATCTGTTATGCACTAACAGATGCTAGGTGAATACGTGACATAGAAATATTACCATACATAAATATTGCACAAAATATACCTAGATATAGTTCCTTTGTATTGCACAGCTGGAGAACATCTGTGTTGATGGTTTATTAGGCTGGAAAGGATAATTAATGGTCAGTAACTCAGTACTGGATTAGTCAGTGCTCCCTTCCAGTATTAAGTGTCCTGTGCAGTGTGGATTTCAAATAGGAATTATGTTACATGTGTGTTGATTGCGTGGATGCTGCCCAGATTCTTACCATGCTACTTCTTCAGCTCCCGTTCTGTAAATTGTGAACTAAGTTACTGATTGTTTGAAAAGGAGAAACAGTCTCTCATCAGGATGAGGTTTCATGCAGTGGGCACCGAGGTCTTAAGCCTTGTAGTGCTACCTGTCACCATGGGTCAGCAATGGTACACAGTTTTTTAGCTGTGGCTTTTGGTGAGAAAGCTGCTCAAACTAGAAGAATGTCTCAACTTTGAAGATATAGTTAGAAACATACTTGTGACTAGCTGCATGCCTTGGCTTTGTATTTTTCGCATCTTCTTTTTCTTGACTACCTGCTTTCAAATAGACTGATTGCCAGTGTTTGAAATTTTTTTCCTGTTATTATAGTCTTCTCAAGAGGCTTTCAGGATAGAATATGATACCTTTGGTGAACTGAAGGTCCCAAGTGACAAATACTATGGTGCCCAAACTGTGAGATCTACAATGAACTTCAAGATTGGAGGTGTTTCAGAAAGGATGCCGGTAAGTAATTAAAATCTGTGTTCTCTTCTGGAGTATGTTTTGTACATGAAAGTGAATACTTTCTGAATACCTTCTTAGGCTTTTGCTGGAAGCATGAGCAACTTTGAATTTTAATGAAAGATAGAAATTTAATGGCAGTATATTATTGTGGTAGAAATATTTCTTGTTGTATTTAAATACATTGAATATTGCTTATGAGTAATTTTATGGTGTTGCTTATTTTTTAATAACCAGAATGAATAGAAATCTGTCTTCCATTTTTACAAAAATGAAAAAGCAAATGGAGTAATTTTATGTAGCATTTATACAGTTAGTTATTGAAGTAGTGCAGTATAGCATCAGTTGATATAAACTTAATTTGTAACGTGTAGCTGTGCATAGGCAATTAATGTGCACATGCTTTATCATATACTGACTCTCCACGTACTGAAATTTGTCAGTTTTCCCTCAAAAAGCTGTTTTAGTAATGGAACCAGTTCAATTCTAATGCATGTGAATTTTGATACATAGAGCAGCAAGCCTGGGCTTGTAAAAACAGTGATGTGCTGCTCACTGAACTGTTTGGATGAATGTTACTGTTAGTGGGAGCTTAGGTGACCCGATTGCTCTCTGGCTTTGCTGATGGACTCCTGCTGATTTAAGATCAGAAGGAGTTTGGTTTAGAGCTAGACATGCACTATAAATTGATAACATGTCCTTTGGGGGAAATTGTGTGTTTAAACTTACCCTTGTGCCTCAGGTCCAAGTCATAAGGGCTTTTGGCATCTTGAAGAGAGCAGCTGCTGAAGTAAATCAAGATTATGGTCTCGACCCAAAGATTGCTAAAGCCATTGTACAGGCAGCAAATGAGGTAGGAATGAGCTGTTCAAAATACTGCAACTGTCACTGTATTTTTGTTAAGCTTTTCATAGGAGGTTGGGGGATTGTATTTCTCAGATTGTTCCTGTTAGTAAATCTTGTTCTGCAGAGATTATTTCCTTAATAGAATATTTGACTGTTTTCTTTCTTGCATGTAAAGAAATGATAGAATGTTCAAATTCACATTAATAAATGCCACCCAATTGCAGAAAGTTGTGAGTGACCATTATTTCAGGTGTAATAATACCAGGTGTTTTGCTTTGAATAAATCAACAGATTTGTTTATCTAGAAGCATTTTTTACAGAGTTTTCTTGTCCTGATTACCTTAAAAATATTTCAGTGGTGGCAGAAGCTGTATCCTCTTCCTATCAGTGGTAGCACCTTAAGTCTTAAGACCCAATAGCTTTGCAGAACTCCAGAATATGTCCAGGCTTTTCTTGGTTTCTAGGGTTCCCCTAGTTAAAGGTCGACTAGAACTTTTGGTGGATTAAAGCTCCTTAGTTTAGATTCATAAATTCTGTAAGTTGTTTGTGGCATTCTTTATTGTGTTTTAAAAACACCCCTGCTACGATACTCTTTCCCTAACCTCCAAAATAATTTTCTAATACAACTTAAATAAGAAGAGGAATCAAGTTACTCTTGGAGGTGGGAATGTTGCCCCTATATAAGATGGGAAATACAGAAGATCCTTTCTTGAAAAGCATGATTCCAGGAGGACTGATGTATTCTGATAATCTGATTGTCTAGCCTCAGAGTTGTGACAATAGATCCTTTTTTTTCTGAGGCTAATATGCATGGGGGTGATACTTCTGAGCACAGATTTTGATACTATCACAAACACATGTTTAGAAAACTCTGAATGTGTCAAGGATTCAACAGGCTCCAAAAAATGTTGCTCAGGAGAGTGCCTTACAGGAAGGAGATGTTTGATGCTGGCAGCCATCTGCTGGCTTAGTTGATGCAACAGGTCTCTACAGGTGTAGGAGCTCTGGAACTTATCTGTATGAGATTTCTTTATTGAGAGAAGTCAGAGTCTGGTTACACAGAGAGAAGATGTAACCTAAAGTACCTTTTAAAAATATTTTTTGTCTATGTTTGTAGAACATAAAATTTCTGTGTATCTCTGTATCTCACAATCCAGTGTCTTCAAAAAGCATAGCAAATGTTTTTTTTTCTCTTTTAATATCTGGTATTACATAAAAACATCCTAATTATTCTGGTATAAATTCACTAATTGCTATATGTAGATTTAAAAATATAATGGAGAGCATGATTTTAATTATGGCAATAAAATTTTCAGGTTTATGCCTTTTTTTCCTAATGGAACAATTGTTCTCTTTTTTCCATTATAGGTAGCTGAAGGAAAACTAAATGATCACTTCCCTTTGGTGGTGTGGCAGACTGGGTCTGGAACTCAAACCAATATGAATGTCAATGAAGTAATCAGCAACAGAGCTATTGAGATAATGGGAGGCACACTGGGAAGCAAAAAGCCAGTGCATCCAAATGATCATGTTAACAAAAGCCAGGTTGTTACACTTGTTTTATACTGCTTTTAATTTCAAAAGTCTTGTGTCTTTGAATTGTGAATTTAGAGTTTTCTTGTATCCACTGTTCAGGTTAAAAAAAAAAGTTTTGTGGACAACTTCAGGAACAATTTTCTGGTTTTTTTCAATTTAAATGAACTTTAAGATGTTTTCCAGTGACAGTTTGAGCTTTTCAGATTAAAAACTTGGAATTCATTCATGATAGATAAATTCACACATAATGTATTAGACAGTGGTGGCCTTGTGACAACCACTGCTGCAGTCTTAAAGATGTTAAATATAGGTGCAATTTTTAAAAGTTAGATCATGGTAGACATTTTTATTATACTTCTCTCTTAAACTTCACCTGCCTTGAAGGAAAGATTAAGCCACTGATTTGGTTGTTTCCCTTCCTGATCGTTTGTGCTTACTCAGTATCCTGTGAACTATGAATTTACCATTATCAAAGCAATATGTGTGTTTCAGAGTCACAATTCCTTTGAAATCATCTGTCCATTTGTTCTCATCTCTCATAACTACTATAATAATTGGGCTTTTTTTTGTCTCAAGGTTGTTGTGAACAATCTATTAAATGTAACTTTCTGTGGGTGTAGTCGTAAAATGAGGAACTGACCTTGTGGAACACCCTTAAGTTGTTTACTTTCAGTTTAGTTTCTAATAGTTTGAGATAAAGAGAATAAAGCCACACATGTACATCTTACAGCAGCAATGATGAGAAAAAGTTTATAATTAATTTCTTTAATTTTCTCCACAGAGTTCAAATGACACTTTCCCAACAGCAATGCATATTGCTGCTGCCCAGGAGGTTAATGAGGTCTTGTTACCTGGACTAAAGAAGCTACAGAATGCACTCGAAGGGAAATCCAAGGAGTTTTCCCAAATCATAAAAATAGGGCGCACTCATACACAGGATGCTGTTCCACTTACACTTGGGCAGGTAAAACAAAATAAAAAATTATGCATTTCTTTGGAAATTCAAACTTAAGTCAAATTTAAGAAAGCCTAAATTAAATTGATAGTTTAGGATAAAATATAGGAAGATGCCTGAATCTCAGCCTGAGTATTTTTCAGTCTGTACTGGAGTTCGCTGGATATGCTGTACTCTTATACATCCATCCTAATTTTTATTAATTTTTTCCACGTGTTTTATTTTCAACAGTAGTAAAATATAAATTATTTTAAAATTATATTTCATTACCAGATAGCACAACACAGTTTTTCTGTTACACTGACATTACAGGGTAGTTGTTGTCTGTAATCTGTAAATTTATGTAAGTTATGTTTTGCCAACACACAAAATTATTAAGTATTGTGAATGAAAAATTTCAATGCATAATTTTGTGTATAAATATATATATTTATGTAAAAGATGGCAAATGTTATCATATAGTCAAGAATGGCTTATGTTACAGTAATTTAATAATGAATTAAACTGAATTGATAGCAAAGCAGGTAGAATTTATGGATTTTTTCCAAAGAATGCATGAGTGGGGATTTTGCTAACTAAAATAAGATGAACAAAGCCCAAGATCCATTTCTCTATTTGTACTTTGAGAATATTAGTGTAATCTTGGAGCTGATTTACTGTGGAATGAGATCTTGCTAAGTATACAACTAATACAAAAGGTGAGAGAAGGATGGATATATATTATATTATATATATTATATATATTATATATATTATATATATTATATATATTATATATATTTTATATATTTTATATATTTTATATATTATATAAAGATTAGTTTATTGTATAATTTTTGTAGCATGGGAGCAGTCCTTTCCCTCTTAATGTATACTTTCCCTCTTAATGAAAACATACTTAGATTTAGCATTTGGGTGAAGTTCAGTGCTTTCAGGTTTTTAGAAGAATTAGTCAAATCATGTTAAAAATCTTAAGTAAGCTGGATTCTTATTCTTGGTTGTTGTTTTTTTCCCTTAAATCTGTCCTCCTTTCTTTCAAAGGAATTTAGTGGCTATGTGCAACAAATTAAATATGGTGTGGCTAGGATTGAATCCACCATGCCAAGGGTGTATCAGCTGGCAGCTGGCGGGACTGCAGTTGGAACGGGATTGAACACAAGAATTGGCTTTGCTGAGAAAGTTGCTGCTAAAGTGGCTGAACTGACGGGTAAGGAATGATGTTTGGGAGTGAGTTATCTGTAAAGCAGTGTATGTAACATGCAGTCACATTCAAACTAAATCTGTCCAGTTTCCATACTTCTTGTAATTTAGCTGTATTTATGTTTTAACGTGAAACTTTAGTTAATGCTGTGTGTTATATGCCTTCTACTTTGGATTTTTTGTGCAATGTATTTTTATGATTATACTCAGTGCATTGAAAGTGACTGAAATGATGGTCCAAGCAATTTATCCAAGCAAGGCTCTTTGGATATGGATACAGTTTCAGATTTCTATTATTAGCCCGACTAGAATGCTTCTGTCTTGATCTTTGCTCCTCTGCCTCTTTTAATTTACATTGACTTGGCATAAAAGAAGGAAAAAAAGCTTCCAAAGCCACTTTGGTTTTTTCCTATGAAAGAGTAAAAGTTAACTGTCTGATTTTTTTTGATTCTGTCTTTATAGATTTTAAAATTTAATTTACAGTGCAGTTGAGTTTTTTGATCTGTAAACCAGATCTTTTGTGTCACAGTGTCAGTTTTCGAAATGCCCCCAAACAAATGCGTACGTCGCTCACTTACATTTGCTGTAAAATACGAAATTGCTTAGTGACAGTATTTTCGTTTTAATGGATCTATTATTCACAGTCTTTCAGAGAGTCAAGACTGTCTTGTACCCTGAAAGAGAAGTAACTTGCTGTAAACAACAGCTGCCAGGAGCAGTACAGGGCATGTTTTGGTGGTGCTAGGAAGCTCTCCTCTGTCAATGGATGTTTTGTGTCCTGTATGGGCAGGTTGTATGAGTAGGGCAGACTCCTGAAGTTCCTCATACTCTTACAAAGGGTGGTTATTGGCAAGAACAAAAGGAGAAGTTTGGGTGGATCTCTGTAACTGAGAAGGCAGCTGTGCAGTTCACAAGCCCATGCAAATTGTGTGGGATTTGGTGTTTGTAGGAAGTGCAGAACACTGGAAGTTCTGGGAATTATGCTGCTCTCCTTTGAACTGGTGCTGAAAGCTCAGATCAGTCATTCTGGGAGGCAGAAGTCCAGCCCAGTCAGTCCTTAGTGATGTCTGTAATTTTTTACAGTCCCATTCTGCTGGGACTGTCCTTCCAGGACAAAGTCCTGAAGGAATGTTTTTCATCATGGAACCTGGGCTTACATCTCAGGCATTTAATTAACATAAACAGAGCTGTGTCTTTCATTGCTCCTGTGCTCTTGCTGTTGGGAGGCATCCTTCTAAGTCTGATCCAGCTTTCCCATGTTCTGGCTGGTTTATTATTCACTTCCCTTTTGATTACTTCTTACTCACCCTTATGTCCTGGGGTGACGTCGCAGTGCTCTGTATCCCCAAATCGTGTGTTGCTCATGCCTGGAGAGTTTGTTTTGTCTAGCGAGGCAGCTGCAAAATCTTCTATTTTTATAACTGAAAGCACTACAGCAGTTAACAATCTAAAGTATCTAACTTGATTTAATGTAAGAAATGCCTAAGTTGGGCTAACTTTTGAAATATTATTGACATTTACAAAACACTGTGGTGCAGAAGCAGTGCTTAGAATGTAACACACTGTGAAGGCTTGAAATTTGTATGTTTGTTGTAGGTGGGTGCTCAAATTTTACACTCTTTCTATATTTTAGTAACCTTCATTGTGTCTTTTTGTATTTAATTTACTTAAAGAAATATGTTTGTGAAGAAAGTTCTAGAGGGAAGAGATGATCTTACAGGTTGTTAATTTTTAATTTTTTATTAAGCTAGCTGTGTGTTTGATTGTCTGGTTTATGTCTGCAAGGAAGTGCTTCACTGGTTTAATGTTTACACCCTCTCCCTGTAGGTTTGCCTTTTGTCACTGCTCCAAATAAGTTTGAAGCTCTTGCAGCTCATGATGCTTTAGTGGAGCTTAGTGGAGCCATGAACACAGTGGCATGCAGTCTGATGAAAATAGCTAATGACATTCGCTTCCTGGGCTCTGGACCACGCTCTGGGCTGGGAGAGCTCATCCTGCCTGAAAATGAACCTGGGAGCAGCATCATGCCAGGTACAGAGAACCCATATGGAGAGAAATGACCTGTTTATTTTTAATTTTTTTCACCACTGTTTCTTAACAAATGTTTACCAAACACCATCACAAATGTCAGTAAGTCCATGATTCTCTCAGGTTTTATCTACTGCCCTATTTTACCAAAACCTGTGTTCATAAAAATATTTGCACAGCTGTGTGTTGGCTGTGTATGTATGTATGGGGGAGAGTAGTATCTGTAAGAATATGGCTTTATTAACACAAGCATACTTCTCAAAGTTTTCTTTTAGAATTGCAAGATCTCTACAATTTTTAGGTAAAGGCTTTTCTGAAATAACCTTTAATGTCTGAGTTGTAGCAATACTGTCATGTAACTTGACTTTGGTCTCTACTTCCTAGTGTGATTAGTGGTATGCACTCAAATTTTCCCTTCTGCAAGGATCTTATTGTATGGGAGGATAAGAAAGAAAGGAATAATACTTATGATCATTCCCATCCTCTCCTAAAAAAGTATGTACATATGAATATTGTACATCCAGAACTATTCTGAGATTGTTCCTCCTGTATGATAAACTATAAAAGAAACAGGTCATGAACATACCTGGCTTTAAAAGAGCAAACAGTGAATGTTCTTTCTAGGATTATGTCTAAAAATTAAATGATAAAACCATAAAACAAACTTGCTTGGAGGCCACTCTTAACTGTGTGTGTTTCTTGGAGGGTTGGTTTTTTTGGGAGTTTTTCTGTTTTGCTTTTTTTTCTGACAGTGTACTAACTTTATCACAAAGTATTTCTAACAAATCAGTGATACTTTCCTTGAGCTGAGTGAAATTTGTTAGTAGTCTCCCAGAAATGCCAACTTGCACATATAAAGAAAGGCAAGTTTTAATCTATTGACTGTTACGAACTGTGGTACTGAACAGCTGTTTAGCTCATGCACATGTTGAGCCATTCAGAGCTCAAACTCTGAGTCTTCAGACACTGCTGAAGCAGCCACAGCTGTTTTACAAATCGTCACTGAAAATACTGAAATAGTACAATCAATTTAATATCATTTGTGGAAATACTTTATTTTCTGTGGTGTGCAGATACAGATGAGTAAGACAAGTTACTTCCTACAAAACGTTTTCTATTGAATGTGATTTGGTAAAAGGCTGCTGGTGGTTGGATGGTTGGTTGGTTTGTTTTTCCCCTTCTCCTTTGATAACCTTTTTCTCTCCATTCACAACCAGGAAAAGTGAACCCTACCCAGTGTGAAGCTGTGACTATGGTGGCAGCCCAAGTAATGGGAAATCATGTTGCTGTAACTGTAGGAGGAAGCAATGGACACTTTGAACTGAATGTCTTTAAACCCATGATGGTAAGTTCACAATGGTCTACATATCTAGGACTTTCTAAGGAATTGTTTGTACACTCAGATAACTTATGGACAGAAAAAAACCCTTAGTGAACACTTGAACACTGCCAAGGCTGGGGCATCCATAGCATCCCTCAGGTACTGTTCCAGTATCTCGTCACCCTCACAGTAACAGATTTTTTCCTGATACTAAGTTCCCCCTCTTTCTGTTTGTACCCATTGCTCTTAACACTACAGGTGCTGACAGAGAGTCCCTCTCTGCCTTCCCTGTAGGCCCATTTCAGATACTGGAGGGAAAATAGCCTGTTAAATAGGTTGAAATTGCAGGGAGGGCACCAGTTATGAACAAAGGTGCTAGAATGTGCAACTAGTAATACCTGAATTAAATAATTGGTATTTCTTTCTTTGTCTTGTTAGATTAAAAATGTTTTAAACTCTGCAAGACTTCTAGGAGATGTGTGTGTTTCTTTCACCGACAACTGTGTGGTTGGAATCCAAGCCAATACGGATAGAATCAACAAACTGATGAATGAATCTCTGATGTTGGTAACAGCACTGAACCCACATATAGGTAGGTTTAAGGCCCAAAACTTCTCAGAATGTGCCAAAATACTTTGTGGTAACATTATTTTGTACATTTCATTTGTTATGTCACAATGCTTGTGAGGCCAAGTCAGGTCAAACACCAATGGCTGCTGTAAAAGCTGTGTTCTCCTTCCAGTGGCCATGCCAGGATGTTAGAAAAATAACTGATTAGAGTCAAAAGGAGATTGGGAGAATTTACGTACCTATTTTCCTAAATTTTCATTACTAGAGGTTGAGTGAAAGATTACAATATGAGATTTTTTTTTAGAGAAGGTCCCATAAATTTTTGATCTAAATTAATTAAGACTAGAATAACAAAATTTATTTCAAGTAAGGACTAAGCATTTGGTGTGCATTTCCTGCAAATTGACTTAAGCAGTGATAGTAATACCTAGCAAATAATTTTCCCAAGACTGTGTCCCACTTCTCTGTCACCTCTAATGAATCATCTGAAATTGCAAATGGATAACTTGTTGGTTTTGTTTTGTAACAGGATATGATAAAGCAGCCAAGATTGCCAAGACAGCGCACAAAGAGGGGACAACGTTAAAAGAAGCTGCTATAAAGCTGGGGTTCCTTACATCAGACCAGTTTGATCAGTGGGTGAAGCCTAGAGATATGTTAGGTCCTCAGTAACTTCTGTAAAAAAAAAAAAGTGTTCTTAATATAAAAAAATAAATATGATATCATATAATCTCTAAGTGAGAAAAGGCCTCTGAGATCACTGAGCCCAACCTATGACTAAACGTCACCGTGGCACTGAGTGCTACATCCTGTCTTTCCTTAAGCACCTCCATGGACAGTGACTCTCCCACCTCCCTGGGCAGCCCACATCTAAGCACCTTTTCTGTGAAGAAACTACTTTAATGTCCAGCCTAAACCTCCCCTGATGTGCCTTTAAGACTGTGTCCTCTTGCCCTGTCACTTCTTTCCTGGGATAAGAGGCCAGTCCCCCCTGGCTGGACCCTTCTTTCAGGCGGCTGTAGAGAACAATAAAGGTCTCTCCTGAAATTGCTTTTTTCTAGACTGAGCACCCCAGCTCCCTCAGCAGCTCACGGGACTTGTGCTCCAGACCCTTCACCAGCTTCATTGCATTTCTGTGGGCTTGCTCCAGCACCTCCATCCTTCCTGAACTGTGTCCTAGAGCGGGACACAGAACTCGAGGTCTGGCCTCAACAGTGCCAAGCACAGGGACAGTCACTGCCCTTAGCCTGCTGCCCGCACTACTCCACACTACTCGGTTTTGGTACACTTTACATGTTTTCCTGGCATTGTTGGCACATCAGCTCAGCTGACACTGTGGGGGCGATCCCACACTGTGAGCAGGCGGTGCAGGCCCAATTGGCTACGCGGTGTGCTGAGGGAGAAAAGCGTCCCCGTGTGCGCGGCTGCTGAGCTCCGAAGGGCCCGAGGACCGGCACCGGGGCCGGCACAGCGCTTCCTGCTTGCCGGGCCCTCCCTCCGCGGGGCGGGGCCGGCCGTGCGGTTCCGGGTCGGCCGGGAGCGTCTGCCGCCGCTGCCGGGGCCGGGAGCGACTCGGGGCACCGCCGCCATGAACCGCTTCTTCGGCAAGGCCAAGCCGAAGGCGCCGCCGCCCAGCCTCACCGACTGCATCGGGACGGTGAGTGCCCGGGCCCGCTGGGAGCTGCGCGGCCCGGCCCGGCCCGGCCAACGCCTCGGGAGCGCCGCGGCGGCCTTAGGGATCGCACCACAATATGTGTGTGTGTGTGGGGAACTGCGGTGTGTGGGCACAGTGTGTGTGAGTGCGTGAGGGGGGTCACTGCGGTGTGTGGGCCCAGTGTGTGTGTGGGGACACTGCGGTGAGTGGGCACAGTGTGTGTGTGTGTGTGTGTGTGAGTGTGTGTGTGGGGACACTGCGGTGAGTGGGCCCAGTATGTGTGTGGGGACACTGCGGTGAGTGGGCCCAGTGTGTGTGTGTGTGTGTGTGTGTGTGTGTGTGTGGGGACACTGTGGTGAGTGGGCACAGTGTGTGCGTGAGTGTGTGTGTGGGGACACTGGTGAGTGGGCGCAGTGTGTGTGTGTGTGGGGACACTGCGGTGAGTGGGCCCAGTGTGTGTGTGGGGACACTGGTGAGTGGGCACAGTGTGTGTGAGTGTGTGAGTGTAGGGACACTGCGATGTGTGGGCACAGTGTGAGTGTGTGTGTGTGGGGACACTGCGGTGAGTGGGCACAGTGTGTGTGTGTACGTGTCCGTGTATGTGCATCACAGAACCGCGGAATGGCCTGGGTTGGAGGGGATCTTAAAGATGGCCCAGCTCCAGCCGCCCTGCCATGGGCAGGGACAGCTGGCACTAGAGCAGGTTACTCAGAGCCGCACCCGGCCCGTCCCTGAGCGCTGTGAGTGCGGGGACACGCGCGGTGTGTTTTGGTGAGTGTTTGTGTGCCTGCACACGCACACAGGGATGTCCTGTGCCTAGGAGCGCATCCCATAAAGGGGGCACGCAGGCATGGCTGTCCTTACATCCTCACGGATGTCCTCAGCATTTCCAGCTGAGGACTTCTTTGATTGCACTAGCTAACTCCTGCCGTGGCAGCTTGTGGCAAGGCAGGAGCAAGATCAGTCTCCCTGTCCAATACAGAAGAATGTTTCTGACTCTTAGGGGTTGTTAGGGTTGCTGTAGGTCGATGCCAAAGGTGTATGCAACTGGACAGATGAGCAAGCTCACACCAAGTAAGAAACGCTCAGGAAACACGTGGCAAAACACTTTACAGCTGTTGTTGTGTTGGCCTGCCTGCAAAGAGGCTTAAGAAAAAGTATTAAGATTTACCTTGTAATTTTATAGTCTTTTTTTGACCTTAAAATTTATCAAGAAAACTGTAGCATGGTTTTGCAGCTCCTTTTGTTGTAATCTAATTTTAAAGCGTGAAGAAAGAAAATGAAGTTTCTTGAGTATTTCTGTCAGTAAACAAAGGTCAGTAGTGGTTATGGTATAAATGTTGGTTAACTAAGCTTTGTCATTGGAACCTAACAACAGTTTCTATGGAAAAATCACAGTTTTCTTCTCAGAAGATTCAGAAGATTTATTTTGCTACCCAGTGAAGAGACTCTCTAAATGAAATATCTAATATTTGTCAGTGCTACCTACACATCAGTCTCTTGTGTATGCCACTGGCTGATATGGGGAGAGAAAAGTGCTCATAATGTTTGTTCCAGTATTTTATCTTACTGACAAAAATCTGTATTGCTTTTTAGCAGTATTAAGCCCAAACATAATTTTAAATATATTTTGTTAGAACAGTGAAAATCAGGATTGAAAGTCAGGATTAATTTTCCCATTGTTGCCATTAAATATTTTGATGGATGACTTGAACTCCAAAATCCATCTGAGATTCTAAGTGTTTAAATTTGCTATTTTGGCAATATAAGTGGAAGAGCAGAAAGCTTTGTTTCCCTCACAACAACTAACTCCTTATTAGTCTGTTAGATTTTTCATGCTGCTTTTGCCAGTTAATGTCACATTTTCTAATGCTGAGTAAATCAAAAGAAAATTTAGATAGGTCAGTAGTCTGTCTTCTGCTAAGAGCTTGTTCAATCCTAGAGGAGTTCTAGGGTACATAAAAGTGTAATTTAAACAGATGTTTTGATTGGCAACACCAGGAATTTTCTTTTTCTTAAAATATCCTGCTGAACACAGTTTTGGTCCTCTTATAGCTGTTTGTAATTGCAGTGTCTGAAAGTTTGACTATGCAAGACAGCAGATTAACTGAAGAGTTTCAGGTTTATTTTATACATGAGATGACTTTGGCAATCAGTGATGAGTTACAGGGTGGTTACTAGTTAAGCATGGGAAGAAATGCTTTCCTCTACTAGTTTGAAGTTTATTAATTAACTTTTTGTGCCAAGTTATATGCAGTAATCTGTCTGATTTGTGAAAGACTTTTCACAGTAGTGGTGTCTCTAGGATAAATCCTGGTAAAACTAAAGACATGATTAGATTGTTTAACTTAAATTACACAAAAGTGGATTATTGAACAGAGTTGTATGAGACTAAAATGTTAAATCCAGTAGTTTGGAGGCTCAACTACTATTGCTTCTGGGGTGTTTTCTGTCTTAGATACATTTTGCTCTACCTTCTGAACATTTGTAAGGTCTCTCACCATGTTAGTTCAGTGGTAATTAGCCATTGAATGGCACTTTGGAAATGTATTTGGTGAGCAGTGATTAATGCAACATTTGTTAAAAACATAGACAACTCTTAGGCAGTAATCATGCCTATGTTTTGGATGTTCTTTCCTGTGTAGACAAGTTCAGTGGTCTAAAATTCATTGCATTTAAAGGCAGGGTTTTTTATGCCTGCTGGCAGAGCACAGTCAGATGACTCAAAGCTGTCACGAGGTCAGTAGGAGGAAAGATGCACCAGGAAGCGAAGCATTAATAATCTTTTTACTTTTTCTTCTTTGAAAAAACACTCTAAACTTACAGTTTTCAGAGTGGTAAATAGGAAACATAGAGGCAAAAGGCTAATAGTTGTGACAACAGTGTTAAAACTCAGATTCCCTTTCTTCTGTGTAAATTGGGGCTCTTCTGTAGCAATGAAATGCTCCTCAGTGTGCCTTATTTGTGAGTAATAGACAGAAGCTCCACAAGATCTCATACACAGTCTAGTGTTTTGGATAAATTAGATCCATTCTCCCCTCTTCTGTCCAGTCTCATTTTTAAAAGCTGAGGTCCCGTGTCACGTGTGTGAAAAATTTTTGCCTAGTTAGTGGATGTGGGAGGTTCTGTCTCTCTTTCCTGCTAGTACTGCTTGAAAGAGTCATTATATAAATAAACCAAGTAATTTTTTCCCCTGCAGAGGCTGACCTCAAAGATGCAGTTAGCTGATAAAGATCTTGAGGAGGTGCCATGCTTTAAACGTACAGGAGTTTCAAAATCCTAAATTTTTCTCTTTCTTGCTATTAGTAAAATATTTGGATACTAGAAAGCTTAATTCAAATTTTTCAATGCTGGCTATGCCCAGGCACTTTAATGTCTTGTGTGGAATGTTTGTATCAGATGTTCTGCTCAGGATACCTCTGGCAAATGCATGTTGCTGTCATAGAGCAGGGTTTTAAAAGGGTCATTGAAACACTGAAATCAAAACCCACAGAATTGTACATGCTTAGCCACACCATTAGCAAGACAGAATTACAAATTTGCACTGATCTGTCTTAGGCTATAATTGGAATGTCATTATAATCTAATCCCTAGAGAGGCTCCTTGGAATTAGAAGTTAATAAGCTTTATTTTGTTGTTTCCAGAGAAATGCTAGGGTAGTCAGCTCATTTTAAAAATGCCTTTATGAATTTGTGTATGCTGTTAGAGCTACCTGTACCCATCCTGTGTAATTTTTAAACCCCTTTTGGTGAAGGGTTAAAATCTATCCCAAATGTGGAATGCCAGCAGGGCACACCTAGAGGTTTTCCATTCCACTTTAGTCCCTGGCACTGTGTGTTCGCAGAAGTTCTGGAATAGAGAACTGCCTTGAGTGGGTTTGCAAGGGAGCAGCTCAAAATGATGAGAACATGTTACAATGGCAGAGCTTCCTGCAGCCTCAGTGTGTTTTTTCTTGTGCTCCTTGTAGAAGTTGTTTCACTTGATTCTGGTTCTGGATTCTCTCAATATCTAAATAGTTTATAAAACCACTAAGTGAAGAAACAATTCAGTTAAAAGCACAGCAAAACAGAGGCTGTACTTTTTCTTATCCCATTCCTGAATAAAACCTTAATGAATGTTGTTTTCTTTGTTTTCCCCCTCATGTATTAAAGGTGGATAGCAGAGCTGAGTCAATTGACAAGAAAATTGCTAGGCTTGATGCAGAACTGGTGAAGTATAAGGATCAAATGAAGAAAATGAGAGAGGGACCTGCAAAGGTAAGATCTCCTGTGGAGTTCTTCTGTGGAAGTTAGGCACGAGAGGATGTGACTCACACTTCTTGTCATGTGATTTAGCCAGTTCATCAGGTTCTTAAAACTGCATCTTGCCCTACAGATGAGAGATAAGATCCTGAAGGATTACTTTTATTAGACATACATCTTTGAACAGTGTTTTCATTGGTTTTTATTTGTTCCAGAGTGTAATGTAATTCCCCCATGAGAAGGAACTTGTTTCCCTTCTTCCTCATTACCTGAATTAAACCTGGCAGAGAGGCTTTTTGTTTTGTTTGTCATCCAAAATAAAAATCTCCACACTATGCCTAAGTTCATCCCCATTTTTAAGAGGATGAACTTAAAATATAAAATGTATCTGATAATAAACATATATGATATAAACAGTATTGTTCAAGTACCTGTTGCAGTATGCTGACTGTTAAAATGTATTAATGAAAGATAGTTCTGATGGACTAAGTTTAATTTTATTCTCCTTACTGAAAACATAAATCAGAAACTAGAAACTGAAAGTATTTTCTGTGAGGTGCTTTGTCTATCTCCTGTTTTGTTAATCATGCCAATGCTGAATGTAACTATAGTTAAACTCCTGGCACTAGTAACTGAGAAATCTTTTGGAAAATTTAAATCCAATGCATTAGGTTTAAACAGCATAATCAAGTGTAAAGTCAGATGTTTTATCTAATGTAACGCTATCGTGTCTTTCAGAATACAGTAAAGCAGAAAGCATTGAGAGTGTTAAAGCAGAAGCGAATGTAAGTTGAAACCTTTCTCAATTTGTGTTTAATAAAGGGTTGTTTTCTTTATGGGGCAGTGGAACACTTTCATTTCTCTTTCTAGTACTCTCCTGAGCATTGTTTAAAGAAAAATGCTGAAGAAGCCTTTCAGAAGTATCTCCTTACATATTTTGCACCAGCATATTTATGTTTTGTATGTCAGTATATAAATTTGGATAGGTAAAAGACGACCTAAATCTGCTCATTATTACAAATATATTTGGCTCCTAAACTTTATGAGAGATTGCCTCATTTTATATTTTTAATTGATTACTGTAAATTGTGTATCCTTGCTGTGGTTTACTGGAAATTTCCCTGTTCTCTCTGGACACCTTTGAGAACTTGAGCAGATGCAGTGCAGGCTAATTATATCTAAGCAGAAACCCCCAAATGGACAGTATAGATGATCCTGTGGTCTGGTCTTGTCTAGTATACTGTCTTGAAAGTGTCCAGCAACAGATCCAAAGGAAGGAATATCACAACATGGCAATTGTTCAGGAATGTTTCATTGGAATATCTCATAGTCCATGAACTGCAAATCTTAGAAGCTGTCAGAGCCAAAGCTCCCATCATCTTGTAATTCACATCCCTCAGATGAACTATACCTTTATGGACTTACTCAGTTACTTGTTAAGTATTATTAAACTCTTACAGTCCAAAATATCATATGGCAAGGAATGTGGTACTTTGGGTAGATCTTGTGAGGACTGCTTGATTCTGGCTTTAGGGGTTTTTTTTTCCTGGTTTTTGATCATGCTGCCTGCTCATCTTCCTTGGTGGGATTACTGGGCCCCTCATAATAGATAGGCTATTGTCATATCCCTCAGTCATTTCTTTCTGATTTTGTAGAACAGTAATAGATGCAGTCAGTAGTTGTTCATAAGGTTTTGCATGTGGATCCTCCTTGTCTTTCAGACCTCTTGCTTTGCTTGTTGGGACTCATGGTTCATTTTTATGCTTTTGTTCTTTTGCTTAACTTGACATAGTTTACATTCTTGATTTGATACAAGTTTGGCTTTGAGAAAGATGATTTCCTAATTTTTAAAATCTCTCTTTTCTATGTGGTTAGTCTTAAAGGTTTCCTTTTGGCACCCTATCCTCCTCTTCCTCCCTGCCCTGAAAAACTCCAGTGTGCAGCCACTGTGGTTTGAATAATCTGCCAGCTCTTCCATTCTCTTTGCAGCATTAGTGAGCATGACATGCATGTCTACCTTGTGGTGATTAAACTTTTGCTGTATCCTTACCTACTTTGTCAGTGTAGGCAAATATGGTGTTGCTGTCAGTTAAAGCTTAGTTCAGGAATAGCTTTGTTGGCTTCAAGTACAGAAATGCATAATGGCCAGATTTTTAAGAAGCTGTTTATTCTGCAGTTGTGTATAATAAGTGGAAAAAAAAAAAACAACTAACAAATCTGTTCCTATCTTTAGACTACTGCTGCTGTTTTTTTTAACTCTTAAAAAATTAGGAGTATTTGTGGTAATAAATAGTGTAGTGTTTTAAAGCCATTATTTGCCTTTTTTTTAAACAGGTATGAACAACAGAGGGATAACCTGTCACAGCAGTCTTTTAATATGGAACAAGCTAATTACACTATTCAGGCACTGAAGGATACAAAGACAACGGTACCAGTTTGTTTATCACACTTGTTTAATTTGTTTACTCTGTGCTACATCAGATCCAAGCATGATGTTTGACTCTTCTAGGTGGATGCAATGAAACTGGGGGTGAAAGAAATGAAGAAAGCTTACAAGCAAGTCAAGATTGATCAAATTGAGGTAAGCTTTTATAGTTGAAATAATTAAAGAACAAAAATAATGTACTGAAATAATGGTGAGTAGACAATGAACTTGAAGTCGAGATGATTATTTTTGTTCACATGAATTTGTCTGCCTTTTGTATGGAACCACCATCATAATTCCTTCCTGATTTTTCTGCTACTGCACAATCAGTGGTTTGCCTTATTGTAGTGATCATTGTTTCCTTGCTGAACTAATCTTTAATCTCACCACTCCTTTCCTTGCACTTCAGCATAAATGTTAGTGGATACTTCCTGCTATGGCTTTTTTTGTTTCCTTTTAGTAGTAACGTGCAGATTCAAGGTAGTGCATGATGAAAAAGAACGAAACCTAAACCAAAAACAAATAACAAAAAAAACAACAACAACAAACCCCCAAACCACTAACCAAACATCAGCAAGGGCTGGCCCTGACTTCAGAAAATGCATAAAAAATCTCCCATAAGGTCTCTAAATATAATTTCAATATGCTGCATTTAAGCTTTTACCCAATGCCAGTGCTGAATTCCTTTAAGTTATCTTTCCTATTCTGTCTTTTATAAATGGCCTGCACTGTAAACCTTTAGGCAAGTATTGTTTCCTTAACCTGTACTCAAGTAGAGTGCCAGTAAAAGTGCTAATGTATTTTCTAAATTCTGCTGTGGCACAACTCAGGTTAGTGCTTATTTTCCAGATGGTAGATTTGTCTAAATTTCCTACTTTTTCTGCTTTTCAAGTACTCCTGTCCTGAATGTGTATGTTTTGACTTGTATTAATACTGCTTCAAAAAAAATTGTTTATGCATTAAAAGAGTTGAGTGTGTTTGTATGTTGGATTTACTAAACTTAATTTGAGTAAATAGGGACCAATTGAAAATGATTCTTGCTTCAGGACATACAAGATCAATTAGAAGATATGATGGAAGAAGCCAATGAAGTCCAGGAGGCACTGAGTCGTAGCTATGGAACACCAGAGATTGATGAAGATGATTTGGAAGCAGGTTAGGAAGGGGGAAGATGATTTTTTTATATTACTGAATGTAAAAATCATCATACTGTCGTGCAGTGATTGTTCATTTCCTTGGTCATATGCTTTAAATGTGTTTTAAAGAGCTTTGATAGCTTTTTTTAAACACTAAAGCTGCATTTCCTTTAAGAAGAGTAACAAGAGCATAGACAAACATGAGATACCAATGGAATGCTACAAGGCAGGGAAGAAGGTGCTCTCCAGTGTGTGTGTTTATTTCTGACTGATGGCTGATGCTAAGTGAGTCTGAATATAAGCATCCAGTAGGAATCCTGAGTTTCTGTAAGAGCAGCTTTTCTCTTGCAAAAGGAACTTCTTGCATAATGTTTCAACCAACATAATTCCATTTCAGAACTGGATGCATTAGGTGATGAGCTTTTAGCTGATGAAGACAACTCCTACTTAGATGAAGCCGCATCCGCTCCAGCAATCCCAGAGGTCACTCCTACAGACACAAAAAACAAAGTGAGTCCTTTTCTCCTTAACAGCTAAATCCATTTTTATTTGGTTTGGGATAATCACATTTGGGTTGGTTGCTTGATATTTGGGATCCTTAATATTTTGAACAAAAAAGCGTGCTTAATGTTATGTATGCTATTTATATAGTATATGTATGGATGATAAAGACAGAATTTGAGGATACAGTGTACTGAATGCACTTAACTATGTTTAAAATCATTAGAATGACATTTTGTCAATCCTATCAAACACTGTTAGACTGCCAGTAGAATTTAAGTATACCATTATGGCTCTAGTCTTAAAACCAGAAGAAAAGCTTCTGTATGTTTGCTTTTGGGGCTTTAATCGAGCCTCACAGTGAGGAAGAACACCAGTGCTTTTGTTTTGATTCCAGCTGTCACACAGTGGCAATTGCAGATACAGACACTACACATAGAAGTAGTAAGGAAGCTTCTATAAAATGTTCTGATTGCTGGAAAGTTGTTAACCCGATGTTTCTTTTTCTTTCCTACAGGATGGCGTATTGGTGGATGAATTTGGGTTGCCAAAGATCCCTGCAACATAAATGTTTTAGAAGCACAATGGATACAATGAACTATACTTTTCAAATTGTATTGAGAATCTTTTTTAATTTAAAATTCTGGAGAACTTGTCCTTCCAGTGTAACCTTAATATCACTACATCCTAGAATGCAATATGAGTGGCTGGTGGTGTTCTTTCTTTGGAGAAAGGTGTTCTACTACTGACTTCTGTTAAGGAAAAATTCATCCCAGTTCCCTTCAGTGGAAGCAGTCAGTCTGATAGGTTTTGATTTCCGTATCTTATGGACAAAGTAAAACGTGAAGATTAGTGGTGGCTGTCGATAGCTGAGGTTTGACTTTGTACTATGTTTCTCTTTCTTGAGACTAAGACTATACGTTGCTGCTTAACTCTGTAAAATAGCTCTCTTATTACTACGTCTGTTTGATAAAAGAACTGAAAGCAATTTTTAAACTACTGCAGTCCTGAGACTTTCATGCGATTGTACTTGTAACCTTCTTGAAAACCGCTCGGGTTATCATTGACTTTATGTATTCCATGGAGACATAAAATCAAGTAGATTAGCAGATCCCTTTGTGTGGCGTTTTTGGCGATTAATTCGGTGCGAAGATCGGGGCGGGGGGCAGGTTATCAGCGTCACGGGCACAGGGCTCGCCGAGGCAGAGCCAGGTTCGGAATGGGGAGGAAGAGGAGCCGTTCTCGGCGGGCGCTCCGCCGGGAGCCGCGGGCGGGACGGCCGGGAAAGCGGCGTGGCCGGGAAAGCGGCGTGGCCGGGAAAGCGGCGTGGCCGGGAAAGCGGCGTGGCCGGGAAAGCGGCGTGGCCGGGAAAGCGGCGTGGCCGGGAAAGCGGCGTGGCCGGGAAAGCGGCGTTCCCGGCTCTTCTGCGGAAGTGACGCGCTCCGGCCGCGCCGCCGACGGTTCTGTGGCGGGGCGAGATGGCGGCGCCCGGAGCCCCGGTCACCGTCACCGTCACTTACAGTAAGCGCCCGGGGCAGGGGCGGCGGGCGGGGGGCGCATCTGCGGCCGCGGGGCCTCTCCCGGCCCTTCCCCGCCCCGCTGCCCGCCATCCCCGAGCGGCACCGGGAGCCGCGGCGGCACCGGCGGGGGGGAGAGCGGGGCGGCCCCGGCCTGGGCTCCATCCCGGCTGCGGAGGGAGGCTTCGCTCCCTTCTGGCCACGGCTTGCCCGTGTCTGCAGGCGTAGGTGTGCTGAGGGGTGCTGGTGGGAGCAGTGACGCGGCGGCCTTTGCCGGGAGCAGAGCAGAGGTCGTCTGAGGGCGACGAGGGTCATGGGGGGCTGGAGCGTCTCTTAAAAGGAAGAGGTGAGGGCTGGGCCTGTTCAGCCTCGAGGAGACATGACAGAGGCATCATTGATGTGAGTGAATATCTGAGGAGGGGATGCCAAGAAGATGGAGTCAGGCTCTTCTCAATGCTGCCGAGCAATAGAACAAGAGGCAATGGGCAGAAACTGATGCACAGGAAGTTCCACCTGAATATAAGGAAAAACGTCCTTATTGTGGGAGTGAGTGTGCCTTGGTACAAGTTGCCCAGAGAGGTTGTGGAGTCTCCCTCACTGGAGATACTCAGGAACTGTTTGGACACAATCCTGTGCCAGTTGCTCTAGGATGACTGAAATTGGACCAGAGGACCCACTGTGGTTCCTTCAGGCTGGCCCATTCTGTGATTCTGTTGTTTGGGTAATCTTCATTTAGATGAAATATATTGCTGAAGTCAGCACTGCATGTTAAAAGCAAGTGCTACCCTGTAGGCTTTCTTCTGGTTTGTTGAAGAGACTGGGATGTTTGCAGCTAGTGAGCTGCATGGCTGCAACAGAGAGTGGTTTCTTTAGTAGGACAGGTGGGTGCTGACCTGATGGAATGGGTCACTCAAAGGCCAGCTGACACAGTTGGGCTTTTTTCCACCTCTGGAAGAAAAACCGGAGGAGGGAGAAGAAGATGGAGAGGAAGATAAGCTTGTATCAATAAATAAATATAAAACATTACTGTAGAGGGGTGAGAATAGCTTGGATTCTGCAGTTCTTAAAAATAAGATGGGAAACACAATGGTTAAATTTTGAAGTGGATCTAAGTGAGACAGGAGGAGGAATGAAGAGGATAGTAAGGTATTAAATCAGCAAGGTATTTGGCTGATGTTTGTCAGCAAAACTATTTCTTTAAAAATTACTGGATAATAATTTCTGCCTTTGTTTCTTTTTAACTGTGTTGGTAATGTTCTTTACATCTCTAAAGCTTATTGTTTATTTGTTTTTGCTTGCTCATTCGTGTTTTCAAATTGTGTTACAAATTGTTTTGTTAAGACGTTTCCTTTTATCGCCTGGTAGTTTTGTTTAAAAGTCTTTGGTGATGAATTTGTTTGAATCATCATGATTCGTATGCTCACTGGTTCCTTCAGAGAGCTCCATTTGATCTGAGGGCTTTTCATTTTGCAAAGATGTTAGTAATGTAATGATTTGACATATTTATAATCCCAATGTCTTGCTGTTTGCCAGCGGCTTGCTTGTCTGAGAGTGTTTCTGTCTTCCCAATTGTTTTCTTACCTGACAATGACTTTGTCATTAATAGATAGAAGCCTTTGTTCAGCCTGGGCTTCATCTGTCTGATTTACACCTTCAGCTGTCAGATGTGGCTTGACCACTTTGCACAAAACATTTTAGTAAAGTTTTGTGTGCATAAGTGAAAGTGTGGAAAGATGGAAATTGGGGCTGAGAAACAGAATGACAGTACACCTACATGTGTGGCTTGAGAATCTGGAGGTGGTGTGGGTGGACCCTGGCTGGACACCAGATGCCCACCAAAGCCACTCTGTCACTCCCCTCCTCTGCTGGGCAGGGGACAGAAAATACAGAAAAAGACTCATGGGTTGAGAGAAGGGCAGGGAGAGAACACTCACCAGGTCACTGGCAAAACTGACTTAATTTGGGGACATGTAGTTTATTAACATTCAAATCAGAGTAGAACAAGGAGAACTAAAAGAGAAAACATGACTTTTCCCCCAGGCTTAACTTTCCTCCTGAATTCTCTAATTCCTCTTGCCTGAGCAGTGCAGGGGAATGGGGGCTCCGGTCAGTTCATCACATTTTGTCTCTGCTGCTCCTTCCCCCTCAGGGGGAGGACTCCTCAAACTCTTCCCCTGCTGCAGCGTGGGTTCTTCTTGAGGATTATAGTCCTTCAGGAACAGACTGCTTCAGTGTCCACAAATCCTGCCAGCAAACCTGCTCCAGAGTGGGCTCCTTTCCGTATGGGTCTGCAAGTCTCTGTCAGCAGCCTGCTCCAACATGGGCTTCCCACAGGGTCATAGCCTCCTCCCAGGCATCCACCTGCTCTGGTGTGGGATCCTCCCTGGGATGTAGGGGCACAGCTGCTTCACCATGGTCTTCACTGTGGCCAGCAGGGGAATCTCAGCTCTGGTACCTGGAGCAACCCATGAGTTGTTTTTTATGGTGATTTCACTCTGCTGTGAATTTACAGTAGAATTTGTTTACAGTCTGTCCAAAGTGGTACTCATAATTTGTAATTAAACTGGTTCTGTTGTTAGACAAACTTAATCTGTTTTTTTCCTCAGTTAACGTTTGTTTTCTCTCAACTCCTCAAGGGCAGAGCCCTTATACAGAGCAGTTGTATATATGAAAATGACCTTTTGAAATACATTGAGGTTGTGTTTTGTGGCTTGTTACATTTTCCCCAAAACAAGCTGGTAAGAAGGGCTGTTTATGGGAAATGCTTGAGTGAGAGGGGCATAATGCGATTTTAAGCTTGAAATTGTCTTGGAATAATATATTTAGTTAGTGCTTTAAAATTTTTGAGGCTGCAGTGTCACTTGCCATACGACTATGGGAGGCTGGAGCATTTTAAAATCAATTTTTCTAGCACTCTCCTGTGTGAAAGATATGTGCACTTTAAATTAGTGGCATGAGAATAGTTTTCCTTCTGGTATGTGTTAAGTTCTCTCTTCCTGCAGAGTGAAAAAATGCCTGTTTTGATTTCCCTTGCAGCCAGAGGTGGTTGATTCCTGTGGGTACTTTCAGATTGACAGACTTTAAGTGTGTGGGAGCAGAGGGTTGTAAAAAGGGTCTGTTGCAAAGCAGAGATTAATAGGCATACTCCTTTTTTTTTTTCCCCCTAAGAACTACCTCCTTTTTGCATGCAAGTAATCTTAGGGAGTCTGAATAGGATGCTCCATAAGTGGAAGGTGACAGATAAGCTGGGACTTCTCCAAGTGATTATGTCTGCTTATCAGTAGAATATGGGGAGAAATAGATTTTGTACTCTGAGAATTCTCTCTGGTTGGTGGTGGAGGTGAAACAGGGAAGACAATGATTGCTTGTTTCTCATGTTTGAAGAGAAGTGAGAAAAGGAAGTGATAAATTGTCTCACATATCAAAGACTCATGTCATTAGAAGTCACTAGAAGTAGGAAATGGGAAACATTGGGAAGGTGTGGGCTTTCATGCTTTAACGTGTGGGATGCCTGGACACCATCTGTACTCTTAAAAAGAGATAGAGAATAATATTTAGCAGGAGCTAAATTATGCCAGTAAAAGACACCCAATCTAACTCTTCAGGTTATTCCAATGTAAACCAAAATTTTCAGTTGGGGTCCCTTCTTCAAGAGGAAAAAAAAATGCAATAGAATAATTTGATTGAAAATTATGATTCTGAATAAGAATCTGTGGTTTGAGAACTTTATGCATTGATGTTAATAAATATTAGAGATTAATTTTCTGTAATATTTTATCAGTTACAGTAAGTATTACTGTTACTGTGTTTTTCTAATAGGTAATGAAAAGCATAGTATTCAAGTTGCTTCTCAGCAAGAAAATGGTGAACCTACACTACAAGATATGGCTGTACTTATTGAACAAGTCACTGGAGTCCCAGTTCCTTTTCAGAAACTGATATACAAAGGTAACTTGTAAATCTGCCATGTTTCTTATAGATGATAAGCTTTCATCTTTGTAACTTTCAGGTGTCCATGTTTTGAATGTCTTCAAAAAGACATTCTTATGCCACTAACTGTACTTTAACTGTTTTTTTCCTCTCTCATTCTTCATTTAGGAAAGTCTCTGAAAGAATTGGAACAACCATTATCAGCACTTGGTGTTAAAAATGGTTGCAAAGTCATGTTGATTGGGAAAAGGGTAAGCATTGCTTTTGGACCTTTTTCTCCCCTTAAACTATCATCATTTTTGTCAGTAAGTCAGCTGCTGAACACAGGAACAAGCTGCAGCATTAACCTAATTTTGTATACCTATCCACAAAGTTGAGTTCAGTCTCATGTTACACTGCAAATAACTGCAGTTTGTATATTTCTGAAATTACATTATTGACTGGCTTCTGCTTTACATTATTGACAAGACTGCCTAATCTGTGGTTAGTGCTCATGAACTTTCTGTGCACTGATGACCTTATCTGCTCGTCTTATTTTTCTGGTTTAAAAAAGACTTCCCCAACTGTAGCTACTGAGTCTTGATCATCTGGGTTATTTCTGGTGAAATGATTTGGGGCTAGCTATGCAACTTGAGAATGAGGTAATAATCTTATGATGTAAATATTGCCTGTACTTAAAAAAAAAAAAAGTTGACAAAAAGACAAAAAAAAAAAAAGTATTTTCCCTTCAAATTAATCGCATTAAATGTGCTGATATATTTGTAATTAAGCTTTGAAAGAAGCTTATTTGGTAGGTACTAAAATATGGAAGGAATAGCCACAATGTGGTGTATATTCTAAACCCTCAGAAGCCTTTATGTCTCTATCAGCACTGCTGCTTTTTAGCTGCATTATATCTTTATTTGTTTCTTAGTTGTGAATGTTGTACTTTTGAATACACAGAATAGTCCAGAAGAAGAAGCTGAATTAAAGAAGTTAAAAGATTTGGAGAAGTCAGTGGAGCAAATAGCTAATAAGTTAGAGGAAGTTAATAAAGAGTTCACAAGTATCCAGAAGGTATGCCAGTTTTGTATCACTTTATGTCTTTGCAAAGCAGTTTTGTAGGTGTATCTATTTTAATAGAACCCAAACAAAACAGTTGAAGGTTTTGAGTAGTCAGTAATAAGGTATCCCTCCTAAATGTCCAAGAGTCAGTAATAATTCTTAGTGAATTCCAAATGCTATTTATGAATTTGCAAAATAGAGACATGGCACTGTTTGGAAAAAGGTAAATATTGTTTCATATGGGACAAGTTACGTTCTTTATATCTGGAAAAACTTAGTGTTTGCTCAAAGTCCAAAGAAGAAGGTCTATTACATGTTTATCATTTTAGTAAACCTAACTGATCTTACATTTACCATGTCAAGAATTGATAAAATACAGAAGAATACAGTTAAGATTGGAGTCCCTATCATGCTTGAAAATATGGAAATAGTAAAAGATGTTTTCTGCTGTTGTGGATTGACAGATTTTCTAAGGTGAGTATTGTGTAGGGTATGGAATAATTAGTTTTTTTCTTCTTCTTCAGGGATTTTTAGCAAAGGATCTCCAAGCAGAAGCACTAAAACAGCTGGACAAGAGGATAAAAGGAACTGCAGAGCAGTTCATGAAGACCCTTGAACAGATTGATGCCATTGTAAGTAACTAACCACAGAAGAGGGTCAAATCCCAACAGAAACTTACTTGATATTTTAATGTACTAAGAAATTCTTTTTTGCTATCCAAGTGCTTCACAGTAATTAGTGGATCATAACCTTACATTACATTTCCAGAGTATAATACAAATCTTTCTGTATCATGTAGTAGCTGAGAGCTAGATGAGAATAAGGGTCTTGTGCAGAGATAAATAGACAATTGCCCCAACCAGGGTATTTCCTTACTCTGTTTCTCTCTCTGCTGGTTGTTCTCTGTGAGCCTCATTATATAATTATGTAATGTATCAAGATCATAATAGCCTGCTCTAAAGGAAAAATGCTGCTTTTCTGTGGTAGTGTCGTGTTTGTGTCTCCTCCTTGGTACATTTAATTAATTTAATTAAAGTGACCTTTTATTGGATTTTGTTTCAGAAATATGCCATACAAATGCTTATAGTTGGTGAAACAATTGTAATTTGATTTGATGGGCTCTTTGAAAAAGTTCAGCAGTGAACTAAGAGTAGTAACTTGAACTGGCCATCATCAAATGCTTTGTAATATGGATGTGTTCCTAGGAATGGTGGGAAGCTTACTAACTAATTTCCTGCTTTTGTATTGTGAGCCTATGATGATAATAAAGTCTTTTCTGCTTGTTATAGCCAACGGTTCTAAATATTTTTTTTTAATTGCTGTATTCTAAGTATTTTGAAGTCTTCAAATTTCTCTTTCCTTTTTTTGCCTCATATAAAGGAGAATATTGTGCTGACTGTTATTGAATGCTGTTAGACATAAAGACCTCATATCACTGATTTCCTGTTTGAAGTGGCAGATTTATACATGCTGTCATGAAAATATCAATCAGGTGACAACTGTCTCAACTGAATGGGATTAGAGCTTATTTCTGACCCCTTCCATTTTTGATACCAAATCCTATTTAGATAAAAAACTTGTATTGTTGAGTGCAGTTCTGGAACCCAGCAGGAGCCTTATAAAACTGTTTCACTATTTCGGTTAATCCAAACTCAATTTCCCAAGTTTACTTTTAATTCTGTTACTTTTTGTGTGATTTAACAAGAAAGCATTTTCTTACCCAAAATACTCTAAATAGTACTGGACAAGGGATTTTAAGTCTAGTACAATGTTTTAGAAGACTTATAATCAGTGACCTAGTGTTTAGATTTGGGAAATAATGGAGTTCCCTATACTTCATTTCTTGAAGTCCTTTTTCTTGAGAAAGTGGAGCAGCCAGAGCTAAGACTGATTATAATTAATTTCTTTCAAAATCTGTAATAACTCTTAGTACTTTATTGTATCAGAGCCAGTGACATTGAAAAGTCTTTTTTTTTTTTTTTTTTTTTTTAAGTAAATGAGTGTTTGGATTGCCAATGATTGCAGTTGCATTGCATGTATTTGTTTCTTTTAATATACAAAGCTGACTGTGAGATTGTCATGAAAACTGGACTAATGTGCAGTCTTGCAGATGAAATACATGTAGGTGGGTGGAATCTTTGCATAAAATTTGGGAGTTCAGAGTGCTGGTATTACACCAGGTCAGATGAACAGGCCACCAGGTTACTGAGGCAGCACTGAGCTGTACTGTGGTTGTGCAGTGTATGGAGGCAGCAGTACAGACTGGTAGTGAGAGATGTGTATGAGCAATAAATGAGTTCCACTGAAGTAAAAATGGCAAATAGAAATGCAAAGCAGTAAAGTATTTTATCTTATCGTAGAACTGGTTCATACAAGTAATTAGCATTCTTTTTAGCAGCCAAGTCAAAAGCTAGTTCTGACACATCTGGTAAATGCTATTGAACATGTAGAGGTGCTGTTGATTAAGTCAACAGCATGTTAAAAAATTCAGAGGGGGAAAAATGTGACTGACTGAGAAGAATGGATGATGTATTGTAGAATTCAAACATACCAGCAAGCTCAAACTATAAATGTTCCAGATTTTTTCTTTGGCAGAATTGTCACAGCTCATTAAGGTGTCTCAGCTGCTGTGTGTTATTTGGATCACTCAAAACCATACAGCTTGATGTAAAATGAGATTTGGTTTGTTACAGAGACATAAGGCTGAGGAAACCTGCATATTGTTTTCTTTCTATTCTAGGCATATCACTCTCTTACTGGTAGCAGACAAGCTCATTAATTAGAGGAGTTGGGTTTGAAACTAACTGCTTTCACTAGACACCATGCATTCAATAATTGTGAATTTAAAAGATGAGATTTGGAAGATGGAGGAGTAAGTTTATAGTCATACAGTAGTGGGGAGTGAGAGAAAAAATACAGTGCTGTCACTGCCAGAGGTGTGAAAGAAAAGATGCTCTACCCAAAAGCATGAAAGGATGTTTTTGGGTAAAACATCGTTAACTTAAGCATTGTACATAAATGTGTTTAAACAGCTACTGCTTTCACTGCATCTTACAAAATTTTAATTTGTCTGACACAGTCAGACATTGCCATTAGCCACAGATCTTACAAGTTTTCTTTGGGAAGAATGCAGTTGAGTCTTGTTCAATACTTGAAGATTTGTGTGTGTGCATTCACAGATGTGCTATTTCATCAGTTAAAATATTTAGTCCAGGAATAGAAGTCAAAATGCACTATTTATTATAATTCTCAGTGAGAAGAAAACAGGAAATGCTTTACTTGGGCATCTGGCTCAGATTTTTAAATATCTGAAAGGCTTTTTCAAGAAAAAGACAAGTTTTTATGAGATCTGTAGGAAGATTTGAGTGCACAGTCATGTATTTGTGAACCAGCTCTGATTTAATGAATGTTTTCACCAGTATTGCAGTGTGAGCACTCACTTTGTCCTCAAGATGGTCCTGTTAAATGGCAGATTTTTTAATCTAGAAAGACAATATTGCAGAGAACAGATTGTTCTAAGAATTGAAAAAAGCTTTCTCTTCTGAAATATCAGTCACTGATTTTGTTAACATGAGTTCACAACAAATCTGTCAAATTGCATCTATCAGTACTGAGGACATTGATAGCGCTACTGACTCATAGTTATGCTCTGATGGTCCATCTTCCTTTCCTGAGATTTTCTAAAATTATAATTCCTCTGTAGAATTTACTTAAATTACCATGCTGTTCTGATGAAATTTAACTGTCTCCCTGTCTCTGCTATACTTGTCATTGGATAAATCCATACGAAATTAACATTTCAAAGATTAAAAGAAAGAATTATTCGGAAAAAACCCCATCACTGTTCCTGTAACAAACATTTCCCAGACATCTGGGAAATTTTTCCACTTACATTAAGATGAGATCTTATTACTACACTTTTTGAATTTGTCTGGATCAATAAAAATGTGATAAGCATTTCTTACTATAGTTCTTTAATCTCTTAGCATGAGTTGTAAACATGAAATTGAATCTATTTCTAAAACTCAAGGAGCACTGTCACGTGAAAGAGGAAGTTTTCTCCAACCCTTTCTGTTTGATTTGTGTGTCAGTGCCCCAGGTTAACTGAGACCCATGTGCCCCACCAGTCTGTCAGCATCCTGTGATGGGGACCCTTCCCTGATGCAGGGGTGGTTCAGATGACTTGCTTGGGGTCACATGCAAACAGAGAGGACCCTCTCTAAAGGTATGGATCTCCACATCTTTAATTGGTCTGTTGATGTACCAGGCAAGATTCAGGGACAAATTCAGGACACAACAGCATAAGAGGGACCCTCTCCTGGGTATCCACAAATAGTTACCTGCTGCCAGTGACTGTAAGTGCCCTTGAAGGACTCACTTTACCAGTTTATGGAATAGCCCTCCTTTATTAATACAATAGAAAACTCTGACAGGTTTGCTGGTAGTAGTATCTGGCTGCAGAAATTTCCATAAAGCAATAAACTAACCAGCTCTGATCCCCAATAATGGAGTCTTCCCTATTTTTATGCCATTTTTAACTTAGTCTTATACTATTTTTACATTTAGGTGGAGCTAGAGTGATTCTAGTCATGCATCATGTTCGGTGGGGGGTGGTTGTACTTTGGAGGTGGGTGATGTCATTATTACATCTGAGGTGACCTTTGGGGCTGGACTTATACATTAGTATTGCATCCAAGGTAAACTTTGGAATGGAGGTGGGCATCTGTGATCTTGCCACAGTTGCTGGTTCAACAGCAGGAAATCTTTTTCCTTCCTTGACTTACAGCTGTTACGTGGCTTATCAGCTACAAGGTACCACCATGTACCAGGATGTTGCAGGATTTGGACAGACCCTGGCCTTGGTGTCTCCAGTCCACTCTCTCTTTAGGGCCCCTTAGTGTGTATTGTGTGTGGGAAGTCCGGCATGTTGACCACATTCCATTTAGGGAGCAGCAACTGCATTTTCTCCCTGTAATTTTCCATATGGTTACATCTAAGCTGGTAACTTTCCATCCTCCATTTCATCCCCCCTTAGTCTGTATGCTGACTACAGTTTTTTGAAACTTTCCTACCATGTTTCAGTAATGGAAACTAGGTTGTAGCCTTCTACTCCAACCATCCTGCTGTTGGGGCTCAAGAGGGAAACACCAGTGAAATACCTCTGGGGAGATAAGGAGTGTTCCCATAGGGAGGTGACACTGCCCACTGCTCAGCTGAAGTGCCTCACACCAGCTCACACAGCATGGGCAGCAAACAGGAGGAGTAGAATCTATTTGTCTGAGCAATAAAAGAAAAGAGCACCTTTTTTTTAATTTGTTTTTTTGATTTTTACAAAAGTTTATGTATTTAAACCTCCCAGCTGTGCTCACATTTTGGCTGAAATGAAACAGATTAGGTTAGGGAAACCTCTATTCTTGGTCTGGAGTTAGGGGGAAAATAAAATAAACTAGTGAGAAACTCCCAAGGTTTTTATGTATCTTCACCAGTGAGAGCACAGTGTTTTTAAGAATGTTCACATAAACTTTATATAATGATAATCATCTATACAGGTGTTTTACATTCTAAAAAAATTCATAAACCTGAGCACCATTCCTCAGCAACAGCCCCATTTCACAAAGCTCAGAAAGGACAGAGCATGTAACATTTGCCAGGATGGTATACATGAAAGTAATGGGTGGTAGGAGTACAGAAAATTATGCATTTTGAATTAAATTAAAAGCTGACATCCTATAACACTTCACATCTGTTGCCTTCCATGAGCACTTTGCAGAGATGATCAGATGTACAGCTTAGACTGGCAGTGGGTGCATTGCTAATGATGCATTCTAATGATGGCAAGTGATTTAGTTAATGTATTTGTAACAAATTTGTTCATGTTACAATCTCTGAAAAAAACCCTGAAGATGAAGCTCAGCTGAACAGTTAACATACACCACAGCAGAAAAAGCACTGTGTGTACTCTGTTGCTGTGTATTTCCTAAAGACACATGGTAGATTTGCTAGCTTGGTTCTTTGCAGTCAGCGTGCTGCATCCCTGACTTTTTAATAACTTTTTCTTATATATTCTTTCCTGTGTAATCATCATTACTGATCGGGCATGGCATTTTCAGGATGCCTATTTAGAGCCTTCTTTGATAATTCCAGTTTTTGCTGTAAGTCTAATACATTCATTTCAGCATTAACCTGCATCAACTTGTTTGCTTATTTTACTGCAGAATCTGCCAGAGAATTTCAGTGACTGCAAACTGAAAAAGAAGGGGTTGGTCAAGAGGGTCCAGGTAAGTTTTCTTGGTGGTTTTTTTTTTTTTTCTATTTTTTTCCCTCTTAAATGCTGGGCACTTGTATACTGAGAGTTTGTGAAAATGAGCTGTTTAGATTTTTTCCGTGTTTGTTCTTACATTGGTATTTTGTATAACCTCTCTTTGAGAGATATTTAATAGCTTTATAAAACAGCACACAAAAAAATTTTCATAGTTCATGCTGTTTTCAGATAATGTTTGTCATTTACATTAATGGTTTGTTTTATGGCTGCCTGACGATGTGAAGAAATCCTGTTAACTTGTAAAGACAAGAGGATTGATCATTCTTTCTTTTTGGAAGCTTGGTGGGCTGGAGACTGAGGTCTGGGCACAAGCATGCAGTCAGCTGTAGCTCCTGCTGACCTACTCCTGACCTTGCCAGAGGTCTTCTTTGGAAAATGGAGCTTCTATTGCAATGCACCAACTTTCTTTGGGCAGTAGGTCTTTATGATCTGTACAGCAGAGTAGATGTGCTGGGAATGGAGGGTTTAATTGCTTTGCTATGGTATGATGCTTGTAAATTCCTAGTAATTGTTTTCTTAGAGACCTTGAACGGAAGGTTCGTTACTAAATACTGGAATTCAGCTCCCTCCACTCAAACTTAGATAAATGAATGGTAATGCTACTTGTATTACTGTTTTTATTTGTATTGTGCTAGCCTTAGTGCCAGGACTCCTGAAAATTGTTTGTGGAAGTAGCTTGCATTCATATATAGAGTTGAATGCTTTAGTCTTTTACTGTAACCTTATTAAATACTTCCCATTGATGTTTCACAAGTTTTTTAGAATGGCCATCCATTTGAGAGGAAGGCCCACCAAGAAGTACTTCATAGGAGAAATGGTTTTAGTTACAGCTTTAGGGACAAAGCACTTTGTACTCAGTTATTGAGATAAGTTCAGATAATGCAAATGGAAATGAAGGTGGTTGCTGGTGTGGCTTTGTTATGTGGGGATTCTGAACACACTCCTGATTCCATGTGGCTAACCAAGGCAGCAAAACTTGTAATAGGATGGTGGCTGTCAACTTTGTGGAAGCTATTGGATCTCCACTCTTGGGTAAAGTTAGAGCAGAAGTAAGTGGGGCTTTGTGTAAGAACTGCTGTTAAAGCATAAAAATAGATTCTTTTGAGCAGAGATCAGAATTATTTATGTGCTCTTATAGGCACAGCATTATGCAGCTATGGGTTATGAACCCTTTGAGGACTGCAGAAGAATCCTAAGGGGTTTCAGACTAGAGCTGTCAACAACAGTTTGTTTTTCTAGAGCAAGAACAGGAAAACAGTGGCAAGTAATCCTTATTATTCCTAAGTAACCGTGACAGCAAGGAGGAGCTATCAACTGCCTTCTACTGCTGGCAGTCACATGTCTTCCAGGGTGGGGAGATAAATATGAAGCAGTAGCAGCCAGCAGCTGCAGTTGTAACCACCTTCACTTTTTCATCACTCAAGTTCTTACGGACCTGAGTTGATGACACCTGAAGAAATTGGTTGGAAACAGATGATTCAAAGCAGTGTGATGATTGAGGAACATTCACATTGCACAACAGTTTGCTGCTCTAGAAGGAAAGTGCTTTCTTAGTGTTATTTTAATGTAAATAACATGAAATGTCTGGTTTGACTGTCAGAATCTGGTGCAGACATAGCAAAAACAAAGTCAAGATATGAACAGCTAATGGAAGAATCTTTCTCAGAAAGTGCAGTGTACTTGCACACCCTGGGGTTGGCCTAAAACAGTTTATTGGGTTATAGTGCTGCGTGCTGTGCTGTGTACAGGCCTAGCAAAGTAACCAGGGGCTGCTGGCTCACATTTGCTCTCTGTGTGTTGCTCTACTTGTAAGAATTTGTGAGCAGGTTCTAAGAAAGCATAAGGTGCTGTGGACTGCTTGTGTTGGAATGGAGCCTTCTGACTTTTGAGGAATACCAGCTACTGATGAAGATGAAGGTTCAATGGTGCTTTGTAGTCTTAAGAATTAGAAAAGGTCTTGGTTTAATGAAAGCTTGTTTTAAATTTGACTGAGCAGGTTTGTCCCTCCCTTCAGCCTTGGCCTCTGAAGTACGTGTTTTTAGAAAGGAGTTTAGGAGTCATGTTCCAAACTGAATGAAGCACTAACTTGTCTGAACCTTTATGTTTCCTGTTGTTTATGGACTTTGGATCAACTGAAATTAAGTCAGCATCAGGACTGGTGATGGTGGGCAGCCATGCATACCCTTATTAGCCTTATCCAATGTCATGTTTCTCTTGGATTCTGGGTGAAGGCAGGTGTGCATAAGGTATTATCAAACCAATGGAAAGTGGCTGTTGAATTGACATCTCAAATTCATGATAGGAACTGCACTTCCAGTTCTTCAGAAACGCCTCCCAGCGCCAAACTGTGTATCCAATAACATTTGTTTGTTTTTTATTCTCAGGTTTTTCTTGCCCAGTGTGATACCATTGAAGGGAATATTGGTCAAGAAATGGACAAGCTACAGTCAAAGAATTTGGCACTGGCAGAATGAGGCATTGCCTTACATAATTAGGAAACATAATTGCTCTGTGAGCAAGAAGAAAAGTTTGCTCTTTGTTTTGGAGCACATATCCAGCTTCCTGGTTTTTTTTCCGCCCCCAGAGCCCAGTCTGTTAGACTGGTACCAGTCAATCATTTCTTGCTGGTTGTCTTGTTTGCCGCTTGGTTAGAACTATTATTTTGAAAAGAAAATCCTTCCTGAAGAATGGCTGAACTAATCTTTGTGATGAATTGTGTATCTCATGGAAGATAAGATAGTTTAGTTAACTAAGTTATGAAGTTTTCAGTGGTGGGCAGTTTTGTCTGATATATCTTTGAATTTATTTACAGCTCAAATCAAAGAAGGTCTATAATTGTACAAGTGCCATAAGTTGCAGTTGTAGGACTTCAGCTTGATTGAAAAAGGCAAACTGAGACAACATCTGGGAAAGTTTAACATTCTAGTAGACAGTTCAGAGCAATAAAAACCCCCTACGCATTTGTATCTACTTAATGTTTGTATGCATTTATAAATATAAGAAAGCTTGACTATAAGGGAGTCGTACCTATTTTAGCCTTAAATTGTCATAATAAATGGAATGTACTGTAACATGTATGGTACTTAATTTTGAGTGGTGCTTTAAGTTGTTACTGAGCTCCTTGATGCAGACGTATGTTTTTTACACAGATTTCTGATGTACTGTTGTTTTTATAGATTATTTGTATTTTTATTATTTGTGTTCTGTCTTATGTTGAGAAATGAAATGAGATGACTCATGCTGCTCAAATACCAAGGGTTCAGTTCAAGCAAGGTATAACTAAGGAGCTATTTTGAAAGGGTTTTTTAATACTTTTTTCTGAATTTACTGAATTCATGATGCTATATTTAACGGGAAGATGCAGTGATTATTCCAGTATTTTAAGGCAATCAGTGAATTTTTATGGCATGTTGCAAAGAGACACAGGTTTATTTTAGCAATGCCATCTGTGTGAGGGTTATGACTGAGTCACAGTCAGATACGTGCCATGCTTTACCCTCTCTGTTAGGTGAGAAATCAGCTTTTGCAGGAGACAGAAACTTTGAGTGGGTGCAGCCAACTTTGCCGTGGTTGCTCAGAGGTTCTGAGCAGACTGTGGAGCGTGTCAGTCTGTAGGTGACATAAATGTCCAGGAGCTGCTTTTTCACTGATGCTCCTCATTGAGAAGTCAGCCAGATACACAGTGGCTGGTGAAGCAGGGACTGGTGAGGAGCCTCTTTCTGTGCAAGAAATAAACCCTTTATCCCAAATGAGTCAGACTGAGAATGTTTAGAATTGGCCCTTAGGTAGTGAGCCATTATCCATGTTTTAAGGTTAGCTGTCCTTTCAAGATAAGAATAGGAGATGTATGTAAAAAGATTTTAACTTCTTGTAAGTTATAAAGCTTAAATAATGCCTAAAGTGTTATTATTACAGTATTGTCTTTGATGTTTATAATTGGAGGAACTTTTTTTTTAGTGAAAAATGGCATTGAAGTGATAGCTGTGCATTAGAAAGGGTCACTTATATTCTAAAAATGCTGGTTGACCATACCAAGATTTGAGTTGCCATATTTTTTGCTGTTAACCAGCTACTCCAAGCTTATATTTTTTCCTTATGAAATTCTCTTATCATCTGTGGAGAATGTCATAGTCTAAACTTCTAGGAACCTTATCTATCATGTTAGGATTTGGTATGGTAGGACTGTGGAATTTTTTTCCTAGGCTAACTAGTCTGTCATGCTGCATTTTCCCAGCACTTTAAGGTTAAGAGGAAGAAGCGTTGATTGTAGGCATTTTTGTGAAGCCCTGCCTAGCCTGTGGCTATTTCTGAACCAGATTCAGCTGACTCTTAAACCACCAGCAACACTTGCCTAATTCAGGGAATGCAAAATCAACCACTTTCCTGTGATGGAAAGGATCCTCACCCTCCCAGATGTGGGTTCTCTATGCACCGAGCTTTCACAGGTGCATGTACAATAAAAGTATCCTCCTGTGTCCATGGAGAGAACTGGGAGCTGTGGTCATGGCTAGGACTGTGACCATTTCTGCTGCTCCTGTGTAGTTTTCTCTCTTGGGTGAGAACATTTACAGGCAGACATCGTCTTCCCAGCAGTCTCTCCCAGAAATTGCTGCTTCCTTAGATGTGCTTGTGTGAGTACATCCTCAGCCTGTCTTAGAGCAAGGTGGATTAACTTCAGGATGTTCCATAGCAGATCTTTTGATGGTCTGGTGCTTTGAGGCAAAGAGAGTGATGGTGAACCTCTCCCACCAGTACATCTGTATTCAGCAGAGGGTGGGTGTTCTGACCCAAACTTACCTTGCAGTGCTAAGTGGTTTGGTTTATAGAACAAAAGTATTTGTATGAGGACCAACTTGTACAGTATAAATTGTTTTGTCTTCCAAATATAAAAATGAGTTGATTTGTTTTGGAAAACAGATGGTTGTATTTATCCAAGACATTCTAGAGTGAATTGACTTTTATATTTGGTTTTGGAGAGGGGGGTTGTAAACATTTTTTTGTCATAATAGCCTTAAATTCAGTAAACGCAAATGTCTGTGCTTTTCAAAAGTGCAGCAGACTGCAATTGTGGAAGGAATCAGAAGGAAGATGCAATTTTAAATATTCTTCAGAACTAGTAAATATAAATAATCAAACTTAAGCTGTAGTCTCACTGATTCTGTAGTCCAGGTGTACTGTGATACCTGTTTCGCTACCGAATCGTTTCCTCCAGCAGTCTGCCATGATCACGTCAAAACAGAAGTTCCTCCCTTTTGCCGTAGTTGCACTTAGCCCGTTGTCTTCCTCCAGTTGCTGTGTTGCTCTGGCTGTGTTTACACACCTTGGACTTGCCATCCTGGCAAAATGTACCACAGGATTTGTCTTTTATCAAAATGGGAATTGAATTGCACATGCCCTTGGCCCGTTTTCTCTCCCAGATCCCGTGGGCTGGTGTGAGATGAACCAAACCCAACTCAGGGAAATGTGGAGTCTGGAGCCATGGGATGGGTTGCTCTCTGGAAACAGCACAAAATTATAGTGGCATCCTCCATGACCAAGTCCTCTGGAAGGTAATGTCGCTGTAAGCCTGGAGCAACACTTTTTGACTTCTAATGGACGTTTGTGGTTTGGAGTGGAGCACTTGACACCGTGGAAATTGGCACTAGATTTTTTTTTTTTGTTAACTTACATTATTGTACTGTGATAAAAGATAAAAATAAAACATGGAAAGTTCTCTGCTGTCCTTGGTGATGATGTAGTCACTAACTGCTGTATTTGGGCTGTGTTTTAGCAGGGAAGGCACACACTGCTCTGGCTGGTGCTGCCGTGTGCGCTGTGCAGGGCAGCGAGTGGGGCCTCACTGAGGGTGCCGTGATTTGGGGCTTCCAGTGTCCTAGGATTGGCAACAAGACAGCTTTAAAAAACCTGAATTAGCATTTAAAAAACAACCAAAACCCAACCCCAAAAAGTACTTTACACAGTTGTGTTGCACACTGTGCACTGAACAGGTTGTCCAGAGAGGGTGTGGAGTCTTCCTCATTGAAGATATTAAAGAACCATCTGGACACAATCCTGTGCCAGGCACGTTGGAAGAGATGATCCACTGTGATGCCTTCCACCCTGTGATTCTGTTTTCTGGATCTGGATATACGGGATGCAAAGTTTATTATTTTTTACTCATTTGGGTGGTTTGGCGTGAGGAGTGGGGTACGTTTCAGGCAGTTTATTCAGAGACGTGTCCCGCAGTTGAACCGCTATGTCTATCGAGCTGTGTTGGTGCTCCAAAGGCTTAACTAAGGAACTTTCCGAGGAAGGTGACGAAGGAGACAGAACCATCCATTAATCCATCCTTTAATCCATCCTTTCTCCTCCTCCGCCGCCCCCGCCCCTTCCCGGCGCGCTCCCGGTGCGTCACGGCGCGCGCCGGCCCCGCCCCAGCGCCCCGCGCGCGGGCAAAGATGGCGGCGGCCGGGGCGGGCGCGGGGCGGAAGCAGGTGCGGCAGGAGGAGCTGCGGCGCCTCATGAGGGAGAAGCAGCGCCAGAACGCGGGCAAGAAGCGCATCGACTCGCCCTTCGCCAAATATCCTCGGCACCGGGCTCTCTAGAGCTCGGCGGGGAGGGAGGGATGGATGGAGGGAGGGGGTCCGCGCCCCGCACGGTGCTTCCCTTAACGCGGCCGGCACGTACAACAGCCTGGGACACCTGAGCTGCTCGCTGTGCAACGCGCCCGTGAAGGGCGAGCTGCTGTGGCAGACGCACGTCCTGGGCAAGCAGCACCGGGAGGTGAGCGGAGGGTGCGGGTCTCGGCCGGGCTTTGTTGTTCGGGAGCCCCGGGACAGCCCTTGGGAAGGGAGGGACTGGGGAGAGGCCGCGCCGCCGGAACGGGGCCTGGCCGGGAGCGCCCGCCGGGATGAGGGGGGGAGCCGGCATGGCTGTTCGTCTGGGCTCTGTTCTCTGTGCGGGGTTGAAAAGGCAGCCCTTGAGAACGGCTCCCGTGTCCATCAGGGTCCGCTCCTCAGGGGAAGCTGTTCCCACCTTAGCGACAGCTTTTGGCTGGCACTTGTCTGCAGCTCGGACTGGCCCCCACCCCATCGCCGGGCTTGCTCGGGGACCTGTGAGCTGACAAGTGACAGCTTATGCGGGGTTAAGAAAATACGCTTTTTTTTTCTTTGTAATTCAGCAGTAAAGATGAAGAACTTGTAAAGCAAGTCAGGGAGTTTTTAACTTGGATGCGTCTTTTTTTTTTTTTTTTTTTTAAATCCTTTTAAGTTCTGGTGTTACTTCTTAGCAAAAACTGGAAGACTGTTTAATTTTACAGGTACTTCCAGTTAACTGCCTGCATTCAGACTAGATGACTGTGGCAAGGCAGGGTAATGTCTCTCATGCTGTTGAAGTGATGTGTTTTAATTTTAAAACATTTACTATTCCAGGACCTTAGAATAAATCCAGCCTTCCTGCTCTTTTTTATCCACTGCATTACTGCTGTCAGTGTCACTGCTCTGAGTCTTTTCTTTCTTACTGGTTCAGCCTCCCTTGTGTGTGTCAGTTCCTCTTCCTCCATGTCACATCATTCCAGAGGCTGACAGAAACACTGGTCTTTGTTTTGGTACCTGTGGTGTCTGTTTCAGAGATCTTGTTCTAGAAAGGTATTAGCTCACTTTGATGAGCTGTTGTAAAAGCTCTGTATTTTAAGCTGCAATCCAGAAGTTACTGCTAGTAATATGTCCTGAATTTTTATTTCTTTACAGAAAGTTGCAGAATTAAAAGGCACAAAGCAGACAGCCACTGGCTCAGCTTCTGCCACATCGTCTCATCCTGTCAAGAGAAAAACAGTTGAGACAGAAAATACAGACTTAAAGAGAGTAAAAGGTAATGAGAGAGAAATGCTTGCCAGAATCCATCCATTTTACATCTTGAATGGTTTTGTTTTGTTTTGCTTCTGTGGAACTGACTATGAATACATCAGACTGTTGAGTTACTGTCAGCCTGTTGCTGCTGAAAAGGGAAGAAGTTTGCTTGCTCTTTCTCTGAATTCTGTGTCAGGAGAAAACTGTGCTTTAAAGGTGCTTTAAACAAGTTTACCTTGTTTTCTTCTGGATTATTGGGTTAAATTAACTCATGGAACTGTGGGCTTGGCCCAAATAGATCGAGAAGCAGTGTAAATTAAGCAGTAGGAACACTTGCCTAGGAGTGGTGTTCTTCCTTTTTAGTGAGATCAAGTCACTGATGTTCCTCAAACCATGCAGCAAAGTTCTTGCCAAAGGAAAAACAGTGAATTTTTTCCCTTGGTGCTGCCAGACACGTAAATATATGAGATATGTTAAATACACATGCATTTGGGGGCTTGGTGCTGTCATAGAAGTCTTAGGGATGTTTCTTTTAAAAGTGTGGATTTTAAGAAGTAACTCTTGGCTGTTGTACAGGTACAGATGAAAAGCCACACACATCTTCTTCAGGGTAAGTAGATCTTGTTATTACATACAAATTTTTTTCTAACTACCAATGGCTGCATTCCCACCCAGCTCTTCCTTATCTCTGCATCCTAGACAAGGGCAAAGGTTCAGAGTTAGCACATCCCTGCTTCTGCCTGTTTTCTGACAGAGTTGTATATTCCTGAACATGGCAGCATCTTCCTGGGTGGAGATAATTGTATCAACTCTTAAGACTGTGTGAGAAAACAGGAATTCTTTTCCTGTCACTGACAGACTTTAAAGGATTGACGTGTGCTATTAAACAGCTTGAACATAACTAAATAGTAGCATGTACTCTAATAATGCAGACATCCTACAGAAGAGGTGGCAGTCTGAAATTAAGACAACTCTGAATGTATAATTAAATTATATTTATTAACAAAAACTTCTAAGAAATGACAGATCTTCATTAGGATGGTTTTTGTCACCTAAAATTCATGTGGGTGCATATGCTGCAGTTGAACTTGTACAAATATAGGGCTGTATTTGACTTCAAGGGGTTGGGTAAAGCATCTCAACTGCCCCTAAAAATTTCTGATGGTATTTGGACATCTTTGTGGGGTTGGCAGATGTCAGGTGACACCTGTGGGTCTCTTCTACACTTCACAGGATAAATTACTAGCTTGCATAGGTACATGCTGTTTCCTTGTAGGAATTTGAGTTAGTGTGCAAAATCAACACTTGAGAGATTTGTCCATTTTTTAACTTGTTGGTATGTTTAGTTTAAAATATAAAGTGGAAAAATGTTTGGCTTGCAAGCTGCAGCTATTCTAGCAAATCTGTGTTTTCTCATTGATGAACCTGTGTGTCTGTTTTAAATTGCAGTCCTGGACAGCAGTAGGTACCCGTAATAAGTAGCAAATTGCTTAGTAGGTGGAAAAAGAATAACCACCATTCCAATTTGTTACTGGTTATTTTTATTAATGTTTCTGATAGTGAATATGCAGATATGCAGAATGGATCTAAAATGTGTTTTTAGAATTAACCTGGGCATTTCTGGGGAACTTAAAACCCAAGTGTGTGCTGCCCTCAGACAGTGTCTGTGTTTTTGCTGTGCAGTTCACTTGCTCAGTATCTCACAGCCTGTACTGCTCACAGAGGGACTGGACTGGAGTCATTGGTGTGCAGTTTCAAACAGTTGTGTTGTGGGCTCTTTACCAGGCTGCCAGCAGATTTTTTTGATGAAGCAGAGCAAGACAGCACCCGTGTACAGCTTTCCAAGGGCCCAGGTCCCAGTTTATTGTCAGGGAATTACGATGATGACGACGATGAGGAAGAGGAGGAACAAGAACAGTCAAGCAAATCTTTTGTTGTGCATAAAACTGAAATTCCACCTCCAACTCAAGAAGTAATAGCTAATTCTCTGCCTGCAGGTAATGCTGACTGAAACAGTAAGTGATCCTGTAAGGAGAACCTGTGATTTAGCTGATGATGAAAGGTTTTTATTTTATTTCTTTTAATTATTGCCATTAGGTGATGGGTAATTAGGTGATGGTGAGAGTGTGTAATACTGCAAGTAGAGATAAACTGTCAAAGAATCTCATTATTGTTTGGTGGTTGTTTATTGATTTTATATTGTTGTGCCAAGGGAAGTAACATCTGGCTGTTCTTCCCTTGTTTCAGTAAGGTACTAACTGAAATTCCTGTCTAGTAGGAATTTTTGGAAATGTCTGAACAGCTGTTCTTTTTGTCACAGATTTCTGTCCTTTCCTACAGACTTTTTTGACACCAAAACTCCGACTGCTCCTATAGTTTCCCATTCAGGATCCATACAGAAAGCAGAGATACAAGAGAAGGTAGTTGAAAGGTAAGCAGTCAAATGAAATACTGATAATCTTAGGAACTGTAAATAAACATTTATCTTACAGGAAATAGAGACTGTGATCACTTAGAAATGTAAACTTATTGCTAGGTTGCATTCAGAATAGTTTGTATACGTGTCAGCCTTAAGCATTATTTCAGACAGGTATCTTGCAGCCTAGGGACAGGAGAAGAGATGGAACAATGTCATACAGAGTCTGTTTGTCATCTCTTTGCAAATTTTAACACAGGGTACTGCGGGAACTTAATGCTTAAAAAAAAAAAAAAAAAGCTTAACTGCTTTCCACTGTTTAAAGGAAACTGCTTTTCTGTAGTAATGGTTCAGCTCACTTGAGCACTCCTTTAGACAGTGCTTTAGTCTCTCAGAAGTAGCAACTGTGCTGTTACAATCTTTGGGTGTTCAGCACACTGAAAGGAATAGTTTAAGAAGAGTAACCTTCAGCTTTTTTTTTGTCAGTGAGATTTAAACCTTTCTGTGCAGTTCCTTCAAAATGAGTAAAGACAAAGCTGAAGATTTTGATGGTTGTAGATAAAACTAAGGGCTTAAAAATCTTGCTGTGTTTCTGTAAACTTACACAAAGGATTATGAATTTAATTCTTGAATCTTTTTAACTCTGCAATAAAGCAGATATTGTTAACTTGGGCTAATAATAATTAAATATTTCAGGAAAGAAAATACTGCTGAAGCTTTGCCAGAAGGTTTCTTTGATGATCCTGAAGTGGACGCAAAAGTAAGTGATCTACTCATTTTATGCTACTAGATTTATTTCTGCCAGTTGTAAAGATTTTGTGAGTAGTAAGGATGCTTTTCCAGGTAATCAGTCATACTTGCATATAAGAAGATGACTGAACTATTTAGACTAGAATAGGCTAAATGCTTCTTACTGCCCAGTCTGACCCTCCTCTGGTGCAGCCTTAAGCATTCATTCTGTGTGAATCAGAAAACTTGAAAAGGGATGGAGGTTGGCAGGAAGATCTTGTTAAAATCATCTCTTGGAAAGTATTTTTGATTATGGTTCCTCTGTGGCTCTTAAAGAAGTGTCATTTGTTGGTTGGAATACTGAACTGAGATATTGACAATCTACCTTTATTTCTGTGAGTCATCCCAGGAAAAGCAATTCACTTAATTTGTATGTTCAAATTTGCTTTGGAATTGGGAATATAACAGCTCTATAAGTCCTTTGTGAGATCCTGCTGAAAAGTGTTGTTACTATGTGACTGATAGGGTGCATCCTGTTGGAATGAAAATAGCTCTGTTGTGGCACATGCTGTAGTACTGGTTACATCACAAGAGTGAACTTGGTCTTCAGCCCTCTTTTTTTTTTTTTTACCAGTTTGGGGTTTTATGATGTTCAGAATAGAAGAGAGATGTGGGTATTCATCTTGTTTCTCAAAAAAATCCCACAACTAAAAAACTTGAAATTGTGATCAAATACATTCATACTTCCTTCAACTTGCACAGTGCCAAACGAGGATCAAAATAAACACTGGTATTTGAAAAACAAACCTTTTTTTGTTTTGTTTTTTTAAATTTGCCACAGATTTGATGGCTTTCTTACTTTCTTTATTGAAATATAGTGCTGTAGGCTTAAATATTTTTTATTTTCTTTGAGTGTATTTCATTCTTCACACAGTGTAAGGCTGCTGGTGTATGGCATTGTGAGGCCAAGCCATAAGATCTAGTTTGGAGACCTTCCAAATAATGCTTCTTCATGTTCAGTTAGTCCCACTGGCCCCAGCTAACAAGCTTAGGAGTCTTATTTGCTCTGGCAAGACTCTTTTGGCACTACTCATGCCCATGTGTTGCCATAGTGAATAGTTTTAAATAATGATAGTTCAAATATTAAAATAGGTAGATGAAAAAGCCATGCTTTGTCTGTTTGGTGTTTTCTTTTGTTTTTGGTTTTTTGTGTCTAATTGAAGTATTAAATTTTTCAAATACTTAGTTTCAGGACAGTGTTTAGTGACCTTTGTTCCTTTGTTCTTGTTATTGCCTCCACTGATACATTTACAAGTGGTCCAGTCAGCTCTTCCCTGAATTGCTTGCACAGACTCAGCCCTTTCTGAGTGTAACTAATACTCAGAGGAAGGAAAATGTTTGTGCCATCACTTATATTGAGATGGCTGTGGTGGTTCCGTGTTGGAATCATACACAAAATAATTATTTTAATAATTAACTGGGCATTTGAAAGGGAGAATGGGGGCGTGAAAAATGCTTGTTATTTGCATCAGGTATTTGTAAAGCATATAAATTCTGGATTAGATAAATATTTCAAGAAAAAGTAGTAACTTTAGCGCTTTAAATTTATTGTAAGAAATACAAATAATTATGAATTACAAAAGACAACCACAATGCATAATAACACAGTACATACACATATGATAGAAATAATAACAGAACAGAAAAATGAAATGATGACTATTACTTCCCAGTATGAGTTTGCTTGGAAGCTTCTAATTTGTTCTATAAACTTAATTCATACTACTTAATTTTGTATAATCACTCAGGAACAAAATTTAATCACTCAGGAACAAAATGCACCAAACTGTTGTCTTTACTAAGGTGATGACTGACATGTCACCAAAAGAGCAGAATGAATAAAGAGAAAATAAAACTAATGCAAAAAGATGGTGTCATGACTTACTATGTTCAAATTGCTTAGTTCTCCTAGCTATATAATTTCTACCCAATCCTGAGTCAGGCATAATCTGTCCTCTAAAATACATTATATGCCACATCTTCCAGTCTTGAATTGTGGAAGTTTCAATTACACAGGTAGACTATCTTGTTTATTTATTTGCATTAAAAGCACAATCTGGCTTTGATTACCTTGGCTGTAGATCTTAAACATGTTCTTACCACTACTACTTTTTCAAACTTCATGTTGTAGTACTAAACGCCATCTATCACAGAATAAAAAGCTTTGCATGTCATTAAAATTGGTTTGTAGCTGTACAGTTTTTTCTGTTAGCCAACAAAATTAGACTAGATTTGAAATGCAGTCAGGCTACCTAACACCAGCAGACTAGTGACTGAAAAATTTGATACTTTACGTTATGCCAAAGGCAAACAACTCACGGCTTTTTGGCTTGTGAAATGGCTACTGTATGCAATTGTACAGGCAGCTTACAGAAGAATTTAATAGTTACCACCTGACGCAGTGAAATGACAGACCATCAAATTCACTTTTGTTAGTCCAGACATTCCACACCAGCCACCTTTAGTCAATAATTATTCTTTAATGCTGCAGTCACAGATGTTGCTTTAATCCAGGAGTAGACTCAGATTTTTCTTCCGAAACCATTGTGCAGCTGCACTCTCACTCATATCCATTACTTAAAATGAAGTACATCAACCAGACTTTTCTGCTAACACAGCATAATTTTTCCTGTTTCTCCTGGCTTTTTTTTTTACAGTGCCCCAAAGAGTCATTAGACTTAAATTGTTAATCTATAAATTTTCATGTTCCTTAGGTGAGAAAAGTTGATGCTCCAAAGGATCAGATGGACAAAGAATGGGATGAATTTCAAAAGGCAATGCGACAGGTCAACACAGTAAGTAATGGAATCTATATTTATTGATTCTAAATACTATACACAATAAGGAAAACAACAGTTTCATGCAGCTCTGCAGAATGGCTGACATCTGCATTTGTCAGCTGTTTGTTTCAATGCATTGTGTGGTTAAATGCACTTTATAAATGAGCAAAGGATTCCTTGTATTTTCCACTTAAAGGAAATTAAGTTGAAAACTTTTAATCAAGATCCAATCATATGTATCTAGTTACATTTGTTACACTGTATTTTATTTAAATACTATTTAACTAGCATATACCTCAGATCAGTGTCCTGTATCCAAACAGGACACACAATGGTGGGCTCTTCTTTAAATCTGTATTCACGTTTTAACTTTTAAAAACACTACCCATTTGTCTCTCTTTTAAAAAAAAGTATAAAATGTAGGTAACCCGGATTTCACGTTTAATTTAATGTACTGGAAAGGAACTCCAAAATCTGGGAAAGTGACAAAAGAGTTTGAGACACGTAAATTTGCCACAGTTTTTCTGTACTTCCATTTTTCACTCTTTACCATTGCATGGAAAGTCTTCCTGCAGCAGGTGTTCATCTGCCCTTGTGTATAATATATAACTGTACTACAGATTACCTGGTGTTTTCAGTCTTCCCCTAGAGTATTTACTATCCTTTTAATTATTTTAATTGTAAATAGTTAATCATATGTCAACTGCTGAGAAAAGTGGTGCAGAAAAATGTATCATTGCTCATTTTAAAGCAGTCAGCACTATAAACAGAGCAAATGTTCATACAAAAGCAGTGGTGGATACATTTTGCTAGCATAAGCCATTCAGATAATTCTTCAGTTTAGGAGGAATCTTCTCAGTTATGCGTGGACCATTGATTGCATAGCATCTCCCAGACATTCAGATTTGAGAAAGTATATGCTGAAAAAAATAACAGGTTAGAAACACTTCGGGATCTAGTGGGAAATTTAAACAGTATGTTCAGTAAGTGGTGTGTATTTAAGTCCCAAGCCCTGGGAAAGAGTTCCCATTTTAACCTAAGACTGTGTGTGTGTAGTTTATGTTCAGTTTCAAATCATAGTGTATTGAAAATTTCTGAAGATTAACCCCAAAGAAGCCAAACTACTTTTGATTTTAAGAAAAAGCATTTGCATTTCAAATTAAACCAGACAATTTTTTTTTTCTGTATTTGCCCTTGTGAAGATGGGAATATACATAGAGGAGATTGACTTGAGGTAGAGGGGAGCAGGGGAGGACACAGACATTGTAAAGGGTTGGAAGTGGAATTCAGGATGAAGGTGGATTTTCTAAATTTGCTTTTCTGGTTTAGATTTCAGAAGCAATAGTGGCAGAAGATGATGAGGAGGGACGACTAGATCGCCAGATTGGAGAAATTGATGAGCAGATGTAAGTAGATCAATTTTTCCTCAAATTCTCTGTTCTCCAGCAGTAATGAATTGCTCTTTGACTAGAGTGATAAAAACACTTTTAATCTGTGATACTGCCTTTCATTAATCATCTGAGTATTGGCCAGGGTAAGGAGTAAGGACAGACTCTCAAATTGCAGAATGATACCTAATAAAGACATGGATTTTGGTACAAAGTTATGTAACTTTTTCCAAAGAGAGAATGCACTGGAATCACTGAAAGTACACAAGGCAAATTCTTGGAACAAACTGTACCTCTTCTCCTGTTAAATGTCTCAGTGTCTTAATTTGTATTTCCCTGGGGATTTTTATTGATGTAGAATTTATGTGAACATTTTAAAGAAACATCTCCTGTACTGAAAATGTCCTGTCTTGTGGAAAACCCTCTTTGATTCTAGTAAAAGTTTACTTAAAGGTTTCTGTGAAGTGATGCACTTCATTACATGAAGTGGTTTGTTTAGTTTTGTTTTGCTGAAAGGGTGGCTGTGGTGGTTGGATGTGCATTGGTTTAAACTCCAGTAACCTCAGATTCAGCTCAGTGGAACAGTTTGTTACCATTTTCATGTAGCTCAGCACACTGATATTAACAATGATAATGATAATTGCAGCTACTGAAAAGGAGATGCAACAAAAAGAAGACACTAGAAATTAAAGCAGCACTTCAACCATCTGGGCAGATTTACATGCTGCACATAATAAGTGTATGGCAACAAAAGCACTGGGTTCAAACTGAACTTTGTTATTACAGGCATGTCTTTTAACTATGTTAGTGTAATTCTGGAGAGGGCTTGAGCTAAACCTTCCTCTCTTAGAGGATTTATTTTTCTCACTAGATAAGGCTGCTGTAGGTAACAGAGCCAAATTAAGAAATTTGTAGAGTATTTCAAGTATATTACTGTAATGATTTTTCCCCAAAATAAAAGTTCCAAATAGATTTTTAAATACTTTTTGTAACTTTTGAGTTATTTAAATGGAGACTATTTAAAATTAAGTTGAAAATTAAATAAATTCCTTGGCTTTCAAATCTTCAGCTATGACTGCCTGTAAAAATCATATTGTTCATATGCCAGGGGAAACAGGATTGAGATAGTAACCCCTCCATCTTGACCCTTCTGAGCAAGTAAGAATGAAAGGGGCAAAGGTGAATTTACATCAGGCTGGTACTACTTGGCATTTTCAAAAAAATATCCTGTTTAAAATGGCTAGAATAGTTATAAGACACAATTCAAAGACATAACTTTTTAAGTAAATGGAAACTTGAAGCCTTTGGATTGTGTTTACTTAAAATGCTCTGTTACAGCACAGAGAAAGCAGATGAAGAATCTGAACACTTTGTCCTGCTTTTTTTATTTTCAGAGATGCCACCACTAAGTTATCAAAATTAATAATTGATGTCACACCTTTCTCTCATGAAAACCATAAACAGAGCAAAGAAATGTGTTCCTCTTGTGTGGAAGTGGATATTGGTTCTGTGCTTTTTGAAAAATGGTTTGTGACTGTAATGCAGTTGTTAAGTATTTGGATTAGATCTCATTGCTAGAGAACTGATCACACCTCTCTTCTCAGTCCATTTTCACTTGGTGAACACTGAGAAGGTGCACTAGCATCTTCAAAGCTTATTTCTTTGCCATTGATGGGAATCTGTAAAGCTTCTTAATCCAAAGTTGTAGAAGCAAAATCCAGCACTGGAGATATCAAATCAATACAGAAAGGCCCCAGATGTTACAGGTGTTTCCCTTTCCAACAGTGAATGCTACCGCCGTGTCGAGCTTTTGCGGAACCGCCAGGACGAGATGAAGGAGAAGTTAAAGGAAGCCATGAGATTAAGGGCAGCACAAGAGAAAGAGGAGGAGGATGTTGGCAGTGAAGATGAAGAAGAGCTGCAGGATTTGCTGTCACAAGACTGGCGGGTGAAAGGGGCTTTGTTGTAGCATTTCTGCAACACGCTTGATACTCTTTTTATCTGTGGTCTTACTTCCATTGTTAGAAGGGAGATTCTTTTGTTAAATATTTATTTAAAGAGGATCGTGAGATAAAGAGCCAAGCTTATTAAAAAACTTTTGTAGATCTACAGTGTGTATTACTTACTGTAAAATCTGTATATTGCAAATGTTTTACAATACTGAATGCACCTTTCCTATTAAAATGACTGGTTTCCCACCAGAAGTATTTTAATAGGATTACTAAATCTGTAAAGAAATCTCTAGGCTTTTGGAAGCATTAGCTCAGTTTGGTAATTTTGAGACTTGGCTTATTGTCTATAGAAGTGCATAGTCTACAAAGTTTTCCCAGACTGGGAGTTTAGGGAAAGGAAAATATTAAGCATTTATGTTTTCTTAAAATTTGTAGATGCCCTTCTGTCCATTGTCCCAGCTCCCAATAAAATATGTACATTTTTTTTCAGGGTCTGTTACAGTTTCTCTGTGTATATAAGGACTAAGCTCAGAAATGCTAACCTACAGCTTCTCCACAGTGTATATCCTGTGATGTGCCATAGCACTGCTGCATATTTTTCTTCATAGTCTCCTGTTTTGCTTAGTGCAGGCATTTCTTGAACCACAGGGATGAGAACACAGTGGTTACATATCTGCATCACTTAATGAACAGGTGACAAAATGCCTGAGAGGAAGGTACTGCACTGGAAGGAGGTAAAGTAATAGCTGCAAATACTGGAAACTTTCTTAAAACACTCTCTTAGGCACAGAAAGCATCTAAAACTGATTTTGTTCTGATAAACACAGATTAAGTAAAACCAAGAACAAACAAACTTGACAAGACTGGGACATGGAAAGCAGAACTACCTTTGGTAAGTGTCTATTTAATTTTTTTTTTACTTTTGCAGATCTTCACATATTTCAGATTTGCTGAGGATTTTTTAAAAATAAGAGGGATGTGTGGCTTGACTGATACCAAAAAAGTTAAGAACAGGTTAACTTTTTTTTAAAAAATATTCTAGATTTAAAATTAGTGAGATTTTAAAGGGAGAAAACAAGCTTTGGTCTTATAAAGCACTCCACTTACTTGCCTCAGAGATGGTTATCAACCAAGCAGTAAAGATTAGAACTAAACTTAGATGTTTGCCTGTTTTGGGGGAAATATTTGATATGGCAGAAGCCCTTTCTTTATAGTGAGATGCTTTTTTATCATTCCCAAATTCCATGATCCTTGGGTTCAGCTCTTCCTATTTATAAAGCTGTCAAAATTCAGGCAGTGGCTCTTAGTGGTTTATATTTATTGTATCCACACATTCCTGCTCACATGTGTTGGTGTACAGCTGTTAGTAAGTGTAAGCAGCTGTTGCTGCTAAAATGTTTGATCTGACACTGAAGTCTTACATGAATTAGGACTGTCACTGAGATAGCAACATTCAGAGGGTATTAAAATACAAAATAAGTGTTCAGAGAATATTGAAATAAATAATGAATGTTTGGACAATTTGGAGAAAACTTAGTTGGACCAAAACTGAAATAAAATGTCTTTGTACAGCATGAAGCATTCAAACATCAATGTCTAAGGTGCCTGTCATGCTGCAGTGAAAGATCTCTACATCCATTTATCCCTGAAAAGAGAACTTCCAGCTGAGAGGGTGGTGCAGTATTACGGGACAGTCTTTTTCAAAACAAACCAAAAAAAGCACTTCCCCAATTTCCCTCTAAGAAACACTAAGCTAAATTTCTAACCATTCTGTTTATCTTTGCTTTTCACTGACCCCACTCACAAAAGTACACAAGCTTATTAACACTGAACTTCAGAACCACTCTGCATTTGGCTTAATATCAGAGAAACAGAGGGAGTGAATGTCAGGTTACACAGAGCATCATGGTCATACATGTTTAGACAGTATAAAAATGCTAATCTCTGAGTCTATTAATGACACTTTTTGGGTACATTCTTCTGTAATTTTACTTTCATCTTGCACATAAATCTGCAAGTCATGGTTTCAACTGTGGATGAGTAGGAATTAACAGTTCAGCTGTTTTAGTCCAGTTGCCCTCATCTTTAGAGGTATCTTGTGATAAGAAGCTAAAGGCAGTGAGTTTAGTTACAGTGCAGAGATCTTGAACATTCAAATCCAAACCAGTGCAGCCTACTGTTATTAGGAATAGATGGCAGGAAAAAACACCAGATCCCTCATCATTCCACTCGTTGTCCTTGCATAACTAGATGGAAGGGTAAAGATGGACCAGCCAGAGCCAGGGGGTTGTGTGCACTGCTGGGGAAGTGACAGCATCCATCCCTCTTGCTTCTGTCTTGTTTAGGAGTTGGTGCTCTTTTCCTTGGAGGAATCTCAAAGATCTCTAAGTAGTGTTGTATCCAAGTTTTTTACAGCTTACTGCATACAACTGTTACCTTTCTTCAACATTTGAAACAAAGCTTTTAGAGAGCTTTGTGAAGTTGATGGGAGTGACTGTCCCTTGTGACCACTGCCTTGCATGTGCTGTTGTGTCAAAGGGGCAAAAAATCATCCTGCTTTTTATCAATGAAAGTGGCATGGCTATAAGGGAGAAGAGGGAAGTATCCTAACCTCATTTAGTAGTCAAGCTAATTTATTAATCGAAATAATCTCCTGTATCTTAGAAAACATAGGGATAATTAGTTTGTAATCTTAAGTATGTCTTCAGTTTTAGAAAACAATTTTATGTACTTCTGATGTATTATTCAGCTAGGTTATTAACCAGAGGAAATTATTGTTTTTAAAAATATGCATGTCCTTAATTTTTTTTCTCACTTACTTAACTTCCTTGAATTCTATTTTTTAACAATAAAGATCAGATTAATCCTAATAACTAGCTCTGTCAATAGCCACTATTAAAAACAAAATTTTAATTTGAATTAGGATGACTATTTTAATTCTCTTATCTCCAGAACTTGCAGAAAACTGAAGTATCTGAGTTAGGGAGGAAGACATTTGTAATCCTTATTTACTCATACAATAATGGAAAGTGTTGTCAAAACTTAAAAACTGCCACCATGCCACCAGAAAGTAGTTGAGATTCCTGAGCTTGATGGTTTTGGAGCTGGTGAGTGACTTCCAGGAGCACAGCCTGTGTGCCTGCATGTTTGAAATGGAGTTCCAGAGAGCAGCTCCGCAGGGAGCAGCTCACCACAGCTACAGCTGCTGGCAAGGAGAGTCACAAATTATAATTGCTGTGCTAACTTCTCTCCTGCCCTTGAAGAAATAAGCTGCTGCTGTCATGCCTTAGATGTGGAACAAGGTCTGCATTTGGTACAGAGGAGCCCAAAAGTGACCGTGCAAAGCAACAAATCTGAATAACAACAAACCAGTGTTCTCATTTGCTAACATGATTGTTTTTCCTCTACTACAGCATTTAATTTTAAAATTTGCTTCAAATTGCAAATACTGATTGGAAAGAACATTAGCTTTGGCCAGGCCCCCTGCCAATAAATTCATTTTGAGGAGAAACAGATTTTGCTTATTGCATTCCAGTATAATTAGATTCTCTGCATTTTATCATCTTAAAAAACAGTAAGCTAGAAATTATAAAAGTCTTATAATTATAAATGTTACTAGAATATTTTCAGCACTTAAAAATATCTTTTTCTTATAATTCATAAAGATTGCCCTAGAAAATTGGACATTCAGCATGCATGGATCATAATATAGCTGTCATTAGAAACCACAGTGTGAGTATGTAATGTTACAGAAATTCCATTTTGTTAGATACCATCAAATGACTGTGACTCTTTAATTTCAGTCACTCTTATAACACAAATGCCAGTCTGTAGGACACATGTATTGATGCAGAAACTGATTTAATCAATATTACTGCATTCCTTCCTGGAACCAAGTAATGAAGTACACTTCAGTGCCAAGAAGGGCAGTGTGTACTTACATCCCTAGAAAGTGTTGCTTGGGCCAAGAGATGGAAATTTCAGGTGTGAAGCAGTTTTTCACTATCTGCCTTCATTTGATCTTCTGTTCATCAGTTCAGTTAGAATTATCCTGGGCCAACAGCTGGAAAAACAAATGGGAGCAGTTCCTGTGTGTAGACATCTAAACCAGGTATTTCTTCCAAAACTACAGTGGAGGCACTAATGCCTTGCACCATTGGTGGCTGCAGAAGTTACAGAGGACAGAAGAGATCTCTGTTCAAATGCCTCCTTTCGATGCTGTTCTTTGAACACACACTTTGTGTCACTCAGTTGAGGAGTCTGACAATGACAGTCTTCCCTGCAGAAGCTGTGCCACTGTTGAACCACTGGATCAGGGAGCATTGTGACTTTTAGATAATCATGACACTCCCTCCAGATGGGGAAGGTCCTGTGCCAAGAATACAAACAGTGCTGAAATACATTCAGCTGATATTTAGGCTGTGGAAGAAGTTGGATTTTCAGACTGTCTTGTGAAACTCGACAAACAGCACCTTGCCTGTGCAGCCTTCTGAGGCTGAGGCACTTCCCAGGTGCCTCTGTGCATGGCACCAGTTAGACTGTGCTGCTTCCTAGGAGCTTGACTGGCACCAGAGTGAACCTTGGAGCCCACAGATGCCCTCTGGCTATGCCTGAGAACAGAAAGCACTCTGTGTATTAGCAGAGGACTAACTTTGTTTATTTTCCTTCTGGTTCCAGCCAGCATTCATGTTGTCAATGTTTTTTCACTTGAGAAACACAACAGAGCTGCTTGAATTCATTTGAGATGTTTCCAGAAACCTAATTCCAATTTGATGACGCAAAAGCTGCGGAACTGGTGCTGTCTTTCATCTGGAAACTCACATTTTTGTGGGCAGTGACCTTTTCACAGGGAGTACATGCTTCCTCTTATCTACCTTTGGCCATGAGTGGTTTACTTTTCTGTCTTGGTTACTATTATTCTTTACCCTTTTTTTTTCTTTACCACCTTGTCTTTTGTTTGTCTGTTTTGTATAGTACAGCTATTAAGAGTTTTTTCCTTCCATTCAGAAATATTTTCCAACTAAAATGATGAAATTAAAATAAGCTTAGATTTTATCACATTTTTGCCTGTATTTTTGCAAAAATCCTCTCAGAAGACTTCCTTCTTTGTCCATGTGGTTTTTTTTTACATCTCCTCATTCTTCACACAAACATGCCCCTGCAGTAGTTTGTTTAAATCTTTCAATTCTGCAAGGCATACGTGAATTATTAATGTGAAAGATACTATACATCCCAGAGCTACTGCTGCCCTTTGCCTGGCAGCCTTACTGGGAGAGCAAAGCTTTGACCTACTTAGTGTTGAGCTGCAATAATGTTCTTTTTTTTTTTTCATTTACAGTAGCTAGGCTAGCCACAGAAATAGCTTTTGCTGTTGAAGAAATGAAGACTTATTTAAGGTCTCTGCTGTGAAAGCAGCTTCATCTCTCCTTTAAAGAATGAGAGGTTAAATACATTTTAAGTAATAAAAATATATTTTAAGTAATAGTAACACAGAATTTTATCAAATTAGTCTTACAGCCTATAGTTTTTCTAAGGGTTGGAGTAGCTAATTGCCAATATTGGCTAAGTCCTCCTGGGTACTGGGGTGCAGTGAGCTGTTCTGTAATGCCCCTCGGCACCCTTCATCATCAGGGGTTGTTTTGTGGCTGCATCTGTATTGGGAAAGCTGTTGATTTCTACAGGTCTTCAAGTTTGCATGCACATCCTGGTTGTGTCCTAGTTGCAGACTCAAACTGGAGAGCTTTGTGTATCCTGGAGACCACAGAGGATAACTGTGGTATGCCCCAAAAGCTCAGCAGGGGCAGGGAGGGGAAGCAGAACCCCAAGCTAAATCCCTGAAGGCAGGTAGGGGGCTTTAACAGAGTGGGGAGATGGAGGTTGTACAATCAGTCTTGTGTCATTAAGGATGCTACTCCTGCATTGCCAAAAAGCTGCTTTCTCATGAGGCCAGAGCAGTAGCTGTGACAGTACTGCCACTGCCCCAAGAGAAGAGGTGGCCAGAGCACGGCCAGGGGCCAGCCCCTTTCTTTTGCTTGCTCTTTTGAAGAGAGAACTCGAGGCTGACTGCAGTGCTTCAGCAGATGCAAAGGAGGGTTTGAACAGCTGGAGCAGAGTGCCAGGGCAGGAAGAGGCAGCTCCTGGGCCTGCTGAGCTCTCCCTTCCCCTTCCTGCTGCACATTCTGTGCTCCTCCCTGCTGCTGGGCTGGCACCTGGCAGGGTGGAGGGTGCTGACTAGAAGCCTTGCCACTGGGCAGTGCTGCTGGGAATGGGGAAGTATGAAGGGCCTTAGCAATACAGTACTCAGCATCCAAATTCATTCTGTTGCTCCTGTTTTTCTCTCCCCAGTATCTGATCTATAGATCAGTCTGGGAAAAGACCAGAGATACAAGTCAGTGGCTGCTTGCAACATGAAGCCAAATTTGTCTTTTCTATGCAGTGTGAGAAGTTCTCAACAAACAGCTTTGTTAAAAACCAAACCAAGTTTTGTAGAAATACTGTTTATCTACTAACTGCACAATCTGGCTCCCACTAATCCTGAACAGACTCATCATCCCTGACAATCCCTTACTAAGGTTGCCAGTCTTGCACAGGTGTTACACTTTCCCAATGAGCACTGGGACCTTAAGCGTGATGATATGAAACCTTTAATCATTAATTGAAAACAAGCAATTTGTCTGTGATCTTAGTTTGACAATCCATAAAATAGTGCTTCTTCAATGACAAGTTAGCAACTCGGTTACAAAGAACAAAGTTTAAACAACACAACAGTTGTATGCACAAAGCTACCACGTCTTTTTTTGTTTTTTAATCAGGAAAAAAATTTATTTATAAAAACGTCTCATGTAACTTGCTGTCGAGTCTCTAGCTGAATACAGTGGTTTAGAACACTAACGGCCCATGCTTTTATACAGATTAGCCAAAGCATGAACATCAATGAAAATTAACCCCCAAAAATAACTTGTCTTTGCTTTATGTTATGAGCCACAACAGTGTTAAAACTGGAACAGTAATGAAAGCAACACAAGAGTTAGGAAGCACAGTTGCTTAAAGAGTAAAGTAAGTGTTTTCTTTTGATGTCTCAGAATAATAAGAAAGTTAGAAATGGCAGAAACTCCTCTGTAGATTAGTCCATAGAAAGCATTGTCTCATGGGGCTTTGGAAAAGTCCTGTCTGGTGGCTAATGCACTAGGGCATGATGAGATACATTACAGAGCCCCCAGGCCAGTAACTTCTGAAGACAGCCTAAAATGTAGGAACAAAAACGAGGAAAAGAAAAAAAAGAAAAAAAAAAAAAAAGGCAAAAAAAAAAGAAAAAAAATCTTCTCACTATTAAAAAAATACCACTTGAGTACAACCAGCATAGAACAGCATTTCAGTGCAGGCAAGTTTTCTCACACAGAGGTTGGTGGTTTTTTTTTCTTAAATGTCAATTATTGAAACAGTTACAATAGTCTAGAACAATTTTACAGACTTCTAGAGCTTTTAAATGGCTGTGGTACCTTGACATTATTCCCAGTTTTTCCTTCATTATATGCAACAAAAAAAAAACCAAACAAACAAAAAAAAAAAAACAAAAACAAAAAACCAAACCAAACCAAACAAAAAAACAAAACAAAACAAAACAAACAAACAAACAAAAAAAAACCAAAAAAAAAAAGAGAAAAAAAGGAAGCCACAAAGAAACAAAAAAAAAACACCACAAAACAAAAAAAACCCCAACAAAACCAACCAAAAGCCCCATTTGGATAAGTGCAAATTGTAACAATGGCAGTTCTACAAATGGTTACAGTGACAAAACTTAGTGCAAAGGTGCTAAGGTGAAGAAAAGCCCACAGAATACAGAAATGACACAAAATACTGAGATAGTACTTAGCCCTATACAATAACACACTTTGAAATACCATGTTTTAAAAAGTATTGCATTTGCATTGTGTTTTTAGTTTATATTAAAATGCACTGAATACAGTTCAATTGTTAAAGCTTTGTGTCCAAGGAGTGCAGAGTGGATGAACATGGCAGGCTAATGGGACTCTGGATTTGGAAGTGGTGAGGAAAACAATATTGCATTACTGAGTTATGCAACAGAAATTAAAAAGAAGGTGGATGGACAAACATAAAATGCAGTTAAGAACTAGTTCCAACAGCTGGCAACCAGCCACTCCATTCCCCAGCTCTCTTGGCTTTGGCTGACATTACCTGTCTCGTTTTAGTTAATCTGAACATCCTGAAGTGCTTGGTAAAGGGATGGGATCTGTCCAGGCAGCAGCCTTTGAATGACCTCTAAAATGCTGCATGTTACTCATGATTACCATACAACTTGACTGCATGATTAGTGGAGAGTTAAACAGGGATGTATTTTGTACAGAAACCTAATGAAAAAATGGTCATTTTGGCTGAATAAAACCTACACGACAGGAAATATCAGACAGTGATCTGGTTTGTACTTGCTCTGAAGCACTTACAGAAATAAGCACTGTGTCAGTATATGTAAAACATCTGAGTGCAGAAGAAGGAACCTGCACTCTCTGTCTCTCCCTCCCTCAAGCAGAATTCTTAAAATTATGTTTTTCCAAAGCAGAGAAAAATGGCTGCGCCCTTTAAAAGCATCACATGGAAAGGCACAGGCACCTGATATTTTCATCTTACTCTTTCACAGTCATTTTAGTTTAGCAGTTTTTCTCAGACCAGAAGGATTCACTGTGTGCAGAAGTACCTGAAGTCGGTACCTCCTAACCTCCATCTCCTGCTCATAGGCAGATTTTGGGACAGGGAGATGGGGTGTCCAGGCCTTTTGGGAGCAGCAGAATGACTGAGGGGGCCAGCAGCACTTCACAGGGCATTACAGGGGCACTGGTGATCATCAGAAGTGCCAGATTTGCACATTCTAGCGACAGAAAAAATACACCAAAGATGCCAGTTTGCCGTAAGGAGTTGTTCTGCAGTTGGAGGGATCCCTGCAAATGTATCTAAGTGTATTTTGATGCCGAGCAGCTTTGCTGGAGCAGGCTATCACCATTTTGCCTCACTGATGTTTTTTTCCTTCTCTTCACTGTGTCTCCCTTGCTGGGCTGGGGGCATCCTGCCTTGCTATGGGGCTGCTGAGGGTCTGCCCTGGCCGAGCCTGTGTCTGGGGAGAAAGAGCCCAGGCTGGCACTGCTGGCTGTTGGAACTAGTTGGTAGGTGGTGCCTGGCGTTAGGTGTTATGGAGAGCGGAAGACGACTTGAGTCGGCAACAGTTAACACTAGCAATTGAACAGAAAATAAAAGATGCCGTATTGTTTCCTTGATAACTAGGATCTACCACAGACTCTTGGCAGAGCTGGCAAAGCTTGCATTGTGTCTCATCCCTTCAATATGGAGCAAACTTCTGGCGGTCAGATTTCTTAACCCCGCTCGTCGAAGGAATTTTGGCAGTGTAAGCGGACAAACTCCCCGTGGCCCCCGCGGCGGCCGCGGCATTTAGTGCCAGGAGTGGGACAGTTTTCATGCCAAGCAGACTGGAGACAGGAACGGCATAGTGGGTGGTTGGCAGAGTTGGTAGGGGAGGGGGGGTACTGACGGTAGCGGCGGAGGCGGCCGCCAGCACGGCCATGGAGGTGGGGGTGGAGGTAGGGGTGGCAGACTGAGAGAGGTTCATGTTGAGGTCAACAGGGGTCGTGACGGAAGCGGTCTGGGTGCTGACTTTAGCCATCTCTAAGCTGCAAACGAAGAGAGGAAGAGGAACAAACAGGTTGGGAGGGTTCAGCCAGGGCGGTGGGGCCGGGAGAGGGAGGAGGAGGGAGGGAAGGAGGGAGGGAAGGACAGCAACCACGAAAGGGCAGGATCCAGGATTAGATCGGTGGACGAGGGGGACAGACGAGTGGGAGGGAGGAGGGGGAGAGAGAGAAAAAAAGGGAAAATGAGGGTCAAAGGAGGAACATGTTATGTGTTAAAGAAGAGAAATAACAAAAGGGTTTTCCATGATTTGATGGGGAAAACATTACTGAGACTCTAAGGTTCTTTCAGAACAGAAAAAAAAAGAAAAAGGAAGAGGGTATGGGGGTGTTGCTAGTTCATTTTACATATGAAAAAAAAAGAAATCTAAGGAATGCAGGTAATGGCAAAAAGATGGAAAAAACAAAACTTAAAAGAAAACTTAAAGTAACTATGAAGTTTACTCCCCAGCACTGATATGGTGAATTTTGCTTTTCAAAATTAGGGTATTTCTGAAAGGGGGACGCGGGGGGTTTTGGTAATTTTTTTCAATTTGTCAGTTTTGTGACATAAATAATATCCTTTGTAATTTTGCTAGGATGAGAGGAAACTGAGCAACAACTTGCTGCTTCCATTTAAGGCATAAAGTTTTGGTTGTTTTGGTTTCTTTGTTTTTTAAGTGAGTTAGTTTTTCATTTCATTCACTGTGAGGTCAATGTGCATTTTTCATATAAAACAAACCAGATTAGCCAGTGTATTCACTTTGGTTTGTACTTTCCCCAGACTTTTTTTTTAATATCACAACAAAATACTTATGCAATCTAATTATAAGTAAATTAGTAAAAAGGAACACTGAAGAACACCCCGGCTTGCACAGCAGTGGTATCCTTCCTGAGCTTGCACAGTGGTTACAGTGAACATGACAAAGCTTTCCAGCTGACAGACAAGGTACTACATGGATACAACAGACATCCTCAGACAGACCCCACCAGCACCAGGAACTTCGGGACTGACCCAACCTCCAAGCCCAGGGCAGTGATGGGCTTTTGGGAGGGTGTAGGAATAAACCACCTTCACTTTAATCTAACTCCACCCATCAGTGGGCAAGATGAGTTTGACTCTGCTTTTCTGTACGTTTTCAGACATTAAAATACAGTAATTCCAAGGACACACTGTTTTCTTTGTTGGCCATGTATGATTTTTGGGCATATAAAATGCTCCCTTTGCCCATTAGCTTGTTGTATCTTGTGCACTGGCTTTTGGGTTGGCAAATAACACAAATACTAATTTCAGGATGCTCTTTGCAGGTGACTAGCTGGGAGCTATGGCAGCCTAGCATAGAAATAGGACTATGGGTTGGAAAACCTTAGCTAGCTACAGTTTTATGTGTATTCCTAGTAAGTTTGGGGTTGTCTTTTTGGCAATTACTAACTTGTCAGGCTCTTGGGCTTTCTCTTGAGGTGAGCAGAGGAGCTGTAACAGCTCCTTGCATCCAGACTAAAGTGCCAGCAAGTTACTGGCTGGCCATGCAGAGGACTTGGTGCTTTCCCTCCACACCCATCAGGCCCAGGAAGGCTCCCCAGCACAGGGTTTGTGCTGGTCCCTGTTGCGGACTGGGTGAGCAGGCTTGGAGAGCAGCTGTAGCCAGGCTGCAGGCTGGGAAGGAAACATGGTCACCCACACAGGGCTTGGAAAAGCTCTCTCCTCCTCACCTTAGACACAGTTTTGAGAATTACAGCCCCAGAGAAAGGCAATGACCAGTGCACTGCCTGCCTCGTGCAAGAATGCAAGGATCAACCAGTGCTATGCATGGGATGGGGCACTGGACCAGAGCTTCCCAAAGCACTGCTGCTGATGGTGAGTCTGAAGGACACCTGAAGTGGGTCTGAGCTGGGGAGAGGAGTCTGGGGGAGAGAGGGAAATGCTTGAGCACTGAGCTCCTCTCTTCTCCACAGAGAAGAGGGCTCTTGGAGCATAAACACCTCAGCAGCTTTTGCTGGGAAGCTGGAAGGAGTGCATCTTCTGGGAGGAGCTGGGAGGGAAGGAGGGTGAGTGCATGAAATTCAGACTCCTTTGAGGGAGGTGAAGTTTTGATTTTTTTTTTTTTTTTTTTTAATTTTCCTACCCCAAAATCTTTATCTGCTCCCCATGGATGAGCAACTCCTAGCTTTTCTAAGCAGACAGAAGTGCACCCTTGTGCTTTTGGCCATGCTACTCGCCATCTACTGACACAGAGGGGTTTATGTCACACTGAATCAGAGACTCCAACTCCACTGTACATCCTCGACTTGGGGGTGTAGGAGCTACATGTGATACCTTAGTATGTTTTGAAAAACTCAGTTTATACAATTGGATTTTTTAGTACTACTCAGTATTATTCTAGGAGGGAGGCCCATAAAAGGTAGTGCAGGACTCAGTGTTTCAGTGATTCCAAATTTGTCTACTGTGCATTTAACAAAAACAAAAAAATCCTTACTGATATGGGAGGGGTGGGGGGGCTGATGTTTGAGCTTAAGCTTTTTCCTGCACCAGCACAAAGAACAGATCCCACAGGCCAAAATGCTGGTGTTGGTAGCAGCCATTCCAACTCCCTCTCTCTGATTTACTCTCACAGGTACTACTGTAGCAGTAATTTGCCCTGTTTCCCATTTATTACTGGTGGCAACACATAAGGTGAGAGTTCATCAGATTAAATATCAGCTGTCCCATGGCAGTGGCAGTGTCCCAAACCAACTGTGGATGCAACAACATTGTGGGTAAGGCAGCCTTCATACAAAATTTCACAGTAACAATTTTACACTGTCCCTTTGCAGGCCTGCACCTTCTGAATACACACACTGAAGGCCACATCCTGCATTACCTGAAACTGGTAAAGGGAAGAGAGCAGGTGGGGCTTTGGTAGTCCTGTTGGGTCTGTGAATGAACCTCTCATAAAAAAATACCTTCAGAAAACTGCCCTTCAACAAGGAGCAAGTGCTGCTGGCTAAGTTCATTTATATCCAAAGTCAGATATTACACAGGAAAACTAAACTGCAATTCAATCTTAATAAAAGCAAGAAGATGAAATTGGGTAATGAAAATCTAGTTACTACAGTGGAGACCAGTTAAAGAGGCAGAAGGCTTTACAGGAAAAAAGACATTTCTACTGCAAACAAGCTAAGACACGCTCTATTCATACAGAGGCCAGCGCTCGGGTAAGCAATACAGAATTAGAAAGATTTAAATATCTGTTTTGATATTATATCAATATATTTATATATCTATAATTTAGAATATACTATGTACATATCCAACACCAGATTGCAATAAAATTCTTAAAGCAAGCTGATAAATTATTCTATAGATAACAACTTTGGTTGGAGGATAGCTTAAAGATACACGCAGTATGTTTCAGGTTAGATAATTTTGGATTTTTACATCTTATGTTGCTGAAAGACATTAGTTTATGCAGAAATACTGGCCCTGGAAACCAATTCCTGGGCACAATAGATCTTGTAGGGGAGAAAAAGATCTACTTTATGCTGAATGCTCGTATGGCTGTCACTTCTTGTAATTACTATTTTCACATACCAGACCACACTTTGGGCAGTCTAGGTGCTGTACTTGTCTCTTCCCCAAAGCTGTTTTATGCCACCGTCTTTAAAAGAGATGGCATCACTTGTGGCAGGTTTAGGAGGTGGCTCCCAGCACACAGAGGCAGCAGTAGCAGCAGCCTGGCTCTGTACCTCTGTCCTGCCCCTGTACCTAACCCTCACTAGAGCAAACCTCCCACCTGCCTCACAGCTTTTCAGTCTTCCTCCAGTGCAACTGAGCTCGCACTGCTGCTGTGGTGGCACCTGGCTGGACAGCAATGTCTCATGTGAAAGGAGACATCTGGAACAGTGTCACTTTTTAAAATGAAAAAGCCACCTTAATTGCCTATGTTACCTTACAACTTAATTTATTACACATTACTTTTAGAGTCTTCATTTACAAATGAAGTCACTTCATCTGAATACAGTTCCAACACATGGTACATAATAATATATGATGGTTTATTGTAGATGATGGTAACAAATGACTTCTATCTAGAAATTTAACAGGAACAAAATACTTTGTTTCTGGTTTTACAGGGTATAGATAGAGATCCGTGGTATATGACTGCTGAGGAGTTCTCTTCTTTGCGAAAGTATGTTAAAAGAAGACCTCATATAGATCCCATTCCACCACAAGAAACATTAAACAGTAATCAACAGAAGTGTGAGAGTTCACAGATTTTTCTAAAGTGAGTCAAACAGTTTTGTTCACTAGAGTTTCTGTCTCTGGTGAGCAGCTCACTGCAACTCCATTAATAAGTGCATTATTTTATTTGCATGCTTTAGCTGTCTTCAAGATCCTAAATTGTTATCTTCCGAGATCCAGATGCATGCCATATGGTGTTTGTGCAACTAAAAATGAAGGGGTCTATTCTCGTCTCGATGTGTGGGGAATCCCTGAACACCAAGAGAAGAACATATCCTTAAGGGTTAAAGGAGGGAACACATTTTTATTTGATTACAGGGCTTACGGAAGTGACTTATATTTGCTACAAAGAATATAAATCAAAAGAGCTGTAGGTTGCTTTAAGATTCTGGAAATGGTTTATCTTAGTTTTCACAGTGCCATCCCTATATATTTTTCCCTAGGAAGCTGCTTTCAGACTAAATTATAAAAAGCAGTATTTTTGTCTGCTGTAACACAGAGCTGCACAAATATCCTGTTCCTCCACTCCAACCACTGCAGTGTTGCTCTACAAAACTGGGAATGGAGAGGAGGCTGGACCACAGGAAGCGCAGACCTGCTGTGACTGCAGCTCCCACATAAATCACATACTTTGTACTACCTTAACAGCAAACATAGTTAAACACAAAGCTTGATTCATATAACAGTACTTCTGTGGAGGGGGGGAAAAGAAAATAAAAGAAAAAAAGCACCACAAAATACATAGCTACTCCCCCTCCCCCACCATATATTTGCCTCAATCCAGCATTTACAAGTAGATTTATGAGACAGCACTATATCCATTGCACTTTCTTCTCCACATAATTGCAAATAAAAGTGGGATCAATTTTAATATTTTTCTAAATAATCATATAAAAAAATGTTAAGAGACCTAAGCCATCACCATGGCTTAGCTAAGCAGCCAGTGCTTTCATTAATTCAGGAAGTGGAGAAGCAGGTAGTCTCATCCCATCTCATTAGGGAATGCTTCTTACAGATTTGTGGTGCTGTCTCAGAAGAAGTAAATACTGTGCCTCTTCAGCAACCTAATGTCAGTTTATCAACTCTGAGTGACAATTTCCACTTGGTAAATTAAATCTATTTTGCAATCTGTTTCACTATATTTGCCATTCAGGACAGTAAAATAGGTCTGTGAGAAGTATTTTCCTCTAAACAATTTATGATTGTCATTTCATTTAATTTATCCACTGATATTTTAGGTGGATGCTAAATGAGTATTCAGATTTTGCAGCTTTTGTCATTCAACATGTACCCGGAATCGCACTGGATTAAGCTCCTTTCCATACAAATCAACAGCAAACACAGGTTCTAATGATAAAGGCTTTACAAACCATTAGGAATTGAGTAATACTATGCAAAATGGACACTGCAAAGCAACTTTCTGGATCTACCCAGGACAGACATTTGCTGGAGAGCGGACAGAGCAATCTCGCAGAAGCATGATCACTTACAAAGCCAACTTACCTTGCATTAATGAGGTACTGTGCTAAGCTGATGTTTGCAGGGGATCCTGTGATTGTAACTTGTCGTTCTGCCGAGCCTTCTGTGGCATTAGCAATCTTGATCTGTGCTCCTGACATCTGCCTGATTTCATTTATCTTACTGCCTTGTCTGCCAATAATGCAGCCTATTAACTGGAGCGGGACAAAGACTGAGATTAGTGCCACAGACACAAGCAAAAACCACTTAACTGCAATCTGTAGTATTGCTAAAAACATGGTTATGAGCAGCTCAGTAGCAAAACAAAAAGATTTTTGCTCTGTTGTTTGGAAGGAATCACTAGTGCAGTCTATTGGCTCTATGGTCATATGCTTCTAGATCCAGTTTTGCTGCAACATGGTTACAGTATCTTATTTCTGGTATTTCAAGACTATTTCACTGTCTCCCATGGCAGAAAATGCCAGTGTGCTGTGATGTTGAGAAAACCAAACCACAGCCCTGCCTGAATTGCTGGTGGCAGCAGCAAGCCAAGAGCAGCAGCTGGAAGTCAGGCTGACCATCCACAACTGTTGCCTGTGGCTCTGTGCCTTTCCAGAGCACTTGCAGCCCTACACCTCCCTGGGTACACGTGGTTCTTGCTTGGCCAGGTACTGTGCATTAAAGTCAGTGGGATTTACAGCTCTTTGCTTCTGAGGCAGAAGCAGGCATAGGAAGAGACTGAAATTTTTTCTGCCTTCCTTTACAGAAACTTACCAAAACTCTTATTTTGTGAATAGAACTGAGCCTGACGTGTATGGGTGTGCAAGTGTGTCCCAGGGTGTTGCTCATCCAGCATGGAGAGTCCCCAGGACCAAGCGGGCACAGAGCCAGCAGCTGAGACTGAGAGGTTTTGGTTTCTGTAAGGGTGATAAGGAAGGATGGTGCTGAAAAGCTCAGCCATGGCCAGAATGAGTACAAAATAGATAAGTCTGTTGATGCTGGGATAATGTTGCCAGTTTAGCACTAGGATATGCCAAGATGAAGAGACTGCCCTTCCTCTCTCACTCTTCCTGCTGCTTCAGGCCCTGACCTTTGTGTTACCTTTGAGGTAGTGTAGTACTTGGAGTAACTGGCCAGAAACAGATTAGTGTTGTCCAGACATTTTATCAAAAGAAAAAACCTCCAAACGCAATCCTTGCTTCACACTCAGGGACAAACAGAAAGCCAAAGTGGATACCCAGGTAGCTGAAACAAAGACCGAGTTGTGACGAGCACAAGAGGAGCAACCACAAGGGGGGAAAAATGGGTTGGCAGGAAACACACAGAGGATTTCCCATCCTGTTACAACAGGAGGGCACTGCTGAGCTCCCTGTCCTTATCCCAAGGATCCCTCAGTGTGTGACTACACACGTCAGTGCAGAGGGCTGGTGTGAGCTTCACCAGGAAGCCTCTGGCCTGTCTGTGTGTGCACCAATGTGCCTGCACTGGCTACCTGTGGGCAGCACAGGGATCCTCAAGCCTCTGCTTCTATCTCCTGAGGCAGATTATAGTTCTTTAGAAACTTGCAGCAGGGCCTGGACAAAGATGCTTAAATACTCTGTATCTCTTAAGAACAAAATAATAATGTTAAGAAATTTCCTTGCCACAACAATGCAAAAAGTGGACCAAATACTTGCACAGACTTTGAAATAAGCCATATAGAAAACTGAGAAGACGTGGGCTGCTCCAAGAATATTTTGCTCATGTGGGTCCCACTCATTGACAGGGAATATTTAAGGTACCATAGGAAAATAAAGGCAATTCTTCAAGTCTGCCATATCCATCTTGGATGGATGGACACTTCTGTTTCTATGGAGTAGTGATCAAATTTACAGCTGCCTTGAAATTTTCTTGGTGCTTTCTGCGGGGTAAGTTGCTTTCTTGTTTTGTCCCTGACTGCCTCTCCCACACATATGCAAAATATGCCCGATTTTTAAGAGATAGATTTTTAAATTATTGGTTTGTTCATTTACTCTCAATGGATGTTTTGGGGTATTGACTTAAGAAATCTTAAGACATCTGTTATCTACACATAAGGCTACCATCTCTTCTTTTTTTTAAGGCTCTTTTAAGGACCTGTTTATGCCACTTTATCCTGGGATTTAGGTGAAACACACATTGTGTAACTTTGGCAGCAGTGGAAGGACAGACAAGATCCCAGCAAGGAAAGAAAGGCAACCAAATGCCCCTGTAAGAGGCTTTGATGAGCAAAATGAGATACTAGATAAGGACCAAGGTGACTTCTGAGATGGACTGGGAGAAGTATCCTCTTTGTTCTCTTTTTGGAGTTACAAAGAAGTTATGAAAAAAGGCAAATCTTCTGAATTCATTATTTGGAGAGGAAGCCTTAGCTTTTATCATGTGGAAAGTAACTTTCTGTAAAACATATATATATGTATTTTTTTTTATTCTCCAGTACTGCTTTATTATTGAGCAACAGGTTAACTGCAATTGTCAGCATACCATATAAAGAAAGCAGCATGATGTTGATACAGAAATTATTAATAACAGAAAAATAAATTTCTGTCACTGCCTAAATGCCAGAGGGAGTGAGGAAAATTTATTTTAATATGAAGCTATGTAATTTGTAAAAGGCTATTAAAATCTATCTGCTGTAGACTAGGCTAAACTCCCATCTCTTCATTGTCTTTATATCTGATTTTGCTCTATCATGTTCTCACTGAGGCATGCTTATCATTATCTTGGTCTTAAGAAGTATGTAAAAGTAGGTAGCACATGTAGCTATGCACTGATTTCTCTGGTAGCTGCCAAGCACATAGGTATTTGCAAGTCTCATAGTGTTCTCATGTGTGCTGGACTTTTGCACAGATAAGCACAAATGATAAGAAAGCTCTGGAACTCGTGCAGCACAGGGGAACCCTGGAGCTGGAGCAGGGGACAAACCATGGGCAGGGGACAAACCATGGGCAGCTTCAGGGCTGCACTGCAGTTCCATGCCAGGGCCTGCAGCTTCCTTCACCTTCAGCCAGATGAACAATCACTGTGCCACACTGATGGCCTGTCCATCAAAACTGGGACTAGGAGATGCTTACTGGGAAAGCAAAGTCAAATTGCCCACGTAGGCTTTGCTGCACAGCTGCTGCTGCCTCTCCCACCCTAACCTCCCTCCACACACAGCATCTGATTGATGGTGCTAGTGCCTTCCCACCCTGCTCCCTCACCGCCTCATTTCTCTCATATCCTCATTTCTCTTTGAATCAGTAAGGTTGTAAAAGACCTCTAGAGCCATGGAGCCCAATGATTAACCTGGCACCATCATTTCACCCCTAAAGCAAGTCCTCAAGTGCCACATCCACAATGTCCTTTTGAACACTTCCAGGGATAATGATTCCACCACTTCCCTGAGCAGCCTGTTCCAGTGTCTGACCATCCCTCCAGTGAAGACATTTCTCCTAATATCCAAACTAAACCTCCTCTGGTGCAACATCCTGCGACCATTTCCTCTTTTCCTATCATTCACTTGGGGAAGAGAACAACTTCCACCTGCCTACAGTCTCTTTTCAAGTAGTTACAGAGACCAAAGGGGTCTCCTGAGTCTCCTCTCTTCAGACTAAACAACCCCAGCTCCATCAGCAGCAACTCACGGGACTTGTGCTCCAGACCCTACACCAGCTTCACTGCCCTTCTCTGAACTTGCTCCAGCACCTCAATGTCTTTCCTGAACTGTGGGGCCCAAAACTGGACACAGCATTTGAGCTGTGGCTTCACAGAGCCAAGCACAGCGGGACATTCACTGCCCTGGTCCTGCTGGTCACACCACTGCTGACACAAAGAAATACATTTTTGGCACTGGGCTGCCTGCAGAGCAGCCCTAGTGCAGCTGTGCTGGGGACACAGGACACCAGTATACATGGTCACACTGGGAGACCCCAGGGAAGGCACCTGCAAAATTCCCAAGCAGCTCCAAGAGCCTGTTCTTCCCTCTGCTCTGCAATGCTGGGTGTGCACACACAGACAGGTGCACACAGAGTTCAGGTGGGCAGCACCAACCTTTTGGTCCTTTAATGCACATCTTGACACCATGCAAACATCAGAACTCCCTCTCACCAGCTGTAAAGCTCCTGCAGGCTCTTCCTAAGCCTAACCCCATTTTGGCCTTGGCTTTGCTCCTTCAGCAAAACAGCAAGACACACACTGCATAGCCAGAAAAACTTTCTATGAGAAGCATCGTGTGGATTTGTGCTTGCTTTGCACTCACAGTGCTGAGATGAGGCATTTCACACCTCATGGGTGAGAAACTGATTTTAAAAATTTTCTATTGCACTACAGGACACAGGGCCAACTCACTTCCTCTTGTCTGCTATGAACCCTGATAGAAGGTAAGTCAAAAGAGTGACCTTGCATTTACATCTCTGATGGCAAGAACAACATTTGCCTTAAAGTGAAATTAAGAAACTTGTGCTGTACAGATAAAGAAGGTGCTCCTAAAAAATTCTCAAAATAAAATTAATCCGGTTGCAAAGCAGAAACTGATAAATCAGCAGTGAATTTTTTACAAAACAGAAAACTTAAGAAATTACAGCACTCCACTTCTTTGTGATTCTGTATATTTTTCTTACTGTAAATCATTGCCACTGAGTTTAATAGGGCTTGCACAATAATGTAAGTATCTCTTAAGTAATATAATTGCTATTTGTGATCCCACTCATGCTTCAAAGCTTTTTTTACTGGAGGGGAAAAGTTCCATTTTCCAAGTGACTCATTTGTAATGAAAACTGAAAAAAGACCACAACCCTGTCTGCAATGAAATTGAATTAAAGGGGAAGGCACTTTTATGTGATGCCCAGCATATGAGTTGGGCATTTTGAACTGTTTTAAGATTCAGCACCATGCTGCTCACGGACACTGAGCTGTCGATCACAGCTGACCCAGAGCTGCTGGAGCAGGAGTGTTTCTAGCCCTTGTTTTTTAAATAAACCCTTACACTGCACTTTTACATTTCCAAAGTAGGTTTTTGGCTCAGGAAAAATGCCAGCTTGGTTTAGTGTGGGGTTCAGTGGAGATGGGCATGGAGGACTCCAGCCCAAAACACAGCACATGGAGCTGCATGTTCTTCCACCCCCTTTGGCCCCTCTGCTGAGACCACCTGTGCCAGTGCCACGCGAGAGATGAGTTTTGGGAACCCAGGTTTTCATGAAGCCAACTAAGCCCCGTGGCACTGTCACCAAGGGCCACGAGAGAGGACAGTCACTCCTGCTGCTGCCATCAGCACCTCACCAACCCCTCGCTCCCCTTCCCACAGACTGAGTGCTGCACAGTTTATTCTGGTGTTTACAGATCAACCAAAGGTTAGAGGTGTCCCCTCTGGTGGCAGAGGAGCGAGAGAAGAGAAAGAGATACGGACTATTGGTCCACTTACATCATTGGGAATAGTAAGTTCATGGGAACTGGTTGGAGTAGTGGCATCCAGTCCTATTCAGGGGACAGAGGGAAAATGTTACGCCAGCTGTTTACAAGAAGGGCAAGACACAACAAATGAAATTTTAAAGAAGGAAACATACAGAAAGGAGGAAAAAAAAAAGAGAAAAGAAAGGAGCAAAGAAAAATAGAGAACTGCTAGTGAAACAGAAAAGAAAGCAAAGGATGCAAAACTCAGAGGGCTGGACTAGTTTTAAATGAGTCTTATTTTAATTAACCTTTAACCCACCAAAGTAACAAATGTCACATGAGATTCCACAGGGTCATCATAAAAAGCTTCTAGAAAATGAAGGGTTTCCTCTAAAAATAGTCTCTGAAGCTTGTTCTAAACACATCAATTAAGAAATTAATGGAAGGCTGAAATTGGACCTGTCTACTAGGAATTCTAAAATATGGAAAATTAAAGTGGATGTCGAATAACAATTAGCTGAACAAAATACATATTAATGAAAAATAACAAAAAAAAAAAAAATAAGGACAAAGAAATAAACCTAAGAAAATCTGGAAATGATATGTGGAATTAGTTGCTGAAGAAATGTTGGGAAGGGTAATTTTGGAAGGGAAATGGACAAGTACTCTAAGCTGCATACATTTGTTTGTAAATTGGGTGGACAAAAGGAAAATGCTCAGGAAAAATGGAATTACTGCTCTAACACATACTAACATTACAAAAATGTATATCTCACAAATATTACCAGGAAAAGATTAAGGAGCAGGATGTTAATGACAAGAATAAGGAAAATACAAAGCTAGGAAAGGCCATTTCGTATTACTTGGAGGTATTTTATCAGATACATCACAAAGAAACAAAAATATGTTTTGATGTTATGGATTTTTCTCTTATTTTATCTTTTCTTATTGTATTATTGGTAAAGACATGCCAAAAATAGTAATTTCTAACTAGAATATAAAAAAATTTATACAAAAAAAGTGACTAATTTTATTTGTTTACATTCAATTTTGAATTGCATAAGCTTATTTCACACTGAGTATCAAATAGTCAAGCTGCTCACAGAACTTGTGATGTATGTGATAAAATGTTATTTGCCATACAAAGCATGTACCAGTACAGATGCACTTCTGTTCTGTGAAGTTTTTAGATGCCAAGCATGTATGTTGTGAAGCACAATAAAAATGTTCATTTGCAGGCTTAAGTGACTTCTCACTCCTCAATCAAGAATTCAGCCTCAGCTTTATTAAGTATGGATCAAATTTTAAGTCCTTAACTGAATTTCCATTGCATTTTGTAGCTGTATCTGTGCTATCTAGTAGGAAGTGAGGCACTTGTCCCAGCAGTGATGATTACAGATGCTCTTAAGACATTTGGCTTTACAATAATTCAACTCAGCATGCCATAGTTTCTTTAACTGGTGTTTCTGTGCCATGAGCACAAACTGTTTTCCCATGTTTGCTTCTCTCTGATCCATGTCACCGAAGCATGGACACGAAGCACACCCAAGCACTTCCCTCAGAATCAACTGGTACATACTGTATGGTCCATAATAACTTTGCAAGGACTGAACAGAAGAAACTCAGGGCTTTTAGCCAAGGGCACAAACGAAGCAGTTGTGATTAATAAAAGTAACAAACAAAGCGTGTTTTAGTAATGATGAAAGGAAATGTAACAGAGGGAGGGAAGAAGTGAGATTAATGTGTCAAAACAGAAGGATTGCTGGTCATTGACCACATTTATTATTAAAATGATGTAATGACCACGGGAAACAAAGCTGTTAAGAAGAAGGACATCCCCAGGGGGTCATGGGTACGTACCAGGGAAACCAGGGGTGGTCTGCCCAAGGGGAGTAAAGGGGGGATGCTGCATAGCCAACTGGTGAAGCTTGGTCAACTGCAGGGCAGGATGGGAAATTAGAACTAACCAATCAAATGGAATTATTTCAGAGCAGAGAAACCATCTTACGTGTTCTAAAACTGGATTAATTAAAATTATATTGAAAAATAAAAGGTTTAATCATTCATTCTAATCTACCGTAGAGAAAAAAAAACCCGAACTGGTTATAAATGACATCTCTACTGTTATTACATGTAATGGCTATAGTTAATATTAACTAATTACTGTAGAATTACATATTAAAAGAACTCAAATATATCACATGCAAAAAGACCAAGATAACTGGCATTTGTTCCGGGCCATTGTACTTTCTAGCAATTATTACACAAGGTGAGAGATACAGCTGAGCTTACACTTGGCTATATGGTGTGTTGGCCAGGAAAGGTGTCCTTAGGCCGTTAATTTATTGCTAACTGTAGAAAGCAAATGCTGCCCAGAACAAATAAGAGGGAGAAGAACAAAAAGGGAGTAATTTACATGTGCTGGACTCACGTCTGGATGAGGGATGGCATACTGCCCCTGAATCGTGAACGCCTGGAAACAACAAGCACAGTTAAGACACTGGTTAGTCAGGTGGGACAAGCAACATTTCTGTTCTCATCAGAAAAGCTTCTCATGTCCCCTCCCCGCAAATGCACTGCTTTCCACACTGAGTGAGGTTTAATTGTCTTGTGCTGCTTGATAACCCTTGGCAAGGTACAGAGAGGTCTCTGTCAGGCTGCCCAGGTACCCCTTGCAAGCAGAGAACGCCAAGTGCTGCTGCCCAAGCTCTGATGATCTTGGCCTCAGCACCTCTCTTTAGTCCAGCTCTGTCTGCCAGGAGCAGAGCTGAGGACACTGAGGGGGTCGAGGGGCACAGGGGGTGGCCAGTGACACCAATGCACCTAGGGAGAGGCTGATGCTAGAGCAGCAAGAGGCAGAGTGAGGAGGGGACAGACCTGCTGAGGGCACGCCTGGCCCTATTCTCCAGCCCCTGACTGGCACGTGTGTGCAGGGCCATGTGCCAGCTCTGAGCCACCCTGTCTGACAGCCATAGATGCCAAGTGCCAGCAACAGTGTGCCCTGGGGCACCTCACAGAGTTCATGCCCAGGCTGACATGTCAGAGGGTACCTGAGCACGTGTGCTGATGGCAGCCTGTCCTGCAGTGCCTGGGCACAGGGCCAGCGGGCCAGGCTGGAGACAGGAGCATCATGGAGACCCCCAGCATGGTGGGTGGCCTTATCTTCCACAACAAGCCAAGTATCCTCCCTCCAAATCCAACCACTCTGCACCACAAGAGCAGTGCAAGGGATGTAGTTTCTGGCATAATTTCTGGCAGCACTGGGGTGCGGTGTGGGGGGCAAAAAAGCACATGAGTGAGGAGGGATAGGGTGGCATGCCTGGCACCAGCTAGCACCGCCCTTTGTCTCTCCTGCTGGCCCTGTTCTCTGCAGTGGCTTACAAAAAACGAACTACAGTTTATGGTTTTCTATTATGTATGAAAGGAATAGCATGTCAGAAAAAAATTAATGTGCTTGTGCTTAGACAGGCAGGAAAGCAGAAGGACAAATTATAACATAAATATTTGTAGTGGGAGAATTATAAACAGGAACAGAGCTGATTAGCTTAGTTTGCAAAATGCTTATTTGACAAAAGGCCTCTTAGAAAGTAATGAATCCTCTGCAAATGATAAAACAATTCATTTAATGGAGTTCAGGTATTAAAACCTTTAATGTCTCAACTGCATGAAGCACGTTTCTGCAGCAGAATTTCCCTTCTGGTCCAGAAATGTTTCATTTAATTTTTATATTATAAAGCCAGGCCATAATCTGGCAAACATTATGCACATGAGCAGTTTTCAGGGAGAAGTGTGTGTACCAGGCTCAATAAGAGGTTCATGGGCTAACATGCATGAACATCTACAGGGGATGGGCATCACTGATGGGTTATAAATCACAAGAAAAGGTTCCAGGCAACAAAAACAAGAGATCAGTGGGTCTAAAGGAAATGTATTCAAGCAAGTGAAACTTGTTTAACCGTTTCACCAAATGAGGAGAACCTGAGTGGGGAGAGGCTCTATTCTCAGCCAAGCACAGCAGCAGCTTCAGGGAGGTTACAGCTGGGTCTATGAGCAAACACTGGGTTTGAAAACCACGCTTTGGTGTCTGAGTGTCTGTGCTGGACCACAAGTGTCTTTTCTGGTCTCAGCTGTACTTCAAACCCAGCTGAGAAAATGTCTTTCACATGGCTGGTTTCCAAGCAGTGGTCTGCAAACCAGCAAGAACCCATCACAAAAATGTCACCAGCAAACCTGATAGGAGTCACTCCTTCCCTCATCATTCTGCTCCCTCATACCTCCATGTGTACATAGGAGGAAGCAAACAAACCAGAGAAGTAACAAATACAATAATCATTCAATGCTCAGACCAGGTTTACTTGGTTGCTTGGTAGTCCACAAAAACCATCAAACCAGAATGGACAAGATGGGCCTTGAATTTTCTTCCCCAGTAAAATAAAAATAAAAATTAAAAAATAAGAAAAAAAAAAAAAAAGAAAATAAAAGAGAAAAGAAGATTTTAATTTGTCAGGCTGCCAAAAGGTCATTTGATTAATTTAGCTTGAGAAAATAGTCTCTGTCTCTTACCCATTGTCAGGGGAGCCATGTGTTTTTGGGACTGAGGGCTGGGGCTTGCTAAGCTCAAGTCTGATTAGAGGCTGCTGAGACAGCTGTCCTGTAATGTTCCACTGAGCACATGGGCTATGGATCTGCTTCCATCAAAGTCAAGGGCAACTTCCCTACTGACGTAAGTAACAGCAGGGATGACCTGGTCTGCACATCTTCCTCAATTTAGACCATTGTACTGGTAAGAGACTCAAAGCAAAGCTGCACCCTCTGAGTACCCATTTAAACACCAGTGTAGCACATGGGGTAGAAATTTCCAGTTTAACCACTGCACATGCTGAATAACAGTAGGGGCAGAGCAGGGCAGTGTTCAATTTCCTTTTAGTTTTGTTATGCAGTGCAGTATCAAAGAAGCACAAGAGAATTAAAAGCAATACTTAAGAGTGGAAGAACCCCAACTTCTTAAGGAAAACTAGAGACTATATTTTGTTAATGTTTCTTATTGTACAAAGTGTTACACAAGCAAAATCCTTTCAAGATAGATACGATGTAATTTAGCATAGAAAAATAACTTTTGATAGCTTAGCTAAAAGGTTGAATAGAACTAACAGTGCTAATACATTTTTTTTTATTAATTTCCACTTATGAAACCTGGTTAAAGTGTCTTTCCACACTGGTGTCCAAACACACCTTAAACAACTTCTTAAAAATTCTGTTTAGTCAGAGCACACAGAAGGTGTCTGCCTCTTACATTCTTTCTCACATCAACAAGGTTGCATTAGAAAAGCAAAAACACCTTTTTAACTGATAAAACTGAAAATGAGCTATTAGACCTGAAAATAGGATAGTTTAAATTATTGATACAAACTGCTCAACAGCCTCTAGCAAACAGTTTCAATGCTTTTGAGTAATCATATACAGTCTTTGAAGGCAGTGGCAATTACAACACTGGTAGAATGGGCTACTGCATACATATACACACACATTTCTTAAAGGAAAGCACTGCAGTGTAAACTTACACATATGGAGTAAATTATTCTGAACTTTCAGTCATAGACCAGCTTCTGGCACATTATTTTACATTTCAATTCAGCTTTGGTCACTAAGGAAGCAGATTTCTTATTCTGATGACAACAAGTAACAGTAGGAGGCTTGAGCATGATGAAAGCTACTACATTTTGATAATCTGGATAAACATCAGAACAAATCATTACAGCGTAGAAGGTAAAACTCTGAGACAAAAAAAAATCAGAGACAGTTCCTGACAAGGGCTGTCAGAAGTATTTTGGCATATGCTTGGGAGGTGCAGAAACTTCCTTATACACCAGCAGACTGTGGTGGCATGGGTTGTCCCACCAACAATGCCAGCAGCACCTTGGGCATCCAGCCCCACCAGGAACTCCATGTCCAGCTTCTCATATGATCTCCAAACTGCCCGAGGTGGGACACAGTCTGTACCATCAGCCCACACCCTGTGACAGGGTGATCACCTCAGATGGGCTGATGGGGTGGGAGGGGAAACATGCCTGCAGATGTTCCACTGTGCAGGTAATTGGGTAATTGCTTAAAAAGAGACCTTGGCACCACCCTGGGGAAAAGATCTGGTTGAGTCTGTGTCCCTTACTGCCAAAGAGGCTTTACATATGTTAATCCTGAGTACAGAGGTGTCTGCCTTCCTCTAGACTGGGTTTATGGGGTTGATTTCCTCTTGAGTTAGACAGGCCTGCAGCATCTCACTCCACCACCACTGCTTAAAAGCTTGGTGGCTGCACAGGTCCCCTTGTGACCCTCCCATGGTGTTTTTAGGGTACTTATCAGCTCTGTTCATCACTGGCTCTTCAGTGAAAGCTGCATGTCCCCTGAAATGGACGATGGCAGAGCATTCCTGCTCGCCTCTGTCACAAGCTGCAGACTCATTTCAGACATTACTAAAAGACAAAGAAGAACCAGTTGCATGTGGGTTTTTAAAGGCAGATGAGAGCCCTGACTGATACACCTTAAGGTAAAGGCGGAATCATCAAAACTTCCTTACATGAAAAAGGAACAGGAATGCTGTTCTGTTATCAATCAGGCTGTTCCACACCATGTTTGGGAAGGTCTACACATGCATAAAAGTAGTTCCAGCCACCCTGGAATTCCATTGCTACTTGGTCCCAAGGGACTACAAGCAGTGTAAATTATGTGTGTGCAAATCCTTACTGCAAAACGCACTTTTTGGTCCCAAAACGTATGAAAACTAAGAGAGAAAAATCACATTTTTCATTAGCAGAAATGTCCTGCTGTTTCATCATCTCTGAAAATTGACAAAGCTGCTTTTACTGCAAGTGAAGCTGCAAGTTAAGAAAAAAAAGCCATTCACTACAATAAGCAGGGCTGCCCCACTCAATGAGCTCCTGATTTGGACTCCTCAATCTGCAGAAGGGAAAACTTTTCTTAATTACAGAAGTTAATCTTAAATCTTGGTAGCATACGAGATTGTTACAATTTTGTGTAAAGTTTGCAATGCAGTGTTCTCCTGTCCTGCACACACAGTAGACAAAGCACACCAATACTATACCAGGCAAGAAAGAGTAAAAGTTGAAAACTAACAGGCGCTGGCTGAGGCTGGGCCAGGACGGTGTGGTTTCCAGCTGAAGCCAAAATGGTGTCTGCTCTTACCTGGCCACCTGCAAAAATGATAGGTGCAGAGGCAGGTTTGGGACGGTAGGGGATGGTGGCACCTTTGGGTGGGGACTGCAGACAAAAACACAAAGCAGTCAAAATGCAGAATGAAGCAGAAGAAGATGTCTCTTTTTATAAATATTGGTCACCTCAGACAACAAGGCATGCAGAAAACCCAGCCCAGCCCACCCTGCCCTCCACCCCATCAGACCAAAAGCACACTAGAGGTTTCCTGTCTGGGCTACAAGGGAAGAGCTGAACACCCAAGTGCAAGGCCAAACAGGCAATGGTGACATCTGTGGTTTCATCAGTGCCACTGTCAGACAAAGTTATGAAGCTTCATTAAGCATGTTAAGGCATTTCGGGAAACATGGGCACAATTTTGAAAATGGCCAATGGTTTGGAAACTATGGGCACTTTTGGCAAGGGTTAAAATGTCCAGATTTCTATATAAATTTATTTTATGTATCATTTAATCTAAGGGCTAAAAAACTGACATCAAAATGAAACTTACTGGCCCTTATGCAATGACCTGACCCTAAGGAAGCAAAAAGTCCTGGCTGGTCAGAATTACTTCTATTTTAAACAAGATCTGGATGTTTTCTGCTCTATTCTACATCAGAATAAAATGTGTTTCTTTCAGAATGACTGCAATTCTGTGCTGGACCTGGTTGTTGTTTGATAACATCATGACAGCCTTTGACTGCTAAACCTTGCTGCGAGAGGCTCTCAAACACCAGGAAAAGTGGAGTTTGACAGCCTCTGGAAATCCCTGCCACAGGAAGGGCAGGCAGTGCCCCAGGGGAACCCATAGCAGTTGATAATTATTAATAATGTGTTTGAGCACCTCCTGAGTGAGCAGGGACAGGCTGGGTGCCCGCTTACCTCCAGCATCACCACGCAGATCTGCTTCACACACTGGATGATGGCGTCGGGGGTGCCGGAGATGGTCACGGCGCGCTCCGTCGAGTTGGGCAGCATGTCCCCTGCCACCTGCACCTGGGCTCCTGTGGACTTCAGCACAGACAGAGCAAAGACACTGTCACTGCCATGCAGGCCATGGCACCTCTCCCGTCATTCACTGATACAACAGACAGGGTGCACCCCTCAACTCCTTGTCTTTTCTTTGCTGGATGTGGTAAAGCACATCCCTAGATGTGGATTTGGCTGTTCAAGCCAGTTTGCCAACACTACCATTCTGGGGAGGTTAACCCTCAGTAGCTGTTAGTGAATCAAACTGTGACCTGAACTCCAGGAGAAGCATTTTAACCCCCTCAAGGACAGACAGCTGCAATTCTGACTAAAAAGTGAAAACTGTGAAATGAAGTACTCTTCAATAATTAAAAAAAAAAGAAAGAAACCCCAATAATTGAAGAAGCTCAGCTAATCAAACGAGTCACTCTTTAATTTACTGATAAATGGCTCTTTAATCTACAGATGGCTGACTTGTGTCTCTTGTTGAAATTCACGACTTCCTTATGCTATATGTTATAGAAGCACTTCTAAATCATAATTAGTGTTGATTAAATATAAGCATATCATCAACTTTTAGCTCATTAATGAACCCGAGAAAGTAATGAGCCACTTTTGGGTTTTCTTTTTCTCTTTTTAAAAAATTTGGTCTTGTGCATCTTAGTTAAAAACAAAAAGGAACAAAGCAAAGGAAGAAGAAAATACAGAATGCCCAAACAACCCTTGATATTATTACAGACAGAAGACCTTTTCAGTCAACAGAGAAAGACCCAGGCATCTGATGTTGACTAAGCTCTTCAACATATTGCACAAAAGATCTATTCCTGACTGTCATTGTAATGCAGTATCTGGGCTTTAAAATACAAGTTTTTTCAGTAACCATTGACTTTGCATCAGTCAGCAAGGAGTTAATTTGTTTTCCTGCTAGTTATAAACAACACATGTGTTATTCTTCTTTCCAAAGACTGATTAATGTACTGATTTCATCTTCTGTTCACTAGTGCTGTTTAAGACCAAAACATCAATTCCTGGCCCTACAACAGGCTTTGGAATTTTACCATAATTTGACCAATCTCTCATGCTTTTATTTTCTTTTTTTCATAATTTGCATCTCAAAAATAGTACTGCAACTCTACATGCTGTTCCAGGATGCATGACTGAACAAGCAGCAGTTGCTCCTTTTGCAACTGCTCAGTGAGTTGTGTGATGATGAAATTAGACCACATCTTGGGCTGGATGCTCCTTGATTTCTTCCTCTTTCCTGGTATTTGCTTTCTAATGTACATTCCCAGGTATCTGTAAATCCAGGACAAAAGACTGCCAAATACCAGAGTCATTTATGCATTTATTCCCAGGGCTAATCTTATTTATTCTCTGACTTTGGTCATATATCAGTAGCAAGTAATATTTTCTCCATTACCCTTACGCTTAGGAAGATGTGCAGTGTGACTTGCTACATTAGCCTTACCAAAACACTTACTTGGCCAAACACTACCCTTTACCCAGACTATAGGCAACTGCTTCTGAAATTATGTTCACAAGAATAATCACTTCAGTCACTTCATTTAACCAACAGACTAATCTCACCTTTATAAAACCTATGTCCTGAGCATATTCCCACAGTGCTCTGAGCAAAGTCATCAATACTGAACATAAAATCCAAAGTATGGACAGCTGTAAAACCTAGAGCTAAGCAATCACTAGCACACAGTTCACACTCATGCCTGCTCCTATTTTAACACAACTAAGAAATCAACTTAAAAGCTCCATAAAACCTACTGTCTTGAATCCACATTTTAGATTTAAAAAAATGGAGTTTCGACTTTGTAGAGCCTGTCAAAACCCTTTTGTTTTTCTAAAAGGCAAATTTTAAAAAATGGATCAACATGTTATCTTAGTATTCAATACTTCATCCCATGTTGGAATGAATTCCAATTTAGATGGAATATTGTCACCTCCTCCAGAATAACAATCCATTTTTCTGAAATGTCCTATTCAGATTTTCTCCATATAACTGAGCATGTACCTGATTTTCTTGTATGAGTGATTAATAACATCAGATCCTTGGCTTGGCATGTGCTATATTGTTACAGTCATGCATGGAAGAGTTAAAACAGACCTTGTATGGTACCTTTTGCATTTTTTGGTTTAACAAAAATATGGCTCCTAGCACACTGAATGAATGCCTCCAGCTAAAGTCTGGACTAAAACTAAATTCTGCATGTGTCTGGAATGCATCAAATCAAGTCACCTGTGGCCTGGTGACATTAAGGAGAAACAGGAAAGGAGCATGAAAACCACATTTTTCTAGAAAGTAGATCTACTATATGGAATCCTCAGTGCTGCTTGGGCTTTTCTCTGACTGTAAGGGTGGTAATTAATTTGGAAATGGCAGCAACTCTTTGACTTGGGGTCCCCTGGGCAGGGTCTGTGCTGAAAGAGAAAACTGAAGAGCCATTTGTCACTGTTGCTTTGCTTAACTGTGCATGAAAGACTTCATACATTGTAAAGCTGTTTCTCTATTTCACACATGGTCTTTAGTGTCAAGGAGAGTACAAGTCCAGCTGTGCTGGACCCCTGCTTCTCCCAGAGCAAAGCTTTTCCAGGTTTTTCAGTCAACACATGCTCACGTTGGTGTGATCAGCAAAGTGCAGTGGGTGATGCTGGCAGGGCACACTGCAATAGGATGCTGAGCTAGTTAGTGCCCCCAGCACACATCCCAAGACTTACCTCCCTGATTTCTTTGATTTTGGAACCTCCTTTTCCTATGAGGGATCCACACTGGCTTGCTGGGACGACGAGCCGCAGTGTCACGGGCGGTTTGCTTGTCACCGAGCTGTTTGTCATCGAGGCGTTTATGTCCTGTAATCACAGTGCCAGTGAGCATTAGTGGGGGATTTGCCACTCCTGGCGAGACTGAAGGGCTCAGAGCAAATGGCCAGGCTGTCTGTGGAGACCTGGGGAAGAGTGCAAGCAGCTGTGGCTGGTTTTTGTGGTAAGGAAAGCCCACCATAGCTCTGCTGGTGGTACACTGTAGGCATGAAGCTGCTTGTGCCAGAGGAATCCTTGGGATGTCTGGCATTGCAAGATCCATGCTGTGGGACCAGAGGGCAGGGCTAGGGAGGAGGAGGAGGTGTCTGCCATTGGATCAGCCAAAACAGGTGAAAAAGGCAAAGAAGCTTTGGGATTCACAGGCTTCCAAAATGTGTTTTGGTCTATTTTGGTCTTTTTCACCACCTCAGTTAGAGAATTTACACTGTGTAATATGTCTCTACATTTCACATCTCTTCCCAGATTTGATTCGAAGAAAAACAGTTTAAAAAAGGAATGATAAAGAACATGTGAATAATCTGAAGCGAAACTCAGATGATTTGGTAAGTCTTCTGCCACCCTCTAGATTTAATTTCTCTTTTGTAACACGTCCATAAATATTTGTAGCACTACACAATTTCTAAAATCTTTTCCATCTTGGTTATGTAACCAGAGTACAAAAAGCTCAGCAGAACAGTAATTGCCCATGTCCAGGTAATGTAACATACATCTGTGTATCCCACTATCCAATGAGGCTATATTACACACTTCCATAAGCACTTCAATACACTACTTGTTGCAAGGTTTAAATTGTTTTAAATATTTTTTGTTTTTCAAAATCTTGTAGGCAAGACGAAACAATCCCTCTAAAGACTTTATCATAGAGGAAAAGATAAAGCTTATCTTCCCACTGATCAGTGGGATGCACTGAGAGAACTCAGGATGAAAAACTAAAAAGCCACGAGCTGCACTGCAGATGCTCAACAGCTCATGAGAATCTCAGAGTGTATTGGTAACACTAGCTGAGTAACATAAGCTGAGAAGACTCCTCCATGAGGTGGCATGGCACAACTATTATATTCTCCACAGGAATGTTACCAAAAGATTAGGACAGGAATGAGAAAACATGCATTTCCTATTAAGCCATTTATGATGCAACAAGAGCTCCAGCAGACAGAACTGATGTGATTTCCTATGCTTATAAAGACTAACACTTAAAAAACACAAAAAAAAAAAAAAAAAAACAAAAAAAAAACAAACCAAGTGACTATATTGTGCAATGAGGATCCCAAGTTATTAAAAAACCAACCAACAACAAAACAACTCAGCACTTCAAGAACTACTCTGCACATCTCACTGAACCAGTGTGGGAGTGTGGTGACACCAGCACTGATTCCTGCAGTACCTCCCCAACTGTGATGGCAGCATTCTTCCATCCAAGAGAAGGCTTGGTATGACCTTTATTAGCTTAAAAGAGAAGAAAATAAAATCTAGAATGGAACAAGGCATTGCTGCATGTGACAAGACAGCTACCAAATCATTCCTCTGCCAGCCAGTAGTAACTCATATTCTGTCTAGTGGCTGTGTCAGTGAGAGACTGCAATCCAAAATAAAGCCAGAGGGATAACAGAATTTTGCAGCACCCATGTATCTGAGATAAAGTTACACCGATTTTTCAGCTGGAAGATGCCATCTCACTGTATCATGTTTCTGTCAGGTGGAGGCACATGTAGATGAATAATCCTCTTCAGCCACACAGCATGAAACTTAATAACATCTCCTACTTCCATATCATATGCAGCCTGGCCTCAAAGCCTCCACTGAACTTTCTGCCTTCAAAAGCACTTTGCAGGAACTAGAAGCCACTGTCATCATCATTTAAAAAGAACAAAATCTAAACATGGGGGCTCAGCAGCATGGAGTGCATACAGGAATTATTCCAGCTTAAATATATGTCAACGGAGAAATAAGCAGAAAAAAATTCCCTTCAGAACTGCGGCTTCTAAATAGGGATGGGCTGGAGACTTTCCCACAGAACAGCCATCTTTCAGAGTGGGAGATTCCTATTTATTTAACTTCTAACTTTTTGTGCATTGCATGGCTTTCTTCAGGGCTCTGGCAGACACTATAGCTGGACCTTGCATGGCTTTCTCCCAGCTTGGCTCCTCAGCCAAGACAGGCTAACTGGGAGCCTGGAAGTGCTGAAGAGCCAGCAGCATCCTTAGCTCTTAGCATCCCAGGGTCATAGCTCATAAGGCTTCCCAAGACAAGCTAACCTGGCAGCTCAGATATGTACCACGCCTCCAGGAAAAAAACATACCAAAATTCTTCTTTTCTTGTTTCAAAGGAATTGTTAAACTCCAATTTTCACAGCAAAAAGGATTCTGGCTCCTCACTTGGAAATGACCACCAGAGGACTGACCACAGTTGTACCAGCAATAAGTGATGTTTGCCAGAAAGGCATCACACTGATTCCTTTTATCTTCTCCTTCTTCCTAGAGCTGAGCAAATTCTCCATAGATGTTTACAGAGGAACAAGGATTCCAAAACCCCTTCTCTTATTTATCTGAGAAGGTCTGACTACCGAGCTGTGCCTGCTGGTTACTCCAGTGCTTGAGTACCACGTGCTTTCAGAGGATTATGCAGACTTACAAGCAAAGCTAGAGCTGCCCCAATCACCAGTGAACTTACAGCTGCATTTCTTGGGTCTCAGCCTCCAGTCCAGAAATGACTGAGCTAAAATGTCCCCTCTTGCAATTCCAGTGATCTGCCTGGGTTACTGTCATTTTCTAGCAACTCTCTTTCTCCCCTGCAGTGAAAGCTTTAGGTATTTATGCAAATACCTAAATAGCTTGTAAATTCATCATAAGACTGCTAGAAAAGCAACTTCCATTGGGAAGATTGTCAAAGCAGACTTATATAAGGCTACAGAGCAACCACAAGACAAACACAACCTTTCTCATTTTTCTATCTATCTGACACATTTTGAGATTTTTACTAACATTAGAAAAGCATTCTAGGAATTCCTAGACCAGCTTATCTCCAGGTATACAGCTGTAGGGTGGAAATTAGGGGTCCAAGGTCTTCATGTGGGCCTGCATAACAAATACCAAAAAGATCCCTTAAAGCAGCAGTCTCACACATGCATCTTTTTTCTTCTGTTTCAACACAGCTGCAATAACCAGAGCTGGACTGAATTTTTAAAATGGCTGAAGAAATCACAAGCAAAAAGATATGCATGAAAAATAGCACTTGGTAGCTAGCTAATTTGTAATTTTTGAAAGAGCACTTAATTTTGCCTCCAGAGCATTACAGTTACCTCATTTTATTAGCAGGAAGATTTATAGGAAACCTAACTGATTATATATATCATGTATTATATATACAATATGTATTATATATACATATTTCTTTACTGCTGTTCTTTAAAATATACTACAAACCAATTACATTAAAACTAAATACAGATATTTCAGAGCAGTACCTGATCTGCAGGGTGTGCCAATACTCCTTTGCTAATGCTTATATATGAAGAGCCCAGGCTACCCTCTAAAACCTGCAAGTGCAAATAAGCACAAAATCCAGCCAGATGCCTGATTTTCAGCTTTCTTAGCCCACTGCTACCTACAGCACTTTCAAAGACTGTGTCATGCTGGGTGGTGGGCTGAGGATCTGATGTCATGCAGTGCTTGATGTTTATATGAAAAATGCAGCATTATTTCCACTGGGTACTCATTTTGGTGGGAACTGGCAGGGATTATCTGCACTAATGATTCCCTCAGCATTTTACAGGATGAGGAACATGTTTTTCCTGTAGAGAGCAGAGACACTGCTCTCTCCAGGATTCTCTGGACTGGAGGGTATGGCACTGTACACCAAGCTACCTCTTAAATTAGAAGAAACTGGGACTGGTCCACGATTGGTAGGAGATGAAGAAGAGAAACAGGTGACAATAGGAGGTTTTGAAATTGGGTTAGACAGAATTACTTGGACGGTTCTGCAGGCTTAAACCTCAAAATCATAATTATTTCATTAATAACTGGCAAAAAACCCTCCAAACATTCTTATAAAATGTGCCATGCCAGAAAACTAAGACATTTTGTCAACATACTGAAAATCTGGAATATCACACAGGAACATCTGAAAACCCATGAAGGAATATAAATGGGATTAACACTTGCAATATTAAAAAAAAGGTCATTTGTTTGGAGCCTGACAGGAATGCTTGCCAAGACTGAAGAGGTGAAAACACCTGAGCAGGAGCTGGGGACACCCACCAGGCAAAGCACGGGTGTGTGCAATGCATTACACTAGTAGGAGGTGAGGCATTTCCAGCAGTGGCAGGGATATGACAGCGTGATAAGTAGGACAGAGGACTGTTAATGCTGTTAAATAAGCCTTTGTGGAACTTCATTTGCAACTTGTCCACAATTAATCCAGACATTTTACATAAAATGCAACCAGAAAAAGGTGGATAGGGATTACTAGAGTCATAAGAGGGGTGGGGAATGCATCCTCTGAAAGAGTCTGATTGGATCACTCTCTCTAGCAAAAGTAAGGGTGTCCAGGGATAAAATCAGTTTCTAAATATATATCTATCAGGGATGGAAAGGCAATAATTATCTAACTAACAGCCAGTGCAGGCATAGAAACAAAGCTACATGAATTGTTCATGAATAAGTTCAGGTGAGGAGTGAAAAGAAAGTGTCTAATTATCAGAGACCTGAAGCTGTGGACCCAGCATCAGGAAATGGAAAAAAAATCTAACTAGTTTGATCATGCTTTTAAGTTGCAAGTTCAAGACAGTTGATTCTAAAAGACAACTGCATCTGGTGACTTATGAGCTCTCTTCTAGTTGTGTTCCTCTAAACTTGAACAATTGTCATGTGTAAATAAAGGCATGTGTTGACAATTCTCATCAATTCCACAATCTCCCTGTGCTATGGGTAGATGTGGAGATTAACCTTCCTGACTTGGAGAAATAAGAACTCTTAAGAAAGGGATTAACATCCCTCTAGTTGAATCCATTCTGGAGAGACCCTGCCCTCTGCCTCTGCTGCAGGTGACTCAGTCTACCTGTCTGCAAGCTCCTCCATTAGGAGAAGGTGAACTGCTCCCTGCAGGGGCATCTGCCTCTCCAGAGAGGACAGGAGAGTTGCCTGGATGAGACATACGATTTCCAAAAGTAGAGGGAGTTAAATCCTCTCCAGAGTGACCAGGATTCATGTTCTGTACTCTGTTGCCTTTTCTGTGAGGTTCTCCATTTAAATGTTGACTGTATCTAATTGTAGCTGGTTCAAAACTAAAAACTAAAGGAAATCTCAGCATTTTAGATACATATCTGCACAGAACACTCAGTCTACAGTGAACTGAGCTCCTGCCTTACTTACTCTGAGTGCCTTTAATTTGTTTTAAAAGACAAGCCTTAAATGTGGTAATTGGTAATCATATAGTTTGTTTTTAAAATAAAAAAAATCTAGATAAATGAGTTATATATTCATTTCAACATATATAAAATTTACATCAATACCAACTGGGTTCATACAAAAACAGAGTTAAAAGTTAGGCAATTTTTCTTTTCAAATCAAACCCACAATGGGAATAGAATTTTTCCAAGACATTTTTCCTACCATTAGCACACATTACTAGAAGCAATTGCTTTTCCCTGAAGCCTCCGAAAAGCAAAAGAAATGATCAAACATCTTGTAAATTGACCCATTATTTTTCATCATCATTGCTGCCAAAAGCATTTACAAAAATATAATCACTTTCATTGCTATTAAATAGAACATTAAACAAATCCTATTTAACATTAAAGCAAGAGAAAATTCAGTGTTTGTATTTCGACTTGAATAGAGAGAAAAAAATTATTTGCTTACCTCTTCAAATTTTAGTGCAATCATAGAAAAAGCTTTAAAAATTGCATCTGTTGGGCCTGTTATTGTCACAATTCTCTCTGGACAAGTGCCTTCTGAAATATTGATTCGAGCACCACTCTGTCAAAAGGAACAAATATTTTTCAAAGTTATACTTCCCAGGGAGTCAACTAAGTAGGATTAGGGATACAGTTTGGGAAGGAATACCTCAAGGCATCTAATTCCCTCCCCTACAACTGCAGCCCCAACATCATATAATTTCAGCATAAACTGATCACATTCCAAAAATTCATGTAACTGCGGGAAGCCGGATTCTGTCTGGGTAAATACTTACGCAGCCTTTTTGCAGTATGCAAATAGCACCTCTGTAACTCAAAGTTGCAAATAATTGCATAATCAAGTCTTTTCCCTTCCTTCTTGCAGGATTAACCTTAAGTAGGACTGGAGCTGCAGAATTTAAGAGAAGGTGGTTGTCTCCAGGGAGCACCAGCATTTCCCAGGAATGATGCACCTCTCTGGTTTGGAGCCCCAAAGGTGGGGTTTGGCCTCTGTGCCTCTCTACTGGGGCCTTGTTTGCACTGTGGAGAAGGCTCCTTGCAGATGTGCCTCATGTGAAGGCAGCCAGTCAATATGCACTGAGCATCTCTTTAAAGGAGCAGTGGTATGATAGGAAACACCAACAGTACTGTGCCCCTAGGGCAAGGAGCCTGTTAGATGGAGTTAGAAAACCAGAGAAGCCAGGCTGGCTCTCAAATATACTTGGTCCTCTTTATGCCACTGTGGCAGTGCAGAGAAAATGTCTCAACCAGAGAGTTTTGTATATCTAGAAATTAATACATTTTTAAATATATATTTAAGAGAATGTTTAGTGTAGGTAATGATCAAATCTGTTTCAGGTAAGAGCCACCTTATGCATTCTCTGAGGTTTCAGTGTTGGAAATGTGTTAAAACAGCCTAAAAGTCTCTGGAGCCTCAACTCACCCACAGGCACTGACCTTCTTGGGGATCAGGGCCTGAAGCAAATGTGAGACAAGCTGGGTAAGTCTGGCCCTTTGCCTGCAGGGTAACCACACAGCTGCTGATGTGCTGTGTCCCAGCCCTTATCCACACCATGCTGCTGCTCTGCTGTAGGAGACTGTGTTTCCCCATATGACAGCACCACCACACAACATGAAAAAATACAAGGCTCAACACAACTGATAGAAAACCTTTCCTGCCACACCTTGGCACAGAACTGAGGGTTCTGTACTTTTCTTTAGGCCTGAAGTTGTCTCTGACATTTCCTAAATGACAGAATTGTCTCTGACATTTCCACAAAGACAGAGCTACATTTCACACCATAAAGATGGCACGCACCCTGTCACATCTGCCAGGGAAGTCAAAATAAAAGTTGCATTTTGCTTTTAAAAAAATACTGAAGAAGGCAGTCATTTATCATTATGTGGAGATACAACCTCTTAGTCCTGTGCTGATATAAATATGCATAAAATTCCATTATTAAAAAAAAAAACACCCAAAAAATAGTGTCTTCTGACCACATATACATGACAGCAGGGGTCCAGGATTGGAAGAACATTTGATATTTATCTTGAAAGACAGAACAAGGATCATAGATATTCTCTAAGATGTTTTACTCAAAACTCAAGAGCACTCTCCAATGATGGCTACCCTTGTGTGCATACAACTTATACACAAAGATATCTGCTTATGATCATAATTAATAATTAAACTGTGTTTAATCAACTGTTAAGCTTACCTAGTCCACTGGAAATTTTTTTTTACTTTTTTTTCTGTAAGTCTTAGCAAATGTGTGATAACAAGGGTGAAAACATATCATCAAAAAAGGAGCTCAGAACTCAGTCAGCCCGACAATGAAATCCCTATTGTGTATATTTAAAGATGGATGTCTGCAATTTTCTTTAGTAAAATACTTTGACATTTCCCTGCCACAGACCTTCTATCAGAGTAGAAAACAACAAAGCAGCTGACATAGTAATGTACTGCAGTTTTACTAGAGCCAAATTGACTTTTCTTGAGGCATCCTCTATATACTGCACTCCTAAAGTTTTAAACAGTAGGACTTGTCTTTTGACTTACACTTTTAGCAGTTGCTTCAAAGCAGAAAAATTAAATGGACCTACAGGCAGGATGTGCTGCCTTGCAGGACCAGTGTGGGTCTGTAGCCTCCACCTGAGCACACTCCTCTGAAGATAGCACAGCTTGCTCTGTGGGAGGGAAAGAAGCCTGCAGACACTGGGGAGGCTGAGGTTTATGCAGTGCCCTGTTTTAATCCTTTTGTGTCTTCAGCCTTTTCAAAGGATGTGAATGGTAGGTGTGCCTGTCTACCCTGCCCACATCCTACTCACAGCTGCAAAATGAGGAAAAGTTAAGGCTTTGCCAAGACATGGTAGAGATTTTCTGGCTTATATACCTCTGGCTCCAGCTCTGCTGAAGCTTGTGTCTGCCCTCAAACTTGATGTGAATCAGTCTAACGCCTGGTTTCAGATTTCTGGTAACTGTATCAGGAGGCCAAGCTACGTGCAGGACTGATGCTGCAATGTTAATGAAAAATACAGAGGATCTGATGCACAGAACCATGCTGTGAGCTGTTCCTAAGATACAGCAGCAGCAGGCACATTGCTATGGGAATGAAAGACTCCAGACTGCTGCGGTGATAAGGAGGTTACATTAACAATGTTTAATTTAGGCCAGCATATTTATACCCTACTGCTTGCAAAGAATGGGGATATTAAATGATCTGCCCACTTGATGGCAGCATCGGTCTGCACACGCTGAACTCACTGTTCTCTGAGCTGGAAAGGAAGGCAAGTGAAGACATCAAAGCTTGTCTTACCTCCTCCCTCATCTTCTTCACTGTCTCACCTTTCTGTTAAAGAAACATAAAAAACCCGTTAGCCTGGGCTAAGAAAAGAGAACTGATACACAATAGTTTGACATGAATATAAATAAAGTTATTTTCTGACCTTTCCGATAATGCTTCCAACCTCCTGAAACAGAAAAAAAAGAGACACCGTGAATGATACAATTTGTTACAGAAGAGCATTTGTGCTGTTCCTAAGCTATTTCACTATCATTTATTTCAAAGCTTCAGTGTGAAGCATAGCTCCCTTCCATTGTTGCTGTATACAAATATGCCATGTTAGATACAAAGAGATGGACTAAAAATGCAGCTTTGCAGCCAACTGATCGTGCAAGAAAAACACCTTTAACAGAAACTGATCTTGTGGTTACAGATCAATCCCGCTACTATAAACACAGACAAATCCCTATCAGGGAATGAAAAGTTAAGAAATAACAGAACCGCACAATCTGCTGGAGAAAATGAGGTGTAATACAAACACCAAAATAATTGCTGGTTTCTCCAAGGGCAGGCATTTACCCTCCTTATGCCTTGTAATAGTGAGAGCTGAATTTCCACGCTACCGAGTGTTATTGTGTAAACACCTGGTGGCCTGTCTTAATCTCCCTATTAAGCACTTAGACAACAATAATTGCTAATCTCTCTTTTGGGATTTGGGAATTGCTACTGGGCTCCCACAATCTTCCACCAAAGGAAACAAAATACTGAGAAGCATGACTGTGAACATAGAGCAGGGGAACAATGTGGCAGTTCTGGCAACATCCCAAGGGTTAAATGCTTGGTGAATAAAACCAACAGGTACCAAGAATGAAACTATTAACACTAAAATTAACACACAGTCTGGACATGCTACACAAATCATGCAGCTGTGACATCAGACTGGAAATCATGTGATGGAGAGACCAGCTAAAGGAAAATACACTCCTCTCCTGTACTAAGATTGTGAAATCTACTTCTACAGTTGAAGACTGCCTCAGATGGTTGACCAGCCCATGAGATGCATGATACACCATTTCCCCCCACCCAGTCCATACACCTCAGCGTGATCCATCCTGGAACACAGTTCAAAGTGCAGAATTTTTGAAATTTTTGTCCTCCAACACTCTATCCAGCGATGGACTCATGATAAAGTGGTACTGATTTCATTCTGCAGGAAAGAACTACCTGCAGTGACCTTTGAATTATTTCTTCCAGTTGTTTATAAGCTCATAACACAAAGTTGTTTGTGCTTGCAACTCCTCATCCTGCTCACAAGACATGAAGACTTTTCATTGAGAAGAAGTTACTTATTTCAATGAACTCTGGCATGTGTTCCTTTATGCTCTCTGCAAGTCTGCACAACACCAGACTGAGGAGAACAGCCAATACACTGCTGGACAGGCTGGAAAACTGGACTGAGAGAAACCTATGGGAGTGGAATGAAGTCAGATGAAAAGCCCCATGTCTGCAATGGATGAAGCCCCTGAAACAGGACAAGCTGGAAAAAATCTTGCTACCTTAAAACTGACTGCAGAAAAAGTCCCAAGGGTCCTAACTGAGAACTTCAACACAAATAAATGAGTACATCAGCACTGCACCCCTGATCAATCAAAGGCTGGACTGTATTAGCAGGAGTGTAGCCACCAGGCTAGTGCAAATTGCTCTTGTCTTCTGTTTGTGAGACCATGCCTGGGGGATTGTGGCCTGTTTGGGGCTCCCAGCACAAGACAGACAAGGACACACTGAGGTGAATTCAGTGCAGGGCCACCAAACTGGTCAGGGGACCAGAGCACAGAGGCTGAGAGAACTACATTGCTCTTAAGAAGAAAACTTGAAAGGGGAGTCTTATTGCAGTGTACAATAAGGAAAGCGAGCTACAATATCAAATTCCTACTCAATGTGAGGAAAAAAATTTACTATTGGTATGGCTGGACATTGAAAGAGGCACCCAGAGAATCACCATCCTTAAAGGTGTCAGAACCCAGCCTGGGCAAAGCCCTATGAAATCTGCTCCAATGCAATCTGGTTGATTCAGGAGGTCAGACTGGAGGCCTTTGGGGAGCCCTTCCAAACTTCAGTATGTGATTCCTCAGTCAAGGTTCTGAAATGAGATGCAGCTATTTTGTTAGCAGTGACACAAATCTGACACATCCATTCCCCCAGATTTTTAGGATCTTACTGTTTTTTATATCATCATCATAACTCTGCCAGTGATTGCTGAATGGCAATACAGGGAGCAAAGCTCTCAGCGATGACAAGCCTTGGGAATCCCCTGCAGTAGTTCCTACCTGACTACTTAACAAACCTAGCAGTTTTATCTTAAAAACTTCTTCCATTCCTCTCAGTTCCAGCTTTCAGAAATACTTTCATAAAACAAATTCTTAGGAGATAGAAGCAACCTTTTGCTAGGTGTGAGAGCATTCTGCTTCAGTTGCTATGGGCAAGCAACTATATTTCAGTCCATGGTTCAGGTTTTGTATACCTGAAGTTTCATCAGAACATGCAGGCCTGGTCTTGAACCTCCAAGACTCTGTCAGCATAAACTTAATACTAAATCTGTTCAAATCCATTTGATCATCTTGGGTCTTAATGAGAGATACTGTTCTTTCAAAAACGAATGGTTGGTCATGGGTAATAAATGCAAAAATATCTTCCTTGGAAATAGGAGAACACACTCTGCTTTAGGAACAGAAAAACAATGCACTGTTTGTAGCACTGGTAAAAAAGATGGTCCATTTCCAACAAGGAAATTAGGAGAATTTAAACAAAAAAAGGAAAGCATAAAATAAAAATAGTGCTTTGGATTTCAGTGGGGACAGGAATTCTACATGAGCGATTATCACCTTGTTATTTATTAACAAAGAGTATAAGCTATCAAAGAAATGAGTGAAAGAACTCATTTGTGAATACCACTGAGAAAAAAATATTTCGGTAAGACTTGTGACCAGTTCCTTGGAATATGCTAGCAAATGTCACTGCAATCATATGGAGTACTTCAAATCTCCCCCTCATCAAAGGGTGACTTTAGAGCTTATTCTATAAGCCACTTTCAAAACATCCAAGCCAATGCCACCTCTTCCTCTACACTGGGAGACGGGATTCTGCTTGGAAATGTGAAGTAAGGTTCAGGTTTTTTTCAGAATTTTGCTTCATACAAATTACTGAAAAAAAAAAATAGAGTGGTTTTAAATGGGCCACTTCAGACTTTTTTGGCACTTTTTCTACTAAAGCTTCTACCAAGTACTGGTGACAACAGATCATGTCTTTAATTATGATGAGAAACCTCTTTCAGCAGCAGATTAAATCAAAAGACTTTTCACCTCGTTCTTCAAACTACCAAAGCTACTTCACCAAACCTTTAATGTTTCTTTATACAGCCCAATATTTGTTTCATAAAGTTTCTTATATCAACATGCAATAAGTTAACTGCTAAATGAGGTACCTAACATTAATTTTATGACACTCAAGTTTTAGCATTATTTCTAACCAAGATTACTTTAATGGCTTTATTTTCTTCAGAAAATGTTTCTAAATCTGCCAGACACCAAATGTGCTGCAGTTAAGTGCATAAGATGTCTGTCACCTACACTGGTTCATTACAAGTTAGGAGCACAGTGTGAGTCAGGCAACCAACCCTCACTGCAGTCCAGGGAGAGATAATGAAGGATATTTTGTTCCTAAAAAAAGGAGGGAATAAGTGTACTCCTAAGGGTTTTTGGCTTTTCACATCTGCAGTAGAAGAAGCCTAAACTGACACTACATATGGAAAATTTGGTGAGAGAAGTCCTACAGCTGATGTCAAGTTCAGCCTCAGTGCAGGTCAGACAAGTGTTTGATTTAGTTGCATTAGCAAATAATTGCCTCTTACAATATACTAACAACTGAACTATTTGCTGTTTTCCAGTGCTCAGGAATATAAGCTAGCAGTAGCTATTTATCATCAATTTCAGACTGATTAATTGACTAACCATTCACACATAAATATAGTGGGAAAAGTTACATTATAACAATTAATGAGTTTCATATAATCCCATTTCAACACCAGATCAAAAAGAAGTGCACAAAATAAAGTTATAAAGGGAGGAACTAAAACTCAGTGGGAGAAAGACAGGTCCAAGCCAACTCATCTGGCAGACTGATGCTGGAGCTAAAAGTACCACCCAGGCTCCTTGGCTTCAACATGTAAACACCCAACCTCCAGAAGCAGCTGTGCCATAGCACCCATGCTGGATGACTCCAAAATGCTGCATGTGTCTGCCTACACCCACTCATACATACATAGATCCATACTCATACACACACAGAGTTATATCTGTTTACTTGTGTTTAAAGTGTTTAAAGTTTATTTGTGTTTAAAGTTTACATATGCAAGCACAGAACAGATGGATATCAACTTTCCTTCAAGGAATGACAGAAATTTGGGGTGCCTATCCTGAGATTCATCAAAGGTGCCTGAGTTTCAGACGGTGCTGTGTACCCAGCTCAGGTGATGCCTTCCAAAGGGCATTACCACCTGGTGACAACATCTCAAGCAGGAGAGTCTCACACTGGTGCTCAAAGAGTCGTTTTGGAAAATCTCAGGAAAATTTGAAATCCACATGATGATTTCAAGATAGCCTGAAGATAATTCTTAAGCCTGGGGAAGTGAGTTGTCATTATGATCTTCTTTAGTAGGAAATTTCTAATCAAGTAGATAAAACAAGAGCTGAACGTTACCAAAAAACTCTGGAGAGTTTGCCCAGCAAAGGAGAGACTGCCCAGACTCACTAAAGTATACTGCTAACCAAACAGCCAATTAATTGCAGAAAACTTGAGGGAAATCAATGGTAAAAACAGGGTTTCTTTCATGTTGAAATGTAGCATATAATATTATTTGCACACCTTATTCACAAGAATGTCATTAATTTTATTCTTAATGAACACTTGGGAAGTGCTGGACCCATCAAAGAGCAGAAAGCTATTTCTGTAGATTTTGCATCATCTGTGGTGAAGGCAAGGCAGCACCAGCAGAACAAGAGGTGGCAGCAAAAATGCATGTGAGTCAAGGCTTTTGCAGGGCTCTTGATGGTAAGAATGACTAAACAAAGGTATAAAACTGGCTATAGAAGAAACCTATTTCCTAGTCAATTATCTGGTGTGTCCTTTGAATAACAAGAGAAAGAAATCAGTCATATTAAGAAAACAAGAGGCTTAAAAAATGATAACAAACCTTGGTTTAAAGATTAACCTTTGATCTGTAAACATAAAGTGTGAAATTCCATGACTTTTTCTAAGTGTGAGGTTGGTTTAATAATTACTGAATCCTGGAAAAACAAAACAAAAACAGGTAGCTATTGTGGGACCATAGAAACACACAGGGCTTGCTCTATTATCATGCAGCTTTTATTACCAGTGCTGTGGGGCAAATGGAACAAAAGCTTCATAGGATCCCTGAGATAAAGCCACATCTAGAAGGAAAACACATTTAAGAAATAATATAGGAATATACGATTTCACCTCAAAATATCCGATGAAGCACAGGCTCCATCCGAAAGCCTGAAATTCCTTCAGGCAATGCTCTGATTGCACATGCTAACTTGCTTTCTATAAAGCAAGGACAAGGTAGAACCAGTAAGGCTGGAGTCTACAAAAAAAACAGCTTTTAAAGGAAAGAAATGCAGCCTTCCATGGTAGGGAGACACACAAGTCCATGGGACAAGGAGGGGTTCTGGCAACAGCACATGACAGCTGTGCTGATAAAGTTTTCTAGACCCAGACCAGCTGTCTCTCTCCCATCCATAAGGAGGCATAACATAACTCCCTCTCTCCTCACTTCACCTGAGGACAGAGTTGCCAACAGTCAACTAAACTCATGAACATGCTTGCGTGGAAGATCCCAAGATACGTTCCACAAAGATGTTCTGAACAACAAGTTTGCGTGGAGCATGTGGGGCACCAACATTTTTCAAAGACTGGAAGAAGGTCAGTTTTTGGAAACGTGACGTTTTGGAAACGTCAGCCACAGAGAAAGAATGGCTACATTGGATAAACTGAGCATCTGATTTATGTTCTGGGATTATGTGGGATTAGCCTCACCAACACGGGAGATCTCATGCTCCTAGGTGATGCTTCAGTAGTCACTGTCTGATGCCCACAGCCCTAATTTAGAAAGGCATTGCAGTCCAACACCTTCCTTACTGAGGCAGATCTTATGCTAACAAATATGGTAGTGTATGAGGAAATCTGCAAATTATGTTTTTTCTGATGAAAATTCTAATATTGTGCATCTTCTGCAAGTACATCTAACTTTTTTTGGGCAGCTGTGCCAGTGGGCATTTTTCCTTTGTTTTTTCATAGCAGATGGGTAACCACCTTACATTCAATTTCACACCTAGGCTCCCAGCCTTCCCTGCCAAAACCAACCCAAAAACCAATTCGGTCCCTGTGCTTGTCCCTGCTCCTGCAATGCTGAAGGAGCAGCCCTGAGTAGAGCATGTGCCTTCTGCAATCTCAGCTCATTACATCATGGACCAATTTGGAGATTTTGTTTGGTAAAAGTTGGAATGCTCAGCTAAGGAGATTGTTTTCAGGAGCAGAGAGTGCCCAGGGGCTGGGGGAACTCTCTCTCTTCCTTCCTGCTGATTTTTGAGCCTAGTGAGAGTATCTCAGCTGCTCCTACAAAAATACTGAGAAGAGATTCTTCTTGTGCTGTGCATTTGCATGCAGAGTTTTGTTCCATGAGCAGGGCTCTCAGGTATCACAGTAATGCAAGCAAACAAAACAGGAACTATAATAGCAATAGGCAGGACAGTCAATCCTCATAATACCCTGACAGTGTTTGTGGAAACTGGAAAGAACAGAACAAACATTGGCTTGATTGACATTTTATGGCTTGGATTGCATTACTGACAAAGTGATTATTAAAGTTACTTTGTTGCATTGTGTGTTTCAATAAATTAAAAAAAAAAAAAGGAAAAGGAAAAGAAGTCATTACTTATAATATGGGGAAAATTAGGTTCTGTACTTGCTTTATGGTTTTTCAGGGAGGCTATTAAGCAGGCACCAAAAAAGTGGCCACTAAAAGAAATCCCTGATATTAAAATGGTATTATCTGTACTAGTGAAAAAGGCAGTTTTTCTTAATGATTTTATTCTGTATTTGAGCTGTTAAGTGTAAGCTTTCTGAGTCTAAATTTTCTTTCTTTTCCTTGTAAAAACTCTGTATGTAGCACCACTAAGTAATCACCAACATGTCTGAAAGTCACCACTGAAGCTGGATGTAAGTCACTGTAACCAGTACTTCCAGTGCCACAAGTCACTGATCTTGCTGAAATAATTTTGAACTCAGATACCCTGAGTTCCTCAGGGAATGCAAAATTAAGCTGTACATATAGGAAGTTTAGCACCTAAAAACTAAGGCACTTATAGGGTTTTGTCCAGACCCAGACTTTTGACTGCAGGTACATCTAACTTACTTCTGGTGAATGAGAAATGTATCATTGAACAAATGGTATCATGGAAAGAAAAGCTCCACTTGGTCATAATATCCTTCCTCCACCAATGCAGATTATAAAGTCTAATAGTACATGTGATACTCTTTACTGGGCGTGTTTAAAATTTGCATAGGAGACTTACAGAAAGTCTCAATACCAGATTTTTTTTTTTGCTGGGATTCCCTTATTAAATTTATTTTCAAATAGTATTTTATGCCATTATTTCCAGCCACAAGCAATTGAAGCATTCAAAACGACTACACTCCATAACATTTGTATTTATTCTCTCCATGTATTTATGAGAATGTATGAAGAAAGCTAGGCACAGTCCTCTTGGTCTCCTAAAACTTCTGTTATTTTTCTGTGAATTCCCCCTCTGTCAGTCTTCACCATCACTCACACACGTGGCACCTGCTGCTGAGCATAGAACTGCAGGTGTGATTCTGCCAGAAGAACAGTAAGGTAATTACCTTATCTTTACCCCATGATGCACCAATGCCATACATCCAAAATTGCACACACTTTTGCTGAAATAGCTTTCCTCTCCAACATAGCATATCCCAAATGTGCCACTCTCTAGACACTGCCACATCTGATGCTTTTTAGCCTTTTATGCTTTCCAGATTTCCCTCTGTCACTGAACATGTATCTTCTAAATTACCTTTGCCAGTTAATTGCCTCAACTCTCCAATTTACACCTCTCAGCATTTGGCAAGAGTCCTACTTCCCTGCCAGTTTTCCCTTCACTCCTTCATCCTACCTGTAAATGATTTCCTTGTTCTTCCTAACCATCCAACTTCACTAATCCATTTTGGTTTTTATTGTTGAACTCCATTCTCTTTCTCTAAAAGATTCTTCAGACTCAATATATTACTACATTCTACTTTGGTTTCTTGCAGACTTCACTGCACCCAATATGACTTCATCAATGCACAGGGTCACACAGTGCCTTTGGAAACAATCCATTACTTCTCCTGCAGGTTTGTACTGGAGGGAGGAAGCTGAGATTCTTGCAGCAGCACTATGATATGGAGGTGGATCTCACAGTGAATTTGTGACCTGCTGCCCTTTCTGTGCTGGCCCATTTGAACATTTTCTCCTGTTCCACCCCGTGGACCTGGCTTTTAAATCTCCATTAAGCTGCTTTCCTGAGATTTATGACCTTTCTACTGGCACCGTCTCTTTACCATCCACATCTAAAATTAAACTTTAATGTTGAGTCTCCAGAGTCTTAATCAGTCGCCTGTTAGCAGTGGCTGTGTACAAAACCAAACTAGACCAAAATCATGTAATCATCATCTAATATAACCAAAATAGGTACCTTTTCAAGTTATTTCTTTCTGGGCATGAACTGACTAAACCTAGTTCAAGACCACTGCAGATGTCAAGTGCTAAGGTATGTTGGCAGATACCTGTGGGCAAGGCTATAATTTTCCAGTCTTTCAACCTCATTAACTGTGGCAGTAAGCAAGGAAAAAAAAAATCAGCCACAAGTGATGGGAACAGAAAATTCAGCAAAAGATGAGCAAGGAATGGTAAGAAACATGGAACTCTACACCTATACCCCATGGCATGCAAAGAGCCAAAAGAATTTTTATCTTGACAAAAATTTAGAAAGGAAGAAAAAGATACAGTCCTTCTGGGGCCTGAGCTCTGCCTGTCCATACAGAGGGATCTGAGGGCTGGGGGCTGTTTGCCCATGCATGCATAAACATTCCATTTGTCTTCCTTATGCCCTTCAAAAACAGTGATCTGGACAAATATTGCTATTCTTGCCTTTGCTGGAAGCAGAAATCTTGCAATCCCTGCAATACTCCAATACTGCACAGAAATTATACTTTTGAAGTAGACAAAGATAATAAAATACCCATATTCAATCACATCTCTTTCCTACACAGTGATTTTACTTATTTTACTTCAAGAAATAGCAAGAACCAGATGGAAAATACAGAAGTAGGGCACTGTAAACAGCCTCAACTCATATTCTGTTTTTCTCTACTGAAATGTATGAAACAGCTTTATTTCTTAATGTGGTGCATCTTTCTCATTAATAAAGGATGAAAATGCATATCTGCATTATTTAACATATTCTGTGTATCCAACTGCATGTCCTTCCAGGGGCTCTTCTGTTTCTGACCTCTCTGGAGCAGCATTCAGGTAACTGAGTCAGAAAGGTGCTGAGCAGCAGAGGCTGCAATGCCTGTGAAATGCAGCTTTACAGGATGAATTCAGTTGTGTCTGACTTGTCCTTAGAAACCTTCAGTGATGGATGGTGCAGCATGCCCAGGCAGCCTCCTCCCCCCTCACATATCCTTGTAACAAGTTTTTCCTAATCTTGCTTTTGAGACTTCCCACAAATACTGACAGTTGCTTCTCAGTGGATGCAAGGAATGCCTAAGCACTGCCCTTGCAGCATCCTCACCAATACCTGCCCTCTAATTTATCACAAGGAAATGTGACAAATGTTTTGTGTTGTTCATGATTTCTCTTCAGGGCTGTAACACCATCATAACTTTTTCACTGATGTAACATGGCACAAGATGAAAAATAAGCCTTTCATCTTACATCATCACAAAATCTCTGAAGTCCCAGCTCAGGAGGACACCTTTCATACCAGGCATTGGAAACACTGAGATTACCCTGAGGTTAACATTTTATAACTCATGGTGGTTGGCTTTTTGCAGAGTCTGCACAAATTCTTTTTCCACTTCCACTGATAAAAAAACTACTCCCTTAACACCACATTTTCTGCCATGAGAATATCACAGCTATGCCTTGCCTTGTTGCCAGCTGGCTGTTCCCAAACCTTGCTATGCTGTGGCTGAGAGGCTGTGCTCCCAGGGGCCATCCCAGCCTCTTCAGCCAGAGGCTGCACAAAGCCCTGCAGGAGCTCAGCTGGACACGCAGATGCTCCTTTCTCCAAAGCAAGATAAAGCAAAGGTGCTGATCAGTGGTGTCCTACCTGCACTGGAAAGACACTAGTCCTGGTTCTCCCAGAGCCCACGACTCTTCCTACTTCTTTTCCTTTCACTGCATGATAATGTCTTTTGGATTTGCCAGGTAATTTGTTTGTAGTGGTTTTTTTTTTTTTTATTCATTACCATCTTGCAGAGGTCTGTCCACTCCTACAAATCCTAATTTTTCTGCAGGTATAGAATTTACCTTAATTGCCTCATTAAGATGTCCATTCTCGACTTAATTAATTCCCTCATTAAGATGTCCATTCTCAACTTAAAGCTTCTATACAAATCACATGAAATGTACATGCTGAAAATTTCCTATGTCTGCAGGACTTACAGTTAAGATAAGGAAACACAGCAGCATAAGTTATGGATTTCCAATCAAAATGCATGCAAAGAACACAAAGCACATAGGCTTTCCCTATGCAAAGGTACACTTTAATAATGGTTTAGACACAGAGAGATAAGGTTAGTGGGAAGAGGTCCTAGTTTTTCCATGCAATGCATTAATAAATAACATTAAAATTATCACAATTTAAAAATAGCTGAATCCAGTTTGCTTCTGCTATTTAAAAAATCTTTTTATTTCCTCTCTTCTCTCCCAAGTTATGACCAGTCATTTACAGACCAACTTCTGCTTCTAGACAAACTTTTTTGTCTAGAAATATTAATTAGAGATTAACAATTTCCACTGATGTCATTACCACAGCAAATCTCAAGGAAGATTCTAGAAATGTGTTTCTTCTTTTCCAGAGGCACATACAGCTTTCAGAATGCCTTCTCACACCGAGTTCATATTGATTCAAACATCATTCATTCCTCTGTATTATTTCTAAATCACAGAAATGACATCAAAGAAACAGAAAGCATCTGACTTTTATCACCAGAATAAATTCTGATTTAATGTGCTCTTTCCAATACTTAAGCACAATAGGACACATGATTAGAGCATAGTGGAGCTAACAGAATACCCATCGTGCCTTGTTAACTGACGATGCATGGTATAGATCCAGGTAAATTTTGAACTCTGTAGCTTTCGTGGGTTTAATTTAGACCCTTGGGGCTACATATGCATTGAAGGCTGGACACATAAAATCCATTATTGTTAAAAGTGGTTGCACACACAATCAATGATGTTTAACAGAGAAAATGAACTTTATCTTATTTAATTTCTGATTTAAAAAAAAATCTCAATAAGCGTAGCCCACAGTTAAATAAAATGTCCTGAAAATGACAAATACTTGATTTTTACTTTTAAGGCATGATTCTGAAACAAGCAGACAATGTCTGACAATGATTAAAAATCCCAGAACACCATCACCTAAGCACATGGGAACTTGACTGCAACCAGTAGGGCTGTTTATACCCACTGAGATAAGTATGTGTTCAAATGCTTTCACAGACTGGGACCAGAACCCAGCAGAATCAACCCTGAAAACCTAATTTTGAGCACAGACATGTACAGATTTTAGGTGGGTTTTGTAAGAGAGAGTGTTATTAAATTTGTTTGACAGATCTCTATTTAAGATGCAGATTTACACACCAGATGCCTGCCTGAAGCTGAATATTTCAGGGGAAAAAAAAAAAATCAAACAAAATGGTTAGATCATTTCTGAGAAAAAACATAATTTGATCTGACATAACCTAATTTCTGAGGTTTTTAATTTGCAAACTTAAGCTGTACCCCCTCACAGTTCTATATAAGTAAAACAGAATGGGAGATAGCTTAGTCCTATTTGTGCTATGGGTATATCGTATGTGTTTTCATAGGTTGAAAACATCCAGTATTTTAAAATGTGAAAGTATTCTAGTCATAAAATTAAACTCTAAAAGTAAAAATAGTTTTTAGATTTATATATATAAATTCAATCTCCAGAATTATATGCCTTATATATTCACTGTTCCCTGTTAAGGCAGAGACTAAACCACCTCCTTTCTATAACATTCATTCATTAAGCCCAAAAATGCCTGGAGTTACCTGATGTAAATAATACAAACCAACCTATGAAATGTGTTTTTTAATTATAAGCCCACTTTACGATCTGTCGATATGAAATAAGCGGTGACCAGACTGTTTAATCTGACAATACTGAACTGGCACTTTGTTTATGGCCAGATTTCCCACCTATCTGCATGCTTTAATTGCTGCACTGGACAGAAAGGAAATGAGAGTCAACCTTGCAACCTAAACTCACGGGGACCTGGATAAATCCCCGGCATATCAGGGGGCTCACTCTGATGAGATGTTACACCAGAACAATGAAGAACTCCACCCCACTTGCATTCAATAGAAACAGACAGTAACTCTGTGGCAATTATTTCACAGGGGTCAATGTTCTGGTATCCTAAAAAAACCCTGCAAAACTCAGCAAATGCTGAGAAAGGCGAGCTGTATGCAGGTCAGCCTCCTGCAAGAGTCTGCCCAATTTGGCTCACTATCAATGAAAGAACTTTTTTTTTTCCACCGGATCCGCTCAAAAAGGGTTTGTTACAGGCAGGGTTTGTTTCAATGAGCTCGGGCTGCATTGTGAACTTCAGCAGGATTCCCTGAAAGGCAGGGGGTGATTTTTTGGCCGTGGCAATGGCGCTTTGGACTCAAGGTGGAGGAGGAGCAGACCCTCTGTCAATGTTACTGCCAGGCTCTGCTGGAAACTGCACACACACTCAACACACAGGCAACAGGAAATGCTTCACCTTGCCATGCATGAGAAGGCGTATGGTAAGAGTGACATTGAGACCTCCTTCGGACACTTTTCCGTCCCTCGTGTTCATCCTGGCCTTGTATCTTCAATACTTGAAAGTAGCTTCGTTTTTCTTTTATTTTTTTTTTCTTCTATTCACTTAATCAACCTACAGTGAAAGAAAAAAAAAAAAAAGTGAAAAAGTACCATTGAGTGGCTGAAGCTACTCTGAACTGAGAATATCATGCTGTACAAACCAATTAACATTCCTTCCTTTGATTTTCTGGACTACAGTTTAGTGCTGAAAAGGCTCCTTTGATTATTATCCCACCCCATCCAACTCTTTAGCCCTTTACCAATTACAAGATAAATTCTCTTTTGAAACCCTTTAAATTTTCTTAACTTTTTGTATTTCCAAGATGAAAGTACAGTGCATAGCAGAGTGAAATACAACATTTTCATCTGAAGAGCACTTTGTTAACCTCTGCAGTGTGTATATGCTATATACATATATTTATACATGCATTTTTTTACATGTCCCTGCTGCTGTTTTCATTTCTCTCCTCATTATTACCTCTTTCTCTTTTTGCTCTTGCAGAAGAGATATTTTTGTTTTCTCTTTAGCTAGAGAGAAATTAATTCTGAGCCTAAACACTGATCCCTGCCAGCAACAGCGGATGACACATTATCAAAGACATCTGAATAACTAAGAGCCACTTGCTGTTGTAAATCTGGGCACTGTCTGACTTTGTTTTTGTCTACGAGGCCCAGAGGTGGCTCAATCTCTCAAAGGCCAAAGCTGAGCTTCAGCCGTAAGTGGAAGGAAGATTTTTCTCAATTCCTAATGACAAATTGCAGATTTTCATTTACAAAGCCATAAATATCCCAAAATGCTAATGAAAGCTGCAAGGGCTGGCTTTGAAGGGATAAACAAGATTCATTATGAGTTTATTAATGCAAGGATATTTATCAGCACAAACAAAAATGCGGGCAGGAAGGAATATTACCAAGGGCAGGCAAATTCTGGAGTAGAAAAGGCTTAGAGACTCCTTATTTAGTTTTGTCCTTTCCAGGCTTATCTTATAGAGCATAAAACCTTTAGACATTATGCCTCTCAGTAACCATCCCTCTTTGTTAGCCATCCTCTGTAACAACACTATTAGCTTTGCATCTTTGGGCTTCCCAAAAATTTGCCTTGCATTATATATAAATAGGGCACTGGCTCATGAGCAGTCCTAGGGACACCCATTTTGTGTTTTGGAGTGTACAACCTGCTTCACTGTTGTGGCAGGCTGCTCTCCCCTTGCCAAGATTGCTCAGGCATGGGACTAAATAATTGGAAAGGTCTATGGAATCATTCTCTTAAAAACTCTGGAGGAAGTATCATGAGGCTATTTCACCACTTGATTAAGCTCTATCCTAAGAGTCACTAAGCACTTTACTAGATCAAAGTGAAGCCCACATTGACTCAGCATGTTATGTGTGAGAGAAGTGAACAGCAATTCTTAAAGAAAGTGCACAATAAACGTGTGGAGTGATTCCTGATGGACTTGCTGAGCTGCCAGCAATCAGTGGTTCACAGCACCCCGGGAGACTGCCTCCAGACCTGCATTTTCCACAGCCATTGGTGGACAGCTCCATGTATTTGTCTAGTGCCTTCTTGAATCCACACATCTGGACTCCAAAAGTGATGGTCTCATTATTAGTGTGGAAAAATGTTCTCCACTCTATATGGCTTAAATTTGCCCACTGAAATTTCCCCTTGTTACACATTGTGCCCTGTGTGTGTTATCTGAAGACCATCACACCAAGTCACTCCTCTGAAGCTGAAACTTCTTATTTCAGCCATGGCCTGTGAGTGGCCAAGCCCTGATATTTTTGCCCCTGGGAAATACACTGGAAGAGTATTCTCTCAAGCCTCTGCAGGAATACTAAGGCCTCAGAGAGTTCCTGTGCCTTCAGTGACTATAAGAATAAGTGGCAGATGCCTCAGGAGAGATGAAAAGGAAGAGTGAGAAAGAGCATCTTAAACTCCTCATTCCATCTCCCTGATTTCCCCTAACCCAGCATGGACTCAGGGTATTTAATAAGATGTGCTCCACCAGCCAGACCACAGCTGCTGATTTAAATCCATTCACATTTCTAGGCTTATCATTTACACTACATATTCCCTACCTCACTGGAGAAAGGGAGACAAGAAGCCAGGTGCCTGGATGAGAGGGCAGAAAACAGAAGCAGCCTGGCCATGTCTCTGATGCACCATGAGTGCAAGAAGGTGACAGGAAAACACTCCAAGGCAGAGCTCAGGGAATGGCAGAGAAGGATATCAGCTGTACTCTACTAGTTTAAGATTAAGACTCAGGGGAAAACCTGCAGCTGTATGACCATGACAGCCCCTTCTGACAAGTTCAGAGCGTGGAGCAGAGGAGATGACTGGTTGTTCCCAGACTGAGAAAGGGAAGAGTCTCATGCTGCTCACCTTCTCCTTGCTGAGGGAAATGTCCTGGCTCTGACAGCCCAGCATTTCTTGATCTGTCAAAGATAACCCAACCAAATCCAAAATGCCAAACACGAGCACTTTGGAACATAAACAGTAACCTACACCCAGCATTCTGGACTGTATGGGAGTAACACTGGCCATTTGAGATCTCTAGAAATTGATGGCAGTTTTAGGGCATGCTTAGAAGATTTCAAGAATAGCTGTGTTTCATGTAGAAGCAAGGGTATGTAAGATCTCTCTGGATCAAAATTCAGTGATGAAGTACAGTTTCTAATGAGATGTATTGCCATGTGGGAAAAATAATCCCAGACTAGAAACAGTTTTACAGTTGCCATGGCCTTTTACTACTGGGATACAGCATCACTTTGGAAAAAAATGTGGAGGAAAATCTTTACCCCAACAACAGACCAATCTCCACCCAAGCCTGACCTTTTCCAGATGTGAAAAAATCAGTAGTAAAGGCTAACACCTTCTGTGTTCTTTTTAAAAACCCAGAGGTTAGAAATGAAATTCCACCATAAATACTGTTAAAAAACCCCCACTGCTATCTGATTTTATGAAGGATTTTGTGACTGTCCCTCCTCCCAACAAGCTTAAACTCTGGCACCTGGCACTGAGAATCAGAACAGATGTCTGGGGGAGGGCTGGGAGTGTGTGTGCCTGCAAGGAGTTAGGCAGCTGTGTGAGATACAAAAGGAATTAATTCAAAAAGGCAGTCTCACATGCTAAGGAAGAATAGTTAAAACCTACACATACACCATGAAGAGAGAAGACTTTTTACTATGCCAGGTCATTCACATCTGCCTCAGTTGTCCTGAGAGTGCAAGTAAGTATTCTGGATAAAACATTTACAGCCTTACAAAGTAAACCTACAGCACTGCTAATGACCTGAGTGTTTTGGTTTTAAAGACAGGTTAAAATAAAATGCACTGTTGTACTTCATTACTTTTAACTAATTAAAGCAAATTTTTCTGCAGACAACATTGCTAACATCCTGAATCTCTATCTCTGTGTGCATGCAGATGTCAGATCGTGGCACAAGGAAGAGAATGGTTCCCTCTACAGAGCCTCCTACCAGACAGCAAGACATCCATGTATTTATAAACCTACTGCTGTCATATACAAGTGCATTGTGAATATTTAATCGGTAAAATAATTTCCCTCTCCTTTGCAAAGTCAGCATTTTGAACAATTTACTATGTTCCTGCCTTGTGTGTGCCTCTGTGAGCGAACAGGAGGCTGAACACAGAAGGCTTTCCTTTCTCAAGCTCTGTGCAGTGAGGTCCCATGGCTACCCTGGGGGCTGGGAGAGCTGAGTCTCAGACTGAAAAAAAAATCAGTGTTGCACACTTCTCCTGTGCCAGAGGATGTCAGGGGATCCACAGGTGAGCTGAGAGTACTGTGAAGGGAAGCAGAGTCAGTGGCATGGCTAAATGTTAAGAGTGAGGTTATTTGCATTTTAGCCTGCCTTCAGCAGAGAGCTGGCAGCAACAGGAGGACAGCTGGACAACATTCTCTTCCTGACCTTGGGACTCTGGACCAGAATGCACAAAATCCAAGACCTGGGGTTCTGCATTTACAGGTAACAAGCAAAAAATATGATGCCCACAGAACAAAGGAGAGTAGCTCACATCAGATAGTTCCCAGCAAACTGCAGATTTTTTGCTTCCTTTGGGGATTTTCCATTTCCTGTGGACATTTCCAATGCTGCTTATCATGTAAAAAGTGAACATTTTCTTCAGGTAGAAAGAGACATGCAAATGCATTTAAAAAACTACAACCTTTTTAAAACTTCAGCAAAATGGATGCGGGGTCATATGCAAATGTTTTTTATCTCTAATTATGTTTCTATACATTTTTAATACTAGCTATCCCAAGCTGACATAAACCCACATGTCCTATATGTTCAATATTTATTGCATACAATTTTTTAACATGGCTTTTCTGTAATTGTGGGCAGATTAGGCAAATAAAACAATAAGCAGCTAAGCCACATGTTCATTGGACTACTACAAAACCCCAATAAAGTCCCTTAGGGATTTCAGTGAATTAATAAAAGCTACAAGATGAACTATATAGCTGAAGGGCAGTGTCACAACCCCCACATATGCACACACATGGAGGTTAGGAATCCTTGTGGCTGAGGGAATATTGTGAGATGGCTGCCTGAAGCCTGAGACATGGAAAGTGAACCTCATGACCCCTTTTCTTCCTACCCCTAAAGCCTGCTAGTTCCCCACAAGAAAATGAGCAGGCCATTGCAGAGAATATGGCTGCACAGTGCTTAAATAAAGATATGCAAGTTAAGGCAACCACTTCAGACATGCAGGATAAGAAAGCAGCAGGCAAGGATGCCAAAAATGAATAAAATCAACATAGTAGGTAGACGTCAGGCAACTGATCTCCGAGTTTAAAGTCAAAATAAATTATTTGACATCTGTGAATCTGCGAAGAAAGCTCTCATCTTGAAGATCCAGAGGGATACAAAGGAGAAGGGAGAGAAGCAGAGTGTGCACAGGGTGAGGTGTGCTGGAAAGCAGAGATGCAGAGAGAAGAGAAGGAGAAAGGCAGGGAAAAAGAGTGAAATGAAGCTTCAGATAGCTGATACATGGAACAGTGTGAAAAAAAAAAATCAATGTGGAAGCACGAACTACCTGGAAACGTTAAAGAAGGAAGCCTGCTCTGCCTATGTGAAATCTTGATTATACAGTTGTTAAATCTGAGCTGTTGGGAAAGAAGAATCTGGCCAGAGCACCCAGCATAGTATTCTCTGTGCTTGGTTGTTCAAAACCTCTTGAACCTAATTATGATACTTCACCACCACCAACTGAAAAATGTAATTATGAAGAAAGCAAGGAAGAATCTACTGATGAAATTGAAACAAACAAATTCCAGCTGTTCCACTGGAAGAAAAAAAAAGATAAAAGAATGGGGAAATTATAGTGACTGCCATTCAGGAAAAGCTATTTCTAATTTGCATATGGATAGTTAAACTCAGTTATATAGTTTCCATATATCTGTAGGTTTAGAAAAAGATAACTTCTGTAAGGGAAACATGAGAATGTCCAGTCTCTCACAGTAAATGTGTCATTTTCATAATATATGAAAATATCCCAAAGGAGCGGTAGCTAGGCAGATATCAAGCCATAAACATAGGGGCATGAAAAGGAGGACTAAGACATCAGCAGAATAATGTGAAGATGAACAGAGATATATCATGAGTTATGAAAAACTGGAAACTGCACAGTAACACACTACTGTTACGAACAAATAGTTCAGAGTTTCATCTATTTAGCAAGAACTCCAAAAAAAACAGTATTACCAAAGGAAAAAAAGAAGATAAAAAAGATAGCAAGCGTGAATAAAAATTAGCAGAGAAAAATGAAACACAGGAAGTCATGAAAAGGCTGTAGCTAAGCCTTCTTGATCAGAAGACTCCAGGTGGTGGGAGACCTCCCAGGAATTGGAAGAAACACACTGCCAGGGATCATGATGAGAAGGACCAACCTGTGCTTTCAGCAGAGCACAGTTCTTTGGAGGCAGATTTATGCTACTGACACGATTTTAGTCTTTCATTTAAACTCGAGGGAATACAGGAAGGGATAAAGAACATAAGAAAATTACCACAGGACACAAACTGATGACATTATCAGTAGAGTCAACATATTTGGCCATACAGTAAGGCTTAAAATTAGAAATAAGTTGTTTGCCACAGAAAGGTTCGTGCTGTCAAACGAGAAGATGACTACTTTGCTTACAAGCTCTTGGATAAGCTAGGCAGCTTATCTAGTCAGCCATTATCTATGGCTTTCCACTTGAAAGTAACATCTGTGGATGTCAAAGAACTACCCAAGAAAACCACTGGCAAAAGTTACCCCCCCACCAAAAACCAACAACCACAACTCTAGGTGAAATCCAGTGCAAAACCAGCTCAGCTGCAGTTGAATTAATTTGTTTCAATGAACATTTTTTCAGAAATTATTAAAAGAGATAATGATCAGACAATATTTACAGTCTCAGTTGAAACAAAAGAAGACAACTGGATATTTGCTAAACATACACTTCTTCAGTTTCTGTGTCAACTGAAGGATAAAGACATCCACTGTTACTAAACCATATTGTCGTGAGGTTACTAAAAACAAAAAGCTCAAAGGAAGCCCACAATAACATAACAGTAACAATAATGACAACTCTTCAAAGGATTTCTCTCCTAATAATAATTATTTGCAAAAGGAGAAATAAGGCTTTGGAGCACTCCAGTTTTACACAGAAGCCTCACCAGGAGAACCTGATTAATGAACAATAGCTAAAGAAGCAGGTGCAGAATCAACCTTTCTACTTTATCACTTCCATCTCCTAAATTACTAGAGAGGACTCTACACAAAGGAGTAAGATTATACATTTTATTCACATCCTTATAATTTATATCCCCAAAATAGATTTAATGCTAATCTCTAACTCTTTCATGAACAGAACAAGATCTGCAGATCCTGGCTCCCTTAAATCGTTGTATCATGGCCCATTTTAAGTAGGGGGATAGGTGGTGTGAATCCAAAAATACAGAAATGAGAAAATTAATTCTTTGTGTTATCAGAACAAAGCTTTCATGTGTCAGTTGGCACAATGGGTTTTTGCTAAAAAGGTAAAATAAGATAAAAGAACAGCTCAAGAATGAAATTTAAACACTAGAGAGAAGAAGGATTCAGGAAATTCATTTATTAGATGCTCAAGGAGATACAAATAACAACTAATAAAAGTAAGCTGAATATGGGCCACTGAGAGAGCAGTAATTGAGTACATAAACAGATACAGAAAATACATGCTTGTAGGGGGGTTTTTAAGTGCTAAAATATTAGCTCAAAAGTCAAAAGGGATTAAAGAGCGACATTCTTCTACCAGTTAACAGCCACTAACAAAAAGGAGTAGCACAGCTTAGCAAGCCCTGTGCTGCTTTTACTAATTATTGTAAAAAATCTCTTTATCTGTGATATGCTAAGCTCTGTAGTTACTACAGATGGCTGGAAGTAGTAGTTTTGCCAAAGACGTGAAACTGATAAAGAACAGGATGAAAAAATAACAGAACAACTTTTATAGGCAATTGCAAGTATAAAATCTGGCAAGAGTCCAGGAATGCTGCCTTTTGAATATAATTTTATGAAGCATGTGAAGTGACACTGGTTTTTCTTTGATATGTTTAATGGTGTTTTGCCTGAGGAACAACTTATCCTCTCTATAGAAGAAGCTGCCTTGTGTTCTCCCTGCAGCTGCCTTTGTGTTCTTCCTAAAACGAGAAATGCCCTCACCCTGTGCAACTGACATCTCATTTGCTGAAGATCACTGGATGTCAAATAATCTTTGAAGAGAACAGCAAAGATTAGAGACCTATTTTTTCTGTTCTCAACTGATGAATGTTTAGCTATTGAACTTGATGCATAAGAGTCCTACTCTTAAAATGGACCACTTTTCCTCACACTAGTCAATAAGCATAAGCTTTAGGCAATTACACTGGTTGTTCCCTTTTTGATTTATTAAAGGAAGTAAACAGCAACATATTTATTGACTCTTCTACTAATAATGTTTTTTGTAAAGCCTTTTGAATTAAAAATATGATGCAGAGAATTTATTACAGGAGGAAAAAACACAGAAGCACAATAAAGACTATTGTCTTGTTCACAAATTTTCTACTATCAACATTTAATGACAAATTACTTATTTAACATAAATTAATGTCAAAATATTATTCTGTGTGTGAATAGACAGCTACACACTGCCAAAATATCAAAAGTTATCCCTTCAGAAAGAATGACATGCCAAACAGGTAATAAATGCTAAAAAAAGTATCAGGAAATCTAGAAAAGCTACATAATCGTATTCAGCAAATGCCAAACAGATCTGGGGTCTGATGGATGTAAATAATTTCCAGGCTATGGAAAACACAGTGATTCTTTTGCCAAAGGTATCTTCCGTATTTCTATTTTTTTCCCTTCTTCCTGCAATTATTCCAGAAAGAATTACCCTGGCAGAAATGCAGGCAGCACCTTTACAATTCCCCATGAACTACTAGAGAAGCAATGGAGTGAGCATGCCAATACTTTGTACAAACCCAGTAGCCAACTTGCACTTCTGCATATGTGCAAAAGCCAGGCAGATAAAAGCTCTTGCAGATAGAAGCTGACGTGTTGGCCTAATGCAACATAAATGCTTCCACAAGAAAGTTGTGGCAGCTCTCTATAAATTACTCTGTACAAATATTCTACAAGAGGATTCAAGGACAAGCAGGAGGACAGAGCACAAGGTGCTTTCCTTCCTTTCCTAATGGCAGCAATGAAACAAAGTGTAAGCCTCATCACAAACCTGCCAGTTTGCAACATCAGGCAAGACAATTTATGCATATGGTAGACCAGTTATTTACTGAAGACTCTAAAGTTCTAATCATAGCTTTAAGCATAAAATCAGCTTTAACTTCCACTTTATCCTGTGGCTGCAAACTCTCATGTAAAGCACCACGTTTCTCAGACCTGTGAGACTTTTTCTGTTGCTTGTTTCAAATGGAAATTTTGCCTTACTTCCTTATCCTTGACTAAGAAATAGACACTCCAACTTGGATTAATCATTCCATATAGTGTGAGATAATAAATCTAATAAAGAAATGTACATATACATCAGAGGGAAGAAGACAAAAAATGGAACAGATTGCCATCACAAGTAGCACAGTGGTCTGTCCAGCACAGAGCTGCTTACAAGAACAGCCTACCATATAGGAAGAGATTTTTGGTCTATACCTATTCCTGGAAAAACCCTATTTTCTGATCACCTCAACACAGTGAATGTGCAGTGTATTTGTTATATAATCTCTGTCCCCTAAAGTCAAATGCGTCAATAAATAATTTCATTCTGGAATAGTGTTTCAATTGTAAATTTACCTTAATATAATTTAAAACAAATAAAGCAACAGCTTTGCTTGATTTAAAAATACACGTACTTGCAATAAAAGTGAGTCAAGCCTAAGTCTCTTTCCCATTTTTTAAAATGTGTAAGAGAACAGAGAAATTGTTCACACAGTCTATTTCCAACATATTTAAGTAAGATTTATGTGCATACATTAAAAAAAAGATACATTTAAACATAGTATGCATATATACACAGAATATGGTTAAATGATGAGAAGCAAGTAAGGTATGTTTTTTTACATGACAGATGTGGACAAATTTTAAAACATTATGCACCACACATTGCTAGGGTGTAATCCAATAAGAAAATATTAGGAATAGAATTATTTTTAAAATGAGATTTTTATCTTCAGTAAAAACAATCTCACAGACATAAAGATCTATAATTTTCTTTGCCAGTACATCTAGGAGTATAGACAGCTTCTTATTGATCAAAGCAAAAAATTCCCCAAACCAGAAGAATAGTCAAGGAAATACAGAAGCTTCTTGAACAGGAAACACTAACCCATCAAGTATGCTCCTACTGGGCACAAAAGAAACAGATATATAAATATATTTGGGGTTTTATATTTCCATTGGTGTTAAAATTATATCTGTCCTAGAATATATCTTTGTCCAACCTACTGTAAATTAAATGTTTTCTAGACATATCTGGTTTGATAAACACGAGTCAGTTGTTTCACTCAAACAACAAACATGGTTGTTGGTCAGTGAAATGAGGCTAATAATAATGATAATGCATTTCACTTCATTAAACATTGAAATAATATATATTGATATAACTGAACCTCTGACACGAACAAGCAAAAATATCTTTTGTCATCACCTTAATTATGCTATTTACAAGGCCCTGTTTTGAAAGCCCATTTAAGCTTCCCAGATGAATAAAATAAATACTTATTTAAAGAAAGGGAAATTCACACAGCCTCTCAGAGAGGGAAGAGGATGAGCTCCAGTCCTCCAGTTGCAAGGGGATGGGTACCATCCTCTGGAGTGTGAGTCACAGCTCCCTCTTGGGATGTCACACTTGTGCTCACTTGAGGCAAAGATGGAATTGTCTCAAAAACCTGTCCAACAGCAGCACAGCTGTAACAGCTGCAAATATGGCTGAGCACTGCAAAGACTTCCATCACTCATAGAGGTAAAAGGGGAAAACAAAAAGCAATGCTGCAATGTCTTGCCATGGTGTTGGAATTGTTGCCTTCAAAAGCTGCTACCTGAATATTTAAGTCCTCAGCCATTGATAGTTAGTGAAAACCTAAAGAGCATTATACAAATTTCACTGTGGAATTAATGACTATGGAGTAGGTAGAAAAATCCAGTAAGTTCCAGAGACTCATTTGAAAAAAGATTTAATAGAAAAAAACTCACCCAATCTAAAAAACCAAACCTCAGCCCACAATAAGCAACTCTTTTATGGGCAGTCAATACTCAGAGTAAAGAGCCAAACACATCCCAAGATTTAAGCCACTTAAATCAATATTTTTGTCACTGATTTAAACCAGGAGAATCTTTAGAACTCAAAAGCCAGTCTAATTAATGAAGTATTAAAAACCAAGGAAAAACATCAAATAGTTTATTAGTGACTTCAAAGTGCCAGTTGTAAAGTGAGCCACTATATCTTGCTCTAGCACTGCATTTGGCTCTACCCATCCATTTCTTATTTCTGTGGAACCTTTAGAAAGGGAAGAGCCTATTTTTGAATAAACAACTAATTTGTTTCACCAAGTTGCTCAGCTGAAACAGTGCTTAATGAAGTGTCTTTTTGTCTAACCTTCAGTCTCCTTCCATAAAAACACAAGTATGCACATGTACCTGTATATATGTCCATGAATGTATACAAGCTTCCCAAACACTTTACAGGGATGTCAAAGTTTCATGAAGACACAGACTAAGCAGGTGCACGGTCATGGTTCCACTGCAGGTCACTGGGAGCCTCTTCTCCCAGTGATAACCTTGAGTGAGCAAAGGGGAAGGAGGGGACTCTGAAAGTGAGCTAATACAATCACTTTAAAAGCTCCTAGACTCAGAGAAGGTCCCAACAAGAGGTGCTTTAAGCAGACACAGGACACTTTTTTTTTTTCACACAGCTGCTCCAGTAGCACTGTGGCTCCTACACAATCCTGCTGGACATAACAGGCGTGTAATTTGGTGCTACATGTTCTTTATGGAAACAAGACAGGACTTTGCTAATGTGAATGATTTGATGCAGCCTTTACCTTCCCACCTTTTGCCTGGGACCACAAAGTGATCTGTTAGTTCATTCAAAAGAAAAAAGTAAAGATCAAGAGAAGGTAATTGCTGACTTACTGCAGAAATGCCAGAGATATACTATGGATACACACCCAGGAAAGGGTTACTACTAAATAAATAAATAAATAAATACCCCCCTCTAAAATAATAAAGAAAAGCATTACTAAAGTTTTGGTACTGTCGACATGAATAACTAGAAGAAGTTAATGACTGTTAATGAATTAATGACTGTTACTTGGATGGACTGCAGACCCGAAACAGAGAAGAGCTCAAAAAGGAGCAGAAAGATAATAACCCCAAAAGTAACACAGTGAAAAAAAGAGTGACAATAAATCTGTAATGCAAGCAGTACATTTACAATAAAAATACAACAACTGAGAAACCCAGTTCTTAAAAATGAGTCACATCTGAAAGGCCCTGATGATACAAAAGACCTGGGGATGACACAGGGTAAAAATTAAAGGTTTAAAAACTGTACTTTGAAGCAGGGGAATAGGAAGCAACTATGTTCTCCCAACCAACTCCTATTTTATATTTGCACCTGGCCAATCCATAACCATAGCAATACAAAAAAATCCAATTCAATCCAATCCAAAAAACCCAAAAGATCTCAAACAAACAAACAAACAAACAAACAAAAAAAGGAGTTTATTGAGAGGAGAACAGAAAAAAACCTACTTACTAAATCTGACAGAAAGATGTAGGTGGATCTTAGCCACTGTCCAGTCTAATGTCAAGAAAACAGAGGCAAATGAATTTATGAAGTCTTATTAATCTCCAGTCTCCAAGACTTTCTACATTTTCTGTCTCTTTCTCATTCATACTAAAGCACTGGAATTATTTTTATTGAAGCTGGGGACTGATATTTAGAAATATTTTTACTATAATTTAATCAATAAGTAAGTTAACTTGGTAAGAGGAAAAGGAGGTCATATAGTATTCAAAGAGTTACAATACTTGTTTTCTTTTTTCCCCTCCAGTGCTGAAATCTGAAAAGCCCGTTTCAGATTCTGCACGTTGCTATTGCACACGTAATAACAGGACACACTGGCCTTTGATACAATTCTTTTCAGGGAACAAAAGCTTCCTTTGGCACAACTACAGCCACTGCTTGTTGTAGGTTATACATGTCTTTCCAGTCAAGCATGATTAATAACTGTTAAAAAAAAATGCTCATGACCCATGGCAAGTATTCTTTCAACTATAATACCAGCATTATGGGCTCTGAATCTCAGTAATTTTAAAATGTGCTTCTACAATGGAACTATAATTTAATTACTTTTTCTGCAGCCTGTTCCATTTTGTTTCATCACTTTGATTGCACCATGCACTTGGCAGTTTATGGAAGACTGCATCTGCCTCCAGGATTATTTCACTGGGCTCTTTCGACATCTGTTTCTGAAAATGACTTTATTTGCAGTGGCATAAAGAATAATCAGAGACTTGTTTAATCCAGATAAATTGGAAAAGAGAGAGACACAGAGACAGAGTTGGAGACACGGAAGAGATCAGGGAAAAAGAGAAAGCAGATCCATGCAGCACGCTGCAGAAGACATCAAAATAATCTCTCCTGCTCCTGTGCGTCTGCAAATGTTGTTATCTGATGGATGATATGATACATGAAAAGATGCGTCACTAAGTCAGCTCCTTTTAATGCTAACAGGGAGCTCACATATGCTATACATTCTAGCTAAAGCTCTGTGCTGTGCTTGATCAGTTTAATAAAATTTTCATGAATTACATTTGCAACCTCATCCACTGAGAATCACAATGCAGTCTGAAATGATCCATAGCAGTTGACAAAAGTCCTTATAATAAATGAGCTAAATCCAGGCTCCAGCCTGACCTGACATCTTTCCAAAGGCAGCTACAGCCAACAACTGTTGCTGAGTGCCACTGCACAGCTATGGATTGAGCACACAGTTCAGCATAACTTCCCACATATCAGCCCTTGTGAACTGGGTCACCTGTGTATCAGATGATCAAGTGCAAGGCATCTGTAGCATGCCTGTGCCTGCCTGAGCTTTGATTCAACACAATGGAAACCACCAACGTTGACTCCTGTTTACTTTTGTGTTATAGATGGATTTGTTAACCCACAAACCATTTTAAGCAGTTCAAGAGGTGCCCTCTAAAAGATCACAGGTCTTGGCAAGGTCTTATTTCATTCTTTAGTTCTCTTTGTCCATTTTTTTGTGGAGGGTGAACATATATTTGTCAAGACACACCTACTGCCTCCCTAAGAAAGTGCTGCAGGAAGGCAGCTCTGGCAACAGAAGCAGACAGCAAAGCTTTAGGGACAAATGCCACTAAAATTCTAGGTGTTAGAGTGCTAGACCATAAGGATAACAAGCAGAACAATTCCTAACATTGTCATACTTTTGAGAGTTTCAAATCTTGCCTATTTGGTGCTTCTTTCTTTTTACAGATTTTTTTTCTGTTATTTGCTGGTCTTCTGGGCTACATTGCTGTAGCAAGCACATCAGAAATTAACTGGATTGGACACATATATTTCCTAGGAATTACTTAAAGACAATATAAATGGAGGCCCTGCAGTTCTCAGGAAAACAATGAAGAAAAATCATCTCCAGAAATAACTGGTATCATGCAAACACACAATAGCTGGACATGTTATCCTCATGAGAAGGTCACAAAAAGGGAAAGACAAAAGATTCCTCCTCTTCTGTATTGCACTGCCTCACCTTTCCTCAGCAAAATACAGCAGGTGAGCTGAGGACATTAAAAAGATCAAAGCTTCCACATTGTTGATCTACTTACAGGCAATACAGGAAGCAAAACTCCTCTGGCAACCTGTGTGCTAGTAACTTGGCAAGCTTGACAGTCTGCATTTGGAAGCCTGGATATTTTCATAAAAGGCATAATCCCCAAAGTAAACAACTGAAACTTTTGGAAGGAAACAGACCAAACCAAAAATTCACAGTTAGCAGAAAGGAAAAGAATCATAAGTGTATTTTGCAGAAGAATTACTTGAAATCCAGTAGAACAAGGTACTCTCCCCTCCTTCCGAACCAAGGCACCCGATACCTCTGTGATGTCTGAAGATGAGGTGAAGATTTGATAGAGGATATCAGCTATTCACAGAAGGTTTGTTGGTGGATACCTAGGTAAGGAAGCTGTCCCGAAGAGACATACGTTCCAGTGACAGAGCATACTGTGATAATCCTATTAAGAGACTATTAACAATTATTTTGTTTCTTATTTTATCTTTTTAATTTAGACAAATTTACTTCCTCCCCTCATTTCCATTTCACAACCTCTGGCTGTAACACAGGAGTTTTGCAGCGCCAGTGGCCATGCAAAAAAATTACCCACTGCTTTTCTAGAGCTTCAACATAAAATGTGCACAGCATAAGAAACAGAGAGTCTGACAAGGATTTTTCGTCTTGCCAGTATTACCAAAGAACAAAAGCCATCATGCTTAATTAGCAATTCCCCCTAAAGAATTTGTAAGGATGTACTGTTTAGCAGCCAAGGTAAAAACTGGTTTTCCTCTGAAGCACCAGCTAGTGACCATTGTCGGACAATGAGGAGATGCCTGTGCTGTGCTGTTGGTCAGATGTGGCTCGGCAGCAACTCTTCCATAAAAAGGTGCTCTTAAGGACAAGATGTTTGAACACAGAGATCTTTACCTTAGCTTAGCCATATGAACTTGGAATGAAGCTTTCAAACCACTGGTAGGAACTGAAGAGAAAGAAGCCAAGGCATTCCCTTAAGCACTGATAATAAAAGCAGTTTGTAAGGTCAGGGTCAAGTCAGGATGGGGCAGCACAGTGCAAGTGGCTATTTATTCAGGTTACTTAAGAGAACAATAGATGTTGCCTGTTGTGATGCCAGTCTGCCTTCTTTAAAACCAATTTTTTAAGAAGTAAAACTTTAGTTTTGAGCAAATTTGAATATCCAGCATGGAAAAAGTGGGAATTCAGTGGAAATTGGTTTGGGTCATGTCACACAATCAATAATTCTCACCGGGGAAGAGTTCTCCTCCTCCTGTAACCACAGGTTCCTAGCCAGAGCACTTGAGACCCATCTCAGGGAGTGGCAGGAAGAACAACTCATGCTCTGTCCAAGACATTTCCACTGAACTCCAGCAACAAGAGAAATTCAGTTTATGCAGAAGCACAGCCTACCTTTTACCCACCAATCCTGTCTTAGGCAGGGAACAAAATCAATTTTTGAAGACACTATAAAGGCTACACTGTACCATGGAAGAGCTTGTCCAAAAGTGAAATCTTTGTGTGTCAGCAGAAACAGCAGAGATGCCTCCTGAGTGTGTCTTGATACGGACAGGCCTTTAGCTACTTAGCTGACTACAAAATCAAGTGATTAGGCTCCTAATTCCAAGCACATAAAGGATCCTGGAGCCTGCCCAGTGTGGCCAAATCTTGTTATCATGAAACAAAATGTTGTCTGCGATCATTCTATCTTAAAGATCTTATGTATAGGACAGTTGTCTCCCAGCAGCTGCCCACAGACACTATCCAAGACTTTCAACTAGGAAATCAAGTCGGTACATCCAACAATGCATCAGAAGAGATGACCTGCTCCAAAATATTGCTCTTAGATCAGCACCAAAGGAGGGTCTCACTATAGCATACTAACTATTCCTCATCTCTTTCCCCTTGACATGCTCTATCAAAATTAACCACTTTTCTTTCAGCATTTAAGAAAATCTACTCAAACCTGCTTTCTGATGCAATTGATTTTCATCTACAAGGATGTAACTTACTTATACATCCTTGAAGTGAAATCAACTAAAGGTGGCTGAAATGAAAATGGACCTTGTTTGTCATGGGCAGACCTAGTTTCTGCCTGTGGCTATCCTTCAGCTCAGTAGGAGAAGTTACAAGATACAAAAGTAAAATGATCTGTGTGGGAGGCTTCACTGTGCTCTGCTTAATTAGCTGCTGTTCAATATGTCAAACACAGCAGTGCGCACCTTCATGTCCACACACGTGCTTTTAGAACCAATGTGCACTGGTAACGGGGTTGATGTATCTTCTGTAAATCAGAATATGACACCAAAACATTGCCAAGAGGAAACAGTCTGCATTACTTCATAAAACAAATCACGATTTTCCCAGACTGCAACAGCCCCAAGCAGATCATCTAAGTTTTCAATTGCTTCCATGCTGTCTTTGCAACAGCATTCAGTCACGCTATCTAGTCTTCCCAGACTGTACTGTGATGCAAAATCAAGATAATTGAGAGATCAGCCATGCAATACACATAAACATATATATCTGCTCATTCTGACAGAGTCTTACATGCATAAACCTGGTTATATCAGCCCAGTGCTCAGAGCTATTATTCTGATCACATAAAATGCAGCAGCAACCACTGTTTCCTCACACAGTCGTTCTATACACAAATGTCAGATTATGTATTGTTCTTGCCAATGCAAATGTCAGTTTGGATCGGCCATAGGCTACAGACGTGCCCCAGATTATTCTGAGTCCCCTATGGAGCTGAGGCACAAATTCTCAGCACCTTGCAGGATGAAAAGCCTTTGCCACAGTGACAGGCAAGGGTACACTTATCTTGCCTTTCTGGCATGGAAGAGGCAGAAATAAAATATTACGTCCATGCACTTCTGACCTGTAAACTGCAGCACCAAACAAAAGCAGGCAGCACTGCTGCAGAAGCACAGTTTCTGTGGATATATAAAATTAATGACCCAGCTTCCCTGATCTGTGAGCACAATGAGTGCAGACTGAGAGGTCACAGGGAGGGTTTTTCTGGGCACAAACCGGACCTTTAAGGAGCATATCAGGCATGTAAAAACCATGTAAAGGAGAACAGCACAACACTTGGTGGGTGCGACTTCTACAGAGAAACACTCCTTTACAGTTTCTACAGCAACCTGTTGATTATGAAAGGCCAATGGTGGAATAAGAGGGTGAAAACCAAGGCAATATAGAAAAAGGATATATCAGACATGCCTGATGAGTTATTTCTTTCCTTCTGTTTCCCTTGATTTCCCTATGTTCTAAATAGGAAAGGTGATGAACCAGTCTGAAGGATTAACTGGGCTTTTCTGATAGCCTCCAGAAGACTCTACTTCACAATTTCTCATTGTGACAGATTTGGTTAATGGAAAAATTGAAGAAAAAATATGTAGACAGTCTGGAAATGTTGAACATAATAATTTTAATAATTTTGTGTGTTTCTTCTTTCTTTTTTTTCTGAAGTCTGAGATGCATAAATTCTGTTGAAACATTAGGACCTTGGAAGAGAATTACATAGGTAGCTTGTTATTATGGCTAGCTAAACAAAAACCCCCCAAACCTCCAAAATCACATCACTGACTCCCAGAGTATTTGTTCAAAGATGTAGTTTTAAAGCCTAAGGCACCATGTTTTAGATGAGGTGTGTATGTGTTAATAGAGGGATATCTGTGATGATACCCCCAAGCTCTAGGCAAACTCTTCTCACTCTGAGCCATGCTGCCTGCCTTCTTCCCTGCTATAGGTCTCTGCCAGCTAGTTCAAGAGACTTAAATCCAAATATTCCAAATTTCTGCAAGATGCTTTGTTAAGAATTCCTAAAGGAAAAAACTAGTCCAAAATTCCTATTTCTGTTACCTAAAAATATGTCAAATATCAGTTGCAGCTGAAAAACAGTGGAAGTCAGTTCTCCAAGGAATACAGACAACCAAGATAACTGCAACACTGAAATGTTACCGTACTCTTAATAGTAATAGCAAAAATAATAGCAAAACAACAGAGAAATGCAAAGCTGACTAAATACTTAAGAAGCAGTACTTTTCAGGTAATGCAAATACATAATCCAAGTCTTTTTATTCCCTGAATCACAGAAGCTGATGTAGAGGAATAGTTACAGTTTCCATGCTCTCTTCCTTCCCCCACACACCCCCTCACACCACTTCCCTGTTGCTGACATCCTGGAACTTCTGAAAACTATGGTTTTGCCATCCAGCTTTTGGAAGTAAATACAGAACTCAATGGATCTTACATCCTCCTTACCAATAGACTATTAACACAACCTAGCTAGCTTTAAGTGCAGACTGAATATACTAACAGCTGAATTCTTTTAGAAAATGAGATATGCAGTTATTAATTTTGTCACCAGATCATAAGACCAGTTTCTTACTTGTGGCTATGAAATTTCTTTCAGATGACATACTTAAAAAAAAATCAAGAATCCATGTAATGGAGGATAATATGACTCACATATTCTAGGAAAATATAGGCTTGTAACTGAGACATGTAGGTTTGGCTGAAAGTGAATTTGTGCACAGCCTATTACAAAAGGCATCTTGTTGGTCTCTCCCTTAAATGCATAAATAACTAAGACAGGCTGCTTACAAGATTTTCATGAAAACAGCTCTTTCATAGAAAACTGAGTTATTCTATTGCTGTTTCCTTTGTAATTTTAAACAGAGTCTTATTTTTTTCATGAAGGACATTCCAAATCCCACTTTCCAGTTTTAATCACAAAACAGTTTTGCAGCATGTATTAGACAATGGCTCTTCCCAGGGAGAGGTCTATGCTGGATGAAGTGGCAGCTAGCAAATATCATGTAGCTGGTAGAATAACAAAGCAGGAACCCATGGCCACAGTCTCTCCCTTTCCTCTTTTCAGATCTTGCCCAGAGCAGTTTCAATCTGAGCTCTGAGGGAAAAGCCCCTTTCTCTTCTTGCTTGAACATAAATGCACTTCTCTGTGAGAGGAAGGAGTTGTGCCTCCATGTGGAAGAGAGACACTGTCCCCTGTTCCTTCACCCCAATGACTGAAGACCTGCACTGACAGCACACACACCACAGAAAATGGCAGAGTTACCCTGAAGCCCAGGTTCAGATGGACAAAAGCCCATGCCCAGTGTTTCCTCTGCTGGGTGCATCCAGAATATACAGAAACCAGTCCAAGGTCTCAGGTGCAGCTGAAGTCATCAACCATCATGCCATTTCCTACACTGCAGCTGTCCCCCAGATCCTGCACGAATTCTGGCCAAGCCCAGGCCTGCTGTTTAGTCCTATGCATCCTATCATTTCAGCCTCAAGAATCACAAACTTACAGCCCTGTGCTGCAAATTCTGCAGCCAATGAAGACAGTAAATAACATCTCTCAGACTATCTGGGGATAAACTGAGCTCAGAGCAAGGACACCAAGGCCTCCACAGTTACAAAGGACCAAAGCAAATGGAAACTACAGCTTAGCTGTGAGAGCATTAGTCTGCTTTCTAGTCAGGGTTAACCAGATCAATACTGCAGTTTCTGCCAACATGGGCTATTGAGGGACAGGAATATGCAGCTCTTGGGTGCTAAAGCCATGCCAATGCAACCTTCCAGGCCAATATGTGGCAGAACAACATTTATTGTGCTTACTGTGTACAAGCTATAGTGTGTTCACTTGATATTCAAAGCTGTAAACACAGGAGATGCCCTTAATTTCACTGTGACTGAAAGTATACAGAACTGAGCCTTATCCTTGCAATATTACCTTGAACTCTGCTAGGTGAGCAGCCATTTACATCTTTAGTAGATTAAAAGTGCTGGCTTTATTTGAGTTTGCTTTTCAAATAAATTTAATTTTGAGGATTCTGTGTCCTTTTAGTTCCTAGTATGTAAAAAGCTAATCCACTTATTTTTGTACACATCCCTGCTTTAAGGTGCTTTATGACAACACATTCTTTTTGTGACAGAGTTACAATTTATCATATGCTGGCACCAAAGAAGATTAAATCCAAAATCTTGCAATACTGAAGAAGTTAAGTGATCACAGTGAACAATGGATCTAGATCAACCACTGCTTGTCAGCAGTTTGACAAATACCATGTTTTTATCATGTTGGTAAATTGTCTGTAAAGAAAATAAAGTTCCAAGTGTGTTTGCCACTCTCTGGCGTACTGGGTTTGATTTATGTAGCTCCAGGTTTATCCTGAACTGTTCACAGTGAATAACAAACTGACTGGACAACATACAGCATCTGTCATTCAAAGATGGCTGTGTGTGCATCCAACTTGGTTTATCCCATCATAGGGCAATCTGGCTTGAATTAACATTACAAAATAGTATTAATCAATTTAACACGACCTGGTTTATAAGTACCTGAGGCGCTGAGAGATCCAAACAAAAAGTTTCTCATTTAACAGTTTGTTTAAAAGTTGCTGGTTTCAAACTATGGTTTCATGTATAATGTAACTACCCCTCTAAACAGCGATAAGTCTTTAAATGTGGCCATGAAGCTGAATTAAATTTCCATGGCTGCAGAATAAAAAATAATTTCAAATTAATCGAACACTCCCCTCTATGTATATATATATATGTGTGTGCGTGTGTATAAACTGTAATTGACCCTGAGCCACTTACAGCTCAGACTCCCAACCTCCCGGTGCCTCAGCAGGCAAGCCCACGTGCACATTGCACATCCTTATCTCCCATAGACATGCTATTACTTTCACATCCTCAGCAGCCTCCCCTTCCACAGCATGACAAATGAGGAATATTTAATTAGAAGATGCTGAAACTGCTTTGTTTCCATAAACTATTTGGGAAATGCAAGATAATGTTCTTTTTTCTGACAATTCCCCTTTCTCTTTCATTAGAAAACTCCAAAGAAGGTGCTGTCACATCAGAACAGTGCCACTGCACACTTTCACCCTGCAAAAATGAAAGCAGAGATACAGAGACATGTAACGTGATGACAAATGCAGTTTTAAGAAGTCTTCACACTTTTTTCTCTGTATTTGCTTCTTTTGTGCAGTCCTCCATCCTCTCAGTCATGCTGATGCAACTATACACTGAACAAAACTGGAAGTGATTTGATTTGAAAACCAAACCAAACCAAAAAATAAACCCAAAGTCTGCATCTGGTTTGTAGCACAGCCCTACATATAATCATCTGGCACAACGTGGAAGTGGGTGAATAACAGTGCAGGAATGGTGCCCTATTAAAATAGCTTTGCTGGCTGAGAAAACTCTTGTGTAACCACACTTGTCTATACGGAATGGATGGTACTGAAGAATCAGATGCTACAATTTTTCCATAGGCATCTTCCCCATTTCTAGTTGGCCAGGGCAAAAATTTTCTGCTGTTTTCATGTGACCACATGAAAGCTTGCTATCTGTTTGTAATTCCTCCCTGTTTCTCAATCATGCTGACCCCCTCCATGAATGGAGGAGGATATTTGTGTAACTGAATGTCTCAGCAATGTGCCATGAACTGCCTTTCTGCTGGCAAAACAAGAGGAGTGGTCATTTCTTACTACCTCCACCTTCATCAGTCTTAGAGCTGTAGTGTTCACCAGTAACCAAATTGGAAAGATCTGTCAAATCACGAGGCTAAATTAACCTGCAAATTTTCTTCAACAATTCACACATCAAAATATAGGTGTGATCTCTTTTCTTTTGAAAAGAGCAGCATACATTGTTTTCCAGTAAGCTGTGACAGCTAAATGCTCAATACAGACTGAAAAGTCAAGAGAAGAAAAACATATTTTCTGTGCCTTCTTATATATTAATTATAACTTTCTAAGAAAATGAAAGCTTTATTGAAAACACATTTTGATTACTGAATGAAAATGCTCTTTCACATTTCAAAAATGTTTCAAGATCCCAGAAAGAAGACAAAGTGTAAGCCTTACTGTCAAAATTACCACCTGCTCATTGAGAAGTGGTACACAAAATGCTTATAGTGAATTTTAACGCAGTAAAAATGCCGACGCTATTTCTTCAAGACAACTTTTCTCCCCTGTTTTAGAAAAGCACTTGGGCCTAGATGTTATCAGGTGAAATTCAGAAGCAGATGTCCTGTCAAAAGCATGCCAAGCAACTTGAATTTATTTTAGTAATCTGCTGGCACTCCAGTGTAAATGGTTCAGTGTTATTAACTGAGTTCTCCTGGCTCACCTGGAATGGATTTAAACCCATTTTTGTCTTGCAGGAAGAACCACACAAGAGTAATCTGATTAATTTAGAAGCTCCTGGAATGAATAAAGATGATGCTTATATTAAAGTGTGTGGCAAGGAACAACTACTATCAGCAGCAGGTTTCCTGCTTTTCCCAAAGACCCAAAAGCAAACTTTACTGTCCTGTTTCTATGCTAGTATCCCAGCATGTCTTTCCACAACCATCTTATTCCAACAACTTTGCTAATGTGATATTTGGAGATGGGTTGAAATCAAGACCTGAGCTTGGAATGCCAAACTCTGAAGTGTTGCTTCTTCCTAACTCTGCTGATAATTCGAAGTATTTTGACCAAAGGCCAACAGAAAGATTTAAGCTTCGAAAGCTTAACTTTATTTCTATTTTTATCCTCCATCAAACAAGATATTTGCCTATATTTTAATAATTTGCAGTGCCTTTCCCAATTCAAATAAGGCTCTGCAAAATATCTGCAGCTCCTCACTAAGCTCTCTAGATCAGAAAAGAGCTGTTGCTCTGGCCAGCTGGAGAGTATATGCCAGTGACCACAAACCCACAAAGATCTGAGCAACCAAGGATTCTAACATCTCCTAGTGGTCCTGCTGTCTTCAGCAGTCCTCTGATCCAACCTCATGACCCATATCCTGCGCACTCAAACAAAACCTGCATTGACACTTGTTCCTGGCTCTCGGCTCCAGAAACTTTTCCATGCTGCCTTCTGCAGGCGTGGTAGCCTGGTGGCCTCCTGCCAACACTACCTTTGCGCCAACGTTAATTTTTCCACATCTTCAAACCCGGACAGACACCCCCTCTCCCTGCATAACAAACCAGAGAATGATCATTATCTACCACTGGCGTGCACCCTCCAGACTTGGGACAACAAAACACCCAAAGCTCAGCTTGCCCCACAGCTACACCCCTGTCCCCACTTGCTGCCATCACAGCTGTGCACACTGCATTGGGAACCTTGGGGACCAGAGCAGTCTGGCTTGCTCATGGCCAGTAGCCAAGAGGGACAGATAAGCCTGGCTGCACTTCTTCCTTCCCACACTGCTCAGAATCAGCTCCTAGCCCCACTGCTTGTCGTTCTCCCTGTCACTCCGAGGCAGTGCCAGCAGCAAAGTCTCCTGTCTCCAGTTCATCTGATTTACACACAAGACTGTCATTTCCTTTCCTGAAGCCATCCTTGCTCTTCATCACACCATTTTCCATTCCTAGATTAACTTCTCCAACAACATCCTCATTCATTACCCCAAACTGATTCATGTCCTGAACACTGAACATGTCATGCTCAAAGGGAATGCTGGTCCTCTGGAAAAACGGCTGCAATGATGTAATTTGGGACTGTAACACAGTATGTGTGAATAATAAGGCCAAATCAGAGACACAGAAGAAACCACACATCTGGCTTTTCCTAACTTCTAAGAGCTTGTTTCTGCCACTTAAAAGTTCTTTTCAAGTTGGTTTTCAGTGCAATGCTACATACTCGTTGTTAAGCACTGACAGTGGGGTTAGTGCCACAGTGGAAACAGATATAAAGAGAGCCTCTGTCTTGATATATATCCTTTCAAGCAAAAAAGATGCATAAAGAAAAGAGACTGAGCCCCTGTGGCCTCACAGAACTCCATGATCACCTCCCACCACCAGCCAAGTAAAATCTACAGGCATCACAACTACTAGGGAACACACAAGAATTCCTTCATCTGGAAAAAACGCTAAACACAACTTAGGTCTATATTGTCACCAATCAAGTGTGGCAGCTCTTACAGCACAGACATTAAATCCCCAGTGTTCGACAAGCCTTCATTCATAAACACAATCTGGATTGGGTTGGTTTTCTCTCTGAGCAAAAATTTGCACTGCAAGCCTCCTCAGTATGGAGGCAGTGCCCTAGCATTTACTTCATTAAGCTTCATTGTTCTAACCAATAGCACATCCACTTTTGTTCTGCTTTACAATTAACATCACATAACATCACACACCAAGACTTTTTAAAATGAGAGTCAGAGCTGCATGCAAAAGACCAATGCCAAATAAAAGTAGCACTACCTTTGATTCTGCCCTCTTCTTCCTTGCAAGCCTTGCAACTGCTATGCCCACTGTTTCCATTTCTAATTAGTGCAATTTTAATATGCTGAGAACTTTAGGCACTCAAAAAATTCACAGACATATTTGAGCCTCTCAATATAAAGGGTCACTCTATGCTAGATTAAAAAGGAGTGAATAATCACTTATATTGAACAAAGACTCTTTTTGTTTTCTGAAGTTGTTGCTATGCACATTCATGTGAGAATATAACTTGATCACAGGAAACAAGAAAGCTCTGTAGTTTGCATTTTTTGGGCTTACAACCGCAGTCCTGTTCAGAGTGGTCACAAAGACATCACTTGACTTTTCACCAATATTAGTAATGAAGCAATCTTTTCTTGCTAATGTTTAGTGCTGCACAATTAATAAACAGCTGCAATACAAGTGACATGTCTTTGTGGGTCTAGAAGCCTGTTTTTTGTATAGCATTTCTTGGTGTTCCAGATGCCAAGTGGTACCAGCCAAGGGCAGTGGGTGATGGTTCACACTTAGTGCAGCTGCGCTCCTTCACAGCCAGCCCAGACCTGCCCATGCTGTTCCCACCAGCCTTTACTTTGCATTTTGGACACAGCATGATGTCCTCCATAGCATAAGGCAAGGCTGCCTCAGAGAAACCATGCTCTCAGGGAAGATTTGTGTCATGAGTGATACAACTGGGGGCAGAGAAGACCTACTCAAACCGTGGAAGACATCACCGTGTGCTGCTGCCATGCTGTGCAGTTGTGAGCATGCACCAAAAGAGCTCTCTGGCCTCAGACCAGACCTGGGACAACCCTGTGCATTTCAACAGCACAGGGTGTCTTCATCTGCAGTCATGTAGGTTTAAGTACTCATATACAGGCCTTAAGCTGAGGAAAATCAGTTTACAAAATGTATTTTGCTTATGCATAAATGGAACAGAGACATGAATATGTGAAGTCACTCTAGAAGGTAATGCGAAAACCCCCTAAACATTTCTTGCTTTTGAGGGGGTTTTTAGTAAGACACTCAACACCTGGGAACAGTATTATCTGTTCTTTGACCACAACGAATCACCATCTTCATTAATGCTAGCGTCAAAGAAAAACAGCTATCGCTGCCTTTATCCAGTTACTGCTGGGCAAACACGGGAACTTGAGGCTGCAGAGGCAGGAAGAATTTCTCAATCCTCTTCCCAAAGAAACTGTGCTAAGAGTCTGCTTTAAGATTCCCAGGATGTGAAGGTATTGTCTTGTTCTCTATTGGAACATGGGCATGTATGATGTGAGGCACTAAAGTGGCTCAGTAGCTCAAGAAACAGCAAGAAATGCAAATTTCATAAAACAGCACATACAGAGACTTTTTGCCATGCCACAATATCAATGACTCTATGGATGGAGCACTTTTCATCTGTTACTGATATATAATTCACTTCATTTTTGACACCCTGCATTATTATACAGTTTTAACATTGAATGCAAACTTCATCCATCAGTTACTCTCATCTGACAACAGGTTGTGGTAATATTGCTTTTTATATGTAAGAATATAGGATATCAATTAAAATACTGGAATGGCCTGCCTATTTGAAGAACTTTTCTAATAAAACTAGATGTGTTTTTCTGGCATTGTCAATACAAATTTTCACTGAGTGTATATATTTAGTGATGTTGTCTATCAGATGTCAGAACGCGTCTAATTTGTTCACAGTAATTCAGTAAAATCTTGAGAACATGCAGACCACAACAACCTTCATTGGGTCAGTGGCAAAGCAGTGTCCACTCACTTTAATCTAAAGCACAATTCCAAGCATTGTGCTTGGAATTGACACAGAGATGATGTCAGGTGAACATTTGCACATGAGTTTGCTTAGGCAGTGGGATTAGTGCAGTACAAGGGAGACCTTAACACAATGCCTTTACCCTACCCTACAGAGACTCTCTTTCCTTCTTATTTCTTCTGCTCAGACTAAAACATGGATACAATTTCCACAACATAAAACTGCTTTGTTCACTTCCAAGCTTTGCAACAACTAGAAATAATATCAGTAAAATAGAGGTACGTATTCCATAACATTTGGAAGCTTGAATTAAAATCAGCACCAGTATTTTCTGCCCTCCAAGCTCCCTGTCCCCAGGACAACAGGGAACTAGAATAATGTATAAAGTCAAATTCTCAGGATGTAAAAAACAACAACAAGGCTCTTACTTGCCTGATTTTTTGGCTGTTCAGTTTGGTTCTGCTCTGTTAAGCTAGGATGAAATCACAGCAAACACTACACTAACTCTTCTGTTAATTAACAGCCTGCTTCGCAACTGCACTTTTCATTCCCACAAGAAGTGCTGCATTTCCACAAAGTATCACTTGTAGTAAGGCATTCAAACATGCTAATCGCAGCTTTGCCTCCCAGGGAGATGTATGAGCTTACTCTGCAACAGTTAAAGGCTTTTGAGTTGATTTCCTTTTATTACTGTTATTATAACTTTGAAAAAGTAGAATTTTTTTACTTTTGCCAACTTGCACAAATCCAGCTCAAGAACAGTGATGACACTGATATGCTATACCAAGTTACACATAACCCAGTTAGGCTGACAACACTGCCACAAAAATGCAGAGAGGAGGGGGCTGGGAAGAAAATTTCTTCAGACATCTCTGGTTTTTTTCTGCATAGGCTTGTGTGCACTGACTATGATGGGAATGGGATAGAGAAGTGATCATGGACTGCGCAAAGGAGGTGCGATTACGAATTGCAACATATGCAAATTCTCCCGTATAGCTTCCATAAACCATTTTTTTAAATGATCCCCACTTACATTTCTATTGAGTATTTCAGGCTTTATTCCTCTGCTTCATTTTCATTCTGCTGCTGGGTAGTTATTCAAAGATTGAAAAGTTCAGTCACAAGACAACAGGATTCAGCACTTGGTTATTGCAAATTCCTGTTTACTGCAAACACTGACATAAGTGAATAAAGAATCTGGGTCAAAAAAGCACAACAGAGGATGCTACCTGTCTTTGTACTGAATAGCAGGCAGCTTGGAAATTGGCAAGCTTTAGCATAAAACCAGTGTGAAACTGCTTCAATGAGATGATTTATTTTTTTATGAAGGCATTTTAAATGTTCAGCCAAAAGAAAGAATTAAGGCTTCATTTTCTAATAGATTTAGGCATCTGTGGCTTGTATTTTTGTATCTACATGGCAGTGAAATTCATCTTGCTAGGAAAAGCAGCACTGATTGTGTTGCTAAACAAATTAGCAGGGGACTGGACCTGTAGGTCTGGGAAAAAACGCTCTTCAGAACAACTGTCCACTGCTAGATAGAGAAAGAAAAGATGCCATGGAGAACACATTATTAGGATACTGCCTGGGAAGAGAAGCCCCAGGGACATTGCTGCTACAATGATAACATATGATAATCTGCTTGGAAGATTCTAGAATAATATTATAACAGGAATAAAATTGATGATGCAATTTTTGACCATGTGTAAGTGGTGGGAGATTGTACAATATTAAGAAAAAGACAAAAACCAGGCCACTGCATGAAGAGAATCTCTGGAGTGCATGAGAAGTAAGTTAACAAGGCATGGGGAAAAGAACACAAAGGAAGCAGAGAGCCCCAAACCAATTTACAATGAGTCACAGTTCTCCAAAATAACACAGCAAACTAAAAATATATCCAGTTGTCATCCAAACAATATGGCACTTTCTGAAACAGATCTTGAAAAGAATAAATTGTCTTCTGAAACTGAGCATTTGGATTTTTCAATTAAATATGTGATTAATACCTTTAAAAACAATTTCAACACACGAACACACACGATGATATGATGCTGCCTGTTGAAGGTGTTGCCCTCTTTGAGAGTCGAGGGCTCTTCAGAAGTTCATACACAGAGCACACTATGCATTGTTAATCTACTACCTGTATTTGTACACAAATTGGGTCAAAGTAAGCTGAATTGTTTATACAATTTTTTTCCTGAAAATACATATCCAAATTACATATACAAAGTCTTTACTACCTCAATCTCACTAGATATTGTTTGCACTGGGACTAATAAAAGTCTAGAGTAAATTAATTTATCTTATTGGTATTACTGCATAGGGATGGGAAAGGCAGATTAGGCTCCAATTTACAGTACTAAAAATAGTCAAATATACTTGCTGTAGGCATTTTCAGAATAGAATCTTATTTTAAAAGAAAAGAAGTATTTTTTAGAAGTTCTTCAAATCCACACTAGTTTTCAAAAACATGGATAAAACCCCCAAGACTCCTCTAGTGGAAAACACCAGGAACTCTGCCATAAGACTAAATGGTAGCCACATCAATGGTAATGAAAATCGTAAGTACATTAATTGTCTACTGTCCTACAAACATGCCTTTATTGTAAAAAAAGAAGTCAAGATAATATCAATTTGTTACAATGTAGGTGTTACAGAGTGAAATAAAAAGCTGGAGTAAATCCATCACTGATTGTATTAAATGTACACATGTAAAGACACCTTTAGGCTACTCTTAGGCAGCCTCTGTGTGTGAACGTCAGCCTGCCATCACAATGCTCAAATAATACATTTTAACCAGTTGTTTTCCTCATTTAAAGATGAACTGCTAAGCAAAAAGCTATGTTCCTAGTGCTGCTTTAGGATGTATTAAAGAACTCAGCAGCAGGACCGAGCATTTTTGCTTAAACATTGTGTGCTAATGTTTTTTGTCCAGCTTTCTTTTCTGGTCCCTTCCCCAGCGAGCAGCTCTGAGCAATGAATAATCTTGATTTGCAGAGGTTTTATTGTTTGCTCCTTTTGAAAGCCTGGATGCCTGTCAGCTCCCACTCCCACACCTCGAGGAGGGGATGTGTGAGCCCAGGCTGCTGCACTGGAAGGAGGTGCCCTTCCTGCCAACTCGGATGGAGTGTTCTGACAGCCCAGTGTGAAGAGGGACCCTGACCTGCTGTGGGGTTTGATACACTTCTGAAATTCCCTAAAACTTCTCTGGATCACTTTGTGCAGTTACAGTCCTCAAGAATCCCAGTCCTACTGCTGAACCAACAGTGACAAGACTGTTCCCACTGCATGATTACACAGATACAGGAGCAGAAGGTAAAGAACAAGAACCCACATTTTCCTATAGGAAACCAGGCCAGTTATCTAATAGCACTGCTATTAGAGGCATCACCAAGCATACATAGGGAAGACAACCAGTACAATGGAGAAGAAGACATATTTCTCTAAATGCCACCCTGCTGTACCCTCCCATCCCTGCCCACCAGCTTTGAAGAGGGCAAGATACAGCTCTTTGTGAATTCAACAAGCACAGTTTCAGCCATCTCAATGAATGAATGTGATAGCAGAAACAAAAGAATTGTAACATTTTGTTCTACACAATGAACCTCAAAGGTCTTGATCTCAAAATGTCACTGGTCAGAGATGTCCAAATAAATATGCTTCAGAAGAATTGTAACCTTTACTAAAAAGGTACAAGTACTTTCTAACGATACGTCTTCAGCACAAATACAATGTATATAAATAAAAACAAATCCAGCAGCACAGCTGCTCTTTAATGACACTTAATTTACATTACAAAAGCAGAATTGGATGTTGTGCAGTGTTCATGGACCTGGCAAAGGATTGAAAAAGACTGCTTTACCTTCAAACTGCTACTAAAAAAAGCCTCCATTTCCATAGATGTGTCCCAATGCACTACCTTTTCAGTAATGAGTGCTAGATCTAAACAGAGACAGGTGTATTTCAGTAGGCTGAAATACAAATCCACATCCAGTGTCTCCTTCAGAGAGCAAAATTCACCTCAGTAATTTCCGTTTCTGCAGAGAGCAAGCCAGCTTTAAATCCCTCTTGAACTTTCAAACTAGGGTTTAAATGAGACTTGGGAGAGGTATAGTTGTTATGTTGACCACCTGCCTGAATGCTTAACTTAGGTATGAAGCAGATCATACAGCACACGAGTCAACAAGCCTTGTGATCAGCGGTGTCAAAGGCTGACAATACATCTAATAATAACCAGCACAGGCACCTCCATATTCAGCATTCAATGCCAGGAGTCAATTATCCACCATCTATTCAAGGGCCTTTTGAAGTCCTTCTTGTGTTACTTGAAAATGAAATTACACCAGGTCAGGCAGTTGAAATGGTTGGGTTTCTTGTTGGCTGAAGTCCACATCTCCTTTTTTTTTTTTTTCCCCGCTCTATGTCAATGCTAGCTGCAAACTTCTAGTAAAGCTGCAGTATTTTATTTAATTAACTACTTATTGATTAAAAATGAGCTCTTTAATCCAAGCTAGCAGTCACAGAGCTCAGAACTCCTTGGGACCAGTCAGTTTTATTTAGCTTTGGCAGGATGACTCTACCCAGAATTTCTCTAAGCTCAAACTTTTAAGGGCAACTGCTCCTCGAGTGCCCTGTTACAGCCCCTGTTTTCAGACTGCTGAGGCCTGCCATAAACCTGGGATGGGAAGTCTAGAATCCTAACATCTGACGGCCAGAACAGGGAGCACTGAGTGAGCTGCGTCAGAAGTGCTTTCACCTGGCTGTCATCCAGCTTTCTTCTAATCTTTTCAGTTTCAGCATCCTCATTCTGACATAAACTCCACATTATTCCTCTGCTTTTCTCTTCTTACCCATTTAGATTACAAAACTAGCTTTTCCTTTCAGCTACCTGTAAGCTGATCTGACATCACTTTCAGAAATTCACACTCCACACAGAAAATCATCACGATTATAAGCTTTAATATTTCTTTGATGAAGAATACAATCCTGAGAGATGAACTACTTTGTTAGGACATCTACCTAGAAATATCTTTATGCAAGTAATCATTCCATTAGGAGTGAAGAAGGATGTCAATTAAATAAAGAAACTATGCAGCTGAGTAGTGATATTCTATCAAGGAACACAGATACAAGTTGAAGAAAACATGATGTCAGAAAAGGGTAGGATAGCCCGCTGAAGGAAATCTGGTGCAATTTTACTCTGTCACTGATCTAGGTGATCTAAGGCAACCACTGTTCAATGTCCCCTTGTGTAGGCATGGCTAACAGACCCAACACTTTCCTGTTCAAGGAACTGAGAAGTCTCTTGGGGAGATCTACTGAGAGGTAAGTTAGGGTAAAGATAGAGATGTCACAATAAAGGCCCAGAAAGAGAAATGCTCAGAAACCTCAGAGCCTCTCCATGATATCAAATGATGTCTTGCTCTGCCTCATGGTCAAGACCATTTTGCTGTGACTAGCTGAGAGCAGTTATAGCAACACCTTTGAAATTAAGTAATAAATTTTGGATTGATCATCTTTTTTCCATCCCTTCCAGGTAGGAAGGATCAAGAATATCAATGATAAAAATTGGAGATATTTTATGTCCGGTTCCCTTGTCCCCCAAAAGGTTTGAATCTTAGATGGGTGGATGTTGGTTCAGTCAAGAATACATTTATATTGAAAAACAAAGCACAACTTACATTTATAGTTAGAAAAGTTACTCCACAAAGTTGTGAGAAAGTACAACAACAAGACCTCATTGGGAAGCTCATTTTAGTGAAAACACAGTGGGATGTGTAGCCACAGTAAAACAATCTGACCTAGATAACAGTATTTCTTAGTGACTAGAATTCATTAAAAACAACAGATTAAAAATGTACTGCACAGGATTCTTTGAAGCCTGAGTGTCACACTCAGATTAAATAACCAAACTGATGTAAAAATGAAAGCAACTTGTATTTTTTCCCTTCACAGAAAAATAACAACAAAGAAAGCTGTGAGTTCTGCTATTAAGAAGAAGTTAATAATAAGTCAGAATATGAAAAAGAGCTCTGACTTTGCAGGGTTTTATATAAGTGAACACTGTCTTCGGCTATGAGTGAAGCTGATGAGCTCACAGACCTAAGTGCTGTGGGATACCAAATACAAAAGCAGAACTCAGTATAAGTCTCAAAGTTTTCATACTATAAACCTAAAGCATTTTCACATCATTTATTGGAAAAATATGATGATTAAATTATGCTGTCTCATGGCAGCAGTGTATTAGGATGCGCTAGGAAATGTCCTTTCCTACTTTCCTGCTTAGAAAAGGAGGCTTGGGTGTGTTCCCTCAAAGAAAAGAAAGGCAAAACAAACCCTTTAGTCCTTGAGAAAGCTTCTAAGTTGTACTGAATAAAGACCCAGGTTACTGCTCCATTTCAGGAGGGTACTTCAATGCTTCTGGACTCAAAGTTAAGCATCTGCTTAAGCACTATACTAATGCCAAAGTGCCTTTCCACATCAAGCCCATATTAACCTTGCAAGTAGAGATGATTTACTTCAAAAGCTTTACTTTTGTATAAGCATGAATAAAGGGATGAGATTCACGGACTTAGGGATCTTTTTCTGTTGTTGCTTTTTTCTGTAAAAATAACATGATGCATCACAAAATATCTTCTAGTGTAAATTCAAAACTTTAGATCCCTGCAGAAGGTTCTCTGGAAATCTGAACAATACTCTCCCAAACCAACAAAAACAATAATCAAATCTCCAATTTAAAATTTGCTAAGAAAGGGGGAAAATTACAGAACAAAAATGTGCCTTCATGCTTACCCCACTTGACAAGTTTGACAGTTTCTTAAAAATTACTCCAGAAGCACCTTTGAATTGTACAACTCCTTTACAGCTATTGACTGCATGGCTAGTCATTTGTCACACGAGAGTATTTACTCTTGCCCTGAATCAGTTACAGGAGTGAAACTAAGATATTATTTCTTAGAAGACACTAAAACAATGTAGGTAGATGAGCATGCTCCATATTTGTTGCTATTTACTTACTACTTGTATTTAGTATTAACTTTCTAATTAACCATCAGGGTTTTCTAAAACTCATTCAAGGAGCTCAGTGAGAAGATGACTACAGTTACCAGCAATTGAGGGTTCCTTCATTCCCTGAAGATAGCAAAGCCCTGGTCAACCATGCTGCAGGAAAGGAATGGTTCACTGCAACTTCTCCATCTGGGACTGTAAGCAAGCATTCTGCAAAGCAATTCCTACTGGATTTAATAGCAGTGACTGAAGAGGTTGCTGGTCCTCCCATCCTATTCCCATACCACTCCACTGCCACAGTTAAATCTGATGAGTTAGTGACTCCAAGCTCCCTGCTGCCTCAGCTCATGGCTGCTTTAATACCAAATAAAACCTGAAGGTGAATCACAGTGCCCTCAAGCTGGGAGCTGCAGTGGCTGGGGAGCAGGCATGCTACATTTTGCTATTTTTACTGAAAAGATAAGAAATTCCAACAGAGGCAGGGCAAAGTAGATGGCAGTAACTTCTTAAGCTGCCTCAGCCTGGATCAATGGAGCTCTTCAATCACAGTCCACAGAGCAAACTCCAGCCTAGTTCCCCATCTGCTCCATATAAGTCACCCACAATAGGATTTGCTAAAGTATACTGGGATTTGTTTTCTTTGGTTGGCCAAATCACTGACAAAGCTCTGGAATTAAACTTTTTATAACTCAATTTCATCAAGCAGATGAAACTTCTTGGGCAGACAGTTCTGCTCAGTAAAGCACCTACATGGATGGCTTTGGATCTTGGGCAAACTTGCAGAACTATCAGAATGAAATCTGACTGACTGAACTTTGTATTTTCTAACTGTACTCTTGCATTTTACAGCTACTGTTTTTAGGCATCACAGACTGTCATCTTCTTGCAGGGACAGTAATCTAGAGAAAATCGACGTATTTTGGAATGAGTGCTCTTCCACCTGGGATTTATGCAGATTGTCTCAAAAACCCTAACGCAACCTGCACCTGTTCAAGTGTCTCTAGTGACAGCTACTTCCTGGCAGTCATCTGCAAAATCTCCCTAGTATTTCCTTTCTTATCATTCAGAACAACACATTATTTCACTGTATTCAGCCCACATATTAGGTAAAATTGCTACAAGGTCCTCCTGCTGCTTCAAAAATCTTAGGCAAACAGCCCTTTACTGGATGCTGATTTACTGTGTTTGGTATCTGGCATTTCTGCATAGTTTCCATCATCTGGAAGTTCAAAACATGGTTAACAGCCTGTATGGCTAACACAGGCTATGCTGCTCTCCTAATGTCAGAGTGCATGCTGCCTTCATCCCTCTGCCCAAGAGTGGAAAGATAATGCTGCTCCCAGTTTTTACCTGATTTCTTTCTACTCCAGAAGCTTTGAAAAAAATCCTGTTCCAAAATACTTTCCTGTTTTACTGTTCATTCAGAATCATGATGCTTTTTCCTGGATGGACGTTTCTTCTGGATGTAACTGGATGGATTTTTCTCCCGTTTCCATTGTATGGTAGAGAAAAAATAATTTCTCCCTACCCAATGTTCCAAATAACTAATTTGGGCTCTACATTAACTACATAATATTTGCAGCTAAAACTGCCTAAACTATTTAATGCTTAATAAGGATGCATTATTATACATTCTTTCATGCATGAATCTCAGGTTTCCACTTTCAGACTCTTGAGCTGCAGAAAAGAGCACAGTTCCTTGCTGTTCCTTTATAATTATTTACTTCATTCCACTTGAAACACTTTTGTGAGAAATACTTCAGTATGAGCTTGGATCTTCAAAGCTAATTTACAGATGAAGCTGACAAGAACACTGAAAGATGGACAACTGCAATATGCCATGATATTCCAAGTAAATGGAATTATATTAGGTAAGGATAGTGCCACTTCAGCTCTTGAGGAGCTGAACATGACATTTATATCAGGAGCTTGTTCTTTGGGAAAGTGTATCTTATCTCTAATACACTAGGGGCAAATCAGGAGCAACAGGAAATTTACATCAGTGACAGAGATGACTGGTTTCACAGAACATACTTAAAAACTGCAGGTGCCTCTAGGTCTCCTCTCTCCAGCCTTGAGCCCATACAGATCCCCAGGATGTAGTTCAGGGAGAAAACAAACCAAAACTACGACTCTCACCTGCACCTTCTCGTTTTTCCAAAAATTTTGTCTGGTCCTAACACATAGTTTATTTTCACACTAAGGTCAGCAAACAGATACCCAATTTCCTTGAGTTCTCCTTTGTTTTCTCCATAGGGATATACAGGAAAGACTGCCCAAAATCTCTCCTTAGGCTATGACTAAATACTGCTCTGGATCATGCAAGTCCCAAAATTCAGTAAAGCAGTTAAATTTATATTTTGGTTTTTACTTCTGAGCTAAAGACTCACCTATACATATAGATTTCACTGAAATCAGAAATATTTAAACACACACTTACTTCTACACAAGAGAGACAGACTTAAGCATTATGTTCAACAGCTCTTTGGAGATGGGACTTAAGCAAGTCAAGGCAAGTAACATATTCAATTAGTAAGTATTGCTCTCTGCTTCTGTGATAGCACAGTAGTTAAGATGTGTCTACAGAAGTGACAAATCATACTCTGTACCCCACAAAAAATATAATTTAACATAATAGAGGTGCACTTCACACATATTGTTGGTTGTACCATGCTCCTGACCCTGTCTTTCAGGATTATTTTGTCTGATTTACTTCACCAGGAACAAGTGAGTCCTAATTTCCACATGAAGACTTGTTCCCGTAATTGGGAGAGAACAGATTTTCAAGTTCAGATAAGGTAAAATTAATGTGCCAAAATGCAGGTAACTCACCTGATGATGAGCCCCGTCAGACAACTGTCATAAATCACCATTACTTCAGTCCCTACTCCAGACACTAGAAGAGGATGTCGTTTAAGCCATTGTCTGAAACACAATTTTGGTGACTGTAAAATCTCATCTGATCCCCAAGTATAAATCCAAATTATCCACAGTGACTGATAGCTGTATTGTTCTCCAAAGCCTTTATATGTCTCAGAAAAGTTGATGTATGTAGAATTTATCATCAGAAATAATATCTTTAAAAAAATTAAAATCTCATTGCAGATGGATACAAGTAAATGACTTTTAAATTATTTTAAAAAAGCTCTTTACATTTACTAAGGCAATGAGTTTAATACCCACATCTCAGGCTTGAAAGCCCAGACATAGCTCTTTAGCAAGGTAGAGCAGCAAGTGGAGATCAAGTAATAGTCATATTTATAACCTAGTTCTGGGATGATCATCACATGATGATCTCCACATACATCTATATACATACATAGATTTTTGACTTTATAGTGTGTATACTTTATGAAGATATTAAAAACACATACATGAATTATTCATAACAATATTAAAATTGAACCAGGGTGTGCATCAAATTAACTGAGTTTCCAATTATACGAATCTTAGTACTTAAAAAAAAAAATGTAGAAAAAAGGAATTACCTTTTCTTTTTAATCTTATGATTTAAATTAAAAATATACTGAAATATACATTAATCAAAAGACAGAAAAGCATGAGTTTAACTAGTAAAATATAAAATATTTTATTTTATAAAAATACTGGTCTCTGCTTGGCTTGTGGTAGTGCTCCTCAGACTTATTACTGCAATTCTCTTGCCGTTCGGTTAAATGTCAATGCTCCAATTACTTTAATAGTCAAACTGTGTGCTATTTTCACCACAGAGTCATTCAGGCTTGTCATGTTTGACAAATCCAGTAATTGAGATGAACTCTTGGAGAATACTGACACGTAACCAGTCATTTCCTACTGCAGAACATTGACCTCTGCAGCACAAATCACAGAGGATTTATTCAGCAGCTTGAAAAAACAAACAAGCTTGTTAAGTTTAAGATCATCATTTCATACATCTCCATTCATTTCCTTGTTTATTCACTTTCTGTTCCACTGGGGTGGGAATTAAAACATTAGGGGCACTTTCAATAAGCACAAAAAAGGACTACATGAAATATTCTGAAAAACTATTGTGAATTAAAAATGGCCTAGTAGATTATAAGAGGCTGAGTGTGCTGTCAAACAGCCTCAAATCCTCCCTCAGTGCTCCCTGCCCCCAAGCAGCTGCACTCCACCCCAGCTTCAGCTCATTAACAGAAGAAAGTATTATACTAATTACATAAAGTATTTATCAACAGTGATCATTTCAGTCATTCCAGTATATTAACCCTTGCTAGGGCCTTTTTATTTTTACTGTACCTCCCCCATGAGGTCCTGCAGGGGTGTGTACCAATGCACTGGAACTCAGGGCTCTCCTGATTCACCTTACCAAGCAGAAGCAGTGCAAAACCCACCAAGGGTGTACTTGCTGGGCTGGCAGGTCCTTGGGTGATGCCTCTGAGACAACTACCACTGTTTGACAGGTCTGAACAGCTACAAGCCCACCACATTTGTATTGAAAAAAATTACTTTACAATGACAGCTTGTTGCAAACGTAAAATGCAACAAAGGTCTGGCATGAGGATGCAACCTAGTTCAAATGCAATTCTGAAGCTTCCCTGTGATCTACATCGACTGGGGGCCTGATGATACTTTGTTATGAAAAACACTGCAGACCTTAGAACCAGAATTCAGCCTTTCTTTGGGTGAAGCACTACCACTTTGTATAATGAAATTAATCCCCCCTCAAAGCAATATAACCCCAAAAAGAAAGAACTGCGATCAAAAGCAAACGATGGATAGAAATATCAGAAGAAATAATTGACATAGACAATACCAGCTTCCAAGAAATGACCTTTGCAGTTACCAAAATTAAACATCCCTTTGAATGCTTCTGCCTACCTTCATCAGACACAGTGGCTGGTCTAGGATGCACATTGCCAAACCAGGCTTATAAGAAACCTTGTCTCATGTCTCCTCTCCCAAACACTTTTTGCTTGATCTTTGTCAAGTGAATTCATTTATCTATTTTACAAGTTGATGGATTGTTCCTCTGTGGAGTCTTTGAAAGGAATGCATTAACTATCACAGGTCACTTAGCTTCTGCAGGAGATAAAGACCTCTTACATACTAAAGACAGCATGTCCATATAAATTTTAGCACATTCTAATTCACAAGCAAGTGTATGGCAACCGCCAAGACAAAAGGACATCAGAAAACATCTGAGAAGGCAGAACTAAGAGCAAAAAACCAACCACAACCTTAGTAGGAAAAAAAAAAAAAGCTAGAAATTAATTGTGCAGAATCCTACTTTCAGGAAAAATAAAGTGTTCAGAATCCAAATAAAAGGGGAAAGTGAATAACTATGCACTTCTACTCTGATTAAATTACTATACTTTTATTTCCATACTGTCTCTTTCCAGTATAACTTCTTCCATTAGGTGTGCAGTGCCCACCTGAGAGATGGAGACTAGGAACCTACTACGAGGCTACTTGGAGCACCTGGTAGTGTACAAAGCCTTGGAGCTGGAGAGCGACAACAATGTTCCTTCTCAATGCTGAGGTGATGCAACTCCCATCAAAGCAAGGCAGCTAACTGTCCCTTCAGCTGGACACTGCAGATCCAGCCTTTTCCACGGGAATGCACAAGTCACAGAAGATGGTGGCTAGTTACTCACACATCATGCATTCAAACAGGAATCAGCCTGTGGTACAGGGCACAGCTGACTGAAGCAATTCAGTGCATTTGCCTCGAGGAGTGTGACTCAAAGAGCAGTAGGATGACTGGCTCTCAATACCAGTCCTTTCCAGGCTTGCAATCCTCAGAATCCCCACTTGTCACGCACACTGCATCCATCTTCACCCGGGAGCGCATTTGCCATGAATTAACTTTCGGTGTGACACAAATCCACTTGAGCCTTGTAACAAGGAACAATTGGCACCGAGAAGGTCACAGGGAAGACCAGGTGCTCTCCCAAGCTACTGCAAGCTGGATAGCAGCATTCCCTGAAGGCACCACTGTCTCTTGCACCATCTGCATGAGACTGCAGCTGCCAAAGGGGTTTCCCTAAGTGACAAAGCACTACAGAGTCCTGATCCACAGAGCACCTGTAGGCACCACCACAGTGCACAGAGGACAACTCCTTGAGTTTAGCTACGAGCACTTATGGATAATGTGCATCAGGAGGCAGGAGGGTTGCTACCTCTTCAAGGACAAAGCCTGAAGAACAGCACATGTGCAACACAGTGGTCAGTGCCCTGCCCTCCTCTCCACTACAGAAAAGCTCCCCACCCACCTTACCGAGGGAAAACAGGTGATTGGCAGATTATGTACTTTTAGATTTATTTACTTTCTCCTTCCCCATCCACCTGCCAGTCCATGACCACATTAATAACTATTCCAGACAACCTCCTACCCCATACACCTGAGCAAACAAAGCTTTTCCTTCTAGAGACACCAGCCTAGCTACTCGTGCTCCATGGTTTCACCACCTCCAGTGACTGTGGGGCTCTGGCAGAAATCATATGCCTTTCTATCAATGTGGAGAAAAGTAACATGCCAACTGAGCACACCAAAGACTGGAAGTCTGCATTAGGCTGCAGGCAGAGCTTGAGATGTTGGTTATTGTATATAAAGTTATAAACAGGCATCAGACAACTGCTCAGCCCAGCTTTGGAAAATAGGGGGAAAGGTATTCTGTCACAAGATGCAGTAAATCCAAATCTCATTCCCCTTCTCCAGTAGCTTCGAGGCTGGTCTGATTCATTCAGGTGACTGTCCCTCTTCCTGTACCTTTTTGCCATAGCTACAGAATAGATTCTCACTGCTGTACAAAAAAACCAAGACTGCAACTCCCATACTTTTCATGAGGGCAACAAACTGTAGACCACAACAGGGAGCAAATTTTTCAAACGAACTGGAACATGATGACCTTCAGGGTATGATTTAGGAATGCTGATCCTTCTGACAGTGGGGCTGCACTGAATGCCCTTTTGAGGTGCCTTGCAGCACTCTTTCCTGTGACTCTGCTTGCAAAGCCCCATTTATTGGACAGCATTTGTGGCAAAGCCAGAGCTTGCATTCCTAGATATTACACTCAGTATTATTGGCTGTTAATTTGTTACTTACATAAAGTTATCGATCCCATCTGGTCACTAACACACAATTCAGATTATTTTCCAAGACTATTTCAAATTTTATTCACAGGTAAACAGGGCCAAAAAGCGACACTTATTAGCTGGTGACTAATAAATGAGGAAGTGTCTGAGATATGCTTTCCAACATTTCACTTACATTGCCATAAAAAGCAACCTACTATACAGGAGATAGTTGCTAATGATTATATAAAAACATGCCATGGAAATCTCCAGACTTACATGGTTTTTTTTCCTGCATAAACATCTGCTGCCTCATGAATTTCTCTTTTCTTTTAATAACCAGTATTTCTCAAGGAACACTTTAAGGCCTCAGAGATGGTCAAAGCCAGTTTTGCTGACTGATTCAAAATCAGCACATCTCTTCTGACAGTCTCAAAACAGATTATAACATTCTAACATAACATTTTTTGAGGCCACATCCTTCTGTGCACTCAAAGTCCCAGTGAGTCAGATGTTTGAACACCTAGTCTGAAAAAAAGACTTTACTCTTGCAAAAAGAAGCAACAGTGAGGGAGGAGTAAAAGGGCAGAAAGAAAGCATTATCTAGTATTTAAAAATGGGAAGGCAGGCAACTCAGAGGAGCAAAAATGCATAGGAATGAACTTGAAGGATTGTGGCTTATGCCTTCCAAAGGTGCTACTTTGCAGTGTGGCCTGCATGACAAGCAGGTAGGTTTTTTGAATTTCAGGAGACTCCAGGATGGAAGGAGAAGAAAATATTACTTGCAATATATGTTTAGAGGCATATTTTTAATGCTGTAACTCTTTGGGGACAAATACAGGTGGAAGAACATAGACTCTATTAGGAGTATTTGCCCAAAGCTGTAACAATTTAAGGAAGTATCAACAGCCTTACATCAATAATTAATCAACAAGGGGCAGGGAAAGGCAAGTTTATTTACAGACAAGAAAACAAATGCATGTTGTATACTTCTGATCATATTCAAATGTTTAATTAGACTGTATTTAAAGAGTAATTTTTTCTCAGTTACAAAATTAACAAATGCTCCTTTTCCTAAAAAAAAAAAAAAAGTGGATTTTTCAGAATATTTTAAGTTAATTCATGGGTTGTTGAGGTTTTTTTTTTTTGTTTTTTTTTTTTTTAATTCAGGGATAGTTGAATCTATATTGGCTTAAAAAAATTTTTACAAATACCCTAACATTCTAAGTGGAATGGTTACATCTATGAAGAATATAATAAATCATAATAATGTTAATTGTACCTAATAAAGGAATTATTAACACATCTGGAATGGAGATCCAAAGGGCCTAATGTTCCATGGACAATAATACATTCCTTTAAAATAACAGTAACCATTTTAGTCTCAGAAAGAATTCGTTTTGATTATGATCCGAATATATTTGCTCATGTTAGTACAAGTGATCTTTAATATTCCCTTTACATTTACATTGCCAACAACTGAAATAAGTTCTTTCCAGAACAGATGAAATCCTTGCCTTGGCAGGCTGAGGGTCTTCAGAGAGAAGAGTGAGAGTGGAAAGACAGCATGAACACTACACACCTTCCTGAAGGAAGACAGACACCAGACTGCAGCCCACAAGTTACAGGCAACTTTAGGTAACCAACTTTAGGGTTGGTCCTAACAGGATACAAAGGGCTCCATCAGTGATTATCTCCTCCCATGAGCATGGAAAACTGAGATGAAGCACTCTCATTTACCCATAACACTGCTCTCACAAACTTAGGGATGCAGAGGATAATAAAAGAACATAGAGCAGTCAGGGCTTTTGGTGATACTAAATGAGATCTTTTAATCATATTTGCTTTATGTGGCTCTGGTAGCTATGATGCTTTTGGCAAAATCTTGTTTGAATAGCTAAAGCATAATATCAAAGCCCAGACTGAGATTTTTCAGTTATGCTGACAATGTATACCATTTGGGCCATTCTAAGACAATATATTCTATGGCACTTCTTATTTTTTAGCCATAAAATTTGTGATTATTATACAGAACTTTTAACATATAAACATACATAGATAATTGTAATATGCAGTCTATTTTTTATAAGTATAGTTGCATATAATTGATATAATATGTAATGTATTTATACATTACATACATTTATACAGCATGCTATACTATGCCCTTTTTCCTTAGCAATTGCAAAACTCTTTTTACTGGCTAAACAACAAGAAAAAATAGAAGATGTTATTTATTTATTATGCATCTTGGGCTTGCTGTGTAGCTACCTTTTTCCCCTTTTACATCTATTTAATTAAAGTGAGAGAGTCACTCAATCCTAAAAGTGGAAAATCTGAACTGTATAAATAGGTGCACTGTACCATGACAATCTAACACGTAACCTCAATATCATAAAAGCATCTTACAGATTTGGTCTGCATATTTATCTGTTCCCCTTTCAATCTGGAAAAGTGGAGTAGCTGTTGAAAATGCACTGTTAATTGTTCTCAAACATCTGCTGAATAACTCTAGAGAAAATATGAAATCAATGTTTTTTTTATTTGTCCCTCATATATACAGTATATTACATATGTCAACCCCCAAAAACAAATAGGAAATATCAAATTATTTTAGTGGAAACTGAATTTTATCCCTAAAGGAACAAACTTGCAGATACTGCCTACACTGAAAATGAAGCTAACATAAAAGTTTCCAAATGAGAAGGAAAAAATAAAACAATTCTTCACAAAATAAATAATAAGGTGCAAAAACATATATACACACACACACAGACAGAGGAAGCCTGTCTATAGTAAAAAATTATTTAGACTTATGTTTCTGGTTGGTTTTCATCCCACCAGCACCCTATAAACAAAATTATAACCATGTATTACAGACTGCCTACTTACTGTTAACACACGCTTAATCCTGCCAAGGCCAGTTCTACAGCAAACATTATCAGTGTGCAAACCACAAATGAACAAAATTACCATCTGCACACTGAAGAACAGAATTGCAAACATAATTATATCTCTTACACGTAGTAAGTACACAGTTGTTTAAAATTTGGACTTACAACCTGTTTTTCAAATAATGGCTTCAGTCTGCTTCCAAGTCCCCAAACTAATGGCTGTAATAAGTAGCTATACCTCTTAATCAGAGAATGTCACAATAAGCATAGTGCATCTATCTATCTAATCTTTTCTGGCCATGTTATTATGGTTTATGAGCAGTTTTACCACCCATATGTTATGCTGTCATGTTCTTCTAAAAGCTGGTTATTAGGATTAAATGGAGAAAGTGAAATATGAATGGCTGTATAAATTGCAGAGATGAATGCTGCTAAAAGCAAGGTGTCCTAGGTCAGAGAAAGACATGTCATATGTTGCAGGGCATGCCACTTATTTCAGCAGGAAACCCACACAATTTGCTTGGACTCTGTCAGGCTTTCTGACTCATTGCCACAGTTTGGCTTCATATGGAAAACAACAGCTGATCCTCATTTGTTTCTACCCTAACATGTACCATGGCCCAAAACACTAGAATCAATCCTTCTTCTCACCAATTTTAAAGCCAGATGCTGTAATGACTGTGTTATTCATCACATTAAGACCACGATACCTCATGAAAAATCACTGATATCCCTCTCTGACCTTAACAATACACTAGAATTCAGAGGACTACTTTCCTTAGAACAAAAAGTTCACAATTAAGTCAGACATCCTTAGATACAGACCTTCATGTTTGGTACAAAATAGAAGAGATGCACAATGGGGTATAACTAGAAAACAAAAGAAAACCCCAAAACCCCCAAACCCACAAAGAACCTTGGATGTGCAACTGACAATAAATTATTCTTGCGTAAGAACCTACACTGTAAGGCTGTTTGGGGTGAGGGAGGGCTAATTCTCATTCTGTGACATTTTAGCAGAAGAAAAGAGGAAGCAATTACTGTGCTCTGCTCTGCACTGAGGAGGCCACATTAGATGTTCTGGTGCATTGCACTTGCAGGAAGTGTGGAGAAACTGGAGAGAACTTATAAGGAAGCAACATATTTAAGAGAGTTCCTGAAGGTCTGATCAGGAAGGAGAGAGTGAAAGGTGGGGTTTCCTTGTCTTAGTAAAAGATGAGATCTTTCCGAGAGAAAAAGGCTTTAATAAATGAGGATAGTGCTGGTTTTCTCCATATATGGACCAAAACATCACTGACTAAACTTGCAATTAAAAAAACAAAAAACATGACAAAAGCAAGAAAAAGCAAAAGAAAAATAATAATGTTGTAATTCTAATTAATAAGAGAACAGACCTTAGACTACTGCATGAAATCCACTTCACTGCAGATTTTTAAGGAAGAAATTCTTTAAGAGATAAGGTAGCCATAAAAAATTCATCCTAGAGGAATCAGATGACCTTTAGAGATCCCTTCTAGTAGAAGCAGTGTAAGAGCCATGGTGGTCCACAATGCAGATGGGAAGAGATGAGCCCCTCTTCTGCTGTAGCATGGCTTTCCATCCCAGCTGAAGAAGGGCTGGTAAGACTTGGTGCTCCTTATCCAAGGGCCTAGAGGAGTCACTCTCACAATTTCTCTACCCTCCAGTCTTGTATTTCTGAGACTGACAAGATAGGGCTGCATAACAGAGCTGAATGACAGAATTTCCCTTTTCTTGCATAGCAGAAGTCAAACAATGTAATTTCTTCAGAAGTCCCTCTGTCAGTACATCATCCAAAAGCCATTTGCCTTTTCCTAGAGCTGTCTTTCTGTAGCCCTCCTGATCCTCCCTGCTGCCTTTGCTGTGACCCTCTGCCATGGCCACCCAAATCTTCTCAAATCTTTGCAGGGACAACAGCTCCCTTTGGACTGTGGGAGCAGTCTCCAGCTCTTGCAGGAACCAGGTTACAGAGAGGAGCTAAAAGACCTCTTGATGCCTATCCTGACAGCAAGACCCACGGTACACTATGGTGTATTTATCAGTAACACGCAAGCTAAGGCACTTCTGTGACATCTTTTGCTACATTACTAGAATGGCAGTGTTGTAACTGGAAGTTCACAAACTTCTCCAGGGTGAACTCTGTTCCCAAGTTTTACTATCCTTCCTTTAAGATATACACATCTTTAAATGTCTCTTCTGCTACTGTAGAAGGAAGGATCCCTTCAAAAGAACAAAAAAGCTATAAATTGAGAAGAGATTTTTTTTTTTTTGTAACTGCCTCTCAGATTCTGGAAAAGGCCTTTGGCCAAAACTGGCCATGTCCAGTTCCAGGGAGTTTTAATTCTGCACATGATGGGCAGCCCTGTACCAGAAGCAACGTGTAGACAAACAGCATCCATACCAGACTTTTGGTGACCTTATGTGCTGAATGAGCCCACAGCTGGCTGCTGAAGTAAACGGGATGCCAGCTGATGATGCACAGCACCAGTGCTGCGTGCTTACAGTGCTGCACCTACTAATGAGCTAGGCTGCTGGGCTCTGCGGTAGCTGAAGTTTCTGTGGAGCTTTTATCTTCAGCTTCAGTGAGTTACAATAATCCAGCCTGGTTGTGCAGAACATGTTCATCACTACAGTTAGATTCACGCCAAAGAAAAGGAGGCATAGTTTCTTAAACAGCCAGAAGCAGAATAATTAATTTCTGACTATTTCTGGCATCTTGGTATTGAAGTACCGGCTAGAATAGAATGCTGCACAGAACTCATAATGCTTTGAAAAAGGAAGGTCAAGTGTTTTCCCAGAGAAAAGGGGTCAGTGCCTCTTCTGCTTCCATCAAATCACTCACACTAGATGCATTGCTGTGCTGTGGCTTGGATACATCGCAAGCCAGCCACTCTTGCTGAGTAATTTAACAGGATATTGTGATCTACATGTCAAAACCAGTAGGAAGATCAAGTATGGATGTTAATATGATTTAAAAGGTACTTTGCAGTAGCAACAGCTAGAGACACAATTAGGTCCCTGTCTCTGCTAGTCAAGGAAAAATAATGGAAGATTAGTATAAGTAATTACATTACACTGGTCAAAATAAAAGAGCTAAGCACTGCATTTTCTTTTGTGTCTGTACTCATTTGCCTGCTTGAAGTGGCAGCTCCTTAATGCCTTAGCTGTGATAATACACTGTGGGAGCTTTATTGCTGGTGTACCTTTACCATTCTGCTCACTTCTCATGAAACAAAACTAAATAATGGCAGCACAAAATGGTACTTTGCAACATATGCTGGAACAAACACTTCTCTAAACACTTCTCACTTCTCACACAACAGCTAAACATTACAATGGAGATGTATGAGAGGATGGGCAATCTTCAGCACCCTACTGGTAGCTAAGTACCACCTTGTAGTGATGTGACAGCCTAAATTGTTCAATATAAACCATCTTGGCTATGGGGAAAAAAAAACCCATCCCAGAAAATTAATCCTTAAAGTGGTAAAACCCCCCACATTTTTCCAACTTCCAGTGTTCCTCTGAAACAGCCTGCCTTGTTAGTGTGTATTAAAGCAAAAAGAGGTTTAGCATCGGCCAGATGTAGCTGCTGGCTTTTCATCCAAACTGGAGGGGAGAGAGGGAAGCTTTTCCCAATGACAGAATCTAGAATATGGGCTGCGGAGGGGCATATGCTCACAGTATTAACAATAAAACAGGATTGCCAGGATGTCTTCTCCTCTGACATAAGACAGTGAAAAAGAGTGGTACATAAAGCAAACATCTGACCATCCATGGAGATGCCAAGACCTGCAGTATTTTTTGCAACAAATAAAACCCTGTACTGCAAAGGCCTCGAGTCAGTGTATGCGACTGATGTGCACATGGTACTCATACAGCCAGACAGGGTCAGAGCATGAGAACTTTTATCCTGAGCAATGTGCCAAAGGGGGCCTCTCTGCCTTACTCATTCAGGCCTTTCTGAAATAAAACTGCCTCACAATGCAATTCTGTGTGCAGAGAGGATGCAGGACCTATCGTGGCTTCCTTCTTTCTGTTGCTATCCATAATTGCAGTGCTGGTATGAAGCCATGAGCAGGCTGGCAGGGTAGTGTCCTACACATGATGGCTGGACAAAAGTGAGCCAGTACAGCATCCATACCATTCCCACTCCAGTGAAGCAGCAATACTGACTTGCAGACATCTGCAGGCACAGCCATCAGCACAAAAGTCCCCAAGGAGAAATTCACATTTTAGACATCCCAGGCAAGTCAGGAGAACACACGCCTTTTTCTACACCCCTTGGGGCTACAACACACAGTAGTGGGATGCCAGCCTCATTCCTAAGAATATCCTCCTCCCCATTAAGTCTTATAAATGGGCTCAGCATAATCCAGTTATACTGGTAATGGTCCACTGGACATCACTTTTTAAAATGTTGCCAAAGATCAGGAGTTCAGGTTGCTTCCTCAGCCCATGAATTTCATGTAGTATTACCAAGCAGTACTCAGTAAATCTTCAACTGCTGCTATAAAACGAAATAAAATGACCAATAAGCACTATTCTTAACCACAAAACATCTTACTCATTATGCAAGATATGCTTCTGTCATTCTCTGAGGGAAAAATGCCTAATTACTTCCATTATATCTCACTGGAAATACAACAAATAAACAAGAAAGACTATTGAAGGATGAAAATAATGGCAACATGTGGTAGAGGGGCTGACCTTAGGAGAAAGAGGTATTTATCCTGAAGATATGCAAAATATAACCGGAGTTTTGAGAAAAGCACTGCCAATTAAGAAAACTGTCTGTCTCACATCAAGGAAGACACATTTATCGGAACAATATTTGCTTAAGTTTAACCCATACAGTTCTGTTTGTGTGTACAGGGCTTGAGAACAGTGGCATAGAAGATGGATGAAATCCTGACTTCTCCCCCAATGTACTTTCTGCTGCTCTTTGGGACTACAGCTCAGTGCAATTCAGAAAGGCATTTTTCTCAAAACTTTTAGTGGCTGTCACTTATGTCTGAACATATGGTCAGCTTGACAAAATCTTTATCAGCCTTTTGGCTTAATACCTGCATACATATACATGTTGGTTTTACCTTAACAGGTAATAGTATAAACTCCTATCTTTTTTCCTTTCTGATGATTCCCTGTCACTTGCACACATTTACACAAGGAGGTACATACTGAAAAAAAATAATAAGTAGTGACATTTCTTCAAACACAATGGACAGCCATTTCTGAGGAAACCTCTATGTCCTCCACCACACAAAACCTGTGAACGTCCAGCAGCTACTTACTAGTAAAAGCTGCACACCCATAAATGTGCTAGATATGCTTGGTTATCTATCAGATATACATAAAGATAGTGGTGTGGCACATACTAGAATTCATTACTGCACTTTTTGTGGTGCTGTTTCTTTTTTTTCCCCAGAGGTGTATTCAGACCAGATCAATGGCCTCCAGAAAGAAGAGATGATGCTGTGGACAACTTGGAAATCCATTCATGAGGCAGAGTGACATGAAAGATGTATTAGATAGCTGTACTTTATGGGGCCACAGTTGCCATTTTTGTGGAGAGGAACCTGTTACGTGAAAAGTATTTACCACATTAGACAAATGGGGTGTAAGTGGACATGAAGTCTTAAAAATCTATACTTAAAACTGAAAGAGTAAATGTTTAAAGGGCACCATGCCCATCATTTCTACACAAGCAGTACAGCACTGGGAAGAACACTGATGCACTAAGACTAGTGTGAAAGGTTCCTAGCAATGACTACCTGCTAAATACAATGTAATTAGAGAACACTTCCCTATGAATTAAGTGCAAATACTTTGATATGTGACTGAGCACATTACATTACATAGTATTAGCATATTAAACACAATTTAAGCCCTGTTCTCAAGCATCTGAATTTTTGCCTAAAAAGACAGTTGGGCAGAATACAGTATTTCCACACTAGGGGCAGGAGAGGGACCGGAAAGCTTGGTGAAGCATGAAAAATTGAATTTCAGCAAGGCAATGGAAAGGGCATTGTTGGGCAATTACAGCGCCCCAGCGTTTGCCATCCGCAAAGGCTGCAATCATCTGCAGCGACAGCGTGGAGCACGGCTCCCCCAAGGCACGGCACTCCAGTTAAATCAATTTGTCAGGAGCGGGGCTGCTGCCTCCCTGCTGCACAGGAGCCCCACCCGAGCGGGGACAGCTGGGGCGCACAGCTGGCTCTCCGCAGCAGATCAATTAGAACATCAAAATTCATCTGCTAATTAGCAAGCATGTACAGAGGGGAAAGAAACCTCCCTTAAATGAATCATTTCCATGTATTAATGAATTCAGTGACATCCTACATTCAGAACCCGGCCCAACAAGAAGAGACACAGCCAGAAGCACCAGCTAGCACAATGAGATAATTTCATTATTGCTAAAGGTGATGCTACTGCTGAGGTGAATATAAAACTCCCTACAACTAAAAATTTGCACTTCCAGTATCAGTGAAAGAAGACATATAAGTAGTAGAGCTACTAATGTCCAATCACATTGTAAACACTGATCACTGTAAGACTGCATTGAGAGCAAAAAAGTGGGACCAGGAAAAATACAGATCACGGTCAGCCTGACATGCTGCTTGTTTTGGAATATGTTGAAAGTCCTCTGACTTCTGTGATTGAGAACTGGGCCTCAGGTCAGCAGTTTTTATCCTTGTTTTTATTTATTTTTATATTCAACCTTTGTATTGTTATTAGAACAACACTTACTGTTTATTCACGTGTTGCAATGTTGCTGAGGTTGTTTTTACAAGAGAACTTGGTCAAAGTCAGCTGCTGCTTCAATGACATTTCAAGGCTTAGCAGGCAAGGTCACTAAATAATTTTTTTTTTTTCTGATAATTTTAGCTTGTTTGGCACAGACAAGAAAACACAAACCAACAATAACATACGACATTTTTCATCAGAGCTCAGAGCATAGCTGTTAATTCTTGCATACAGAGCTCCCAAACCTAGGAGAAGCCAGGTACATTGACTGGTAATACACAGAAAATTAATTTCTTCAGTTGGGAGAGCCCCATTAACCTCCTTTGTTACTTCCAGTGCCTTGCCCATCACAGCCTAATTGAAATGGGCTTGAGCGGCTCTTCTTTGGATAAAAAGCACAAACCCTTTGTTCCCAAAAGTTTGTCTGAGAATGCTTGTACAATGTGTACGTTGCTGGAAGTGCTCAAGGAAAAAAGAACAACATTGTGGAGAGGACTAAGACAAAATGACCTCTTAGAAAAAGCAGCATAATAAAGGAAACTCTAAATCTAGCAGCTGCAATAACCCTACTGCTCATCTAAGCAGCTGACTCACTAAATTCAATATATTTTCCCAAGGACTTATCTTTTTTTAAAGCTCTGTTTTCCTACAACTGTATGCTGTACATGTAGGAACCCACAACTGTATCTTTGATTTTCAGGCCATTTGGCATCAGATAACCAACTGCAAATCATTATTTTGAAATAGACTGCTGTAACCCGCAGCTCAATGAAGCCACAACACAGAATTCCTACTTGGAAGCTATATTCTTTAACCTGACAAACAGGTGCTAACTGCTTACCTTGTTCTCAGATCTCTAGTTTCTCACCAGGAGTTTTCCCCTTTTATTCTTTTAAGGACACTCATTAAAACCAAAAGTGTTGTTAGATAGTTGAAAACACTGAGCCATACAAGAATGTAGGTACTGAGGAGCTGAACTCTCCAAGGAAAGGCTATGAAATGCTATTGCCAGCTCTGCTTCAGTAAGCCAAACTGCCACAAAGAGCCACGTCCACTCTCATCTATTGAGGGAGGCCAGCTGAAAATAAGTCACGGAGGAAGTCAACCTAAGATAGTAAAGTGCCCCCACTTGCCTTGCAATAACGAAGAGTGCACATGAAAAATGTTTAATAATATGAGCAAGCTTTATCACCACTTTCACTTCTCAAATCCTGCACTGGACTTTCATCTTGCACAATTTCCATTACACCCAATGATCCTAATGCATGAGCTGGAAGAGTGTGACCCACCAAGTATTACAGCTTTAAGCTGCCATTTAGTATCAAATTTCCTTCTTAAGTGAGGATTGCTGAATACGTGAAGCACAGAGCTATAATATATACTCCATTAAAAGCAGCCAAGAGAATGTGACATTCTTCTTATCATATTACCTCTGTTACTGTCAGAATAATATAATTATGATTCACATTGGAGTGGCTTACAGAATGGATTTAATCAAATTTTAATATAAAATACAGCCACTTAGAGCATATTCCATTCAGTAGTTTGTTCAGTCAAGATGCTGGGTAGGGAGGGGAAGTGCAGTTATTCCCTGTAACAGAACAACAATTGCTTTTAAGTCAAACGTGGCACCAGGATGTTTAAGCACACATTAGATGATGCATTGGTGTCACTGCTATTGTGCTGTACTCTGTAAATAATTTGGCATGGATGACTGCTGTGTCACTTTTCGTCCCTTAAGCTTACAACACAAAGACCTGAAAGAAATTGGTATCTTTGTGTGTCTAGCAAGGAATAAGTAATTCATTCACTAAGAAAAACTCTTAAGCTTCCTACATTCATGCAGAACAAGTGGATGGATTCTGTTCTGAAGGCATCAGTGCAAATTCATAGCACAGTCATCAAAAGCACACCAGTTCTGACTGAGCTGGTATCTCCTGATTTGATTATAAACAGATGACATAGAAGTTCAGTGTGTTCCATTGATTACTTCTTGAGTAACTCCAAATGCAAGGAGATACTGTGATAAGTGTGCAAAATTCTCACTTCATGGATAGTTTTTCAGCGAACCCACTTGGGAACTATGGTTTCAAGTGTTCAGATAGGAAACTAAATGCAGAAGAGTCACAAAGGATACAGGAGACAAGAGGTATTAGATACAAAAGGCATTTTGCATGAGTTTAGGCTCATTCTTCACATCTTCTGCAGCACAGAAACTCAGGTTTGCTGCTCTTCAGTTTTAAGGCTCTAGCAAGCCAGTCACACTGGTAACATGAAGAACTGTGCCAAGCTAAAAATTCAATACCACCTACTTTTTAGTTTACTGCATCTAAGGGTCCACACATGCACTTTACAACCATCCACATTTTATCCATTTGACTACGATAGCCTAGTTGTTTATGTGTTTTTCTTCCTGAAGGCAGATTAAGCCCACAACTTCCCTGATTATCATTAATGGTTGTTGTTGCTGTTGTTTTATTTTGTTGGAGTTTGACTTTTGGGGTTTTTTGTTTGTTGCTTTTTAAAAAACCCCAGCCCATCTGCTAGTCTCTTAGGGCTCTCACCTCAACCCTTACTGCCTCAGAGCATCTGCTTCCTTTATTCCTTCCTTACAGTAGATTAAATTGCTCTTTCCCCTTTGCTTTCTTCTGTTACTACTTTGTTATTTTCTATCTGCTATGTCTGATCATCTTTTTTCTTTCATAGAATTAGCACACAGTTTGGTTGAAAGACACCTTAAAGACCATGTAGTTTCAATCCCTCTTCCATGGGCAGGGACACATTCCATGAACTAGAACAAAACTAGAACAGGTTTCTCAAAGCACTATTCAGCCTGGGATGAGGGATCCACAACATCTCTAGGAAACCTGTTCCAGTGCATTACCACCCTCTCTGCAAAGATTTTTTTTTCCTTACTTTTAACCTAAACTTACCCTCCTTCAGTTTAAGGCCATTACCTCCAGTCCTATCACTACAGACCCTTGTGTGAAGTCCCTCTCCAGCTCATTTGTAGTCCCTTTAAGTACTGGAAGGCTAAATCTCCCCAGAATATTCTCCTCCCCAGCCTTCTCCATCTTCTGATCTTGGCCAAAACAAAGCATCAACGCCTCCTCCCTGTCATTAGAAGTCTCACTGATTTTCAGGTCATGAACATTGATGTCTTTTTGCCTATTAGAAATTTACTCTTGCATTCCTTTGCCCCTGTGCATGTGGTTGAAGATCAACCCTCTTTTCCACTTTTTTTCACACTGAACTCACTCATTCTTCTGCCGCATTCCAAAGTATGGGAACTGTCCAGATATCCCACTTCCCACAAGAATTTTTACAAATACTGTTTCAAACCCTCCATTTCCATTTTTTAACCTCTTGCAGTAGTCTGGCTTCTATTTATTGTACAAATTTCTGTCTTCACTGAAGGTTTTATGATATTTTTTGGCAAGGCTTTTTCTGGTGTGGTCTTTTTGCTAGTTTTTTACAGCTGTCAGTACACTCAGGATTTCAAGAATTGTTATCTTCTTGTGGTTATGACAGATCCTTCCTTAGATCTTTCATGTTTCACTCCCTACCTGAGGAGTGAAAGAGGCAGGCAGGTGAGCAGGAAGGGACAGATTCAGCCACACCAAGCACATGGGACATGAAGTCCTGTACTCTGTCTAGGAGAGGAAAACATGGAAGGGAAAAAACAGAAAGACAAAGATGAGAAAGATATGGAAATAACAAAAAGGACAAAGAATCTAAGAAATTCAAGCACAGTTAGAAGACAAGAATAAAGGAATGAAAAGTGTATACAGTAAAGGCTGAAACAAAAAGAAAAAAATAGCAGAGGAAGTATTTGAAACTTAAAAGGATATTTAAAAACCCTTAAAATTAGGTAGGTAAGCTCAGTTACAATTTTAGGAAAAGAAATACAACCCCCTAATACAATGAAATGTCAATGAAAATCACCTTGTCTTAGCAGGAGGTATATAAAATTCAAAATATTTCTTAAGTTTTTACTAATCTTCATCTTCTTCTTGAAAACAGGGAAGGAATGGGTTTGGTTTGATCAGCTATTCCAAGTCAGTGGTGCAGCTCTACAACCATGGCAACAAAGAACAGACTTCCAGCTGCCAGGATCTCACATGGGAGCTACAAAGGCAGTGCAGCCCTGGGATCATGACTGGCACCAAGAGAAGTGCTGTAGTTTTAGAGCTCTGTTACAGCACAGCCGCTTCTTGTGTTTGTTACCATACAGGCCTCACTCAATTTAGTATTATTTTCCAAGGAATTTACACTCGTAACAGACTTTAATATCTATCAGTATCATACATTAATTTTTTTTTTTCTTCTCAGAGCTAGACAAATAGCTAAGGATGTTTTGTTTAAAAACATGTATCTTACTTCCAAACAGAAGATTTATTTTTCCCAGGTTATTAAAAAAAGCAAGAAATCCACTATATTTTAACTGAAGAGTGGCTTCAAAGACCTACTCAAAAGTACTATAGATAACTTCAAACAAAATAAAACCTATTGAATTGATATCTACATAAATTCTATTTAATTAAAATTATGCTCAATTGTTAGTATATAAACACAAAATTTATAAGGAAGACAAGTGTTAATATCTAAACATACTATTTCTAATGAAGACAGATCATTAAATGCTGTGATTGTTGTCAGAAATACTTCAACAAACAACAGCAGTAAGTTATACAAAATTAAAATATTAGATAGGTCATCTTCAAAGTTAATGTAGGATATCCCAATCTCAAATTCATTCATTTCTCAGGTAGAAGACTGAGTTTTTGTTTTCGTTCCTAATTTACATGTTTTAGAACAATCTACAATATAACTATGGCATTTCCATCAATTCCAGGAATATGCCCTTTCTGTACTACCTTTCCATTTATCAAGGCCATGATGAATACAAAAATCAAAACTATCATAAATTATCACAATAAAGCCATAGGATATATCAGAAGTTGAGTAAAGAAAGATGCTGAAGTAATCTGTCTTACCAAGTGGAATGACAGAAAAGGAGCAGTGCAGGGGGCAATGCTATGCATGGAAGAGAAATCAATGGAAGGGTCTCTGTTTCCCTGACTGCTTGGTATATTATCCTGCCCAGTTCTCTCTAGTAGGTTAATACTGTGCTGTCACAACCATGACAGCCCTGATGATTGTATTGACAAGAAATCATGATCTACAGCAGATCCGCTTTTACGGAATGGCCGGATAAGCCCTTCCATTAACAATACTAATCAGATACAGTATTCCTAATGGATGACCCTGCATCTGGTTAGAGTGAACTGTTCTCTTTAGTATGTATATGCTGTGTTTTTCATCCAAGATCAAGACGTCACTGCTAAGGATTTATACGCTAGGTTTGGAAAATTGTTTAGCATTTGTCTCTATATCTGCTGCAACTTTGGAAAACAGAGAGCTAGTTCTTTGTTCCTGTCATTAAATCAGATTATTCTCACGCATTGCTAAAGGTTTCCATGACCCAAAAACAAACAAGGGACCAACATGAAAAGATTAACAAGGAATTAATTTATATATTCACTTTTTGCTCGTGGTGTAAAGGAGTTATCTATTAAAATGTGTTCTGATAATCACATTTCTAGGAAAAACATATGAAACTAAAGGTAGAACAGCAAGTTGATAGGTAAATTGCATAAAACCATTAGGGCTCTGAGCCCTAATCTCTTCATTTAGCTATAAAATATTTAAAGTACACACTGTTTACAGTCAGTTAACAGATAGCAGTGATAAAACCCCTTTCAGAAAAAATACCCCAAAACCTTGTTCTTTGAGATTTATAGAATTGAGAGAAATCTTAAGAGGTGCAACATCCAAAAAAATTTACTTGCCAAGAGATTCCCTGTGCTCTTCTCCATGAAAATAATGGCATCTCTGCCAAAGTGAGGATAAAAACTGTTTTCCTTCAGTCCCATGATGGGTTTACCACCAGCTAAAGCTCTTACAGCAATTGTCTTCAGCCACTGAAAATCTCCCTACTGGCAGCACAGATAACAGAACTTGCTTGGCTTTTTTCTCTTGAAGCATAACATTGCAAAAAGAGAACAAAATATGGCCAATTCCTACCAGCATTATTTTATAACAATCTTGCGGAGTCAGTACAAAATCTGCTATAGTCTGGACATCAACAAGAATCAGAACTGAAGTCATATTGTTTTGATCCTTCCCACTTTAGCATTTGTTTCACAGGAAGTGTATCATGGTCTCTGCAGACTGTGGCTGGCTTTGACTTTAAAGCAAAATTTAGGGTTCATCCAATGTGGCCCAGAAGACAGATTTTTTGCTTCAATATTGCAAGGTTTACAGTGGAGACACGGGTATGTCTGTCCACAGGCTAACACAGAAATTACAGCTGCAAACTGTTCAAAGGATTTATCCCATTTCAGCTTACTGGCTTGTCTCCGATCATTTCTTTATTTTTCCTCTAGATCAAACATCACTTGCTACTCTATTAGGTCGAATTAGTAAGATACTGTTGAAAAGCCAAGTTACAGAAAAGCTATCAGAATTCTCAAACCACCATGCTCAAGCAAATCCCAGTTAAAAGCTTCTTCTCTTAACAAGGACGTTGAATATCGAGGGACAGTTTCTTAGCACCAAGGGCCTTGGAAAGTCAAAAGCTTTCTCCCCACCCAAGGATCTCTTATTTTTTAGATGCAACTGTGATGCATAATGCACTTATGAAAGAACACAAACCATGCCCTAAACTTCCACTGCTTTGGTATTAAGAACTTAAACTGCATGAACTGGGAATAAAATGGGCTTTTAAAATGTAAGTGATTTTCAAACACATCTTACTTTGGCCCCTGCAAAGTTCTGAAATCTAAATGACTTATACCCAGCAGTACGAGCAATGCTGAATATTGCAAGGCTACATCATAGTGCACACTCATTGACTCACCTATTGTACAGAGAAGCTAAATGACAAATTCCTATCAGGTTACTAATCATCTCTCTATTTAAAAAAAAAAAAAAAAAAAAAAAAAGAATAGACAATGCAATTTCATGCCTTAAAAGTGGCTGTTGCCAACCTGCAAATCTCAATTTTATTTCAATCAATGCCAACCTCAAGCTTTTTCAAGAGTTATTTCCCCCTCCCACCAACAATACTTTGCCAAAGCTTTTATAAGGACTACTTGATTTTTTTTTAGTTGCAATAAGGTCTGGATGACCTTTCAGCTTTAATGCTTTGATCTAAATATTGTCATGCCCTACGTAATTTTGGTGTGGTCTAGTGCCACACAGGAACAATGTCTGGGGTTATTTCTGTACATCTTTTTGCCAAATTATGCTGCCTTTCAGCTGTGGTTGGAAACAGGTGCCAGGTAACCGTAAGTGAAGTCTCATATCTCTTCCCCATAAAACTTCAACAGCTTTAAGCCTTACAGAATGCAGCTCTACAGGACCATGCCAAAAAATACAACAGAACAGATTTTAACCCAGCACAGTTCATTTGGCCCCTTTAAGGACAGAGACAGATCTACACAGTATAAATGTTTGCCCTTAACTTTCTCTAGGACTTTTCAGCCCCAATGCACAACAGGAGGGTGGATAATGCAAGAAAGAGGAGAGTTTTGGTAAAAGGAGGAATAAAGCTGTCAACTTCTACAGTTTCCAAGGTTTTAAGGATTTTTTTTTCCCTAAAATAGAAATAACAAAGCAACAAACCTTTTACAAATAAGCCAGGCTTGTCCACCCTGCCTTTGCAAAGAGCACCAAAAAGTACAGACTGTAAGAAAGCCAGAGGGCAGCTGCAGCCTGGTGTCAGCTCAGCCATTCTGGGTTTCTGCCCGAGCACTGAGCCCAAGAGGAGCATGTGGCAGAGGATCAAGCAGTCCCAGACTTTTTACGGGGTGATGGGTGGAATCAGTTCCAACACACTGACTGCTGCAACCATGCTGTTCCACGAGTGCTCTTCAAAACTAAGGTCATACATACAGAAAACGACTTTTTGCCTGTGTTCTGGGGGTCATAGTCATGCTGTAATATGCTTCTCTAGGGATAAGAAAGTACACAGTTGAAGAAGCAGCTCTCATAACCTGTAAGCATCTTCTGACCATTGCTAAAGGCAGGTGCTTTAATTAAAGAGCTGAAAGTAGCATTTGTTTCAATACATTCATGGGAATAAGTTGTCAGGAATCCCTATGACTATTCTTACCACTAATACAGCACCACAGTGTTACCTGGCTGATGCTAGTTCAGCTCTAATAGGTCTGTGATTTAACTGTGAGAAATTCTCAGCCTCAGTCATTCTGCTCTCCTGGCATCATAAGCATGTACCCCAGAGTTTAATTACTCAGCTAAAATGCTGCTGTCACCCTATACATATAATATATGAAAAAGGTGATTTTCACAAAGGAACTCATCTATTCATTTCCTTTCAAGGCCTTTCCTTTCCTTTAATTTGTTGCTCAGCTGTCCTTTTGTTTTTATTAGACTCTTGCTGTGTTAGCAATTGCAAAATGATTTGAGGTTAGCATGGCTTTTTTCTCCCCTCACAGAAAAAAAAAGATAGATTGCCAGTAGTGGTAGTGAAAGGATCTCTAGGAAAAGGGGTGAGTTTTGCTTTGAGGCTGGCAAACTATTTAGATAACCTGGTGGCTTCAGGGAACATCACAAAATGAAATGATATGGTTTCAGTAAAATGAAAGGAGGAAGGTCACCAATATCACAGCAGTGCTCCAGTAAAATGCATTACAATTAAACTCCATGAGCTGCAGCTTCCTCACCTGCATTCAGAGTGGTCTTCAACACCCACAAGCCCCAGACACCTGAACTGAAAGAATGTTTTCCTGCTCAAGACTGCTGCCAAAGGCTATGATCAGACATGAGCATGTTCCATGAAGATGACAGTTACTTGAGATGACAGCTACTTTGAGGGAAACAAAGTCTAGGCTGATGTCCACTCCAGGCAATCCCAGTGATTTCAGTGCATAATTCAGGTAACAACAACCTCCTATAGTTTCCATGCCGAAAAAAAGGCAGCAGGAAATCCCAAATAAAAAAAATAAAACAATGCCACATCACTAAAAACACTGTGTTCTGTCAGGAAGAAGCCAAATTTCACCCTGAGCACTTCTTAGGGCTAACCTCTTCCTATAAACCTTCAAGCTAAAATACCACATGTATACATAAAATAAAAGACTATGATATAAATATATATGAATGAGCTCTGACCTTCCTTCTGGCTTGTCCATATGACTAAAATAATGACATCTGCTTAAGGTCAGAAGTCTGTAATATTTGAATGCTGTGCCTGTAGCACATGTGTTCCAAAGGCAGGCTACACTGTCATAGATAATTATGACATCTAGTGTAGACACATCTGTTCCGTTTACAGTAGTCAATTTTGAGTTTTTTTTGAGCATAAATAGAAATAAACCCTGATCCCAGAACTATAGGACATCTGAATTATGATGGAAGATCTCTTTGGCAAGACTGTTTATTTCAAAATAAGTGGAAAACGTGATTTTTTACAAAACTGATCGAACTTTCCATTTGCATTTAAATTTGCAGTACATTGGATAATTGTACAAGCAGTCTAGGAAAGCTCCGTGCTGATGTTACAACACAGAAAGATCTCATTAGAGAAGGACCATAAGAAATGAAAGGCTATATTCTAGTTACAAATCACGTGATCCATTAGTAGGATGGGGGTAGGAGGGAAAGACATCACCACAGAGAAATGTTCTGCTTAACTCAGTCTCACTGGTTTTCTGAAAACAAGGAAATATATTTTCAGGTCAGTGATTTTCAACTGTTTTCACATCACAGATCCCTAAATATTTTCCAGCAAATATGTAGACCTTTGAATAGCAAAATTAAGCCCAAGGCAAAATGCTTGCTTTTCATCTTTACCTGCCATGGGTTTCTGAGATATGGTTCATATACCATCGGCTGAAAAACATTTTTTTAAAAGACGTCTTTTTATCAGAATTTAGCTGTTTTGCTTAGAATACTGCTATCACAGTCTTCCTCAAAAGCAAGGGGGAAGAAAAGACATCCTACTTGTGCTCTGTAGACAAGATTTCTTTGAACTGCAGTCACAGATGCTTACGTTTTCAGGTCTCTTTGCCATGGACGGGTTTAGATTCAAACTGCATTGCAAACCTTTGTTGTGTAGTTTAGCAGCCTTCCATTACACAGGAAAGCATCCATGTCTGTCTTCCCGAGACTGACCTTCAGCAAGTGGGATCTGCACCTGGTCTTGGTTCAGAGCCTGAATGTCTGAACTTAATTTATAGCACCAAGTGAAATCCCAGTACACAGGGGTCAGGGAGGTCCATATCTGCTACCCTGGAGAAGTCCTGCGTGTTCGAGTGTCCTGAGTGTCACCTTCATTTGCCCAAGAATTACCAGACATGGAACCAACCTATAGAAAACTTATTTTTTATTTATTTTCGTTGCCTGCAGAATTGTTTCCTTCCCTCGGTTCCACTGGAGCCAAAGGAGGGCCCGCTGCTCTGACAGATGTATAGTCCTCTCCGTATTTCCTTTGGGAGAATCTCATGCACCTATTTAGCAACAGATATGAGTCACAAAAGAGCCCTGCCAGGCTTATGTGGTCTATGAGGGGACTCATCTACATGACAGATACCCCCTCAGGCACTTGGAAACAAAAGCATCTTTCTGCACACTAAGCATTGAAGTTCCTGAAGCATTTAGTTCAATCCATGATTTTTACACACTCTGGTTTTGAAGATATGCACCCCTACTACTCTTTATAGAGTGTTCTTGGTGCAGGCATTTAAAAGAAACATTCATTTGAACAGGATTCTTCCTGGCTATGTGCTTTCTCTTTCCTAATTCCTTTCCAAGTTCTGACTAAAGGTTTGAGCTACAGCTCTACCTCTGGTGTTTGTCATATGCTCATCATGGCTTCTGGTGATACCCTGTACTACAGAGAGAAAAGGACAATACAGCCACCATGCACTGGTGAAGGCCTAAACTAGATGATTATGCAGGCACTTTACAATAACAGAAACCCCTCCTCTCAATATTTTATGCAAGAAATAATAATTTTTAAAAATATCAGATCAATTTTTATGTAGAGATAGTGCAATTTGATAGAAAACATGAGAAAACCTTGACAGGTTGACAGAATCACCAGAAAGAATTCTTATATATTTATATGATGCAGGCAAGCTTAATCTCATATTTTCCAGTGGTGGTTTTACATTCTCCCATCTACAGAGGGTTAACAGTTCTCTCCCTTGCTAGCACACTGTGGAAATCCCTTTCTTGGCAAATATCATCATCAAGGGGACAATTTCCCAGAGAAACCTGGCTCACATTCAAGATTCTTTGTGAGGATCAAATATGTGGGGAGAGGAATTCATGAGCACATCAACCAGAAAAGTTGTATGCATCTACACTTGCACTTGACCAAGAAAAATAAAATTGTTTTCTTTTAGTCTTTGTCTGTCTGACTAACATTGTGGCTGAATCAACACCTCTCATTTGCAACTGGGAGCAACCATGACATCAGAGACATCCAGATCACATGAAATAACACCAGAAATCTTCATTGAGAACAAAAGATGCAGAACAGAGACTGGTACAGTTTTTACCCCCAACAAGTTATAACATCCTAAGATATCTAATGTTCATATTTGTTTTACCATAAATCTGCAAAGAACTCAAATCAAAACTTGACTCTAGAAATCTGGTCTGGAGTGGCTTCAAATAATTGACTTCCTCAGAAAAAAATCCTTCTTATTTTTGGATGAAATAAAATATATGATTTTCCTTTATGCAGCCATGAAAACTTATTGAGCATCTTTGTTATTTGACACAACAGCAATTGGGCTGCTTAGCTAGAGAAAATCGAAAGTCATGTTAATAAAGTCATGTTAATAAAACTACTAAAAAAAAATAAACGAAAGAAACAAGCTGTTACAACTTGTACTAAAATTTATCACCCTTGGTTCATAATAGTAAAGTCAATTTGAAATATACAGGCTTGTCTTTGCAAAGAATACTCTGCCACACATAAAGCAAAATAACTCAGATCACACCAGAAAGGGCCTCCATACCATTGATAACTGCCTGATCAGTGGGTACAGAGCAGAAATGGAGAGTTAACCCAAGAGACTTCAGCCTCCCAGAATTATGAACTAGTACACTTACCACTGGTCTGCAACTGTGACTGTTTCACAGCACTTTGTAACTTTACTGAACTGATCACCTTTTTGATGACAAAAGAGCACAAAATTATTTACTCTGATTTTTGTGTTATATTTTCTTTGGCAGACAAGGCAAAAAAAATAAAATTAAAAGAAGTATGTAAGGGGGTGGTAAAAGATGAGGGGTGGGGAGGAGAAAAAGAGCACAAGGAAGGGATAGAACAGTTCCTGCCTCTGTAAGCATTCCAATTTAAAGACAGACTTTCTGACAAGCAACCTGGTGGTCACGTTCATTGCAAGAATGAAGCAATTAAGGTGCAAGGATTACCCAGGCACAAAAAACAGTCAGGATACAACAACTTTAAGCCCACAGTGGTGCTGCAGCGTCAACTTCTGATGCTCTAACTCTTCAGAAAACCATCATTTTCCAGCTCTGATTCCCTGTCAAAATGGATTAGTGCACCGCCAGTGGGTCCCAGCTGCCTTACTCCCAGCCCAGCGCCAGCAACGTTTAGAGAGCTCCGGTCCCAAATGCAGCTGGGTCCCAGCTCAGCCTGGAATGCATTCCTCAGCCTGTGAATGCAGGAGGCACGGCCTCAGCTGAGGGAACAGAAAGGGGAGTGTGACATGCAGCAGTCACTCATGCCTATGCCCACCCCATCTCTCGATCCTCCAGGTACAGACTTCCTGCTGCCCCAAGGAAACTCTGTTACTAGGAGCTTGTTTTCCTATTTGACCTTGCCAGGGTAGCCATTACAGTGCAAGCAAACTTACTACAAATTACTGCTCAGACCTCGAAAATCTGGTTTGAATAATCCCCTCCAAAAAACAACTGCTGGCTCAAGAGCTGATGTAGTTGCATTCCCAGTGCCTGTGAGGTGAAGCTGTGGAACAGCCACTACTGCTCATCCCAGAAGGTCCAGAACACAGGACATCAGTCCAGGCAGCACAACTTGCCTGCATGCAGCAGACTAATCAAGCTGGGTGGTTTTGTTTAAAAAAAAAAAAAAAAAAAAGTGAAAAATGAAAACACCCAACCAAGCAGCCATCCACAAAACAAAAGCCCCAAAAGACACCCCTATTCTCTCTGGTGATTCAGCCCCAAGCAGCATGGTCACACACTCCCTGCCCATGCCTTGCCTACTAACAATGCTGTAAGAGCCTATAAATACCATAGGGACACACATTTGTGGTGCAGAGCCCACTCACACTTTCTGTTCCCTGGCCTCATCTCCAGATGCCAGACAGATCTGCAAGGCTGGAAGGGCACTCCCAGGCTTTTGCAGCCAACCACAGTAATGTGGCAGCATCTTTTGTTTCGGAAACCAAACAATACAGAGAGCTTCAGCTGTACAAGTAGAAACCAAATGGCTTCTTTTGATCTGGAGAACCTGTTCTCTACATGTCTGTCTTTCACCACACATTTTTGTTTTGCAATTTGTGTACTACAGCACAAACTTCCTGGGTAGGCTATTAGTCTGAAATTATGCCAAGTAAATAAATTAAATAAATAACTAGGCCCTTCAAGATCCCAAATTCAGCCATTCATGGAACACACTCATCCTCCAGAATGTCCCTGCCCACCTTTCTGTTAACAGAAATATTATTTTACAGATCAGGGAAGCAAACCAGGAATAACCACCCTGAACCCCTCGGCTCTCAGCACAGTCTGGCAAGACAAACTCCCCATCTAATAGCCCAAGACAGACTTTAGGAAGGAGCCACTCATTTACCAAGCAGACGGCAATCAAAGCCATGTCTCTGCAGATTCAGTGGCAACAAGGTATGAGACAAGACTGCAGTGCCAGGGTTTGAAAACTTCCTCCAAATGGCTTAAATTTTTTCCCTAAATCCTCTTATTTTCTAATTCCAGTTTAAGTTTTACAGTATTTCCCCTTTCCTTGGGCTTCCCTTGGACTGCTTTTCAACTTTTCAGTACTAACACTGCTCTCCCAGATCTCAGTGACTGCTAACTTCAAAAGGGAACACATTGGATTCATTAGACTACTTAATGACATTCATTCTGGCACTAATCTTAAAGCACTTAATGCATTTAAAACTTTTTTTATTACTATTTAAAATAACCAGTATAACTTAGCAGTCAAAATGGATTTGCCAGAATTGGCAAGGTCCTCCACCACAGGAGGAAGCAGGCACATTTTAAAGACAGCCTGCCTTACTCAGTCTTCACCTGAATTACAAGAGTCATCCTTGCAGAAAAACGTTTCTTAAATATTACAGCAATGCTTAATTTTTTTCCAACTGAAGTTGATGAAACAAATTAATCTCTGGCACAGACTAGTATGGAAGCAAATAAGAAATGAGACCCCTTATGACAATGCTAAATCTGGATGGGAAGAATAAGAAACCACCAATGGTGATATAATTGGCACATAATCTTTTAAGTGTTTACACCTGAATGGTGTAACATTGAATTTGATAATCAAGCAACAAACTGATTTCTTACTATTTCTGAAATTCTAGGATTCACTCAGGCAAGTGTACAAGATGCTAGTAGCATGAGCTTTTCCACAGATAAGCAACTCTGGAAGCAAGCAAAAGGTACTAAATGTTCCTCAAGGGAAGAGGAGCAGCCGTAGAGAAAGAATTAGACAAGTAGGATAAATTTAGCTGAAAAGGACTATGGAGTTGGAACTGCACACTACAAGTAAATTACACAAGCTAAAATAACGATTTTTAATTATAAAAGTTACTACAGGTGCCATTAATAGAACCACATGAATTTTATGTAATTTGATTTATGAATGGAATTCATTGTTGAGTCATACAAACTGAAAACATTTTGAATTCAAGACAGATAAATTAGACAGTTCAGAGGTTTGATGCACTGAGGGCATGAGTGTGGAGTGAAGAACCAAACCAGTCAAGCTTCTAAAAATTTAGAGGCCTCCTACGCACAGAAACTGAAGTTGATTTTGTGAGAGTCCAGCCAGCAGCTGGTCTTATGTGCAGTTCATTTCCTGCTATTTTAGAACTATTATTTTGTTGCTCTCTTGAAATAAAAAATGACAAACACACATGAAAGTGAACAAAAATCCAAACATATTTCCAGTAAAGATGAATTATTTATTACTTTAGTTTTCTGTATTTTTTTTTAAGTTCACAAGCATTAATTTCATGTACTTTGGGGGAAATATTTTCCACCTTCCCATTTGTTTTGTCTTTGTCTACAAGAGAATAGTAATCCACAGACATTTGAAATGTGCTGATGCAGAAAACAAGGGAATATTAACTCACAATAAGTAAAGCTGCTCTTGCTTTAGGCTGGAATATAAGTGGTACCAAATGCTGCCTAGAAGCATAGAGCATGATGCCATCTGAAAATAGGTTCAATATTTGATTGGAGATCGAAGATTATTTTGCAAGTTTGATCTGTTTGCAGGAGAAGCAACTGCTGGTCTTTGATGTGCATGTATCTCACATAAATCCAAGGAGGTAATAATTTCAGAGTACAAAGTCATGATGTGACCACAAATGGAATATTGCATGCAGGTCTTATCTTCACATATTGCAAAAAAAAGATATAAAATAACTAGTCATATACAAAGAAGGCTAACTTAAATGATATAAGAATTGGAGGATAAGACACTGAATACGAAGACAGACTAAGGAAGCTAAAGTTCTATAATCCAGAAAAGAGGATTGAGCAGAATATGATCATAGTCTATAAATAACCTACAGGTAACAATATAGATGAAAGAAGAGAATTATTGAGAGTCCTGGTGGAGGGTAAGACGACAAGCAACTTCCTTGAGCTAAAGGAAAAACTGAACAGAAGAATGCAGGCCAGACATTTGCAAAACTTAATACCCCACTGCAGTATGCAAAATGATTGCATTTTAATCAAGGTGGAGTCACTTCATACGTGTTCCAAGTAAAACAGACGAGTCTTGTGCCTCACAGGATACAAACCAATCCTGTGGTCATCTGCCAAACAGACTGGAGTTTGTTTTGGGGTCTGGGTGCCCAATAGCAGAGATGAATTCAAAGGAGACATTGAAATTGAGTATGAACTTAGAAAACAGGCTGTCTAAAAGATGTGATTTTATTTCCCCTTCCAACTTATGGGAGGCAGGTTTTTAAAACTAACCACAGACAGGAAAAAATGGCATTAACATGGCAAATGATCCATCATAACATTTATAGATGGACATACATTGGGTGCCCAGGATGTGCCTGAAACAGCAAGAGAAGACTTGCTCCCAATTAATCCAACTTGCAAATTTTCCAATAACACAGACATGTAAGACATACATTCACATATAATTTGGAATGAGTAAGCAGAGATTTACCTCAAAACCGAAAAAAAATGGATACATGCACACCAAAGATTAGCTTCTCCTGAAAACAGATCAAACTTCAAAAATAATGTTCAATCTTCAATACAACTTTTCCAATATATTCAACAGAGCAGCAGAGATCCAAAAAGACAAGAAGCTGGCCTTATGATCAATATGAGATCCAGAAGGCTGCTTTGAATGGGGCAGTGAGGGGGAAGTCTGCCTAGAATATGATTTTTTAGTTATTCCACTGCTGAATGTTACATGTGCTTGAAATGAAAACACACACGTTTTGTAAAATTTATTCCTACTGCAGCAAAATGGTGATGGACACAGTAGTGTTCTGGTACTAACCACTAAACTTCCCTACATCAATAAAAATATTATCTCAGGGATGTGAAAAAAATCCACATACCAAGGTAAGCTTTTCCTATCCACACATACTGCAAAGATTTTTAACACTACATTTCCAATCTCATGGACATAACACATTCACTTTCCACTGGTCCCATCACTGAGACAACATATCTTTGTAAATTCAATCCTTTCTCCTTTAACCCCAAAAGAAGGAGCCATCCAGGTTTAAAACTTAAAAGATCTTCTGAAGAAAGCAGTGAAAGTTAGGAGCAATGGATGCAGAAAGAAGAAAAAGCCTATGAAAACACAATTTCCATGGACAACAGAAACACAGAATCAGTAAGAGTGGAAAAGACCCTTACGATCATTGTGTTCAACCACTAACCCAGTGCCACACCTATGCATCTTTTAAATACCTCCAAAGATGGCTTCCCTGGGAAGCATGTTCCAGTGCCTGATAACCCTTTCAGTGAATATTTTTTTTTCCTAATATCCAATCTAAACTTCTCCTGGAACAACTGAAGCTGTTTTCTCTTGTCCAATGACATTTTACTTGAAGAAAAAGTTCTTGTCCAGATACAAGCTGGAGCAGAATTACACATCACTTTCACAGTGAGCTGCCTTTTTGTAGGCAAAGTCGATAGAAGAGTCTGGGAACATCATTGTGTCATCACAAAAGTTGGATGTAGGAGGACAGAGGATCCCAGAAATCCTCAGGGATTAGACAGCAACCTGTTCTCATTCTACTGCTCCTACAGATTAATCAAGGAGAAATGTCAGGGATTTTGTGGGCATCTCATCCTCAGCATCTTCCTTGGATTTACAACTGGGCAAGTCTACCTACAGCTTGGACTTTTACCACATTTAGTCTTCTGTACACATGTTAAAAATCAGGAAAACCTTCACAGTCTGTTCCAAAGAAGTAAGGCAGCAAATGAATGGAATACATTTAAACAGCTGTTTCAAATGGTTGCAAAAGATCATTACTGGCTAGGAATACAGATCAATGGCACTTCAGATTGACAATAAAAGGAAGATATTTATGTCTCAGAATCTCCTTTAATACAATTTTTTTCACAAAGTCACTATGCATATATCCAAACCATAGGTAGGTATGTAAATTAGGTGCTTAGTGCTTGCACAAAACTATTGAATTTGACCAAGTATTAACTGAACAATATAAGGTTAAAATTTATATAGATTATGTCATACCTTGTTGATTACACATCATAAATTTAAAAAGGTATTTATTTGAGCAAACACTTTTCTGTAAGTCCTTCTTTGGTATGAGAAGTGTAGAGAGACTTTTACAGGCAGCCGCTATTCAGGTCTGCAGACATGAAAGCTCGTTAAACATGAGCTATTACCCTATTTTTGTTTATTACAATAGCCTATCCATTTGACATCTACTGTAATAAATGCTCTTAATGAAAAGCATTCAAGTACACACCTTGTTCGTTGGCTTTACCCAGAGAGCTAAGGCTCATTAGGCAGATTATCAGTTTTCTGCAAGACGTCTACACAGTTTTCAAATTTTGACTAATAATCTCTAGAAACAATGTTTGCAGCAGAAGACATGCTGAGCCAAACTCATCACTGGGCTGAATCTGTGCTGATGTGATTTTTAAAAAAGTCTGCCCTTAGCTTTAGCACATCTGCAGGGCCAAAGTGGTTTTACTCTGTGGCTATTCCCAACCCCCAAGAAACTGCAATTGCTATTTATAAAATAAAAGTACTGATCCAAAACAACTTAAACTGAAACATTTCTGTGGTTAATCCAAACTACAAAGTTTCTAAAACTTTTTTCAAAATGTAAATTAGTTTCCTTTTAAACGAGGGCAAACATAAGCACACATTTTGCCCAATTTGCCTACATTCTAGAAACAAAAGCATGCAAGAAATTTAATCTAGTAGAAACCTGAGAAAGTTGTATTTAAAGATTCCAGTTAATTTTTTTCAACTGAATAAGAATTAATAACCTTGAAATCAACACAATCAAGAAAGGATTGTGCAAAAATCTCAAACTCCTCATAAAATAATCCCCTCATGTAATAAAATCTATCTATCTGAAAAATGTGAATTGCATTAGTAGCACAGGAACTAGAAATTAAAACTGATTTATGATGTATCTGCAATCTTTCAAGCTTGTCCTGTATATTCTAAATATATTATTTAGAAATAAAATTATTTTCCTGGCAGCTCAGTTATATTCTCATTGAGAGAATCACATTTTGATGTATTTTTAAGTATGATCTCAGAGGCATATGGAGCTAAAATGAAGGTGACATTTTATTAGTAGGCATAGGCAACCCTAGTTATGGCTGCTTACATTTTTATCTATCCCACAATATACTACTTTTAACTCTATTGACTAATAATAAAAATAATAATAATAATAATATTCACTGGAGACTGGGTCATTCCTGTCTAAGGATGGGAAATCAGAAAGGTCACAGGGTAAAAGAAAATTCCATTTTCATAGGAACTTTAATGAATTTCTCCTACATGAATTCAAGTTGCTTTAGAAAGGTTTAGACATATATTGGTGGATCCTTTACACCTGAGACAAGCAAAAGCCCATCCATCTGTGCAGAATAATCTGTGTTTAATAAAAGCACAGTAAAATGGATTCCTGTACACCTTTTTTTAAAGCCTCTCTTGCATTTTACTGCCAGCACCCCAGTAACTCCACACACCCACTCAAACCATGACTGGGGTTGTTTCTTAACCACCAGTAAAACAGGCAAGGAAAGGTCACGGTGCTGGGAGATTTCAGATGATAAACAGGATTAAAAGTGAATAGGTCCTGGTTAGCAGATCACCCTAAAAGGAAACCCAGAAATGACAAGGCACAGCCCAAAGTCCAAATTGTGTGTCAGCAATCTCCTCCCAGCAAATCTGGGGTCAAGAAGTACCAACAAAACTGAATATATATACATGTATATATGTATACACATAGATATGTAATATCTAGATATGTAATCCACCACAAGTGGTGTTCATACAATTGCCCAGTCAAAAAAATAAGTAAACAAAGAGACCCCTGTCAAAGTTTACCAAATCCAAAAGCTAAGGCTACCTTTGACAGAAAAAGGGTAATAACAAGAAGTATCAAGATAGGTCACTTAAATGGTCATACTTCTGCCTTTTATCACCTTTTCATTGAAACTAGAAATCAGGAAGAGAGAAGGGATTTTTCTGAGAAATCACAAAGTGTCATCCAAGCACAACAAAGTATGTTCATACAACTGCAAGGAGCTTGTTTTACCCACTGGCTAGGAAGTACCACTGAGGGGTATCACTCATCAACTGGAACTCAGCAACTGGCCATGGATGTGATCCTACTCTGCAGCAATATGGAAGAAAACAGGTGAGTACCCTTACACTCAGCCATGACAGTCTTAATAGCTGCAGAGGGAAGCAACTTGCATTTCCAGGGTTTAAACTGATGCATTCTGCTCCACATCCAGCAACAAGAACAGATATACCTGAAGTTACTGTGCCACAGCTCAAGATCAGTGCCTTCTAAAAGCATGCTTTTCAAGAAGTGGGGGAAATCACTCAGAAATGCTAATTAGCTACCAAAAAGAGTAGCTACACAATATCACATACTCAATTATAACAGCAACAGATTAATTAGCACTGAAGCTCCTAGAGATATACTGGCAATTAAGGTTCCTGTAAGTGAACAGCAACACTGGTTAGAAGTGTGGGAAAGCCACACCCAGCACATGATGGTCACCTCCAAGCAGACACCTTCAAGTGCAGCCACTTTTCTGTCAGGATTGAGGGCTGCTTGGGGATCTGCTCCAGTTAGTCAATGGAAAAATAACAGCTTTAGGAGGCTCCACCATCATGGCTCATGCTGGAGTCTTTTGCCAGAAAAATATCATTCTTACACAAACAAGAGAAGCTTCCAAAATTTAAGCAGCATTTTAACACATAGGACCAGATTCTGAGAATCTTGCTTATCTGATACTAGAAACACTGAAGGGACATTGGACTTTGTTACAAGCCAGTTTCAATAGCTCTTATAATTTTTATTCAGCTCCCTCTACCCCACCCCAGTCACCATGGGATGCTCACAATAAATTAACAGTGACAGCCTCTTCAGTACCTACCAGGCATCTCTGCTTGTGCACTGTGAATGCTGATGGGGGAAGGAGGAAGGGCAAAACAAAGTGCATCTCTCTCTGTGTCTGCACAGAGCCCTTGTTCTTCACAGAAAAATTTAATGGTGTAACTTTTGATGTTCCCTACTACTCAATCAAAATCCACCTATCCAAACGTCACTGAATTAAAAGGACTTGGAACTCCAAAGCTGATTCTCATCACTGTGAATAAATACTATAAACTTGTCTAGTGGAACAAAGGTAGAACTCTCATGTCTTCCTATCTGCAGGAGCAAAACATTTTATTTTAATTTACTCTCACAGGTATAGCATACACTTATAAAGAAATAAATCAGTTTTTTTAATCACTTTTTAATCACATATGTAAGGAAATCTCCACCAGATTCACACAGATAAAGGACCTTCAGTATTTAACCCAGTACTATATAATAATCCAGCCTATATAGTAATTATTGAGCAGATTTACAGCATTTACAAAGGTTGCATTAGCCTCCAATGTTTCACAGCCTTTTCATTTAAAATCTCTGCTATTATTCTATAGAATGTTTAATATTACAACACAGCCAGCAATTTTCTGTTTGCTCTTCTAGGTAGATGCTGGCACGTAGCTAGAACTACACTAATGAGATCCTCAAGACATGCCACAGTTTCATTAACTGAGTGAAATCACAGAAAAGTCATTTTATGGTCTTCAAGTCTCCGATTCTGTCCTTCTAGTTGTTTAGGCTCAAATGATGAACAGGTGCTTTACTGCCTACTGATAAGAAAATATATGCAAACAGTGATAAAGGTAAAGAGCATCATAAATACAGGACTAGATGGTGTGGACATTGCACCAAACACTTCATTACCATGTAGATACATCCAAAAGTATTCTTTTTCTTTGGAGATGTATCCCTCTTCACTTTTCTGCAGCATGCTCTGCATCTGGGATAATATTATACTTCACTTGTTGCCACTAAGACAATCACACTGTTCAGATTTCATTTCATAAAGCCCTAAGATCAGCAATAATATCTGTATTTATTTACCAACAAACATATACAGCTGCCTAGACTCCTGCTGCTGAGCCTGGGACTGCTGTTCTGACACAGCTACCCCCATTTTCTAAAAGTTGGCTGAACATTCATAAAGCCTTGCTGCAAGCATCACAGTCATTGGTGTTGGTTCGTTTAATTTTAATGAAATCAAATTCTTTCTTTCTTATTACAGACATGTGCCTAAACTATTCTGTAAGTAACTGCTTTTCAGTAAATGTACTGTGAATCTAACAGAAATAAACCAGTACAGGGAAAAGCATAAAAGTAGTGTTTTCCTAAGCATTTTCACTACTTTTGTTTCAATTACTATTTGAAAATATTTATCTTAAGATGTTTGTAAGTTAAAAAAAAATAAAAAAATCACACATTCAAGTTTTTCTCTGGACCATTTTGTGAAGCTTTTCAGGTGTAACTGTAATAAATCCTACTAAGAAATACTGCAGCATCCTCCTCAGAGAATTGTATCATGCTATAGTCTGTCTGAGCAACTAGATCATGCCAAGAACCATAGGTACATGGACCCTTCTTATTAATTTTGTAAACCTTCTGCTTATCTATTCCACACTATTCCATGTTAGTCAGATCCTGACATCAATGGCCACATTCCCCACAGAAGGAAAGTCTGCTGAGTCTTGACAGTGTTAATTGCTGCTCAAGGACTCCCAGCAGCACTGAGATGCTATGGTCAAGCACAGACCTCTGAAGAGGAGCATGGGAGAAAGGAACTTCATCCCACTCTAAATGACCATTACAGCTTTGGGGAAAACAAGGTCTGCTCCAAATGGGAGCCAGAATTAGAGATCCAGAATTAAAAACCCAACAAACTAACTCCCTTGGGGGAAGAGATCAATTCATATTGGTTTGCAATTTTTTTTTTTTTTTTTGACATATAGATAACAGCCCTTTATATTTTAAATAACAATGACTTGCTGTACTAATTGTTTTTTGTGTCTCTGTGCTGAAGGCTTTCAGGGCTCAGAAGGCAAGTCAAGATGCTGAACAGCATTTGTGTACACAAGATGACAGCCTCTGGCAGGGGACACAAAGGCTTCAGAATATGGGTGAGCACAGTGAAGGGCCACCCGTGTGTGTAGGGGATGATGGGTTGTCTGCTAGAAATCTGGCAGAGTGCTCAAAAGGGAGTTTGTTGGCCTGAACTTGACTTCTGTGCCTGACTGATGAATATTAACATACAATTGCTCTTGCTAAATATTTCCATAGCTCTATGACCACTTCATGGTTGCTTGCACATATTATTATCAACCTCTTCCCTCTCACCAGCTGACGGGCATTACACCCTTAGGGGTAAAAACATACACCCTTAAGACCAAGTAGATGTCTGTTACAAACACTTCCTGCTTGATTTTAATCCAAAAGAGCTGGCATTGAGCTGCTGTTTTTTAATTAAAACCTCCTTTGCTCAGTTGTTTTTTTGTCTTGTGGAGCATCTATCAATGAGGAGGAGTCACCATAGGATGCAGTTAGTGGCAGCAGGCTATTTCATCCCTTCCCCCAAGCCTAGACACTGACTCTTTCCTTCTTCCTCCCCTCCCCAACTTCATTAACTAAATGCACTGAATAAACCTTAGCATCCCAGCTAAATCCTATTGGCCCTGGATTTGCTGCTTAATGCTAAAACCCAAGCGACCCATTTTTCTCCTGTTGATACTTCTATTGCTGATGGCAGCCAGCAGAGAAAAATACCCAACTATAAACTACTTTCACGTAAGGAACAAAACCCAGAGCATTCATCACTCACTCTTTCTGCTGCTGCTCACAAACTTTACGTAAGCTTTACGTGACATGTCAAAGCGTCCCTTGCTTTTGTGCTTCATAGGCAGCACAGCGAGCCTGTTGCTTAGCAAATGATTACAACAGAGTGTATCTGTTATTAAAAGTGCAACTAGGTCTCTTTTAAAGGAAAATGATCTGGCAAAGTCTATGAAAATTAATTTCTGTGCATTCTACAATCCCCGATCATGATGTTGTTATAAACATCAGAAGACGGAGATCCCACTAACTGAAAATCTTGAGGAGAGAGTAACAAAGAGAGTAAAAAGCTTCAGTGCTACAGAATAATTCTGGTTGCTCTCCTTAAGTTTTGCTTTGAACTCTAAGTTTGTATTCCCAATTTCATATATGCCACAGAAAAGTCTAAAAATTATTCACTGTGCCCCTTTGTTCTGGGTGTCAGCCCTCATGCTGCACACCCCAATTATAATTGCTGTATGTCATCTCCCCTCAGCCCAGCTGCCCAATGCTTCATCCCTGGTCTGTGATGACAAACAGGAACTTGAATGGCTCTTCCCAGCTCCTGACTCACTCTTTCCAAAGCACCCAAACTGGGTCATCCATCCAGCTGCAAAGCCTCCCTATGGTAGCATTAGGACCTTTGGCCCTTGGTGTCATCCACCTGCATTTACTGCTTGCTCCACCAGACATCTGATCTCTCTTTCACCTTAAAAACATTACACCATGACCACCATGTGTTTTGCCACAACATCTGACACCTCAAAACCCTTCCCTCCCACAAATACCTCTTTTCCACTTCTGCCACACACACCTGTGGCTGCAGTCACGTCCCCCATCAGCTTTGCAAGCTGCTCCACCACTTTCCACTGCAGTGGTAGACCCTTGCCCTGCTGCAGGGTCCCTCTGGAGTTGTCCCTGCCCAGCATGCTTGGACTCAGGCTCCCAGCACTCCTAAGGAGGGTCACCTCACCCTCTGCTCCCCCATGTCCCGTCCTTCTCCCTGGGTACTGAGCACGAGGGATGTGAACCCCTGTCATTCCACCAGGACAGCCTCTTGCCCTGCAGTGGATCCATGGAAAGCAGCTTCACACAGAAAACTGAGCACTTTCCCTCACGGCTTGCAAAAGTCGCTCACCGCATTTTCAGTTATCTCTCAGAGTGGCTATTCCAGCTTGCTCTTGGGTATCCAACCAACACAGCAGTCTTTGGATTTGACTTATATTTTTAATACCACATTTCACTTGACTTTATTATCAGACCTCAATGCCCTACAATACCAAGGCTGGCTTCTGAGAAGGGCTGCATCCTCAACTGCCCAGCCCACGGACACCCAGCTCTTTGCCCAGCAAATCCCCACAGCATTCAGAGGCTGCAAAGGCTGGAAAGCAACAAGGAGCCTGGGCATTTGGTGAAAATGCAGCTATCCTGAATAAAAGTTGCATTCATAAAAAACCTAAAAGCAAATGCAATCTAGCACTGAAGATATATGGCACAGGTTGTGATTATTAGTGCGTTGTCTGCTACGAGAAGGCTTTCAAATAAAAACACTTTCTTACTGACCGTGCACTCGCGTTAATGTATTTCTTACCAATACCACTAATGGAGCCTTCATCATGTTTCTTGCTTCTCTGAAGTAATAAGAGAATAGATTGAGCCATGTAAGAATAAAATTAAATATATCCATGGTGCTACACATTATCATGCTGCACACACTCCGCAAATGCGTTTAAATAGGGTCCTTGAAGGAAGTAATGGCAACTGACTTCAATATTACAGAAATATTCAAACCAGCATAAATTGAAAGGTGGGAGAGATAAGGAATATAGCCAGTAAAACAAACGTTTATATTCTTGAGGACTTGTTTTTGCGGCAAGGACCCTGATGAGAGAAAGAAAGAAGGCAAGGTCTTCTGCAAAACACCAACTATTCCAGACTGAAGAAAGTAAAAATATTTTTGTTCGCCTGATTATAGATAAGGATGATATGGAGCAATATCCACATGATTCATCGAGGTTTTTCCTTGCCTTGAGTACAGTGAGTAGCATACTAGATAGGGGACATATTTTGTAAGAGGTTTATGAGGATGCAAACCTCAGCTTTTCTGTTTGTTTTTATAAACTTTTGACAGATTTCAGCACGGCCAATTCCTGGACTCTGCTTTGAACCATTCCCAGTTATAGTTAATGAACTTTGCACCAGGAATCCTTTTAGGGATAAGCAATGGACAAATGGATTACCAGCTGTTCAACTCAATTCTTCACTATTGTTCCACTTCTAGAACCATATACAAAAGAAACAAACAAGACCTACAGCTAGACTGGATGGTACACACACACGTTTAACAGATACTTATTTCTTTCTTTCTTTCTAAAACTTGAAGATAGACATGCAAAGGAATTGCCAGTTATGACTGCATTTTGCTGCCTATAATTTATACCTAAACTGTTAAAATATGTTTAGGTAATGTGCGTTGAGTGTTTATTTTTCCAGTAGCACTAGGAAGGTTATCAGAAACACAAATACAAGCTGTACACTAAACATAACCGTATCTACTAACAGGACATTCTAACAGATGCATAAAGGACATTAAAACATAATTTTAGGCGCATAGGAACAATTTTTCTTCCATCTTCCAAAATAATAATATTAATAATCATACTAATGAGGTATGACTCCTCTATTATTACTGTTAATTTAAAACTACCATATATTTTCGAACTTTCCTTTAGGAAGCACACACTTCGAAGTTCACTTTTCCCCCACTGCACAACTCGCTGAGCAAGGACCCGGTTGTTTACTCGGGCTATTTACACGGCAACTTAAGAACAACAGCAAGAAAAGCCTCCAGAAACATTAACACTTGAGCGAAAGGGGTAAATTCCAACGCCAATACAAATTCCAAAATACGGGACAATATTCCAGGTTGGTTGCCTCTGACGGTGATGCTGGTTTACAGCACGGCAGAACTTTACTAACCTCTGCCTTGCTAATCCCTCCGCGACCCCTGCGCTCCTGCTCGGCCTCTCCCCGCTCCACGACAAACTTGCAGGAGCCATGAACCGGGGGCACACGGCCACACACCGAGCAGGCTCCGGATGGTGTTACCGCCTTCCAGCGCCGGAGCCCCGGCTCGGGCGGGCTTACTCACCCGCGGGAAGCCGCACTTCCCGACTGACAGTCCCTCACGGATCTCCCTCAGCGCGCCTCACTCGTGCGGCGGGTAAACCAGCCCCATCTCCGCGCGGAGCACTCCCACCGCAACTTGTTGGGTTCGGGCTCTCACGACCGGAGTTTTCCCGACCCGGCCCGCCGCGGCCCGGCAGGCTCCCCGCGGAGCGGCCCGCTCGGCTCCCGCCGCCCACACAAAGAGCCCCGCGCCCCCGGCAGCGCCCGCCCCCGAGCCCCGCGGGGCCGGCACCCACCTGCGGAGCGGCGCCGCTCCCGCCGCCCGGCGCTCCCGCCGTGCCGCCCTGCGCGGACAGATGGCCGGCAGCCCTGCAGCCCTCCGCTCTGCACAGCCCGCCTTGGGCTTGTTGTTTTTTTTTTTTTTTTTTTCCTTCCCCTCCTTTTTTTTTTTTTTTTTTTTTTTTTTCTTCCTCTTTTCTCCCTTCTCCCCGTTTTATCTTCTCTTCCTCCCTTGGCTTAGACCCTGGCAGATCAGCACAAGTGTGCTCACAACACCCCCTCCACCAGTCACTTCAATTAGTGCCACACGAGAGGAGCTTCTGCCCAAAATCTGCTTAAGAAAGGGCCAGAGGGCAGGGCAATCGCCTTTGCTCAACAATGACCAGAAGCTGCTATAAATATCCAAACAAAAGCACTGGCAAGGCCAGGAATGTCATATCCTAATGTGATAAAAATTGTAAATATCCGATGTATACCAGAAACACAAAGCTAGAAAATTAGGGTTTTTTTAATAAAAGAGACAAAGATTAAAAGCAGTCGCCACCTCCTTACCCTCTCCCCCCAATACGTGACCTTGTAGTATGTTATCAAAGTCATGTATTTCTGGGTGCCAAGCTATTATGTTTTTGAGGTCCCGAGCAGCTCGTTCACAATCCCTTTGTGACAGCTGCTCGCTAATATTTATAGGTACCCATGTCTGTGCACCTTATATAACCAAGTCGACTGACCAGGGCTGGGCAGAGGTAGACTCCAACCCCACAGATATGGTGCATCACACAAATAGTACAGGCGGTGACTTCTCGTGTTGATTAAACCATTAACAAGAAGTTCCCAATACACCAATAAGTAAAGCAATACATTAATACTGTACAGACGGGGGTGCATTTATATGAAGGCTGGAGGATTTAATGTAATTTGATTTAGACACATTTTACACTAACATATTCCAGTGCTGTGAGGAGAAACTACAGCTTGAGGTTTCTAACTATACAGTGAGCTAGAGTTGAAAACTAACAAAAAACCCAAAAAAGCAAACAACAAAACTCACAAAAAGCCCACAGACCCTTGATCAAGCACAATGCCTCCACCAGCAGTGCCTGGCCTTGGGCTTGTGCACCACTTCACAAACGTCCAGTTCACACTGTGCAAGTAGCTGGATGCCGCTGGTTCCAGCATGGGGAGGGCAGGGTGGGAGAAGGGAGTGGTTTTGGTCCCATGACACTCCTCGTAAACTCTGCAGTGCCTTCCAGATAGCAATTTCCAGTCTGTTGATGGCTGGATGACAGCAGCTAGGTTCATCTGAGGGGAAGCCAATAGCCACTGTCACCTAATTGCCTCCCCAGACGTTGAAGAATGCAATCATTTCAAAGGGAGGGCACTCTGCTCGTGTCCAAGTCTCGTGTCTCAATGTTTATGTACAAATCTGTGTAAAAGTAGTTAATCCTATTGACCAACCACATGCTCTTCTAGAACTGAGATAAAGGCCGTCTGAAATTAACCCCGTATTTCATCTGTCGGGTTTCCATCAACTCAAAAATCTCTTCTACTACAAATAAATGTTATTTTTTCCATTTAATTCCCATGCTCTCTTCTGATCACATTCATTTATCCTCCTGCAGTGAAGGCTGCTTTCTCAAACTAAACCAATCCACATACAGACTTGTTCTCAAAGCATCCTTATCCACAAAGGATTGTCACAGACAGGTTTTGCTGCTTTATCAATTCCCTGAATTTGAGCATAATGTAATGCGCAGTGTAACGAAGAGTGTACTTTTAGAAGATCACTTCATTTAAAAGAGAGAATATTTAAGTGAAGCTCGTACAAAACTCTAGTCCAAAAATCTCATATGCAGGCTTGCAAGAACAAAACTGCCCACAAGGCTTCCAGACTTCAGCAGGGACAGAAATGTTCTTTGTGTCAACCAAGAGTTGTGAGTAACCCCGAGCGCACGGATGCTAAACAAGAACACCAACACAAACAGCACAGACTGAGCATTGTTGAGCCAAAGCTGCCAGCCCATGGGCTGACACAGCCCTCCCTGATGATGGGGAGAGGGAAGCAGAGCTCCTCACTCTGGCACAGGCAAGTCCGTGCAGCCCAGCACAGCAGCCAGAGTGATGGAAGTGCATCCAGCTGAATTTCCAAGGTGTTCCATGCAATATGGCTAATTAACCCTGCCAGTTCCACTGGCTGGTCTTTACACAGGCTCCTGCCTCTGCTTTACTCAAGGCCAACTGGGTAGGTTGGCCACAGCAGCAGTACAAACATGTTTTGCATTGCAAAAGAGTGGACAGAAGTCTCACTGAATGAATAAAAAAACCCAACATAATCCTCAACAACAAAAACCCCTCCAGGTAAGCAGGAAAAAGGTTTTTAGCATAATAAGCTTACTTGGCAAAAACATGAGCAATGACTTAAATAACTGCATAGTTGTGACTGAATAACAAGACAGCAAAAATAAATCACTAATGGAGTGAAATGCAAGGCTGTGTGCATGGTATAAAAATTTAGCCAGCCAGGCAGATGAATAAATTGATGGAACTGAGTTACTGATGCTAGAAGCAATAGAAAATATCATAGTATAGAAAAATATCCTTGTCTCTGAATTCTGGGTGGGCATTGTATCTTTAATTTTTCTATCTGTCATTCCCGCTTTCAAAGAGGGGAAATAAAAAGAGATATAAAAATAAAAAAATTTCTCCTTTCACCAAAAGGCTCTGTTTTTATTGATCTGTCTTGATCTGCTCCTCATCATTTTGCATGCTGCTTTCCTGCACCAGCTTTTCCAGCCTCTGCATAGAAATGGTGAAGGTATCTTGCAACCTCCCATAGACTGATGAAAATGTAAAATGAGAAAAACTTCATGGAGAAAATGAGAAAAACTATGTGGATATATACGTCACAAAGGGATATTCAGAAGGGTTGTCTCTGCAAGTGTGAAAGTATTCCAAATGCCATTTGCTTTTCAGATCAAAAGGCTCCATTTGATGCTAAATCTAAGAGACAGATGACAGAAATTTCCCTGACTGAGCAAAGTCCCAAAAACTAAAATGTACAAAGAAAATATACTGTTTAGTTTATAAACAATTGAATGTATAATTGCAATTTTAAACTGTTCATAAAATATTCTACCAATAGATCACTGATTTTATAGAGAATTTTGCATTACCTGGAAGGGCTTTAATTTAACTCATTATGGAAATAGAAATCTGGATCAGGTATATTGGGTCCTTGCATTTGACATAATTTCCTGGAGAAGGAAACCTGTGTATGGAAAGCTATCCTCAAGCACTGGTTGAAGTTTTCCCTTAAATACTGTTTTGTTTGATAAGTGAAAACTGACAACACCACCAAATCATCTAGTATTAGTGTTCTTTTCTTTTACATGTCCCTGCCCTTGGACAAAAAATAATAATGGCTTATGCTATTCTTTAGCCTGAATAAAATGTTGCAGTTCCGGAGATAAAGACTTATTGAGCTGAGCAATTAAATAGCTAAATAAATGAATCAGCAGAGCAGAAGTGACAGATTTAATTACTGCTTAGAGCTAGGAAGGGGAACTAATTATGGGGTTCATGAACCACATGCCATTCTTTTCCTTAAGGATGTTCTTCAATTCTTCTGGATCACACTCTGCAAATGTGGTAGCACCATGCATTACATTTGGGGGGAAAAAAAAAAAAATTAAAAAAAAAATTGAGAGAGAGAAAAAGCTATCCAAAATGTTGAAATAAAATCTAATCTTTGAAGAAAGAATAGTCAATACTCTGTTCTAAAAGCCCATGTTCAATTGACTCCATACACAGCATTACAAGCGCTTGTTTTCAAATAGATAAACACTAAAAATTTAGTTCTCCAAAAAATGAAAGTGCAATCAAGTTCACTAGATGTGAATAAGCCAAAGATTGTAATAGAAAGCTGTGGTAAGTGAGGCATAAAGCATATAGCTCTATTGAGTGATTGGGAGCCCTGTTCATCAGAAAGTATCTGTCACTGGGAAGCCTGCGAAAGCTTTTGATTCTTCTGCCTCACTTCTGCTTTGGTCAGCTCACCACACCAAGCAAAATGTCTCAGAAAGATGCTTTTGTGGCCACCAACTACAAAAACACTCGTGGGAAAAACCTGCTCCTCAGTTTCTGCCTTCTGTCTCATTTCCCTAGGTTGCATTTACTTTACCATTCTAATTTTATTCTTGTTTGATAAAAATGTAAATGCCAATTATTTGAGCTTCACATTAAACTCATGATCCTAGTGGTATAATCCCTTAAACATAGAATTCTTTTCCTTATTAGTGGGGGGAGAAGGGGGATAAAAGCCCACATATACAGCATTTGAATCACATCATTCAATTAATTGAATAATTTTGGATAAAGAGAGACAGGTATCATTTCAGGAAAAAAAATAAGTGCCAATCTGGGTTTTTAAAAATGAATTAGGGGAGAGAAAAGAGGAGAAGTCTTTCATTCATAGCCAGTTGTTTTCTAAAATTATAATCTCATTATGATACCTGTTTTGGTACAATTTTAAAAATCTACACATTTGCCTTTTTTCCTACAAGAGCTACAAGGAGAAAAATATCTCTGGACAGCTGACCTCATACACTCTTCTGAAAGGAAAATCAGGTCTTTTACTCCACTGACTTTGAAAATTTAAAAAATGCAGGACATAATTCAAACAATAAAATATCTTATGGCTAGGAAAGATCTAAATCTACCCCAGCTATAGTTGTGATCTCCTTCCACACCATGAGTAATTTTGTCAGAATGAAAATGTGTCCAAACCCAGAGAAGTGGGCTGATCCCTTGGAAGGCTCACTGAACAATCACAAATGCCATCATCATCCAAGATTACAACATCAGCTCTGCTTGACTGAAATTCTGTCTTCTGAAGGCAGCCAAAACCAAGGTCTATTGCCTCAATAAAGTCCAAAATGAACTCTGTCTTCAAAATCAGTGTCTGGGTTTCTGTATCAAGGGAGACTGTATCTGCAGGGAACCAGGAGCACTGTACATCCAAGATAAGATAAAACTAGGATTTTCTTTTAAAGGAATTATGGTATAGCTCTATACAAGTGATATTCTTTGCCTGGAATTCTAGTGCAGTTAGATCAGAAGAAAACACACTTTGTACCTAGACATACAGCAAAGCAGAGAGGAGCTGATCTTCCAAAAAGACCCTGTCTGAAACACTGGGTACAAGTTGCATTAACACTCATAGTATATGAATTTTCCAGCATCAGATGTCCAGGTTATTAAAGTGTGAGGTGTGTAGAATGTCACTAAGGTGCCAGTATCATGAAACCTGCAGAACATACACACATACACACAACTGGTATCTCATAATAGAGGTATGATTGTACAAAAATCTCAGTGGAGCCTGATGAGAATTAAAGGATTTCAGGGGCAGGGGCAGCAGGCTGCTGAAGGATAAAAGGAGAATTTGCACTCTTTGGTGCACAACACTTCTAACCACAGGAGGCAAAATCAGCAGTATTTCACTAACAGTTCCCTGCCAGGCTCCCATGGAAATATCCTTTTAAGTGCCTGAGATGTCCCTCTCAAGACAGGACATGATCAGTATTTACCTGTGGTTCCAGAAGCAGAGTCCTAAAGGAATGCAGGGCATATAGAGTGGAAGCCACGTGGAAGTGAGCTCACCACTGGGAAGAAATCTGACTATGAATCCACCATCTTCTGCTCTCACTGCAGAGCAGTGCAGAAGAAATCCCTCATGGGGTACTTGCAAGTGGAGTCATGGTTAGGTATACTTTGGAAGTGAATTTGTCATTGCTTTATTTATACCCTTTTGCTCTCAATCTCCGCTTGGATGTCTGCCCTTAGGTCTTGCTTAACATAATTTTGCAGTGTCTCACCACCCAGCCAGCCTGGTGCAGTGGAGAGACAAGATGAAACACTGTGAAACCAGTAGATTATCAGTCAAAAACAAAGAAGGGTGCACAGGGTGTCTTTGAGACATGAATGTCTTCCAGCAGGGTCATAGAAGACCAGAGCTGGCAAATATTCCTTCCTATTTTTAAAGGGTCACTGGCTTAGGATGACTTTACTAGCAGGGGAAGGATTATCTCTAACAGCCATGAACTAATTCTTCTCCTGCCTGCTGGCAAAGCAACACTCCACGGTCCTGGGTGAGCTCTGGGTTTTCAAACAGCCTCTGACTCTGTGTTTGGTTATTACAGGGAAGATAGCAGGTCATTTTTCACTGGCGTGGGGAGTGTGGCATTTCATCAAAGCTGCCCTTGGGAAGTTTGCTTGTGCTGATTTGCAAAAAAGTGACTAAGTATACCAGCAGGTGTAAGAGGAGTTGCTAGTTGTCTTGTGCAAAGAAGAAATTATTGTGTTTTTTGTATAAAGTCTAAATGGCATTTATACACTACTAATCTCAGACATAAAAATAATTTTAAATCACCTACCATTTTCTTCTTTAAAATCTCAAAGAAGTACTTTTTTTTTTTTGGAATGGCTTCCTAATAGTTCATCGAAAGCTGGAAGAAAGTATCCAGTCTTCACTGGGGGCTAATATAAAAAACAGTCAAGCTCTTTGACAATAATGACAACTGAAATAACTGGAGCCACTGTCCAACTAAAAAGCTGAAGTAAGCCTCCAGCCACAGTGCTCAAAGGGTTTTCACAAAGAAGGGCAGGGATGTGTGCATCCCCATCAGAGCTTGCTTACTCTTGGAATGAGTTGCATCTGGGAAATAAAAACCCAAACTACCAGAATTATACCAGGAAGAGCAGGTAAGCCTGTGAACTGGCTAGAGTGCAGCCCTAGACTGAGCCTGAGCAAAACTGAAAGAAAGTTCCTCCTCTCTCCAAGAGTAGTAGTATACCAAAGATGAAGCAGCCATAAGGAGTATGAAATAAGGAGTGAGAAATCTCATCCTCATGAGCCTCATAATATAATCCTTGACTTAATACAGATAACAAAAAGGTGGCTTATAATATGTGATAACATGTTCACTGTGACACGAACAATTGTAAAAAGTAATTAATTTTTTAAAAAGCTATCTTGATTTGTGAAACTAGAGAAGCAGTTACATTCAAAAATTCTGCCATTATGGAAAACACTGGCTGCAGCACGAGGGAATAGCCCAAGCCCAGAATAGACCAAGAGAACAATTCAGAAATCTAAAGGAATGGTTCACTTCCATCTCTTGATGTCTGAGGGTCAGTTTGAACGAACAAAACTCCAGGGCACAAAAATCAATCAGACAGTTGTGGAAGAGACTTGGGAAGTTCCATGTACAATTTCTGGCTTGGCTAGTGAGTTGGTATGTCTGGAAGTTCCATTGGTAGAAGGTATGGAAATTACCAAAATCTTCCAAACACAGGGAACTCTGAAAGTCAAAACTGAATCTTTGTGATTCAAATCTCAAAAGCAGGGAGTGATGGCAGACCATCCATCCATCCATCCATCCATCCATCCATCCATCCATCCATCCATCATGAAAATTGGTTTTAATATTACACTGTTGAATTCACAAAGAACTTTGAGTAGAAAAAGAAGAAACTGAGATAGCCAGAGATGGAGAATCAAACACTGATAAGGTCATCTGCATTTTGGAACGAGTAACATGCCACATACTACATTGAGACCAAGGACACTCCCTGAATTTCTAAATATAATGCCATGATTATTCCTCATTTAAAAATTCCTCACTATAAACCATTTTGCATGCCTATTATTCCAGAGCCAGCACAAGACTTTTCAATGGCTCAGGCAAAACTGACAGTCAATCCTCCTAAAATAACAGATGGGACAGGGCCACCCCTGCCTGCCAGAGAAAAGTGGGGGATTGCAATGGAGAGATCTAGAGGATCCATGCTGTTAATCTGGCTGCCTCCAGGGACTGATAGCAGTCAGCTATCACAGCTGCTGGCACTGGGCATTCTACCAGTAGTTTCCACTCCTACTTTAGGGGCAGCAGCACTTTCAGACAACCTGTTTTTCCCTGTCCTAATATGGACAAAATTAGGGTGGACAGATATTAAGGGATGTGTGCTTTATCTTTCCAGGAGCCTGCCACCTTAGACAATTTCTGCTTTGCTTGTGCTCACAGCCAGTCCAGTTTGCTGCTGAAAGCTGAAGACTCAATTTATCTTGGCTTCTTCTGCATTCTCAGAAGATTCAGCAAAACTTATGTTCACTGGTATCATAATGCTTCTGAGAGTCAGGGGCCTTGACCCTAAACATATGAAATCCACCTTGTGTCAGTTTTAATTCCATCTCCAGAGTCATCAGGATAAAATCATGTTCAGAAAAGCAAAGAATTAATCTCTAATCATATAGAATATTTTTAACATGCTGTCCGTATTGTGCTCTTTGAGTTCCATAGGAAAGTGAAATTGCAGTGAAATTCTTGATGTGAAAAGCTACTGTGAGATGTTTCAATATGCTGGTGCAATTTAAGAGTTATCAGTGTGTCAGGGTAGAGCATGACTAGTTTAATCAGGAAACTACTGTGGAGAGCTATAGAGTGAATGATAGATGTAAAATCAGAAACAGCTTTGAAATATATATTGGCAGTTGTTTCCTATACGGGACCATTGAAACATTGGTTGCATCAATATTGGTGGTAACAGTCAAATTTCAGTAAATATTAAGGTTTCAAGTTGAAGTTATTAAAGCCTTATGGAGTATATTTGCTGCAGCTTTTCTGACAGATTATATACTATTGTTACCCAGTGAAGTAGCAAAAACAGGAAGAAAAAGGTAGAACAATAATTTTGTTCAACATAAAATCATACCTTGCTATATCAAAATGATTTTTTATATCAAACCCCATATTTTAATTCCATTATACTTTTTTTAATATATGAAACTTTTCTAAGGGAAATATAATTCAGCAAATTCAGACCTCTTCTCCACCTGCAGATTTCCACTGTGCCCTCTTGAGAATCATTTTGTCTTTCAGTGCTTAGCTCCAAGAACATAAAATAATAACCTTGTCCTACCTCACTACTAATAGAGCTACTATTAGCACAATCCATTTATATTTGGTAGCATTACAGCATTATGGGAGAAAAATGATTTATAAATGTACCATTCTACGTGTACATTTTCCACTGAACTTTTTTAAAAAAACACAAAACCTAATTTGTCTTTTGAACATTTATTTTTTCATTTTCTTTTCTAACTTCCATCATCTTGTTTTGCTATGTGCTGTGTTGTGTCTCCTGGTATAGTCTTCCTCTTTTTTCAGTCACTTTTCTGTCTCTTCTAACTGTGATGAGTTTTCTTTCACTATTTCTTTTCTCCATTTTTGCAGTCTTCTTATTTCTTGTATATTGCCAGTCTCTCTAGACTGAGAATAGGTAACTATTCTCAAATTTACTCGAGTTTTTATATCTCTCTTACTCTTGCTCTGAGCCTTTCCTTTCCTGCCTGTGAGCCACCCTGCTTTGCCTCCTGAGGAATTGTCTCCCTTTATAGGGGTAAAGGAGAGCACTGCACCTGCAAGCATTCATTGGTGGGCAGACAGGGAAATCAGGAAGAGTGCATGATCAGAGAGCTTTTATTCAGGATACATGAAGGCCTTTAGCCATGTGTAAAACACCTGGGAGATAATGAGTGCTTCAGGGTAGGGATCATACCTGCCTGAAATAAAGGCTTCTCCATTGCACAGAGAAAAAAGCTGCTAACCTTGCAGAGGCCTTCAAGTTGCTACAGCTCAAACCTCAGGAGGCTCTACAGGTTAAATTTTACATCTTGAACCCAACTGGGAAACAAACTCAAAGCTGTTGCATGTGACAATACATGTGGTTTATGGGGTGATGGCAGCCCAGGTGCTGGTGGCTCCCAGCTGCTTATTCCCTTGTCCTGTGCTGTGGGTTCTCAAGAAGTGCAAGACAGAACCAACCAGTGCTGTCATTTACCTTGATTTAAATCATTTGGAGGACCTAGATCTGTCCTCAGAGATACAAATTAAAAGTCTCATTGTTAAGCCTAATAAAAAAATAATGCTTGCAACTGCAGCTGCAACTTGGCCTTTCAAATAAGAAATCAGGATCCAGCAGAACTACTAGAGTAAGAATGGATATGTTATTTATATGTAGAATGATAGTAGTTTTTTATTTCTTCCCTTTAAGGGGTGGTAGGTGCATTTCTAAAGTTTGATAATTGCTCAGTTCCAAAAGGCAAGATATCTTCTCCCTGAAAATCTGGAGAAATGTTAAAGTTGTCAATACATTGCTGGAAGGCCTCACCTTAGACTTACAGCTCTAAACAGATTTACAGCTCACCATTTTTGTGCAGAGCAGCTGCCTCAGGGAGAAATCACCAACTCTGCTGGAGGGGCTCATGAGAAAAAGCTTGCAGGACTCAGTTCTACAAAGGCAGTGACACAGTCTGGTACCATCCTTGGCTTCCTCTGCAAGTGTGCAGTGCTGGGCCACTGCCAGAATCTACCCAGGAATCACATCTGTACACACCTGTTTGCAAGAGACAGAGGTGCTCAAGGATGAAATTTCCCTCTAGTTTGGGGGTTCTGCTTGCTATTCAAATCCTATCAAAGCATGTGGGAACCTTGTTGTCTCAGTCTTCCTTGTTTCTGAGACAGAACATTCATACTCACATGGATATATCCATATACACACTTCTATCTAAATGTGGGTATAATTTTCAGAAAACACACAATTTCATAGTTTCAGAATATTTCTAGGACTCATCTCACTAAACTGTAAAGCAAGCTGAACTGAAATTCTTAAACATGTTAAACATTTCCATGGATGGGGCATCCACAATTTCTCTGGGCAACCTGTTCCAGTGCCTCACCACGCTGACAGTAGAGAATTTTTTCCTTATATCTAATCTAAATCTACCCTCTTAATGTCAGGTTAATGTCAGGTCATTTTGAAGGGAAAGGCAGGAAATGTGGAAAGAGAAACTCCCCAGAGTTCTCATTCTTTTCTACACCATTTCAATATACAGCACAGTAATGGTGATTATTAGAAGTTCTTCTGAAAGTGGAAGTTTCCCAACCAGAAAAATATAAAAGAATATCAACCCTGAATATTAGTAAGTCCAGCCAAAAAAATTACTTTGAAGAGCAAGTTTCCAAAGGCATAAAACTAATAATAAAATATTTTTTAAGCACATCCAAAACAGGAAGTCTGCCAGAATGTCTGTAGGGCTGATAAGTAACTTGGATATGAAAGCAGAACCCAAATAAGATCAGATTCTACCCCAGCAAAGGGAAAAAAATTCTTTACAGAGATGTAAAGAGCACTATGGAACAGACTTTGGAGGTTCCTAGGCTGAAATGTTCTTTACAGGGCACAACCCCCTTACTGGTTAGACAGTAGGAAACACAGAGCAGAAAGTTACATGGTCACTGTTCTCAATTCAGAGAGATTTCTAGTAGGGCAGTGTAGGGAAATGCACTGTTCAGCATAGTCCTCAGTAATTTGGTTAAGGCTGAATAGTGAGGAGAGATTAAATCATACTAGATCATTTAATGCAGTAAAAGCCAAAGATGTCTGAAAAATTGCAGAATCATCTCAATTATTTGTGATTGGTGATAAAAATGTGGACCAAGAATAAAGCTGATAAATGTTCAATATGGAAGAAAAAAAACCAGAATCCTAACTATGCACACCCAGTGATGAACTGTAAGTGAGCTGCTACAAATCTGAAATGTGGCTACTGCAATTGGTGAAACCATGTACCATTCTATAAAAACAACAGCCTAATGTAAAAGGAATATTATGAATTATTAGTAAAAATGAAATGGAAGAGAGATTATAAGGTCACAAAGAAAATACACTTTATCTTCTGAGCCCCAAGGGGCTTACCTGAAGTAGAAAACATATAAACAAGGATCTACATATAAGGAAGATAATTAATGGTAAGGGATGGTATCTGTGTGAGGAACAATAAGTAGGTTGGGATAATTGACATTTTTTTGTTCTGTTTAATAAAAACCCACAATCTATTCGGGCATCCTAGTGTACATGATCACTCCCACAATATTTTCTAGCAGCAATGACACATTTTGGTAATAACGATGATCTGCATTTTTACTGTTCTTTTTCTTCAAAATAAAAAGTATCCCAGGAATATTGTTTAAACCATTAAAGCAGACATTTAAATAAGAAAAACCAAATTCTGTTGGAAGTAGCAAGTTGGAAGAAGTCTTTAGGGCTCATCTGGGCCTACCCAAACAAGATTAGCTTTGAAGTTACATCCAAGTTCAAAGGTTGCTTAGGAGCTTACACAGAAAGTTTTGTCCAATCTCCAAGAATGGAAATGCCACAGAGTCTCTTGATACCTGTGCCAGTATGTACTACACATATATACATATACACACACAAGAAAGGAAAGATTTTTTGATATTTAGACAAAATTTCCTACATTGTGACTTGGGGCTGCTGCCTCTAGTCCTATTGTGGTGCACTGCCTAAAAGTGTCTGATTTCATCTTAAATGTACATTGCCAGTAGGTAGGTGAAAACACTTAGATTCCCCCCTCATCCTCACCTTCAGCCAGAAGAACCCCTTTTCTGTCAGCTTCTCCATGTATGCTGTGTGCTCCAGGAGACTCATTCCAGTATGTCCATATCCATCTTGTACAGGGGAATCCAAAACAGAGCACAGTCCTCCAGCTAGGGTCTCACTAGTGCCAAGCAGAGGGCAAAGCATCACCTTTCTCAACTTGCTGGCTGCACTCTTGCTAGTACAGCCCAGGATGGTGTTGACCTTCAGGATGCACTGCTGACTCACATTGGAGTTTTTTTGGGGACACCCAGAACTTTTTATGCAGTACTGCTCTGGGGCAAATTGGTGCCCAGTCTGTCCTGCTGCGTGATCAGGAATTTGCATTGGCCCATGCTGAACTTAAAAAGTTTCTGCCAGATTTATCCTCCAGCTTGTTGAGAATGCTCTGAATGATAGTCCTGCACATTATTGGCACATTAATTGATCCCCTAATTAGGTATCACCTGTGAACTTGAACTTGCTGAGGGCTTTATTTCATCCCAATGGCTACATTTGCAGTGGAGGCATGAATGGAATCTGCACTAGTGTTGATTCCTGAGAGATGTTACTGGAAATCACTCATCAATTAGACTTTTCACAGCTAATCACAACTTCTGGAGACTCATGATATTGCCAATAGTGTGTTCACCTTGTAATCCACTGCTCAAGTCCATGTCTCACCAATGTGGCTGTAGGAATACCATGTAACAGGCCTTGCAGAAGCCAGGGTAAATAACCTCTTCTTTCATCCATCATGCCAGCCAGCTCCTCAGAGCAAGTACTCTGACTGTTCAGTCACAATTTGCAGTTTGTGAATCCATACTGTTCCCAATCGCCTTCTTGTCCTCCATGTGACTGCACTTATTTTCACAAGGGTTTTCTCCAAAATCATTGTGGAAATTGAAGGGAGTTCTATCAGCAAATAGTTCCCCAAATCTGGCTTCATTGCCCATGTACATGTAACACTTGCCAGCCTTCATGATCCTCTCCTGATTCCCAGGGAATTTTTGACAAAGATACAAAGCAGTCCTTGCAATGACCTTAGCTACTTCTCTCCACATCTTTGGATACATTTTCTGTTGGCCCATGGACTTGTGTGTGTCCAGTTTGCTTACTTGGTTACTAATGGGTTAATCCCAAACTCTCCCTGGGAGATATGGGGACAGAACTGGCCACGAAAGACCAAGGAGAAGATGCTGAGTCTCTCAGCCTTTTCTGAGTGCTTCAAGTCTATTGCCTTGCTTCATAGCCCCTCATGTTCCTTAGACCTCCTTTTGATTCTAGTTTTAGAAATTCTTGTGGCCATTTCCATTCCTCACCAATTTTGAATCCAGCTGAGTTCTGACTTCCCAAATTCCCTGCCTACATGACTGCCAGCACTCTGCTCCTGAGTACTCCTCTTTGGCCTCCTCTGCCATTTGTGCTGGAGAGAAGCTGGAGCTCCCTGCCTGTCTGATGGCTGTGGGCTGGGCTGAGCCCAGGTCTGGGGAGGTTGTCCTCAGAGAGCAGCATCCTCTCAGGGTTTCCTTTCCCTTCCCTTTCCCTTTTCCCTTTCCCTTCCCATTCCCTTTCCCTTCCCATTCCCATTCCCCTTCCAGACAGTCTCCCATGGGAACCTACTGAACAACTCCCAGAATGAGCTGTTGAATCCTGTATTTTCATTTGCTGTTAGAACTCTAAGCTTTTGCTCAAAGTACTTGTTCATTTCAGACAAAATATTCTCAAAAAAAAAAAAAAAAAGGGTAAAAAAATTTAAATGTAACTTTTTTCTCTATCAAAGTCAATTTAAATGCAACTGAACTTCTTAGAAGGAGGCATAGTCACTTAACTGTGTTCATTCACTAAGGTGAAATGAAAAGTAATGGAGTAGAGATGCTTAATGCTTATTGACTATAAATAATTTAGATTATTTATAATTTTAAATACTAATTGGTAAATAATGATCCATGACTAAGTTTGACAATATGGCTGGAAAATAAAATCAAGAGAGACTACAAAGAACCCAGCGCAGCATCCCATGAATTTTGCTTGCTGCCTATCAACATCTGTTTCACTTTTCAGCAACCTTGTCTTGTCTGCTTTGCAACTCACAGTAGTGCCTAATTTAAACATTCTGTAATAGTGGTTTTTAATCCTAAATGGGGGTTGTGAAATGTGCAATTATTGCTTCTTTCATTTTATTTGCAAAAGGCAAGAAAGAGGGAGAATATTGGTTTTTTGCTCCCACCTGTTATAGTAAGAGAAGCTAAATAAGCGTTTGACAGGTAAAAATATAAATAACGAACCCTCAGATTAAAATCCTATAGGAATTAAATTCATATGTGTTTGTGAGAGTCTGGGCAAGTCCCAGAAACTGACAGCATTTTACTTTTCCTTCAACAAGTATAGTATGCTCAAAAAGCTTCTCTGAAAATGCCTTAATTAACCTAGGATATGAGAGAGAAAACGATGAACGGAACAACAAAGACAATTTGTCATCAGGATTTTCATTAAAGCCCTCAGTATTATAGGAATTAATTTCAGCAGTGCTTTGCCCTGATTACTGCCTGTTGGATAGGATACAGGCATCCAACAGGATATTTGAATGGAGAGCGTTTGCTCCCATCCTACATCAGCATTATGAAGGTAAGGGCTTTATCTACATTGGCTGCGATTCATCACCTATATTTTAATATTGCAGAAACTGAAGACAACTCTAATTTTAACTTCCTGCTTTTTAAACACAAGCACTGCTTTTTTCCAGTAAATGTTAACTCACATTGCCATCCCCATCTTGGTCAGGGAGAAAGATCAATGGACTTTAAGATCACAATAGTCATTAATTTGTTATTTTAGTTTCCCAGACATTATAGTTCACTACATGTTGTTATATCACACAGGCACACAAACCTTACTGGTCACAGAAGGGAGGGAACCAGCTCCCATTTTAGATTCTGAATTGTCCTACAACCTGTACAGCATCTAGGCAGTGTTCTTATCTAGCCCTCACATTTTTAGTTTTTCAAAATGCTCCCCTCATAAAGCAGACCGCTTTGGAATCTGCAGCACATTTTAAAGGAATGATTAAACACTAATCCACTAAAATACTCAAGTGCCACTTGAGAATTTGGCAGGATCACTTTAAATAATCTCTTAGCCTACTGATGGCTCTCTCAGTGTTCTGTGTTTCCACACATAGCTGATGAATAAAATTATTTGAACTAATCTGTGCCTATACTCTCACAGTATTTCTTGCATGAAAAGCAGACAGCGCAACATGTGTGCCTTAAAGTAAGGAAAGCTGTAGGAAACATAGTCAAAATTTCAGTTTCTACAACATTTTCTTCTTCAAGTTATATAAAAGTATTTTTAGAAACAATCTCACCTTAAATCTGAGAGTACCATTAAGGACTGTATTACAGAAATTACTTTGGTAATTTTGGCCAAAGCAATGCAGTTGAATGTCACACATGGGTGCAAGGGGAGGCTAGCAGATAGAGAAATCAAATTCACCCCTATAACATAAACACAATATGAAACATTACTGAGGAGCTACAAGCTGCAATATTGTACAGTGTCTTATAAAGCCATGTTAAATGAACACAAGTAAACAGATGTTGCCTTAAGTTCTTTTTGCTTATTGTAAGGAATTTATGATTTTTTTCTCTGCAGAAAAAAATGACTGAATAATATCTGTGCTGCACCCGGCTGCTTATAAGGTGAGTAGGCAAAGTATGTTTTATGGCTAAAAAAATTATTACAGGATCGAGATCTCTGTAGCTCCTTGAGCTGAAATGTGACTAAACCCAAAGGACTAAGCCACCAACTCTCTCTCTTTGAGTGAGAAAGTGAAAGGGGCTCTCTGTGTGTGTGTGTGTGTGTGTGTGTGTGTGTGTGTGTGTGTGTGTGTGTGTATGTGTGTGTGAGACTGTGCATGCTGGTCTTTAAGTAGTATTTCAAACAAAAAACCAGCTCTCCCAAGCATTCTGCTTTAAAAGCTGGGCAGATTCACTGACTTTCCATCTGTTTCCAACTTTCCTAAGAGCTGTTCCTATATGCTACAGATACTGGGTTCAAACCTGCTTTGCTTGCATCTTCTGCCATAATCACATTATGAGATGACACGTACATTCATCTGGTCATAAGGGAACGCTTAGAGAATTCAGGTTAAGAAGATGACTCAGTTGCCTTATTTAGATGAAAAATTCTTCTGATTACCTGGCACATTAGGTCTTACATTAAATCACAAAATGTGCCATTTCTCTTTCTTCTCTGTTCTCATTTTTCCATTACCAGTTTTCTGGCCTTTCTATCATTGCATGTTTTCCTTCTCCCAGTCTGTTGATCTCTTTTCTCCTCTTTGCTACTCATATAGTTGCCCTCCCTCCTGTTCATCTTCTCTCTTCCCATAGTCTCTGCTATGCTACTTCTACATTACACTACCAGTCATTCCCTGCTTCTCTTTTTAATCCCATCCAGAATCCTATTTATGCTGTTCCTTTTGATGGAGCATATACACAAGGATGAGAAAGAGCAGCTTTTTTATTTTCCAGTACTTTATGTAGGGAAAATCTTTGGCATGCAAGAATCACACGTGGGATTCTTAGGGTCTCGCATGTAGGGTCAGGAGAGGGACTTGATGATCTTGATGGGCTCCATTCAACCTCGTATATTTTATTATTTTATGATTAAATAGGATCTAAACACAATCTGCAATAATGTCTGTTCAGCAGGTGCCCCAGAAGCAAAGGGCCACCGTTCTTTTGGTTGTCCTGTAACCTACAGAACTGTTCTAGCCAAGAACACATCCTGTAAGTGACAAGCATGACTGCAGCTCCATGGTAAACGGTAGGTATTGTTCATCCCTGAAACTCCTCCAGACTGCTGGATGTGTATGTGGGGTCAAACTTCACAAAATGTATTTTTCCCCTCCTCTGCCAGTGCTAGATTTGCTTTTAAATTATTGAAGCTTCCCATCAGAACTAGTTCTACTGGGCAAGGCCTGGGGCTTCAGAATACAATTATATCACAAGCATAAAAGCATCTCTTTTCTCCCACAATGGAGCCACAGAGTGGAATCTGAAATAAAAAGCAGAAAATCTATAGACAGAACATTAGATTTTTCTTTTTGATTATTCTTAAATGTAAAAGCCATTAAATAGATCAGTATGTAGGCAACCTTTCACTTAACTGGAATTATGGCGATTGCATCCACTCCACATGGAAATGTATTGAGTACTTATGGCTGGGTATTTCAGGGCACTCTTTTTTCAATAACTAATTATAACTCCCAAGTATCAGTTATAACATGTATCTTTTAAAATATCCAGAATTATTCCTGAAGGACTGAGTAGCTACTCAGAGCAGAAATTATACACATCACAAGAGCAGAATTATTCAAGATTGTATTCTTATTCTGCAACACAGAAAATCTATTAGCACACAGAGATTAACAAAATACTTTGTGTTTTCAGTCAGAGCACCAGGCCAGTCTGTGACTGGTAATCTAGAACACAAATAAAGCTGTGAATTTGCTATGCTAAAGTAGCACCACTGATATTCCTACATTTCCCCTGTCTTCCATAAATAAACTAGTCCAAGAGGAAGGTGACTGAGTGAGGATTACTTGCACTTAGATATTATTCTTTATGTACCAGCTATCCGCCATTGTCACAGGGCCTATATAAGAATACTAGTTTCTGCATCTAATTCTTTCCTCTTAATTGACTTTAAAACTCAAGCTAACATCAGGCATAGGAATTTACATGGAAATTAGGCCATCTGAATATGACTTTCTTCCCCCAACTCATTCCCTCAGCCTCTCCTCAAGGCCAAGGAATAGGATAGGTTTTAAGAACAGCCCAGCAGCCCTCTTCATGTCCAATTAACCTTTCTTCACAAGGAGGGTGATTAAAGCATGGAATGTACTGCCTAGGGAGGTGGTGGAGTCAGTGTCCCTGGAAGTATTTAAGGAAAGACTGGATGCAGATCTCATTGCATTGGCCTAGTTGACGTGGTGGTATTCAGTCAAAGATTGAACTCCATGATCTCAGAGGTCTTTTCCAGCCTAATTGAGTCTGTGGGTGCAGAAGACAGCTAAGGGATATCTAATATCCTGGGTGCAGAAGACAGTTAATGATGATCATAAAATTAAATGCTGAAATGACTATTTAATTCCTCTTCTCTGGCAGAAATTATGATGTTGGTTATTGCTGGCCTTTTGTGCTTAAATAAAAGTCTTTAAAATACCATGTCTGACTTGATGGATGTGCTTTTGAAATAGTTTCTTGAATCAGAATACCTCCACTGCCAGTGTACAGAGTTCCCTTCAGACTTCCTGGATTTTTTAATAACAAGGTTTCTTATCTGTGATGTTTTCTTCTCTCCTGTTGACAGGGTTTTTGAAATGCTGCACTTCATTTATGCAAGAGAACAAGGTTCCTCTCAATTATTTTATTTAACCTCCCTTACTTAAGATCAAAACCCAGTGGTTTAATTAATTCTCATATGTGACTTCCAAGCTGAGGAACTACATTTCTTCTCCCATTTCCTCTGTTAATTCTACTCATAAAGGTTATTGTCATCTACTGGTAGAGAATTTAAACAGCAATTTTGTTGATGATACACCTTGCAGCAGAGAAAGGATTTTCTTTTGACACTGGTCATCCTTTCATGGTAATACACAATAAGGCAGACAATCCACTTAGATATTGCAACAACAGGCTTCTGACTGAGGTCAAATAAACTAATCTATCCTGTTCAGCATCTGGGTTCCTCCTGAGGTGTCCAGGCCATGTTGTCTTCTTCATATACTTAATTTTTCTTCTAGAGGAATGACCAGGATTTCCTAGTAAGTTACCAAACTGAACTCTTCAAGTACCTTAGGCCTTTCATAGCTGGGATTATGGAGCATTAGCTATCTACTGCCAGGTTAAGCTTCATGAGCTGCTGAGAGCACCTCCTGATTAACTCGTATGTTTCTAACTGGTTGACTTTTTAGTCTGAATTAAAGTTTTGTCTCCTGTGTAGCAACAATTCGACACACCATCATTGATCTTTACTGACTTAAATAAATGAACAATCAATTAATGTGAAGTAAAGAAAACCAACCTCAAAATGAAGGCATAAGACAGCTCTGGTCTTAAGAAGGGAGGAAACTGTGAATGAATCTTTAGATATCAGTGTGAACAAAAATATTTGCATATGGGTTTGCTTATTGCTGCATGCTCAGCATCAGGTCTGAATGCAAGTCTGCTGGACACAACCAAGCTACAGCCACTTCTGTCACCTTCTCTTGTGTTTAAAGTGATTCAGACTTAGGGAACAGCAAAGTTATCACTGTTTTGACAGCATTACTTCTCCCTGTTTTACACACCCTGCCCCACAGCTGTGCCAGCAGAGGGGTTTGCATGAACCCTCTCTAAAATGCTCAAGGCAAAACGAGCCAGTTTATTTTAAGCAGTGTGAACTGTGGATCTGAACTGGCTTGGCTGAGTTAGCAGGTTTGAGGCTAAGGAGCAGTCATGCAAGCCACTCCACCAGCAAAAGCAGAGGGGAGCACTGCCAGCTGCTGGATGGCATCACAGAGGAAAGCAGGAGCATCTTCAGGCAGAACAGCTGGAGCACAGATGCCATCCCTCTGCAGCTGCAAAATTCTGCCTCAGTGTCCCTTAGGTGTGGAAAAGACCAGCCACAGGAACAACTTCTTTTAGTATGTGGGGGAAAAATGTTACAGTATGTTACTTCTATGCACTTGATATACACTGCACTTAAAAAAAACAACCAAAAAACAAACAAACAAACAAAAAAAACCCCAGCTAGTACATCGGCAAACTCTTTTAAGTATAGAAAATTTCTTGTACCCAATTCTAAGATAATCAAATAACCCTTATCTGTGGTATAAGTGCACTGACATAAGCTTTTCCCTTTTTTTGCCTTTTTTTTTGGCATTAAAAAATCTCCAAACTCATAAAAACCTTCAAATTTCAAAAACTAAATCTAATCCTAAATGTTGTTTCTGTGCTGGCAAAAGTTTTCAGCAAAGATTTAGTTCAGAAAAAAACACCATTACTATTACTTAAGTGTGTCTGTGTAGAGTTTACAGGCTAAAGCATCAAGCAAATGGCATGTCTTAAAATCCAGTGATGGTTTGATGGGCTTTTTTCCCTGGCCTGCCTGACCTGAGTCAGCTCACTCCCCATGATGCTTGTTCAGTTGCACTGGAGCAGTGATTCGGAGGCTACACTACAAACCAGGTGAGCACATTGCTCTGCCTTATGAAGGACTTTGAGAAAAAGAAAGGAGATGGGTAATCTTCCAGGGTTACTAGCCCAGTTCAGAGTTCAGCCCAACCATGCCAGCACAATGGGAAGGAAAGGGGTAGAGATAGATGAAAGGCTGTGGAGAGGGGTGGGAGATGCTTAAGTTGGATTTTACCGCCAAAAAATATACACATAGAAGTCTAAAACAGCATCAAGCATGAGTTCTGTGCCCCACACAGAACCATCAATTAGCAGATATTAATTTATATTAATACTAATATACAAATACATTAAATAATTTTAAATTAAAAATTAAACATAATAAATAATATTAGAAACCTTGATGTAATAGTCCTTTAAAACTGTTAGCAAGTAAAGCTAAAATGAAGGCATTTATCGTTCATTTGTATTTTAACGCCTTTAAAGAACTTCCCCTAAAAATATAATATGCATTCTTGTGCAGGAAAATAGTCACTCATGATTTACTGTAATTTGCCTGTTGCACTTGGAAGGAACTGTGGAGTGGCATTATGGAAATATGTTTTCTTCTTATTCTGCTAGATACACAATAAGGCTTTCAGAATATTTTTATTTCAGACACAATCATTAGTATAGAAACTTCAGTTCCTGCACAAATATGGAATATGGACTTCAAACAATGGCTGCCAAAACACACATTTAGTGAAAGTAAATTCTTTAAGGGTTAAAAGCTGTAGGGAGTTGCTGTCACACTGCAGAGCTACATATCTGGCTTGACTTTTAAAAGAAGTGATTGAAAGTACAGGTGCAACAGACTGAGATACTGTCTTTTATCATTCAGTGGGAAGTGTTGAAGAACAGTGCAGAAAAGGGTGTTTGTTCCAGTCAGCTGCAGAGGAGCAGTTATACTCATTTTATATACCAAGAAGACATTAGGACAAAGATTTTAGCAACAAAAACAGTAACTGAAGTAGTACCAGGCACAATTGTATATGAGTACACATAGTGGAAGCCTTTGCAGCTTTTATCAAAAAACTGTTAAGCACAGAAGTTTTGCAATTTTTCTTCCCCACCCCCCAAGAATTTAATTAAAAGCACAGCTCCAGAAAATATCTCCTATCCCTTTAGACTTGATTTCTCATGCAGAATGAGTGTACCGAGGTTTTAATATTAAATAGTTTACTCACAGCACTTTCATTCAGACTCACATGCTAGCTTTCCTCCTTCATAAAAAGGCATTTTTGGATACATGGCTGAGGAGCCTATCCAGCAAGTTGCCTTCCAAATGCAGCAGCTGAGCACAACACAGAGTCCCAGAGTTACCCCTCTCAGAGGAACGCATGGGGAGCACTTGGCTCCTGGTTTGGAGCAAAACGGGAAATGCCAGCCACACCAGCAAGGCTGGAAAAACCTTTTTCCTCATTGGCTGCTCATCCCAAGCTGCCTGGCAGAGGTTTGAAATATGCAGTGTAGGGAAGTGATATTCTGTGGCATTCATTCAATTTACCTGCACTACACTCCAAGGAGCCGTGCTATTAAACAACAGCTCTGGTGTGTCAATAAAGTTAACTTAATTAAATTGCTTCCCCTCCCACTCTTCCAATTAGCAAGATTTAGGGCACAGGGACACAGTGCTGCTTGTAAATAAAGGGGTGATTTAGCTAATCATTTGCTGAGGAAAGACATATTTTCGTCAATATTTCTATGCACAAAGCAGGGAGCTAGTTTAAATTGAAACAATCATGTAGGATAAAGGGAGATACAATACCAACTATTGAAGGGCTGTGAATATCCTTTAAGCAGTGTCAATTAAATCCACTATTTAAAAGTTAAATCTCGGTGATTGCACTCTTTGCTTCATAAGACTGAAATAACAATTGTGTAAATGTAATGTTATTAATGTAATGTTATAAAACATTCTATCCTTATTAAAAGCACAGTGAATGCACATTCTTAATTTGCTGGGACTGATCTAGTCCCTCTCTGGTCATTTTGGTATGTATACTCTCACTGCCTTACAATAGTCACGTTTTAGGAGTCTCTACTCTGTCCTTTTCTGTGGCAATACATGAAAAATATTATCAATAATTAAGGATAAAAAAGACTACAGTTAAGCCAAAATTAACAGATTGTTTGCAACCTTATCATACTTTCAAATCGTCAGTCTGAAACCTGAGGCTCTTTGTCTGTTTGAGGTTAGATGTTTTGAAAGGTTACAATTAAACTGATGTAGCTGTTTTGCAAAACAGTATTTATTCTTATACCTTTTTTCCACAGAAACTCTCCTAATTTTGACAGGAGTTCCCTGATGTTACACGTGCACCCTCTGCTCCGTCTCTTGAGTGTTTTCAGCTTTGCCCCAAATCTCCTTTTGCAGACACTGAGTAAAAGCATACTGAGCACTTGCAGGTAGACTCTCTAAAGATTTCTTCTGTGCTGTTTATATCCTATTCCCTCTGAGCTTTTACCTGCAGGTAATAAGCCTTTCTTGTTTCTTTTCTTCAACTATTGTTACTGTTTCCTATTAATAGCAAGAACTTGGAGCTAGACTGAGTTTTTATAAGCAAGTAAAGAGAGAGGGAGATGCTTGTAAAGGCACATAGGCACAATTTAATTTAGGAAGTATGAAAATGCAAGCAGGAAAAAGTCCCTTTATGTCCTCACAGCCATTTCTTGCAGTACAGACCATCTCTCCATAAATGTGTCTGCCAGGGGGTCTGAGACTGTGCTCAAATCCTCCTCTGGTTGGGCTTGCTGCTCTTTGTTCTACTCTGACTCAAACCACCTAGTGCAGCCAAAAGTTTTTGATCCAAACCAATGAAATCACCAAGTAGAGTCCTGTCTCCATTTCATACTGGTTAATTAGTGTCTTATTTCTTCACAGCACAAGCTGGAACCCCAACAGTCTTCCTGCATGTCCTCTCCCAGTATCACAGAAAAAAGCCCAGAGCATTATTGACATTGGCTTGAGTTTCACTCCATAAGAACTCCTACTGAATACCATAAGACAAAACTGAAATGAAATGTAACTACTGTGATTAGAAATGTCAGAATTCGATTGCAATGGGCAGCCCTTTGACTGCTTCATGTTGCAAGATGTGTTACTTCATCAATGCCTTGTCAAAGTCAGGATTACACAAAGAAAAATGTGTATACATATACAAATGTTAAATGCCTAGACTAAGATATTTAATATAAAGCTAAAAATTACCTATCTAGGGAGCAATTAATCAAAGAGACTGAATTAATTTAAATTAATGGCACAGTGCAGTGGAAGGGTGGTCAGGATGCTGAGTGCTGTAGGGTCAGAGCCAGTAGGACTGGTGGGGTTGCCCATCCCTCTCCTCCCACAATTCCTGCAGCACCCAGGGGTGACACACTTGACCTCCAGGAGTGGAGAGCAATACTCAGCTGCTCCCAGTGCACCTTCCCACTGATGGATCTCAGCCTCAGAGAAACAGAGCCCTATTCACAGCACCCAGGAGTGACATGAATGGGAGGGAAGTTGTTGTAGGACAGCAGTGGCTTTTCAGCTAGGATTGAATATACTGAATAAGACCCTTCTGGAAGTAGAAGGATGAAGAAAAGGAAAGTTTCTATTATAAAACAAATAGCATTGAAATGGAGATCTCCTGTTTTGTTTTGGTTTTTTTAAACCAATTGAACTCCATATGGCAGCATAAAATAACTCATACTATTACACTCACATATTTTTTTTCCTTTTCCCCCCCTCTACTCCCCAAGCCTGATGAAGTTGATAGGGCAGAAGACAGATGCTCTGGTCTTCCATTCAATACATAAATCTTGGTGAATAGTAAGAACATTAGGGAAAAGTAAGGAAAAAAAAAAAAAAAAAAGAGAAAGAAAGAAAAAAAATTACAAAGACAATTTTCTTAGGATAATTATATGGCTTAGTTCCTTCCTAATGAGCTGTATTTCTGGCCTTTTGCTCATTTCTACCGTGACAAGACAGGCAAATGATGTGTCTGTATCTGCCTAATAAGTGTTATCTTTTAACTGGTTATTGCTACTACAATACAAAAATACTACACAGGACTGCATTCAGCCAAACTGTTCTTAAGCTGAACTGAACCTGCTCTGTCCTATCAGAATAAGGGAATCATACTTTGAAAGTGGCAGTCCTGCTTAGAAAGACGCTAAACACTCACTCTCTGCCCCAAATTCTTTGGTCAGGAGTTTGCAGCCCTTTGCCAGAGCCCCAGGAGGAGCTGCAGTGGGCAGGGTGTCACAGACATACTCCATGGCCCCAGGGATCCCAGCTCATGGATTTTTTCTATTTTTACCGTTGAGTGCTGCAGCGCTGCTCTCCAGCCAGAGGGCTGGAGCAGGCACACTGCCCCTGCAGACCCTTTCAGCCCGGAATGCTGTGCTCTGGAAGGGCTGCTGCTGGGGCACCCGTGGCTTGTGCCCATGGCAGCAAACCTGGAAGGTTCACTGTGAGGAGCTGAGACCACTCTTCCCTTACAGGAATGAGGGCTGAAGCTCACAGTGATCCTGCCTGTGTTCAGGCACTGAGCCACAGCTCCTCTTTCTGGAGAGCAGCTGCTTTTGGTCAGCAACATAAAGAAACTAGACATGTTGAAAGGCTCACTCAGCCCTTAAGAGGACCAGAATCCCTCAAGGTCTTGACCTAAAAGTTCTCCTCCCTCCTCTGTGTTAGCTGGAAGAGTGTGAGACAATGGCATGACTAAACTTAGCACCTTCCATCAGATGCCAAATGTTATACAGACCTGTGTCCATGAGATTTCTGAGGAATGAGAATCCATGAGTGACTATGGCACCCAATACCCCAGCAGGACCTGCCCATTAACTCCTCCTGTTGCCACCAGCACCCCTGCAGAATGTCCCCTCAAAGTGGGGATTTCACAAGGGTATCCTCAAAGGGTCCCCTTGAGGGATCAGAATCAGGCTTGGGCCACAGACACATTTCTGGGGAGGAAGGGAGGGCTGCAAAGAGCTTCCTCTGCTGCAGGGAGTGCAGGTGCTGCCTGGGGGATCAGCATCAGCTGGCTCCAGCACAAAATCTTGAGGGAACAGGTAATCCCTGAATGCAATTTGAAATCTGAATTCTTGCTTTTTTTAGTGTCTGGTGCCATTGGCATTTCTTGACTGATTAGAGGCTCCCTAAAACTCATTTCTTCATTCGAATGTGCCTTCTGCTGCCCACTCACCCCCTCCAACCAGGTGACCCTTCATATTCATTCTTGCATTCAATTGCAAAAATCTGAATTAGCAAAGACAAGTGTCACAGGTGCTCTACATCTCCCGTTGAGCCAAGATCTTTATTTGTTATAGCTGTCAGCCCAGTCAATGACTGCTCTATCTCACTATGGGCAGGCATATTCCATCCTGCTGGTGTCAAAAGCACATCTATCTATTCAGCATGGCTCTGTGCTGAGCAATTGCCACACTGTGGGGAAAGGAGATTGTGATCAGCACCATTTGTCTACATAATTGCACTTGTTTCTGGACAATTGTTGGGTCAGAGGCTAATGTTTTTTATTTATAGTCTTTCTGCACTCATCTGAATTTTCCTGTGCCTTTTTCTACAACAAAGAATTCGGTACCATTTGGCTTCTACTGCAGAAATTCTGCTAGAAATCTGAGAAAAAATATCTGAAAGCAAATCCATAACAGTCATTTGAACAGAATTTTACATTAGGGAACTGGAGTAGTGCCTAAGACTCAAGGTGCATTTCTAGGAAAAAGAAGGATGAAATACACATTTAGCTTCTTTTTTCTTCACATTGTATAACTACCAAACAGAACTCAAATATAATTGTGGAGATGCTATCTTGTCTTTAGAAGCTGAAACAAAAAATATGTTACCTTTATATCTCACTGTCCATTTAAACTGGTTCTGAAATTCCCCAAATAAGAAATAATATTGTTTTTCTTTATGGTAATAATTCTATTTATTTTCACTAAAAGAATTAATTTAGTATTTTGCCTTTTTGTTATGCTTATTATATAAACAAATCAACATCTAAATTTTACACAGTTGTTGCCTTAGGCAAGCCACTCTTTCACTTCCTTAATACCTCAAGGGTTTCCAAATAGCCATGCAAAGCAGAGCTGCTTGCTTCATTTTCTATTGTCCTGCAGGCAGCCTGCATAGGAAGTCATGCAAAATTTTTAATAAAAAATGGATTTTGCTGAAACTGTTGTTTTTACTTTTTTTAATAGGTGCATTTTTTCAATTTAAATATATATTTTTATTTTAAATTAGCCTTTCATTTTAAACAAGATAATTTAAAGTAAAAAATGAATTTTTAATGATGTACTGCCAAACTTCTTAAATTGAATATCTGGATTTATGTTAAATAACATGCAGAGTTCAAGTATTTTTTGTATGTTGCTAAATATTTGCTGACCATCAAACCACTGAGCCGGGAGAGTTTAAGTGACTGGAGAAAACAACCTCTGACAGAAGTGCTTAGTCCAGGTTTGATATCTGTAGCTTTGTCTGCATGTTCAGAGGAGGTAGTTTCTTCACTTTATTCAGGTTGCTTTATGCAATATCTAGTTCATGCAGTGCTATCTCTTGAGAGCTGATAAAAGGCAGAAAACCTTACTTTCTACTGTAAAGAAAAGCTCCATGGCAGAGACTGAAATCTGCTAACTTTAAAATCTTGCAGGGCACAGAAAGAAACACACTGATCTGTTTACTCAGTACAAAGAATGGCTAATTTGACTAACAAATCACCTTAATATATGTAATAAATAAGTAAACATAAACATGTGAAATGTCATTCATTGGTTTCTAAGAAAACAAAAAGCAAATATCAAGAATCTAAATAAATATATTAGGAACTTATATGCAATTCTCTAATGCTACTCAATATAGGTCCACTTTTACTAATATAAGTACTAATGTAAACAAAGTGGCAGTCAAAATAATCTGGTGTATGATATTCTCACAGCAGTGGAACAGGACTGATTATAGTGATCAAAGACTTTTCTCCCATCATTATTTTGACTACAGGAATTATGCTGCCAGTCAAGAGTACAGTAAGCAGGGAGAAGATGATATAAAAGGAGGTTACCCACTTTTGGTTTTGGGTAATACTGTACCTCCCAGTCTAGATTATCAAGCTAGTGAGGTCAACCACCATATGTACTTTGGCAGAAAGCCAGAATACTTTAATAATACCAACTGAGGGGAACAAACCCCTTTCCAGAAAATTAATTACGAAGTAAATGCACAGAAGAAAGACAGAGTGATAATTTCTGCTGATCCTCTATGTTTTTTTCAGCACTCTTTCTTAAAGCAGAGGCACCTCCTAGTACACAGCCTTCTGGATCAGTCTCACCAAAGTCAGACTCACAACCAAAGCAGCAAGCCCTGTTTTGTTATCATTTTTTTCAGTGAAGTTGCTTATCTGCTGTGATTCCTGAAATACTTCCCTCAAAGGTTAAGGCCCCTTAGGACACAATTCCTCTTTCTGTCGATGAAGCTAGTACTCTTTATCCCTAAATTCAGTATGTTGCTATACACAGATGGGCTGAGGTTACCAAGCAACCCAGGTTGCTTGATAGAGCAAGTGGTCTGGACTGTTGGTATCATTGGCAAATGTCATTGACAAGAATATTCTGTCAGCTTCCAGGTTGTCTGCAAAACACTGAAAACATCTAATTGTGAACATTGCTGGCATCTTTGGCAAAAACCCTCACTCAGTTATGACTCTTCTTTTCTAGTATTGTCTATGATATTTTCACTTAGCATGTGCTTCACTGACATTGTGTAGGGATGATGTTCCATGAGAACACTGAATAATTTGAATAAATAAATAATAAATACCAATAAATACTTTGCTGGGGATACCGTAGCACTAAGGAAGCTGATAGGTACTGTGATCAGAGGTGAGGGATTTGTGTTCCAATATTATTTAGTAGAAGAGGGGGATTTACACTGTGACTATTATAATGTTGTACTACAAAATTAAAGGAGATACAACCACCATGACTTCACCTGTGGGTATATGCCTATCCTTCTCCTTTGCTTTTGTAGCATTTCCTCAAAACACAATGTTGTTAATGAAAATAAATTAATTTGTCTAAGCAGAAATGAAGCCTCTTCCTTGAAACTTGCCAGCCCTGCTTCATCTCAAAATTAAACCCTCTGTTTTCTCAATTCAGATTGATTCACAATTTATTATTTATTTCCTGGGTTGATGAACCGATAAATCAGTTTCGTGCACACTCCTGACATGCTTAATGCCACAGAGATTCAGTAATTCAGTTATTTAAGCTTGGATTCATTGTGTCAAACAGCCTCCTCTTCCTTAGGGTCTGCTTTTCATGGTAGACATGACAGAACTTCAAAACTGCATCTCACAGACAAATCCAAGAAGAATGGGAAGCTGCTGGCTCTAGCCTGTCTGTCCTCATAGCAAAATACAACCAAATGGTCACTTGAGTAGATAAGGAAGCTTTTATTGTTATCCATGTCTCTGACATGTTATGGCCCAAGTAGGAAAGTGAAGCATGCACAAATACAGGTGGATCTCTTAGTAATATGTGATATATTCAGTACTTCTGCTTCCTGGGAGGAGAGAAATAGAAGCCATGACCCTGACATCCTTTCAGACCCCAAATAAGACTCAAAAGTTTGGCTGGGTGCTTATAGCTAAAATGCCTGAAAAGCACCAAACAAGCAATAAGAAAGAAGGAAGCTGTTTTTATAAACATAAATCCAAATATTTTTATTCCCATGGGCAGTTGTTAGATAGAGCATGTTCTTTGTGTCACTTTTTCTTCATTTATAAGTGATACATCAGAAGACTTCTGCTTTGGACACTGCTGGTAGCTAAACATGCTTAATTATGATATACAAGGTCATAAAATACTTGATACTGTATGAACTAAATTCAAGGTAGTCTCTTCTTTATCTCAGAAATATGCAGTGGCAAAAAAAGAAGAAAGTCCTAAAATTTCAATACCAATCATCCACAGAGTAACAAAACATGATTGTCAAAATTGAACCAACCTGTAACCAGGCACTGCATTTCATAAAATCTACTGGATACAATGAAGTGAAATATGTGAAATATATTCCAAGAAGTAGCAAATAACATAGTTTTTACTGTAATTTTACGGAAATAGAAAGCAAGAAAGATGAAATTTAGTAGTGTTATAAGAATGTCCATTGATATTTTTGGAGCAGCAGTCTCTGGATATACAAGATCTCTCACTTAAGAAGTTATGATAAGTGAACTTCATTGTTTAGAATGACTTTGTATTTTAAAATGCAGTATCTTATGAAAGTTAAACTTTATGCACAGGAAAACTAAAATTTTAATAAGTTCTGAAGCTCTCCCTCAAGAAGTCCTGGACAGAAAGGAACTTTTTTTTCTATTCCTCTTGGTAAGGATCCTCCTCCTCCTCATTCCAGTGCAATTTTTTTTTGCTCTCCACTTTTCCCAGTCCTTACCAGTTCTTCTAACACTCTTTCCTCTAACTGTAGAGGCTATCCTCAGACAATATTACTTCCAGCAGTTTCCAAATTCTTCTAGCTTCCTTTCCCTAAGTCCAGCAAGAACATACAAATGTTTAAATAACTTAATTTTTCCATCCAAAAAATATTTTACCAGGAAAAAGGTTTCCCAAAACATCCAGAGATATAAGGGCGGTTCCATTGGCTCTACAAGTTGGGATAATTGGATGAGTCAGTGCTTTATCTCAGGTCTGTCTGTAATATTGATAGGTTTCATTCTAGCTGGGAAATTTAAGAGCAATTCCATACTATTCAATTTGCTCTCATGTTTACTTGGCCCAGAAAATAAATGGGATAGTCCATATAATAAATACAAGAATTAAATACAAGTCAGGAATACCAGAGAGAAAAAAATAAATCTGAGAATGAAAAACTTACTTATCAGAAGAGCAGTAATATTTAAAAACCTGCTGTTGGTGGTCACCTTTTGGAGTCTTGAGATATCTAAAAATGTTGAGTATGCTCTGAAAAGGAAAAGAATCAAGCGTTTAGTAATTTTGTCACCTATCAAATACTTAATCAAAACTTGTCCAAGATAGCTTGCTTTTCCATTTTATGAGGTTATTAATTCATAAAATATGGTTTTATTTCCCCACTGGATTTGTAGGGATTTTATGGACTTCCAGAAGTTGAACTGCTCAGATCAAACTTCCTGGAGTGCAAAGGTGTCAGAATAATGAGAAGAGTAATTATATAACTTATTATCCTGCTTACTTGCATTTCCAAGCTCTTACAGTGGATAGAGAACAGTGGAAATGAAAGAAATCTGACTCCTTTCTTGTTTAAAAAAAAACAATATACTGGAATAAATGACTTTGCAAAACAAGCACAGAAACTCATGTCCCTAAATGTCTTGCAAACAAATGACTATTTGCTATTTTTTGGACTAGTTAATGTATTTGGCCTCTTAATTTGTGGTCCAATAGCTGAGACTATCTCTTTGTTCTCAAACATTATTCTAGATTAAAGTCTAGCTTTGTAATTTCCAATTGTCCTTAACAGACAACAGGGGAGTTGACTGTATTGAGAAGACTTCTTAACTCTCCAAATCAAAATGAAACTGAAAGACTGGGACAAGTGCTTCCATCTATGCAGGCTGTGGTGGAAGGGGTTAGGGGAGTTGGGAATTAAGGAGTGGAATTGACCCTATTAAAAAAAAAGTGTTGGAGGGAAAGTGTGTTTAGTGTTGTCTTTCTCACTTTCCTATGCTATTTTTAATTGGCAAAAAATTAAATTAATTTTCCCCAAGTGGTGTCTGGGTTTGGTTTTTTTTTGCCTATGATGGCAATCAGTGAATTATCTTCTTGTCTTTATTCCAATCTGTAAGATTTTCTATCATATTCTCTCCCGTGTTCTGCTGAGAAGAAGAAGTGAAAGATTAGATGGATGGGTGCCTGGCTGCTGGCCAAAGTCAGCCCTCCAAGGCTGTGAATTAATGTTTCCATTGTCAATCTTTCCAAGATCCCCAGGATTTAGACTGGAATGAAGATATAAATCCATACTAATAAAACTCTGCCTATAACACACAGGAATAAACAGAATTAGTAGGGAGCAGAAATGTTGCTCAGAGAAAACTGCATTAACAGGAAAACTTCATAGATCTCTACCTTCTGTACTGTAGTGCAGCCACAAATTTGAAAACAGAAACTTATTGTAACAAGGACAAAGTCAAGTGACTCTCATTCCATGAAAGGAGACAGCTGAAAACCTAATTTAAAAAAGATATCTACTTGTGATATGATACTGAGGTGTCTTTGGCCCATTAAGGAATTTTTGACAGCCATCATTGAAATATATAACATAGCAATTTTTTAAAAGTCAGAGATGAAACTGATCAGCTTGCAGCAGTATATTTATTCTGTCAGCACTATTTTAGAAACAACTATTTAAACTTTCACAGTGAGGTTTTTACAGTCCTGAAGTGATTTATTCAATTCCAATTTCATTAAGCTCCAGAACTCCATTTTAGCAATTATTATGATACTAATAGTACATTTCAGCTATGAAAAAGATTGAAGTGTTATGCATCTCTACCTGATATTGAAGGCTATGGGGTAAAATTTTCATTGAGTCAGTACTGCAGAGGATTATGCATTTGTTTGGATTCCCTTAGTTTTGGTCAGGATATGCCTTATAGTGGCAAAATTAGCAAAACCCTCTCTAAAACTCATCAAAATGAACTCTTTCTGGAATTAGTTTCCTGTTAGAATTAATGTTTTCATGTTAAAATAACCAATAACCCACTAAAAAGATGAGATCCGTGGCAAACATTCACACTGCATCACATGCACGAAAGAAACCTCTGGTATAACAAAACCTAGAATAATAAAAGTTTCCAGTAGAACTGAGCAAGTATAAAATTCTATCAACAGTCTCCTATTCACAGCCCAACCCCTCTTGCAATTTAGCTGTGTTTTCAAGGCTAAATGACTGAGCTATCCACCTGCACCCTGGGAAATCTATAAACACACAGTGAAATTAACTACTAGTTGGGAAAGAGAGCCTGGAGACAGCCTTATGAAAATGTCACCTAAATCCTCATCAACTGTCAAAAAAATAATAAAGCAGTATATTAGGAAATACTAGGAATATAACAGAAAACAGCAGAGGAAACACGATAATGCTGCCAAAGAAATCCATTGCCCACCTAGCATTTTGAATATTGAATACAGTTCCAGTCATCTCACCTCAAAAATGGCAGGATGGCTATAGAAGGATAAAGAAAAGGGTGACAGGATGATCAAGGGTATTTAATGGTTTCTGTACTAGGAAAGAAAAAAAATAAAGGCTTTAGGATTTTCAGATGGAAGAGGGACAAATAAGGAAAAGGGCTGTGACAGAGCCCCAGGACAGTCTTGAATAGTACTGAGAAAGTGAATAAAGAATGGTTTTCACTTTAATTCATAGCAAAGGAAGTAGTCACAATAAAATGAGCAGTTAGCAAATTTAAAACATGAAACCCAAGAAAGGATGCTTTCCACAAGGATCATAATTAAAGGGTGGAACTCATTGCCACAGGATGTGGTGGGAAGCCGCAAACATGTGTGGGCTTCAAAAAGCAAGTTACTGCAGTGGTGAAAGAAACATTGACTAGTACTAGTCTGTGTTTTGCCCAGAGCTGCATGGAATAAACCTTCAGGTTAAGAAACATAACAGTGCTGTAGGGTGATATCAAGGGAGGTTGTCCTTTGGTCTGGTCTAAATACAGCTGGTGCAATTTTTCTCATTAATTTTGCACTTTTTCTGAATTCTTAGTCATCCCTTGCAACATGCAGAGATGTTAGAGAGCATTAGTGCAAATATGTGATTTAGACTTCTAGAAACATATCTACAGAGGGACTTATGTACCATTTTAAGTTCAAATAGTGCAGCCTACTCAGGCAGGCAGGCTTTAGGCTAGAATTTTCTGAGGATCCTCAGGTCTGGCATCCAAGCATCCAACTGCTACTGAAGACTAAAGGGATTGGTAAATAAAACTCTCATTTTATCAAATGCTATTGAATTTTCTCCCCTCAAAAAAGAAGGAAATGGTCTTTCTTGTGTAGTTAGTGGTCTTCATCTTAACTATTTCTCATGATGGGAGGCATTGAGACTTTCCCAGACAAACACATAGACATAGGGCATATGGAATAGTCACTTTCTGTTTATTATGGTGATAAAAAACCATTATTTTAGTAAATAAGCGAGGTTGTTTGAACTCTTTGTCAATCTTCTGTTTATCTGATGCAGATCAGATAAAGACTTTGCCCTGAGATTCTTATGCTACAAGTGGAGGGCTTGTGACTTCCACCATGGGATGGCCAATGCTTCTGATGAGATGAAAGGACCGTGGTTAGGAAAGACTTTTAGAAGACTATGATGGAAATGTTGTGACTGACTTTGGCTGACTAAATCTCTGGTTGTGTAGGTGGCAACTAAGTTGTGAGGCATGTCTGGCCCCACAATTCTTAATTGCCCAGATCACTAACCTTGGCTGCTACCACTATTCCCCTCTGCTACCTACCCATGTTGTTTTACATTGAAAACCAGGAGGTGGGAGGAGGGATGGGGCATAGCCACTGGTGTGACCCCAGGCACTGGGAAGTGAACAGAAATCTGAGGAGAATTTTCTTCCAGTACTTTCATAGTGGCTATTCAATGTCTGTTCAGGACAAAACATGCTTGCATGGCTTCCTGAAGTGTTAAATATCCTGAAAGCTGAATATGTCATGCTAGGCTAAGCTAACTTGGTATTTTGGCTGCTGTTGTATGTGGGATACTGGCTTAGGTAGACAGACCTGTCTGACCTCATGTAGACATTTTTAGTTATTCATTTATTCAAAATTCCAAAACACTAAAAGATTATCACGGGTCTGTACAGAGGTTTATTACAATTATCATTGTATTAAATTTTTTTTTTCCTAAACTATGGATGGTCTTGTAAAGAACTCTGAAAATAAAATCCTTCATTTATTTTAATTACCCTAGGATGTGAAGTTGTACAAAGGTACCAGTGAAACACACAATTTTCTGCCCTCAAAAATTTTCTTGCACACTAGCTGGAACAATTCCTAAGAGCCTTGCCCAGAAAAGGGAAACCAGACTCAAGAGATATTGCAGAAAAAGCTGCTTCTAACTACCTGCATTGGAACAGTGACTGCTCTTGAAATTCATACTCTATACAGAGAAATGGTAGCTGTTCAAAACTGATGGGAAACAAATGAGGTTTACATACAAATCAGTACATAAGTTCCTTCAAAGCTTACTTCAATTAACATGAAATCATTATTCTGTCCAATCAAAAGGATTTTCCTATGCAGGCATGTGCTTACTCCAACACTTGTCCACTCTAAAAGGTCACCCCTCAGGTTGATTGGAGTTTCAGCTAGCAGGGTTGTGTTGGTCTGCAAGGTATTCAAGTGCAAGGTATTCAAGTCCCCAAGCTGAGTTTATTTTCTCTGTGACAGTAATTAGTAAATTATCTAATTCATTCTGAGTCATGAGATTTTTGAGGAGAGGGACTGAGAGAGCATCCAGGTGGGTGCCTAGGCACTGGCCAAGATCAACCCACTGGATCCTTGGAGCAGGCAACTTATGCAACTTGTTTTTCAGTGAAAATGTCCTGACTGGGTTTGTTGTACCTCCATTATACTCACCAATTCCATACCTTCAGTTAATTTAAACTAGACAAATATTGTTTCTGTTCTCTGGGAGCATGAGAATGCAACCCTACTGTCCTACTACATCCAGTGTAGATAGTCTGAAAATGCATTATCGAGCCCTATTTTCCACTGGGAAATTGTTAATGGGCTGATTTCTGCAGACACTTTTGTTAATTATGCATTGAATTGTTTGGACAAGGCACTTTTAACATGTGGGTGGTTTGTCAGCTGTTTTCTATTGGCTATGCATTGTTAACAATATTTTCTACTTCTGCCTTATGTGCCTTGTGGTGGAGGAAGAATGACACTGCTCATGAATGGCCACTGCATAGTAAGCAGAATGTTTCTACTTGCTGAACAGATGAAAACAACTTTCAGCAAGACACAAGGGACTAAGAAATAACTGAATAACTAACAGAAAAAATGGCCATGCTAGTTTGCACCTGGATTTGTTGTTTGTGTGTGAGTACAAAACAACCAGCATGGCAATGTGTTTCATCACACAGGTAAGTATTTCTCAAATAGCTGTTTGGATCTAATAAACATTTCAGTCAAATGTTAAAGCAGAAGTGAATCAGATTTTAAGAAAACAAGTTTATTGGGTCCACCATGTAATCTGTAATGCAAAGGTTCCTCAAGAAGTTTTGATTGAATCTACGGAGGCAATCAATGAAAATAATTGTATTTGCTCTAAGTTCAGACAATCATCTGAATGATTTCATTTCCTTTAAGCTTGGTCAACTCAAGTGCATACACACCACCTGAAAAGATCACATCTGGTAGGGTCAATGCTTTTTCTTTGCCCTTCCAATACCACACACACAACATTTTTTAAGTCCCAAAGGCCTTTGACATTGCATTACAATGGATCTGCCACCTCTAATATGCTGAGCAAAACAAGGCATGCTCCCCAAGAGAGGGGAAGCAGACAATCTGCCCTGAGGCTTCCCTATTGTTATTTCATTTAGAGAGATAGGCAATATCACAGTATCTATGATAAGAGAGCAAAAGATTCCAAATCCTCCCTGCTGTCTCCTCCTTAATTTGATACTGGTTGTTCAGTTGGTCCCAACTGTCCATAATGCACTGAGATTTCTTGTGGCTGCTGTGCTAGAGAAATCTCCCACCTCCTTCTGATGTGCTCTTCTTCTAGAGGCAGCAGACACTATGCTACCTTATCCAGGAGCAAGCTGGTTTTCTATTGAGGATTTCCATGGAAGCAATACTTAAACTTTTCTAATTGCCTCAGCTTAGTTTCATAAGGACACGTGCAACACAGAGATGTGTGTGAGGAACATTCCACAGCTGAGTAAGCATTGCCTTGGAAGGGATGGACAAAAAAGTGTGTGGTGGATAGTACTATATCCTTATTTGACAGGCTTGGGCTGACACTTAGGGAAAACTGTGCAGATAGCAAAGAACAAGGGTAGTTTTCCTGACACACTCTTTAGGAGATAGCCTCTTCTCTATGCAGTAGACACTGATCAGTAATGGTTAAGAACAGGGAATCTCTGAGAGACTGTCTAGTTCATGCACCATCTCAATTTGGCATGCTTATTGTGTCTTCCTGCTCAGCAGGAATATTAAAGACTTCCAGAGCTGTCATTCTTCTCCACAGTAGGCATTGAAATCCTTTTCTATTTGAGATGCAGCACCTGCAATCACAAAGAGGCTGAGCCACCGCCTCAGGTCCTGCAATGAAAGGGGTAGAACTAGAAGGAAAATTCATGTCAGCTGTCCCAGGTACCATCACTGCAGACTGACTTACAGAGAGGACACAGCTAACAGGTAAGGGCAGAGAAATGACAGAACTTGCCACGTGTCACACAGGTGAGGCTTACCCAGCCTTCGTTATCTGATAAACTGCTCTGTCTCTGGAATAAGCTAAGGCTAATGAAATGGTGATGCTATCAGAAGGCAACTGAAAATAAAAGTCTCACCACAAATTGCTGAAAGTTATTGCTAGCATCACAAAACTGACACTCATTAAAGTACCATTCTCCAACAAAGCAATGACATGGGACAACCATAACAAAGACTTATAATTTGCACAGAAAACTCACTGTACAGGAGATATAGATATTCTAGGAAGAAAAAACTGTTAACATAGTATCAATTCAATCAGCTATTTTTATTGCAGGACTAGAACAGATGAATGCATATCTTGTTAAAAGAATCTGTGGGCACAGTCCCATTTCATTTATATATTGAAATAATGGTCTAGCTCAATAAAAGAATCTCATTCAGTGACATCCTTGAAATCATTCACATGGTGATCATTAAGATGAGCAAGATTTCACTTACTATGGTCAGCTGACATTCCTGATGCATATCACACCTCACCAATTATACTGTTATGTTATCCTTACTCAACACTGCAATTCTTAAACTGATATTTCATCCATTCAAGCATCAATGTCAATCTCTGGCTACATTAAGTACTTCCAGTTAAACAGTGTGAAAAATCCCACCTTTCAAGCTATGGTTTCAGTTAAATAACTCAGCTGAAAGTGACAAGAATAATGCTTATTCAATTTCCTCATTTCACATATCAAAATGATTGGCAGTAATCTACCTCACTCAAACAGTGATCTCCCATTGCTTTCCAACAAGATATAAATGGAAACAAATAATCTTGCTCAATCTACAGCTTATACACATAATAAATAGCATGTTGCAATCAGTAAGCAAATCTGTAAGGGTACAGTTTATAGCAGCAGGTCATTTGCTTGTACTGCAATTTAGATTTCAGTTTTCTCATATGTGCTTAGCAATTTTACCTGCTGTGCTTCCCAGAACACTGTGATCCCATTGTTTAAGGCAATTTGACCATGCAGAAGCACAGTAATGTTTCTCTAATTTAACTTGCACATAGAAGTCCATCTTACCCTTCCTTGTGCCAAAAAGAAAGGCATGGTTGTTTCCATTGTTACAGATTAAAACTTTCTTATGGGTCTTCTTTGATCACTAAGTGTGACCTCCTGCAGAATATGTAATGCAGAATCCCACTTAGTTTGCAAATGCCTGACTACCAGCCTAAACTACTCCCTTCCCACCTGTATCCTGCTTTTCAACAGCAAAGCTGTTGTATTTTTTAGTGTATGAAAATCAGATTCCTCTCCTAAATTATGCTTTCTCTTCTTCTCTAAAGAGAAAACAGAAAAGAAAAAGAAAAGCTGATAGAGAAAAAGGGCTTTAAAGACTTAAAGAAGGTCAGAGAAAGTGTGCTGTGGAATTACTGCTGGCCAGTTCCTCCCATCCAGCTCCAGGGTAGGTTTGTCTGTAAAATAAGGAAGCAGAATCTATTCTATCTACAGCTACATCATTACCAAAAGCACAAAGTAGTTGGGGGAATTGAAAGGTTCCATACTGAATAGGGCTCAGTTGATTATTTCAGGTCCAGGCACCCCTGGGAAAACCTGCAGGATAAGCAGGGGTTCAGCAGGTTTGAGATAGTCTAAAATATTGTCCTGGGGATTGGGCCAAGTGGTTTGCAGTACAGACAATTGGTGGGCTGAGGGTGGAAGCACAGCCCAGTCCTCTGTGCAGGTACTGGAGTGTGGCTTTCATTAGGCACAGGAGGCAGGAAACCACCGTGCCTTGGTGTGGCAAACACCCCCTGCCACTCCTGCTGCTGTCCTTTGGGAGAGCAGTGTGCTGCTCTGGCACAGGGAATGCTGATGCAGGCAGAAGGGTAAGCAGCAGATCCAATAGTTTTTTGTTCCCTGAGCTGTGTAGTTGGCATGCACTGAAGTTAGTTGGACCCTGCTTATGTCTAGCAGGCACAGTAAGAGTTTATCTGAGCTTTGTTCAACTTTTCACTGAGGAAGAATGAGGCCTAGGTCAGGTTTCCACCTGACCCTTTCTGTACCAATCTGCCAGCATTAAACCTCACATCTTTGTGCCTACAGCTGCAATAACATCACATTCTATGGATTGAGACAGGTGCTGAATTTTTTTTATGAGCAGCCATTGTGGTGAAAGTGAAAATTCTTCAGAAACATAAAAGTTCTTTGAAGCTATACTACAGTGTTTATAATGAAATAAGAAGTAAGTCACTATAAATATTTAAGTGTCTTAAATAAAGATTAATTAAGGACTAGGCAAAAAACTGCCTTTGCTTTTAAAGCAATAAATTTTTAATTGCAAAGTATATATTAGTAACAAATTGGTGTTTAATGGTGATATAAAAAGAGAAATCTGAAGGTCAAGGATAAGGATCATGTACCTGTATCTGCATGTAGAACACTGTAGTATACTTGAGCAAATATTGCAAAAACATATTCAGTAAAAATATGTTAATTTTATTAAAAATATAAGTTTTTAAAAAAGTATTTGCTATCTTTTTTATTTGTATGACTTTATGCTCATAAGAAGAGCATTCCTTAAAAGAATACAAACTGAAAATACCTACTAAAGATTTTAATGTGGCTGACATACCACTGATTAGGAAAGTACAGAACAAAGAGAAAGATGCCAAATAAAAGCAGTGAAAACATCTGCTTTAACTGCATGGAAGAAGCCACATCTATGGAGCATAGACATAAGCAAAGAGCTTCTGGTTTTAGTAATCAGGTATTAAACAGCATGGTTAGCCACCTGAAAATACATGCAGATATTCCATGTGCAATGTCATGGCTTCTTTTAAAGTATTGTCAACCTAACTGAAAATAAAGGCAATTAAATACTCTCTGGTCTTTTAAAATAAATAGAAACCAGAAAGGCACTGTGAGTTCCATTATTTTCCAGTACTCAGAGAAACTGGAAAAACTGGCTTTGGAATGTATTGTCAAGGCACACTTTGGTTCTGATTTAGCACAGTGCCTTGGTTTGTTTTGTTAACTCACACTTCCCCTGTTGTGAGAGCTTATTTTGTTTATTTGTGCAACTGCACAAGTTGAGCTTTGCACATAAGTGAGGATACTGCTGTCCATCCATGTTCACAATGCTCAGTTCTGAATGTTGGGCACTAAGCTGAAGAAGTAGCTCAGTGTGTTCACCATACACCAAGTGAAAGTTGATTCTTGCAACAGCACTTGCATAAAGGTAATTCTGAAATGCAGTTTTATAATGGGATGAACTGAACTGGAAAACCAACCAAACTTCAAGAAGAATCTGACCTGAACTGAAACCAACTCTTGATACAAAAAACATACCAGACTGAAATAATTCAGTCTCCCTACATACAAGTGTAGCATGCACAGAAAAAGTCTATTCCCTATACTGTTGCTTCCCTTTGCACATTCAGAGCCAAGAATATAAGAGATATAAAAACAAAGGACCAGAAAAAAAACCTCTTAGTGTTTCCCCCAGCTGCTCTCCTGGTAGGATGTTAATCAGAAAGCAGGTTTCATGTTTTTTCTAGGCTGTTTGAATTTCCTAGATGTAACCTTCCAAACTGAGCCCAGACCACCTGCAGTAGGATATTGCTATGATGTTTTGGGTACTGGCCATCTGCCCCCCAATACTTTATTCTAAGTTTAGAATAAAGTGGAGCAGAGAATATGAAGTGATGCACTAAAGTGAGGGACTCAAAACCAGAAGAAGTGGGCAGTTAAATAAAAGAGACTTTGAACTGCACAGTCAAGACATATCTGAACACACTGGGTCACATCTTCAATTGGTAGAAATAACCTTAAGACCACTAATCTCAGAGCTACACTGGTTGTTGCCCTGCTAGAAGGTGTAGCACAAGTCAAGAATTATCCAGTGCTGGGCTCCCACATTGCTAAGCTTTGGTGGATTGCCTATTTTATAAAACAAATTGTGGAAACAATTATGAGGGGCTGCTGGCATTTTACAAGCTGCACTCTTAGGGAAGCTGAGCACTCAGCTGGTGTGTAGCCCTGGAGCTGCTCTGCCTCCCCACAGCATGGACTGTGCACCCTGGCAGGAAAATCTGGGAGAGCTTCCACAGCCCTCCCCTGTTCTACACACACTGGATCAATGGATGCCTTCAGCCTGCCCAGTATTTATTTACCAGGGCAGCTTTTGAGCACCAAGGAGCTGCTTCCCTGAAGATAGTATAAAATCTTCTAAGCATTAAAAACAAATGGGGAGAAAAAGAATACTTTTTCAACAATTTTCAGCATGGATTTTCCTGGCAGGTATATTGAGGTATAGACTCAAATACTGATCAAAAAATTATCAAATACTTATTCAAGTCTATGGTCCTTCTTTTAACCCTTGTAAATGTAAAATGTTCATTTAAAATTCAGTGATAGGGCTATTTTTCACTGCCTAAGTTTACTTATATCCAGCATAGGCCATAGTCTTGATTGCACTAATGAGAAATGAAGCCAAGTGAATTTGACACCATCTGTAAAAATAGGCTCTATTTTACTGTAATAGGACTTCCTCCACTCACTCCAATACACTTTCTCTCTCATAACATTTCAAGGAGCCACAATGCTCCTTGCTTCCCTCATTTGTAGGTGTAAGATTTTGACAGAGGTCACAGTTTAGGGATGCTTAATGTAAAGAGAAATTATTGGCAGTTATGAATGTATCAAGATATATATTGATTATAGCAAGAGCTTAATCTGTCTAGTTTTGCTAGATGTACAAGATCAAGAAAGAATGATCAGAAATGCATCTATATCAAGGTACATTTGGAACTAAACACCACTGCTGGCAAATAAAACCTCAATGCCTTTCAGTATAATTCACAGAGATTGCTTTGGTTGTCCAGCAGAGTGGTTTGATACCAACATTTTCTACTGAGGATTCCCTGCTGAAGTCACAGCATGGTGCCAGCCCAGTCCAGCTGAGGGCAGAATCAGGACCCACATGTGTTTTGACCACCAGAGCCATGGTCCACCCCTTACCCACACAGCTCCTAGTCACTAACATTCCCAGGGATCTCAACTGGTGCTCAAATCTGGCTAACAGAAATCAAGACACAATCTTTTCTATAAACTTGTAATTTGTCTACAGCACAAAAGAAGTGAGCACGTCCCTTGTCATTGATCTCTTTCTGTAATTTGAGCAATGAATGTGTTGAAGCACTGCTGTAAACAAGGTGGGAAGACTACTCCTGTGCATCAGGAGTAAAGCAAATAAGAAAAGACCGTAAAAAAAAAAAAAATGTTTTCTTGCTTAAACAGATAAAAATCACAGCATGGAACTCTCAGAATCTGACAGCAAAGCACTAATTTGCTTCTTTGAATGATGCAGATTCAATCAATTAATCCCTAGCTATCAGAGCAAATCTTTCAGGACAGACCAGAAAATCAGAATTCACTCTTCTTTCCACAGAGCATTTGAAACACTTAACCTTTTTCTCCTTTACCTTATTTCTAAGGTATTACATCCATATCTAATCCATGTTCCATTTTCATCACATAATCATATCAAAGTTTCCATGCTCACATTCCTTAAAAAAAGATAAATTAACAAATAACAAATAATCAAGCTTCAGTGAACCAGTGAACTATTTCTGCACAGCAGAGAGTCTACCTTCATGTATTCAAGGTACATGCCCTGCTCACTAAGTTTGATGCCAGTGCCAGTGAGAGACACCCAGAGCCTGAAAAGCAATCACATGTCAGGTCATTCTCTGTTGATTCTGTAAAATTTTAAAGACCATCTCAGTTCCTGGTTTATCAGGATCCTAACATAAATATAAAAAGAAAGTTTTTAGTAACTAGGAACCCTTCTGGGTGCAAAACTCTCACTTTGGTTAGAAAGTTTACTTGCTGGAGAAAAGACTCAAATTGAGGAGCACCAAGGCTTGCACCCAGATGACCCTTTTTGGTTCAGATATTAAGAGAAGATCCAGTGCACCATAAAACCTCCTATTATCCTCCTCTGCCCAGAGAAAGAATAAGGGATTCAGTGGGGGAGCACAGGAGGGAATTATAGCTTCTGCAAAGGAATATCAATGGAAAATGAACTGTCATCATACCTCTGTTCAAATAGAAAGAAATGAATTTATGTAACACTCTTGAAAAGTTAGGAATTAAATAATATGGATCACTTTAAAAATATTTTTTTTACAGATGGCATTACCTTAACCACAAAATACACAAAATACTAAACATTAATTAAAAAATATATATATTTTAAAGACTTCCCATTCTATTACTCACAAGAGCTACAGGGGGCTTCCTGGTGAGAATTTATACTTCTGGAAATGACTCCTCCCTCCCAGGTTATAGTGCCTAGTCCAGTTTGTACAGCTGGTTGTGTTAACACCCTGTGTCCCAAAGACAGCTCTTGCTGGTTGCTGCTTCAGAATTTTGAGTAAAAAAGACATTTTAAAATAATCAATACAAATTGTTCCTTCATAAATGGTCAGGCAGGACAGTATTTTATGTGCAGGTTTTTATATAAGAGGAGTTTTTTATGTAGTTAAGATATATAAGTAGCAATGAATTAAATGGTGGTGGATGGTACCTGGATTACAAGGAGTGAGCAGAACAGGGCTTCGAGGGCTCACCCCATACAGCTGAAAATGCTGCTGCAAAGGCCCTTACAGCAGAGACTCCAGTCACCACCAGACAAACATCAACTACTTTGCTGAGGAGATTTGATCCCCCTCTATGATAAGATCCTTGAATTTTTTTTTTTTTTTAAATCTATTAATCACTGTCCCTGAGTTTATGCAACAGCAGTATGGAGAAATAGTGCCTATGCAAGAAAACAATGGGAAAAGGATATAAGACTCATAAAGGATTGCCATTGAGCTTCACTCTGCCCTAAGAAAGGCAGATTCTGTCTGGAGACACACAAGAGCAGACAGCAAGAGAAATGAAAGGATCCTTCTGCTTCTCCCAGTACAGGAAGACTCAGGTGAGGGCATAAAACAAAATCGATTCTTCATTCCCACAACAAGCAGGACAGGAAACAATGAACATAGGCCACAACAAGGAAGATTCAGGTTAGAAACAAGGAAAAAATTACTTTCAAAAAAAGATCCTGGACGAGGGAGTAGTCCATCAGAAATGTTACCAAATAATCCACAACTAACAGTGGCTTTCTGATAGTTTGAGTCCCTTTACCTCTACAACCTGTCAGAACCTCTGCTCAGTGTATCCCCAATGAATTCCATGATATGCAAAAGGAAAGAAAGAGTTGAAACATATTTCTGTTACTAGTGGAGATTGTAAGACCATTAGGTTCTCTTCAACTATGTTGTTGCAGTGTTTTAATACCTTGAGACACCAAGTAAATAGGCATTTGCACTCCTAGACACATTAGCAGATGAATAATCAATCTCATAAATGTGTAATGAATGAATAACTTGTTCCAGTCCCTGGAGGTAACACACAGACTTGATACCATAATTTTCTCCTTTAGAAGTGTCCATTTCAGGAACAAGCCTGGGAATTTCCTGTGATATGAATTGGTACCATCATGAAGTGCTTATCTTTACATGCATCTGTTTGCAGCAGGAAGCCCCTTTTTGTTTAAACTGAGACAGCTGCCAAATGTCTTGCCCTTTGTGCAGCACCCAAACTCTTGTCAGCAGCAGTGGTGTCCCCTGCAGCCTGACCAGCTGAGGGGGATGTAAGAAATGCCTTTCATTGAGTCTGACACCAGGAACCTGTCAGCCAACAGGAGGAGGTGCAGAGCACCTGCAGAGAGCTGTGGGCTGAGGATGACTCCTCCAGCTCCTCTCCCAAAGGGGCAGGAGCAGGGAAAGCAAAGCAGCCAAGGGGACAATAATCTGTCAGCAGAGATGAGACAGGTGCACTGCTCCCTGTTCCCAGGAAGGCTACAGGAAAAGTGGAGGTGAAATCATACCTGTAAGCATAGCCCTGAACCAAGGCAGCCCATGACATAGGATTTGCTGTCATTCATGGAGACAGAGCACAGGATGCCCTGTGAAGGTGAAAATCCAGAGCAGCTCTGTGAAGGATACACCAGTGCCTGAAAAACCACGGACTTACTGAAAGCACTGACTGCACAACCTGAGCCTTGGAAAACATCTCACACCACTGTGAGCTCTTTCCTCTTGAAAATCAGTCCCTCCTGAGCTCTTCCTTACCCATCAGTTTACTGTAAAAAATTCAGCACCATCTCTGACAACACATTCCCTTCCACCTGCACCACACATTTCACTATGTCCAGCATCTCCCTCCTTCAGACTTCTCTAGGCTCATGTGAACCCACGTGAACACCATTTAAATTCCTTCCCAGAGATAAGCATCAGCCTTTCCCACACTGTTTGGAGGAATATAGCAAGCAGCTTACCTTTTCAACACAGATTCAGCTGCTGAATTCTCTTGAATAATTATAACCCAAATTATATATTTGACTTGCAGAAAGCCATGTGAGAAAAATCAAGTGAATCTTGTGAGAGTCCAAAAATTGTGAGTGGCTCTCAAGAAGTTACTTTTATTAGCAAGTGCACATACAACCTCCCACTCATTAAAATAAAAAAAATATAAATCCCTAAAGAGTCATAAATAAACTATGTATTAAGGTTCAACACATGTAACTGTCAGGTTTAAGGAAAAATGACAGCATTCAATACAGAAAAAGACAACTACATCTTTAGCAACTATAATTACGAATTAATTAGCTCTGATATAACTTCAGAAACAGCCATTCTAATTTATGAGTTAAATGCTTTTGCTGATGGGAAACATTACACCTAAGATAGCAGAATATAAAATAGCACTTATCAGCTGCTGTGTCTCCTGTGGTGGTGTCCACCCACTGTACAGAGGAAAATTACCAATGAACTCAGAGAGAAGGAAGATGCTGCACGTGGGTATTGGTGCAGAGCCTGACGTGTCAGAGCCCAATGCTCTTGTGGCACGTGAGAGACTGAACACCCAGAAGCAGAAATTGTGTTGAGGAAGGAAGGGTTGTTTCCTTGATTTTGTGAGTTCAGTTTTTTATCTCCTGATCCTTTTGTGTTTTTCTCTACGTCAAAGAAAATAAGTTTTCTGATGAAGGATATTTTGAGGAGAAAAAAAAAAAAAAAAAGAAATTCTGTGTTATTTTGTCTATTCCTTCACTGACCTATGTCACTCACTATTCCTTGTTTTTCAGAGCTCAGCATCAACATTAGACTCCAATTCAGCATGGCTATATTCCTATCAATCACTCTTTTCTCCTTAGGAGAAAAATATATTTCTTGAGTATAACTGCTACCTACGTTGGTTCTTCTTATTACAGGCAGATGACAAAACACAGCAGCTGAGACTGTATGGTGTAATCTGGCTGACCTACATTTCACTAAGTACCAACCTCCACAGGCTTTAAACACATGATTTCCTACTTTCAATTCATTCCAGCATTCGAACCAAATTTTTCTGAAGGTCTCCTTACAAATGAAGAAGATTTCATTTAACAGTCAGTGCCATAAAACAGAGGCATGACTTTCTGTGTTTATTTATAAAGTATGCTGTATGTTTGACTCATATGTCATCTAATAACTGCACCAAATCCCATTTTTCACTCTTTCACCACATCCTAAAAAGACTAATACAAATGTGAAAGTTTCTTCTGAGTGGATCATGTTGAAAAGGTTGAAGGTACTAAGGTTTAGTATTTTTCAACTCTGAGGGAATTAAATAGATCATACAGAATTGAAATACATTTTTTCTGATCAGTGTTTAAATAAAACATTATTGTACCACCTTTGAACTGTTGAAGTGTATTCAGAAATATTCAGTGAGGTCTCAACCAGAATGAAATTCCATTCCTCTTATATGACAGCATTTTCAGGCCAAATAAGTAATTATTACAGAACACTTACTTAGTTCAGATGATTGATAGATACACAGATAGATAGATATGTACATGTATGTACATGTGCAGTAGTACATCAACAACACAGTAATAGCTCTAATCCATTCAAGTGGATTCTTCTTAGTACAATGATTTTTATTAATAACTTGATAGAAAGGCAACAATGTACTAGCTAAAGGGCATTAGTCAATCAATATTTCTATTTATTGATCTTCCTTTAAAATATTCTGCTGTTAAGATAATGTTAAAGCATCTCCTTCCTCTACAAGGATGGCAGTCAAGCAGAGGGAGAGAAAACCACTTTGGAGACTGGTATGATATTACAACAATTGTTCTGAGGAACAGAGGGTTTTAGATGTTTCCATTGTGTTTGCCAGTTTCCAAGTGCACTGGAAAACATGAAAACAGTGGTGACAGAGAGCACGTGCCTGGGCTGCAAACAAGGCAAAGCTGGCTTGTCTGATGTGCAGCCTCAGAGATCTGAAGGCATTCCTGTCCACAGAAGCACAGAATGGGCTGTGGTGGAGGGGGCTCTGTAGGTCTGCTGGGTGCCCACCCTGGATTACCAGCCTGCAGCCACAACCACAGCAGAGACTGGTGCTTGCCATGCTCCTGCTAGGCAGAACTACACATTTGCATTTTAATTATCTCAGAGACACTGCAAATGCTAAAACTTAGAGAAACCAAGGCCAATAGTGCACATCCCTTACGCTCTTCTGCAGCAACTCTCATAATTGCTTCACTACTGTTCTACACTGCTGTTCATTTTTTCTTTAAATTGCTGTACGTTTATAGCTTCTAAAGACAGATTATTTTCTTGAACTCCTCTATAGCACACATTGATCTTCTTTCTTCTGTGTGCAAGTAATAATTATGTAGCTTTCCAATAACCTTAATTAAAAAACAAAAGCCCCAAATCATCCTTCATGGTGCTGATACCTTTATTCTAACCTGTATCTGCTCTTATTTTCAGTGACAACATTTACTACTGTTGTGAAGAGCTGCACTTCTGTATCTGAAGCATCTTTATCTGTAAAATAGTTCTGTATATCCCTGATAATAAATTTTAATGTTTCCAACTTCTCAAAACTATGTATTACTTCCCAGACTCTGAAAACCCAAAATATTATTCCACAGCACCTTCTGTGGGCATGTATCAGGATGAGAAAGCAAAATCAGGAGGCACCATTACTACCCTGACAATTACATTTACCAGGCAAGGCTGCAAGAAGTGCATTCCCTGGAGAGACAGAATTACATGCCAAAATCACTCAAAGGGATCACCTATCACTTGATCCAAATAGCTGCTGAGAACTCATTTTATCAGCATTAACTGATCACAGCAAAAGACTGTTGGTTAAAATGATCCTTCTGGTTACAACTCCACACACCAGTGTAATTCACACAGACTCTCATTAGCCCATTAACTCACATGCTAGAAGAAAAGCTCATGGTCTTGGTTCAACTCACTTTTCAGTCACTGCTTGTCACTGTTAAAGGTATTATTTAAATACCTCTCTTTCTGAACATCCAGAATCTGACTTCCAGAATATTTGTGTTAATGGAAGCCTTAGGCCCACGTGACGCGAAAATAAATGTGCTTTCTCTTTAGGAACTTAGAAAGAAAATAAAGTATAAAATATTAACTCTGGTCTGCTTCTGTGTGCCATTCCAGGTAGTGATGTAGCCACTCTTCTCTTTTGGACTGTGAGGCTGACAGAGGTCCAACATGCAGCAATTGTGTTTTCTTGCTGTTCCCGTCCAGGAGCACATGGGGTGCAGGAACAAAGCTGTAAACATTTCAGGGGGCTCTCTTCTCTTAGCTCACATCTTTTTGAAGGTACTGATGGCTACATGTTACACTTGTACATCCTTGCACTACACAGACCAAGCTCCACCATTCATCAAGGCTTGTTTTTCATCCTGCCTTTGACAAGCTGCATGGCAATATTCATTTGGTCTGCCCTACCATCACAGGCTGATTTGTAACCTGACTGCTCAGCTGTCAGCTCCACTGCAGGTTGTGTTTTATTTTAATAAAACTGTGGGAGTGAGACAACTTCTTTGTACAAGCGTGGCAGAGGTCTGGAGCTTGCCTAACTCAATCCATTAAGGATTTATATATCTATTTCAATATCAAGTGTTAGTGATCTGACACAATGCTCGGAATAAATTTAATTGACCATCGTTATTTTTTCCTGTTTGGGGTCAGAAGAACTGAGTGGTGTTAATGCTTTGCTGCTAGAAAGGCTCCTGTACCCATTAGTGACTGCATAAGAGAGTACAAACCTACCAAACCAACACACAGGACTAAACCCCAGCCTGTTGAGGACTTTCACACTTCACATTGAAACCTAAACATTGCAAAGTATTTAATTCAAGCAGGTGAAGTTTAATGAGAAACAAGCTAATTGATGGACTAATTATTTTTTTCTCAAATTTTCAAACAATTGATATAAAACACCCAAATGCTCTAAAATAGCTTGCACATCCTCAATAAATAAGGCACCAGGGTTTGTCACTCCTAGAACTACACTAAACTCACACCACTGGCATTTATCAAAAGGAAAATGCAAGCTCATGGGTTAAAAAAGATAAGGCATGCTTAAATGGGAATTGAGGAATGTAGAGTCTTTGCAAAATTTAATTCATAAAGTAAAATAAAGTAAAAGAAATATAGCTAAATATATAGGAGAGAACTAGAATTAAATTCCCAGGGCAACAACATTACTGGTTCTGACAAAGTGAATTTATCCAAGCTTCCAGGATGTCAAATTTACCTCAGAACACACTTAGATTTTTCTGTTCCATCTTTTCAATCTGATGACATTTCACAGACTGCTGTACCATTAGCAAATAGGTTGCTGCTTTGAAAAAATGGCTTTGTCAAGCTCAGAAATTAACAGAGAAATACAGTTCTGATTCTGATACCTGCTTGTCAATTCACTACAGTCATCAGGTTAATTATTGCTCAGGAGGTAAATGTAAACCAAGGTGCAAAATAACATGGAAAAATCTTTTGCACTCTTTAATGCCCTTTTTTGCCTCACTGACGTAATCAACAGAAGAAAAATAAAAAGGCTGATATTCTTTCCATTATAGAAAGTAACTTTGTTCAATAAAAACCTCTTCACAGGTCTTCTTTAACTCTATAATCGCTTTTGAATGACATTTTGGTCTGATTGATGTTTTCTGTTGATTTGCATAAAGCAGCAAATCATTGCCTATCTTCTGCTTGTAACAGGATATATATGCAGGATATATTTAACTGGATATTTTATGAATTTCATCTATCTGGAAGAATAGCTGTTTTTTAAAAGGTTAGAAATAAAAGACAGGTCTGATTCTGCAGCTCTGATCTTGAGTTCCATCAACTTATACTTAATAGAAATAAAAATTCCAAGGAATTATATATAGTTATTAATTGTCTTCAAGAAAGAATTTTTTGCCTTTCAAACATCATCTCAGAAATTATATGTAGGCCAATAACAAGAGTATTTGGTCAACTTAAAATTATTTTTTATTTGCTTCAACTTCTACAGTAAATAAACACAAGAAAATGACTGAAATAAACATGTTGTAAACCTCAATAGGGAGATGATTTACTGTCAAGAGCTGCTTTCTGTGTCCTGCACTGCCCCTTGCTGGAGTACCTTACAAATGTGACAGTGTAAACTCTCATAGCAATACTAATTAAAATGTTTTATTAGAATCTCAACTATGGAAGAATTTTAAGATGCAGTGATTGTACAGTTTATAACTTTGCACAGTTAATTTTCATACATGTGGACTTTTTTCCTGTAAAACTATCGACCATTCTCACTTGAATAAACTAATTTTGACCCATACAGAGCTGATGAACATTGTTAACCGTTTTTTTTTCTCATAAACAATTACTATTGAAGGAAGAAAATAGTAAAATAAACCAGACAGAAATATTTCTGCTTTACTGTTAAGGAAAATTGGTGAGGTAAGATGCAAAGTTAGGCAAATGCTTTCCCAGAAAACATAACATGTCTAAGATGTACAGTAAATGTGAACATGATCTGTATATAGAAATGAGAATAAGAAAAGGAAAAGCAATATCTCTTACCTTAGCATATCCTGTTATTCTTCAAAAAAAAAAAAAAAAAAAAAAATTTGGTGTCTGTTCCCTTTGTGTGTGTTACATAGATCTACTCATTCATTCTCACAATTCCAAGCTTGACAAAATAAAAACATCTGTGTCTGCAACTACATTTTCCAGCTTTATGGTTCTTATCATTGTTTGATTTCTTTTAAGTTTTCCATCATGGATAATAGCTAACCTCCTAACAAGAACGTTTTCACAAAACTTTGAAAGGTCATTTGTACAACATACTTTTGTATGTACAAAAACTGGATTACATGTTAGAAATTGAGTGAACATTTTCCTGCATTAAAGTAAAACCTATCACAATGCAACTTCTAACAAAATTATTTGTAATATTCCTCATCTACTGATAATTTATTTGGTTGTGCTGGTATTTTTAGTTGGATCCTAACTGCATCTATTTGAGCTTTGAAGAAAGACCCTTCTATGATGCCAGCTTTATGTAAGCCTGATGCAAGTTACTCTATTCTTGTCTTTCAGTGGGAGCAATCTTTTGTTGGTGAATAAAGCCAAGGACTGACCTTCCTTGCGCTCTCACTCTGAAACTTCACATTCTTATTTGTAAATAAATAGTAAAAGGCTCTATTGTACCCTTGGTCTTTGCTCTGGACTGAGTGACATCACTCCTCTGAAAGAAGGGGGCAGTGTAAGGGTCAAAACAACTTGATTGCACTGGAAATACTGCCTTCAATTTTAAAATGCACAGGAGAAAACCAAAAAAGTCAAAGGCAGCTAGTTACTAAAATGCCTTTAAGAACTTGCAGAAGAAGCCTGAGAGAGGATGCCTAGCCCTGGCCACACTGACAGCAGAGGTCCTCCTGATTTTCTCAAAGCTTTGATTTCACCCTCAGACCTACAAAGCAACTTGGGAATTTGGCCCAAAGTATAAAGGAGCCAAGTGGCAACAACAGGAATTAAAATGTACCTCTTAAACAATTCTCCATGCTGGCAGATCTGTGGGTGGTAAGAATACTACGGGAACAGAAATTACTAGAAAATATGAGGCAATATTGGAAAAGAGCACCACCAAGCACCTGCCTATCTTTAAGACCTTGGAAATAAAATAAAGTATAAATCATTAACTCTGGTCTGTTTCTGTGTGCCATTCTAGGTGTTGATTTAGCCACTCCTCTTTTTTGGACTGTGAGACTGACAGAGGTCCAACATGCAGCAATTGTGTTTTCCTGCTGTCCCCATCCAGGAACACATGGGGTGCAGGAAAAAGCTGTAAACATTTCAGGAGGCTCTCTTCTCTTAGATCACTCGAGGGAAGCTCAGAGTGGCTATTTAAAATGTCAACTTGCTGCCACAGCTGATTACACATCTTCTCTATGATGGAGCATCATCAAAGAAAAGGAAAATCCATGTGTTTTTCAGAGTGGAGAGCTCCATGTGAAAGCTAACTTTAAGCCTGCCAAACACCAAGCCTCTTTCCAGGAAGGCTGCAGAAGAGCAGCACTGTGGATAAGAATCTGGATGCCACCATGGACACAGCATGACAAAAAGGATGGCAGGGAGTCTCAAGGGTAGGATGGTGTCACTGTGTTTCACCTGTATAAAATGAGGCAGCCCAACTCCCAGTTTACTCATAGGGCTTGACTGAGGAGGGCAGAAGGACTATATTTGTATATAGGAGGACTATACTTCTGTATTTGGCACCAGTGTAACTGTGCCTATTTCAAGCATCCAAATTTCAAGAAGGACAAGGTTCATATCAGAGTCTTGGGAATGATTACAAAATTAGAAGACATGCCTTCTAGTGAAACACTCCAGAAGGTTAATCTACTTAGCTCATCAAAGAGAAGGTGAAGGGTTGGGTCTTAATCATAGTCTCACATCTAATGCGAGAAGCAGAAGTTTGACAGTAAAAGAGTTCATCTTCCTTCTAATTATCAGAGGTCCAGTGGTTGAAAGCTGAGTATAAATACATTCAGATTCACAAAAGACAGAAGGTAGGTTTATTTACTAGTGTATTTAATTTTAACCAGGAATGGTAATTGACTACTGGGGAAAAAAAGTAAAAATTGTGCTATATTTTCCCAGCAATGTCAAATCAAGATTGATGCTTTTCTAAAAAACTATATTGCAGTTCAAGTACAGCTATTGGATTCAGGTTGTGTTTTTTACTGAAATATTTAAGTAACACAGAACGAACTTATAGAAGCAATGTCATCAACATATTGTACTAAAGAGAATTGCCATGATTTCTGAGTGTAGGTCCTTTAATTCAAAACTACTTCTACCTAAACATGAATTAAAAAATGTCTACAGAAAATGGAATCACTAAAAGGACATAACTAGCAGCAACTTGCAAGTGGAATATGAATTTAGGCAACTGCAAAAAACATACACAATATCCACTTCATTAAGGGCTATATTCTGAGAGACTGTTTTGCCACAAAGCTCTCCAAATTCCCAGTTATTGATTTGCAATGTCCAAGTGGATGAATGTGACTCTGATAAGGATGGTGATAAGAATGAATGCTTTAAAGTTGAATGATTGTCCATAGCTGTCTGACAGATAAGCTTCTGAACATGTCTGACATTACTGGGAAAATACAGTGTAAAACTGAACAGCTATTGCTCTAATCCTAAAATAAAACTCCTTTGTATATGCCTTTGCCTTCACCAATTACCTGCAGCTCTAAATTAAATAAATAAAAAAAAGTGTGTTCTTTACATCATATTAGCTAGTAAACAACTTTTTGGTGGACCGAAGAAAACATTACAGTGACCTGACAGGCCTTAATATTAACCTGGAGGTATGCCAAAATCTGCCTATTTCTTATTCAGATTGGCTTTTATTATCTGCTTATCAAAACCTGAAAGTATTGACTGCAGAACTGTCCATTCCTTTTGTGTGTCAAGCTTGGAAAAAATGGTTGTCAGTCAGGAGTCAGATTCATACTGTTGCCTTGACATACTCAAAGTGGATTTTACTAGAGACAGCCTAGCACTTTCTTCATTTTCTGAGGAATTTGGCTTCACAATTTGTTGCCCTGGGAAAATAATCTAAAAATACATTATCTCTCCTTTTAGCATGCATATGTTGATGAATGCTTACAGTATTTTCAGCACTCTCTTACAGTTAAAGGTGAGAGCAAGATTCTGCTGTCAGCTGGGATCACAGGATTAGATAGCAGAAAGGTGCCATGCAACCCAGCACTGCCCAGGACTGATGTCCCATTTGAGTCTCCAGGTCTGTCCAAAAGGAAAGGGAAAGGACATGATGCTCTAGGGCTCAGAAGAGGGGTCCATGCAGGGCATGACTGCATGCAGTTTAAACAAACTCAGCACTACCCCATGCAATGCTTGTTGTCCAAAGCATTCAGACAGATCTAAACCAGCTGCACAGCTAAAACATGTCCATGTTCAGAAGGAGAGTCCTTATTTTATTTTTTTCAACATATTGTGTTTCATTTTATGCTGTTACTGACTATTGATTTTATCTTTTTAGAAAAGTTTAGTACTAAGCCTCTTTGTTTTCCCCATACTAATAGGATAGTCTTATCAAGAGAGACATTAAAGCAGTCACTATTTCTGCATCAATCCAGGTTAGTAAAAAAAATACAGGTTACTACAGAGCTTAGGAAATGAAACATTGATCCTAGGCAGTAGCACTAAGAGCTTTACAGGTTTAATGTTCTACAGCTATGGAGGTGTATGTTTGTATATTTCTAAACTGCTTAAATCAGTGGGATGCAATACTATAAGCCTTGAAGATCAAGCTTATTTTTGAAAGTTCAGGGGACAATAACAAGTGCTGACACAGATTCTCTGTATTATTCTGAGCTATATTTTTGAAAGTGTAAGGTGAATTCAGAATATTTTTACCTCAGATAGACTCTTGCAGACTTTTTTTGCCCCGATAGGCTTGGAATAAATGCTTACATTTTCCAGTCTTGCCATATTGTGCAATTTTTTTCCCATCAATTATTGCAGGGAAAACACATCTCCCCAGCATCATGGCAAGGTGAACAAGGCAACTTGCCAAGAGTCAGGAGCCTTTTTCTGATGTTTTGTTCACAGAGGGATACACACTGTACAAAGGGTGAAGTTGCAAGGTCTGTCTAAGCAGATTTTACCAAGTTATTTTTGTGTCATTTCAGTGACCTGAACTGGTTTGCTGTGGATGGCACTCAAGTTGGCAGAAGGTGGGTGGTGTGAGCAAGACTTTGAGGGGCAAGCATTGGAGCTCTGCATCTGAGCACTAACACACCAGATGAAGTCATACCATGAAACTCAGTCCAGAGCAGTTCTTTTTTCTGCTGTTTAAGGGAACTGAGTCACAAGAGTCCTCCTGAACAGCTCAAGGAACACCAGAGCCAAAGCAAGGGAATACAGTCAGCTCAGAGGTTTTATGTGGCAGAGCCACAGCATAAGTTCTAGCAGATAGACAGAGAGAAATAAGCATTTCATTGCAAGATTTTTTTAGAGTTTCTGTTTAGCCCTACCTAGCAATAGCAACCAGAAAATCCTGTTAAGCCATAGCATCAGTAATATACACAGAGACATCCTTCTATAGAAGGAAAAATGTGAGGTCAGTATGAATTGAGGCCTAGGGATGAAAATGTGTGATTGGATGACACTGCATACATTGCTACCCAGCAAAGAGACATGCTCATCCAAGTTGCATGAGAAGCAACAACAACATAGGTCTTAAATTCTTTCCCCACCAAGTTACACAAATATTCAATTTTAACATCAAGTTGTTGATTTTTAATCATTTGTAGTGGAGATATCATAACTACTACCCTCAAACTAATGCTTTGAAAACTATGATAAGATAATGGTCAATAAAAAACCCACGTACAGATTTCTGTGCCAAGAGGGGAAGGCTCGGTGTGTGTATGCCAACACACCATATTACTTGTTAAAGCCAAGGTCTCATGAATAGTATGCTCACAGGAAGCCTCATTACAGAGAATAAACTAGCTACCACCTAGCAAAAAAATGTGAAAAAAAAATCGAAAATACACTGTGAAGAAGCTGAATATTGATGTACTGCATTTAAGTACAATGCAGAAAACTGCAAAAGATTGCAAATTTCAGTAATACCTGTTTTAGCTGAGCTAATTGGAAGTCTTACCTATAACCTTTTCTGAATATTTCCTCTTCTTGCAATGATCTGTTATTTCTTTGCTTGTTAATGGAACAACAGGTAGAAATTTCCCAAGTGACAACCTGCTCTGCTGGCTGGCTTATAAACACAGAGGAGAACATTACAGCCATCCTCTGTTAAAGCTATTTTTCTGGGGATGCAATTTGCAATCTTCCTAAGCAACTTGAAATAACCTCAAATACCTTGTTTTGCTATTAGAAAGGCAGAAAAACAGCACATCAATTTGTTGTTTTTTTCTTTGAAGGAATTCTTGCATAGTACAAAGACCTGTTTCAATTTTTCTGAAATTTCAATAATCTGGAAAATGAACACTTGGGGATACCGTGCCATAGAGCTGTAACTGAAGGGAATACAATTATATAGTGGTAGAGGGAAAATACATTGGTAGGGAGCAAAAATTATTTCATTGGGAAATTTTCTCTGTAAGCTTTCCATTCATCCCAATGCAGGAATAAAAAGTAGAAAAGATTGTAAAGAACTAATATATATAAAGTATATACAGGCTAGACTGCTGGAGTCCTTTTTTTTTTTTTTTTTTTTTTTTTTTTTTTAATTAAACAGAGCAGACTATGTATAAGTGTATGTATAAGAGTATGTATATGTGAGCTTTCAATATATTACTGTTTGTTTTCCCTACTTTTTTTGGCAGAGAAATTAGTTTTAAAAACCAGAAACTTGGCAGGATGTTTTTCTGTATTTTAAAAGGTCTTATGCCCTTCTCAGAAATCTTACTCTATTTGGGTCTTTAACATAGAGTAGGAGTGTTTGTAGCTCCTCATTATGTGATTCAACAGAGGAATAATGGGATCCCTGCTTCACAAGAGGAGAGGGAACACGACAGAGGAACACTCTACTCTGTCCAGAGCAGCATTATTATCTTAGTGGAGCAGGCAGATCAAGTTTCTTTGTTGGAAGTCAGTTCTGGTCCAAATTGTTTTATGTTTAAGGTTAAACTTGTAAAAATAAAATTAAAACTGAAGCATTCCCATCTAAACTATAAATCTTATGATTTATTATTAGACATAAAACTGCCAATGGGTACATCTCCAATGTCTAGGAATGATTGAAAATCTGTATTATCTGTCATGCATACTCATTGCTATTTAAACTTTTCCTATGTTTCTCTTCCTAGCTCTAACCCTAGCCCTTTCACTTTCTTAGCTTGCAATATTAATATTCTTTTGATGAAGCTTGTCTATGTGAATTAAATTGTACTTGAGTTCTGAAGGATTCAGATGCTCGATTATTTTATCCTTTTTTTCTCTCTGGATTATTTTTCCTGAGGAAAAAAAAGGCTTCAACAGGAAGGTGTTGCCACTAGCTCTCAGCTGCATGAAAAAATAGATGTCAGAGCAGCACTTGGAACATCCAATTTAGATATGAGTAAATTCTATTTGGAAAATTTTAGAGAATACTAGGATAAGAAGGTTATCTGCTGACCAGATGTATGACAGTCAATAAAATGTAAGCATTCTTCACAAAGGATCCTTGTACCAGAGAGAGTGCATTAACAAAATGAATGAGAACCTCCTATTCAGAGTCATTTACAAAGTTGTTGTACCAGATAAGAAACAGCTAGAGTTCAGGAGTGTATCTCTCATAAAACATGGTTAGATTCCTTAATCTTAGGAGTGATGAGTATTTCTCCAGAGCTCTTGAATGTATCTGAAGATTTACATATATTTATTCCAATAATTTAACATTTGACAAAATACTGATACAGCTTGTAAGCCTTCCCTTGTGGAGGCACAGCTGAACTGGCAAAGCAGCCTTCTACCAGTAAAGCTGACAATCAAGTCATATAAAAGAAAACATGGAATCATCTCTTTTCCTGCTAGAATCACTGCTGCATACCAGAACTCCTGCTCCTGGGGAAATGATCAGCCAGAGGCTTCCTCCCCTGCCCCTTGTGTTCTTGCTGGGTGGCCCTGGTAAAACCTTGACACAGATATGAGGTCTCAGCACAACAGAAAATGTCCTTAACAGCTCCATGAGCAAAGACACCAGGACAAGGTGGTCTCTGGACCTGAGGCACTGGACTGACTCACTAAGGAAGCATGAGTTCCTATGGAATCTTCTCCCAGGGTGCAGGGACCAGAGGGGCTGCACTCATTGAGGGGTATCTCTGCTGCTTGGTAAGTTGTCAGGAATCTATCAAGTACTTTAGTTATAAAACAAGGACAAATGAAAAAGGTAATTGTAGATGACCAAAAGGAAAAGTAACTGGCTGTACATAAACCAGAGAGCAAAGAATCTGAATTCACTGTCCTCCCCAAGGAGATATGTAGTATTACTTGTAAATTCCTACTGCTAAGACTATCCTTTCTTACCACTTTGATTATGATGATTTTTGAAATGTATATATATCATAAAAAATCCCCAAACCTATTATATAATATCTAATTTACAGAGAGAACAAAGTTGAAGACATTCCTTAACTGAAAGTTATATTCTTAGCTCTTATTCCAAACTGGCCCACTTTACCAGATAATATGATTTATTCTTAGCTCCTCTTTGAGAAGGAAATATGTGTCCAACTGCTCCACAGATAGTGCATTTCTTCTAGACCTCTCTGGCAAAAATTGGTCAGTAGCTTGGCAGTTTTATGCAGCAGGGTCTATGCAATGAGAAAACTGCAAGCTTGCTTTGCAAACCAGAGGCTTACTTGGAGCCTTCCTCATCTGTGCTACCACTTCTGAAGAACTCAATTCCTTGTAAGCAGAGGAGCTTCTCCTTTCTTCTTTAATTTCTTCTGTATTTTATAGCATTGGCATTTTCTGCCCCCTGATTACTGATTTTGATGTAACACTTTGCAAAGTGTGAATACACATCTGTGGGCATAAGAAGTGCTAGCACTGCAGAATCTACATTTTAGCAAACATTACCTTCAATGAGCATGCTCCATTGGAGACAGCAAGGGTGTTTGTGTGGAGCTAGTCTTCTGGAAAAAAGAAATTGAGCTGTTTTGATAAGATAATTTCCACCTAATATTTTAGATCTGCAATGAAGATGTCTTCAGTCAAGCTAATACCCTGTACTTTCTTTAGAGTCAATGAAGAGGAATAAAAATTTGGACTATATGATTTATGAGACTGTTTTTAAACACATAATTTAGAATGGACTCATGTACATTCTACAAGTGCTTGTTACTTTCTATAAAATAAAAAGGTGCTAACTGAAAACTTGGCTGTGTCAACATTCACCCTGTAAATATTTATTTTGGCATTGTGAATCCCACCTTTTCTAAAGTAGAACACAAAAAAAAAAAGGAAAAAAGAAAAGCAAAAAGCAACTTGTGAAGCAGATCTGATTGTCAGAACTGTGTCTTGAAGAGCTGGAAAGTTGTTAAATTCCTTGCAAATCTCTAGCTGTGCTGCACAACTCCGTAATTTGAACCTTCCTTCCATCTACAACTGGATGCTGTTGATTTAATTTCACACAGATACTAATTCATTAACAATCAATTTAATCAACTAAGCCAAATCAATGCAACTCCAACTACAAATTTAATTTGTTGATTGTACTAGTCTCTTGTAATCAGTTTTGTAAAAGAAAAAAGTTTACAGGTTAATTTATTTTTATCTTACTGGCTTGCTAAATTTCCATAAAATACTAAAAAGAACATTGAGAATTTCTGCTCCCAAAAAGAAACACAATCTGTAGCAAGGATATCAAGCGACTGAATCTTTCACCACTTTGCCATGCTACCAACTTACAAGAGTCACCCACAGAAGTTCAATAAGTTAAAGCACTCTGAAATGATAATGAGATTCTCCCACCAACAAGTGGGAACTGCTAGAGGACAGGTAAAATGAGATACAGAAGTATTTGTCTCACAAAGAGAAGAAAAGCATCTGGCTGAAAGACCCAGCACAGAAATTCGTTTGTGTTTCAACTGCAAATACATTTGAAAGGTCAGAGCTTGTAGAAAAGCACTGGAGACCTTTCTTCTTTCAGACCAGAAAATTATACTGGGAAATTATTTATCCTAGAGTTTCATGCTCTCAATTTCCCCTATTCCAAATTACAGGAGTTTTCATTCTTCCTGGACAACAACTCACGAGAAGGGGAAGATCTTAAGGGGACAATAAGCAACAGTTTAAGAAAGTCTTTTGACTATGATTGCCAGATTAAGGTCACAGTTTTATGTGAAGTACAGAAATAAGAAAATTCCCCTGAACCAACAAAGCACCAAACTTGATTCCTTAAAATATGGGGAGAAATTTGAGCCTTCAAGATAAAGGACTTGAGCAAGAACTGCTACCAAAGGTTACTGAGGGAGATGGGATCTTTCTTACACTTCCAGAATTGTTCCACCTATGTTCATGGTCCCTCAGCATCAAGATATTCAAGGTGAGAGAGATAAAAATGCCTTTGTGGGCAGTGGTTGTAGTACCAGTTTATTGATATACAGTGTGTCCATGCTGTGTGTTTTACTGCACAGTTTTCAATGATGGTTTGCCAGCTGTGCATGAAGAACTTCAAGATGGATTGAGGTTGTCATATGATACAAACTGAGTGTTCAGCTGCAATTGGAACAGTATTTTCTCTGCACTGGGGATGGAAATCTGTGAAATTGGTTACTTAATGTAATGGATTAACCCTAGCTGGATGCCAGGCACTCACCAAAAGCTTCTCTATCACTCCACAGTGGACAGTGGAGAGAAAATATAACCAAGGGCTCATGAGTTGAATAGGGACAGGGAAAGACCACTCACCAAATACTGTCATGGGCAAAAGAGGCTTGAATTTGGGATAGTAACTGAATTTTTTATTAATAAAATCAGAGCAGGTTAGCAAGAAGTAAAATCTTATAGGCACCTTCTGCCACTCCCCCCTCCTTGTCGTACCTCCTCCCCTGTAGTAGTGCAGGAAAACAGGGAATGAGGGTTATGATCATCTCATTACACATTGTTTCTCCCGCTACTCAGGAAGAGGAGTTTCCTTCTCCTGCTCCAGTGTGGGGTCCCTCCCAAGGGAGACAGTTCTCCATGAACTTCTCCAATGTGAGTCCATCCCATAGGCAACAGCTCACAAACTGCTCCAATGCTGGTCACTTTTTCATGGGGTGCAGTTCTTCAGGTACAGCCTGCTCCAGGGTGGGACCCCCACAGGTTCACAAGTCCTACCAGGAAACCTGCTCCAGGGTGGACTCCTCTCTCCATGGGTCTGCAGGTCTTTGCCAGGAGCCTGCCCCAGGGTCACAGTCTCCTCTCAGGCATCCACCTGCTCTGGTGTGGGATCCCCCACGGGCTGCAGGTGGATCTCTGCATTCCTGTGGATCTCCATGGGCTGCAGGGGCACAGCTGGCTCACCATGGGCTGCAGAGGAATCTCAGCTCTGATGCCTGGAGCACCTCCTCCCCTTCCTTCTCCACTGACCTTGGTGTCTGCAGAGTTGTTCCTCTCACATGTTCTCATCCTGCTCTTCTCTGACTGCAATTACTTCTGCACAGTAATTTCTTTTTTCCTTCTTTTAAATCTGTAATCATAGAGGCATTACTATCATCTCTAATTGGCCCTGCCTTAACCAGCAGCATGTCCACCTTTGTGGCTACCAGGGATTGGCTCTGCTGGATGTGAACAAGCTTCTGGCAGCTTCTCACAGGTGCCACCCCTGTAGCCCATGCACTACCAAAACCTGGCCACACAAACTCAATACACTATATCGCTGCTAAAAGAGCAGAGATTTTCATAGAACTCATCAACCAAAATAATTATTTTATCTTCTAAACCTATGGATAGAACTACTCCAATATCTAACTAAGCATCAACTAGAAGAATTAAATCACCAAATGGCCGACAATAAAGTTTTTGCAGATATGCTAGCTCCATAGCTACAAATAGCAAGACAGAATTGAAGGGAAATTGTAATTTTTCCAGTTTTCATTCTTGTGAGTTATGACATCAAAAATAATTCAGAGTAGGAAGGTAACCTCACACACTGGATACATAAATATGACATCACCCAAAGATCCAGCAACACTTCATAGGCTCAAATACCACTTCCAGCAAAGTAAGGTGCAAGGGGAGGGGAAATAAATCTCTTATGCTTACTGCTGCTATATCTGGTTTCCACATGCATAGCTGACCAAGGCTCAGCTCTGAATATTTATATGATCAGCACAATAAAGGTATTTATACACATAATTCATGGTTGTACCTATTAAGCAGTTTGATCAGTGGAGCAGAATACATCAGTATGATATTGCTGAAATGACCAGCACTGGACCTTAATGGAGTGGGGAACACATTGTCTAGGCATTAGGGAGTTTTCTAAGTAAAAATATTTTGATCCAAAAAGAAAATAAATTCCCCCTCGCCCAAAAAGTCTGTGTGCTCAACTTAAGTAGCGACAAGAGGAAAAACCACCAGATCTTAGTGCCTAGCTTTGTCTCTATTTTCTTCTAGATTTTCTACACTCACACAGGCCTGTCCTAAGTCTTTTGAAAGATATAAAATACAACTGTGGTTACTTAATTTCTGAAGGCAATGCAAAAGAAAAGAGAGAAAAAGGAAGTGAAAGGATAAACCACTAGCTGGATTAAAGCAAGCTGTGTCTCCATGTTTTCCCAAGCACAGACACAGATTGCCTGTATTTCAGAAAGAAGGAAATTACTTCTGACCTTGTACACAAGATAGTTTGGCTATCTGGTCATTACAGAAAGAAGCTTATGATCATCTCTGATCTGAACTGATGTGGAAACTTGGTCTGCCTTGAACTAAGTTGAAGATGGAAATTCAACAAGGGAGATTCCCTTCTGTCCTTCTTACAGTTTATTTTAAATCTAATTTATAAAGCAGTGCCCTTAATCTGCTTGTAAACTTGTTTTTTAACCATCAGGGAAAACTGTCAGGGAAAACTGTACACATTTTAAACAACTGGTCCCATTAATGAAAAAATACCCACCAACAAACCAGTAACTTTCATTCAAGAATAGCTGTGCTTTCAACAGGAGTTATCTTACCCAACAGTGGAAATCAGCTCAGGAAACTGACTTCCTGAGCTAATCAGCTCAGCTACTCTGCATTGCTATAGTGTTAACTTACAGTGTGGCTTTCCTCATTCAAGCCACATTAACTTAAGGGGCATTAGCTTGAGTGTGTGCATTTTAAACTAATTCTTTAGTAAGATCAAGTTCTATCAAGTAGCTCTTAGCATAACCTTATAACCTTTCTTCCAGTAGTTCCTTATCAGCAATTGATTTTAAGAGAAGTGCTTTGTCCCTATTCCTAATGGAGCACTGCACTGGGGAAAAAAATCAAAGTTTGCCAGATATTTTAGCAGGCTGAACTTGCTGCTCCCACCTACATTAGAATAGAGTCACAACAGAGTAATTTTTATTTCACTTGTAGTTACTGTGTGCTTTGACCTCCAAGTTTTGTCATTTTTACCAGCAGGACCTATTATCATGAGTGCTTTTTGCTAGCCAGTGTAAATCCTTGGCAGCCAGTCCCCTCAGCCTGACTGAAGCAATCAATCTGCCAGAAAATCACAACAGTATCATGTGCTATGAATATTTTATACTTTACTTATTTTAATTGCCCAGGCACTAAGGTCATGCTGGTCACAGCTGTTAGGATATTTTGTCCCCTATGAAAAGCAGGCTGAAAAGCATGTCAAAAAGAATATTTTCATAATTTGATTAAAGAAGTATGACTAGGACAAAAAAACAGATGGATTGATGAGGTTCTGCAGTCCACAGAGCTACCAAAGCACTTTCATGACACCTAACCTCTTTTCACCCTGCCCACACTTCTGCCAGGTGCTTTGTAAACATTCTCTGGGTCTGGAGCCATGCAGTGACCATTTCATTGGTCTGTACAGTGGGTTCTGTGGCACATGCTGAAGTGGAAGGCTGATAATTAATCTGCTTCAACGTGGGATGCCTTTAGGTCCAAAGACAAACTCCTCTCAGGAGAAATGCTAACCATAACAAAAATTTACTTTTGCAGCTTCTTTTAGGATTTTTGCATCACAGGACCTGATTTGCACACCAGTCTCTGGAACACCAGACAGCTCCAATACACTTACTGAAAATGCAAATGTCAAGGTCATCCAGCACTGGATTTCCCTGTGTTCAGGTTATCTGTAGAAATTCCTGCACTCTATCACAGTTCCAGATTCAACATGTTCTGTGAGGCTGGCAAAGTTATGTTCCCCTCCCTTTCTGGTGAGGATGAAATGGACGCCAAACATATACAGAGCATGGATGTATCAAAAAGATTCTCAAGAAAACTTTAAAGACTTCTACTACAGTAGGGCATCCCCCTGAGTGCAAGCAGAAGCACGATGTATTGGGCACATTAGGGACAATGCTCAAGGAAGAGACAAAAAACTGTCTTGTCTACCACAAAAGGGAAATTAACTTGGTTCTGGTTCTCTTTTCCTAAGACAGGCTATATAGAACTGGAAAAATGTAAGTCACTCTGTGTCAGCACTATGTCTGGGCTTACTGTTTAAAGACAAGCACACCTTCACAGGTACACTGGAGTCACACCACAGTTATTCCAGCAAGAAGCACATGATACCTGCAGCTTGTACTGCTGTGGCAATGCAGCAGGTGCTTACAGATTCACACAAACCCATCTTTCTGTGCAGGCCATTCTGGTATTCCACAGGCTGTGATAAAAGCTGCTGGGTGGAGGCCTGCTTTGTATGTACAACAGTACTCTAAGCACTAAAAGCAGTTGGGAGTCCTGTTATGAACCTTTGGAATTTGGCACTGTGGTAAAATAAGATTATGGCCTGCAGATTCAGAGCAGACATGATATTCCTGCCAGAAACAGGAGACAATGACTGCAGTAGCATTCATGTTCAAGAACAGGCAGTTCTCAGCTGTCATGCATATCGAAAATTGGCAGGAATCCCTAAAACAGAACATTTGCTAATCATTTCTGTCCAGGTCTAACCATATTTAGCACAGAAAGCAGTTTACCAGATTGATTAGCATATTACATCATACACTATCTGTCTCTCTGCACCTCAGTTTCTGTTGGGATTCATCATTAGAAATTAGAAAAAGCAGAACAGAATAAAGAAGCCATTACAATTCAATAAGTACCATGAAGCTACCACTAGAGAAGTAGCCTAAAGCAGAAATGCCATGTATTAGGTTTCTTACACATGGTGTCTTATGCTTTTTATGGATTTCCTGTGAAGATTTTGACTTGGCAAATTCATGATTAATTCTTTCAAGCTGCATATAATGTTTTGCATTTTTTGCTGACTCTTCTGCTGGTGAACGACTTTTGATATGTACAATAATACACCAAGGCTATTTCTTAGGTATGTTAGTTACAATCAGCTGCTTTTCTAGAATAAAGGTGTCATCAGAAAGTTCTCTACCTGATTTCCCTATGAAAAGGATTCTTGTAGGCACAAATAAAGTGAAAATATGACCCTTTTCCTAAATAAGTTTATTACCATGCTTTAGCAGTTGTTGAAATGTTTTGAAAATTTTAGTGCAAATCTGAACTGGCACTTATATCCAGAATGATCTGTAGAGACACTAAGGTTGTGTGTCAATAACATGTTCTCAACTGTACTGAAATAGATTTAGGATTGTTTGAGCACATTTTCCTTAAAGTGATGTGAAAGTCCTTGGTCACATCTAGAATGTAGGTCATACATTTTTTCTAGGAAAATCTTTTACACGTTTTTCTTTTCAGGAGGAAAAATGCCTTTTTATCATGGATAAAGCATTGTAAACTTGTTTTTTCCTTTCAACAACAGGAAGCCCAGTAATAGATTTGTCTCAGTGGAGGAAGCTGCAGGCCCCACAAGCCTCACAGGACAGCATGCATAACACTCTGCTGAGATAAGAACAAGGAGGAGCTTTTATCAGGCAAAATCTGTGAGAAAAGCTGCTACTGATAAGAACTGTTTGTGTAACTTCATTGCTCTGGGACTTCCAGGTCAATCTGTTGGCCTGGAAATGCTGGACCTGGAAAAGCTGCCCCTTCTCCAGGCATCCATAAGGAATGAACACCAGTGCATGGGCCTTGAACAAGGCTATATCTGCAGAGACATTGTCACATCACCCAGCACAAACCTGCATGAACTCACTCTTCTGCTATTTTTCATTAGTAACAATACCTGAAAAAATGCCAGGCAATTGTCATTTCCAGTTAAATCTTTTCATCAGCAGCAACACAAACATTTTATAGCACAGCACGTCTTACTGAGAGTCTCTGTCCTGAAAAACATGTACATCAAAATACAAAATACTCTGCTATGTGCACCATCAGCTGAAGAGTCATAGCAGTATCACTGTCATGGATACTGCCTATGTTCTTGTAAATCAAGTCAGAACTTCTTCAGCTTAAGCAGCTTGCATTAGAGGTAGCAAATTAAACAAATATGTTGAGGATGCTACTTTAGTGACAGTGTCTGTACTTGCTAGATGAGCTGCAAATATGAGAGAGCACTCGTGTAAGATTTTCAGCTGTGGCCAATGGGGACATCTGCCTACAAGCAACATAAACAACACATTTTTATTTATTTTATTGCTATAAAAAGCTTCTACATTACAATACTCAGCTTCTACACATGGGACATATCTGATAACAAAGATATTTTGCTTTTGAGATATACCTCATGTTTACTAAAACACTCCCTCATCCTGTTGTTCTTTCATAAACAAACCCACATTTTATTGCTTCAAAACAAGTTGCTTACTTTGAAGTCAATCTTACAGTAAGCAACCATGCAATTCTCCCTCTGATTTTGCTCTGAATAGGCAAGCAAGACTGAGTGCCAAAAAACCACTGCTGTCCTTATGGTAAATGGATACATGTACAGACAATGACTGAGATCTCGACTGTCTCCAAATCAACAGAGTAAATAAAATAGATTAAGGGAGGAGTGGACAAAAACTTTTGCGTACTTTTATACATGGCTTGATTTGCTCTAAATGACATGTGATTTCTGAGAGTAGTGTGCATCAAACTGAACATGGCATGATAGTTATAATTCAGATTAGACAGTGGGCACTGAGCATCTGGAAGGGAACCTGAAGCAGTGGGATATTATGCTGAGGGACATGAAGAATACAAAGGCCAAACCAGCCTCGGGTTTCCAGAGCTGTTGTTTCTTCAACTGGCTCTGAACAGTGGGCAGGGTTCAGTGTTATGGAAAGCTAGATGCTCAAAGACAGCTACTCTCTCACCTGTGATTAAAAAAAACCACACAGTACTTTTTGCTTCTGACAGCTGATTTCAGACTGAAGGCTATAAATTGTCCCCTCAATGAAGTACACCTTTGAATAAGCTTTGAAACCTGATTTTGTGTTTGTTTAAGTGGAAGCAGTGGATCACAAACACATCTGTCCCTTCCTTCAGCAAAGGAACAGCAAAACCTTCATTAATCAAATGCAATAAATGCAAACACATACTCTATTAACTCAGTGTAAATAAGCTACATGATTACATTCAACTTGGAGGTCAAGTCCAAGGGGATTTGTCAGAGTCCACTCCATAACAGACTATCCATCTGCCCTGCCACACCTTTTACTCTCTCCAAATAAAGCACATGAAGAAACAGGCACAGACCAAAGAAGAACCAGAACATGAAGTCCATGAGCAATTGATCTTGATTTTGGTGAGCTGCTATCTGGAGGCTTGAGGAAGTAGAGAAGTTCACCCTCATATGAATAAATAATTTATTCTGCCCATGTGTAATGCATCCCCACTTTTACAGAAACACAAAAACATAGTAAAAACAACTATAAACATGTAAACTGTGAAAACAACTTCCAAAACATGATTACTTACAAAAATTACATACTTACAGAAATTCCTTTAATACATTTGCTAGCAAACTCATATGAAATGATATGCATATTCACAAAGGCAATGACTCCATTTCTCACATTTAATTAGCATGGCAGAATTTCTGCACCAATAATTTATCTGTGAAAATTATGTTAAAGATTTTGCAGATGATATGAAGACATTACAGTAAGAAACACCTAGCAAAAAATATGAACTAATTACATAATGAACCTTGAAAAATCAAGTTCTCACTTGGTACGTCACTGGTGGTACATCAGATATCTACATCAGCAGCACCCAAAAGCAGTAATCTGTTCTATAAACATTGGTGATTATACTTAATAACTAGGTCTTAATTTTGCTGAACTCACTGTCTAGGATTAGGTGTCTGCAGATGCCTCCAGTGCTTGGAATGATTAATTTATGTCAAACTAGGACAGGTAGCTCCCTACAGCATGTATTTGTTTTTAAGAAGTGTACTTCAAACAATCCATACTGTAAGTCTTCCTTGCTCTTCCTTACCCTATGGACAGCTTTTAATGTCAATATATGCCTATATGTCCCTTATCCCAGCATATGTGGGAGTAAATTATTTTCTAGTGCTCAGTGGAAATTGGAGGAATCTCTGCCCACAAGTACATGCTGCACACCTGAGATCACAAGGGCTGACCCTACCTTAACCAGCAAAAGCAGCTCTCTGGAGCAAAACACTTGTTACTGGAGATCCCACATCTGCAATTTTCTCAATTTGCAGCTTTTCTCTTCAGAGTGGCCCTGGTCTGATTCCACCAGCAGAACACTTGTTTTCAGCTGGGACATCCTATGAACACCTCTGGAAAAAATATTACAACTGGAAACACCCCATCTCACCTGTTCTGAGACAGCTCTGCACTGCAAACCAAAGCACAGCGTGTAGGGATAGTTGGGACAGTTGAATTGAAAAGTATCCTCCTAATTTGAACTAAAGTTAATGTACACATACTCCATCTCACCAAACCATCCTTGTGCTGCAGGGTGAAATTCTCTGTCCTCCATCTCACCTTTCAGGAGAGCTGAGGAGTTACAGTGCCAGGGAAATTTAAATGCAATCACCAAACTTCTGAAAGAAGAAAATGGTAATAAATTGTAATATATCACTTCAATGTGTAGCTGCCTCTCCCACAAAACCTTGGTCAGAAAGTTACAGGCTTTTGCTGAGTGGCCTTCCACATAGGCAAAACCCTGTGCTAATCCAAGATGATGTGAGACAAAATTTCTAAAAATGTATATACTCAGTGGTAAAGATGATTTTTTTTTTCTATTAGTCATGACTAGTTTGTGGGTCAAGGTCAAACAAATTCAGAACAGATCTCTACATCTGCTTTTCGCCTCCTCACTTTAATTGCAAGCCAACTTACACCAGGGCAAAAACTGGAGGGGCTGCTAGAAGCTTCAGCAGATATTTACTGTCTGTGAAGCAGACATGCTTCACAGGTGCAGTTTGCTTGCAGCCAGTGTGAAAAAGATTCTGTGTTCTCTGTGATTGTGCATATTTTAATTTTACTTAATAGTTTTCTAAATCTAGGAATTATTTTTAAAATTATATATTCACACAACTGTTCAAAAATAAAATATTGAGACCTTCTCAATGGGAGAATAAGAAAAACTATGAAAAAAAAAATCAATGCAAAATTTGAAGTCTCTTCATGGAATTAGCACTGAAAGAGGCAAAGCAGTTTGTAAGCTGCACTGAGTAGAGCTTTGGAATGAGATTCTACTTGAATTTAAGGTGTTTTAAGTTACATAAACTGATCATTGTAAATACTTCATAGAATATGGAGATGGGAAGGACTCAGTGTTCTCAGTGTTCAAACCTTATATCAGGGCTCCCAAATACAATATGCTTGTTGTTCACTAAGCTTTCTTCAAAGAAAACGTGTGTAAAAATAAACCATCTCTACACATCAGAATGAATTCACATTGAGAGAGGACAGCAACATCATACCACACCACTGCCACAGAGCTCCAGTTCTGGCTTAGTTCTGAACCTCTAGGAAGATACAGGAAATAGGTCTAAGAGCAAAATAACTGGGAATAAGTGTGCCTCCATGTGGAGGATGCTTTGATTTCCAGGCCTGTAAAACTTTCTCCCTATCTAGATCTTGTTCTGTAAATGACAAACACTTGTCTTTCTGTCCCTTCCAGAAAGAACAATCACTGTCGTATCATCATTTTGCTTCACAGGTGACAGTGATTTTTGTCTTTTAAATTATCTTAATAAACAGTACAATTAATTTAAACTTGGTGCAGATTAGGAACAGCCTAGAAAGAAGAGTTTCTCTTCAGGTTTTTTTGTATTTTGTTGATCAGAGGAAAGATACTTATTTTCCTGTCCCATCTTACCTCCCTTGTACTTGTAAAGGACATTTCCCCATCTCTGTAGCTGCTTCAGCCTTTAGCTACTTCCTGAGCATTCACATGGTTATTGATTTCTATCTATAGCTGCTTGCCAGTATTACACATAAAAACATACCACTAGAAGAGAACCATAAGACACTGAACAGAACACCTGCAGCAGAAGTTAATTAGGCAAAATTCAGAGGGTGATCTAAGGAATTTCAACATACTTATATTTTTATATTTATTTTGTGTATATAAGTATCTTGCTTCTTCACTGTCTGCAATAGCCCCTTAAAAAATTCTTCCTTCAGAGCCTAGAAAAATCCTATGCATGGTTCTCAAGGAGATTTACTAAGTGCATGCCTGAAATTTGGGAAAGCAGAGTCACAAGCATATGTTGCCTTTGAATATTTTAGCTCTTCCTGATACTGATAATAAATAGATTTGCATAAAATTTGATGCCGAGGAATCGTGAATTGAAGGAAATAAGCTTGTAATACATGCTTGTGACACAGCCCTATCAGATTTTGATATCAAAAGGAAAAAGTCTAAATTAAGGTTAATAAGACCATATTCCATCACATTTTCTCAGTAATTCTGGAAGAAAGTATTGCTTGTGAGACTATTTCAAGAACTGAGAAGACTAATTTGAAGAAGATATATTTGAAGAAGTTATATTTAATCTTAAGTTTATTTCTCTTGTTGGATGTTTTCTTTCTTTGAATGTGTTTTCTTTCACATTGATTACTACTGTGTTAGTCAAGCTCTTTTTGATTATAGCTGCCTGTGATATTTCATGATGAAATTCAACTTTTAATTTTTTTTTTATTATTATTTTTTATTTTGAAGAGTTTTCTTTCTACTTTTGCTCTTTTTACTTTCTCAGCAAAATTAGGAGCTCTTTGGAAATGCTAAATCCTCCTTTAGGCATGCCTTTTATGCTCTTTAAAACAGCTTTAATTCCTATTTTAGAAAAGTACAGGGAAGTAACCAAAAATGGAGTGAGTGCAACCTCACTACTGTTCAAAGTGCTTAATCCATCAATATGAAGTTAGCTCATTCTTGAAGCATTTTTTGCCATTGCTCATTCTATTTAATAAAGCAGAAAGATATGCACAGAAATTAATGTTGTGCAGTGCAGCCAACATTTATAGAAAAATTAGAGAATGGATTGACACTGATAATCCAGGTCTCTAAACAGAGTCTAGGGCAAGACATAAGCATCTATTTCAGAAATACAACAATAGCTCCCTAAAATGTATGCAATTCTCTTATTTCATCCCCATGAATGAGAATGCCAAACAGGAAAAAGAAAAACAGTATGAAAGCGTGTTACCTAGCTAGGATTCTTTATCTAAATGAAATTTCCCCATGGATTCTCTCAGTCTCCAACCTGAGTGCTTTTGTTATTTTCAGAAATTATTATCTTATTTAATGAAAAAGAGCCAAAGCACTACTGTCATGAAATGAGAAATCCCACTGTGCAGGTGTTTATAAACAAAAAGACCATTTTGGCACTGAAGGCTTTATGACTGTTCCCATTGTTCTATTTCATTGAACACTTATACTTTATTATGCAGTTGGCTTTGTAGAGCTTCTGACTCATCACTGCTCTTCTTACTTCTTGGCAACTATTTAAAGAGTAAAGTTTGACCCTTAATCACATGTGGGAAAACAAGGACCTGCAGAGTGAGTGTCTGAAAATAGTGTCACCAGAAGTTTGGAGACACAGTCCATGGGGGCTCAGCACTGAGAAGCAGCAGGCACCATGAGAGCTGCTGCTCTAAAGAGATAAGAAAAGATATAAAACAAAGATGTACCCAGAGGCACATTCTAGGGCTGATGGGCACGAACAGAAGACAACAGTTATGGCAAGAGAAGAAACCAAAGATGGCAAGACAAACTAAGAAAAGAAAAGAGAAGAAAAGAGCAGTTAAGAAAAGAGCAGAAGGCAATGCAGAGCAGAAGCAACCATGAAGCTGTGTGACTGATCTGAGGAAAAGTGATGGAAGAGAAGAAGCAACATGGTTGAGGCTGGAAGGAAACAAATTCTGATGGAGGTAAGCACAGCCCCTCTAAAGGGATACAAGGATCTTGGTGATAACTGAGCTATACTGAAAGATGTATCAGATTTCTGAACCTAAAGTAATTCTGGGAAAGAGTGAGGGAAAGAATGCAAAAGGACTTGTAATGTATTAAATCTATTCTAGCTGTAGATCTAGCAGACCTGAAAAGTATTGAGCTGTGCCACCACAACCTCCAAAGCAGCTATCATGGCCAGAAAAAATGGAACAAACCCCTTTGAACCCCTGAAGCTTTCAGAAAACTACCTGATCAAAAGTACCAAGAACTACACCACTGCAATCAAGTGAAATCTCAATCCCAAACTCAAAATAAGCCATCCTGTGGGAATTGGGATGGACAGGGATTTGGCTTACCCTGCAGAAACAGTTTCAGCTTCAAACCCTGGGAGACACCTAGCTAGGAGGAAAGACGTCCTTTAGATCATGGTGAGACAATAGAAAGAAGAGTTGTCTCATGGGAACTAAAAGGTTAACCAGTTTGTTACAGATAAGGTGTTCTTCTGGGTTTCCATACATGGTTGGTTGGTTGCCAGCTACAAATATGGTTCTGTCCCTTAGCCTTGTTATTGACCCTCCACCCCATCTATTACCTCTGTGGTTTCTGGGTTTCAAATCTTTGGAAGTTGCCCCTTGTACCATGTGGTTTCTGTGTTTGTTGTTTTTACATTAAAAGTTCTTCATTTCAAGGCAACTCCATCGTTCCTGTCTCTCTGTATATTATGCCACAAACTCCCTGGCTGGACAGTTCTGTTGTGTGGCTGTTTGTAGCAGTCATACTGCCCCACTGCCAGCCTCCTCCTTCCACGTGTAGAATAGGATTTTAAAAGGATGAACACTTCTGCTTCCTAGAAACTCATAAGAAAGTAATCTAAACTCTTTGTTTCCTGGAATGCTTTTCCTGCTTATAATTTCCACTGTAATAGTGCCTCGGAGTGTTTCCCTACTCTAATAAAGATGGGAAAATCATATGCTACTGATTCTTACAGAGAGCAGAACACACCTGACACAAGTGTGACAAGTACCAAAACAGAATGTGACAGGAGCTGCAGATTTAACAACTGTATAGTCAGAATTTTGTAAGACAGCAAAGCTCTTCACTCTCTAACTTAGACTTAGTGTTGAATTCAAATCCATTTTACACCCACAGTTTCAGAAGCCTTAGCAAGGTTTTATCTGCTACTTACAATCTGATTTTCATAGCAAACGTGCTAAAGATTACTGAAAAGGTTTCTCGCATTGATAACCTTAGTGAAAATAATACGGAGGGAGCAAACCAGAATTTTACAATGCAGACTCACATGGATGATAGAATTCCTTTTAATGTACTTAACCAAAGTAAAGCTTGGCAGCACTCCCCTGCCAGAATAAAACTTTATCGCATGAAAGCTGCCCACGTAGCTGAATAGATGGAAATCTTTCATACTAGTTAAATAATATATGCAGCTTCATGCAGAGCAATAAAGTGACTATCATCAGAATTTCATATTGACAATAGAGAAAAAAAGAAGTAATGGATCTCATTTATTCCTATAATAGTATGGTTTTATTATCTACAGCAAGGTTGTAGCTTACAGTATAATTTGAAGGCTTTGGTATGTCAGCTTTAGTCTGACTTCTCCTTTTCAGACTATCTGGGCTTTGATTTGATAACCCATTATAGTTTCATGTACTCAAAAGGATTGCCTTACAGGTCCTGAGGTCCAAGGGGTAAAGTAACATCAGGAATTATCGAGTCACAGGGATCTTTGTATCAGCTTCGAGTTCACACAACAGTGTTGGCACTGTGCTCTCTATTAGATCAGGCAGTTCAGCTTAAGTTTATTCACATACAACCTTCACAAAAGTTGAGTGGGGAGACTCACCGCACGCAGAGGGTTTGTCTCTGAATAAAATACTCTGTAAAAAAATGCACCCTCCTACCTTATTAAGCTAAATGCTATACACAGAGTAACAAAACTATAATAAGATAAGCCTTAGTATACAGACTGGTGGGTGCCTACGAAAATAAAACTAGATATTTCAACTGGTACCTGACAGTCTATCAGCCATTCATGTCTTCCCAACAAACACAAAAATCTCTGAAGGGAAGAATTTCCTGCATGAAAAGTTTGTCTTCATTTCTTGTTGAGTAGTGTTGTGGTTTGATTCTTAACTTCTTTTATTTCATTGCCACAAGTCTCTCCAGCTTCATCGAGTGTCAGTTATTCTAGGCCAGAATTCAGACCAAAGGAGCATGCCAAGATTGATGTCTGAAAGGATCATGAATACTGGCAAAATGTTCATTTCAGAATGTCCCCATTTTCATCATGGGGAAAACAGAAGATAATCATGAATTCCTGCATGTGGTGGAGATAAAATTAGGGATCTCTGCTTCCAAGCAAGCAGTAGAGGAAAAACAATCACAACATCTTGCATGCACATAGCTGGTGTCTAGCTGGCTCTAAAAGAATAGGATGTACTGCAGCCAGGATTTGCAAACACATTGTCATAAATCCCCCTTCTGATTGTTCCACAAAACAGAAACAATACAAAGTGGCATCACAAGCTCTTCCGCAGTGCCTGTTACCTTAATGCTTGAATACCCCTCAATCCTTCTCTCTAAACACTTGCCATCCGTACTAACCCCATCTCAGTGGTATATACAGGGGATATTCCAGGAGTACACACAGTGCTGAAATCAGGTTTCTTTGGATAACAGTGTGCTACACAGCTCCCTCTCTGAGTCTGATCACAGCTGTAAATGCATTCAAGTGGAGAAGGATGCATTAGTTCAAGGTTTAGCTCCTCTCATGTAATCTTTGGTATACATGTCCCTGTAGTTTCACGGCTTATTTTATCTTACATTAATATGTAAGCCAGTAGCCATAAAAAGATACATAACCATGGAACCAGTAACATAAAACTTGTTGTCATTTGGCTCGTGAAACTAAATAAAGCGTGATTGGACAGCTATGAAAGAATCACAGTCAGAGACAGCAAAACCCAGGATCATCATCTGAAACACATCTGAATAATTTTTGAATTGTGTTACATTGTAGCAGGTGAGAATCTATTACACAGATTTATTGGTTTGCATTTACTCATGATATAACTCAGAACAAATGGTGGAACCAAAGGAATAGCTTTAGTATATTATGTATTAAACTTTTTTATACCTTTGCTGAGTGAATAAATTATGATAGATAGGTTTGGTTATCTGTTATGACAATTATTTTCTGCATTGTACATTTGTATTCATAGTAAACACACTGATTGTGTTTTAAAATAAAGCAATCATAGAGTTGAACACTAAGTTATATATCCAGTGTGAAAATTAAAAGAAAAAAAACATATCCCAAAGGATATAGATGTTCAGTCATGGTCTTATAAGCAAAAGAAACAAATTGACCAATGTTTCTAAACAGAGAATCTAATCTCCTGCAGTGTTCCTGCAGATTTATTCGATGGGATTAAAGGGTTGAGGTTTAAGATGTTACATTCTTGGACCTCCACCCTATTAGCAATTACTGTCTTCGCAGCAAGGACAGCAGAAACAGCATGAAAAAAAAGGCAATGGCTCTCTGGCTACTGGAGTTCACAAGTTCAGTAATTCAGCCTAAACTACACTGAGTCCTTGGGATTTAGCTGCAGCATTTACCCAGCCCTCAGCAGGATGCTGAGGAGAGCAGAATTCCCTTCTGCCGCTCCACCCCGTACCTGCCGGTCTCTCACGGCTTGGCTGTGAACACCTGCAAGCAGCTTAATCCAGCACAGACCATCCCTCTGAAGCCTTGAGCCTCTGGAAACTTCCCCAGAGAAAAAACAGAGGGCTTTACAATACACTTGTATTGTTTGCTCTCACAATACACACACCTGAATTTTAGCGGTCTCTAACACAAAAAAAAGTTTGAGTATCCAAATTTAGAGGGTTCATGGATCTTAGACAAGGTGTGATACACTCTGAAGCATCACTTGGGCAATAACATTTTGCAGAGATTAGATAAGGAATCTTAATACTGCTCTGCTCTCCTTACCAAGGAATAAATCTCAAGAAACTAGTGGCAAAATTTTCTTTTACCATAGGGCACTGGGATCTTGCACCAACCCCCCACTCAACATGTTAGCAGAAACTGTACACATTTTGATTTGAAGCCAAATGTTATACCCAAATAAAGTAATCTGACTCACTGCTTTGCTCCACTGCAGAGAAGCCCACTCCTTGTGGTTCCACCAAGAGTGAGACAGTAAAAGAGTCCCCTTTACTTCTACACGAAGAAAAGTGTGGACATAGCTGTGGTATGTTCATTGATGCAGTTTACCACAGGGTGGCCTGTAGTATTGCACAACCCTGAGACTTTTATTGCACAGGGCAGAAAAATGCTTGCTGTTAAAATATGATTTCAGAAGCATTACCAATTAAGCAGGTAATGACAATTTGCTCAGAGCAATTCTCCTTTGCCGGCTAAGAATTCAACCCTCTCCTGCTTTCAGTCCAGTCGAGAGACGGATGATAGATTTTTTTTCTTAAAGTGAATTTAATAGTTCATTGCACTAGATTAAAACAAAATCAGACAATACTATCAGTAGGACTGTATTTTCATATGTAAAGCTCTTTGCTGAGATAACCACACACCTTTAAAACCACTACTTCTTAAAGTACACATTGCACCCTGGGCTAACTCAAACAAAATACAAGGTAAGGAAGGTGAAGGTGGGGTTACTGAGGGAGAGAGAACAGACAATGGAGGGTCTCCAAGGAACATTTTTCTTCCTTTTTTTACTCACACACATATACAACCCACTCTTCTGCTGGGTGACATTCTGCTTTTCAAGCAGATAACCTGCAGGTTAGACACATACAAATACAGGTTATTATTGTTTGAGCTGCAGTACACTCAGGAATAGACTTGCACCCTAGTGTGCTGACTGGATTACTAAGAGAATTTATTTTTTAAAAAAACGTTTCTGTCCCAGCAGACCTTCACTGTCCTGTAAAATTACAGAAAGGTCAAATCTTGACAGTAAATTGAACCCAACTCTTTTCTGGTATCAAGTCACTCAGTTTTTATATTACACCCTTGGGTTCTCTGTAGTTCCTTTCAGTCACAAAAGCATTTGGCAATCTCATTATAAAAAGTTCAGAAAAATTCAAAATGCAGGAGCATAAATTACTTTAGATACTCTCAACCTTTAGAGAGAGAAGTGAAAAAAAGGGAAAAGAGGCAACATGAATGTGAAAAGGGGGATAAAGCAAAAGGACTAACAACATTTTACTGCCAACCTTTTTTCAGGCATCCAAGTAAGAGGGAAAGAATAAAGAGAATTTCTCAGGAAGTTCAGCTTCCAAGAAATCAAATGGGAGCCATGATAGCAATGAAAATCATCTTCTTGGGCAAAATTGATACCTAGAGGTGCAAGGAATAGGTCCAAGATAGGTTGGGCTGTTGCATCTAAGCCTGAGTTTATGTTACTCCTGGTGAATGGTACATGCTAAACTTGTCAGCCATGCATGCCCTCCATGCAATATGTTCCTGAGAGTTGCACAGGGGAAGGCAGAGAAAGTTCTCAAAAGTGAGCCTGCAATGCAGAAGAAGAGATAACAAACAGGATATTTTTCCCCCAGAAAACAGAAAAATGCCCAAGTTGCAGCAATAACAAATTCTGACACTCTCAGACCCCACGATTACATTGATATAAGGAAGTGATCTCTTAATTTTTTTTCAGTTATGGGCCTGAACATTTAGATTCTCTATGTTTTTCATACAGCTGAGATCAAGCTATTGAAATTCCACCAGCCTTCACATACATCCTCCATCAGACTGATTTCATTAATCCTATCCTGCATTTAAAAAGTAGTCTCACTAGTGAGTCCCTCTTGAAGTAGGTGTCCCACTTTGGAGTAAATTGAAAAACAGCTGTCACTAAGGGAAGAATTTTCAACTAAAAAAAAAAAGGCAGACAAATGAAGAATAATTGTTCCACGGGCACAGAGAGTTGAATAATTGACTGCCACTGGAAAAAAAGTTTTGGAAAAATATGGGTCTTGGTGAGTCATGCTTTTCTCATTCCAGTTCCATAGCCCAAACAGCATGTCTTATTTTTCTTTTAATCAGACAAGTAAGTAAACCAGCTCCTTTTAACCACCCTTTTAGGTAAATACTCACCTAGAAGTTGTCCTCTCATTCCATTTCCCTACATCCCATATCTGAGCAGTGGTAAGTATGAAAATATCATAGAATCATAGAATGTTTTGGATTGGAAAGGATCTAATTCCAAGCCCCTTGCCTGTGGCACATTCTCTCCTTATCTCCCTTTTCTTCATTTATCTTAGATCATCAAGATACATTTCTCTGAGGATTGTCAAACAATATGCTTTATACCTTTTGTAAAAAAGTAGTACAGTGACCTATCTTTACTATAAGCACAGAGTTACAAGTGACATTGGTCACCACCAATACAGAAGAAAGAAAGATATATGAATGCTGCCCTGTCTTGGCTACTTTGATATTCAAATGCTGAAGATGCTGCCAGAGATGATCCAGTTCACATAAGCTAGTGAAACAGATATAGTAATAATATTTCAAGGCAAGTTCCAAACCCAGAAAAGTGAGGCAAACCAACATCTGATACAGTGAACTAGACTCTTTCCCCTGCGGTTCTGGATGTGGCAGGAGCAGCAGTTCATTACCAGCACCTTTTTTGTATCATAGGAGGAAAGCCTACAGAAGAGGATCACAATGAATTTTTTTACAACTGTAAACCAGAACATAAAGACATGACATCACAATATTTTGCTAAACCTTTCAGAATGCTTGGTTTACACACAAACAGCAAATCTGAGATTAGCAGCCTACCCCTGGATTTGTTACAGAGATCAGAGTCTCAAAAGTCCAAACAGACAACTTTGAAAAATGGGTTGGTGGATGTGATGATATGGCACTTCAAATTCAGGCCAGGAGCTTTGACCTTGACCCCCATGATCTGTGGGTATGGACACCTCCTCTTAAACTCTGGTGATGGTATCAGGTCCTTTGGATCCAAACAAGAGGCAGAGTACAGACACACATGCAGTGTGTGTTTGGGCAATTATTTACAGGTGACAGATGAGCAGCACTCATGTAGTTAGAAAGCTGTTTTGTGACTACTATACTCCTGCTTTAGGTGCTTCATCTGAGAGACCACTGGCTGAGTTAAGAGAATTAGCAATTCCTCAGCCAGCAGTGGGAAAAGTGGGAAGGAAAGAGCAATGTAACTAATTTATTGAGGAAATGAAGAGCTTGGGCAGGGGTTTTCTGGATTACACTGTGCTGGCCTTTTCAAGGATTAGTGACAACTCTGAGTGTCCTTAGTTTTCCTAAGAGCAATAGGAAAAGATCTCACCAATATTTGCACAAAGTGGGTTAGGCTTGGCTGTGGTCTAACAGTCAGTACCAAAGTGGTGCACTTGATTACTTCATCACTCAGCTAATTATTTGTCAAATGGGACCCCAGAAGTGAGGTCAGTCTGGCAACAAGGATGGTCAAGCCTCACTGGTGTCAAAAGGTTAAAGTTTTGCTTCCTATCTCTCCTCCCCTACTACTTTCATCTGCTATCCCACAGCAAGTCCCAAGACTCAACTCCTTCCCTTGGACTCTGTTTACATTCCCTTTGCTGGGTGAATTTCCTAATGGGCCAGAGACACAAAGCATTTCCAGGAGGGGCTGACCAGGCACTAGAACTGGCCAAGGTACTGAGCAGAACTGTTTTACCAGGACAGCCAGGGAACATGATGGGAAGAAGTGCAGTAACATCCCTTCTCAGTGGCTCTGTGAAGTTGTTAGATCAGTTCAAGGCTTATTTCCTTTCACACCTTCAAATATGCTCCCATTACAATGCAAAGGTTTGACTTGTCTCACTGAGCTGACCCTGTTTGAGGGCTCCAGAGCAGGTGATGCCTGTTATTAAGCAGGTGGAAAAAGGTCAAGAGAGGGCTAGTAATCCATGTGACTGGGCATGAATTTAACATGAATTAGCAGTATAAAGAAAGGTACTCTAATTCTAGTAAGGACTAGAGATACATGCAGAGCTAATGGGATAAATTCAGACTACAGATGTTCATCTGACTGACCAAGAAGTGCAGGAAAGAGATGAAAGTGTAAAGGGAAATAGCAAAGAGGAAAGTATTACAACAGCATACATAAATATATACAAAGGGGAAAGCAGAAAGAACATCTGAAAACTAACCTTTGTGTACCATGAAGCTTTCCCCACCAAAGTAAATTTTCAGGGGCTAGTGCCCTGCCCTCTTCCTCACACCAGCACCAGCAGTGTGATGAGCCTGAACAATGACTGATCCAGCTGAAAAGTGAGGCCATTCCCTTCCCTTTCAGCTGGGTCCCTCCCTAATTCTAACTGACCCCATGGCTGTGTGATCAGCAATGGTATTAGTGCAGTGGCAGCTTGTACTTCGATGAGTTCAGAGCACCAATCACCCCCCTACCCAACACAACCCTGCAACACATTCACAGCACCAACAGTGCCATCCAGCCTGGCACGCCATGAGGCAGGTGTTTGAGTGCAGGAGAGCTGGCCACTTATGGAGTAGTGGCTCTCTGCCTTGTTAACACTTGCCTCTGCCTCATTAAGAGATAAGGAGAAAGGTGCATTTCATTATTTTGCTTTTCATTTTCATTCAGAGCAAACTGTTCTAATTAGGAAACTGAAGCCAAAGGATGAAATGGAAAGCAGTACATAGGCACAGTGTGCTTTCACAGCTATCTACTCTAGGAAATAAGAAGACTGATGTCCTCCAGAACCTTATCATCTTCTACTTACGTACATGTCAATAACTGAATCCTTTTAAAGCCAAAGAGACTTAGAATAACAAAGCTACAGGGGAAAAAAAGAAAAAAACTATGTAAATATACAAAGCTAACATTTCACTGTTTTTGTGAAACATATCTTGAATAAATACCTTTTACAAGACTTACTGGAGTCTTTAATGACTACAATTAAGAGAGGTACTGTTCTTGCAAGGGGTATTTTGAGATACAGGTAGTTACAGTATACAGGAGGTGTCTAAACCTCTGGTCCAGAACCATGGACTGAAGGACACCATCTCCCTTCATGTAAAACACAACTTCAGCATGTGGCTCCTGGTGGCAGCCCATTTACAGAGCAGTAGCTCTGATGTCATAATTACAACATTAACAGGTAGCAAGCTGTTAAAATGTGGAATTAAAATAAATGTGGCTGATACCTAAGGATTATTTCTCAAATGAAATACAAGGGAGAAATATTCATGTTTCAGTAATTACAGTGACATTGTATGAATAGCTTTCCTCAATTAATTACATACATTCTGAACCAAATAAAGCCTTAACGTGGCTGATGGCAGCAAAGCTGAATATGATATTTTTTGCCTAAGGAATAATGGTTCTGTTCACATACTTGGCAGTTCTGAAAGGAAGATAGATTCTGGCAACCAGATCTGTTTTCCTTAACAGATGTTTCGAAATATGGTAATGAGGTGTGGGTTTCCTAGGCTGTCAGCTGGAATTCAGTAGGCAGGAAACAGGACAAAATGGATCTGATGCAATTAGTCTTTTCACTTTAAACCTTTAAAGACTATGTCAGATTTTATATTAATTTTACAAAACACTGCTTGCAATGAATTATGTAATAGTACATGCACCTCTGCTAATACAATTTACTCTGAACCTTTCCTTCACTAATTCATAACTGTGTGTGACAGACATCATGTCAATTTGAAGAGTTTCACAGTGGCTCTGGCATCCAGAGTACTACTCAAAGAAAAAAAACCCTAAACAACCTAAACAAAATCAGAAGAAGCACATTTTCTGTGACTTATTCAGTCAAACTCCAGTTTGAAAAATGCAACACATTTTTGATAGCAAACAAAATTCATACTGAACTCTAATCTTAAGTAATTTCTTAAACACAGCTTTATCTTCATACTGATGAAAGCTGTACTAATGAAGGACCAGCTAGAATTACATGTCTAGCAGAGAGATGAAAGAGAATGACTCTCTTCATTAAAAGCTGAATCACGTTTAAATTTTCCACTTGCAGTAGTTGCCAAACTCTGCTTTTCTGCATTTTTCTAGAATAACTCTCATGTTCATCCCTGCACAAAGGAGCAAACTGTATCATGAGAGTGGATATATTAAATGTTCACATACATACAAAGTAAACAGTTTAGAGACACATCAAAACCTACAACTTCCAGCATTATTACTAATGTGAATGACAAACTTGTATAGCAGATGTTATGTGTTGGACATCATGAAGACAGGTCTTTGGTTAGGAGTTAAAATAACCTACACAGCACAGAAAGAAGAGCACCAGTCATTTTTAGCCAATGTGCCTTGTTAGAAAGCCAACAACATCAGTAGCTGTATCAGTAACATTATCACTGGCAGAACTCATGGCTTTGCCAGTCACTAGGGCTACCTGACAATTCTCCTTACAAAGCCCTGAAGAGAAGGGAAAATAAATAACTGGGTTGTTATTTCCTGACTGTCTGGATTTCCCACACATGATCACACCACCCAATTTCAGACACAACTGTTCAAACATTTCCATGAAAGAAGTTAAAGAGCCCAATGTTCTGCAATTTCAGACAATTCAGGTGATTGTTCCCTGAGAAATTGCAGCATCTCACCTACTGAAAGAGTAAGTTGTAATTTGGAAGATTGGTGGGTAAGATTTTGTGTCTGAAATATGCTCCTTATTCTTATGCAAATCCTCCCAAAGTTGGCCAAACTATGAAAATGGGAACTACTGTTACAAAAACGCTTATGCACTTACAGGAGGTTTCTCAGAGCTGGATAAAATGCCTGGAGCTCTTGTTCTTGCTAAGAAAGCTCCATTCTTTCCCTGCCCATCTCTATGACTGAACTTAACGCCAGACTATCACCTTGCAGAACTCAGACTGCTCCACCAGGGAGAGAGGGAGGGATAAACTTCCTTCATCCCCTTGGGCTGCAGGAGTGCAGGACAGTGTAATTGAGGACACAACTCTACGTCTTCTTCACCACCACTCAGTACACAGAAGCTGCTGGACTTAAATATAGATAAAGAAAAAAATTTAACATTTTTGGGGGTTTATTATAAAACTTATTTGTGCTTTTCATGACAATCTCTCAGGTGCCCTTTTTGATGGTGCCTGGAGGGTGTTACTGCTCATACATTGCAAATAAACTCCTGAACATTAGAGATTCAAAGCTGCCCTTCCCAAATGCCAGTTTTGTTGCACAGCCAAAAGTGAATCCAAGTCTCTGATTTTTCCTACTTTTCTGCTAGCCTGATGTGAGGTTGTGGTAGGAGGAGCACAGTGACTGCGGCTTAGAAACAAACTAGGACTAATGTCTCTGATAGGCTAGTTAATTCCCACCTGTAAAGTGAACCTGTATGTTCTTCATTATTTTTAGGGTCTATTGTGAAGATAAATCCATTGAAGAATTTGAAGTCACCAGATGATAACTATATAAAGAAGTAAAACCTGTTAATTCTATGGTGAATATAACTTCAGTGGAGTAGTGTTTATTTATATGCTAAAAAGAAATATTTTGCTTTCATTTTGCTTTTTTACTGACTCTGCAAAAAGCAAGTGTATGTGCACATGTGTACCTAAAAACAGAGTGGGATAACATATATCAAAAATTTAATTATAACAAAAATCAAAACTTTGGTGTCAAGCTGGTGGTTTCCCTCAGTCTCCCATTAAATAATTCTTTCCACTCCCCACAGAGTTACACTTGCCCATATATGAAGAATTCAAAAGACAGTGGCAAAACAGGTTTGTTTTTTCCCTCTGCTTGTAAAAATACCAGTAAAATGCAGTTTCATTATCACAAGCAATACACAACATCCATTTTCTGCTGAGGCATTCCTGTCTTGACCCGGAACAAGCAAGGAACCAAGCTTATGTCTTAAGTTTGCTGTGTAACATAAATAATAGATAACTGAAAAATACATTGATATATGCCTCATAAACAGGTCTTAATTTTCTCTGAGTGCTTTAAAAACTATTATGTTAGTCCTATTGCTAATGGCAGAACTTATATACAATAAGCTGTTTTTACATCAGTCTTTGTCAAATGTCCTTACCTCACAGCCACTCTTTTTTCAGGCCATGTTAAATTGTTCATCCTGTCCCAGTTTTGGATAGACAATTTTGTATTCACAAGACCTGAAGTGAACACAAGACCTTACCTACAGTGACATCAAAACAGAACGCTGGGGGACTACACCAGCACACATTTCAATTCTATCACATATGCAGGCGTCCTTCTCAAGCAAGACAGTCTTAGAAAAAGTGTCTCAAATTTCAGAGGGAATAAAAACATGCTTTTTGGACCTCATAGTGCACCATCTCCTGCTATCATTACAACATTTATGTCGAGCAGAACTGCAAAGCCTTTGTGAAGAAACCAGAAGAAAACTGGGTTTTTGTCACCTCCTTAAACAGCAGTCCGTTCACTAACAAAACTTATTCACATTTTGCTGTTATCTAGCATTAAAAACTCAGCAAAATAAAAGTAAAGCCCTTTGACTTGAGCAGTTTCAACAGTTACCATCACAAGACAAACCATGGCAGGACTTGCTTAAGCCCTGAAATCAAGAAATGCTGAAGGCATTAATTATTTATACTGGTGTCACCTTTCGTCTGCTATCCCCATCCATATTTTACACATTCATCAACCCTGTTTTTCTTCAGTGGCAGCTGCAAGTTCATGAAAACACTGGAATGAGCTGACCCTGTGGCTCAAAGGCATTCCTTTTTACAGGTGCTTTACTACCAGCTGGGTGTTTCACTTGCTGTGCTCACCTCTTCAGTATCTGAGGCTCACAGTCCAAACATTTGCTTTCACATGCACTACCCTCAATCTTTTCCAGCTCTTTCCTTGAGCATTTTACCAAAAATTAATTCAAAAACTCTCAGAAGTTTCTTGCTCTTGATGATCTGTTATATTTGAGAGACAGCTGACAGCTTGTTCCATGCTGCTCTAGCTATCACAGAGCAGCCTCCTGGTGCCTAGCTCAGTGCAGAGTGGGAATTAAATACAGGTTATTTAGAAAAAGTGTTTGACTTCCATCACTAGTGCCACATCACAAAGAAACATCCTAAATTCAGTTTTGTTGATTAATGAACAAGGAATCCTAAAAGCATCACTACCTTGCACCTGGTTTTAGACAAAAGATCTGTTTGCCTCTGCTTGTCCTTAGCCTTTCTGCACATCATCACTGGTCCCTGCTGTGTAAGGCAGCACTCTTCAGTGCTCTGTATCCCAAGGGCTGTCAAAGAGATGTTGTTCTTGTCATTCTTTCTTCAGCTGAAGGTGAGATATGATCCCTGTATTAACCCACTACCCTTGTAAACAGGCATCCTCCACCACCAGAAGTACTGATTTGTGCTCTGACAGCCCCTGCCAGAGGCAGTGCTGTGTTATTGCAAATTTCCAGGTAACTGCCAATGGCCATTCCAGTGCCAGAATTTCCATGCTATCACACAGATTTGGTAACAGCCAGAGCAGTCAGCATCTGGTCTGCAGGGCTTATGTAATAATACAGCACCATCACTTCCATTTTTCTGGAGAAGGATGAACATCCTGGCTCCATGATTTCTTCTAAAAATTCCCTCCTTATCCCAGGTGAATATAGATAAGTGTCTTATGTAGAATGTGTGCCATGCAAGTGCACACAACCCAGACTTTAATATCACAAGGCAAACAAATATAATTCTCAGGTTCACATACTCATTGCTTCCTATAGAAACTATCCCCATTCCACAGCAGAATTTGGCAAAAGATTTAACCATGGCAGCACAGTAAATATGGACAGTTCTCCTGCTGTTATTCTGAAATCTAAAGTTTAAAACACAATTTAAAATTAACTATTTTGTTGTTCTCATCCACAGCTCTGTTAAAGACTTCCTTGCCTGTGACCATAAATTTTAAATGGAGTTGAGATCGTTCATTTCTGATTTCATCTGTGGATTATAACAACCAGATTTTCATATAGAAAGAATAAGGGTTCACAGGCACATATTTTATTTAAATTGCTACTTTATTCCTCACACCTGTATGCAGGACAGAAAGAGAAAATTGGAAGTTCGGTTTCCAAGTTTGGCACTGCAGGCTAAGAGGGAACTCGGGTACAAAGAGAAATGAGAGCAAACTTACAGTCTTTCTTTAAAGTTATGATTCTTGCTGTGTACAATAAGATCTGACACAGGTAAGATCCAGTACTGATTACCAGTGATAAGCTGCTTTATTTTTTTATTTTTTAAAATCAATTAAAGTTTTAGTTTCTAATAACTTGACTCAGGAATAAAATAAAAAATTACAAAATGTGCTGGCAACACTTTCCAACAGTGTATTAAATAACATAATTAACATCTAACACATGCTTTTCATTAATTTATCATCTTCCCAGTGCAAAGGGGTGCCCAGTTCAGAAACAGTTTTTCTTGCTTTAGATAATAATAATACAATAGGCATAGAAGTCAATATTTGCTCATTAGAAAAAGTGGTGCCAAAGACATGTGTCTATCTGGAGTTGAGAATGATAAGACTGTGATCATTCACACTTCTTAAGAAAGATCAGTCAAGAGCAGTTTTCGTCAAAATTCTGTTTTATCCAGCTACACTTCACCTATATTGCCAAACAATGTTACTCAACCAGTGACTAAGGAGATATTGGAAACTGGTCCAATAAGTAATCCAAAAAACCTTTTGGTTTTAATCAAAGATTTAAAAACGTGGAATGCACATTCTCATTTATTACAAGTAAACAAATAGAAACAGGGAAACAAAAATAATATAAAACAACTTGAATAATTTTTTTGTTTGGTTTATAATTTAAATAAATATGGCAACCAATACACTATTAACCTGTTCTTTTCAAAAACATTTGTGTGGCTCTTGGATTTGTTCATGATAGGGCCAGTTATCTACAATGATTTCAAAGGAGTGACAAATTGCATCACAAAGAAACAGAGAGACAGTTTGAGACAGGTTCTTGCCCTAGGATGTAGCATCCCAGATGCCTTCAGGGGATCACTGGAAGGGAAAATGACTGTAAATTTGAATTTGATTTCAAATTCTCAGCAAAGTCAGTAGAAAGCACATACAGTTTTAATTTGCACTTGGCATAGCTTGTACCATTGAAGGATCACATTGAAGCCCTATGTTCTATTTATTGATTTTCAAGAGTTCAGTTTTGTTCCAGTCTGAATTGCAATGCTGAATTAGATATTGAATTGCCACGAGCTAGTCAAAAGAGGAATCACCTAATCAGATCACTTGCTAGCTATATAAGTTTAATGAAAAGAACAAGGAAAAGAACATGTTGGTCGGGGTTTTTTTTGGTGATACTAGACAAAAGAGAAACTAACTCCTAAAGAGAATTTTCTTAACTAGATTTGTTCTGCAGATTATTTTTTTTAGATGAAATGACGCAAAAATGGGAAGCAAAAATTAAAATTTAATTTTTTAAGCTTATGGTTGCCCAGCACCTATTTAAGCCCCCTCGATTCACAACTTGCCTGATTCAGTATCCTCAACCTTTTATTGATTAAAAGGGCCCAGAAAACTCCTCATTGCTCAGTCATTCTTCTATGGTCTCCTGCTGTGATTCTTAATAGAGATGCTTCCCTGAACCCAGCAAAATGGAAAGCAACCATAAGAGAAGCAAATTTTAAGGAATATTGCTTCCTGTCATTAATGGTGTGGTAGTAGTATTGTTCAGAAATTGAGAATTTCTTGTCAGGGCTTGACTTGAAAGGAAAGAAAAGGATAGGTGTGCTTGATCAGGACAGCAGAGGAGTCCCCCACTGGGTTCTTCCAGTGGTGGAGCTGCCTGTCAGCTGAATGACACATTGCATGTCCATTCAGTCGTGCCCACCAGGCTGCTGGTGCTGCACTGGAAAAGAGCTTTCATTGTCCTTTCCTAAGCAGGTCCATGAACACCGTGCCAATCAGGGCATATAAATCACTGCCTTGAGTAAAACTGACCCAATTTCACAACTCTTGTTCTCTGAAGTACTCTCATTGACCTTTTTATTGCACTGAAACCTTAAATTTTCCATCATGGACAAAAAATGAAAACACTAAGAATTTGGCTGAGGTGAAAGGGGGGAATCCCATGAGATAAAGTGACTGGACTTATTACCAGCACAGAAATTTATTAATAAGAAACAAGCTGAATGCATGATTTCTACAATTTTGATACATAAACACACACATACCAACGAAATATGAGAGCCCTACTCTGTAATCTTAATTCAGTTTTCAGCCTATAACAACCTGTATTCCTCAAAATCTTATTTCTTTGTAACATCTACAAGTGTAGATTCAAATATGAGAAAATAATGCATTTTGAACACTTACATTCAGCAAGAAAGTCAGGAGTGACAATGCTCTCAGCAAGATGGAATCACAGTCATTACACAGTGAATACATCTTTCATTTAGCTATGCTTAATTGCTTATATCTTTATGGGACGGTCCAGAAATATCCCATTTCATCCAAACCATTGACATTTTCTCAGAGTGAGCCTGTTTTATTATTATATGAGAAATATAACAAAAGGAGAGCATGAGAAGTATTGCTGTTACAGGATGTTACTTGTGGTATAGTTTAATTATGTCTTATGGTCTATTAATTCAAGTGACTCTTCATGTATTTAAAAGTAAGAAGAAACATACTCTGAAGCTATATCTAAACAGCTGTATTTTGATTTGGACTAACAAATAAGCAGAATTTCTGTTCAGTAAAAAGGTTTTGAAATAGAAGGCAATCCCACACCATTTTAACTGAAAGAAGAGCTGCAACAGCTTGCTTCAGAAACACCAAGGTATTGCCCAAACATGAAGGCAAATGTGAAAATGGCAATGATCAAGGAAAATAACATCATTACAGGTTTCAAAACTGCCTAATCTGGAATGCATATGAAGTTTCATGAATATAGGCAAGACATGGTCATCTAAACTAAACCATTTTAGCTGATTTATACCTAATAGAAAACTGAGACCTGGGAATTACTACTTTTTGAAAAGGAAGTTAAAATGTGAGTTTCAAAACTGAGTAAGAAATGTTTGACCTTATGTCTTTCCCAGTAGTATATTTACAGGCTTTTATCTTGCAAACCTGGATGCACAGCTTATGAGAAGAAAAACGATACAGTTTTAGAGAAAGGCAAAATATTCTATGTTTATTTCTTTTAGTTACATGAGACTAAACAAGCCTTAACTCTAGACTTTGATGGAAGTATTTACATGCATCCTCCTACAAGTGGAATTTGATACTCTATTCCTTTAAAGACTATTCCCAGAAGTAGATGCATGAGAATGCTCATTAAAACAGAATCCTTTATACATAATTTTTTTACGAGTAGGAGATAATAATGATATCTCAAGTATACAGCACTTTAAATTAGATACATTAACATTTATTCAATTGCTTCAAAAATGTAAACATCAGTAAATACTTAAGAAGTGCTGTAGCCATACAGGCCAAACCATTTGAGCCAGGTGAGCAGCGCTGCTCCCTCAATAATGCTGATCAGATTCACTGCCTCAGAATCATAATTCTCTAAGGGATTACAGTATTGATGACAGAAACATCTGAAAGCAGCGGAGCTTCAATGCCTTCAGAGTTTTATAATCTTTTATATGGATCTGTGTTTGGTATTCTCACACTGCACCTGTGCAGAGCCCCCAAGCCTTGGAGAACCAGCCTGGCTTCCAGATGACAGCCATGGTACAACCTCTACTTGAGCCCTGCCAAGAACTCCAGCCAGAGGAAGGCTCATCCCAGAGCTCAATCCTCCAGCTCTGCCTCCAATTAATTTATGGCAATCCCTCCTGGGACAGTGTTCTTGTCTCATTTACCATATATCACTGGATGTGCTAGGGCTCTGGTTTAAACCAACTCTTCAAACATATCCCCTGTGTTTTTCTCCTTCCATTTTTCCTGCTCTTCACTAGATACAACCAGATTTTAGCCCAAATCCTTGGAGGAGAGTCTTCACCAACCCACTCATTCATACTTTCCACTCATCTAGGAACCACAAAATGTTTGCTCCTGCGTGTAAGAAAACCAGAAATTTTCGAGGTTTACACTGCATTTCACAACCTCTGTGCAATGAATCCTGATGGGAAAGCTGGGAGAGGTTTGCAAAATCCTCAGCAGCAAAGATGCCACTGCTGGAGCCTGCCATGCTCCTGGTATGAGGAACCCCACAGCAGTCTACAAATACCACTTATGTGATGAGAATATCACCACAACTGCTGTCATAAAACCTAGAGGAACTCTAAGGACACTTCTGTCAGACCATTCCTCTGAATAGGAATGGCTTTATTAAAAATGGGTGGGAAACCACATGTTGGATTCTACAAGTATCTGTCAACATTATCTTTGCAATCAGTGGCACAGTGCATTGAAGAGAAATACTGGTGAGGAGTAAGGGGAGAAAGCAGGTGACATTTGCTTTATGTTTTCTCTAAAAATAACCATAAACCCTGGAGCTAGTAAACTCCACAGAGAGATAAATAGCTTTATGAAGTATGAGCAATAGTTGAATCTTTAAGGCAGGAGGATGTTAAATGACCTCCTGGGTAATATTTCTGGCATTACTTGTGCTCATTCTAGAGGTACAGTGAATCTCAAGAGAAAACTTTAGAGCTCTCTGACTTTCTTCCAGTCTTACACTGTCCCTTTTACTTTCATAAAGTTATCAGCTACCACCATGCAGAGCTTGAAGGAGGACTCTTAGAAGGCTGTCAACACCATCTTATAACCATCCAGAAAATCAATTATATGGGGTGTCACAGGGTGCTCTTAAATAAACTGGAACTGGACTAGGAATAAAGTATGCTGAAGACATTATTTTCCAATGATGATGCAATTATTTGTCTCAAAAACTAGGACTTAGGTTAACAAAAGGTAATTACCATAGATAAAATATATGAACAGATGTTAAATTATCTGTGATACATACCAAGATCCTACTATATTTTATTTAAAGCTATATTCTCCACTTTTAAGGCTGTCACCGTGGAATTTGCTTTGTCTGATTCAGCAAAAGGACTTTAGTGAAAACAGCAGCAGTTAATAATGGGGAACTGGAAGCAAAGCTTGCTAACTGTTAATCAAAGTCTGCTAGAGCACACTCTGAAACTGAGCTGCCATCTGCCATGCTTAAGGACAAGAGTCAGAAAGTGGAAGATTTTTTTTTTCCGAAATATTTCTGGCTAACACACAGATAGGAGAGACAGGGAAAGAAATGAAATGTGATGGAGTGCTGACACAACACAGACAAAGCCCTGGCCCTGTGAGGGATGCCATCATGCCTGCAGGACATCAGAATGACCTTCTGGCTTTGTTTCCCATCCAGCTCTTTGAGGAAGCTACAGGGCAGAACATGTATGTAGAGGGAATGCAGTGCTTGCACAGCACCTCAGAGAATTCCTGATTCCCTGGTCCATAGATCTTCAGGAGTCCATCCAGCACTGCGATATTGATTTCTCATTGCTGTTTTAATTGTGTCTTCTTTCTCCTGAGCTCTAGGAAATCCTAAACCTGTTTAACTGTAACTTTTCCAAAGACCTTTGTGCGAGGACGAAGTTAAATGATAAAGTCATTGAAAAGATCAGACATGAAAAATATCTGCTGCAAAACTAACTGACAGCTTGAGACAGTGAACATCATTTAAGAAAAAAAGATGCAGGATCAGATAGAGTATAATTTAAAAATCTTTCTGCCACAATTGTTCAAATATTCAAAGAAATGAAGAATAATGAAGATGATCCTGCTCAATGACACATTTAAGAGAATCGAATGACTAGACACATGAAGATAATTGTAATTTCCATTCTGTATACCTCTTACTTCCTCTTTGCCTTGGTTTGGATCCTAGATTGACTCTGACCACTGAAGAATATCAGACCATAAAATATCTTAACTGCCAGGGCCTTTCTAATGATGCTTCATATCCCAATCAAATAAACACTTAAACTTAAGTCTGTTTTTTTCAATTATATATGTTTAAGAAAATAGTTACAGCCGCCTTTTTTTTTTCATTCTGTTTAAGTTTCTGGTTCTGTGCATCTAAGATACAGATAAAATTATACCTTTCCTGCAAACAGGCTATAAATTGTAGGCATGTTTTCATAACTATCAGAATTCTGTAAAATTGCACTGGGGTGCTGTTATATGCACAAGTAACACAATCAAGTTATAGGTAAAATCATAAACCTGTAGGGGCCATATATGTTGAAGTGGGTATTGAAAAAATAAAGCTATTAGAGGATATGGTTCTGTCAGACAGAAATAGCACTGTCTTCTACCTTTGCTTAAATGTTAGCCTACTAGAATGATAGAAAAATATAAAACTAAAGCATAACATATCTTTCTAAATGCACACCTTATTGCATACTCGTGTATATTTGACATAGATAAAGGACCATGCTGCCAAAATCCTGTCCATTCTTCTGATTTTATTGGTGATCTAAAAGAAGATGCTAACCCTGCCTGGACATGTTGCATTACTTTGATCTCTGCCACAAGTATACTGCTTACTTGCTTGAAAAAAAAACACAGAATGCTTAAGAGCCAATGTAGCAGCCACCCAAAATTAATTTAAATATTTATGTATTTTGAATAGTTTCAAATTTATTTATTTTTTTGCCTAGTTTCTGAGGTAACTTCAGACTTGGGGACTAAAATAATACTAGATATGGATCATGAGTATATTCATCCAGAGAGAAAAGCCATCCTGTGTTTAGAGCAGAAAATACCTCTCTTGTCTTGTCTCTGCCCAGGCAGCATGAGGAGAAGAGCACCTGGTGACAAGGAGTATTATGAAGTCCTGTAACATTTGAGCAGTTCAGAGAGATCAGAAGGATGTGTAGAACTACTGAAGATAACTTTTACACCTATCACTCTATTTTGCTATCTAGCTTTGATCTGGTTGTGCTTTGCTGCAAAAATACCTGAGAGACAGGAGCCTTAGCGCCTCCCAAATGGGAATCCAGGGGAGGGACAGCCCCAGCTGATGAAGTGCTGCACCACACACAGCACATGCTCCCTTTTGCCTCATAGAATGATCAGAAGGGAAATTTGAGGTAATGAGGGTGGAGAAGGTGTACAGAAGATATTAACAGTTAAGTGCTTGATTAACTGCTCCAAATGGATCAGGTTCTGAGGCCCAGGGAAGTGGAGGTGAAGTAGGACCATGGCAGGACAGCTGCTTGAATCAGCAGCCTTTCCCTCTTTTTGGGTATGTGTGGAATCACATGGCATCTTCCAGCTGCCCCTTCTGTGTGAGCAACAAGCATCAGCATCTTTATTCTGCTTGCACAATCTGTAAGCAGCTTTCAATCAAATGAAAAATAGCACCAATTACAGGTGTTAATGTAACAAAATTTATTTGGAACTCTCCAATGGTAGGAAGTGGTGAGGGATGAAGAAAAGTATGTGACACATCATCATTCTCACCCCTTCTTATGAAATGCAGTGCTTGCATTTCAGTACCTTTAACATTAATTTAAAATTTAAAATTACCAGTCTCATCACAAGGGAGTTTCAGCCACATACTGTGTCTGGGAAACTAAAATTAATAAAGGCAGCATGACCCATTCAAGTATATGTCTCAATACAGAAAGGATATATGAAGATGCTTTTATGATTTATTTGCTTTCTTATTTATGAGGCCATCTGCACCCAGTCAGTTCACCTAAGCCTGGTCACAGCTGAGACCCCCATTTTTGTTGTTGTTTGTGCTGTTTCTGACATGGAGCCTGCCTATTAAAGAAACAAGTTATGAAATGCACTACTCACCCACAGCTGCACCTTCTCTTTCCCCAGAAGCTGTATGATTGTTTGATGTTAATGTGATCAAGGCCTGTAGGATGTTGCTTGTTACCACCCATATAAAAAGCAAAAATCATCTCATGTACAGACAATTCATATTGATGGGTTGACAACAAAACTAGCATACTTATGCTAATTTTTTTCAGTTGTTGAAATTTTTCTGGGCCTTTTTTCATTTAAATATCTTTCAACAGCAGGAAGTTCTGCTGAATAAAATACCAGAGGAATGTATTTTAGAGACATATTAAAGTATACCAGAGCACATTTTTATAAATCAAGATCTGAGCCAATCTTCTTCTATTTAGTCTCACATCTTTCACATACACCCAAGCAATTAATAGTCTCTGTGAAGTCTCTCTGTCCCCACACCTCATTAGGTCAGGCCTGAATGTTCCATTTGTGGACAGAAAAGCTGCCATTCCCCAAAGGTGGAAGGATTTGTGACTATCTTTTCCCATCTGCTTTGTGAGAAGTCACTCCTTGGAGAACATGGAAAGAAGGGTAAATATTGATTGCCACCACAGGTAAGTCACTTCTGAGGACAGAACATGTCAGGGTACTGTCATTGCTATCTCAAAGTTGTGTTTACAATCCCCATCTGCAGCTGAGGATCTCATTTCCATCATCAGTTCTAAACAGGACTGATTAATAGCCAAACACAAGCTGTCTAATCATAAAATAGGAAGATTTAAGAGTGACTTTGAAACTCCAAAATGCAGCAAGGCTATATTTTCACACTTTCCCCTGCAATCATGAAGACTATCTATTGGCTTCTCACAAGAACTACAGATTTAAGGAAAAACTACGACTGCATGTCTTGCAGTAAAACCTCCCAGAATCAGCAGATTTAATCACTAAAGGTTTGAGTATGAGGGATGACCCAGTCACACTGTGTCACTGTGGCCATACAAATAGACAACACTGTGCAAAAAATGTGTTCAGTGTTTTAAATGGTGCATCAGATATACAGATACAGTGAATTGAAAAAAAAACAACCTAGCAGTAGCTCTTCATCTATATAAGTTCCCAGCACTTCCAAGGCTGTGGCCATTTTCTGAAGAACCACTGCATTTCCACAGCTTCTAGAGGGTATCTCATGTCTGCTGGAGGCATTTCTCTGACTACACCCATCCTTTTTCAGGCTCAATAAAGCCAAATGCTAGCTTAAGTAAGGCTTTTCATACAGATATTGCCTTTTGTTATTGTTGGTTTTCTTTTTTTCTGACAGGCTTCTTGAATACTCCAGCAAGTAGCACCCTGTCTTTCCCTAACATCTGAAAGTTAAGATTTCAGGGTGAAGATGGACAAATTAACTGTGCTACTGTCTAAAACATCATTTTGTCCTAAGGAAAATTACACTGGGCAAGAGATCAGAACATATGATGACATTTATCTCCCAGAATCTTCTAGATACATTTATAAAATTTAAGGCTGAAGAACTAATGCAAAATGTCAGATCTAATTTAGAAAGTTCAATATCTAAAATGTTATTTTTACTGTTTCTCAGATGTTCTGTAGCTCAAGTGCTACAGAGAGAATGGTCTTTGCTAATGCTATCTCCTAACTGAAGTTACCATGTCAATCCAAATCATAATTTTACATTTAAACTATTAATCACAAATAACAAAGCAGGACCTTACTAGACCAGCAAATTCAGATATGTCCTTGCAATAAAGTATGAACAGAAGAAGCTTGTCATTGCAAAATGCATTCAGACACCTTGCTTTGTATCAGAGTTGGTAAAATAAGAGTAAAGTATTTATGCAACCTGTCATCTGCTCTTTCCAGGTGAAGTATACATGTTCCTATTCATGTCTACTCTGGAATAAATGAACATCTATCACTTCCATGTAAAATTATTCCACAAGGTATTGTTTTTTGAAGTTCTTGAGTTTCTTCCTGGGTTCCTTCCACTCACAACCCCAAACAGCTATATTTTAAATCTGAAGTCATATTCTTCAAAATTTGCACCAAGAGACAGCAGCAGATGAAATTCATGAATGTATTTTATCTCCCTGTATTCCTTTGTTGATCTGTTTCTTACTTCAGAAATTGCCTTCAGGTGAATCAGCAAGCAACTTGTAGGAAACTAAGATCTGCATCTCATAAATAAAAGAAGAACCTGGTTCCATGCTTGTATCCATGCATCTTTCCTCTCTATATAATCCAAATATTGATTTAATCCATCATAGGCAGGCAATAGGCTTGTGGAGGTGCTAACACACTTGCCCTGTGTATTCCAGAGGAAAGGGGTTTTGGATGCTGGTGGTCCATCATCATTTTCTGAGCTTGACAAAAATTAAAGTTTGAGGTTGGTCAATGAATATTTCTGAATAGTACACTCAGCATATATAGTGGTTGCTTTTTATCATCCCATATTATCTTTTTTTATTTTTATCTCATATTTTGCCCTTTGCTAGAGCAACTGGCAGCCAAAAAGTAAGCAACTACTCTCCAGGAGATGCAGACTCAACATACCAAAGGGATGAACTGTGTCAGTTGTAATTTCAAGTGTTTCAGTCTGTTATATACCAAAGTATACATGAATATATGTAGCTTATACTTCACTCTGCCTTTTTTCCCCAGTGGTCTCACTGTCCTCCCAATATCTATTCTGTAGTCAAGCAGGCCACAGTACTTCCATACTGAATGAATTTCACTAGCCCTTTTCTTCAATTAGCAGCTAGTGCTTTAAAATACACTAGTTTTAAAAAAAGTGTTTGGTGTTGTTATCTTGCAGTTTTCCTTCTTAAATACACTTCTACTTGACAATTTCTACCTGCACCTGCAGGTGATAACTTTTCTTCATTACCAGACAAACAAATTTAGGCATTAATCCCACAGGAAGTACCATAAAATTGGTTTCAGGCTGCCTTTAAATTTCCTTGCTATTTACCTCAGCTAAATCCATGAACCAGTCTCCAGCTTTGCAGCTTTGCTTCCTCAACTCATGTATTAATGACATGTCAAAATCTAAAGTTCCCTGAGGAAAAGAGGTTGCCATGGGATACTGAGCGCTTAGGAGCAAAGTGTAGAAAGATGCATCCTGCTAAGAAAGGCTCCAAAGACCTTGCTGTGTCAGGCAGTATTGCTTTTTATCTCTTTAGATGAAACAAAATCACTGCTCTGGGAGGCACTGGGCATCTCTCAAGCCTGATTGCACCATCACACTGACCATTTCAACAGGACTATAGGAATCCATTAGTGGAATGGAAAGACCTCCAGCTCCTCAAAAGTTCTGACTTTGCTGCATGGTATCAGAGTTGCTCTCTGGCAACAGACAAAGAATTTTTCCTCAAAACTACCTGTCTGTAATTACCCTCTTCCCTCTTACCTTTGTAAACACCTCCAAATCCATATGCAAAGAGTTTGTGTGCTATAGATTAGTGATACTTATGAAGGACAAAAAGAGAATAAAGTGTGAACACTTTGGGTGGGGCTAGCTAGCCAGGTGAACATCATTTATTAAGAGAGAAAGATGACTTTGAAAAAATATGAGAATGAGTTGAAGACTAGAAGATTTAATTGCTGAAGCATAATTTCCAAGAGACAGCATAGCTTCTGCAAGTGTGTGCTTAGTGAGAAGAATAGATGTCAGTTTTCTAGAAGGCTACCAAGGGAGAATGCATTTATGACAAGTTCTCTGTGTGCATCAAAGACCAGTGATGTACTTAGCTACATGAAATCATAGACTTGTCAAGGTTGGAGAAACCTTTAAGATCATCAAGTCCAACTTTCACCCAGCATTATCACTGTAACCACTAAACCACATCACCCAGTGCCAGATCCAGATGCCTCTTAAACATGTTCAGGACTGGAGACTCCCTCACATCTCTGGAAAGCCCATTCCAATGCCTGACCACCCTAATGGTGATTTTTCCCCCCCTAATATCTAATCTGAATCTCTCCTGTCTCAGTTTAAGGTAATTTATTCTTGTCCTCTCTCTGCAATCACGGCAGAAGAGACAGGACCCACCACAGCACAACCTCCTTTCAAGGACTGTAGAGAGCAATGAGGTCTCCCCTGAGCCTTGTCTTCTGAGACTAAACAAACCCAGGTCCCTCAGCTGTTCCCATAAAGCATCCCTTCATGAGCCTTGTCCTTTGCTGGACAGGCTCCAGCTCCTCCATGTCCTTTTGAAGTGAGGGGCCCAGAGCTGAATGCAGTACTCGATGTGCAGCCCCACCAGTGCCTTGACCAGGGGGATGGTCACTTCCCTGCTCCTGCTGGCCACACTACTCCTGACACAGGCCAGGACACCACTGGCCTTTTGGCCACCTGGGCACGCTGCCGGCTCATACTGAGCTGAATGTCAACAAGCATGCCCAGGTCCCTTTCTGTCAAATAGCAGACAGCTCTCAAGCCACTCTTTCCCCAGCCTGTAGAAGCAATTATATATTCCCATGGTGATATACTCACACTAAAATGTTTAAAATTTCGCTTTTTCAGAGCACAAATTGCTGCCACAGAGCTATAGTACATACCCAAAAGGGGCTTCTGACACAATTTTTAGTAACAAACAAGTTTACAGAAATGCAGTTATGCCTGAAAATTATTCACAATAGAGAAGAAAGGCTGAATTTAAGTAAAAAATTGTGCTCTTTTCTTTTCCACCTCTGGCAGCAAAGTTACTCTGTAAGGGTAGCTATAAATATTTGATTGCAAATCAAATTGTTGTGCATAGTGTATTTGTTGTTTCAAAAATCTACCTAAGGAGACAATATTCAAGCAGTAAAATCAACTGTGCGTTTACATGCCACATGTTTCTAATTAATATCTTTGAAGGAAAACTTCACAAAATTATACCTCTGGATCATCAATGATGTTCAATTGACAAGCAGATGATATTGGAGATTTCCATGGGCAGGCACCTGAAGATACAGAGGTGTATCTTTACAGTTATCTACACACAGCTAACATACAGGCTCAGGTCTTCTTCTTTTGCAGTCTTTTGTGCAGAGAGAAACGAGGCAAAATGATGCTCAGGGACAGCAAGCTCTCCAAGAACAAATGCAGTGTGTCTGCTTCACCAGTGGCTGGTGGAGGTAAGAAAATTTTTCCTATCACAATGGTTCACAGTCGAAGACCATGCTGGATTCTGTCAGCAGGATCTATTTTATATCATGAGCACCCAATGCTAGCAAGAAAAGAAGTAACAAAATACTTATTTTAGCTGCACAGTATAGAAAATATTTTATAGTAGAACTAGGGACATGGTATTATTTACCTCTAACACAACAAAACTTCAATGAGTACACCACTGAGACAACATCTAAAATATTGTGTTCCTATTCCTGAAAAGTCTGTATCACAAAAAAGTATGGGGACTTTTCTGAAAAGAGAAATACATTATTAAAGAACAGGATATTGTGATTTATGGATAAAGATTAAAAGATTAATGCATGGTTAAATTAAAGCAATGGAGATAGGAAGTATGAAAATCAGTTTCAAGTATTTGAATGCCATGAGCAATGAAATGGGAGAGAAAATATTTTCACTTAACGCACAAAAATTAGTGATAATTGAATGATCATAAGAATAAGCAAATCTGGGGTAATAACAGCTGAGGAGACATCTCTCAATAGGGCACTTGACTGTACCACACAACTCTTTTTCAGAAAATATTGAGGCTTACACCTCTTAATAAAAATGCACATGCTAACTCATCAAGTTACCCACATGGGCAAAATAGCAGTCTAGGAGAGTGCTCTCTGTGTCATCTTTCTCCTGCAAACTTTCAAGACTAAATTAAAAACTAAGAAAAAACCAAATTGTACTGAGTTCAGAACAACAAATGAGAGCATATTCTCTAAAAAGATGAGCTAAAAATTACAGTTCTTGGTTTTATTTACACTTTTGCTCCTGCTGGAAAGCTCTGAGCCTCTTAAACCCACAACACATTACACCAATAATACAAAAATAGCCTTTGGAGAAACATTTCTCCTTGAAAAATTTTTTTAGTTCAACATTATTTTAAGTGTAAGGAATCTCCTAAAAATTGCAGAATCTTTGAAACCAGTATTTTTTGTTCTGAAAGCAGTCATAGTGATTGTCAATACTCTGTCAATATTATTTCTTAATAAGCATGAAATTTTTTTTTACTGTATTATCATGACTTTACTGACCCATTTATTTTTAAATAATAAAAAAAAAATAATAAAAAAGCAGAAGTCAGAGACAAAAATTATTGAAGCAAGCAAAAAAATTATTCAAGGTGCAATTAGATACCCAGCTGCCACTGTACACTTTTGAAAACTTCATCCTCCCTGGTGCCTACTGGAAGCCCAATGACACAGCACATTAGGGTTGGACTGGTGCTCCACATAATTACAGCATCAATTCCCACCCATAGACCAGGACACAACCCACCCAATGAATATTTCATTTAGGCAGAAAACAGCCCTGGAGGTGCTATTCATGAAGAATGAGCTGCATCCTCATATCTTTGAATTTAACTTTGCAAGTCATGGCTTTCAGGTGTGTAAGCCTGAGAGGGGCTTTGAAAAGCTCCTGCTGTACGTCAGTGGCAAAACTTCCACTGGCTTGTGAACTGCTACGAGCCTTTGTGAAAAAAAAATAAAAAATGCCAGCATGAAAGACTAAAGATTAAACTTTTGGGAGGTACAAGACTGTCTCACTTACTTAGAGTGGTAAAATGACATCTATAACTCCAGTTCACTTGGAGGGTAGCTCATGTTTGGGCCATGTGATGCCAGCCAACTGATGTAGACAGTTTTCCTCGACTCATTCTATAATCAAGTAATAGTGATTAACAGCAGTTGGCTCCTACTGCTCTCACATTTAGCAAAATTAAGATTAAAATTTAAAAATTTCAGCCACAGTCCTTTTACATAACAGAGCTGCTGGGGATGGCATTTTGCTCTCCCAACAGAGCTTCAGTGTTGCAGCAAGCCTCTGAAGCATACTTCAGCTGCCTGGCAGGGTGTAGAGAGCAAAGAGCAATGCAGCAGAGAGCTACCTAGATTACCACTTATTCACCCAAATACAGATATGTTCAACCACTCAGCCATTTCAGTTGGAGACTGACATACAGAACCTTGGACATACAAAACCAACCTTTGAGCCTTAAGAGACACTTATTTTAATATAACCACTGTTAAACACAGAAAGTTGGAGCAGCTGCAGTTTTAGTTACTGCAGTAGGATTGCTGCCATCTTGCTGGTTTACAACATACTCAGGCCTGGCTTCACATGGATATGGGGAACCATTTCCATTTTGCATTTAAATAAATAACCCAGGATAACCCTTGAAACTAGACAACCTCTAGTTTTAAATAATTACTGAGCCTCCTAAAGATTGTCTTTGTACCTCAGCTCAAGGATGACCTCAAATTGCCTATGAATAAGCTAAAATTACCTTTGTCTTGCTCCCACTGTCATAGTAAAGCAACACCTCCACCATGTAAATTTAATGCAGAGTAAAGACATCCTTTTATTTCAGTGGAGACATGGCCTGAGGCTGCTGCTTCTCCCTTCTCTCTGTGTAGGAGCATGGATGTCTTTTGAACTTCCTGATGTCAGCAAGATCCCCTGGGTATTTTCATGTTTATTTCAGAAAAGACCTATTGTTCTGGAGTCTAAGACCATTTCTGAGGCTATTTTGAAACTGCTCTTTGAAACTGTTAATTGTTCTAACCTTCAATTTTAGGAACATCAGAGGAGAAGTGATTAAAGATCCATTTCCCCAAACAGAGACACTATTTTTATTCATTTCTTATGCCCTATTTGGCTATTTATTGTCCTTATTGTTTCTTTTGATTGTTGCTAGGGAGAAGATTAAAACTCAATGTGCAGCACAGCTCATTCTAGGGTATAATTTTTCTGGTATTTAAAATAATATATGCTAGATAATAGATATAAATTACTGTGTTGAGCTTAAAAGAGGATATTATTGTGCCATATTTAGTTTTATTTTTTCCTAGTCCTCAAAAAAATGTTTCCTGAAGGATGCACAGGAAGAAGACAGATATGATAAATGCAAACAGATTTCCTCTGAATGCAAGAGGAGAAACATAAGCCCCCAAAAAACTGCCTGATTTCCTCTAAAGAACAAAGAAGTTCCTCCCCAGACACTTTAATTATATTTTTTGTTACTGAAGTATGTGCCCTCATGCATTATTTGAATCATACAACATAATTCTATGCACAAAAATAATTTCCTGATATAGCCATATCATTGATTCACCTGTAAAATATGAACAAATATCCCCTACTGGGGGTCAATTACATTGGGCAGGGCAAAGCCAGAGTGTCTCTCAGAAAAAGCAGAAAGTTGGTAAACCATTGTGTTTGGCTTTCAGTCTCTAGTTCTTTTTTGGAGAGATGGGTTTGTTCAAGGTTTCTCTAAATATGATCAGCAGGGCAGCAACAGATCCTGAGTAGACCACATGAGGCATCAGCTTCATTGATAAAGGTTGTTTCATGAAACTGAGGCAGGTGGTGGAGGAGGAGGACTTCCATGTGAGCACTGCTAAATGAGGTCAGGGTCCAGAGAAGGAGGAGTGATTTGCCCATTTCTGAGCATATCTGGACCAGATTTGTGGAAACTCTGGAGGGAGAACTGTCATTTGGAGATCTTCACAGCTAAAGGCAGGGCTGTAGGAATGGCTGTGCCACCTGCAATGCACCACTTGACTTGTTTTTCAGTTTGAGTGAAAGAATAGGAAATAAGTTTTATCAAGCAGGAAGAAAAAATTCTTTCAAGGTGATAGATTTTTAAAGCTCCTGAAATATGGGAATGAGTAGAAACTTGTGAGTGAGTTTGGACAAAGCATTTACATTCTCTCAGAAGCAATATCTGAAACAAGGTAGTTGATTCCTGTTGCTGACACTTGTCCAGAAGAATTCAGAGAGGAAATTCTCTCCTGTATTAAAAGAGAAAACATGCCTGTGGTCACAACCTCCTCTTACCTCCTCAGGCTTAGTTTCTACAGCTGACTGCCTTTGGGCACATGCCTATGTGCTGCTCATATAGTTTTAACAGTGTCCCATGAGAAGGAGAAGTTGGAAAGAGCAATGTTTCATTCCCAGCACTATCAAAGGGTTTCTTGTGAGCCCTGGAGCATCTCATCTCATCTCCACTGTTCACTCAAAAATAAATACATAGCACTTACCTATTCTACTGTAGACTAAAACAATAAAAATATTAATGTACATATATCACTCAAATGTTCCCCCAATAAGCATCACACAGAAACATCCCTAAATATTCATAATATCCATAAATATTCATAATGAACAGCAGATAGTCGCATCAAAGTGTTTGGCTATCTCATATGAACTTTAGATCTTCCACAGGTCTTACAGTATGCCTCAATTGTATGACCATTGTATGAACATCAGCTACCAGTGTCACTGATTTAGGGGGAAAAGAAAAGTTAAAAAATCCCCAAATTTGAAACAGCTTTGAAAGACTCCAGTTTGGACTTAATGACTTAGCCTGGGATAATTTCAGTCTCTGACTGTTGCATTGGACATCATCTGACTATCCAGAACCCTCAAATTATATTTAGAGTGGCAAACACTGGAAGTACCAGGAAAGCTGTTTTTGTAATAGAACCTTGATTCACCAATTTCTCTAAAAACAATGACCTTAGGAATTATAGATATATTTCAAAAGAAGTTATAAGACCCAGTGGTAATGGATGCAAGACAGACATATGTAAAATACTAACTTAGCTGCTTTCCTCATGGATCCTTTAAAATCTGTGATACCTGATTTAGGTATTTCTAGACATTCTGAAGTGCTTAAATTACTAGTGCACTTTGTATCTTCTGTCAAACGCAAAATAAAAGATTCCTAGAGTTCACAAACTTGTCAAATGCAAGACCTGGCATAGATATATGTGGATTCCTTCTGACTATCAGGTTCTAGAGAACTTCCATTTCTGAGAACGTTTTTCCCACTAGCTTTTATCTGCTCTTGTATGTGCATGCTACTCTGACTACTTTTGCTGATATAAAGCCCAAGATATAAAATAATAGAGCAACAAGAAGTTCAACCTCTGTATTACAGAGTGGAAGATGTTTCCCTTGAAGTAACTTCAGTTTTATCAACAGTTTTATAAACATTAGGAAGCTGAAAAACACGGGGAACCAAGTGAAAATAATGATCCTGCAGAGGTCAAGTGGTAGAAAGCTGAAAATACAACTAACTGCACAGCTCCACTAAAGAAGCAACTCAGGACACAAAAAAAAGAGGAAAAAGCTTCAAGACAGCACCTGCTTGAAAGCCAAGATGTAAATTAAAACAAGAGATGTTGTAGGAAGCAGGTGAACAGAGCTGACATTTTAGGGAATTAAACAAAACCTTAAAAAAGCAAATAGGGAATAAAAAAGTAATGGAAAAGTATGGTTTAAAAATAGTTTTAAAAGAAAAAGAAGAGAGTACACAACGTAAAATTTTAGTAGATTTGAAGATCAGCTATCAAGGGAAAAATGAAAATATTAACATTTAAGGAGATGATGAGGGTTGCAAAGTATGACTCCCAAATAGTATAGACAATGTTAAAAATCATTAGGAAGATGAAAAGGATTTTCCTGAAGATGTCAAATGAAAATATCCCTATACTACAGTAGCACCTTAAGTAAACAAATGGTTAGGGTTAAGAGTAACAACTGCATCAGCTATACTATTTCAACATGGCCAGGTGAACCATTTCCATGTTCAGATATTACCCCAAGTTGGGACAAAACCAAAGTGTGCAGAACTCTGACTAGTGTACATGTGCGCTCCTGCCACTTCCAAGAAGGATGACTTAAGGAAATATTTGCAACTAAAATCTCCCAAATCACAGACTGACAGAACATGTTGAACTGGAAGGGATCCACAAGGATCATCAAAGTCCAGCTCCTGTGCCTGAGAGCAGTGAACAAACACTTCTTGAACTCAGTCAGGTGTGGTGCTGTGACCACATCCCTGGGGAGCCTGTTCCAGTGCCCAATCACTCTTTTGGCTGAGAAGCTTTTTCTAATGTCCAGCCTGAACCCCCCATGACACAATTTCAGGTTATTCCCTCAGATCCTGTCACTGATCACCAGAGAGATCTCTTGGTGCCTGCCTCTCCTTTTTCCCTCACAAAGAAGTTGTAACTGTGCTGAGATCTCCCCTCAGTCTCCTCCAGGCTGAACAGACCAAGTGACCTCAGCTGCTTCTCATTCAGCTTCCCCTCCAGGCCCTTCTCCATCTTTGTTGTCCTCCTTTGCACACTCTCCAGTAGTTCAGTGTTTTTCTTGTGGCACCCAGACCTGCTCCCAGCACTGGAGGTGAGGCTATTCATCATCAGCTATTCAGTACTTCAAGCTCATCTACAATCCTAAACCAAATCACATGATATCTAAATGGAACCAGTCTCAATTTTTTTAAATCAGATAAGCACATTGAAATTTTCAAGGGAGAAGAATCAAGTCACAGCAAGAATAATTCAGAAACATCTCAAAATGAACTTTTGATTTTAAAATCAGGCTATCAGAATGAGCAAATTTGATCCCGTTGAACTGTAACCCCTCGACTGTATTGAGACAATACTTTCATATTTTATAATTTCCTTTTTTACAATAAATTCAGATACCAAGAAAATACTCACAATTTCTCAGGTTCAGCTTGATCTTACAACCAAAACTGAGCTCAAGACACTTGTAGAGAATCTTATTACTCTAATCAACTAATGATGCCACCACCAACAACATAGACACAGGGGCCAGTACAGAAACTGCTTTAATTTCTGTTTGAAGCCCCATGGAAGATGTGATAAAGCACTAATAATCAGAGATTTCCACACTCTTAAGTGATAATCTGCAAAGCTCTAAAAGTTCTGTATGTAGATAGTCGAGCATAAAAGCCAGAAAGATGACATCAAGAATTTACATAGCTTCATTTTTTTAATTAAGTCAATAAAAACCAACAAAACTCTCATATGTTTATGACTATAGTTGCAAGCTATTTTGCTTCAATTGGTAAAAAAATCCCCCAAATATGTAAATTTAGAGAATAACAGGTAAAGAAGGTTAATGATCTTTAATTGAAATTTTATTTTTTCATTTTTCAATTATATTCTGCATGGGAAAGTATGGCTGGGAATGCCAAATAAGCAAAAAAGACATTAATTGGCTAAATAAGACTACGTAGCAAGATAAAAATGAAAATGAAATGCTTCTAAACTTAATTTAGGCAGAGGGCATAATAATTTTGAAACTTAATAAAAGGTAAACAGAGTTTTAAGAGTCACTTTTCAATTCAATTGACATGTAATATGCTCCATTTACATGCAAAACCCATCTTGGCTAAATAAGCTACCCACAGTTGAAATAGGTTCAATTTCCCAATTACAGCTAATAGACTCCTTAGTGTAAGATGGGAGAAGAATCACATGCAATATAAAAGCTTGTGATGACCAGGTGAGTTGAGAAGGAGCAGGTCATCAATAACAAGCAAGATCTGGAATAGAAAGAGCAGCTGGTTTTTAAAACTAGGGGGAAATCTTTGCAGGGAAAACTGCAGGGACAGATCCTGGGAGCTGCTGGTGCACATCAGGTGTGCAGGGTGGGCATGCAAGAAAAAGAAATAAGGTGAGAATCTTTTACCACTCAGGTACAGCTAGGAAGGGGATGTTTTGCTGTTGCCTTTCTCTGCTGCATTTGACTCATGTAGAGGCACTGCAGCCAGAGATACCATGTCAGGGTAAATGAATGGACACAGAATCATACCCTGAGTTTTCAGATTTTAAATGCATATTCTTGGAGAGGGCAGCAGACAAAAGGCCATAAGAAGCATAAATAACCCTTTCTTTTCAAACTGTACAAAGACAGAAACTCATGATAATATTAAAATATATCTTTATGAATGTTATGCTCTGTAATCTTCACTAAAAATACAGGTAGTATTTAATCTCTTCTACATCTTACCAGGGATTCTTCAGCAAATTTTGCTTGTCAAGGGCCCTAATTGGGTAGTCAGGAGGAGTCAGGCCACTTCCTCTGGGTGGTGTTGCAGAGGTGTTTCTGGCTCTGGTTCCAGCCACAGGCCCTGGAAAACCTTCCTGTACTTCCTACCCATCCATATCTCCCTGTCTTAAGCTGAAGCCTCAGAGATATGTTGTGCCCAGAAAGTGCAGGAACCAACAGAGAGGTGAAGCAGTCTATAGGGCATTTCATGATACAACTGGCTGCTCCCAGTTGAGCAATATGCAGAGACCTCCAGAGAAACAAAAACCTACTGCACACACATCTACAGTGTTGCAGGAGGGCCAGGCAGGATTTGCACTGTTCTGTGATTTCACATGAGAGGAGAGAAATGCAGATTTTCTAGAATAACCTTACTTATTAGCAGTATTAATTGTGTTCTGCACTATGTCACAAGGGACACTTCTACCAGTGATATCTTAAAAACAATTAATGGGAGAAAAGAACACTTTTTTTTTTTTCCTGCTGCTGTTGCAGGTGCAAGTGCAGATTCTGTGAAGAAAAGGAAAGAAGGGGAGAATGGGGTTTGCAAGTAGAATAAGCATTCACATGGTTTGAGATTTAAAGAATAAAAGTGATGATGCCTGGAAAGGCTGTCCTGGGACAGAGACTAGGCAGAGCAAAAGGAATAAAATAGGTATTTATTGAAAGGATACACCTTGGGCAGTGCAGGAGCCTGGCCAGGGCTACACCCAAGATGGATCCTGGTCATGAGTCTTTACACTTTTATAAGTTTTGGTTCATCCACTATTGGAGTCAATTATCCAACCACAGCCCCAGATTATGAAATCTCAGCCCTCTGGCTTGCCCCCTTTCCTTAGCCATTGTTTCTGTTTTTTTGGGTACTGGTTGTCCTTGATTTCCTAGCTGGGAAGGAATTGTTTGGTGTAACTACCCTGTGAAGAGAACTTACTAACACCTAACATGAAGTTTCAGAGTTACATACCAAGCAGCAGAGAATCTGAAAAATATAAAATCTGAAACCCAAGGCATCAGTGAGATGAGAAAAAGATTGTGAAAAAGTTATTTGATTAGCCTGTACAATTCATATATTCAGCCAGTGTCATGATAAAAAAATGGGAGAAGCAGCAGCAGCAGCAATAGAGGTAAGAAAGAACTGAAGATACATGAAGGAAAGAAAAGGTAAGTAGAAAGAAATTAGGGCTAGACAGAGCAGTGTATCTTATTATAGTAGTTTCTTTTGATGTAAAGGTTCCACTATGTGCTTCAACAAAAGACTGTCTTATACAGCCTAAGAAAAGGTTAAGTCAGAAGGCAAGGACAAAAGTGGAATGTTAATGCAGGCAAAATATATTCCTTTATGAAAGGTGTGAAAAGCTTTCCTTCGTTGTTTTATTCTAACTGATCTTTGTGAAAAGCACATTTTCATGTGAATTCAGGATGTCTTCTGCAGCCTGTTAAGTGTTTTTCCCAACATTTAACATCAAAGTGAGTGTGTAGATAGATTAGAACGTCACCTAGCCTCAGTCCACAGGCTTTATAAATGTTGATAGCTACATAACTTTTTTTTTTTTTTTTTTTTTTTTTTTTTTTGCCATAATACACCTTGTATTGGAAACCTGAGGTTTCCACTATTCAGTCTTCACTTCATCTCTGATCTGAAGGGTTAGGAAACCTTCAGGCTGACCTCATGGGCAGAACAGAGAGGTGATGTGGCCAAGATTAAAGGAAGCAAGATTTCAGAGTGTAATCTGAAAAGCTCACAAAGCTTTTTGCAGACACTGACACACTGACAGGAGTCACTTGACTTTTTTGCACTGCTGTTCACTCTGCACACATGGACAGGGCCCTGCACTTGGGATTCTCTCAGGCTCCTGCAAGGTCCAACATCACATGTGGGAGTACACATTAATATCACTGCTGACTTAGCTTTGGCAGCTGGAACACTGATTGACTGAAAGTGTCTTGCTTTCCCTTTCCTGGACAGTGCTCTATGAGATCTTGCAGTTCTTCATCAGAGCGCTCAGAGGAGCTGAAAAAAGACTGGTACATTAGCAGACATCTCAAGGAATAGCTTCTTCCCAGTAGCCAAAGGATATCACAAAGAAAAATAATGACACTAAGAAAATTGTTCTGAAACTCTTGCCAAAACTTGACATATTGGATTTGCAGAGTTTCTTGCAATTGCTGTATTTATTAGAAGGATATTTATAAAATCATATACAGTGAATGTATACATGTGTGCATATGTATTGCACACAGTACTGCCTGTGTGTATCTAATTACACCAGTTATATACATATTTATATAAAATAAAATGAGGCTTTATTACTGCTGAGCTATATTGCCAGAACTTTAGGGTGCAATTTAGAGCAGAAATGACAGGAAATCATGAAATTACCAGCACATTTGTAGCATACAACTTGACTATGTCTCTTCCAACTGTTGCAAATAAAAAATGAGATTGACAAAACACAAATCCATTACCAAGCACCTTTCAGCCCATTCTTTCTTTCATCCTGTTCTTCCATTTCACATATTTCTACTTAAAGGCATGACCCAGTTTATGCTGTTCCAACATGGGGTATAACTAACACACATTGTATATTTAAAAAATTACATTTAGGGGAAGCGTGTGGGGATCTCTGGAATGCCAGCCAGCTCACACTACAGTTAATAAACACATCATAATGTCCTGTTCAATTTTACTAATGCTCCTTCTCCAAACTGTTGATTATATACAGCATTTCAAAACTGCTGCTGTGCGCTAGAGGCTGACACACAAGAACACACAGGAAAAATGAATTTGAAAAGCCTTTCTAGGGCTGCAGCTATAACTAAATTTGAGCTGGTGCCATGCTTAGCTAATTACACAAATTGAAATGAAGGCTAGAGAGAAACTAGAAGAGCTATACCTGTGGCTTGTGCAATACAAAGGCAGTGTGGAGCAGTGGAGGACAGGAAGGGGGCACACAGGATGGAAGGAGTACCCTAGAGGCAGCCAGGGGTGGTTGAGTGATCCCAAGTCCAGCTGAGACCTGGCCTGGACCACAGCCTAAGGTTCTGGGTAATATAAATCTGTGCATTTATCTCACTTAAATAAAGCTATATTACCTCATATCTGTTGGAGATCCAGTCCAATATATTTCAGTTGATAGCAATGATAAGGAAACTGATTGAAAATCAACACTTGCACTTGATGAATCAGTAATAATGAAAATGCAACCATTTGGGGAAAATATCCCTTCAAATGAGCGCTTTACAATGCTACCATTATGTTGCACATGTTATTAAAAAAATAGTCTAAAAGGTTGATTAGCCCTTTCTAAGGGTACCCATCCATTATTAATAAAGCAATCATATTTTTAAGGCCTGATTCTCAATTATTTCATTAACTGAATGGAAAATTAAACAAAGATGAAGAGAGAAACATTTAGCTTCCTTAGCAGCCCTGGAGAGAAGAACCTTTTCCCCCACAGAGTATTTATTGAATTGTTTGACAAATGGAACAAGCAGCCATTACCACTAAGGATTTCAGCTGGTGAGCATATGCCAGTGAACCTACCAGATTTGTTCATTAAGTCTGACTCATGGAAAGGCTAAAAGAGTACATCATCTCAGCAGTAGGAAAATGCCAAAAAATTAGGTGCTTTGTTTTGACCTTTGTTTGTGAATTGGCTTCATCTAGAAATGGGGATGAAGCCTGCTTCATCTTCTGGAAAAGGGCAAAAAGCAGCTTTGTTCTAATACAAGTTATGCACAGATCCTTTTTTTTTTTTCTAATTTATATAAAATTCACAATACTTTTTTCTCATTCAGAAAATAATTCAGAAACAAGAGAGCACTGTTAAGGCCAACTCTCCAAAGTGAAATTCTTAAACAGAGCAACAGAACTTCAAACAAGTCAATATTTAAAAATCAAGGTGCTTCCCAATCTTCTGCTTATCATCCCTGAGCTTATACAGACTTTACACAGTTAACAAATTTCCATTTTCTGACAGATTGGTACCCTCTATCCTATGTGAGAGACAGGGTATTAGTTAATGTCCTACCATATGGCAAAAGATGCACACTGATTTTTGTAGAGCAGATTAATTCAGCCTATCAAATTATTTTTATATACACAGGCAGGAAGGCACACCAGCCTATAGGTTGATACTCAAGCCTTGGCTTACAATAAAATGTGTGTCTGAGCAATAGTGAAAAGGAGATGAAACCATGTTTATCTGAACCCCTTAAATGTTGTCTACTTATTCCTTTGCTGTTTCTGCAAGGCTGTGTGTACACTGCAGACCTACTAAGAGCTGCTCTGAAACCAAAACCGGCTGCAGAGCATTGCCTACCAGAGACTTCTCTTAGAAGCCCTCGGGACAGGACTGGAGGGGAGGCATGCAAGAGCTGAAACAGGGAGAAATGGATCAGAACATTTCCCCAGCCACTCCCCAAGCTGCTCTTGCTGCATTCTTGCAGCTAATGCACCGTATCTGTACTTTAGAGAGCTGGTTTATGGGACATTTCCTTCCCCATCCCTTGAGGTCCCTGCCAGGCTAGGAACACAGGTGATCAGCAAGGAATGCCTTTGTGTCAGAAATGAAGTCACCTTACTAATTATTCACTGCTTAAACCACTTCACTCTCACCCAAAGGTGAACACTTGAAAAAACAGAAGAGTGAATATTTTTTTCCATTTGCAGAGAAGGCAGAGCATAGCATTCAAGAAATATGGTTGCAGTAATGTTCAATAAATACTCATTTGTCTTGGTTTTCCAAATGCCTTGTTTTCTTTTTTTTCCTCTATTTCTTTCTTTGATTTAAATGCAACTCTACAGTATTAAAGTTCTTTTTATATTCAAGGCTGATGCAAAGAGGGAATAGCTGCAAAGTGAAATGAAAGCAAAGATGTAGTGAATGGAATCTAAAAGTTTGCCCTAAAAACACAAAGCAACAGAAAACAAGAGGTGTTTCTGGGAAAAGATGATGAAAGACATGGTGAGATTCATCTCTGTGAAAGAACAGACAACAGGAATATTGTTATTATTATTTTTAAAATAATAAAACATAGAATTCTTCAAAAATAATTTTGTATCATTGGACTGAGATTAACATAATGTTTTCCTTCTGCTATTAGCATTTTGTTGATGTGCTTCATATTGCTATTCCTTGACCTCAATCTGCAAATAAAATATTTTCAGATTTGGAGTGCTGAGATCATTTTTGAGGTCATCCATTCTGGTACTGGAAATTCAGCTTGGGCTTACAGCAAGTGGCAAAATTAAAAACTGATGAGATGACAGTACAGCATATTATAGCATTAGAATATCTGATTTCTGATTTACTTTTTTCAGTGCTGTAGAAACACACTAATTTGCAGAGGTCAGAGGTCTGAAAAGACTGGAAGACCATATTCATATCCAGTAAATAAGACCCTTAATGCAACCAATACCCACTGATTACCTGTTAGTAAAAACTAAACAAAAAAAAATCATAGTAACCCACAATGTGGCAAGAAAAGAAGTGCTGCATAACAAACCCTGATAACCCTGTGAAAGTCAAAGAAATGCTGTGTATTTATGAGCCTTGCCAGTTGTGATTCTTTGTAGTCATACTTGAATTAAGTGATATATTTGTCATTTGAGTATCTCAGAAAAGGCTGAATTAACTCTCTACTCTTATGAAAGAACTGTAATCGTAACTCTTGCCTCATTACATTATCAGAGAACTAGATTATGAATCCTAATCTTTCCACTACAGATGACAAGAGAAGTTTTCTCACAAGGTTTGTTCAAAACAGAACCTGACTGAATATTCCAAATCAGCCTTTCAGCTTGATAAATGGTCTTTGTGTAAATGTTGACAAACAGAAAGTGATACTGCCCCTGCATGTTCAAGCAGAAAGTGGATGAATACTTATTAGAGAACATATTAGCTCAGGAAAATTTGAAAATTATGCAAAATTTTCTTTTCTCCATTCAAATTGCTTCTGATATGTAATCCATGTATTTCAGAATATCTCCTATCTAAGCAGTAATCATTAAAAAAATTAAATATGTGCACATGAAAACATTTGACTTAGAGCAGCAGTCCTTGTTTCAGGACTTGCTGTTTCTGCAAGTTTTCAAAAATTCAATGCCCTTCTTTTCTCATCTCTACCAAGACCTTGCTGGGGAATTCAGATAAACTATGTATTTTCCCCATCTATCCAATGGATTTCTTGGTATCTTCTGTTAGCCAAAATTTTTAAGTCATTTGGGTAATATTTACAAAGAAATTTAGTACCTTACCAATGTAAAAGAAAGAATATAAGCGGCTGTTTTTTATAATTTGTTTTGGTATTTTTCCATTCATTTTCCTGCATCTGAGAAGTTTTGCTTAAAATTTCATAATCACATTGAGCTTTTTGGGAATCAGACAATGCCTGACATTTTTGAAGCAGAAAACACTATGACATGATGGAATGAATTCTGCATCAACTAAAACCTTTCTGAACTCCCTTGTAAAGATAAGGCTGCAAATCAATTATTCAAACTCCTTTCACTAGATCAATGTTTGCATACACAGACTTAACAGGTGAAGTAACTTTTTTCACATGGGAGGATTGTTTCATTCATTTCTTTTCTTCAGCTGCTCTTTAGTATGAGGGAGGGATTCTAGACTAGTTTCACCAGATTACAACATTGACACCATTGGGAAGTCAAAACCTGAGGCTTCCTCTAAATAGGTGTTTTCAAGTCTAATAACTAATTAAAAATTAAAGCTTCTCCTGCCTTTTAAATAATGCATAGAGAATTCTTTGTAGCTGCATCTGGGTTTTGGGTTTCTGTAATTGCTTTAAAAATTGCTTTTTGCAGCCACAGGGGCTATAGACCAAGATCGTGTAAGTTAGTGCATGCCCAAGAGAATGTGGGAAAAAGAGCTGTAGGCTGGTTAAAAAAAAAAAAAAAAAAAAAAAAAAAAGGCAGCAAAGAAAATCTTAGCCAGAATATACCAACGGGAAGCTGATTTTTACTTATAAGGCATCATCTCTTCCCTGACAGAAGGATCCTGACAAAATTTATTCTCCTTTCTTCTTCCATCCCCTTTCCTTCTCCTTTCCTTCCTTTTCTTTTCCCCTTTTTTTTCTTATCTTTCCTTTTTTCTCTTTTTTTTTTTTTTTTTGGTCTTTTTTCTTTCCTCTACAGAAATTTTGGCTAAAGAATAGAAGAAGCTTATCTATGTATATGACAGTCCAAGCCAGTGTTAAGCAAATGGTAGGGTTGTAGGCAACCACCTTCTTTAGAGAACCAGGCATTGAAGGAGGCATATGAATAAAAAAATCCTTCCCCCACATTCTTTTAATGACAACAAAGAAATTTTTCCCTTTCAGAATAGAGCACTGTCTTTCCTCCTCCCACACTGCAGTGTTCTATTCCCCTAATTTCCATTATTAAACTTGCTTAGACATAAAAATACCAATGAAACAGCAGAGAGCAAAACACTATAAAAAGGACTCCTTCTGGGAACTACAGACCTCCTAAGATAGGGATATGAGTAAATGGAAATTTGAATCTGTGAAAAAGAAAAGGATCTTGTTAAAAAGCACATTAATAACTCAGGAGAATCAAGGCAAAAGTACAAGACAACAAGCAGTGCTGTAACTCCAAGAAAAACTTTATGTGATGAACTTGAAGTGATAAAAGTTATATTCTTCCTAAGTGGACTTGCTTGTATGCTACAGGTTCCAGGTGCTGTGAAGACACAGCTTTGATTTGCACAAAAGAAACACCCAAATCCCCTCCCTCACCTCAAATCCTCTGCATGATGGTTCATAAGGGACTCCATTTCTTTATAACACAGCAGTCACAGATGTTTGTGTGGCTGTTTTAGTGTAAGGATTTTTTCAGTGAGTTACTGGTATTAGAATTTTCTCAGCCACCCATAAAAAATTGCTATAATTTCTCAACTCAGTGTCAACACATCATTTTTTCTAAGACATTTGACAACCCCCTGCTTTCCAGATCCAAATCCTAATATTTTATATTTGCTTTTTATATTTCTGCAGAATTTTCCTCAGAAGCTGTTATTGCTTTTCCTGTTTACTCAATTTTAAATGTATATATTTGGTCCTCCTCTTTTGGCAAGAGCAAGGTATCCTCACCATAATAATAGCTAAAAGTAATTTTAAAAATAATTAATTTGTTTTTCTAGTTGCACCACGTACACCTGTATTCTACTTAAAAATGCCCTTTAAAACCCCAAAGTGTCAGTTGTTTTCCAGATCCGAAATTATACACTTTTCAGCACATTACAATGTTTAGAAGATACATATAGAAGATGTAGAATTTGAATATAGAAGATGAAAATTTGAATATTAGTTTTTGATCCATTTCTACTACAATCAAATTTAGATAATTTTTTTCAAAGGGCACTAGGAATCAGAACCATAACAAGCACATTGTAAATGAAACAGCACTTTACTTCATTATACAGAAATTTATTAAGAGATGTAAATTGGAGAGCTTTCATTCCATCTCCCACAGGAAAAATTCTTGCTTCTAGCAGTTTCTTTTTAAATCAGCCATCAGTCTGATTGTTACTAGTTCAACATCATGTTACATCGAATTCTTCTTCCAGTTTTATAAAGCAGGAAGGAAATTTGCTAACTTGTGATGAAGTGTATAAATAATGAAGGATGCACTCTGTGAAATACTGATAACCCACACTGAGACAGAGCAGAGCCTGTGTAATGACCAAAATGTCAACAAAAGCAGTCTCTGACAGGTACCTTGTCTAAGTGATTTTCCAATTTCCTGTTGAGTCTACATTTTGCATTTGTAACATCCTCCATTGAGGACTTGCATGTTCTATCATTCTGGTCAAGAAGTCATTAATGCAGCTCATTTAATACATTCTTCCTGTCCACACCTGGAATTTCAGTCCACATTAATCCTAATGTCATAAATTGCAGTAGTGAATTGACTGTTGTAATTTGAATCTTATCTCCTTTGACTTATATTAGTATTAGTATTAAATCTTATACAAATATTTGGAATTAGTGTCTATTTGATTGTCTTCTTTCCAGTAAGATGTGGATGTCCACTATTACATTCATGTCTTCATTTAGTTATGAATTCCTAATCCATATGAATTCTTAGACTGACACAATTTCTTTAAAAGTACATATACCACTGCCCTGTTCCTTTCTTGGCAATCTCTTTAAAATAACTCCACTTGTTTTTAATTTCCTATGCATTTGGTAAAGAAGATAACCAAACATTCACTTAAAGATGTGAATGTTTTCTATCCTTCCTTAGAAGCAGTACCCCAAACTTCTGTTCTTGTACCTAGTAAAAATGTTAGCATCTCAGTTTGTGATTTGCCTCTGGACATCCCAAGGACTACCTGGGGGAAGTCTCTGACTTGCTACCACTATCAGGAGTAGCTATCTAGAATATTGTGAGTAAAGGCCAAATATACTTCTCCTAGACTCCTATAACTCGAGACTCCCCAAGCCAAAGATGTTTCCATTTGGAAAACCTTGATGTTCTTCTTCCATTAATTTCTCCAATCTGAATCCATGTAAAGAAGCCATTAGCAAAATTGTAAATGCAGAAGTTTTCATCCTTGGCCTGCACTGAGTTCTCTGTCAGATTTTTATCACGAGCAGTAACTACATCTTGTGCTGGAGCATCTGTGGATGTCAGTTATATATGAAAGACAAGTAGAGTTGTGTTTTTTGCTTCTGAATTGGCTAAATATAGAATGAGACTGAGCTGCATCCCTGTAGAAATGAAATGTGGTTTTGATGCTTATGACTATTCTATAGAGTTGAAATTTGGGAAGAGCAAAACAGAATTCTTTCTAAAATGCGATGTCAAATCCTCCTCAACAGGAATCACAACTCCACAGAAGTTCAGTGGAGTGACATAGTTTAGTGTCTCTTCCCCAGTTTCTGCCTCCACCCTCAATGCACTGTCAGGTACAAAATATACCTAAAAATCAAAGACAAAACTTAAATTTGTTAACTGAGAGGCTGCATAATGCAGCTTAAGATATAAAATCCATACCTTTAGGGGACACTTAAAAAAATAAAAACCCACCATCTGTTTCTATATGAGAGAGGTAGAACACCAGACTGTACACTCTACTCTTTTTCAACAAGGCTACTTCAAAACTATGTGGGATGTGAGAAATGCTCCTTCCCCAGGCACATGGTCCTTGCTTAGCTCTCCTGGTCTTTTGAAAGACTTCTGACCCAGCAAAGTTCAAAGCCTTTGAACACTGTGTTGGGCATGCTCTGCAGCTATTTTGGTACCCAGGAGGTGTACCCTGAAATAGAAACATGGTGCATTCATCAGCAGCTGTGAAGTGTTCAGCTTTCAAAAAGTGTAAGAAGCACCAGATATATTTACCCAATTGCTTAATCCTAATGTATAGCTTATAATTTGCTCTAGTTCAAAGATCTAAAACACTGCTCCTGAAAATGTAGACATTATAAGCATTTAAACCCACCCAGGCCTCAGAGCCTCATGAGAGCCTAAAGCCTTTATATCAGCTGGGCTAAAGAAAGAGCAGTAGTTTTAGAGGAAGTAGGGAGAGCAAGAGAAGCTACAGAGAAGTAACTCTATCATCCTGAGGATTTCTTCAACCACATAAAGCAAATTTGTATATGGATATTTAAATAAGTATACATTTACAGACAGGCAGACATCTATGAACAGCATCTGTTACTTATCCTGAAATTATATGAAGTAGCTTCTTTTACTGATGAGACAAAAGTTGCTTTCAAATCAGCTGGCTAGCATACAATTAGCATTGTGCCAAAACAATATCTAAAGGCAGTTAATTTCCAGAACCAGGGACTTATCTAGTTTTATAGGAAATTGAAATTCCATCAAACTAAACAGTCTATGATTCTGCTGGAATAATGTCTATAGATGTGAGAAAGAGAAAAATGTTCAGGGATCAATACAGCATGGAGGAAAGAAAAATGGCTAACTTATCTATCATTTTAACATACAAACTGCTTTACTAAAGCTATAAGAAATGACATTCACTAGGAGACAAGTCATATAATAAGAATTTATTGGATGTCTTCTGCTTGATAAGCTCTTTCTTAGACTTTGTCCACTGTATTTAGGTTCCTGAAGCTTTTATATTGGAGACTTAAAAAGAAAATCACACTGAGATATTTAGGTTCCTGTAGCACCAGCTTCACTAACAGTGTCTGCTTCTCTGTGTCTGCAAGCTGATACAACAAGATTTACTTTATAAATTAAGTCACTTGTTCCCCTTCATGCCTTGGAATTCCATGGAGGCATTTCAGTTCACACAAAACCATGGAAATCTAACAGGGAGAAAAACTTCACAGGAAGTGCCTTTGAAACCAGATATCGAAGGGAAGAACTATCAATTCTAATTTTTCCATGATACAGAGTCCACACTGGTTTTACAAGAGCCAGCCTGGAGACAGTAGGTGTAAGTCAAAGATGTCTCTGACAGCAGAATGCTGAGGCATTGGCTGCTGGAGAAGGGATCCAGCAATATCAGCCCCACATGCAGCCTCTCTCCCCTGAACAGCCCTTCAGTCCTGCTGCTGCCACAGAGAGGGAGGATGACGTGGAGAACATGGTTATTGTGACAGAGGAAAGGTCCCACTAGGCAACTGCAGCTGACATCTTGCCCTTGACAGCATCAGGAGTAGCAAACTCTGTCTACACTTTCACAAAGACTTGAGCTGGCTCTCTGAGTTAAAGCTCAGAGAGCTTTAAGATAATTATCTATTCTTTCCATCTTGTACTTACTTTGTTATCAAACTTTCAGCAGATGAAATGAAACATCATTCTGATTACAAGTGCATCTTCAAAACATCACTCCTGAGCATAGTTTCCCAGTGACTAGACAGAGAAAACCTCTGATTTACCATCTGCTTTTAATTCCTTTCAGAATGAAGATTATGAGCAACAAGCCATCTTTATGTCTCATCAGTTGTCTATTTAGATTCCCTGAGTCTGCCCACATGTGGCTGAAGTCACTACACACAGAAGGTATGATATCTGAGGTGGCTGGGTGACTTCTTTCCCAAGTGTACTGCAAGACAGATACATTAATATCTCCAGCAAATACCTGTGCAGCATGTCATTATTATATCCTGCTAGGACTTAATCATAACTACATAAGGATTCTGAAAACTATTATTTAGTTGAAGATTATTTTCTTTATATTAAGATGCATTTAAAAGGAAACACTTTAAATTGCTCTCTTTCAAACTTTTCACACTGCTTTCTGCAAGAGCAAGGTCATTAAGCAGATGCTTATTTTGACCCTTTGAAATGACTGCAATTTAGTAATGAAATTACAGTTCTTCACCTGTCACTATATACCAATTTGTTAGGGGCTTTGAAATTAATTTCCATGCAAATGAAAATGATTGTCACCATTGTACCAATCATAAAGAATGAGTTCAGTGTTTCTTAATAGGATGCAAATGCTGTGAGTTTCTTTTTCTGATAAAATAATTCACTGCTAAAAAAGTAAGGAATTTTGAAAGGTAATATGAAGGTGCAGTCAGCCAGACAGCAAATGTTAGAGAAGGACAAAGCTGTAAGTGTGGACACAGTAGTATGCCAAGACTACAGAGAAATATCAAAAGGGGCAAGAGTTTGGAGTCTTTTAAAATCAGTATCTTCGAAAGCTTCTCTGAAACAAGCAGCCTTCCAAAGTAGCATTCCTTCTGTTGAGGTAGGATAGGAGTCAGTTAATTACTTTTTTGCAAACTTATAATTTTGTGTAACTCATAGTTTCACATTTTGCCTTCAACACATTAATAGCCAGCTAGAAAAGTCTTGTTCCCAAAACTGACACCTGGTTCCTTTAATCACACTCATTGCATTTCAAACCTGGTCACAGCTGAAAATCCTCAGTCCAGTGACATCTCAAGTAACCAGATCCCTGTGAGGACTGGTGTGTTAGTGTACTGTTCCAGTGCATCACTGATATATGTTACTATGTTTTGTCCCATACAGCAAGCAAAGAAGATTAATCTGACCCAAACTTTGCCTGCTTCTACCTAAATTGCCTTTAGGAAGCAGCCAGAAAATATAGGGCCTAGGTTGTCCAGCATACATAGCTCCAAGGTCTAACAGGACCTCTTGCTTTTGTTCAAGAGTACATTTTTAAAGGTTATCTTAAATGTGACAATAATAGAATATGGAAAGGGGAATCCGGTTTGCCACGAGGAGGTTTTAAGACTGTCTGCAGAAGTCTCCTATTTTACAGGCTCATAGGACTAGTCAAGTTGTGAGAGACCTCAGGTTGTCTTTGGACCAATCCTGTGCTCAAAACAGGGTCAGCCATAAGGTCAGACTGAGTTTCTCAGGGCTTCTTCTAGGCAGGCCTTGAAATCCTCCTACAATGAAGACTTCCCAGCAATGGTGTTCCCATACTTGGCTGTTTTCAAGGTGAAATAGCTTTTTGCTATATCTAGCAGTCTAAATATTCCTTTTTTAGTTCACAGCTCTTGCCTTTCATTTTCCTGCCATATATCTCAGTGATGAGCCTGGCTGTGTGTCCTTGCTAACCTCCTCAGAAGGTGTTGACTGGTCACTGTTAACTTTCCACTCTTCCCCAGGGTGAATTAGCCCCATTTCCTCAGCACCTCCCCAGAGGGCAAATTCACCAGTTTCCCAAACATCTTGCTGATTCATCACTGTGCTCCAGTTTGTAATTTCCCTTTTGTTAGCATCCCAACAAACAAAGCAATAATCTCCTCCTTTGATCTAACCACATTCCTGTTAATGTGCACCCACATACCACCCGACCTCATTGCTGCCAGGGCACGCTGCTGACTCACAAGCAGTTTCCTCCCCACCAAAATTTTGGTCACTCACATACTGCTTAGTCCTCCTTTATTCCTTTCAATGCTAACAGTTTCTTCCAAGAACACAGGCTGAAAGTTTGGTGCTCCTGAAAGCAGTGCCAAGAATGGCATAATGGTAGCAAACCAAGTGATTTCCTAAAGAGGATCACAAATAGCTTAAATACACTACGCTGCATATCTCCACTACAGCCATTCAAATCTTCTACTTAAACAATGAAGGCATATCTCAGTCCCAGACAGGTTAAGAAAAGACATAAATGATAGAATAATTTGATCCATATTTGCAATGGAAGAGATGTGTAAGAAGTGCAAGTAGTAAAACAACATCTACATCCAACCGTAAGAAAAATTAACTACACTAAGGAGGGAAACAAGATAAAGAGTTCCTTATATCTCAGACAATTTTTAATCTTTAGTATTGATGTTCTTTTTCTACTGCCAGTTACTCTTAAGACCTTATAGCAAACAGTAGTTGAATATTCCAACTGTTTTAACAGGACAGGGGTAAAAAAACCCCTCATTTACTTAGTATGCCACAGAGTTATTATGCTGAAACTAGAATCTACTGTTTTGGTTCTTTTTTTTTTTTTTTTTTTTTTTTTTTTCTTTTTTTTTTTTTTTTTTTTTTTTTTTTTTTTTAGTATGCTAAATATACACAAAGGGCATTGAGGAGAGAAGGTAATAAAACTGTTTAACTTCACATCACTGATTCAGAGGTCCAGGCATCTCAGAATCCCTGGCTGTGGTCATCTTTAATGAATGAAATTTCAAGAATCTTCAGGTTGATCACAAGCAATGCTACATGACTTTTTCCTTGCCTAAGAAAGTTTTATTGCTTAGACAACCACTATGTATCTGTCTGCTAGTAGTAAAGAACACTTTGTAGGACTTGAGGGTTCAACATTGATTTTATCTTATTGTAAGGCACAGATTCTTACTTAGATCTTTTATGACTTCTAAAACCTTGTGATCTGCACAAAGACAGTACTGAATATTCAATTTCTGCTAGGTTAAAGCTAAGCTAAACCCAAAGTGGGTTGATTGTATCAAGTGGACTTTCATCTGAAAGGTCCTTGTTTAAGGTCATAGCAACCAGGCAGTTTCTTATGTGCTTTTTCTTACTCATACTGAACTCAAAATACCTATTTGATTGCATGCCTTTCTTCAGAGACTTCCACATTCTCACCAGGTCTCTGCATGCACCTTTAAAAGCATGTCCATTCATTGGTTACCTCCAGTCTAGGAACTGCATTAACTTCTGCAAGAAGGTCACCATTATTCAGATCTCATCCTTTTAGTGAGGGAAAATTAATTCCAGATATTTTCACCTTCAGTGCACATGGCATATGTTAAGTGAATGCATCTGCAACTTACCATATTGTGTCAGACTTCTCTCCCTTCAGAGATCTTTCTGAATTTTCTATTCTGTTCCTGTTTATCTTTTCATGGGCTCCTGGAGAATCAGTTGCTAATGGCTTCTGTACACAGGGACACAGATTTGTCTTTTTTCTATTTAACGTTTCTAATAAAGTGCATTGTGAATCATCATCATCATCTCAGACCAAATTGCTCTTGAGTGAAGAAGGAAATGAGCAGGGTAAAACCTCCTGTCTCCTTGTGTGATTAGATGTATGCAGGTTGCAGCAGGAGGAATACAACTCAGTTATGACAAACACAATGAACATTCTTTATTCAGGACATTGGAGGCTGTCAAATCCCCTGCTTCTTCATCACTCTTATGAAACAAACTGTCCTCTCTGTTGTTACCATCCTAAGAACTCTTTATGCCCATGCATGTTGTGCAAAGCTCCAGAATAGAACTTTGTCAACAGTAAGTATGGCATTTTTTAAATTAATTGCCCTGTTCCTGATAAATGCCTCTAAATCTTCAGCAGCAGTGAAAACTCAGTATATCTTCATTAATAATCACTTATCCCTCAATTATTTTCAAAAGCTCACATAATTGTTCATATCACTTCTTTAGTAGATGCAAAACTCTTCTGGTATTCATTTTACTGTCAGTACCAGCTTTGTAAGTACCTGCTATTTTGAATGCCACTATTCTTTTCAAATTGTTAAATTTTAAAGCTGTCCTGTTTATATGTGCTCAATTCAAAACTGATAAAAAAATTGTTTTGCCTTCATAATGTCGTTCTGCTTTGAAGATATGGATGCATCATTTATTGCTCACAGAGTTCTAGTCAAATCTGTAAGTAATCCCTAAAGGAAACACTGCATCTAATCACTACTTTTCTTCAGACTTTCTGCCATACAGATATGAAATTCTAGCTTGAATTGCATTACAATTATTGCTGTATATTTGACTAAAGTGCCAGGGTTAGTGGAGTCAGATTTCAGTTGTATGATATGTGGAGAGAATCTCTAAGGAAATCTAGAGTTATTCTACTCAAATATGTGTCAGTGGAATCAGAGTCTGCTTGCACTACATCTGGAAATCCTGATTGTAACAGTTTGCCAAAAGTCCCAACTGTAAGATAACCAAGCTGGCTTAAACATACTGGCTGGCTATTTATATAAAATAAATTAACAACAGCAAATGTCCAAATGCTATCAAGAGCCATTACATCATCCACAACAGCATTCAATGCAGCTTGGCTAAAAATGTCATTAAATAGATTTTCTAAGTACTTCAGCCTTCAAGTAATACTAGAGGTGGACTGACATAATAATACATTATTCATGTGCAGTCAATGGCAGTGTAAAAAAATCAGATACCTTGTCTGAGAGACTGACTGTTCTTTTGAGAATATCAGTTGAACAGCTACTGCATTTTAAGACAAAAGCCTTTCAATGAACAAAATACAAACCTCCTGTAATGATATCTGTATCTATGTAATATAAGTCTATGTCTACAGGCACAAACCATCAATTTGATATAATGAAAAGAGTATAAAATTCATAGTCTTGAGACAGAAGAGAATTATATGGACGCCCTAAAGTATCAGAGTGTAATAAGTCCTAGAATTCTCACAATCAAATGGAGAGGACCCACACAACCAGAGGCATTGATATTCATATGACCAGGAAATTAAAAAAATAAAAAAAAAAAAATCCAAACATCTCATGCTATTTAATTAGATATCAGTATAAAACCAGGTTATTAACTATGACAAAGTGAATCTAACAGATACTTAAGGTTAATGTTAAAGAAAAATAAGCACTCAGCAAACTATAAAAGTTTATATGCAGAAGTTTATATGCAGTCAACCTCTATGTCTAAGCAACATCATGTCCACAAGACTCACACTTTATCCCAGTCAAGATTCCTAGCAATTCTGCTCTGCAGCATGACACCACAGCACTCATGATGAAAGCAAGAGATCAGGCCATTGTTTTTCATGCTCACGTATAGCTTCAATAAATACATGTCATAGCACTTCATGGTGTGGAGAGAAAAATTAATAAAATGTTGAAGATGCATTACTATGCTGAAATCAAATGTGTCACCATATAATAAGGTACAAACTTCCTCAACTGTAACCTTCTCCCTGTATTTACTCAAAACAAGAATGGATAGCAATAGATAATTATCTGGGCTGTTAATGTCCAGCAAGGTCTGCCTGACCAAAGGCCTGAGGGACTTGTTCAATATGGTAAAGTGATTAATGAATGACTTGGACATCTCTGCACCCACAAATCTAAGGCAGAGGGTGTAGTAAACTCAGCCATCCAGTTGGAATTGCAAGCATAGAATTTACTGTCTCCTGTAACTTGTTCTGCAGAGAGAAAATTTTTGTACAGTAGTTCCTGGGTAGTCCACTTAGGAGAAAAAGCAATATCTGGTGCTCTAAGATAAGAATCTATCTTATGTTACTTTGCTTTTAGAAATCTTTTTACCAGTTGAAGGAAAAAAATTTCTATTTTTCCCTATTGCTTTCTATCAAGTAATGAAAGATCTATTTTCCCTCTCACACAATTTTATTTTTCCATGCATTGAGAAGCAGCTTCCTTTTAAAATCTCACAAATTGCTCCCAGCTTCCCCAACCTTCCAATCTGACACTGAAAAAGACGTTACCATTAAATCTTTCTAGGTCACATACAAATTGTAGTTTCCTATTTGACAGCTGAGAACAACTTATCCTTCACTTACTGGGTAAACACAATATTGCTTTTCAGAGAAAATCATAGCAGGAGAGCAAGCGAAGTAGATAGTAAAGTAAAAAAATAATCTATCAAAACAGTGCCAATGTTTTCCAAACTAAACCAAAATCTACAGTACCTACTCCTGTAATTTTTCAGAGATGGTTGTAAAAGAAGCTCATAATCTTAGTGAGGCTTGATTAATTGAAATCAGGAACCTACAATAAATTGAGTACAGGGCTTATTCAGAAGCACTGCTTTAGCAGTCTGAAAGTGAGACCAGTGTGCTACCATAAAAACTAAACAGTGACCATAGGATCTTTAGCACTTCTTTATATTTTGCATATAACAGGCTAAAAACTAGAGAAAAGACAGTAACTCATCTATTGAACAAAGGCCCTGAGGAAAATATTGCATTTGTTTTTCCCGAAAAATCACCTGAACATTTACTTTGTCACATGAAATGAAATACTGGGTAAGACAGAGCAAGGCATCCAGTTCAGAGCAGTGTCCCTGGCTGGTATTATATGCTTCAGCAGAAGTGTGGTTTCATGTAACAGTGAGCTAGGAAAAAGAGAGGGCAGTCTCAGCAGAATAAAAATATGAACAAATACATCCCTGAAAAGAGAGATTCATTGTGAGAAGCCTCACAAGAGCAAAGAGAAATTATGTGCAGCTAACCTAGGAAATGGTTTTGCTGAGAAATTCTCTAGAACTGTGAGTAACAATAGCAACCCAGTTAGATGAGAGTTCGGGTTGTGGAATGGAGAGACATTTTATGTCTGCAAACTCATACTTCCAAAATGTCTTTTGGAAATTCATCCTAAGGTAGCTTGTGGGAAAGGGAGCTCTATATCAAAAAGCCCAGTGCAGCATCCTAGCATCATGGTCACGACTCCATAAACTGAGAATACAGCAGGCACAACTTGCATCCCTGCTTCATCAGCCTTCCCCTCTCTATAACCCAAAGATTTGACCCTGCATCCTGCTGGGGAAGCCAGGCCCACTGTTATTCCAGATTCCCATACCCACTCCCCCAGAGTCTGAGGAATTCCTGCTCCCCAGGAACCTTTCCACATACTCAGCTCATCTGGTTGAGCATCCTCAGCCACTGTTGGTTCCTTTCAGAGACAAGAGATTTCCCCAGCTGCCTTCACATCACCATGGCAGCTCCCTGGCTACCCTGAGGTGTGACACCTCAACTGCTCTCTACACAGGAAGATACTAGAAGTGACAGGAAAGGACCATGAGAAAATGACAGAATGTCAAAAGTTAAACAAAAATTTAAATTACCAAGTATTTTTGGTAGATCCTAATTTGAATCTTGAAATAAAAACCGGTTTTCAGGTTACTACTGTTACTACTCCATATCCCAAAAAGGAATAGTTTAAAACAGAGTATAAAATCATCTAATATAATTAGGTTTCAACTTAGTTAAACATATATTGGTGCTGTTCTTAAATTAAAAAGGAATTTCTCCATTCATAGCTGGAAACTTTGCTGCTTTTTAAATAATTCCTGCTGAGCAATTATTTAAAAAACAGTTAACAGGGAATGCCACAATTATAGAACTTATGAGGTGGCATATTTAGGTAAAGAATTACTTCCTGTAAAGAAACACCTGCAAGAAACACATGTGCAAGCCTGCTGCATGCAGTCTGTCAGACAGCTGCCCCAAAGGCTCAGGGGCTGCACACCACCTGACAAGATGGAAGCTTGAACTGGAGAGCAAATATCAAGCTGTTATCCTGTGCCAAGGAAGGCAGCAGATCTGTTGAGAGGATAAACCCATTGCCTTCATCTTGCTCAACATTCCCTCGACAGCCTGATTTTTCCACTGGTATTTGCATCAGCTTTGCAGGGCTCTGATCACCTGCTCTTGGGGTTCTAAGTGCAAGTGCTGAGTGTGACAGTGCTTGCTCCTGCATGCAGAAAAGGCAAAAATGGTCCTGAGAGAGAGCATGAGATTGCTTCAGGCAGGAAAAATTGAGGAAACTCTTCTGTACATGATAAAGTTATTGTTTAATGTTACTTTACACTATGAGTTTGAGATCAGTGTCACAGAGATCAGGTTCTAGTTTCTGACTCCTTATTGTGTTTGGTGATGCAGACTTCCTTCACCAGACTAGGGCATGAGTTTCTTTAAAAGCCACCAATCCTCTTTTGAAGATCTTGAAATTTCTGGTTCTGCAAGATGGATTGAACCAAAGCTATGCAAAATAACACCCTCCCACTTCCACACCTAGTGGCTGCCCTGAGTGAGGACACAAACCCAGAAAACGAATGTTTCTGAACACTAATGGAAGCCACAGTCAGAAATCTTGTCAAGCAAGTCTACCACTCATTAATGCAAGAACAGTGACTTCATTATAAGTGTCATCTTGTTCAGCCAGAAACTTCAGAAACTCTTAAAAAAAATCTCAGCATAATCTTCTATTATTAAATAATTACAAATAAGAGAGGTGCATGCTAGAACTACTTTGTTTACTGCAGCAGGTGTTGCCATGCCCTTTGATATCTTTCACATATGCTTTTTCCATGAAAAAAAAAAAAGTAACAATTCCAAATGCTCCATACTTTGACAGGTATCAGACCTTCCTCAGTAAACTTGGTGCTTTTCTTCTCTCTTGTAAGATTTCACCTCACTTATAACCTTTTGTTTTTGGATACTTTTAGATAGTGATTTATACCCCACTCAAAGCAACTCACCACTTGCTGTGATCATTAAATGGGAGAATTATGAGGGAAAGTGAGAGAACTAAATTCCATGTCTAAAACACATCAAATTCTGCCCAAGTTTACATCTCTCATGCAACCTCTGTACTACACTTTGGTTCAAGTTACTAGAAGGTGACAAAGTCATAAAACGTTTCAGGAACACACAAATCACGGGGGTTTTACATTTTCTTGTAAAGCCCAACTTATACCCATGCATGCATGAATCTGCTTGCTTTCCTTAGAGAACATCTGCCATGAATCAGTTGCAAACCAGGGATGCAACATTGCTGAAAATAGAAAGGTTTTTGAAGCTATACTCAGTGTTACAATCTTCTAATTTTTTTCTGCAAATAAGAACATTAATATTTTGCTTTACTTACTTTTTTACTTTATTTACCGTAAAAAACAAAAATATAGTCTTTGTGCATGCACACACAAAAAGGTTTGTTAAAATTATACAAAAGTAACTCAAACTGTTCCACCCATCAATCAGTTTAAATGTCTATCAAGTTTCATATTTCTTTCCACAGAAACATAACTTCCTGACTCAAAAGACATCATTGATTAACAAGCTTAAAAAAAAAATTAAGAAGTATATTTGAACTCTTCTTCTTTCAGAACTCTTATCTTCCTATACTTGGCATACCAGCCTGAAAATTCATACAAACAAGTTCTTACTTTTTTTCAGAAATTTTGGTCCTGAAAATACTACCCTTGGGCTGTATCACCACTTTTATTAAACTAGTTCTGAGGTAGAGAAATTATGTCAGCTTATAATCAGCTGGAATTTAAAACTGAAGTTGCTCTTTTAGGAAAAACCACTGGAGAACATTACCCAAGTACTGTCACAGGACTGCTGCCAAAAAACAAGACTAGGGTGTGTCTCCAGCCAGTGCCCTGAGCTGTGCTTGCAGACCACACAGTCCCAGTGGGTACCACACAACTGATGCATCCATCTCCAACTCTAGATCCAGAGGATGTGCATGCAATTCTTCCCCTGTCCTTGATTTCTAAACATATTTCCACGTGTCTGTGCATCTTGCAGAGCGTTTTCCAGGTGGCCTGACTGTCCGCCTCTGTCCCATTTCAAGCATCCCTCTTTTATACTGCGAATGCAGCCTGGCACAGGTTCCCTTGCACCAGCCAGGAGTGTTAAGAGCAGAGCCCAGCCACATCTAATTCTCTTTATCCTGATAAACACCACAACAGCTAACAGACAGCTGTTGGACCTGAGCTGTGCTCAGGTCACTGAGCTGCTTGCACAGTTCTCACCTCTCAGTCCATGGCTGGACATGCAGCTGCAGCTCTCAAGAGTGGTGCCAGCATGCCAGCATTGGAGATTATCCACCCATGCATGAGCAGCATGAGCAGTTTAGACAGGTACATGGCAAGGAAAGCATTAACTGTGCTCAGCAATAAGCCAAGAGAAAACAGAAACAGACTGTTGGTGAGATTCAATCCAGGAAATCTAACGGGCAGGAATACAGCTTGGAGTGCTACCACATGCAAACTTCCCTTAGACATCAAGGGAGGCTCCTCCACAAAAGATCTTGGGGACATTTCTTCAGTTCCAGAGAGCCCTTTTTCAGAGCAATGAGCCCAGTGCATTGCTATGAATACAAAAAAAACCCACAAAAATTTAGCAACAGTCTTTTCCAAAACATGTGTTATTCCTGACAGACTGCAACAGAGGAATGTTCAGCTGACTGTTTTAATGGAGCTCACACTTATTCTTAGAGATTACTAATTACATTTCAACCTCAGCATCAACACAGTATGGAGTTATTTCTACCAAAACTGCAATATAGGTTGAAACACAACAATAATTTCAGCTAAAGAACCCTGCAAGGCTTACAAAAGTTCTCTGCAGTTCAATAAAGTCTTTACTAAGCAAGAACAACTTTTCAATGGTTTATATGAAAGAAGGTGTAATAAATACTGCCATCCATGTAACTGTTCAGGCAGTACTTTGCTTCAGCATCTGAATGGAGAGGTTAGAGCAGTCTGTCCAAATTTAGGTTTTGGAGTTGTTTTTTCCTATTTGTCCCACCACCAACGCTTTTTGGTGTAAATATTTCTATGCCATTAGCCCCATTATTTTCTTGCCAATAGCACATTAGTTCAGTCATTGTAACAATATCCATCAAAACACTGCTCTTCACATGGAACCAGACTTAAATATATGTGGTGAAAACAGACAATTTCTACACAAAGCTGTTGGGTCTAGTAGGATTACCAGTGAGCTCATGGAATACTCATTAGCTTCCTTTTGGCCTGGAAACCAGAAAATTAATTAAGAGTGTCTGAAGTCACAGGGGAAACAGGAGGAGTTTTCCTGGTTTTGGGACATACTTTGATTAGGAGACATACATATACATCTATGTGTGCATATGTAAAATACTATATGTGTTTAACACACCCAAGACTGATGTAAAACTGGCAATTTGTCTGCAACAAGAAGAAAATGTCCAATGCAGCTCATAATAAAACAAAACAATCAGGGGAATCACTATCAATAAGCATGGATTTCCCAAGGTGAATATGCATTACCTAGTGTTCAATACAGGTTAATCATGTTAGTGGTTTTTTGCTAAGTGAGGGCACAAATGTAGCCTGGCTTCCTCTTCTTGTGACAGTCACTGTTACTCAAGAGCTTTAGAAATCCACCTCTCTGTTAAATTTGCATAAAGTTGTTTTAAAAAGGAGACAGCTCTCAGAGACATCCAGGGAATGGATATGAAGTCTTGTTTCCTTAGGAAATTAGGTTTAAGTAGGGGGAAAAAAAATTAAAAAAAAAAAAAAGAAGAAAAAGAAAAGGGGGGAAAAAAAGGAGAGATATAGATATATTCACTACAGAGAATTTCTGAGTTTCTGACTCTGACTGTATATTCATAGATGGTCAGGCACTACAGATAAAATACTGTACACAGTGACCAAACTGTTGGAAAGTGGCTACATTTCTGTAAAGCAGAAGCAAGTGAAATACATATCCACACTAATTGTGCTTCAGATGCCTCAAGTCTTTCATTTTGTAAGGGATTTGCCCAAAGTTTGAGCTTTCACTTCAATTTACTAATTCTGCATAGTATTGCTCACTGCCTCTATTTTCAGCTGTCATTTCACTGTCTCACTGCAAGGATTACAATTGCTCCTAAGGGAATAGTAGACTAAATAAAACCTATGTGGCAAGGAGGAAAAAAGTCATATTCACTCATGTTTCATTTCTTTCAATGTGTATCATTTGAAATGAAACATATTTTAATCTCAGATTTATTTTTTATTTCCTGCTGCTTATGAAGTGAGAAAACAAATCCTTGATTTTTAAGTGGTCAGTAATATATATATTTTCTAACATTCACAAAATGTTTTCAGTAGCATCATTTTTTATTAAACCACATGCAACTGTGATACAGTATAAGGATAAACAGCTCATGGAATTCTTTGAAAAATACCATTGCATAGGATTATTGAGGTCTCACAGGTCAATGTCTAAGGAGTCAGGAGATATATTAACGTATTTTTTTAGAAGAAACTTATTGCATTGGTTTGGGGAAGATACTTATCAAAATATCACCACCAAAATATGTCATTGTATTAGCTACACCATAAATATTGTGTCATAAGAACCCCCAGAAAATATCAAACCTTTTATTTCCAGTCTCTGGAATAGGTGATTCTAAAATATGTTTTTGTATATCTATGCAACAAAGTAAAGCCAGTAGTGTATATGTGTAGAAAGGAAAGCAATCTGTCCAAACTGATTAATACATATACTCAATATTTTAACAGCTCAGACTAAAAACATACCTTCAGAAAAAACTCAGCTCAGAAATAGTGTATGCATTTAAACTTTAATTTTATTCTCTTTATAAACTATTCAACATTCAAATTGCTAATTATCTCTGCCTTCTGCTTTTTTTTTTTTTTTTTTTTTTTTTTTTTTTTTTTTTCAGAGCAGAAATAATCTCATGCTTTAAAAGCAGAGTATTTTGCTTGCATTTTCACACCTAGGGAAAGAGTTTTCTGAAGTATAAACTACTAATACTGATAATAGTTTCCTGTCTTAGAAGTCATTAAAAAGCCATTTTGCAAATGCAACAGAAGGAAAAACTGGAAAGAAAAGCCCACCCCAGTATCATTAAAATTTACTTTAACAAACATTATTATGAGAAATTAGGACTCTACATTTAATAAGCAGCATTACCAAAGAATGAAAGCAGATTTATGTGAGCATCCCACAGTCACAATGCCAGGGTCCTCAGAGCTGGATCTGAGCACTGTTGGTTTACTCAGCAGTAGGAGCATGTTCCAAACCAGGCAGCACTGACTGCCCTGAGGTTCACCAAGGCACACTGTGCACCGTGGATGTGTTTATGCTGGCTGCAGGAGAACAGATGATACACAATGAGGCATGAAGCCTGCTGGAACAAAGCTCCTGTCAATGTTTTGTGAGCTGATCTGAGTTTAGAAAACATGTCATGTGGTTGCAGTGGGCTTGATCTGGCAGGAGACTGAAAGAGATATTCTGTACCAGTTTCATTGAGCATTTCTGGCACAACTTCTGGTTTAATTGTAACTAAAAGCTCGTCCCAATTTCTAGGAAGAATTATTTACTTTGCCTGCTTTTCTCTGCACAGAAGCTCAGGTTTCCCATAGTTCTGATCTGTCATAATAGCAAACCCAAAGGGCCTAGTCCTGATGTTACTTCTGCTAACAAAAATCTAGGGGATGATGCCTTCCACACATCACCTCATGATCAATCCTAAGACTAGCTGACAGGCAAGCACTTAGGGACCTTGTGAGCAAATCTGTTAAATGTCTAAGATGGACCTACAATAGTGTCTTGATCTGAAACACTAGTGCACTTTTGAAGCAAATCTTTCACTTTGTACTTTGGTTCCTATCACAAAAGGACCTCAGAACTCATGAGCTGGATTCATGGTCTTTGCATCCAAAGAAGAGCAATGAAGCTGGTGAAGGGTTGAGATAGCAGGGTCTACCCTGGAGAAATGGAGGCTGACAGGGAACCTCATGGATCTCTACAACTACCTGAAGGAGGGTGTAGTGAGGTGGAGGTCAGCCTCTTTTCCCAAGGAAGAAGTGACAGGATGAGAGAGGAAACAGCCTAATTTGCACAAGGGAGGTTTAGATTGTATATTAAGAAATATTTCTTCACCAAAGAGATAGTCAAGCACGGGCTCAGGCTGCCCAGGGAAGCAGCTGAGCCCCCACACTTGGAGGTGTTCAAAGGACATGGAGATGTGACACTTCTGGACATGGTCCATGGTGGTGGAGATGCAGTGTTAGGTTAATGGTTGAGGGTTAAGGGTCTTTTCCAACCTCAATGATCCTATAAACCAAAATATATGCTCCTTGAGTGTCTAGTGCATCCACCTGCTAAGGAAGGCTCAGTCCAAGGGATACCACTGGATCACCTTAGTAAATAAACCTACAGACATCTGCTGTGACTGATAATTCAGCATGTTCTGATCATCCTGACCTGTCACCCTCCTGTTGAGTCTTCTAAAATGGCACAACTTTATGCTTTTTCACAATGCATTAAAGACTGTGGAAGAAGCTTCAAGCTCAAACTTAATAGAGTGGTAAATTTTGAAATGGATGCCCAATGCAGTAATTTTCACCAAATCTATATTTTGAGTGTATACTATGCAAATTTAAATTAGATAACAAATTTAAATTAGATAATGCAGAAGGAGAAGGAAGGTCAACCAGGATAAGTTTATAATCTACAAAATTTTATGTAATTGATAAACCTGTATTTCCAATGCATACACAGTAAGCTGGCAAAGCTCAGAAAGTTAAAAACTATAAGAAAAAGGGGCCTAAAATGTCCTGGAATACATTTGGTTTGGGTCATTTTTGCTTGCTTCATTCATTTTTATTTTGATTTTTTTGTTGTTGCTGTTTTGTTTTTTTTTTCCCATGTACAACTCTTTTTTTCTGAAAGACAGAACATTAACATTATTTCTCTGAGCATTAACATTATTTCAAAATAGGATACTAAACTGTTTTTGATTGCAGTATAGTAAAACAATATTGCAGCAACAATGTTGCTCTTTGGAATTCAGTCAAATGATCTAGACATTGTTCAAGGCAAATATTTCCTTATTATTTTGTCGCTTGCCCAAAATTTACCTCTAAAACTTATTGAGAGAACTTGGTGTCCAGGGAAATCTAGACAAGATAATCAAGGACTGTCTCAGCTGGATTACACCATTACTGGGATTAGCAGATGATGACTTGGTCATCATCCAGATGATGTTAAGAAATATACCACAAGGAAGATAAGAAAAATAGGCATTTTGTAGATGGCCCAGGCAATACTATATAAGTCTGAAATTAGCTCCAACTTTGAAGTTATCCTTGTTTAGTGCAGGTACTGAGGGAAACAGTGGCTTGGACCAGTGGCATTCAGAAGTCCCTCATATCTTAAATAATCCTATGACTCCATGGGTTTTAATATTTGCTACCACAAACAAGTAGAATTACTTAATAAGGAACACACAAGATAACTGAGACCTTGTCTTATTTCAGTGCTATATTTTCTTCAAAGAGAATTTCACATCCTGGAGGAAAGAATTCCTGTGGTCAAAAGATTACAGTACTTCACTGGTTTGAAAACACATGGGTTTTTACACAAATAAAAAAGGTTTATCTCAGAGCCTGAGCCTTTAATTCAAATAAGCTTACACCACAGGTGAACTGAAGTTATTTAACACTCACAGAGCCTTGCAATTACATGGAATAAGTGAGGACTCTAGAAGAAACAAATTCTGTTCTTAGACTCTTTCTGGACTGTGTCATCTTAAGAAAACTACTTAAAAAAATAAAATCTAAACATCAATATTTTAATAGATGTGATATTTTTTCACTCTAAATAAATCAGTGAGTAGTTAAGAGCAAGAAAAATTTTGAATTACATGTATACCTAAGGCCTTGAAAAAAACATTCATTCTCCCTGAAGTTCTCCTTACTTCTCCTGCTGGTGATAGAAGCCATTTAAATAGATAATAGATAATGCTCCTTCCTATTTGATGGATTGGCAACTACAAATAGAAACAGCATAATCAGGTCTCTAGTTTCCTTATTAATTATTTGGATGCACACACACACTCACACATATTTATACATATATAAACATTTGAGAAAACAAAATTTACATTTTTGAAGCAATAACATTTTATCTATAAACATGTGCATTAGCTAATTCTCCTCAAACTAGTAAAGTAGGGAGATGAATATTAATATTCCTTCTTTAGCTGAAGGAAAATCAAGAGACCATGATGAGCAGTAAGTGATTTTTTTCCAAGTCCATGTATCAAATTAACATAAGAACTTAGATGTTGCTTCAGTGCTCATTCCCTCTCTTCATGTTGCCTCTAACTTGATTAATTTCTTATGACTAACCATTAATAATTCTGCATGATGCAATCATCCCTAGGTAAAAGAGAAGTTTATTCTTCATAAATGTCAGGGAATCTAAACAATTTTAGAGTACCACAAAATGTACAATAATCAGATTAATTAAAGTGGACTCTGATCATGCCTATAACCTGATGTACCCAGCCAGTAAGTCTCTCATAGGCTCTAATTGCCAGACAAAATTACATTTCAAATGTATCAGGGAAAGAGAAAAGTTTCCCACATTTAATATAATTATTTTTCTTCTCTGCCAAAATCCCAAATAACACTTTCTAGTTCCTAGTAAGCAAAGTAAATAATAATAATAATAAAAAAATATAAAAATCTGTTTAATAAACAGGAGCCTTGGTAAAAAAAAAGAGTAATAATTTTGGTTAGTATTAATTTGATTCTGCCTTCATGGTCAGTAGGTCACAAGGACATACCTGAGCAGCCTACTGAAACTGGGTCTTTAGTGGTCCAAATCAACCAGTGAAGAAAATACAACATGTGAGAAGGTACCAGGGCTCTACTTGCCTTCCTATAAAAGGGCAATTTTTTCTGGTTAACCCCACAGAGCCAGATATATCGCAAGGAGCTTGAGAATAGACACCCAATAAAAGACTATCCACATTCTCATGAGAGATAACATGAACATAAAGGGCAGCAACAAACATAAGTTTCAAAGATGACAGAATTCCAGATCGAGTTATTTCAGGCACAACCATCACTTCTGTTTCTTTGGTGGTAAGGCAAATAGGTTTGCCTGTCCACTCTTGAGTTGCACTCATTTTGCTCTTTCAAAATCCTTAAGGAGGGGAAAGCATGGAAACTTTGAAAAGCTAATAAATCTTTACAAACAGCACATCATGCTGGGTAGCTTAAGAGGTTTCATGTCTTAAGCTTAAAGGGTTTTGAAAAGCACACAGCCAGACAATAAAACACCAGTTCCTGTATTAGCACTGTGAACTCCCACCAGCCCTTAAATCTTGCCCCCTTCCCCTGGGCAATTTGTGTTTGGAAAAACCCAGCAGCAGCAGCAGCAGCTCTACAGGGCCAGGCCATGTCCCTGCCTCTGACCCCTCCTGATGCCATGTACTACATTGTCCAGCCTTCTCTGAAGTGGAAGAAGAAGCAAGAACGACCAGGTAGGGATGTGATCAGATGTGAAATTCTAGGGACACTTGGAAAAACACTATAGCTTTGGCAGGACTGCCCTCTTAGGAAAGAGAGAGGACTAGTCTCACATTTTCACTCTGCCTCCTGGCACCAGGATAAGTAATTCTCTCTGCCTTGAATGATCTGGCCTGTCACTTCTGCAGATGGCAGCACTGATGGACTGCTAGCACTGCCTGTAAATTAATTTCCAATTAACTGTACCATCCTCTTGATAGACAGCACTAACCCCCTCCTTTCTTACTCCTGCTCCTACTGCCTGTGCCAACAGGGACTCGAGGCACCAGCTGCAGACAGAACACCAAATTAACCCTTCAGCCTTTTCTTAATTTGCATTCTCCTGAGCTCAGTCAGCCTCAGAAGCTGCACCAGCCTCAGCAAAACTTCAGCAATCCCTTGGAGACCCCTACACTCCATACTCATGAGATCCCACCTGGAGAATTTCCTCCAGCTCTGGGGTTCTCAGCATAGGAGGGACATAGAATCACAGAATACTTGGAGTTGTAAGGGATCCTCAAGGATCATCGAGTCTGGCTCTTATGTGAATGGCCCATATGGGGATCTACCCCCTGAGCTTGGTGTTATCAGCACCAGGCTCCCCCCATCTGCGCTGATCTACATACAGGGACCTGTCAGTGTCAGTCCAGAGCAGGACCATGAACAGGGCTGAGGGGATGGAGTGCTTTCTGTGAGGAAAGGCTGAGAGTTTGCTCACCCTGTTCACCCTGGAGAAATACCTAATGGAGACCTACAAGTGAGCTGGAGATGGATTTCTCACAAAGGCATGAAGTGATAGGACAAGGGGGAATGATCCCAAAGGAGGGTAGGTTTAGACTAGATATGATGAAGAAATTCTTTATTATAAGTGTAATGAGACACCAGAATAGGTTGCCTAGAGAGGTTGTGGATGCCCTACCCCTGGAAATCTTCAAGGACAGGTTGGATGGGGGCTCTGAGCAGCCTGATCTAGTTAAATATATCCATGACCATAGCAGCAGGGTTGGACTACATGACCTTTAAAGGTCCCTTCCAACCCAAACTACAGGATTCTATGCTTGCACTGTAGATCAATAAATTGACTTTTTCAGTCTAAAGGCACTGCTAGCATTGTACCTCCACTGAAATCCAAGGAAAAGTTTTCTTCTAAAAGCACCCAGAAGCCAGTACACACCTTTTCCATTAGGCACATTGTCAGTAGCACATATCTAGCACTTCAACTGCACCTACAAATTCTCAAAACACTGTGACACAAAACACAAAGGAAAACAGAAATTCAGAAGTTTTTCTAGAAGTAAAGAACTCCCTGATTTCAGGTGGTTATTATGTGAATAATCTGTGATCCTAATATGTTGCTTACTCTTATTTCTTCTGCCACACAAATTAGCCCCTTACTCCAAAGGCTTCTCTCCAGAGCTCCTGAATAGCTGCAGCCTTCAAACAGATGTATTTTTGGATAAGCATGGAGAAAGAATTGCCATTATTTTATAGAAATCAGACTCCAGATAACAGCAGCAAATCAAAATGAGCTTGAATCACAAAAGGGGAAATTATATAAGACGTGAGGGTATCTGACAAGAAAAATGAAATGCCTTTGGGAGAAAGGAATTTCCATGTGTGTTTGATCAAGATTCTGAAAGCTTGCACCTTTTCATCAGAAATGTCATCCCAGTAAATAGGTATTCTTGTAGTGACAGTGACTCAGGAGTATGAAAAGCTTTCAGCTGTTCCTTCTTCCACCCAGTACCAATATCTTAATCTACACAATACAGTATAATTCTGTATTATAAATATAAAATTGAGCATCTCAAAAACTTGGTATAATCTATGAATAAATAAGAATGTTCTTCAAAGATAATTACTATAACTGGAATGAATACATCAGACACAGTCCTCCTCCTTCCACGTTTAGCTGACTCAAATGTCTAAGCACTAACAGGAACTGAAAAAGCTTTTCCTGGAAAATGTTCAGTGTAGAAAAGATAGTGTACTCTATAGGTAACAGAGTTCAAGAATAATGAAATCATATTCCAGGAATAGACACACAGGTTGCTCCAGGCTGAGATAATGGAAACAACTTAGGGCACCATTTAAACTAAATCTAAATTATGTCTGTGTGAGAGAGCTATAAATTCAGACAGAAAGAAAAAGGAGTAGTTACATGACTGTGGGTTTACAATGAAGCTCTTTGGATAATTGTTGAACCTGAGTTTTTAATCTATAATTGAGGTGATTATTTAATTTGAATTTTATTAGGAACCATGCACTGTAGCAACATCCTCTTTCAGTTTACAGATATCAGCTGGGTAAGACAGGCGTGAAGACGTAGACTGAAACAATACACCTCACTGAAAATTCAGCATGTCTAATTAGTCACCTAAAGGACTGATTAATTAAGTTTGGTGGAAGAATTGCTTCCATCATACTAAATCCTTCCTGAAAATGCACAGATATTCCAACAAGAGCAATCAGAAGGAAATCAAATTATAGAAGATTACTGCTACAATTTCTAAGCTTGCAGAAATTATTTTCTGGATGCTGCATACCACAGTGAAAAACTGGAATTAGATCTCAAAAACATTCCATCTCCAGTTTCAAGTATCAGAGGAATTTCATTAAATCATATTGTATATCCTTATCTATAAGACACTAACAGAGAAAAAAAATTTAATAGCATTCAGAACTTTTATTTTTGCTAACACCTCATGTTTCTGAAAAATGTGTTTGGTTTTAATTCCAATTAAATATTTGCATTAAATACAGATCATACTGTCTAGCAACTATAAAAAACTTTTAAGATTTTTAATGGTCTCTTATAGCACTTACATTACTAATGGATTATAAAATTCAGAAACAAAACCTGATAGGTTGAGAACCAGTACCATGAAATAAATTAAATTTCCATATACTTATTTATTCTCTCCTTAAAACAGCAGGTGAAATCTCAAATGCAGTCTTTATTAGAATCATAACAACTGCCTATTTTTTTGTTTTTGTTGTTTCCTTTCTAAGTCTGGTACACTCAGGAGACTCTTGGACAGCTCTGCTTTTAAAAAATGAGACTGTCAGGTTCATCTAATTTTCAAACTACTTTGATTTTCTGAGCATCAGCCACAAAGTCTTTCTGTAATGGCATATTATGTTTTCTCTCTTTGTATTCTGCAGAACAGGGACAGAGTTCTGATGCTCTTCTTTCTTCCTTACTCAGGCAACACCATTCTGACTTTCCAAGGAGCCTGCCTCAGCAGGGAGAGCTGACCTCATCCATTTAACACAGAAAGGGCAGAACTGGGAAAATATTAGCTGTGCATTCATCTCTTATTTAATATCAATAATGTGCATTGCAGTATAACCCAGCAGCCAGACAGAGCTGTGCTTTCATCCCTCCATACCACACCACAGACAGAAACAGGGAGTTTGTAAGCTGCAAGGAGATTTGTAACCTTATAGGAGTCCTTATAAAAACAACTAAGGGGAACCACCTTGGACTGAATAATATAGCCAGGATCAGGTGTCCATATTTTTCCTATGTTGCATAAATTTGTAGAATAAGTAATTCATATCACCACATAATCTGCGGCATTATCAGGCATACGAATATGACGGTATCTGAAAAATTACAGCCAAAAAAGTACTGAGCATTGGCAAAACTGCTTAGGAGGCATTTGTTTCCTATAAGAGTTAGAAGTTAGTCTTTTTCAAAATGTTGCAAGCAATGTGTACATTTTTGGTACTAAAGTTTTATAAAGACAATTCTTAGGGTATCCTTCAGAACTTCTGCCTTTAGAGTTCAGACTAAAATGCGCCAAATGAGATCCATTTAATTAGTTATAAGGAAGAAGTTTTTCACAAGGAGGGTGGTGAGACACTGCAACAGCTGGCCCAGAGAGGGGTGGTTTCCCTGGAAACTGTCAAGACCAGACTGGAAGGGGCTCTAAGAACCTTCTGATTTAGTTGAAGATGATCTTGGTCATTGCACTGGGATGGGACTACATGACCTTTAAAGGTCTTTCAACCCAAACTATTATATGATTCTAAATTGAAAGCCTCAACTGTCTGGACAGAGAGAGGCACAATTTTGAACTACTGTCCTCAGACATCAGTTATCAAACTCGGTTGTGAGGTTTTTCCTTCGAAATATTTTTCAGCTTCCTATCAAAAATATTTTCTAAAGGAAAAAAAAAACCACTAAAAACCAACTTTTCTCTCTGTCCCTTGACACCTTCCAGGGGGGAATATCCAAACATCTTTTCTCAGACAAGAAATTTATATGAAACAGTACCTTCCAGGCTGCTTTGGTTTGATAAATATTCTAGTTGCTTTTCTGTCTTCCACTGCAGCTATTCCACTTGGCATAAGCCACTAAATAATCTTCCAGCCATAAGCTGAATTCTCAGAGAAGAATAATCACTACCATAACTTCTGTGTTTCTTTCCTTCTCCTCTCAAAGCCAAAATATATTTAGGGTTTTTGTCAGTGCAATGGAACAAAACTGCTGGAGCCACCTCCAACTTTCGACTCAAATACCATGCAACAACTTCCTAGTAAGTAAACACCCACAGGACAGCAAGTCATGTGTGGGTAGCTAGAGAAAAAAATTTTCCTTCTGCTGCACTATGCAGAACATAACTCCAAGCAGACCAAATCTGATTGGATGAAATTAAAGATATAACCAACCCACCACTTTAACCCTGAAAATGATCAGTAAAAAGAAGAAAGTTCATTTCTGAATAGCATATGTACCTGACAGGAATGCAAGGAAGCAAATCCCAGTCACCAAGAGTGGTTGGGGGTGGTCTTCAGCAAATTCACTGGACATCAGCACCCACAGCAGAGCTCCATGATCTACTGCCTCTCAGCTGCAGCACCATCTTTCACCAAGAGCTGTAAATCCACACCTGCATTCTGGTGTAGGGGACCCACACCACAAAAAATCTGAATGTATTTATTGCTCCCATTTCAAGTCAGGTCATGCACTGGAAACATCCCTGATTATTAGTGAATTATTTCAAAACAAAGAATCAGGGATGCCATGTGTGACTTCCTGGCACTGTACCCCACCAGGTCCAAGCTGGGTGTGGATGTACACAAGAACTGAGAGCCCCTTTGCTACTTCTTGTCTGATATAACATCCTCACTTATTGGCAAAAAACAGAAGGTGCCCAAACACAATTTTCCCAACCATTTTGAGATTAGGAGCCTTTAAATATTCCACAGCAGAAGCATTGCAAGTTCAAACTCATTGGCAATAAACATGCTTTTTTTTACTTAGGCTTTACTAGTATCTCATGGAACTCTGTGCAAGGTATATAATGAAACACAATTCCAGTGAATTAGAAGCACTTTTGCTTTCAAGCCCTGTTGCATGCATTCTGTTTTATACTAAGTATATTGTAGTTATACCATTAATGAAATAAAATATAATTATATGATACATGCAATTTCTTTATCCAAGAGCTTAGAAAAGAGAATAAAATGCCAGTTACCTCATTTTGAAGCTACAAAACCATAATTATGATTATTTGCTTTGTAGAACTAGAATAAAGAAAATCCTGTTCCCTTATACTGAAAGATCTCTTTAAAACCCATTGTTTTCTTACAAGGTTGTGTCAGACACAGTATTTCTTCAGTTAAAAATAAACAAGGAAGATAAGCCAGCAAGCAAGTTCCAAATATACACTGCTTCTACCTTGAACATGATCATTTTGCTCTGCTTTTTTTTTTCTTCTTTATTTTAAGAAGAGAAAAGGCATCCTCCAGAGATTGCTCAGCACCCAAGTAAGGGATGAAATTAAAAATCAGTCTTGTAAAAGGTTATTGTTTCTCTCAGAAAGGATAGCAATCTCAGTCTTGTGCAACCTGAATGTGAATGAGCTCCTACTGTATCCCATGCAATTTGACCCTGCTCATCAGAACTGCTGGTCCCTGTGTGCTCAAAAGGTAAAACTAGGATACTGAAGCTGATGATAAAGGAACTGACTGGCAGACTAATCATAGATTCCCATCCCCTAGACAATAACTTATAACTTCTGTCTGGACATACACTTTCACTGTACTTCTAATTTCAATAATTTTTCAGGAAACATATACAGATACTATATTTTAAACAAAACCAGTTGCCTTCACCTACTAAACCAAGCACATAAGCACTGCAAAGAGCCCTTAAATTATATTTTTATTTTAAAAGACTTATATGTGCATGGTGCATGATATTGGTAGGAGAAAATTCAGTCAGATGCAATGTCTATTTTTCATTACTCTGCCTCTGACTACAACTATAAGCAACTGATGCCTAAGGAAAGAGTAAATAAACAAGGGAATGACAGCAATATTTCCTCAACAGCAAGGGACTCCCCAAGTCAAAGTCTGTGTCTATACATTTGCTCTGATAACGCTTCAGGGGGCTTTTGCCAAGAATTCATTAAATGATTTCACAGGCTGCTGCTGTAAAAAGATGTCCAACAGTCTCAACATTTTTTGAAATTTTTCAGGTTGAAAAAATCAGGCTTGATACCCTGATTCCTTGCACCATAAGAAACAGAATAAACAGTCTGTGTTCTTATCCACACTGTTCAAGGTTATACAAACTCTGGGATATTGTTCAGATATGTTTCTCATAATGTGAAATCTGTCACTGAACTTCATCTCCTCATAAATGGAAGTTGTGTTGTACTCTTAATTACTGGCCTTTTTTCCTTTTGCAATTTTTGTCCTTCTCTTTTGAGAAAGAAATCCAGACAAGCATGCAAACTTCAATAGGAGAGTACATAATGGATTTTAAAAGTGGATATGCAGCACTGTAAGACATTTTCTGTTCATTATTCTTTCTTACTGGTGCCCAATTTTGACTAAGTTTAAAGAGAAATTTTCAAGGACCAATATACAGCATAGTTCCAAGACCTACTGTCTAAATGCTAGTAGCTAATTACAGCACCCTTAATGCAATAAGTATACACTAGGTTGGTTCCAAATATTAACTTTTTAAAAATTATTTGAATTGGAAATTTGATCTTCTATTTTTCTGAAAGATCACTCCATAACATGAAGTTTTCCCAGACCTTTTTTGCCACAAGAGTTAGCTCTCACTGCCCTTAATCATTTGGTCCAATTAGCCAAGCCAGCCAGCTCTGTGCAATCCACATTTAAAGTTCTCATCTTAATACTTTAAGTAATGTAGCAAAAAAAAAGAATTAAGGCTTGAGGACAGAAAAGAGCTAGAGAACTAAACATTTTGATAACACATATATATGAAAATGATTTGTCTTTGACATGCCAGTACCTGATTTCTGTCACTCAAACTGTAGAGTAAGAAAACCACTTTTTTTAGGGTTACAGGGATTTCATAACTAAGACAAACAGGAAAAACTGAGAAAAACATTTTCTTTTTGCTTAAAGTCAAAGAGTACTTCATCCTACATAAGTAGATATGCAGAAGGTATATTAAAATAACATTTGTAATGCTCATGGAACTATTAAATTAGCATAATAATGTACCTTTCTTTTAGTGTAGGATCATATGTACATACATATCAAAAAAACCACTGAGCATTCACTCTATGTGCTTTATGTGTTAAGAAGGATATTAAAGAATTGGCTCTATGCTGCTCTTTTCCTACAAGATACTCTGAAATGTAGCATTTATCTTGTTCCTGCCATGATGGGATTGCACACCTGAGAGAATGTGGTTGTTGATTTTAGTACTAAAGAGACACCTCTTTCTGTGCAGGAGTGCTAAATAACTGTGTGTGACTTGTTTGAGGAGGTGAACCAACCATCCTCAACAAAAAAAGGAGACAAAATCTAATCACAATTCAGAAGTTAAATTTAGAAGCTGTATCCACACATTTTTCCAGCTCAGATTTCTAAAGTCCTAGATGGCAAAAGCAGCTAATAAGTTAAACGTGCAGTCCACTTATGCATGAGTTACAGCACACAGTAAAATCAGCTGTAAGCATGAGGAAAGTGTGTGGTCTTAGTCTGAAAGCAGCTCTAGCACCACTGTGCAACAGAGCAGAAAATGTAATTGATGCACACAGTAAAAGACCATCAGCTTGCAGAAGGGGCCTCACTGATTTTGCCATTTGATCTTCCATGAATAATTCTAGAGAAAGACCCAAATTAACCTGCCAAGCAAGCATCAGGGAATGATCAAGCTAAAACACTAGCTGGTATTCCTGGTGAATATAGGAATGGCACTGCTGCTCAGATCACAGTGTGCAACTGCACTGGGAAATATGAAAATTCTTAATAATAATGTTTTATTACAGTTAAGTTTAAAAGCCAGAAACAGCACATTTTGGCCAGAGAAAGATGTGGTTGCAGTCCAGATCTGCAAACAGAGCTAAACACTTCACTGCTATTTTACTCACAACATGAAATTGGCTCATGAATGCTTTTGTTGGAAACAGTCTCAGTGCTTCCAGCTTCCAACACCTTCTGCTGGCTCACATCTCCTACACAGCTGGGAAATTTCATTCTACTTAGCAAAAAGACTACAGCTAATTAAAAGCAATGTAGTCTTTTGGAAGGAAAAGAAAGGAGGGTATTCAACCTCTCCATCACTTCAAACAAAAATGCCCACGTTCAGGTCTGCTAACAATTTTGGAGTATACAAAACAATGCTGACTGTGAAATGCAGGCTTTAAAAATGTTTTAAGTACATTGAAATAATTTATATACTTAAACATTGTTTTTAATTTTTCTTACTTAGAACAGCTCTACAGATATTTCAAAACCTTCTAAAGAAAAAAAAACATGCCACACACTGAAGTATCTCCAGTCTTTGAAGTAAATGTGGGAGACAACTTCAGCTAAGAGAAATGCTCCTGGTAAATACAGTGTACATTTAAGTACAGTTAAAATACATCATCCTATCTTCTTCAGATAGGCAACTGTAGTTTCTCCTACACTGATCATTCCCAGTTAAGGGGTTTCTGTAAGTGATCCCCTGCAGGTACCCAAGTCAGAACAAAAGACATGACTGTTCATAGTGATGGATGGATGGATGGATGGATGGATGGATGGATGGATGGATGGATGGAAGGTGGGTTTTCTTCCAATTTTTTACTCCAGCAAATCAACTTTATCGGTGCACTCAGCCTCCTCCAAATCTCTACACTGCTGCATTGCCAGTCACTGAAAAAAGAAGGTTCTGCAAGACTGCTGCTGTGGTCCCACCCAAGTCAATGGGTGACACTAGGGGGGAGTTAAAGGATTTAGCTCTTATTCAAATGCTCAGGCAACTGGAGAGGAACAAATGGCAAAGACAGTCATCAACACACAGACATTTTATGAGAAAAACAATGAAAATATTTCTAATTGCTGTCTCACAGGTTTGCACTATTGTATCAGTGGAGAAAACTACTACATTTCAAGTTCAAGAGACTGATAAACAGTAAACTCCTGATAAGAAGGAAACATTTATATTTTTCTTGTGCTTTAATTTTTTTATATATTTTTTACAAAAGCTAATCCCAACAATTAAAAAAATGTAAGTTCTTGTTTTATAAGTAAAAGGAAATATTTTCACAAGGAAGAAACATATTAACATACTTATGACAATCTTAAATATTTCAAGATTCAAAAGAAATATTGAAGTAATTTAAACAATATCCCACCTTGGAATTTCCACCTCTTATTTTCATACAAAAGGAAACATAAAAAAAGGCTTCTAGAGTGTTTGAGACTCCACTTATAAAATGGAAAATGCCATAACTAGATTCAGAAAAAAATAAATATGAAAGGATATATTTTGTAAATCAAAAAATGCTCAAGAGTGTTCCTTTTTTATTGATTTCAACACATTGCATAATACTGAACTAAAACGATATCTTCAACAATGTGAAAGCTGAAAGGGGGAAAAATATCCACCTTGAATGGGGCCTGACTGTGACTTTGCATTCATGTTTATTCTCTACAGAAAGAAAGAAATGCACACTTTTTCATTTTTATGAGAAAGTATTTTTGGGAGGATGAAACATCGCGGAAGAATAGCGGAACAACACAGAAGAATAGCAAATGTTTAACCGGGAGATCTCTCAAAAGCTTTTTCAATTTCACACTGCTCCAGTACCCTTTTTATCTGAACATCTTGTCTGTGCATTTTACAAATTTCCAAGCTGCTATAATGCTCCCAGACTGACAGTGCCCAGGAGAGCCAGGTAGCAGTGGGGCCTCATTGTGCCAGCCACAGCACAAAGCACAATGGCACAGGTTTTATCTGCCCCAAATTGCTTCTAATTCCAGCAGCTGGGACACGTGGCTGACGGGTGATAGCGCAATCACAGCTGTCAGACCCTTCTCCAGTGATGCTGGCATGATTTCACACATGGCTTTAAAGTAATATTTATCAATCCCACTTATAAAGGTTTCATTCTGAGGACAATTAAGCATTTGAAATCTCTCCAGCCACCGACTTTTCAGGAAACCCCATGTTACCCAGGCCCCAGGCTCTTCTCTCTCCAGCACAGCACAAACAGAGCCAGCATGCTCTGCAGCCCTCTGGAAACTGTCTAGGCAGAGTCCTTTCAGACACAGCTATTTCATTTTGAAAAAGCAGCTGAGGCTTTTTTTTCCCTGTGCGGTATTTCTGCTCCAAAATTGCAAGCGATCATAATTTCATGAGAAGCAGTTTAGAAAGTGAAAAAAAATAAAAACCCAAACAAAACAAAAATCCCAGTTGGCTGCTTTCCCTATGTAGAAAATAGTAAACTTCCTACAGAAGTTGCTTGCTAAATATCTGAATTTACTGCCATGCTACATAAACATCCTAGCTTTGCCTCCACTTTCCATTTTAAAAATGGTATCAGAATTTTTGCATGCTTGTTTACTTGCAAGGCTTGGCTCGACTGATAATCTTCAGTTTGAATGATCTATGAACAAGAGTCTCTGATACACCCCTGCTTAACCACAGGCTTGTGGCTAAATACCTCTTATCTTCTAGGCATAACTCAAAGTGGATTTTAAATGGCACTGGTATAGAAGAAATGCTCTTTCACCTACACCTTTTACTCTAAGAAGTTTTTTGCTCTGTCAGAATTCATTCAGCATTCAGACAAAAAATGTAAGTGGTACTGCCTAGCAAGGAAGAAGTTACTCCTGAAACTGCTTTGATTAGAAGGAAACTTCTGCTCTGATGATGGTTGGTCCCTTTCAGAAGATTTTTCTCCAGTTACTCAATTCTGTGCTCTGGCAGCTGGTGATGGTGGTCCATCAAATCTCTCTTCAAGAAGTAATAACTTTTTAGAAATTTTTCATCATACAAAACCCAGATATATGAATAATAGGCTGCTTCTTAGCACCTGCTTAATCATTACACTCAGGCTATATCTCCTCTGCAGGCATTTTTAATTTATCTCTAAGAGGATTTATAGGATGGAGACGGTATTTAAAAAACAGATGATGAGGTCAGTGCAGCCCAAGGTATTTCATTTCAGCTTTGCAATTAACATGCTCACTGGAAATGCTGGAAAGATCTCTGAAGAGCAGTGGATTTGTCAAATGCTCTGGCTGTCTCCCACATGGATTTTCAAGGGGAGGTAATGGAAGACCAACAGAAAGCTACAGACAATTCACGGAGAGAGTGCTGCAAAAAACCCCAACATGCCACAAAGAAGCACCAGATACACAATTTATTTACTTATTTATTGCAGTAAGTCACACCAGTGAAAAAGATCAGCTTTGCTAAATGGACCTTGTTGAGAATGAAGTGAGCTTCACTCTCTCTTGATAGTTAACTTTCAACCACCACACTTTGGTGGCAGAATTCATTGAACTTGTGTCTGTTTTTAAAAGAAATGTGCTTTCAAGCATTACCCTTTGACCAGTATTATTATTTCCATCTGCCTCAGGAAACACAGAAAGAGCAGTTTAGATATTGTCTTATTAGAGATAGGGCTGTGTGAGTTGAAGAAGGAAAATACTGGGACATGCTGTTAAACTTAAACTCCATGCACTGACCTGGAACCAGGGCATTGCTGTGAGAGCTGGCCCTCTCTGGGAAAACCACACTTGTTTGAACTCAAGCTTGGGAAATGTCTCTAAAGTGAACTGAAAGGATATGGATTTGAACAGCTCTACTAATACATATATAAGCTATACTGTATAGGATGCATCCAGACTGAGAGAGAGCATTATATAACTATTACTAAGGAAAAAGCAGCACTGAAGGGGAAAAGCAGAGAAGAAGGAGAGGAAGGAAGAAAAAGAAATCTGGAAAGCAGAGACCTGGGGGATGAATTAGTAGAGAAGAGTCAGTGGTTTCATTTTCACTTGTCTCCCCAGGCCTTGGTAATGCCTATAGCTCAGCTTACTATATTTAGAAATGGATGTCTTCCTGTAGGTTTATTCAGTGATTTGAACTGGGAAAAATTCTCTTGTTGGGGAAAGAGAAAGGGAGAGGGTAAAATATCCTCTTGTGCCACAAAACCTGACATTTTAGATTCAGCTAAGTCTTCAGTAGAATAAGACACCCAATTTTGAATCAGAACTTGGTGTTAAATACACTTACATCATTTCAGCATTAGCGATTGGATACAAAAAATCAGTCATTTATTTCTCCATTTGTTTGCAGCTACAGTTTCTGAAAGATAACTTGATTTCCCAGATGTAGTTGGCAGGAAAGTCAGATTTTCAGTCAGTTTATGAATTACCATTATTTTCCTTTCCACCAGCCCTGCCACATATTTACATCAAAAATAAACAAGCAACTCTTTGAAAATTACCAACAAACCAGAAACTCAAACAAATTTTTAATTCCAGAGGAAAAAAACAATGACAGTTCTGACATAAAATACCATTTTTTCCATTATTTGGACATTTTTGTGATGAAACAAGATGAACAAGAGGTACTCTACATGAAATTAAGAAGTGCTCTAAGTTACTTGATACCAATTCAAAGGTAAAGCAGGGCTGGAACAAATTGGCTGCCTATTAACCCTGTGGGAAAGACTGCCAGGCAATCCCAGTCCATGGAAAAGACAGCTGTGTTCTGAGGGGGAGAGGAGGGGTTACTAGCAGTAAATCTGTGGTCTGCTGGAAACTTCCACAGGGAGAGCACTGAGCAGCAAATGCTGTCCAAAATGGATACAAATATGTTGTCAAGTCGCTGTGACAGATCCATTATGGGTGAGCAGCTTAGCAAAATGAACTCCATCTCAACTGTCTCACAATACAAATGCCACAAGCTCAGAAGGACCTGAGCTTCCAGTTCCCCCATCCCTTACTCTGAGCTTTGCAAAAGCGAATTGGCATTCAAGAGAAGCAGCAGGTCAAGGAAAGCCTTAGTCACAAGAGCAACCACTTGGGGAAAGACCCTCCTGTTACATGCCAAATCTGCCACACTGTGAAATTACACATTTTCAAACACATATGCTCTCACAGTTGCTCTCTTCTTCTCCAGCTGCAGAAAGCAAATTTCAGTGCAGTTATAGAAAACAAGTAGTATATCTATTTGCATGTTCTGATTTCTCAAATTACACCAAAATGTAGCACGTGACATTTTTTTCCTACCATGAACTAATGAAAGAGTGCAAGATGGATAATGATCAAGTGGTGGTAGCAACTTGTAAAATGTCATTTCCTCATGATGTATACATGGAACATATATGTGTAAATTAATGCTAGAGCTTTTGAAACTTACTCAATCTTCAAAACCAGAATATATAACAAAAAGTTTTTTGATGACACTTAAGGCCACATTACAATCTTTGCTCATGCTTATGTGGCTGTTGAGCAAAAGGCATTTCAGCATTTGTTTAAGTCTTATTAAGGTCTCAAGAATGAGAGCCTTCTGGTTTGCAGAGCCATGGCATGAGCAATCAGCCAAACTCAAAGGATCTTCCAATAATCACAGTAACAAGGCAGCAGAGTGGGGACAGAAAAGGTGAAGTACACTATCTCCACTATTCAGGAAGATTTCTCTCACACTGTGGTGATTTTAGTAGGAAATTAAACAACTTACAAGATTTGATATTATTTTTTCCCTTTAAAATTACAGTTAGAGAAGACACCTAGGTTTCATAGAGGATCTCTTGCTAATTCAGTATAATACAAATATTGCTACATGTGTAGATCTGAGTGCAGAGACATGTGGCACAGTACATCAGAGAAGAGCCACAGTCAAATGTGTCCTCCTAGCCAACATGATGAGAGACAAAAGTACTGTGGATGCCCTTATTGTAGAAAATACAGACAACTCTACTTGTTTATTAAAGTTTAACTCTGGCCTTGCTCTAAAATCCATGTTTGATGCCACAAAGGAAGAAGAGCAAGGACTCTCTTCCTGGCTGATGATCAACTAGCTTAGTGTGTTGCTCCACAGTTCAAGACACTGCTGAGAAAACACACAAAAGTTTCATGCACAAACCAAACCATGCAAGAATCACTTTACATCTGTTTTTATTTCTTTCTACTCTTCCAATGCTACAGCACAAGAGCAATCCACCTACTGGTGGGTTCTTGTTTTTCAGCTCTGCTCAGTAAATGGACTGACCATGGCTCCCGACCTTAGCTGAGGTCCAATGGTGAGTTTCCTGCCACTGCAACCCAACCAACACTGTGTGGCTCATTCATGGGTGAGAATTCCTCACATCCAAGATCCTGCCAACAGTCCTCATACCAATCATATACTTGCTCACATAGTTGCTTAAAGCCATCTGAGCACTTCAGCAACCATTTCCACATCCCATCCACACACACATTTTTTAAAGCATGAAGTCCAGTGTTTGCTGCAATACAGCTTTTTAAGACCTATGCACCTTGATATTTCAACAGTGGCTATACTGATGACAATTCTAGCTCTGGAGGATTTTGAGATGAAGAAGCACTTTTGCTTTGCTTCAACTGACCAAATCCTCACTGGTCATGATTTTTTTTTTTTTGGTCTGCTTTTCATTGTTTTTTTTTTTTTAACAAAAACAATTATATTAATGTAATGAACTAGAATTAGATGTCCAATCTAATAGACTTTGAATTTTGCATTTTAGTCTTAAATGACTGCATAATATTATTAGTACAATTTGTTGAAAGTAAGTGATCTTCAGTTTTTCAGTGTGCCCATATTCAATGAAAAGAATCTGACCAAAGTTATCATTTTCAAATGATGACCTTATGAGACTGGATAAAAAAAACAGCCATTAACATAAACTGGTAGACTTCCATGAAACCAAAGGAGAAAGATAATGGGATATCAAACAGATTAGCATGAACTAAATCTGAAACAAACAACCCACATATTAAAAAAAAAAAAAAAGGTAATAAACCAGCCTCCAGTTCTCAGTATTTACTGCACATATAATGTCAGGTTGTTATTTTTACTGACATCTTTCTGAGCCTCTGCACATTGCAGTACCCTCTATTAGAAACAACACTGTCAGAACAGAAATAGCTTCATTTTCAGCTCTGTCTCCACTGAAAGTTTATTTTTTACTTTTTTCAACTCCAAATTCATCCCTGGGGGGGAACAATATCGAATGTATGACTGCTGAGCCATACATAATGGTATCACTGCAAAAAATAATTCTAATAATTAATTTAAAAGCAAAGCAATATGATGACTAATTTTTAAAGGTGAGTTTGCTTGAGTTCTTACACATATAGTGCATGTTCACTGCACAATTTTCCTGTCCTGTATTTTTGAACCACATGTAGATGGTGCTCCTTCATTTTCTCCACACACACATTACTGGCTTTATTCCCTAACAGAGAAACAATTTTTCCCAAATACCTTCAGCAGATTCTATTTTCTTCTGCTATCCTTAGAGGACCTGTCAGAACCTGGCCATTATGGCTCCAATTTCATCTCCTTTGTCCTTTGGCTGTGTTCAAGCCATGCAACTGATAATAAAAGCAGAATTAATCAAAATGGGGAATTGCCATCACAACAAGTAATTAAGCAGTAGCAATGGAAGAAACCCAAGACACTGTACCAGGGATAATGAAGGGTGTTTTCAACTGTATTTGTGTACTTTCCCATCCCCACCAGCTTCTCACTGCAGCTCCTCCACTATAACCTCTGCCACTGAACTCTCATTTTTGGGCTCTTCATTTTCCTCTCACCTCCATATTTCCAACTTGCTGGAATGTTATTTCCTCAAACAGCTGCCTGTGTGCCTGCCTCCCTTTTCCAGCAAAGTGCTGTTCTTGTTGCAAGAATAAAAGTCTCACTAACTTTCTCCCCACATAATGAGTTATATACACATCAAATCCACTGGCTGACATCTGTTTTCCTGGTGGATTTTAGGATATTAATTATGTTACTATGAAAAGTTTTCAGTGTGTTTATAGCTTGACAACATTGTGTGTGTATTACAGACTTGTGTTATTCTGTCACTCTGTTTCTGGTTTAAACCTGTGGTACAACCTATATTCCATCTCCTCAGGATCAGAACTTCTAGAACATTGGACATTTGCTCCTGTCACTGTGAGGGAAAAAAATTGTCTTCTTAGATCTCAGATTTTTCCTCTTTTAAGGAAAGATCTATCTATGAAATAGCTTGATCTTTTATGCTACATAAGAAATATACACAGAGAAACACCAGGAAGAAAACCTCTACAGAAAAGGTGAGCTCATGGAGTTCTCTGATATGAATCCTTCCCTTTCTGCAGGAGGGAGAGATTCACATATTTTTGCAGCATTGTTTTTCCTTTTTCTGCTTCCCACAAACAAGAATGGATGTATCAATTTATGACAAAAGGCAACATAGCAATGGAAAAATAGATCCATTTGATCCAGAGTTCTCAATCACATTTATGTACACATGTGTGTAACACTGATTTCTCTCAAGCATTCCTGCAGTATAAGTTCACTTCTTACTTAAGGATTCATGCTCAGACCCTATTAAGTGCCTGTGTGTATAATAAATTGCAAGGTGTTACATGCATACAAACAAAACTTCTTTTTATCTAGGAAAGGACAAATTTCTGAGCTGTAAATCACAATGTACAGACATTTTAGAAGCTGCTCAGTCCATGCATGATATATAGGTCTGGGTGGCAAATTGTTCTGGTGCTAAAATATTATCGTATATTTTACCTTCCCTAGCATTTAATTTACTTCATCCCAGTCTTAGTCTGATGCTACTACCAGTTTGGCTTTGATGCTCTGTATCAATATGAATGAAAAATGCAAGTTAAAACCCCCAAACATATTTGATACTTTGAATGATCAAAGTCAAACAGGCTGAAAGGAGTGAAACTCTCTTCAACACAACTTCATTAAAAGAGAACTATGAAGTATGAAAATGAAAGTTTCAGAAATGTATCATTATGTTCAGACTAGTAGAGAACGCACAGACATTTTTTTTCTACCTTCATTTTTAAATCCTAGCCACAAAAAGTTAATGTAAACAACAACATGCATTGTAAATAGGACTCAAAATTCTACTCGGAAAATATATATATCTTGTCTAGATTACTTCAGAAGAAGTTACCTTGCAACTTGAAAAATGACATCATTAAGCAGTCTCCTAAACCGGTTTTCAGAGATGGCAAACTAATAGCTATTTATAATTTCCTTTTTTTTTTTTTTTTTACCTAGAAATTTCTATTGCAACTTTAAGTTGCAGTTCCAACCTTTTCAGCTCAACTCTCTACAATTAAATACACTTTTCTACAATGCACCTATTTGATTGACACAAATGGAGCAGGACACCATTCTGATTGCCAAAACCTTTCCAGAAATCGCTTCCATTGTGGATGTTCCTGTGACAAAGAGTTTATAGAGCCTTACACAACCTTAACTCAAATCCTTTCACAATTTCTTCACTATTTCTTTAGCACTGGCGCAGCCTCACGTACTTCAGGATAAACAAAACTTCTGCCTGGTCACACTGCTGTTTCATAAGACCAAAAAGATCTGTAGATGCATGTAGATGTATAGAAAAATTACCATGAATAATAAAATTCAGCAAACAGCACAATACAAAACTCTGCCCTTACTTTAGTCTCACTTTTACCTACTAGTGAGATGCTTGGACTCCTTTTTTAAACACTGAACATTGATTAAATAGCCAAAGAGAAAGTAGTGCCATTAATTAATTTAGTGCTGTTGACCATTACTACTCCCAAACAATTATCTATTAATGTATGAGCACATGGGCTATACATCAATTACACCAGATTTTCTGAACCATCTTCTCATAAGCCCAAATATCCTTTTTCACAATAGAATACCTTAGCATCTTATTTCTAGAAATAAATTTTATTCAAGCTTCTTTTTTTTTGTTGTTGTTAAATAGCTCCTGATGTATATTGTTTCTAAATAAAATGGTCATTTATAATAATTTAAACCTTGCTTTTGAAGTGTCATTTGGGAGAAATGGAAAGAGGCAAATTTTTATTTCACTGCTACTGGTGAAAATGAAAAATAAGAAAGAAAATAAATTGCACTTACTCTTGCATAATCAAGATCAGTATTTGTCATCTGGTAATAATGTAATAAGATACATCAAATTTAACTTACCCAGCACATCAGATGTCCATGAGCCACAGTTCCACCTCAATCTGAAGAAAACTTGACCTGTTGAATATGAAGCAACGCATTTTCACACATGATAAAGTCTTACTCTCTTTAGAACAGACTAACAAAACATGGATTTCTGTGGGGATGGCTGAAAAGCAGTTTAGCACCATGGACAGCTTAAGATCCCAAAAATTTCTTTTCACTTTCTGTTACAATTCAAATATGAACAGATAGATCTCTGATTGAGAAACCAAAGTTATCTCATTTTAATATTTATACAGTGCTCAACGGGGTCCAGCATTTGGCTCTAAGAAGTATCTCAGAAAGATGTACAAAAGAGGTTACTGATTGTTAAAAATGGGTATGCACAAATTCTTATGATGTCCTTTGAATAAAACTGCAAAGACCAGAAAAAAAGATATGTTTTTCTTCCTATACTTCCACATTTCATCTTTGCTCCATTCTATATATTTTATCCCTCAAAGTCAAAAGAAGGGAATGGAAAAGAGAAATGGCAAGAGACAATTGGGACTTTCAGGGAGATGAGGGGGCTCTTTTGTGCCAACAGTTTATATAACTTGCATTTTTATAAAATCAGCTCTCTATAAATCATAATTGTCAAGTACTTAGTCCTCGTATATTCACTGAACCTGAGATCTTTAACAATTTTGCTGAAATTTCTTGAGCTATAAAGCAAGACAAACAAGACTGCCTATCAGCCTGGATTCACTAGAAGGCAAGCAGAAACTAGAGGTGTCTAACACTCATAAATGTATGTAGGACACATTTATAATGTTAATATTCTTGAAAAGAAAACAATTTCAACTCTTTATGAGCATGATAGTAATATAACATGAATATGATCCTGAGATGATACAACACACAATCTCCATTTTTTGGTGCACAGACCTGTGCTATATTAACTGCCTCTCAAGCAAAGCAGGTAACATGAACCCACCATTGCTGATTTATATTGTTTCACTGACTCCACTTAAGCAGCACAAGAAATCTTGTTTCAGAGTAAGCTACAAAAAGATACACGAGTCAGGATCCTTTAACCTATAACACCTGATACTGGGTTTTTTATGAAATATCTATTAACGTTGGCCTTCCTGTTTTTCTGTTGGTCATAAGGATGCAGGAAACTTGACTGTATCAGAATGGGATTAGTAAACAAAGGCTCAATCCTATTTCCACTCAACTGAGTGGCAGAACTTCCATTAACCTGATAGGGAGTTATAGCAGCACCTGAATGGCAAAAGATATCCCCCAGGCCCCCTTTTCTTGCCTTGGGCTAGAACGATATCCATCAATATTTTAGGATATAAGAGGGAGAAAAAAACATTTTAAAATGTAGTTGTTTGGGGGAGTTGAGACAGGAGATTATTTCCACAGTTTATTTGTTTGTGGGTGAGCCATGTTTGCACATTTGCTAAGTGCAAATAAGAAAGCAAAATCTAATGCTGTTATGGGCTAAAAGGTTCAAACCAGCAGTCTGGTTTGCATTATAGACCAAAGTCTGTCTTCATAATCCATCAGGATATTTCAGGAATAATTCAGTCACAACATACTTGCATGGTGTGAAGAGGAAAGAGATGCAGACCATCAACTTGCTGCTATTGCCTGCAAGTGAATTGCTTTGTCACACACACCTTCATGCCAGAGAAGTCACACACTCCTTTGTGCTGATTTGCAGCACTTGTTTGCTATTAGAACAGGTTTCCTAGGGAACATTTCAATAATTAGAAGAGTTTTAAGCCAGCTGGACAACACTCTGCAGTTCAGGCTAAATGTATCCACTGATCTCAAATGAACAACTCAAAGCTGGTTCTCCACCTCACCCCTGTGAATCACACTTCACTTTGTTTTACATTTCCTGTGCCTTTGAAGTAATATTTGCATTAGATCCTCAGAAGCAGTCAAAGCTCTGTCTTTGAAACCATTAGGAATAGGAAATGCAACCAGCTCCTTTAGTCCCCTGCTGATCTCAGAAGGGTCTCTCTACACTCCCCTGAAGGTGCATGACTCCTGGGGGCTTTAGTGGGTGGTCCAGGCATTTGAGCAGGCTCTGCCATAGGAAGAGCCACGACTGAGAAGGGCTTGCACAGCCTCTATGAGGATCTGAAAACATTTTGAAGATGTGTGGCAGGATAAGCACTGACATATCTATCCAATCTAAAGTATTTGCTAAAGTTTGAAGGAAAAGAGAAATTTTTTTTATGCTTTCAGATCCATAATTTCTTTAAGAATACTACTTATGTTTTAAATCTATAGTGTCTTTCTCTTTATTTGCATTTTTATTTAGAGGAAGGTTTATGAATCAAAATCAGTGTAATGGAAATATATTAGCAATATATTCAATCATCAATACATATGTTTATCTTGATTTAAAAAATTACCTTGAAAATTCACCAGGTTTAATACACAACATTTTTCTTCTTTCAATTTCAAATGTATGTCCTTATATACAGAACTGAAAGCATTTGCTTTTCACATCAAGATGGAGTTCATGACTCAACCTTCTCTTTGCCTCCTTTCAAAAAACCATTTCAGTGCACAGCACAGAGTTATGTAATACTAATGATGGAAAAGATCTGTGAGTGAATCCTATTAGTTGTGTTCTGTGCTGTTTGTCTGCAATATAGCTGTTTACAGTAGGGAATATTTTATCTTTGGACTAACCCACCAGAGTAGGAAATGTACTATATGAAAGCTGATGCAAATACAATTGGAAAAATGTGCAAGTCACACAAACCAATATCCAATTTCTTAAAAGAGTTAAAGCTTCAAAAAAGTGTAATTTTCTCAGTGAGCAAACTATTTGGCATGGAGTGTAATTCTGTTTTCCTCTTAAGGTTGTTTTACATTTACCGTATATATGTTATACTCTTGTATGTACTGTTTAATCTTCCTCAAGCAACAATTTAAAGACCCTCAGCTCTAAGTTATTGCTCCCTAATGAATGAGGCACGATATTAACTTATTGTTTCAAGTGTGGGAAACAACAGCAGCTCAGGTATCAGAGTGCCTCTCAAGACAGAGGCTTGTTTAGCTACTGCCCTTTCCCTGCACAGAGCTGCCCAATGAGCCAGCCATGATGGGACAAGCAGAGCAAAAACTACGTGTCCTGAAGAATAATCTGCTCACCTGCAGGGGAAGGACACACAGACAGCAAAAGTCTTGCAAGACAAAAACAGTGTGGGATCCCTGAGGGGGAGACTGCTGTGTCTGTGCCTCCCAAGGAACCAGGCACCTTGGGGAGATGTTGCTAAGATGAATTTTAAGAGAAATCCCATGATGCTGCTTCTCTTTTCTGCCATCCATAGTGATAAAGCCCTGTAATACAGCAATTCCTGTTTCATAGCTGTGGTACATCAGGAAAGAGTACCTCAAAGCCAAAACACGTGTGGAAAGATGAGGTCTTGATTTGGGGTCTAAATTCAATATTTTGTAAATCATAGAAGCCTCCACACTATACTACAGTAATTAACCAAGATAAATTTTCACATTGCACTGTTTTCTAGCCATGAAATTCTGTAAAGCACTAGATAAGGATTGCTTCTTTCATACAGAGCACCAGGAGACCACTGGCAATTTATCTGAGAGGGTTTTAGCTAGAAACAAAAAAGGCAGTGTTGATTAACATAACTCAGTATTTTCTTTTCAAAAGAGTTTAATGTAACTGAGAAAACGAAAATTTGGGGATCTGAGTTGTGCAGTGCTTGTGCACTCAGAAGATACAGAATTAACATGAGCAGGTCAAGCTTTTCCAAGACTGTTTCCAGCTACAGTTCATTATCTATGGACTTCTGAGAAAACCATGGAAAACCAAAGCCAAGATGCAACCCACAAACCAAGTCAACTTCCCAAACCTAAGAGATTACCTAGATAGATTGAACAGATTTGCATAAAGGAGAGGGGAGAAAAAGCAAAAACCTTTTTATCAAACTATTGTCTCACCACATTGTGAGACCATTTTACAGTGGAGCCAGTGAAGACTGATAAAAAGACACTTTTTTTTTTTAATAGAAAAGCAAACAAAATTGGTCTTACTTAGGAACACTGAATTTCATGGTTAGTATTTTGGAATCCTTTATCTCTAAACTTTAAAAATGCTGCTACAAGAAGTTGGACCTTGTTAATTCACTAATATGACCCTGAGAAACATTGCAAGTTAACACATTTATATAAATGAGCAAATAGAAGTGGGGGAAGGAAAACAGCTCTGAAACACAGCTCTACATTACAGTTCCCAAAGGCTAAAATTAAGATACAGTTCCTAAAGAAATCCACATCATGATGCTTTATATGCATTTAAAATATCTGTCCACAATAACTGATACTTGACTAATTAACATTTCCCAGTATCACAAGTGAATTGAAGTAAATTACAATTACTGTGCAGACACTTTTCTGACCAAGCAAAGTGAAATCTAATGATGCAAAATACAGTAACCTACTAATAGCTGGCAGCCAGAAGCTGCTGAGGTCAGGTGCTGCATTCTGGAAACAGTGATGCAGCACCTGTGTCATGGCAGAGCATTTGAGCAATCAGAGGCATGACAAAACTCACAGGAGCCTTGCATCTGTCTGGCTCCCACGGATCACTTAATGAAGGAATGGAAATGGAACACACTGCATGTCGGGGCAGCATCAGAATGAATAATTTAAAAATTCATGTGTGAAATGATAACAAATGCAAAAGTGTCTTGAGCATATGTGGGCCAGATACTTGGTGGTGCCAAGCTGTGCTAGCACAGGCACTCTCGGAGAGGAGTCTGCAGGCTCTCCTTTCAAGAACAACTTCTTTAACAACTCTGTTTAAAAATCAGATTGAGTTCTAGATACTAAAAAAACTTGAGAAAAATATTTAAACACCTACATTTCAGTTTATATATATAAATATTTAAATACAAGTTTATGTTCCAAACTTCTTCCAACTATTAAAAGGTTGAGTCAGACAGGAACAACATATATGTACTGGATCTCCCCATGGTAGGATGTTCTTAATTCTGTGGCTGTTCTTCTTCATTTATAAAATTCTTATGCTTTTTTTTAAAAAATAAAAACTTATAACAGATAATAAAACTAAATTCCTTGGGATAGGAGCAACAAAATATTTTTGTTCCTTAATTTTCTTCCCCATAAACTCGTTAATCATTTCAGAACTAAAAAATATTAAAGGGCTAAAATAAGGATGACTTTAAGAGATCTTTGTTGCCTTTCTAAACACTTTACCACCTGTAGTGTCCCTGCCAGTCAGATTTCAAAATCTAAGATCACAGCTATGTGTGTGTGTAGGCTCTTTAGCTTTTCAAGCCAGACTTTCAAATAAACTCTCAAAAACAATGCCTCAAATAAAGGCAAAGGGCTGAGATTGTCATATCTGCTGAAAAACCTCATTCACAATCACTGAGTAAATCCATTATAGACGTTGACAGCTTTAGATCTATGCATTACATTTTGGGGAATAAATGCCACCACATAGTTAGGCTTTATAGAGCAAAGCTTTGGTTTTCTATATAAATCTGCGTTTAATGAGCCTTGAAAGCGATGATTGCTAAATAACAGCCTGCTGCATTCAAGCTCAACTGCCTCCAATTATATTGTTTATAATTATATAATTGTACAATATAATGTGTGTCCAACAACCCCTGAGTTTTATTACTGCACAACACTATGACACCAGCGTAAATCACCTTTTCACTTTCACAGTCAGCCTCTTTCACTTTGCTTAGTCAGCCAACACAAATGCACAGAGAACTGCACTTTTGACTGCTGAATGCATCAAACCAGCTTACCAGCCTCAGCAGAAATAAGAAAGTAATAGAAGTGGTCAGCTCACAAAAATGAAAGGGGAAAGAAAGGTACTGTCTATACAAGGAAGCAAGGGGGAAACCAAAAGAAAAAAATAATTAGATCAAAACTCTATATCCTGTTCATGAATTTTGCTTCTTAGAGCGTTTCTTGTTGGTAGATGCTTCCAGATATTGTGCCTATCCAAAATACTCATGAGATCTGCAAGGCAGTTAAATCAGCAGGAAATGTTCTTTGTATTATTCTTACTCCTGTATGGATACTGCAGCATTTGCTGTAATGCCACTAAAATTAGCAAAAATCTTATTAGCAAACACACCATTATGCTGTTAAACACCTACACAAACCTCTCATCTTTCTCTACCTTCGAAGAACAAAATTTCTGCTCTTTCTTCTGTCATTTGAAAACTAACCCAACTTCCAATCAGCAATTAATACACGAGTATTCAGCACTTAATTGTAACTCCTGCCACAGAAATGTAAGCCCCAGTAATGCACAAAACTCAATTTTGACAGAATAATGATGCCATTTCTTAGTTTTGAGAATCTTTGTTACACACACCTTCCAAAGTAGTAAAATTCTTGTTTTTAAATGCAGCTCAAAGCCCTCTGCCTCCTTCCTCTCTCCAAGCACACTCTCCATACAGGAATGTCTTCTTTTCTTTTTGCTCCATAAGTTCTTACACCCACACCACCTGGCCTTTTAATCAGGGAAGCTCCAACACTGCAACCCCCTGTCAGAAGGGCTCCCATCACCACACAGCTACCTGCTACACTCACCCTCTCTTCATTTCTTTTGGCTGCCTGTAAAGGGCCAACTTTGAGTTGGCCTGTTCTGACTTTTAAAGCTTTCAGCTTAGTTTTACTCCAAATCAATACACTGAATTTTGACAATCTGAAACTTTGATCTTTTTAACATTTGAGCCATCCTGTGGCTCATAGATGAGCCCTTAAAAGGGAACTTCAGGTGTAGGGCTTCACATCTTCTAAACTACTGTTGTCTGTCCTCCTTCCTCATCAGCATTTTCACACCTTTAGAATTACTGCACTTGCAGGCACCTGTACAGCAAGATGCCTCTGTGCTTGATGATTCAAATCACTGTCTTCTGAAATCCACTGCTATTGTTATTCTAACAGCTCGGACAATTTACTAAATTGGGGGAAGCTGGTTTAAAACTAGGATTAATTTTTTCCACATTACCAATAAAACTACTGCAGTCCCTTTTTCAAGTCCATTACCTTCAATATTGCTCATCAGTTCCTAAACAGTCCCTTAACTAGAGTCAATGACTATAGAAAAGCAAGGAATCTGAACTTCTCTTCAGTTTAGATGCTGTTTAGAAGCTGTAGACTAAATTAAAAATCAACATGGAATTATAATTATGTAGTTATATTAAAATAATAACTTCATTGCTTATATTGCTAAAGCTGCTAAATAAAATAGGATATTTCTAAAATTCAGAGCACTTTCATTCTCCATCCTTCTTCCAAGTCTCTGATATTTACTCTTTTACATTTACAAGGTTCCTTCTGCAAAAATAATGGCTGCATGTTTTGGTTTCTTTGAACAAGTAGCAAGGTTTCAAGGATTATCCTCATCCTTTTTTGATTTTGCTTCAGGGGGAGGAAGGTGAGTCTTGTATTATCTGCAGGAAGGACAAATGGCCATTCTGAGTGTGGAACCTTGAGGACATTACCTTGGGGCAGCTCCATGAGACCCCAAGTGCTAACAAGAAGTGCCTGGTGCATGAAATGATGATCCCCCATTTTGGTCTCAGTATTTTAAATAAAAGGCATCTCAACTCTTTTCACCTGGCTTGTTTTCAAGCAGAAAATTAGGTCCCAGCATAAAGGAGAGGAAGCACTTGGTAGGAGATGGAAAGGTAGGGCAGGGGCAAAATTAAAACTGGGAGGAAAGGCAGAACAAAACAAGTAAAAAATTTGTTACCAGCTGAGGAATAAATAGATATGAGAAAAAAAACCCCAAACCAAAGCAGGTTATATCTTAAATTTTTGATTTGTTTTCTTTCACAATCATAAACCTTATCTTTAAAAGGCTTTTTCAGTAGATCGACCTGCACTTCTGCAAATTCAGAACTGTCAGAGTGATTTGGTTTTTTTCCATGTTCTTTAAAGGTTGTTTTCTTGACTGCTTGACATGGATTCTTTGGACTCCAGAAATTACTGAATTGATGTTGTTTTACGTTTTCAGAATATCCATGTAATACAGGAAATTGTCTGCTGTAGAAGAATTGCTTCATAAAATTATTTTTTTTTATGTTAATTTTTTTTTTACAACCCCTCTCTGGAGAGGTGGCATCATTTATTGATGTAGTCACGGCTCAAAAAGAAATAAAAAGTATTTGTTAGCAGGAGTGTTTAAGTAACAGTTCAATGTGAAAAAAAATAGAGAAGGCAAAACCAAAAGCAGACAACTATGTCAAAGTTAAGAGAAAAGAATGTGTCTTCTTGTCCTAACCATTGGTAAAGGCCATTTTCCATCACTCAGAGATATAAATTGACAGTAGGTAAGAAAGCAGCTGAAAAGAATATGCATTAGATATTAGAATTTTTGCTGAGAAATAGAAATCCTGCTACTGTGTAGATGATAGACATAGCAAACACTTCAAACAGATCTCATCTCACTACCCATACATTTGTGACCTTGTTGCTTCCACAGGCACTGCTACCAGATGCAGCAATTTTCTGGTTGGCTTTTCCAGTTATCTCAGGAAAAAAAAAAAAAAAAAAAAAAAAAAAAAAAAAAAAATCTTCCTTTCCTATCTGCAAAAGTCCAGGAAAATGTATGTTTAGCATGCCAAACTGTATGTACTTTAAGCCCTAAATTTGCAAAAACTTAAAATAAGTCTGAGCAATAAAAGCCTTCTGTAATTTTTAATTTTGCCTAGAATATGGGGGATAAAATGCACAATTGAAAGACTTCACACAGTTATGTACCCAGCCACTGTATTGCTGCCAAAGTGCTGTTACTTTAACTTCCATCTCAATCCAAACTTCCATCTCAAACTTTGAAAAAGTGCACAACTATTACCAAACTTTATATACATTATCTTCCTGCAAAAAGTTGAAGTATTACAAGAGGGTAAAATATTATTACTTCAACAGCTTCATCACAAAATCTATCTCCATTTAAGAAAAAAAAAAAAGTTAGTGCATGTGACTTTAAATTTCTTACTTCCCCTGTCCTTGAACAGTCTTGCACCAAAAATTTGCACAATAAGTTGTTTTAATTTATTCAGTTTTACACAAAAAGATTTCAAACATGTTTTTTCCATCTCTAACTTTCAGGTAATCCAATGGAAGGGAAAATGTGTGCTGTTTTCTTCCCCTATTTCTGATTGAAACAAAAGGGAAAGTAGGAGTCTTTATAGGATCATCAAACAGGGTATGCCTAAATCTGATTTAGAGAAGAGGCTGTAGATGCTATAATGTATTTGAGAATGCATAATGGCATAGGTAGAAAAAAAAGAAATGGACCTTGTCGATTTTTTTACAGAATATGCTAAAGCATGTCCTAAAAGAAATTGAAATTAATAAAGAAAATTTAAAGTTAGAAGTTTTTCCAACAATATTAGATTTTGCTCTGCACTGAGGTTCATGTCCTTGCTGACAGGTAAATACATTACTGCAAGTAACCAATATACATCCCTTGATCAAACACTACAAGTCCACATCAGGAATTTAAATTAAATTAAAAATAATTTTACACCTGCTGAAAATACCCTTCTCTCCATGCTTTTCCCCCACAATCCTTTCTTCCCTTGAAAAAATAGTTTCATTACCCAGTAAAATTTTTATTAGCGTAATTTTTAAGGCTATAGGATATCAGGCAGTCATTCATGATATCACAGATACAATAATAAGTAGTTCATCCATTGGTCACACATTTTGACTGTGCAAGTGAGGCAGAAATAGGTTCAAATATTGTAGAACTTGAAAGTGAACAGCTTTTCCATATCACATGTAAAATACATGGCTGATTCCAAAGCCTGAATTCCTGGGAGTTACACTGATACCAGGATCAGCTGGCTTTCCACATGGGATTCATCTCCAAGCTGGTCAGCATTGGCATTCAAGGATCTCCATTTTCCACAGTGGCATATTTTACTACTGGTGCCTAATAGAAAAGAAAATACCCTCTCCTGCCTCTGAAGCTCTAAGAAGGGCTGTTCTTTAGCCAGGCTTTCTGAGCCCTCTGATGGTGCCATGAGCAAGGAGGATTACTTCAAAGGGCAATGGCTGCTCTTAGGAGGTTTTAAGACTAATTTCCAGCTTCACCTATGCAATTAGATCTTGCATCATCTGGCAGCTTTTCAGGAACCCAAAATGCCAATGGCCATAAGCCTGGAGCCTGTGCCCAAACACATCTTCAGCTTTTTGGAGGAAGTGCTTTTTCTTGCAGGAACTGAGATGCACCACTGACTGCTTCTCTTTCCCCTCACATTATTTATTCACCTCTAAAAGCAATTTATTGGCTCAGTGGGAGAACAGCTAACTCTCTGCCTTGCAGAAAGGAGAAAGGACAACCCAGTTCCCTTCTGTGAATTCACATGGCCTCTTTGAACTCCTCACAAAGCCCCACTGGGAAGCTGCTCTGAAGCATTTTCTGGACTCTGGAGTGTTGCTCTCCTTTATGAAAATGCTGACATTATGGCTGTGTCTTCTTTCAAAGATTTTGTCACAGTTAAGACAGGCAGAGTTTCCCTTCTGGGCCTAGCAGTAATTCTCTAGGCTGTCAACCAGCTCTAAAGGCATAAGATAAAATAGAAAAAAGAGGCATTTGCCTTAACTGCCTCTTACTTTCCAGAAGTTGTTAAATTCTCATACTTATTTTTCACCAGCCTACTAAAACCATTCATCTGATGCTTTTTTCCCCCTTCTTTTTCTCATTTTAATAGTACAGATTCAATTTTTAGCTCTGCCGCCTCATACAAATGTTTCCCTGCCTGAAGTCTTATGAATTCTTAGCAGGACTTCTTAGCACGACTCCCTTGCATGAAATAGGATGCTTCATTTTTCTTCTTTTTTTAAACTGTACTGCATCTCCTGAGCTAATAACTAAGGGATGCAGCCTGGTTTTGCATAGAAACTGAGATGTCTAACTCTATACTGAGACTGAGTTTTACTCATTCCATGAATCAAAAAAAAAAAAAAAAAAAAAAAAAAAGTTATCAAGGACCAGCAAAGCTAGGAAACAAGATGCCTGTGTACTGAAATAGCTCTTTAGGGACAAGACTGGGTCCCACCAGGCAGCTGGGATGAGCAAGGGCTGTGCAGGACCATTGCTGTCTCCATGGAAAGCCACTTCAGCTTGCATTGACCCCTAAAAACAAGCACAGCACAGACACACCTGCCATGGATGTGCATGGAACCAGCCTGGCTCCCAGGGGGATTTATTTGCCCAGACCTCAGAGACAGCAGGACCCACCCTAGAGTTCTTCCACACCAGAGCTGGCCCTGGAAGCAATCCATCCACCTCCACACACATTTGAAGGGGATCTGTCAATGGGAGCTGGCTCCCTGCTGCCTGCTATGGGTAGTGGTGCCAGTGGCAGCACTGCCTCCTGCTCTGCACCAAAGCATTGCCACCCTGGGGAAACACAATCCCATGCCATTAACAGATCAGCAAGAACGAGGATGTGAACTTATTCTCAGCCTTAGTGTTGGGAGAACATCATCAAAATAATTGGAATTGAAACTACACCCACACTGATGTTCAGATGCACAGTACCCATTAATTTATTACAAAATAGGGCCAGTATTCTGTGTATTGAGGCAAACTACTGCATGAAAAATGATGATGCAAGAAAATGTAGGTTATGGTATACTTAGAAATTCTAAATACAAGTATGTTTAGGGTTTTTTTAATGTCTTGGCTTAAGAGGACTCTGAATCCCCTAAAAAAATGCTTCTTTTCTGTACTTCATGTATCAACCTAATTAGTTCTATTTTGAAACGCATAAATAGATCACATTTAACATACACGTTCTAAGGCAAACAAGGTTTCATGTGTCTCAAATACTTGATATATATACTCATATATGTACATACTTGAAGTATTTTGCATATCTATATATATACACACACTTGATATATTATACTCAAATATCAGGATATTTCTTGATCGAATATTTTTACTGGTCCCACACCTCCTCCTTCAAGAAGATGATTATTAAGATCATCTTTAACAAGACAAAATTTGGAAACAAGATCTACATAAAGTCAGGAATTTCTTACTATCCTTTCTAAAAGAAAATCATTCTAGGAAGTACAAAACAAAGATAAATAATATCTGGCATCATTAACGTAAAACTTTGTCCCTTGCACTAAAGCTAAAGGTGCTTTAACCTGTATGCTGACCTGCCTCGAGTGTTATTCAAAAAGCATCAGAACAGAGTTTTTTGTTTGTTTTTTAAACACAAGTGACAGTGCATTATAAACCAATTCATGAGATCAATACTGAAACTGTTAGAATAAGAGGTATCCGTTTTCCCTATCCACATAGCAATTTAGTCACTCTACATCCCATCATCAAAAATGACAGATTTGATCTCTGTTTCTTTCCCAAAGGAAACAAAAGATGAGAAACCACGGGCAGCAAATGCAATGCAAAGATTTTAAAAAATTTTATAATACGTTATAGATGGGATATCCTTCTCAAGTGAAAGAGATCTTTAGATAGAATCCAAGGATGCTTCTGTTCAGTTTACAAAATCAAATTCTTCAAATTCACAGAGCTCTTTTCCACTATTTTCCTAGTCTGATTTATGAGGTGAGTAATAATGATAATTACTACTAGTTATAATGGTGCCATAAAATTATCATTAATTTTATTTAAAGTTAGTTCAGTCTCTTCCTCTGTCCTATCTATCCTCTAGTCTACATTTACATTGGTTAGTATAGAAAAAGAAAAGAAAAATCAGAAATCTTTCCACGCCTAAGTTCTACAATGCTATAAATTCTCTCTCAGAATAAATAGTACATAGTATATAGTATATAGGTGCACTAGTAAGTTACAGCGCTAATAAAATATCTGCTGTAACAGAAAGTTTCACAATAATTTTCAGGCATCACAAACATGTTTGAGAAAATTATGTGGATTTTGATCTTATGCATTTTGAAAATTGTTGGTGAAACCTCAGTTATAATAGCCTCAGTGACAAAAATAATAAGATTTTTGGTGCAATTTTAGACAGCTACAAGATGGACATTAGAAAGACTTCCCATAGTTAAAAGTTCTTTATTTAAATTAGTGTTTTCCATTGCTTTTTTTCCCCCCAAAACACAATTGCAAGTTTTTACTTGTGAATCCCATATGAGTTACCAGTAAAGACATAACCCACCATTGCTGCAGAGCAATAAGAGCATGATGATAAAACCTGAATTTGGAACACCAGGCCATTTCCCTGCTTTCTGGCAGTATCCTGGGGCAACTTCAACATTTTGTTTAGCCTCACTGTGCTCACCTCTTTGGGATACAGCGTTGTAGGTTTTTGTTGTCAAATCACATTCCATAGAGTTTAAGGCAGGCTCTTTCAGCCCAAACATGAAGATCTATCTATAAATTAGGCATGGAGATGGGAGATGTTAAAAATATGCAGCTCTTTACCTTGTCACAATTTCTGGCAGGTCTCCATTAAAACTTCAAAGACATGCATAGCTGAAGGTAAATCACATAATGTGTGTGATGCTACTGGAAAGGGTCCGAGTTTGCAAGGATCATTCAACAAATCACAGCTCATGAACTATGTTGCTAAGGAGAACTCCTGAGTAATAAATTATCCATTAAACAAACAAACAAAAAAAAAAAACCAACAAAAGACATAAACTCAAATGAACTAACAAACAAAAAATATGTTAATTAGAACAAGAGTAATCCAAATGAATATACACAGTAAAATCTGAAATAGGTAAATGTGTTGTGAGCATTCTGGTTTAGGTGCTTAAAAATCACCACTGGGCATATATGTAATTCTACCTCAATCCAATAAGTGTTTATTGTCCTTTGATTATGTAACTTTACTCTTCTTGTTGAAAAAATGTTATTGTTTTTCCATGTTTTCCAATTAATCTGAAATTTGATCCTTTTTTCTAAGCCCTTGATTTAAATATTTTGTACTTAAAAAAAACCACACCAAAGCTTCCCTGATCCCAAGAAAATTCAAATTACTATTCAGAGAAGTTTAAGTTATGACTAGTTTGTATTTTCCTGTGATTGCTATTAAATGAGAAAAAATCCACCATATCTACTTTAAAAATTCCTCAAGACATGGCGAGCAAAGTACTGGATACTATTCACATTTGCTTCAGCCCTAAACCTTTTAAACCATTTTAACTCTTCAATATGGAGTCAAATTGTCCCACTGATTATTCTGTGTGATAGAATTGAAACTTGAAATTAAAATACAGCACCAAAGTGAAAATTTATGTATTCTGGTGGAAGAGTTTGCCACTGCATTGCAGTCACAGTCATCACCAGCACTAGGTTTGACTGGGCAATGTTCTTTTCCTGTAGTCCAAGCAAAGGAGAATATTTCCAAAGAAATCACCCTGCCACAATCCATTCTGCACTTGTACCTGCCTGTCAGCCTTGCTCTGTAGCCCCAATTGCATAAAAGCAGGAAGGGAGCTGTTATGGCTTAAATCCAGACAGCATCCAAGCCCCTTGCAGTCACTCATCCTCTTCCCCTGGGTGGGATGGGGGAGAGAATTGGAAAAGTAAAAGTGAGACAGCTGATGGGTTGGGTTGAAATAAAGACAGTTTAATAAGGAAAGCAAGACAAGGAATTCATTCCCCACTTCCCATGGGAAGGCAGGTGTTCCATCCACAGGAGAGCTGGACTCCATAGCACCCAGTGGTGACTCGGGAAGAGAAATGCTATCACTCTGAGCACCCCCTCCTTCCATATTCTCCCCACAGCTCCATAGGCTGGAGCATGATGTATGCATGGAATGTCCCTTTGGTCAGCTGGGGTCAGCTGCCTCAGCTGTGTCCCCTCCCAGCTCCTTTTGTACCTCTGCTAGGGTGGGGTGATAAGCAAAAAGGGCCTTCATGCTGCAAGCACTGCTCATCAGGAATATAACTAGCTCTACATTATTCTAAAAGAAATAGAAACATTGATATGCTTTTATACTATGCAACTCTAGTATATTTTTGCTCTTGGTGTAGAAGTAAAAATACTCCAGGCAAAAAAAAAAAAAAGGAGATTATTATTTTGTTATTTCAAGTTTCATGACTACATCTCTATTGCAGAAGCCAAAATGTTTCAAGTCTTTTTGGATGCATGAAAGGCCCTAAGTACATTTCCCATGGAAGTCACACCTTTTGTCACAGGTTTTCCATTACCTAAAAAGAGTAAATTAAAATAGGAGATACATTTGTAATTTACCCTAGTCAAAAAATGCAAGTACAAACTGAGGTGTTTGAAAAAACAAAAAAAAACCAAATCTGAAGAACAGTAGGCCTAAATTGTTCCTATATGCCTCATGAAACACTATTCTTCTGAGATAAAAAAAACATGAAACAGTAGGAATTAAATATTTTAGCCATGCCCTTCCCAAGTCATTGTAGTAGTAATTAATGGTATTACAGTATCATCTTGTTGTCAGCTAAGCAGCAACAACTAGAGTTGAATCATCATAGCATGAGTGAGTTGCAGGAGATTAACACTTTTACAAGTGGCAATGTTCAGTTCAACTTAATTCTTCACTCCTGAAAATATCATTCACTCCTGTGTGACAAGGCAGAATCAAAGCTCCATAAATATCTCTTACCCTCCCTAATAAATGCCTGAATAGAGATGTTGAGAATACCTCTGAGACAAATTCAGAAAAGTTTGACTGCATCCTGAGATGCTGGCAGCCCTTATTATTAGTCCACCTGTAATTTGCTGCAGCAAATTTCTCTCACACACATGCAAAGACACAAACAAGTGTATAAGTGTGGTTTTCCTCTATCCCAAAAGAGCAACCAAAGTCACCTGTGGACACACTTGGCCTAAGACAGGTACCAATAGCCAACACTGCAGCAAAGCTTAGAGTGAGCAGCAGAGCTCTGCCAGAAAACCCCAGCCACTTTACAGGAGACAACACTGCTGTTGCTAGCAGACAGCCCCAGCCTGCCCTAGCTGATATTCCTCCATGGAGCTGGATTGTGCAGAGACAGCTGGAATATCTTGGCATGTGCTTCTTTTCACTGATGTTTTTTGCCTACAGCTGAGCAGTAAGGCAAGTAAGTATGTGCTGAGCAGGGAAATGCCCACAGCTTGTATGTGTGGTTTCTCAGTTTTCACACAGACCAAGCATCCTGTTCCTATTTCCCAACAAAACTGACAAGACAATCAGGGACATGGAAAAGTTTTTTGTTGACTCTGATCCAGTTCTGAAAGCTGACAGTGTGCCAGTGACAGATTTATTTAGGACCTTCTTAAAAATGAAAAGACCATTTTCTGCCTTGTGGTGATGATGAAGCTGATAAGTACAGGGATGAGGAGAAACTTGTATCTCTATATTTAGCAGGTAATCAGAGCTAACAAGTAGGTAAAGCTCTACCACCCATGGGAGTGACCTAGTGAACCACTGCAAGGACCCCAGTTCAGCACTGGGACCCTTGTAGTTACAAAGCCCATCATCCTGACATTCCAGCTCTAACACTGAAGCAGCCTGCAAACATACAAATACCTTCCCCAATACATCATTGTTTCTTCAGGCCTTTTGGGAAGCCTTGCAGCATTTTCCACCTTCCATCTTAGGCTTGAACTCACAACAGTGCACTACTTCCTCACAGATCTGGTTCTTTCCTAGCCCCAGAATACATGTTTATGCTGAGGCCAGTGTGGATAACACAGAGTAGTAAGCAAGTATAGAACAATGTAATAAAATGATAAATCCAATTCCTGAAATTTGGTCATTTGAATTTTAAATATAACAGATAGGTGTCATCCTTTGAGTGTTAAGAGCCAGTGTTTACCTTGTTACACCTCAAAAAAGGTAGAAAGTGGGAAGAGAGACCATGAGATTAAGGGAATTTATATAAGTATGAAGGCCTAGATAGGAACATATCACACTAGGGAATGAGGATGTTAGGAGATTTAGCTATGAAATACACAGTTGATTAGATGGCTTGTGTAGAAGCTCACCCATTTACTTGGTTTTGGCATTCCTCCAAAAACACAAAAAAGCCATAAACTGATTTTAAATAGTGTAGGTATCTTCAGAGTTGTTTGGTGACCGCACACAGCAGCTGGACAAGTGATGGGAATTCATTCCCTTTCCCAAGACCTTTAAAAAACCTGCCTTTCATATTAACATCTCCTGGGTTGCAAATGACAGGCAGATTACCAGAAGTGAGGGTTTCAGGTTCTTGGCAAATTGCAAGGATTTATTCCTTTTATGATTCCTGGGCACACTCCAAACTTACAAGTAAGTACAAGCTTCAGTGATGAAAATGACAGCATGATCCCCTCACCTCAAATGAGTAAAACAACAGCAGAAGAAAAGATCTTCAGAAATGGGCTAGAATTTCAGTGGAAACCCATCTGACAAGCTGGCCACCTGTAGCTCCAATAAGTGACTGTTTGAAATGCTGCTGTTCATTTTTATTAGCCACATATTCCTCCCAATACATCATGCTAATTTAAAGATTCAATCCCATATTTCTTAATTTTTACCTGATACACTTGAAAATCATCCAAAAAACACCTTAGGTCTAAGCACTGATGAGGAAACCACAATTTTACATTCAAATTATGTACTTACAAACCTTCTTCATTTGGAAACATCATAAATAGTTATATAAAGTAAAAGTGATTAATTCCAACTATTTATCATAAAGCAAAAAAAATAGAGGTCTAAACTAAGTGTTTCAATACCTTTTTAATGTAGATTCTTTGATTTTGCAGAGCTCCTTTACATGGGAATTTCTGAAAGCATTAAAAAATTAGTGTTATTATATATAATGGATGAGATACCTGGCATTATAGGAAGCTAACTATTCATCAGCTTCATAGTCCTCTAGGGTGTATCACACACCTACATGGTACACCTGACTGCTAGGCCTGATTTTTCTTTTTTAAGCTAGCAAATGAATAAAAAAGCCCATGTGAATCTGACAACCCTCCGTTGGATAAATTTCTCAGAGGTTTTTACAAAGAGAGTTTTATTCCCACTAAGAGCTGAAAGAAACACATACCTCATTAAATTTTTGCCAGATAAAGAGCCTGTCCCTTCTCCTGTCCCTCAGATTTATCACAGAGACAACTGCTGAGTCAGGCAGAAAATGATATTTCAAAAAAAAAATCCAGATTCACTAAAAGGAAGAAAGAAAAAGAGTACAGAGACCTGCAGGATGTAGTAAAAAACTGCATAGCTTTGAATTTAAGTGCCTTGCTCAATTGCACTAGGGAAAGTTTCTAAATAGGAGGAAATAAAACATGTTATCTATACTGTCCTTCTGGAAGCATATGCAGGCAGGTCTGGTCAGAGGATGGTATTTCTACCTCTTCATTATTATGTTTGGGTATTTTCAAAGGTTCTCACAAAAATTCATATTACCATGTAAGGACAGAATAACCACAAGCTCAGTATAAACACTCATACAGCATGAAGCTGTATGAAGTCACTGTCCACTCTGAGGGGCATTTGATGTGGCAGTTTCCCTCAGATGGCTTTAAGGAGTTGCCAAGTGTTGGCTCAGTAACCACTTCTCAATGGTGGTGCTTTAACCACCACCTTTCTTTGAGACACCTTTTTACTAAAGGCTGTTACTGTATGGAGATCAGCAACTGGCTTTCATCTTGTTTCAAGACTGGGATGTGGCATAAAGACACCTGTTTACTTTTGACTGAAGATCTTTATCTGCAGAGGGGCAAATGTGCAATGAATGAACATGAATTTCAGCCCACCAGCCAATTCTCTGGGACTGTCTTGTTTGTTTGAAGTTGCCAGAAACCCAGAACAAGCTCAAGAGCACAAACCTCTCCCACTGTGGGGTGGGATTGGCTCACCACGCCCATGAGGCTTCTTCCAGGAGGGAGAACACAGCTGCCCTGCCCAACTTTTTCTCAAATGGCAGTGCAGGCTGGGATTTTCCTGATGAAACCACACCCATGTCAGGAAGAACTCCCTACTAACATGTCTGTAACCAAAAGTATGTATTCCATCACCATCTGTTAAAACCAGTTGGGGCACTGTTCCTTATCTTTTCCACAACCCATCTTCCCTCCAAGAAGATATCTTCTGTTAATGGGCCATTCAGTCCCACTGTATGACTGATGAAATTACATCATCCCATGGGAGATGCTCCAGCCAGGAGGAAGAGCCAAGCCTTTCCTACCTAGATAAAAACAGATTTGGAACATCAGAGCAGCCTTTTTCCACTGGATTTCAGAGGAAAACTGGACCTTTCCACATCATCCCTGGACCTTCAGAGGAAAACTGCACCTTCTACAGGAGCACTGCTTCAGCTGAACCACATCTGCACTGCAGGGGGATGCAGCCACCATTTAATGGGATTACTACCAACCCCCTGACAGGGTGTCAGGTTGTATTCTGACTGTCAGTGTTTTGGGTTTGGGGTTTTTTTTTGTATTACTGTAATTTTTTTCCTAGTAAAGGACCATTATTCCTATTCCCATATCTTTGCCTGGGAGCTCTTTAATTTCAAAATTCTAATAATTTGGAGGGAGGGGGGTTTGCATTCTCCATTTCAAGAGAGGCTTCTGCCTTTCTTAACAAACACCTGTCTCTCAAACCAGGACATAACACCAAGCCCCAAGCCAGCAAATGCAGTGGGTGTCAGCCCCCCACAGCCACTGTCTGAGGGGCAGCGCTGCCTCCAGCTCCTCCATGAGATGTTTCACCTGGCAGCCTACTCTGTCCATGCCTCTCCTTGCAGCCTGGGCACCCAGGAGGTGCTGACCTGGGGCCTTGTGTGACCTTGTCCCTGCCATGCCCACGTGCTCCTGTTCCCCCGTGGTGACTGGACACTTGGGACATGCTGTCACCAACCTTACGCCTCTCTCCCTCCCTCTCCAAGCACTCCTGGGCCTTGCACCCCAGTGTGGCTTCTGAAAAGCCTGGTCCTGGAAGGATCCTGCCAACTATTTACTTATTTTTTTTTAAATGAAACATTATGATCCTGATGTGGGGTGAAAGCATTTTGACACCATGGGATGGGAAAGGTGGTTTGTCTCGTTCATGTCTTTCCCACACACCCTCCCAGATGTTCCATCCCCCATTGACTTCACTCTGTTTTCATTCAGTTTACACCATCTCTTCTCCTGATGCCCAGACAGAATGTAAATATCAGAAATAATTATAAATATTAATACTTACTGACTCTGCAGTTAGTGCCAAGAAAATAACCTGCCACAGTGACATTTCTCCTACTTTAAGCAGGACATGCCAGCCATTGTTATTTAATGTCATGGAATGTTTAATGTTTTGACATTATGAGTTTCTCTGCCAGTCTTATCAATTCGAGTAAAAATGGAATTTATTATTTTTATACCCAAAACCTGATTTCTGCCCACTGTCTGTAGGGCAACACAAGAATACATCAGAAGGCAAGGAGAACAGAGTCACTCAGTGACAAAATAAACCAAGGATATATAAATGCAACTGGATGTGAATTTTTGCACCTGTAAGCATCCTTTAGGATAAGTTATATATGCTAGAAGGTGATTGACAATTTTCATCAGTCCTAAAGACTGAATAATTTAAATGCAGGGCTTCTTCTCATCTAATACAAAGTGCTGAGTGCAGAATCTTAAACAAACACTGTTGAATTTAAATCTGGACAGCACAAAATCTGAAATGGAGGAAACCATTTAACCCCACATGAGCCCACATGCTCTGTGACTGCAATACCATCTGGTTATGGGAAAGTGGAAGGAAAATCTACTCCTACTGGAAGGAAAAAAGGATAGGACATACTAAACACATCTGAAAAAAGCCAAGAAAAGAAATCCCACAGTTACAGAAACCCTGTAACTGTACTGGTGTTAGATGATGACCTCTCTTTGCCTTTTATCTCATTACAGCTGTTGTTAGTGGGAGACAAATCCAGAACCCTGTGTGTCCCAATAGTCACCATACTCCAGAAAAATTGAGTAAGAGCCTAATGGACCTTACTGTCATTTATAGAAAGCCTCAGAAGGACTTCAGAGCTACAGGAAAATAGCAGAGCAAATCCTTTAACTTGTGAAGAAACCTACATGCACATGGCTAGGCCAGCTATGTCCAGGAATTGGTTGGTGGTGAGGAAACCAATGGACCATTGTCACAGACCATTCTATGCTGTGTGAGCTGCTATTCCACCTCTATCAGCCAGTCCTTTCCAAAAGCCCATGCAGAAGCCAAGATTTTCATCTGAATTTCCCAGCAATATTTACAGAAATGAATTTCCATAATTTTATCTGCTAATTAATCCTAGGGGTGCCTTATATAGGCATATTTTAACATCATAATCACTGTCATCAGCCAGTAAAGTATTAACTCTGGTGGTGGCATGCTGTGAGAGTTGGTCATCTCATTCTATTTTGTTTTATTATAAAACTGGGGCAAACTGCTGAGATTTCAGATTACTGTGAGTTTATATTTTTCCTTCTCCATCTTTTCTCATATCAGCAGACTCTTGCAAAGCTGACACACTTCTCAGTGTCAGAATACCTCAGCTTTCATTCTTCTAGTGCACTTAGCACAAGCAGTGACAATGTCATAGGCCTTGTGCTGTATTTTAACACAAAACACAGATTGATATGTCATTATTTTTTTATTTTAAATAAGAACCTTAGTACTGTAGTGAGCAACCCAACTACTTGTTATATTAGGATTATCCTAATTTAGTTTTAAACTTTATCACAGCTTGCTTAAACACAACCTATATTTTTTGCTGCTTTACACAAAATGCATCTAGTGCAGGCAGCTACTACTTCTATGAATGACAAAGGTGAGAAATATGCTGTTCTGGGCAAGCTGTCCAAATAACCCTAATTGCTTTTTTTGCCAGGTGTCATTTTGCAGAATTAACTCTGACAGTCCCATTCCTGCCCCTTTCTTTCCTCACCTCCATCAAACTGACGTTCCTTATAATCTAGCTATGATTAGCTAGAAATAGCTAATTTCCACAGCTATGCTTTTGACAAATGTTCAGGAGAGGGTGCTGGCAATCATACAGTTTCTCCTAGGTTATCATATAATTTGCAGCCACCAAAGGGCTCTCTATCCTTGGTGAGAAACAGGACTGCTAACCAGAATCCTTTTAGGTGAGAGAATCAGCTTCAACCAACTTAGCCTTCTAAATAAAGATTTGAACTTTTATTTTCTGATTTTCTGTAAAGACTACTAATGTGCCCTTAAAGAACACTCAGTTTTTCTTCAGAGTGAGACAAAAAAGCCACTGCTCAATTAGAATCATATTGATCTAGGATGTTGCATCAGTGTCTTCTTAAGACATGATCCCAAACAAAACTATTTTGTGCTTCTGGCTTCCAGACAAAATAGTCTATTCTTCCATCCTGATTTTCATATAAACACATCAAAAAGCATGAAATTCTTATGAGGATCAGAAGACTTCTAAATATGAAAAGTGACTTACGTGAACATCTCTTATATTGAAATATCTCCAGCAACATTAATTTTAAAGCACGTATTTAATGATATAATTACTGCTTAAATAACTATTATATCCAAAGTATGAAACATTTATCTGATTATGAGATTTCACTGAAGCCAATAAAGCTTGTCTTTTTCTTTTCACAATGTGTCACTACATTTTTCTTCAGTTTTTCATCCAGATGCAATCTGGCATGAAAAAAACTGCTGGCTTCCCAGACACAGTCTGATAAGCCAAATTCCATGCTGATTCAAACCCTGCTTCAGTGGGAGCATGTGGGTTTCAAAGGCAGCATACAACAGTTGTTGCTGTTGAGAAACATCTGAAGAGACCTGAATCACCACAGCCAAAATAAAATTGAAGATATCTGGGATTTCTTTTATGGATCAAGGCTCTTGCCCATTTCCATCTTTGCATTAATCTACTACATATGTTTTCCTGTCTGTTTTCTTTCTGATTGTGCATGAATTCACCGTGATCAGTTCCTGTTGTTGTTGCTACTGTATCAAACAATTTAATTTCCATGCATACACCAAGTTCCACTAGAAAACAAAAAAGCAAACAGACAAAAAAAAAAAAAATCTCCAAAATCACACAGACAATTTTTCTTCTGTATAACCCTAAATAGAACCAATACTTTCTAATCCTGCCTTCTTCCTTTGCTACTAATGAACTGTGTGTGGTTTTTTGGGGGGTGAGGGGTTTGCTTTTGTTTTTTTAAATGAAATTAACATTTCTATTTTTCTGCTATAACCTGGCCTAAAGTTCTTCTCTCTGTTACAAACACAACACAACAGTAAAACAGATTAAGGTGCATAGCCTTTGTCTCTCTATTTCAGCTGTGAATCTGATATGCATTTCCACTGACGCAGACAGAATTACACAGATTCAGACATACAATAATAAGAGACAGAATAATCCAAATATAAATTTGGACCAAAAATGAGGCTTACCTTTGCATAAAAGCTTCTGATAGTATTGCAACTGGCAAAGCACATCTAGCTAAATATGCATGGGTACAGATAAATATGTATATAGGCTATTCTTGTAGCTGCAAAAATGCGAATAGAAATGAAACCTATTTAACTCTGTAAGAAGAGAAAGCAAGTGGGAAAATCAAACTGGAATCAGGAACGCTTTCACAAAATTATTCTTTTGCATAAAAATACCCTTTTATAGACAGACACTCATGTAGGCAGACTTACTGAAATCTAGATAATATTGCTTCTGTCGCACCTGATGCAATAGCAGCATGTACCTGTTTATCAAGGAAGATTATTTTTCCCCAGTACGTTAATGTCCTCAATTACAGTTTATCATAAAACACTGTTGTTAATATTTACTCTGGGTAGAAGAATAGCTCTGATTATGTCTTCATCCATTTGATTTTTCTCTACACACATGGTCCACATTGGCTTACTTAGTTTGCTGCTGATCAACAGAGAACAAGTCTGGAGATAACATTCTATTTTAAGCATATGTTTTAGAGCAACTAAATAAGTCGGGGAAGAAAAAAAAGCAAAAGTCAAAACTGTGGAATTTCCAGCATCTATAGCAGAAGATCCCAAAAATGCAAGATGAATTTTTAAATTCTCTGTTCTGGAGGTGTTGCTCAGCTTAATCCTTAAACACCAGGGCAGGCAAAAGACAAGGGTGAGGTGTAAAGCACCATATTGTGGGAGGGTGAGAGAGAAGGTGGGAAAAGAAGGTGACAATCCTATGAAGTCTTAAAATAGTAATCCAACATCTGCTCAGATGAAGCAGATGATAGGACAACAGCTGATGCAGTTAGTGAGCAAACAACCCCTTGGATAACCCCTCTTGTCCCCCACCCTTCCTCTATCACTTTGAGGAGCATGTCTTTTAATGACATTGAGAACAAGGAATCACTAACCCATCCTTTTTCCAGTGGTCTGGGGGGACCTATAGCAGGAAGATAACTCTTACTAATCTCAGTACAGTAAGCAGTAGCAGAGGGCATAAAATATATCCTGTGTGCACTTTATACCAGCCTGAGAAGAAGACAGTGACAAAATCTTATATTTTACTTCCTTTGGGGCTCGTCTAACTATTTCTAGATATACATGTGTATGCTGGGAGTGGATAAGAGAAAGGAAACTTATTCAGAAGCATGTAGGGGGAAGAACATAACTGACAAATTTAAAGCCTGATTGCATTATGAGCCTTTAAGACTATGTCAAAAAACACTATACATGCCCCTCCCAAATGATAGCTCCTCTAAATTCAGAGGCTCATCATTCTAGCTGGATACAGTTCTGCTGCACATTAGACTTCTATCTCCACCCTCCTCACCATGTAAACTATTCTATTAAAATATGTCCATACCATATTATGTAGCACCCTTTGTGCCTAAAGTTTCAAAGCCATTACAAAAGCTTTATTTTTAACTCACACACAAGAAAGGCGGGGCAAAAAAAATTAAGTGATCAGTCCAACACAGCTTCTCAAACTGCACCCGCTCACAGTACAAGCCAGTCAAAGCTGGGCACATCCACGTGTAACAAAGTCAGGTACAGATGGCCAAGGTAGACTTGAAGAGCCAGCAGCAACACTGCCAGCATTATAAAGTTATCAGCACAGTGCTCAGGACTATGCTGAGAAACAGGGAACAGCAGCCCCCAGAGCACCACTCTAACATAACCATGCTGGGAAAATCTGCAAGCAGCTTTAGCTGTGGGAATGGTGCTCACACAAACCTACATGTGCTTAGGCACGGCATTGATTTGACTGTAGGTGGAGCTCAAGAATACCTATCCAATCCTGCATTTGTGGGATGGATGCTGGCTGCACACACTCTCATTCCCTCTCTAAAGCCTTCACTAGCCTTATATCAAAACCCAGCACAGCAGTTTTAAATTGAAATGGCTACACAGGGTGAAAGTCTCTGAGGAGTATATTCAGAATAATGCCTATCTGACTAACAAGATGGACTATCCTCACTCCAAATTATGTAAGAATACTTGTAACTACCTATCCTGATTTTCTGCTCACAGAAGCAACCATATCTCCCAGGAACTTCTTTTTTCCATTGTCCTCACCTAGATTTAGGCTGCTTCTGGCAAACCATGGGGAAATAGATCACCAGGATCTTCCTTCCACACCCCTCAAGACCCAACAACACAAGCACTACTAGCCAAACCTCCAATTCCATTTATCCTAGCTTTACAGCAGCAATACTGTGTTCTTTAGGGGGTCATATACCATGAGCAGCCCTTGCATTTGCTTCATTCACTGATACCAGATAGGAGTAAAGCCATTAGAAACATTAGCTTAATCAAATAATGTGCTCTCTCATTAAGAAGTGAGATTTTTAGTAATCCTCTTTACTGTTAATTGCTAATATTTGACTTTTCAAATCTGAACAGGTTTTTAAATAATTAATATTTTATTGTTTACACATGCAAAATAAAAAACATGATATGTTATGAAGCTTACAGATAATTTGTTAAATATTTCAAATGACATTTATTAAAATAAGTTTCTTAAGCTTAGTAATAGGACAGTACATCTCAGGTTCTGTTTCAAATTATACCCGTTGTTGTGTCTCAAGAATGGATCCAAATACTGTTACAAGTTACTCCTCTACATTGCTATCTGAGCACAGCTGGGAGCAAAGTTTAGTGACTGGGCTAAAAATGCAATTTCACTAGGTATGTAAGCTGGGATCAGAGTTCCAAAGGCAGGATCATCCTGCTGCAACCTAAAGGAATGTTGTACATTGTCAGTTTTGAAGTTAATAACACAAATATGGCCAGAGTGTTCCCACCTGAGAAAACCAAGCACTTGTGAAATTCCTATTATTCTAGTAGCACCATTTAAAATGTAAAGCCAACATGCAACTGGCCCAGTCCTGATTCAATTTAAAACCAGGGTTAGTCTATATTAAAGCCACTAATGGATATAAAGGGATTCTGAATTTACACCAAGACAAATAGGATCAGGGTATGTCTCTTGGTGAGGATTTTGAAGTGTAGATGACTGCATTATGTATTTTTATTTTAACTGAGTGCCTGAAATGGTTCACAAAGCTGGTAGCCACTAGGGATTAGTGGACACATGCATGATGCTGTTTTGATGGTGCAGATGCTCAGGAGTATTATTCCAAGAAGTGCTTGGGAAAATTACAAACTACACAAAAAGTAAAAACTTGGAACTTATGTAAGTAAAATAGAAACAGTGATGGCCAAGGAAATCAGAACAGCAAGTGCAACAGAAGCCAGCAGAGAATGGAATCAAGTTAATGATTTCTCATTTCTTCCATACTTCTGAAAAGTTGCTAACCATTTCACAGAAGTTGCAGCATCATTTGTGACAAAAAAAACCGGATAATTTCCAGGGTGGGCATAAGCACAGAAGCAGCAGCAGAAGAGAATGGATTACTAGGAAGTGCTCACTGGCCAGTGCAAAGGGGGAAAGCCACACTGAAGGAATGCACACTGCAGGCTGTTCACTGAGCAGACTCCTTGATTAGCTCTGTAGCAGTGAGTGGGCAAGCCAATGCCATCAAAAAGGTAAAAGAACATGGGAAAACAATCATGGTAGCTGGGAAGTGAAAAAGTGAAAGTCCCGGAGGTTCCATATTGAGTCCCAAATTTAAAAACAAAACTGACATTCAGAATTGGAATTGCAAACCAGCCCTCAGAGAGCATCATCCCTCAAGCTCTTCTCCCACAATTTACCATCCAGTCCTGTTGTTGATGTTATTTCTTACAGGCTTTTTCTGCATGCAGTTAAAGTGTATTTAAACATTAGTGGCTCAAATAAACACATTCACTGCTTTTCTAAAACATGTAAGGGCCAGAATACAAAAGCATCCCCTTTTGTCTACCCGTACACCATTTACAACAGAGACAGATTTCATGACAGAGCTCTGTTTTGCATAGTAATTACCTGATTTTGAAACTCTGAATTTTACAGAAGTTGGCCCAATAGCTAGAAATGCAGAACTAAGTGTAGAAAAAGTCCTCAAAAGTACACCAACTCTTAACATGGTTTGAGTATGTTAAAGAAGATAAACCCCTCCAGTTCAGCAATGGATGCAAGACTCATATATAAAAAATACTAAATTTTGGGTATGCTGCAATATCACCCCATTCCTTAGTGACAGGGATTCCAGGGACTCCAGTAATCTTTATGGGCTAATAGAATAAGCTTATTTTCTAGTTTCTGCATGCCAGTAGTAGCACAAGGTAACCAAGGGCAAGGAAGGCCAAGGAGCGGGCTTAGACTGTAGCCACCAGCAATAAAAGTCTCTGAAGTCCTCCCTTGTATACCAAGAGGGGAAATGGGAGAACAAACCAAGAACAGGCATGGGAATAGGCAGGAAATGAGCCTGGCACATTAGGTGAAATGCTGTCCCCTATGTAATGCTAAGTGGAGCACTTATCTGTACAACCCTTCAAGTCTTGCTTTTCCCACTACACAACAGTAGCAGCAGGATTTCCATTAGCACAGGACTGGATCCTCCTTAACAGCCTTCTCAAAATTGGAAACACATACTCATCATTCTGCATTTTTGTCATGCAAGATTAAGTTTTCATGAGTCAAAATGGAGAAACTCAAATCTCAGACAAGTTGCCAGTAAGGGAATTAACAAAGCATGAGTTGGCTCAAAATAAACAGCACCTCCCTCACTGTCTACAAAAATCCCTGTTCAGGATTCACTTCATTGTAGTCTGTTTGCAACTCTTTTTATGCATTTTCTCTCTCCTGCCAAATTTAGGCACTAAGATTGATCTGTACAGTATGTCAAATATGTGCTAACTCATCAAACTCAACATGTTTCATGCAAACACTTCCATATTGAGAATGCTTTCAGTGAAATTATCTTTCAGGAACAAGAAGAGCAAACTAAGACAAATATCACAGGCTAGGAAATGGGAAGCCCAGGTTCAAGTGCCTGAGCTCTGTCTCAGTGACAAAAACGATTTCAAATTGAGCAGAAGGAAAACCTGAGGTGAGGTAAACCACAAACCATATCCTACCAAAACACCCCTTGCTGCACAGACCAAGCTTTTTTCCCTAAACTGAGTGGAATGCTTTCTATTTGAAAAGGGAAATGTGTTGACATTCAGACAAAAAAAAAAAAAAAAAAATCTTAAAAGTGTTTAATTTTCTTTATGGCACCTGGGAGAAATGGAAATTAGAAGCCTTGGGGAATGAGGAAAAATAGCAGCAGCATCCCCCAGCCAGCCAGCACCTGCCCTTGCACTGCCAGCTATGCAGATGCACAGAGACTGACTCATTCTGCTTTGCCTGTCCCATGTTATGCCAAAACACACAGATATGAGATGGGAAAAAACAAACAAAACCAAAACTGAAAAGATAAATCCTTGGGCTTGGTCCTGCTGGTGAAGATCTATTAGCTTTTCATCAAGCTCAAGAGAAAAGAGCATTTTAAATGAATTTTCAGAGTGTTCCTCAATAACTAACTGCAATAGAGCTGGAAATTCTAGCTGAATTCATTGAAGAGAATGAATACATTTTCACATTGTTTAAAATGCTAAGGGGAGTTGTAATTGTCCCTCAAAGCATCCTGACAATGAACCACAATAAATCAAGTTAAATATACATCAAGGGAGTGCAGTATTGGGGGGGATTGTTTTAACATCTACTGTAATCATAATTTAAATGACAGGAACAACTGACCAGAAAAACAATGTGGAGTTGAATAGCCTTTGAAATAGCATTTAACTTATCAGCCACTGGTGTATCACAGCCATCACTTCTATTTCATCTACTGTTCAAAAGCAACATGTTGGACAGACAGAGTAAAAGAAAAATAAGCAAGGGAAAATTCAAATTGTATGTATTTGTGTTCCCAAATTTGCAAAAATCAGTGGCACTAGAAAACACATTTTATTTTCTCCAATGAGCATAGTTTTTTTATCTAAATTGAATCTAATCAGTAAAATTAGTATAACTTACTGGGCATCTAGATACTCCACATGTCAAAATCACAATTTTTCTACTGTAAGAAATCTATATCAAAACATGGTGTAAAAAACCAGTTTGCCAAGACTAAAAAGAGGAAGATATGATCCACAAAGGATCTCCTCCTCCCCTTAGTTTTGAGCGGAAAAAGCTCAAAAAGACAATTTTGCATTTTTGAAAGATACTAAGATCTATCATTGATATCTAAGGGGAGAATTGAAAGGGTAAGGAAATGGATTGGAATTCACAGCTTGCATTTTTTTGAGAAAGAAAAAGAGGAAAAATAAATACTTGGCAAAGATCCTATTCTTGAAAATTCTAAAGATAAAGATCACCATCTTTGTTAGCTTCTTCAGTTTACAACATTTATCTGATAAATACTCAATTACTTCAACACAAGTCCTTTATAGGAGCTACTTGCACCAACTGTCACTTGAAATGAGGAGGAAAAGAACATTTATTAACCACATAAAAAGACAGCACATTTAACACCTTAAAAAAAAGTCAAAAAATAAGTGAAAACAAAATATGTTTCTTAAACCAGCATGCCTACTCACAAAGGCAAAAAAAAATACAAGAATTAAATCTGAATCTGGTACCTGGCCCACAAAGCTTGCTGCAAGACCTATTTAATACTGCAAGCACACTCACCAACTTCAATGGGAATTGTGGTTCTAAGCACCACTGAACATTAGGCTATTTTTAATTAGTAATAATTTATGAAAGTGCAGTTTGCAAGAGGTACCAAGGCCCTCAAACAAACTCGAGCTGAATTCAAAGTGCATCAGATATGGGAGCAGCAGGTACCACTATCATGCATAATTTATCATAATGGGACTTCTCAGCATCCAGCAGCACTGCTGTGCAGGCTGCTCCTGCAGGCAGCTGGAAGAGCTGCTGAACAAGTGGCCTCTTAGAAGGTTTTTGGGTATCACAGCTCCCCCGAGCTAAAAGCTCAATGCACAGCTGGTGAGGACAGCAGAGGGGCTTTTCATTCCTGTTTGATGTCATTCCGGCCTCTGAATCACAGACAGAATCTGTGGTGTGGGTGTCATATGAATCCCCTTTGAACTCAGAGTTGAAGTAAGAAAAGGAGTAATTTAAGTAATTCCCTAGGAATATAAGCCACTTTCTGCATGAGTTATTAAGACTTTTCAAGTCACTTGTAGGACGCAGCTGGAAGTAAAATCTGTCCTTCTGGGAGATCTTTTTATTGCTAGTGATGCTAAAAAAGACGCTGAAACCCTCTGGGAAAACCAAAAGTCTACTGGGAAAGCCAACACATAACAGAAAAAAAAAGCACCTCATGACAACAGTCATTGGCAGCTACAGATAACATTTGTGAACAAAAAAACACAGAGCCAAATGTTGCAGCATAAAGCACAGATTCTTTTCATCTTTTTCCCACCAGTTTAAATACAAATTCTGTCTCAGGATAGTGTAAAAAGCACAGTAAGATACAGAGCAAAGATTCTCTAGCTTTAATTATAAAGATATTAATTAAACCAATTTTGCCTTGAGATGCTTTCTTCCAGTACTACTTTCTCCAGCAGTAATTGCACTCTTTGAGCCAAATCAAAGTACAGGGTAATTAGTCCTGTAAACTAGAAACCTTATTCAGCATCACTCACACAGTCAAAACTCCTGCTGAAGTCCCAAGGGAATCTGCATAATTAAGGGGCAAAGAGGGTGGCTCTCAAGTTGCATCTGAAGGAATCTGGCTAGAGATGGGGTCTCTTGAATTATGGTAGCTGCTTCAGAAATATTACCAGTATCCATCTCAAGGATGTGCTGCAAATCAGAATGTGAGATTTGGTAGATCAGGCTAACAGGACAAGCAGTAGGTACAGAGGACTTTTACCTACTTACTTAACAAATGTTAAAAGTTTCTTTTGGGAGAGGTGAGCAAGACAGAATCTTCTGAGTTCAAGTGTTAGGAAATGCTGCAGTTTCAAGGGGGATAGACCAACCCTCCTGCCAGCTGTTACCCTGCCTCCTCACCACTGACATAGGCATTTGTCTGAGGCAGTGCCTGGACATTTTTACCTCAATAAATTGGCAAGAAACAATTTTTTATTTGGTATTTGAGGAAAGAATAAAAGCCATCATTGTCTGTTTTGCTGGCAAAGCATACTGGCTGAACAGTAAGTAGCAGAGTCAGAGCAAGAGAGAAGTCAAGACCAGATAGCCAGTTTGGGATAGAGGAGTAAGCAGGATTACCAGCTTACATGACAGCCAGCTGTTGGATTAGATCAGTAAGTTTTTGCAACATGAGGAGCTACTTCAAACAGTAGTGTCTGCTTCTTGAGTGTCACTGTTGAAATGTCACCCAGAAAAGGTTAGGAAGCTGGCTTAACCTCTGCAGGATGAGCAAAGACATGATCATCTCTTGACCTCTCTGTGCACTTTTAAAGAACTGATTTGTCTTTCATTTGAAAATTGCATAGAAAAAATAATTATTTTAAATCATGTCCATTTAATTTGAAAATTTTTCTTTTTAAAACTGGACACAGAACAAGCTTGAGACAAAATTAATTTCAGATTAGGCACGCTTCAATTCAACACAGAAATGAGAAAAAAAAAAGCACTCCTTTTGACTAGCCTGTAAAAACCAGGCTTATTCTTATATCTGTATAGAGTACATCTGTACATAAATGAAAGAGAGATATCAAGCCTGCTCAAATACTCTCACAAGACATCTAAATATATAAAACCAAACATCCCTGAAGCTGAGAGCTTCTCTATCCAATTACTTTTCAAAAGTATGAAACACAAACAATATCAGATATTTCAGAATTTTAAATCATCTAAACAGATGAAAGAGTGCATTTAAATGGTAAGTTTAAAACTCAGATTTTTATTTGCAGGAGAAAGACCTGCAAAGTTTGGCCACATATAAGGAAAACGTACAAAGGCAGCTGGGAAGTGAAGAAAGGTTTAAAGTCGTCAGTATAGACCTTCAGTTGCCTAAACACATTCTAATGGAAGGAAGCAGTGCCAGGGGAAGTTCAGATGGGACATTTGGAAAAGTTTTTCACTGAGAGTATGGTTGATCACTGGAACAGACTCCCCAGGTAAGTGGTCACAGCCCCAGAGTTCAAGAGATGTCTGAATTATGATCTAAGACAGTTTACTTTTAGGCAGTCCTGTGAGGAGCAGGGAGGTGGATTTTATGATCCTTACAGGTCTCTTTCAACATGAGATATTTCATTACTCTATACATGTGTCAATGAAGTTCTTATGTAGAATTTTCATTATTGTCTCTAACACAGATATGCTGGAAACACAGGGAAATTAATGAAGAAGCAATTTTGATATTAATAAAGTTGAACACGAGTAACATATTAAAATTTTAGTTACCAAAGACATGAAACACAGCATGAAGAAAAAAACCACATCACAGTACTTCTAATGTAAAAGACACACCCAAGAGGAAATTTGTATCATAAGAAAAAGTATGAGAGAAATTCTGAAGTTTTAACTGCAATGTTCAACTAATCCCAAGTTTTTGAGCATAAAAAAAAGTTATCTATAGATCTCACTAGATGGAAGAAATAACCAGACTGACTAAAGCAACAACAAGCAAAACAAGTTTATTTTTCATAAGATTTTTCATAGATCCTTTTCAAATACAACTTGCTAGATATCAATTTAAAATATGGGTGGCCATGTTTTATTTTAAAACTATAACAAAAGGTGTACATATGTATGCACACATACTTCTGGAAAACCTACAAGACACAGTAGTGAGTACTTGAGACAGAAAGACCTCAGAATGGAAGAAAGGGGTTACTGGTAAATGTCAGTTTTATCATACCTGATTACAACTTACATAATAAATCACAAGCCACTGGTGAAAGGCAAGTGGCAAAAAGTCCTGGTGCTGAGCCTAGAAAATACAAAGGGCAAGGGGAAACAAACTATATGCAGCAATTTTATGAAAAAATAATGCTTCCCAAGATGTGCTTAATGACAAAGTAGTATATAAAGATAAGGAAGGGTTATGGAACATAGAGAAATGGAAGGGGCTCTAACCCTGTTAGAAATGTGACCAGAAAGCCCACCTCAGTGCTATTTTATTCTAAAAGGCAGAGCTGCTGTCCTGCTGCCAACTGATGCATAGAATTCATTGCCTTTGAAGTTAATTATAGTTGTTCCCATTACAATAGCTAGTGTTCTGCTGATTATATCAGCAGATGATATTCTCATATCAGTTTCCAAGAGCCATCATTTTTCTCTAGCTTACTCTTTGAAAAAAGAACAAGGTTTGAAACGTTGACACAAATAATTGACTTCTGCTGTTTGCAAATGCAATCCTGGCATTCTCCTTCCTTTCCTTTTAGAGCAGACCATCCCCTCACTCTAACGCTAACAAATCTCCTGGTTGCCTTTCAAATATATTAGTTTTGGTCTAGTGCCATGTTCTGGTGTGAAACATTCCTATTTAGAGTGCAGTATATATAACCTGTTGCATGTCAAACTGAGCACATCCAAAAAGTATCTACCAGGAAGAGAGGCATGCTCCTAAAAGTGAAGATTGATTTATGCATGTTCTCTTCATATTAAAATGCCATGCATCTCAAACAGGGTAGAAACTGCATACCTAGAGTGTTTATGGAAATGATATGTTTATTTTGTGTGAGTAGATAGCAGGCATTTGCCAGGAACCCTGCATAAGCAAGTGCCTCTGCTGCTTTTTTTGGGTAAGGGAGTAGATGCAGACCGACTCCACATCTGAAATTCCTACCCCACTTGACGACAAAGGGATCAACTTGACAAATAGCTGAAGCTGTACACCCAGGAACACAAATAACTGTGATGAGCTCTGTTACTGGAGTATATATTTATTAATAAAAAAAAAAAATAAATACTGGATTCTCCAATTGGCATTAGGCAAGCAGGTGACTTACCCAGGATGATGGATATAATATGCTGATCAAAACCAGCATGTCAGTGAGTCACCTTTAATTGGAGACTATGATTTAGGTAAAACAAACTTTTGAGTAAGAAACCTCAAAATAAAAGCTTTAGATGATATTCCTATTTCCATTGGGATAGCAAGTACAGGTGCCAGTTGGAAATATCTGCTTTATTGAGTGAGTGGCTGTACTGCATGCAAGTAAGTAAAACAATTCCTCTCTTGGCCAAAGACCTTTATATTACTGTTTGAAAAATGAAAACAAATTAATCATAGCTCCTAAGAATAAAAATGGTAATGTTACAGGACAGATTTATTCTTTGTTCAAACAGAAAACAATAGAACAAAAGTTTGATTGGGGAATATCTTGAAAATGGCTTTAAAAAAAAAAAAAGTGGTGCCCAAATGTTGCTGCTCCCATGGAAATAAAAAGAACCCAAACAACTTTACCCCTCCTTGTATGTCCTTGTCCACTTTCTCTGATTATAGCAGAGAGGATCACCAAATGCATAATGTTCATGAATTCTCCTTAGTGCTAAAGGCACCTAAAAGTTCTCTCTGGTTTTATGCATGCATTTCTGCTCCTCCTAGAACTGTGAAGCCTTGCATCTCCTTAGGGCTGCTTTCTACTCCCATTCCCTGCAGGAATAGTCCAAAGTGTTTCTTTTTCTCCAAACTCTGCAAGAGAGAAGCATGGCCACAGCAGACCCCTAAAGTTTTACTAAAGGTTATTTGGACCTCTTCTGCAATCAAAAAACCTCCACCCTGGAGCACAGGGAATAGACCACAGGCAGCATAGGAGCACATTAAGCCCTGAACAGTGCTGACCAATGTCTTGTAGCCCTCCTAACCAACCTAGGAAAAGATGTCACTAACCTGTAAGAGAGTACCTTCCTCAGAGCAGAGGTATCTCAGGGGACAGCCACCAGCACAGGTTGTGCTCATGCACACTGAAAGCAGCAGAACTTTTCTCTTGACCACGGGTGATACATTGCAGGCCTAGGAACTGGATGTAAGGACCACTGAACTCCCTCTGATAGAAAGCTGCCTCCAAAAAAAAGACACTGTGGGCAGTTAAGACTGTAACTATTACAGCTTTTCCAGCTGTATAATTTTTTAAGTACAAGCCATTTGTTCTTCTCCAGAGGAATTACCTGAGCCTCAAAAGCTATTCAGGAGCAAAGCCCCTCCAAGAATCTCAGCTTAAGAAATGATACCTGATGAACATTAATGTAGAGAGTGTGGCTCCTTCCACTGTATTAAAAATTTGCAAAAGCAGAAAAAAACCCCAATAGTGTACCAGCAACAGAAGAAACTGAACTAAAAAAGACTATTATGGAGGACTCACAGATATATTGTTTGAGAGAAATACAGCTCTTTGGGGACAAAAAAATCAATTTGTACATTATGTTTTATTGTTGTACAGCAGATGCAATCCAATACTGAATTTATTGAAATTGTTGAGGTACAGGAAGATCTAGTCGGAATCAAGCACTAGGACTTAAATCTGGTGAAAAATCATTTGATGCAGTGTGACAAACTTACTTTAGAAAGCATAACAACTTGCCTGGTTGCTATTCCCTTAGCATCAACTTGGTACCAAGACTGTTACCAATGAAGGCATCCAAGAAAAGTTATTGCAGGTAGCTTTTGGAATAAAATAAAAGAACACTCATGGGTTTTGTAAGTCTGAGTCTTATCCTTGAGAACTTAAACAAGAACAGCATGATATTCTCTAATCTGGTGAGGGGGGGAAAGCAGTAAGATTACAGAAGAGGGAATGAAAATTAAGAAACCCAGGACAACACGGAAGACTTGTACAGAAGAGAATTATAAACTAAAGCATACAGGTTTTGATATTGCCAAACTCACATTTACCAACATTCTAAAGCATATGCTTGGAATGAAGAACTACTAGAACACTTAAAAGCCTTGAGCATTATTTCAGCATCAAATAAGATTTTTTTTTTTTTTTTTTTTTTTGGTAAGCTGAAATAGTGGTTTCCCCTTCATTTAACTTGGGGGCTGGGCATACTGAGAACCAATGTAAAAAAAAAAAAATCAATACTTTGTGGAAAAAAAATCTTTTAATACTTCTTTGTAGTTTAAAAAGGAAGAAGCAATGGAGTCATGCAACAGGTGACACATTCCTACAGGTCTCTCTCAGATGTTGCCACTGAAGTCCCATGGGAAGTGCAAATGGGACAGGATTCAAACAGGCTGTTTTGCTACTGTCTGCCCCAACTCTCGTGATCCCTTAGTCCAGTGACCAAAAATCAAACCAGTCTTTAGGTACAAGCATCTGTTGGTCGTGAGGTTCTTCTGCTTACACCATTCCTAAAGTGTTAGGGAAGGCTACTTCCCAAATCAGCTTTTTCTAGACACATCCTTTGGCTCATGCAGAGCCTTTGAATTTCTACCTAATCCTCCCCAAGGTCTATGATGGCCAAGCAGGTGTCTTATGCTCAGCAACTCTTCAGTTTTAAAATTGCAAGCAGTACAAAAACAAATCTTCCTGTGCAAATCAAAAGGCCTACATTTTGTCAAAATTATCCCTAAGCCATTACACAAAGCCTCAAGATCCAAGCCCTCCTTGAAAGTCACAGGAAAAATTACCACATGCTACAAATAATTTTAAAGATAAGGAGGTTAGGCAAACTTTGCCTAAATTGCAAACAGAGTTTTCACTGATTCTTGCTCATTTGTGGGCAAAATAAATGGCTTTTCAACATTTTCACCACTCATCAGATTTACTGATTGTGTTAAAACTGACTTCATTAGAGGTTCCTTATTACTGAGACAGTAAAAATTACCGTCAGATAAAAATCTCTATATGTTATCTCCATCTCTCCTCCACAAGTCTTCTTAACATAAATCTCAACCACTTCCATTCTAAAAACTACTGCCATTGTATATATGACACACTAGTTATGACATCTCTCTCCTCTGAACAGGTAGAAATAAAGCCAAAAAGTAATCCTGCCAGGATTTTTAATGCTCTATTTACACTTCTTTACTGTCTTCTCAGAGCTGCTGTGGTGTGAAATACTCCAAATCTGAGAGTAGCTGCATTTGTGGGAGACTTAGGCACATCACCATGCCAGAGGAATGAAGGCAGGGTGTCAGCTAAATGTGCTATGGCAAATACTTCACTCTTTCTTGGCAGGCATTACAACAGAAAAACTCCAGGCAAGGAAGGCACAGGGCACAGGAAAGGCAGATGCTAAGCATATGTAAAAGAGAAAAACAATGTAAAGGGTACTATTTTTACAGGTGACAAGTACATGATGACACCTTTTTACCCTTCCTAGACTGTTACCTACTTTTCTCCTTAAAATTCCTGGAACAGTTTCATCTGTGAACCAAAATGCTGCAAACAAAACATTACAGAAATAAATTAATTTACCCTAAAATCACTTCTACACCATATACACAAGGGGACAGAGAGCATAAGGATTAAGAATCTCAAAATAACACTGATGGCAGAAGCAAGAAATGAACCTTGACTTTAAGTCAGCCTGTTGTGTCATGATTACTGAATCATCCTACTCTCCCCCTAACAAATCTGAATGCTGAGAAGGGATCAGAGGACTGTTAGATCTTTCTAAAATAAATAAAATCAGAAGCTCATTCTTCACTCCCTGTTCACTATATTATAGTCTTAACTTCATATTGCACAGTTCAATAGCAAATAGAAAACCCAAACCCACAAGGCAATGGAGAACAGTCTGCACCATTACTGTATATTAAACCTATTAGTGAAATCACTTCCCATGAAAGCAGCAGGATGACAATTCTAACCAAACTAGAAAGTGTGTGTGCAGTGGGTACAATGCAAAGCTCAGATTGCAGAAGGATGATGGCATGATCTCATTTTTACTCAGAGTTACTGATGTAATGCTACAGGGTTCAGTGGAGAGCTCTTGCTTTAATACTCCCAGTCAATCAAAACAAGAGTTCCAGTTGCAAATAACATCAGCTCTCAGAATTGCTTTTAAGCTGTTTATGGACCTGCAGGGCATCAGCAAAAAGGTTTATTTTGGGTTGTAAAAATAAGCATATTTTCATGCAGGGTTACAGAATTTTAAAAACAAAATACTAGAGCAAACCTTTGGTTGGAACAAGTTGTTCATTCATTTCAGTAGAGCTGCCTCCTCATATTTATGTATTTTCAACTGACCTTGTCAGAGATGTTGGCAACTATTGCTTTTACATCTATGCATTTCAATCTGACTTTGTAATGAAAAGAGCTCTACCCTACCCAAACACTAGTCCCCCAAACAACAACAAAATACCAATCAAAACACAAAGAAAGCAAAATCCACTACACAACCCCCAAAACCCATAATATAAATAAAATACTAATGTAAAGCAAAATAGTTTAATTGAAATATTTTGTGAATACATTTTTAGGTCAAGTATCTTGCTAATTATCCTTCCATGACAATTGTGGAAAGAGGGGGGGCAGGGAAGAGTGAAAGACAAAAATAAATTTGAATTCATCTGATGAATAAATGATTTAAATAAGCTTCCTTTTTAAACCTCTCACTTTGTAAACCTTCTGCAGAAATTGAGGGCATCAGAGCCTGCAGGTATTTTTTTTAAGTCTGTTGTCCCATTTTTCAGTCATGCCCATTCTAGCATAAATGTAGAATTGACCAGACACAAACAAAATCCTGTTTTTCTCTGTCACATCCAAAGCCTGTAAGAAGTGTAGCGGTCCCACTCTGGGAAGGATAAGCTTCTAATTTTCCTAGCTTGGTAAAACTTCATTACACAAATGTCTTGCTGTACCACCTGAAGAGGCTTAGTCTGATCTTTTCACTACTGTAAGCCAGCCCTTACTTAAGTTGCACAAAAGCTTAAGAGATCACTGCTCAAATACTTTAAATTGACCATAGCAGGCCACAGGTGGCATTCAGTATCCCTAGGAAAGCAAAAATCCTTAATGGAACTTCTGCTCAATATGATTTTTATTTCTCTTCCTCCTTGAGCTTCTTCTGACCCCAGACTTACATGAAGATGCACTACCCAAAAAATCCTCTGACACCTGGGAATCTCTGGCCCATTCCAGAGCTGCATGGCCAGTGAGCATTTCTTGGTTCCAACCTGCATGTTCTCTAGAAAGATAGGTTGTAGTCCAAGGCTGAGGATGCTTTGGGAGTGGGAGAGGAATTTTAGATGCCATAGTTATTATTTCTGCTGTTAATTACTGAAGGGATTTATATATTTTTTTTAAAAAATATGGCAATTAAAAAAAATAAAATTGCTATGATACATTTTAAACAAATGGATTAAGTGTAGGGATGGTGTAAAAGCATAGTAGTTAATCTTCTTTCAGTGCAAGTATCTGAAATAAATTACCAAAAAATGCAAATTAGTTTTCCACTACCAAAATATTTAATTCCCTTTTTTGGATATTTATAGCTGTGTTCAATATAGAGAAATAAATATCTTTATGAAAACAAATGAATAGAGATTAATTCCATACTGCTTAAGTGAATTTTAGGCTGTCTTCTAGACATATATGCAATTTTTAAAAAGCACTTCTCTCTGAAAAAAGAAAAAGGAAACTTGACAGGTGAAGATAAATGTCTTCATTTTCAATTTTTCACAGGAACCTTGTCTTTGTGATGCCTACAGATAGCCTGTTAGATATAAAACTAAACAAGTTCCTGAAATTGGCTGTAAGGCATAAAGTTTTACAATATTTGATATATGTTATTTTGAAGAGATAAAAAGACCCCCAAAACCAAAATAAAACCCCCGTGGACACAAAGATACTACTCCAAAAATAACCCTTTCCCCCACTCCAAATTCCACTAGCTTAAATGAAAATGTGAATTTTAAAGAGGTTCACATCTTCAATGAAACATGACCCAATTATCAGGCAATAAACCCAAAAATCTCCCCATTTTCTTTTAATAGATCTCAGATATTTCAATTCACCCACAAAAACACTCATCCTTTTTACATTTCCTTCTCTCTTCTCTAAAACTTCAGTATCTGAAACTTCCCATTCTTCCCAGTTCAGAGCCAGGGAAAAGTGTCCTTTCAGCTACATGATCTTGTGAAAGCCTACGGATGCATCCAGGTCAACGTGGATGCTCAGTGAAAGCTCTGACAGAAATCCCTCATCACCAGAGTGAGGATTCTTTAGTTACTGTGCTCTCTGATGCTGCTGCACACTGATCTCTGTTTATATCTGCAACTGCTTCCCTGTGAGAAACATCTTCCCTCCCCAAAATCTAAGCTGAATTTACTGTAGCAAGCGCAAATATGAGCCAGTCCATTCTGGCACACCTAAAAACTCAAACCCTTGTCTTTCATTGTTACCTGTAATTAATTCCACACAGGATGATATCTCAAGTGCAATAAAACCCTCAAACCTGTTGAGACCTCATTATATAATGATAGTAAGGATTTTCAGTAGCATTCAAGATGCATACCTTCAAGAAAGACAGACTCAATGCTTGGTTTATATATGAAATTTCTATTTCTCTTCAAAATTTTTTTCACAGTCCCCCAGCATATTTAGCTAATTCCTGAAAATGTAAGTTAAGCTTTGCACCTCCTGTTTCCAGTGCTCCTTTGTTATGTTTGACTGAAAACAGATTGTAGAACAAATTTCTGGCCATAGTAAATCTGAAATGAGGTTTACTTGGTGCTATAATTCATATTTTCAGTATAAATTTTGACATAAATTATAGCATTATTTAATGTATATAAAAGTGGGCTTTGTTTTCTTTTGACAATTTATTTAATTTTTTTTAATATAGCCAAGTATTTGGTACTACACAGAAATAATCTGTTAGACTGCATGAGTACCCACAAAGCATCACAATAATTTTTGTCCCTTTCAGACTGTAGTCAAATAAATATTTTAAGAACACATGCAAGCATTTAGAGACATTAAACAAGTTTACAGAAATTACCTTACCCTGAACCAGTTCTTGTCATCTGAGTTCCAAAGCAGGGAGCTCATGGAAATTGAATAAGGGAAGAAAACCCATGACTCTCAGAAACAGAAGACCCTACCTTTAAGCCAGGAGAGCAGATTTAGCCCATCTCCTTTGCCAAAAGGACAGAAGAGTAAGAGGATATTTGTCATAATGGAGAGAAAAGGACTTTTAGCCTTTCTGCCTACTGCACTATCTACAGTTTGTGCTCTTTGCTCAAGAGCTGGACCTTGAATAAACTCCTTGAAATTAAAACATCTACTATTGCTAATTGCATTCAAAATACATAAAGAAGTTTCAGTATCTGCACTGAATACCTTTGCCTTAGAAGGAATAATAAAGAAAAACTCTTTTTCATGAATGGTGTTCTATTTTGAGCAGTGCAGAAGTACAAAATCTCATTGACATTTGCCTCAGTTCTATGTCAAGTGCATTTGGCTTCTGGTGCTGGTGGCAGAAGAAATGGCATCTTTAGGGCTGAGTAAAAACCTGAAATCCATGTCAAAGCCTTCCTAAGATAGCAGCCTGGGATCCAATAGGTGAGGGTGTTAACAGGACCAATAGCATTGTACAATTAAAAGTGCCTCCAACTCTCAAGCATGAAATTAATGTACACACTACAATACAGTATGGAAAACTACCATTAAACTGTAGAACAAACCAAAAAAGCCCCTTACAATACTTTTGGATGAAACTAAAAACTAATTGTATCACTGAAGTTATCTAGTCACCCTTTCTTAATATAATGTCTGAGAATGTTATTTCTTAATTCTTCTGTTCAACCTTAACACTCTTAACAAGAGGTCCTTTTGAATAAAATGAACTTTCCCAAAACCACATGACATTGACCTAAAGAAGTGGCAAGAATCTAGAAGTGCCAAGTGGCCCACACACTTCTGCATTCTACTTGCAGTCTACACTCCCTATTGAGAAATTATGCTGCATTCCCAGCCTGAAGTTTCCTCAGCTTCCAGATGCCAGACCTTGCTTTTCCTGATGATACTGAGCTTTTTCTCAAGTTCTCTTTGTGCAGCTACTCAGAGGTTTAACTTAGAAGTAATTTCCAAGTGATTCCAGTATAAAAGCACCATTTCACTTAGAGTTATCTGTGCAAGATTTTTTAAACAGTGTTACCTATAAAAAAACCATGACATCCCACAGGCCATGCAAGCATTACTGCTCCAGGCATTCTCAATATTGTTTTATCTTTTCAGCTGCAAATGAGCTCGTGAAGAACAATATGGAAGGAGTTAGTGTAGGCATAATTCCTTCACATGGCTTCAAGGACATTTCTGCACCACAAAAATAACCATGGTGGCACTACACACATTTCCATACACTTCCCAGACAGGGCTCTGCAAAACATCTTTGTCGGTTTATTTGATTTCAGCAAGAATGCACAATTAAAATTATTTCAGCATTTTTCAGAAATCCAAATATCTGTTATGTATCAAGAGAGATGTCCTAGAAACCTACATAATGCCAGATTTTATTTTTCTGTTAAGCAGCAAAACATTCTATATTTATATGCATCAACATCAGGATCCCAGGGAGTTTGCTTATACATAAATTGAACAGTCATCTGTTAAATATTGACAGTAATCAAATCCTGTGTTTCCAACCCTAGCATACAGGAGTTGTGAAAATTTTCCTCTTCATCTTAGGACACCAATTTCAGCACATATCAGTTGTTACTGTTCTTGGATACAGCCATACAGTCTGTACTTCAAGACTACTGTTTCTCAGAAAAGTCAGAAACTGGAAGGTGAAAGAATTTGAAAGATTTGTCATTGAAATCTCAGAATTCTCATCACTCCCCGATAGATGTTTTCTTTTTTATTGTCTCTTCCAGAAGTTGTATCATCTGGTATGACTTCTCTGTATAAATAATTAGATATGAGAGAGAAAAGGCAAAATGTACTGTAACTCTACTGCAAAAAAACCCCCAAAACTTGCAATGGAAATATGTTTAATCAATGGCCTAGGATAAAGCAGTAATAATAGCCATCCCTTTCCTTCCCAAATCTATAGGGTGTTTGAATCATGCCTTGTTTTATTCCTACAAAAAAAAAAAAAAAAAAAAAAAAAAAAAAAAAAAAAATTAAAAAAAGAAAGAAAAAAGGGATTGAGGAAGAGTTTCACTGTGCAGATATGAAGGCTGATGTAGTTGTCACATCTGCATAGATGCTTGGGAAGTGATGCCTTCTAAGCTTTGATAACCTCTTTTAATTAAAGTTTCCCTTGAAGCCTCTAAACAAATATCACTGAATGAAGTTGTGAGAACTCCTCTGGGGATTCTGTTGGGGAGCAGACATATTATAATCAAAATATTGAAGCAGTCTCACAAAGCAGAAATAAGGCTTCCTAATTTATGTATAACTTACCTTATATTTCCTGTTCATGTTATGAAAAACTTGTTTGTTGCTTTTTTTTTCTTTATAGCAAAACAAGAAAAGGAAATTATTGCCTAGATATTCTTCAAACTACATGCATGATGAAGGGCACAGGGAAAGAGCTCAGTGATCAAACAACATGATATGAGCCCAGAAAAAAAGTCAAAAATACATCAGCCACACAGTTGTGACTTACAGAAGATATTTCACTGGTTGGAGTTTGTTGTTTTGAATATTACTATTTCTGGCAATCTTTTCTCTGAATATTGTTCCCCAAAGTGTTATGTCTTATGTTTTTATTTTCTCCCAAAAGTTTCATTAAAACACAGAACCAAAAAAAAGCAACCCTCTAATATTTTGAAACATTTTTTTTCCCCTCACTGGAAATCTGAATACAGGGCTCATTCACAGTTACACATAGTAGACATTTCTTGTAGTTACCACAATTAACTTATTTTCTGCCCTTAATTTCCAAAAATAGATGGCATTATGGGTAAACAGATCCAGTTTGGATGGAAATTGAAAATTAATCTGCACAATAATAATTTTTCTCTCTCACTTGGGGGCTTGGTTTCAATAGGCAGGTAGTAGCATTTTCTGAACTTCAAGATAACTCTTCAGTAAGTCTTGTAGCTCTACCAGCATTTTGCCTTGTTCTCATCTCCCTTGTACTTTTGTTGCTTTAACTGTCTGTGCAGTTAAAAATATTACTGATTTATACTACAAACTTGAGATAACATTTGTGATAGGAATATACATTAGAGGAAGTGGAATGCAGCTGAGCCTCTTAAGTCCACTAATCAAAGGGACAGCACACTCATAACAGCAACACAACATCATTGCTACTGGCTGAGAGCTCAATAATGAGGCACTGGGTGCCCCATAACCCAGAAAAATCAAAACACTTCATAGATGTGTAAAAACTCAGCTTTGCAGAAAGAAGCTCTTGTAGTTCAGGTTGAACAATTGCACGTGCAATGGCTGCTTGCACCAAAATGCTGCTTGCTGTAATATTGCCAAGCAGGGAGCAGGACCTGCTCAGAGTAAGTCTCTCTGACCATCCCACATGCAGGCTGCGGTTTCACCACTTTCTAGAGGCTGAAAAAGCTATCTCCTGTCTGTTTCTCACCAATGAACAAATGCAGAAGGAAAGAATATTATTATTAAATAAACCCAGCACTGCCTCCTGTCAATCTCTGTAGCAGTAAAGGAGCTGTTTAAACAAACCTATTTGAGGACTTACACAGTGGAGAAGCTAACAACTTAAAAGCAACCAAAAAACACCCCCACCACCAGAGTTCATTTTGAAAGCATGGTTACTTGGAGATGAATACAGGTATTAAAAACAAACAAACCAAATATTTTCATTTTGAAGCTCTAAAATTCTTCCTGGAAGAGGATTTTTTTCCTCAGTAGGTATCCTGAAGGGGCTGGCAAGTGTCCACCTGTTGCAAAAGCTGGCTAGATTCAAGTCTGTGCTTAGGAAAAACACTACAATAAGTGAGATAATTGCCTCTATTTGCCTGTGCTTTATCTTTTTAGAATTTCCTGTCTTCCTCTGCTCAACCTTAAAGAGTCTTATAGATACAAACATCACACAGGGCATTTATATTATCCAATTCTACACAGCATGGTATCTTCAATAAACATCTTTTAAATGGTTAAACATCTCATCTGATCATTGATAACTCTGTTGCAGATATTTCACCTCCATAGATATATTACAAAACCTGTGAATAGCCTAAACAACTTGTGAGGAAAAGAGAAACAGCTCTCAGAATTTAATGCTTATTGTGGGGGCGTGCCTGTCAAAATACTGCTCTGTTTCTTTTATTTCAGCATTCTAGTGCACTGTCTAAATCTAATGTGGAATAGAAAAGAATCAGAAAGTATCAGTATGATCATAAATAGCCAAGAAATAATATCCTAAACAGTTTTATCCTGCCTGTAAAGAATTGCTTCCTGGGCAGTATCATCCTTGCAGAATCATTCTCAAGTGTTCCCTCTCATTATTTTTGTGACTGGTAACAGCACACACACCAGAGCTGTGTGCCAGCAGAATCTCACAAGGGCATACACATACATCCAGATGTTGCAGATACATCTAAGAAACAAATTCAGCCAAATCTATACTTAGGCAAACTAAACTTAGAGGGAGCTGTTTTGGTTTTTTTTTTTGGTAAAGTTTGCTCTCATTTTTCTGATGTCAATTGGATCAACTCCCAATTGACTGTTGTTCTGAAGAGAGACAGTGCAACAGAGAAGGAATTTTACCTGATCTAGCTGTGGATGAGGGACAAATAGGATTCTGCTTTTGACGCTGAAAGAATTTTAAATAGTGTGAATGTGTGAACGTTTCTAGTAGATTTGTGAGTTTTCACAATTAATTGTGAGACCCACCCACACTGGGGGCACAGCTGCATCTATCCAGCACTGCCTGGCAATCCCATCCCATTACCCAGAGGGTGCCACTTTCAGCTCTGCCACCAGGTGTTTTTATCCACTTACTTTAGCAAGGGGAAAGTAGATTTACCAATGGATTTTATAGCTTGATTTACAAGGCTGCTCTGGGAGAAAAAGCTGAAAATTTGCACAAACTGTTAGGAGAGTGTTAATTGCAATACATTATAATAAGCTTATTAAATAGAAGCCTGTGATTGAAGGTGATTGCACAGCTTCTGTTGTCTAGGTAATTAACAACAATGCATGGAGGGACCTGCTTGCAATACATTTTAAGATTTTAAATACTCACAAAGTATTCCCCTTCTTCTTACCTGCCCAGACCTAATCAGTTGTTATTGCTGTTCTTTATTACTTGTTAAGCACCTTCCCTGTGCTTGGTGCCTGCAGGATCCTTCCTTGCAGAGTGAAAAGAGTATTTGAATTTTAAGGAGTGTAAAGGGGATTCTTTATTCAGGCTGTGGGAGACAGAGCCTCTCATCTCGCTGCTCCTTCAGCACAGCTCTTTCTGTTTCATATCCAGCCAGGCTACAGCTGCAATGCCCTGTCCTTGCAAGTATGTCCTGGTGGGTGCAGCCTCACAGGACAGGTGAATTTGGAGTTTAGCAGATAGTTATCCCCAAAGTGATGTTCACCACACATGCATTACATGCATATCCTACATACTTGGATTCTACATATTCATAATCTATCCTATGTATTCAGATTTTCTCTTTTCCTCTTCATTACCAACATGGGTGATGTAAGACTTGTAACTGCAAACTCAATTAAAAAAAAATATTTTCATTCACAGATTCACTTAATTAGGTCGGAAAAGACCTCTGAGATAATCAAGTCCAACCTTTGACAAGACGCTACCACATCAACTAAACCATGACTCAGTCTTTCCTTAAACACCTCCAGGGATGGTGACTCCAACTCCTCCCTGGGCAGACCATTCCAGAGTTCAATCACTCTTTCCATGAAGAAACTCCTCCTAAAGTCCATGCTGAACCTTCCCTGGCACAGCTTGAGGCCATTTCCTCTCTTCTTGTTATGTAGGAGAAGAGGCTGACCCTGACCTCACTACAATCTCCTTTCAGGTGGTTGTAGAGAGTGATAAGGTTTTCCCTAAGTCTTCTTTTCTCCAGGCTAAACATTCCCAGCTCTGTCAGCTTCTCCTCATAGGACTTACCCTCTGGATGCTTCATCAGCTTTGTTGCCCTTTCCTGTACTCACTCCAGCACTCTCAATAGCATCAGCATCATCAATACAGCAGGACTGCATCCAACACTGGTCCTTGGGGAACACCACCAGTGACTGGCTCCAGGGAAGAATTATCCCCCACCACTGGCCATCCAGCCAGTTCCTAACCCAGCAAAGGTCCCCCTGCCCAAGCCATGGGTCCCCAGCTTTTCCAGGAGTGCTGTGGGAGGTGGTGCCCAAGGCTTTGCTGGAGTCCAGGCAGACACATGCACAGCCTGTCCCTCACCCACCAGGTGGGTCACCTGAAAGGAGACCAGGCTGGTCAGGCAGGAGCTGCCTTTCCTAAGCCTGTGCTGGCTGGATCTCATCCCTGGGCTGTCCTGCACATGCTGTGTGATCACACCAAGGGGATCTGTTCCACAGCTCTGCTGGGCACCAAGGCCAGGCTGACAGCCCCGTGGTGCCCTGGATCCTCCTGTGGCCCTTCTTATGGATGGGTGTCCCACTGGCCACCCCCAGTCATCTGGGACATCTCCAGTGAGCTAGGACTGATGGCAAATGACAGAGAGCAGCCTGGGGAATCCTTCCACCAGCTCCCTCAGCACCCTGGGGTGCATCCCATCTGCTCCCAGGGACTCCTGAGCATCTGAAAAGAAGATGTTAAGTACCTCAGCCCCCTCCTTATCATTGGTGACTATATTCCCCTGCTCCATATCCAATAAAGAGTGGGGTTTTTCTTTGGCCCTCCTTTTCTTGTTAATATATCAATAAACCCTTTTTTTAAAAAATTGCCTTTTATAGTTGTGGCCAGATTAAGTTCTAACAGCAATCATCTAATTTTCTTTCTACATGATCTAACAAAATCTTTGTGCACTTCCTGAGTTGCCTGCCCCTTTTTCCAAAGATGGTAAATCCTGCTTTTTTCCTTTAATTCCTGTGAAAGTTCCCCACTCAGCCAGGCCAGTCTTCTTCTCTACCAAGCTGTCTTTCAGCACATTCAAATCTTTCTGATCTCTGCCATTTTTTCTGGACATATATATTTCAACCCAGCTTGAACAACTTTGTTTCCCAAGAGAAGAAAGATTTATGGGCTTCCATAAACCCCAGTGCTCCTGGCTATTTGGTCCAAGACTGAAATAGATTACTTAATTTGCTCAAATAAATAATCAATCAAATGATCAGACATTGATAGAGATTTTAGATTTGAATATTCCACAAAAAGGCTATTTAAAAAAAATTTATTTCGATCTTTAAATCATAGAATTTTCTGGAAATATATTTGCAGAAAACACTTTCGAACAACCCTTCATTTTTGAAGTTGATTAAGGTAATATCAAAGAAGCTTTAGTTTTGAAGCAGGAATAGAAAAGTCCATCAGACAACATCATAGGAACACTGCACCATTTTTTGGGCAATGCTGCTCAGGAAAGTGGTGTCAGGGTCAGAGTCTTTGGTAAAGGAAGCAGCAGCAGAGATCCAGGCAGGCAGCAGAGGAGGGTTGCCTTAGCTTTAGAAAGAAGGATATCTGCCTCCTTGACTCAGAAGCAGGGCTCAGTTTCAGTCTACTCCTGTATTCTTGCATCCATGGGTGAAAACTAGGTCTAAGATGGCTCAAATAAATAACCTGCCTAGAGGAGGTTTTCCTTGCTCAGGTTTTAATTGAAAAGGGGAAAAACATCTGTCAAAACCTAATCACTGCAAAGAGATGAATGTCACAATAAATTAACTAGTACTTAAAGTACTCATTCTCTGACAGTCTGTCACACCAGTACAGGATACACTCTCAACTGCCATAGACTGAAAAATACACCTGAAATTTTCCTTTGACAAAAGAAATTCCCTAGGATTTTCACTTTTCCAAGTTTCTCAGCATAATGGAAAGGAAAATAACAAATCTACATTACACTTCGTTAGAAGATTAAGCAATCTGCTTTGTCACTGCCCAGGAACAATATATCCATGTTGTTTCTCTTTTTGCCATGTGTTGATAAAGGCACACAAATGTAAAACAAAAAAAATAAGAGGGATAAAACATACTAATTTTTTTTTATTTCAGAACACCCATCTTCAGAACCCTTCAAAAACTCTTTGTCTCCATCACCTTCTGTTCCCTTTTAAAATGCCTGGTCTTCTTCCCTCTGTTACATATGCCTCACCTTGGCCTCAAGAAAAATATTCAATAAACCCTCTAATCTGTGCTCAGCTGTCACACAGCAGAGCTTGCACCCTCTTTCCCTTCCTTACCTCTTTCCTCCACAACCATTTCCCACGAAAAAAGCTGTTGTCAAACCAATGCTATTTATAGGGGCTACCAGCTGTGGAGAGGCAGACAGCATTTCTGAGTAGTCTTTGGAGGAGATGCTGAGACTCTCACCTATCTCCTCTTTGCCAAATGGCATCTCAGACTGTTCCCAGCTCTGGTCATAAAACAAAAGACACATTTCTTGACACATCTGGAGGGACAGTAGATTAGTTATTAGAAGGATTACTCAGTCATTTACCACATGCCATGCAAAAATAGCTGCACCAAACACCTGACATTTGTGATTGCTACCCTGAGATACACTTCTTGCAAATGGCTTTTCAAATAGGATTTTATCAATGTGCTCTTTTCTAAATGAAGTTTCAAGTCTCTCACAAGTCTCTGAGAGTAAAGCACTATCTACACCTAGCTCGTTGTCCGTGACCTCAAGATCCTCCCCCCAAAAGCCCTTGAATAAACAATTACACCCAAACCCCATGAAATTTTGGATTGAAATTCCAGAGGACCTACAGGGTTCTCCATAAAATCTTCAGTATATTTGACATATCAGAATAAAGTCCATCTGTCTCCAACTGGAGTGTTTTCAAGTTGTGTCCTATTTCTATGCATCGCATTTTTATTCTCTTTTTCCTCTGTAGTTTGACACATTACGCAGCTTTTTCTGGAAAGGATTGACACCAACAATCAAGTATGACAACTGTCCCACTGTTCCTGCTGTCATATGCATTCTGCTATTGCCATACAAGCCCTACCCTTTACCACAAAACCTTCCAGAACCTTTCATGCTTCTTTCAGTGAAATTCAACACAATCATCTCTGAAGAAGGAGTGTGAAACAAGTTCTGCAATGCTCTGCTTTTCTACATTGCCACAAGTTGGTCATAGGTCTCAGTTGTTACAAATCTTTCTTTCAATGTATTTCTGTCTGAAGATCAGTGCAGCCATATGGCTTCCATTACCTATATCCTCCAAAAATCAAAGCACATACACCCATAGTTGCCCTGCCTCCACGTGCCCAGTCATGTTAGAGGATTTCAGAAACCCATACATTTTAGCAGTCTTGGCTTCATATATAACAGAGATTCCAGCAATTCTTCCTCGTTTTTCAACACTGGAACAAACTGCAGTGCTGCAGCTGATTTGCTACTCTGTTTGTAAAAACAATGGTAGTAAACAACAGCCTACTTTAAAAAATGGATCTCAGTTTCTAGGTCGCTGTGTAAATTAGATTGTAAGCATATCCATATTTGAAGACAAACAAAGAACAGAGCAACAGCAAGTGGAACAGAGCAACATATCTGGCCCAAGTGCTAACCTGAATAGCATTAATGCCAGCAATACATCAGAAAACATTTAAAAGCAGTTTGTTGTTGCTCAAGTGTCAGTGTTTTATTGTGGCAAGGATCAATAAGTCTCCAAATTCCTTGACAGCTGCACTGAAGAGACAAGCATGGGAGTTAGTTTCACTTGAAAGAAGACCACAGAAGATTAATTTGCACCAGGGACTCCCGTGCACCTTCACGTTTCAGAACAAGAGCCTAAACACAGAGAGCAGAAAAGTGTTCCCCTTCAGCAGAGAATAAGAATTTCATCAAGGTAGATAAACTTACCTGACCTACAGCTAATGTTACTTGTCTGAGAGGTAACAGATGCATCAATTAAACATGTTGAGGCACTATTTTAGACGGCAGCTGTGATGTCAATACACAAACTACCTGGGTAATTTCCTTAGTCCTTCACTAGAATCTCTTTCTCTGATTAGCAAAAAGTGTGCATTGTATCTAGCTGGGGTCTCAAAGCAAAGTTACAGAGATAGAATGCAATTAGCTAGATTGGAAAATAGTTCCTTATAGTTAATTTCTTCACATAAATAATTTTTCTGGATTTCTTTTCATGTGTGTTTTTAAGCAAAAAAAAAGTATGAAAAATTGTACAAGTTTAGGGTACCTGTCTCCAAGTGCAACTCAAAAACAAACAAACAAAACACCTAAACCCCAAACTTCAGCTTAGAAGAGATATAAAAGGTAAAAATCAAGCCATGATGCTTTATTTAACTGCGTCCAAACCAGGAGGAAATTTCAAAGTGTTATTTCAACTTTTTATCCCTGAAGATGTATCACTTTTACCATATGAAGAATTTAGTTAAGTAATAGTTAAATTATGGGTTGGTGCATTAAAATTTGCAAAGCTGATCTGTGTTGAGTTCTTCTGCCTGTAATTGTCACCACTTCATGACAGAAATCATCTTTCTCTTTGTGCCACTAAACAGATGACAGTTTCAGCCATTGTGTTCTAAAAATCTGCTCTCAGTAAGAATACCAGAGCACCAGTAATTCTCACACAGCAGAAAGTCCGTAGAGAAAGGATCCAATTCTCTATGTCCAGCCTTCCAGTTTCCCAGTTGCCTTCCACCAAAATTCTGACCCCCTGACATCAGTCCTTCCAGCTACTGGACCAGTTAGAAACATTTGACAGCCATCCCTACTTGACCATGGAAGGAAGTACAGGCTGTTTTCAAATTCCAGAGGAAGAAAGTCCTACCAGTCCTTCCAGCTCAAAGTACTGGACAATAACCAAGTCCTCAAGCATCTCACCTTCAATTTTTGCATGCAGTAAACTTCCTCAGGACCCTTCCCTGTTTTTTTCAGGGCTGAACAGGAGCTCTAAACATGTTCCACATAACACAGTGTACAAACACAAAGTGTGTATGGGGTCCAAAGCAAGCAGCTTTACTATAACCAAGTCTTGTATAGCACAAGGACTGGGTGTGAATAATGCACTCAATTCCTCACACAATCTCTGGGCAATGACTTGTGGGGACAGAAAGAGTAGAAACTGTTTGGTTTCCTCTTTACTGTAGATTAAATTTGTGACAAAATGGATGCTTTATGGCTGCTTGTGTATTGCCCACATGGAATAGATAACGTGGGCTTCACAGCAGTGTAGATTTTCCTATGATTGCAGAAGACTGGATGGGGACTGATATGAAAGTAGTGAAGAAAGAGACTGCCTACAACTATCAGTATAAACAAGTCAAAGAAATAAAGGAATCCATGTGTTTTACAAGTTTTAATTTGCAATGCATGGGTGGAACTAGTTGAGAACATAGACAGTAGCTGATTTATCCAAGGAAGACTAGTGAGACCTACAGAGGAATACCATGGGAAAACTTAGTTCCAAGGAAAAAAAAGAAAGAAAGAAAAAGTGTTGGTGTCACCATTCCCTGCACCATTTTTGACACTGGCAGGTGCATACCATGCAGCATGTTAAAAATAATACATAGGCATGCCCTGCTTAAAGAAGGAGAAAACAGTCCTTACAGATATTCCCTTTTCTATTATGGTACAAGCAGTGATCAAGACATTCTGGGATAGAGAAACTGAACAAACCTGAACCTGGCAAAAACAAATATTTAAAACTTTTTAAATTTAGAAGATAAAAGTATATATTTCTCCTCTTCTTCCTCCAAGCCCAAGAGACAATTTTGAAATAGTGGGTATACTGTGTTTTAGAAAATAAAGGTATTAGTTTTGGATTATGGATTTTCAAAATCTCTAGGTCAATTATTTACATTAGAACAGTTTGTCAAGGTTCTCTTTTCAATGGAAGGATCAACACCACCAAAAAGTCCCACTAGAAGTAAAATGCATCAGAAAATATTAGTCTGTATTCAGAAATGCTTGAAATCAAAGTTTAGAGAGGAATCTAGTTCTCTGAGCAGGCAAATAAGCCCCAGTTCCAACCCCTTTCCTAATTGTGACGTTTTCCTCTCTCTGGCAGAGAGCACTGCATGCATCTGTTGTTAGAAGCAAAAAGATATTACCTTCCAGGGAATGCCATGTTCCTTTATTTTAACATATGGCCATCAGATTTCAGTTTTGGAAAATGAACAGGAACACAGTATATATCATACTGTTGAGTAGTATTTTAGTGCTGCTTTAGCACGTTAAATATTTAAGTAATGCAGATATCATCCTCTTTTGTGCATGTTTTCACAGCAGACTGTTTGTTATCAAACTCAAGTTTTCCCAGAAGACAGTTGTCAAGTATAGACACAAAACAATAAGCAAAAGGAAAATCTAGCAGACTTCAGTGTGTACTCTGCTGCTTTTCCTCACATATGCACGTATTGCATAGTACAGACCCACAGCCATGTGCATTGGCTAATTGACTCCTTCCTTTTCACCTACCTAGCTTGTCCTCTCTGGGTGCTTAAACAACAGAATATAGTGGCATTTTCAGCTAGAAGATTTTTTCTTTTTCATGTGAAGTGGTCTAAGTAGAGACCAGCAAGAGGAAGTGTTTCTCAGGGGTTGATATTGGGACCATCAGTGTTCAACCTCTCTGCATGGACAGTGGGACTGAGTGCTCCCTCAGCAAGTCTGCTCATGCACCAAGTTGTGTGGTGCAGTTAACACACTGGAGGGAAGGGATGCCATCCAGAGAGACTTCGGGAGGCAAACCTCCATGAACACCATGAAGTTCAACAAGGCCACACATGGGCCTGGGCAATCCCAAACACAAATACAGCCTGGGTAGGGAATAGATTAAGAGCAGCCTTGGGGAGAAGGGCTTGGTGTTGATGAGAAACTCAGCATGACCTGGAAATATGTTCTCACAGCCCAGAAAGCCAAGTGTATCCTGGGCTGCAGCAAAAGCATGGCCAGCAAGTAAAGGGAGGTGATTCTACTCTGCTCTGCTCCAGTGAGACCTGGAAGAGTGCATCCAGCTCTGAGGCTCACAACATAAGGACTTGGTCCTGATGGAGCAAATCCAGAAGAAGGCCAAGAAGATTATCAGAGGGCTGGAGCACCTCTCCTTTGAAGTTGTGCTGAGAGAATTGGGATTGTTCAGTCTGAAAAGAAAAGGCTGCAGGAAGACTTTATAGCAGCCTTCCAACACCTAAAGTGAAGGAAAGCAGAGGAGCAACCTTTGACAAGGGCATATAATGATAGGATAAGGGGTAATGGCTTCAACCTAAAAGTGCAGCTTTAGATTAGATTTTAGGATGAAATCCTACACTGTAAGGGTGGCAAAGCACAAGAACAGGTTGCTCAGAGAAGCTGTGGGTGCCCCATCTCTGGAAGTGTTTGAGACCAGGATGAATGGGGTTCTGAACAACTTGGTTGAGTGAAAAGTGTCCCTGTCCATGTCAGGAAGATGGAGCTAGGTGATCTTTAATGTCCTTTTTAACCTGAATCATTCTAGGATTCTGTGAAGAATGGTCATTACATTGCCAAATAATAATTAATTCCTCTATCTGCTACATCCTTCAGATACTCTCCATCAGTTGATGCTCTTGCCCTATACAGGCATTATCCTTTATTCTGCCCAGACCTTGCAATCACCATCACTCCAGCTCTCTGTCTGCCAGATAAAAATTTCTCCAGACTTAGCGCCAAGGTGGACAAAGATTCAAGTCCTCTCTTAAATTACTTATCTATATTGTATAGTGTCTTATACTAGAAGATTAGCTAGATCTTTGATATAGAATTAGCAGTACCATTTTCCACACATGATGCTTTCCCACAAGAGACATGGTTCTCTCTCATTTCTTGATTTGAAAAACAGTAATATGAACATAATCATTCCGTTAGAACAAAATCTCTCATTGGTGAAATATTGCTCAGTCTATAGATATCCTATCCTTTCTAAAATGCAAACATTGTTACATTCTGATCCCTAAGAAATGTGGCTATTTATCCCTCACTGGTATACACAAAGCAGATGGAAGTTAAAAGGGGACAGACACATTTAGACACAAAGTATATATCAGTGCCTCTTACAAGGACTTAACTATCAATTAATGTTTTGTGGCTTGGGACCATTTTCCAGCATGATTCACTTTTTTAATAGCTTGTATTTGCAAACAGTACTTTAAACATTAAACTGCCTCATGCACATATTCTATTCCTTTGCTTCTTTCTATAGACCAAATATATTTTTATTGGCTACAGACTGCAATTAAAGCCATACCTATAGCTAATTATGCAGTTGCCACCATTCCCTAAATGAAGCCTTATCTGGAAGCTACTCTTCAGTAATTTTAGCTCTGCATGCAAATGAACTGATTATATTCAGTTTGGCCAAACAGTGTTCTGTCTACAACAGAGTTGTGAAGCACATGCTTACACTTGGGCTACCAAGTGGGACGTACTGCACTTGTTTCCCTAATCTTGACCTAAATGGGTGACACACCACAGCATACAGAAACACAATAAGTGACACGAGTTATGTGTCACTAAACTGGACCTCTGATGAGTACCAGCCTACCTGAGATGGAGTAAAAAGTCTGCCACTTATGTGATGTCTGTTCAGGATCAAGCCTGAAATGACTTTGGGGGTTGCAGCCCTGGCAACTGCTTAATCTTTTGTAAGTGGTCTTTGAAGGCAAGGAAACAAATCCCAAGGGTATGACTGCTACATATTCCCTATGCTATGCCCAAGAAATAGATCCTTTTCTAAAAGTATGTAATCTTATTATTTTCTCTCCACCATGAGTCTTGTTCTCTCCATGCCAGAGCCAGGTAACTCCAGGGGCTGCAGCAGATGCTGTCAGAGGGCAAGGAAAAAGACATGTGTCTTATTAGGGAAACTCACCAGGAATGTACCAACCACTCAAAGAAGAATCAAAACTAAGTTCTTGCTGTTACAAATCATCCTCCCTGAGCTATTGAAAAACTGTCACTCCTGTGTATTTTCAAAAGGCACGTGTCTGCTGAGGTGACATGTCACAGCTGAAAAGCTTATGGTATTCCTTTCATTTCACTTTGAGGAATGCTATGCAATGCAGTAATCCCAACTGCAAAATACCAGCACAGATCCCATACATTGATCAAGCATATAGTGTTACTGGGCTACTTACAATTGCAGCAGCCATGAAAAGGCTGAGAACCTGGGGGAGGAAAGAATATCCATATGTCTGTACTTTTTAGGTCACACATATGGTGGATTAGCTGTGTTTGGCATGTGAACTTTCAGCAGAAGGTTGCTTATTTCACACTTGCTGTTATGTTAAGCACACTCTTTTCTTATGCCTACTGAGGAATTGTTTAAAAATCCTCCTCCTTATTAGTCAGACAAAAAGAGACATAGGAGGCCAGAGAGATTCTATAGACATTTTCATATCAAGAGCACTCTGGTGTCATGCACAAGTACAAAGACTGAGAACAATGGTGAAGTCACTTCTCTCTTTAGAGCCACACAGAAAATCCTGCACTTGGCAAGTCAGTGATGAACCTCCTGTTAGCCTCACTGATGCTTTAGATGAGTTTGTGCAAGCTGATGTATCCCCAGCACCCAACAGGGAATGCCCTTACTGCTATTAGTAAATCCTGGCACAATTCTCCACAAATGTGGCATTTAGCCAACACAATTATCTGGAGCAACAGAATAGGATGCCACCAAAACCCAAAAAGCAGCCCACCACCCACACTGACAGCACAAAACACAGCTAGTGTTAGATGTAAGATATGCTTAATACATTCACATTTGGAATTATCCATTTCCAGCCATCTGTAAAGAACAAAGGAAACATCAAGTGCAACCAAGCAAAGGAAGACTTGATGCATGCTGTGTTCCAAAAGTGAGCAACACAGCACTGCAGCTGGTGCTTCTGGGGAAAGGCTTAATGGATTCCTAACATGAAGGGTAACACAAAGCTGGATAGTTGTTTTAGAATTTATCCCCACTGTTCAACTCTCTTAATCCACAGCTTGTCTGTTTTTTAGGAAGGAAGACCCTCCTGGGTTTCTGCCAACATCACTTCCTATGTGGGTACCTTTTGCTGTATCCAAGTCCTCCCAGGAAAGGAGAAGGGAAGAGGAGCAGGCAAGGTGAGAAGATCTGTAAATCCTCAGCAAAGGGATTGTGGAAAGGAGTTTTGTAGGCAAGAAATCATATACAACCCAAATCTGAACCAGTTTTTACAGTGTGCCCTATTCTGCAGCCTAAAACAAAAGAAGCCAAAATATTTTCATGTTCCTGACACTGAAGGGACCACTTATAAGGCCAATACAAGCAAGCTTTGCTTCTTACTCCTATGACATTCATATTAGAATGGGAACACAAAACAGATTCACAGATGCAGCTTCCTCAAAAGTAAATAGCATCTGGCAAGCAACCAGTGGAAGAAGTGATACACATTAAAGGAAGGGAAGAAATATCACAGGCAAAAAGGCAGAAAAAGGGTAGACTAGAAAGTGAAAAAGAAAAAAAAAAAAAAAAGAGTAGAAAAGGCAGAGGACAAAGATGCAGGTAATAGACTTTTTTCCTCTTCCCAGACTATGCAGGTATTGCAAGCACCAAGGGGATAGTTTCTACATGAAGGAAAGATTAAATATTAAAGGCCATCAGATACATACACTTTGACACATAAACCCAAACATTTTGCAAAAATCTCACTTTAATATTGAAAACTGTTGTTACTACAGTGTGTGAAAGCTTTAGATGCCTTGCATCCTCCCTGCACAAAAAATTTTCCAATAAAACACTGACAGAACCAGCAGCAACCCTGTGTTTTCAAACAATGCCCCCAGCCACCACATCTTACCATCAAAACCACTTCACTATCACTGAGCATGCTTGGATGAATCACAGCAAAATGAAGAATTCCTTGCTGATAGGAGGACTTCCACACTTCAAATGAAGCAAGCCAAGTGCAAGACAGTATCACTGAATCCCAAGAACAGTATGCAAGCAAAAGTGTTTGCCAAAGTCTTCAAAAGTAGGACAGGAAAGATGTTGAGACTTTTAAAGAGTTCATATTCACATATTTCAACAGCTTCTCTATAAAATGTTATTAAAATCCTCAAACTATTAGAGGGGAAACACCCCATCACTCAGCAACCCTGAGAAGCAGCATGTACCACTAGTGCCTAGAAAAAAAAGGTATATGGTTCCATTAGCTACAAGAAATACAATTCTCATCCAAGTAATCTTTTTTCTTCTAAGATTCTCTTAAAAATATTATAACAAATACATCCTTTAAATCACAACTGTTCCCAAATATTTTCAGAGAGAGAAAAAAAAAAAAAAAAAAAAAAAATCAACAGACAGGCACTGTATATTTTTACAAACTAATAAATCTACAGGACTAGTTGTTTTTTTGTAATGGTACAAAATATGCATACAGGAATCCTGTGGAGTCCACACATGCTCTTTCAAGCTTAGGAAACATTCATGAAGAAAAGGTCAAAAGCATCTCATGCTTTATTTAAACTTTGCAGTCTTTCAGCTGCTGTTCCTAACCTACAAAAGCAATGTTACAACTACAAAAGTTGAGGGATTGTGATATTAAATTTAAGGATTCTAACCCATAGATACAATCACTTTAAAAACTAATCAAAGTAAACATAGGCCAATCGAAAAGAAACGTAGGGTGCTGTTTTTATGGAATAACAAAAGGACACATTGTGTCCCCTGTCACCAAGGCAGGCAGGGAAAGGCAAGATCCCAGGGGTCTGGTCACCCGCTTCCACAAGCTGTAAGTGGAGCAGAGTGACAGCCCCACAGAATTTCCTCTGTTTGGTGCAGCATCCCTGTTTCTTCTTGCTCTATTGCAGCAAGGTTACAGATCCTATACACAGCACTGTGGGACCAGATCTAGCCATAACCATTATCTATGATGCAGTTGGGACATAAATGTAAGTCCTTCTAAAGAAATAGAAATGTGTGGATGCAATAATGCTTCTCAGTTTAATTTTACATGCAAGTATCACTGACTGTGACAGTAAAGAACGAGTTTTATAAGCTTTAGTATAACGTATTAAAACCAGCCATGCTCTCCCATAAGTCTCAAGCATGAATTTAACTGCAGCATCCCAAGCCTAAATTATTCACATGAACTCTAGATCAGATTGAAAATATCCTTGAACAGAATTCTAAACATCATTAGGTATACTACAACTGCCTTGCTTTTTAAGGAACCCTACTCCCCTCATTTTTTAAACCAGAAAAAGTATGTAGCACAAAGCAAAATGTTCAAGTGAATGAAAAAATCATATATTTTCTTGTACGATGTAAAATGTATAAAACGCAAGTGTTGCAAGTGCCCCAGTTTTAAATTAACTGGGGTTCCCATTTGAAAATATTGTTACCAGAAGTAAAAGGCAACAATGTAATGCAACCTATGATGTGGTCAACAAATGAGATTGCCAGTAAAAGGCAGCTAAAAAAAGACTAAGGCTGAACTTCTAGGACTGAATCAAATCATAGAATAGTTTGGGCTGGAGTGAGCCTTTGAAGGTCATGCAGTCCAACCCTTCTGCAAAGAGTAGGGTGTATTTAAATAGGTCAGGTTCCTCAGAGCTTCATCCAACCTGACCTTGAATGTTTTCTGGTTTGTGGCTCTCTGGGTCACCTGTTCCAGTGTCTCACTCAATGCAAAAAAAAATTTCTTTAGTGTATCTAATCTAAACCAACCATCTTTCAGTGTGAAGCCATTCCTCCTCATCCTTACACTACACACCCCTCCAGCTCTTTTGTAGCTCCCTTTAGGTACTGGAAGGTCTCCCTGAAGCCTTCTCCTGTCCAGGCTGAGCAAACCCAGATTTCTCAGCCTTAAAATATCAGGTTTTTTTCCACGTAGGTGTCTCATAGTTGATGCTTCAATAGTTTATATATTTGTAATAGTTTTTTCTAGTTTTTCAAGGGTACATTTCCAATAAACAGAAAGGGGTGCTATTTACTTTTAGCTCCAGCAGCATAAAACACAGCTGAAATTCAACAGCAATATATGGAGATAAAGGAGACCAGTGAGATTACTTCGACGAATTAATTTTAACTACAATATTTTAAAAAATCTCAATTCTTTAGATGGATTTATTACGCTTTCCTTGGAAAAAAATCTGTGAGCAGGCAGGAGCAATGACAGGACACTGAATGTTACAGGCCACAAAGCCAGTCTAAATGGTCATTCATCATAAATCCCTGTTAAAATGACTAGATTTTATCTAACAGAAATCTTACCTAAGTCACTGCTCAAATACATCTGACTTTAGCAGATTACTGCAAAAAACAAATAGTTTGGCAAAAATATTCTCTACAACTTTAGCCTTTGCTACTCACAAATCTCACATGTCAAAGAGAAACCATGTTTAGCTTTAAATAATTAATAGAATACTCAAAATAGCACTTCATATACAATATTTAGTAGCTGTACAGGGCAACCCTAACAAATCCTGTGTTCATTCTTGCACACAACTTTACAGACAGAAGCTATGATTATTGTTCTCTTTTCAGGTTTGCAAATCAGAAACTCCAGCGAGTTCTACAGCTTCATAGTGATACAAAAGTCAAATAACATTCTGACAACACATCTGATATAAACAAGCTGTTGTAAATTAGTAATAGTTATTGTTTCTACATTTACAATTTCTCCTCAAGACATGTTTTCTTTTTGCTAAATTGTACATTGATAAACACCTGAAACTCCCATCTTGCATCTGGTAGAAGAAATATAAGAACTAGAAATATAAGAACAGCACTTGGAAGTGCATTTAGATCTCATGTTAAATTCTGCAGGACCCTAAACAATTAGCTAGAGTTTCACACAATATGGAACCATCTATTTTAGATCTATTATCTATTACATTTCCAATATAAGCCTATAAACACAAAGTATCCTTAAAACAACAGCTGGAGATTCTGGAGCAGACCCACATTATTGATTATCATTTAAGTTTGTGGGTTGAGAAGAAGCAAAGGCAAAAGGGAGGCTTTCTTCAGCCATGTTTTTTTATTCACTCAGCAGAAAGAGAAGCAGCCTTGATTTTGGGCAATTGAGACCCTTTCATCCTGTTTGTCCAGCACCAGAGCTGCAACAGCTAATGAGGCCAGTTTTCCTGAGCTCTAGGGCTGCTTTGATGTATCCCACCATGGATAAATCTGTCATGTACCAGAACAGTGCAGTTTCTTCCCATCTGCAAAACACTCTGCACAAAACCCGCCTCTCCTTGCTTATCCCAGCACCGAGGGGACACACTGCTGTGTCTCATAGGTGCCTGCTGCTGCAAAGGCCTTTCAGAGCTCTCAGAATTCTCCCTCCAGCCATCTCTAATCTGTGTGACAGAAACAGTCTGGCACTAAGAAAGATGAGGAGCCACTAAGCACAAAATCACTTTGCACAAAACACCTCTTCCTAATCTGTTCTGAGCACTTGATCTGGTCCACATCAATTTCTGCTCATCCTTTCATATTTTTTTCAGTGCCCTACCAGCCTGTAGCATTTGAAGTGTATGTATGCTACTTACATAGATGCAAAGTCTGTAATTTGATGTGCACTTCTTCTGAATAATCAATATAAATTCAGTCACCTAAGAAACATTCCTGAATATATCCTTCTAATTATACATCAGACTGCAATCCCATGCTACTCTGACACAGCACTGACAGTATAATCCGCTCCATGGCAGCATATGGTATAATCACAGATCCTGAAAATATTAAGAGCAGGCAATACTTAAGCAGATGCTTAAAAGCATACTACACATCTCAAGTATGCAAGCAATCAAGAAATAAAACATAAATTCCACAAGTGTGGAACTGCATATTGCCAAAAGATTAAATATTTCATACAAGCACTCACTACAATGAATGTCTGGAGTAATTCATCTGTCTTTCCTAACAAGGGTAAATATTTCTTCACTGTTCAAGAAAGCAGCACTCTATGAATAATTGATTTTTAAATAATTGGTGTGATGTCCAAGTTCATGTAATTAAATCTCCCTTTGTCAAGACATGCCACCAGTAAATGATTCCTAAAAGGATATTAGAAAACACAACATCAAAACTTAACCTCTTTAAATCAGTGAACTAGAATATTCTCCACCACTAGGCCAGAGAGACATATTACTTACAAATTCCCTCTTCCCTCATCCAGCCTTGATCATAAGTAAATAAGACTGTTCGAGTCCACATAAAAATTATGTGATACAAAGGCAAACAGAAATTTTGTCATTTAAATTCTATTCCAACTGGAGTCAGTGGCAAGACTCCCAAGAACTTCAAAGACAACAGGATTTGGCAGGGGTTAAGCATTCCAAATGGCATTCAAACAACAGATGGACCTTTGCTGCAGTTCAAAGGCACGAGACATAGCTTGTGCCTTACTTATGCTAAAATTTACCCCAGCTTATATAATTATGGAAAAGCCATTACTTCTACAACTGAGGGAGAGACCACTGAGAGCATCATGCAAGCTACCATCCATCTGCTCCAAAACTGTGGTGAAAGTCAGCTTACTATGAGGAAAAAATAAAATCGTAAAAAGTGGCTGTAGTGGTCAGAGGATGCCTATGCTTGGCAACAATCCAGCAGTTTGCAGCAGATGCTGGGGAGCAGGGATGCATCCCCCTCCATCCTACATTTCAGTTCACTTCAGTCAGGAATCTATATGGAATATTTAACATGACAAAGACAAATACTCACGCTCACAGTCAATTCTTGCTTGGCCCTAGGTTATTTTAAAAGATTGCTTTTGTTTTGTTGAGTCTAGAAGACTTATCCTATTCTACTAAAATCATCTGTGAGGATCTACATATTATTAATGACAATTTGATGAGCAAGTATGTTCACATTCAACTAAAATTGGGAATCCAGAATTTTTTTAAAAAGCAATCAGTTCTTATTGCTCTCATTTACTCTCCTAACTTTCCTACGCAATCTGAAAACATTGTTCATGAGTTTGTTTCCTAAGTTTCCTCCAAACTGTTCTTATATACAGTCATATATATTCAAAACTGAAATCTTAGGATATCACCATCCTGTAGAAAGCAATGTCATGGCATTCTTAGAAAAGCCACAGATTTCAATTCTATGACAGGAAATCCTCTACCAAAGAGGAAGGGTTTTACAGGCTTAAGAGTGGGTTAAAAACACTCAGCTTAGGGCAAAAATATAGTGCAAAAAGACCTGGTAAATTTTGAGAAAATACATTTACCTCAAACTCAGCCTTGAGGCACAGGCAGAGTATTCAGGTGCTGGACTACACAGGCTACAGGTACAGAGGATCTGTGCTGGCTCCAGGCATAGCCAGCTTGGACTCAGAACCCACAGACCCAAGGTCACAGGGCCAGTGTCCAACTGGCTCAATTGCCTATTCTCTCTCTGACATCTCATCTCAGTTACACTTTTACTGTGCATTTTTATAGCATGATTTTCATGTTTTTTGTATTACCTGTATTTGCTTTCCACAGCCACCAGTGTCACTGTCCTTCCCTGCTCTGTCTCCTTCCACCACAGATAAGTAGGAGACTCTTGCATCAAGTGACAAATTCCAAAACAGTTGGGATGTGGTTGAAGAAAGCTCTGTAACATCTCCATGAAACAAAAATAGTTAACTGAAATTGAGACCACCATTCAGTGAGCATAAATATGAACTTTAAGCAGATCTTTGCTCCGATACTCACATCAGCTTTGTTGTATCCTCTTTTGTAAGTCTATTTTCATACTCCCAATACATGGAAGCCAGTTCAAAGATACTTCAGGCTTACAAAGAGTAGTTCAAACTGCTTCAGTTACAATTCAACATCTTCCCCCCCAAAAAAAAACCGAAAACAAAAAAACCAAAAGGGTCCTTTTGTTTTGGATGACTCTGACTGAGAAATGACTTGGATTTACCCACCCTGATATCTCATTCTCTCTGAGCATGCACAATTTGGAAGCAGAATGCTCTAAAAACAGGCAAGTTATTAAAGGCTCTTTGGCAAACTGACAGATTCTATGCAACAAGCCTTGACAGCAAAACATTTCCCAGCAATTTGACAGTTCTACTTTGGAATTCAGGACTAAGACAAGTTCTCATTCACAAAGAGTTACTCTGGGCATTTTCTTTCTAACAGTACATTCTAAAATGTAAATTGAAGATTGTGTTTACAGGTTTATCATGCAGTCATTTTCCTGTCCTTGTAGGTAAAATATGCCTTAGACAAGATGCCAAATAACATCTTTTTTTAAGATGTAATGAAATTATGGATATTGTAAAGTCCATGCCCTTGTGCTTAATGTAACATGGATATAAGCCACCTTTTGTCCCACAAACTATCCTGCCCTTATCTGTATCCACACTAAAACAAACACAAGGGATGTGTTACAGCAGCTTAAGATGCCCTGTAACTGGCTGGTGGTGAAGGACTGCAGCAAGAGTGCTCTCACATTTCCCTTGTATTTCATGACAAATGCAAGTTTCTAACAAAATTCAAAATTAAATATAAAAGTTTAAGTACTTAGAAAAATATCAAGGATCCACATCAATAAAGAAGTAGAAACCACCAAATGTTCTGCTTTAACCAATACCCTACTGCATACAGCATCCCCATTAGTCATAGAGAAGTTAAACCCATTACATCCCAGGAGAAAGCTCACTGCTACCACATCAGTTTTTCTAGAGTGGCATAAAACTTAAGACAGAGATCCTAATTTTGCTATTATACATGCACTGGAACAGATGTGTGAATCAAAATCTTCAGTCTTTCAGACAACATAAACGCTTGTTTACTTGCTTGATAAATATCTCTTTATGTGACAGAGCTGCAGAACTAGAAAGCTATCCCAACCTTGCAGTCAATAAACAGAAGACAGACATGGATTCAAATCTTTTGAGGAAAAAACATTTCAGCTAATGTCTTATGCAGCTCAGAAGAAGGAAATGTTCTCATAATCGTGATATTGTTTGTGAAAACAAATAAACAAAAATCAAGAAGCCCTCCCTCCACACTTCCACAAATAGGAGTGTCCTGGAGTTTTTCTGAGCCAAAACTGAGATACATTCAGCCTGACTTTAGAGGTAACATACAAGCAAATATTCAGACTCCTGAACTGACTTTGTATCTATCAAGTCAAATATAAGCAATATATTCTTCTCTTTCCCTTTTCTCCAAGCATTGAGAGAGCAGGCAGCAAGGTATTCCACTTCTTTAAAATTACAGTACCACAGAAAATTAAAGTCTTGAAGTTCAGAGGTGAAGATGGAAATCACAGATCTACAAAGTCCACAATGCCATAATTGCATATTTAATGTTTGTTCATAGAAGTGAATGAAACCTGAAGGTTTGCAAGGGCAGAGGCAGTAGCAAGCAGCCATGAAAATGGATTTTATGGACAACAATAAGGGTGATACTGAGGTTTTGGCAGAGGAACTTAAGAAGCAAGTGTCCTGGTTCCAGCTAGGACAGGGTTAATATCTACAGCAGCCAGGAGGGGGCATGGCTAAGACAGATCTTATTTGTATTGTCTCACATCGTTGTCTGGATGAGTGTTGTGTGGCAGAGGGAGTGGTCAGTTATTGTCTGTTTTTTAGTGGGGGAAGTTCTGTGTGAATTCTTCACTTCTTTCTTGCACCCTCTGTCATTAGTTTGTCTTTTCTCATTGCTCTTTCCAGAAAATTTTTCTTATCTCAACAATGGTGGTCTTAACCTTTTGTGCCTCCGATTATCCTCTCTGTTCTGCTTCAGGGGAGGGAAGGGGAAAGAGTGGTTTGGAGTCAGTGGGGGAACTATATCAGACAGTGTCATTCCTAAGCCAAGTTAGAGGCAAAACTGAGCAAACCAATTTCCATCTCTTGGTGGTTAAACCAAGTTTTAAGGCTCAGAAAGGAGTAATGGTTAGTGTTTATGGCTTTCCAGAGATACAGTAATTTTCCTACGTTCACTTCCTATTCTGTCCTTGGCAAGTGACTGTTGGAGTGCTGAAACTTCCACATATCTACTTATCCTGCTTAACTTGGACAAAACCTCAGTCCCAGATTACCAGTTACAGTTCCAATAAAACAAAGTAAAGCATATTCTCCTATTCAATCCCTAATCTACAATTATTCAAGCATCAGATCATCATTCAATGAGAAACACTTTTTGCATAATTAAAACTGAACCCTCTTATGCCCTTTAGTTCTTCCAAACTGCCCTGGGGAACTGAAGGATAATTAGTATGACCAATATCAAGAGGAAAGCAAGCTATAAAATTCATCTTCATACAAAGGCTTTAACTCTTCTGTACATCACAGGCACATACAAGCTTCAAATAGCAATGACAGTACAAGGTGCATAAGTGTAAAAAATCATATTGTCAGGTCTATATTATTAACAGGTTAGTACTCTTTGTCCATGCTAGAACATATATTATGGTGTACATGGGAGAAAAATAACAAACTGTGTCTGCATTAAATGATTTCTCTTTTCCTCAGATACTAATATTCAAATTCAGTCTGCTTGTTCCCTGAAGCACTGGTGGTGAAGTCCTCCCTCCTCAAATCCCACCCACTGTGGGAATGAAATGGACATACTTTAATAGCAAACTCTCTGAAAAGTGAGAAGTTTACACATGTTTGAGGTGAGGCTCTAAGGGCCTCCTACCTCTCACAGAATACCATGAAACTAAAAAAAATAAGATTTGTACCAATGAAGAAAACCACTCATACTGTTCTAGACTTTGCTTAATTTCTCCTTGTCTTTCTTATCATACATGAGAAATGCTGGAATAGAGACTGTACTAACAAAGGCCAAAACAGATATACAAATATCTTATGAAATTTGAAAAATTGAGGGCAGGGAAAGAAATGAAGTATCTTAATGACCTGCAAAAGGCCTTATACTGTCAGTAGTCAGATTCAGCAGAGCAGTGATCAGGAAAAATATGTTCAACCCTTCTCAACAGCAGTCAGACAGGTGGAAAAGAAGAGCTTTAGCAAAAAAGCAAAGTTAATCAAAGCTAATGATAACACTGCCTTACAGTGAAGGAGACCAATTCTACAGCAATATTCATCCCTTTGGGCCAAACTGAACAATCTGCAACTTTGGCAATAATCATCTGCTTAGGATGTGCTGTGTACACTCTGCTTGGGCAGGGAAAATTCAGAGAGCCGGGCAGAGAAGAAGAACACCAATGGAAACTCTCAGTGTTTCTTCCATTTCAGTAGAAATTGCAAGTTGAATACTGATTCTTTTCACATAGAAACTACTTTTTTCCTGAATTTCAGATTAAAAATAAATACATAAATCTGGCTACTATCATTACTATGGATCTTATTTGGAACCACCAGATTATTGTTTTGTGAGATGCCTATGTAACTTCCTTCCACAAAATGAGAACTTATGGCACTAGAGAAACATATCCATCTCCCATTAGAACCAGTATTTTTCACAGTTGTGGAAAGCCTGTACATAAGTTTGTTTACAGATTATCTTCCATATAATCAGTGTAAAAATGAGATATTCCTTATTCTGAACTACTTGCTTAAGTTGGTTCCACTTCCACTGAGTTGTTTGGCCAAAAGACATCTGCATAACAAGTGGAGAGACCTCAGCCCCTGGAAATGTGACATGAAACACCATGCCTGCCACTCAGGATATGTGAAAGCCACATGGCACTTCAGGAGCCCTTACAATGCTTCTGGCTTGGCCATTCCACCAAAGAGATGCAGCATGAAGAGTTCATGCAGCTGCATAGCTTGAACAGGTTGTCACCTTATTTATCCCTGTACAGCCTCACAACAGCACAACACATGCCCCTGCACCACAAAGACAAGCTATTGTAATTCCCTTGGTATTGAGTTTCCTTATAGGGCTTTCCTGCCATGCACAGTAGGTGTGGCATGCCACCAGAGTGTTGGCCTTGGGGACAGAGCAGTGATCACATTACAGCACCCTGCATGGTGCTCCACACTCAGGCCAAAAAAAGCCTTTCAAGCTACTGTACAGATTTGTTCACCAGTGGTTGCAAAATTGTATTTTCCTAAAATACCCTCATCCTTGCCTTTGAATTAACAAAGGAACACTAAGTAACCTCTCCTCCAGGAAAGCAATCACCTTCCCTGCAAGCAGCTCTGTGTGCCTTGGCAGGTCACAGCTGCCATATCCACAACTCCTGCAATGCTCAGACAGCCCATCAGTCTACAAACACTTCTGCCTTTCAAAGGATTCAACTTCAGCCTTTACAGCTGCACCCTTTCCCTTCAGTCTCATGCCTGGAAAAACCCTTTCTTGCAATGCTTACACATCCTCTCTTCTCCTAGGCCTCCTGCCTTCAGGACTATTTGAGAGCAATCCTCTAGGTCTATTTTAACATGATGTACCCTCCCTAAATGAAGAAACAGTATGTAAATAGGTATCAGACCCATCCAAAGCACAATCACCATTAGTTCTGGATTTACTGTGATTAGCTAGTTCAAGTGAGTCCAACAGTTGTACAATTAGCATCCAAGGCACACAGCAGCAAGTGCATTATCATCACACAGAAATGAAGATTTGTCAGTACAGCACCCTTCACTCCTCTGAGGACTCAGCTTGGAGTGCTTCACAGGGAAAAGCTGAATCCTGCTCATCTACTTGAAGGAAGCTGCTTCCACAGGTCTCAGAGAAAAGCCCCAGCTTGCAGACTGCCAAAAGCTAAACCTCCTGGCAATCTCTGTAATGCTCCCTAGGTCTATTCAAAGTAACTAGAAAATTTGTGCAAGAAGAGCAGATTAATACATTAAAGCAATTGTCATCTAAGACACAACATCTATCTGCAGCTGGTGTATTTTACTTGAAACTACATTTTGTCTGGTTCCCTGGACAGGTGTTCCTAGTGCAGAAGCAGTACCAAGCTGCTGAAAGGGACCACCAGTGTCTTCCATCCCCATTAGAGGCTGAACCACACTTGGAAAGAAGTAGTTTTTGTACAGCCTTCCTTCAAATAATCTAGGTTGCATACATGAAAACTGCTTTGCAAACAATTATAAGTGAGGACAAGACAGGGATATTCAAACATCTTTTGGTGGGACCCCAATTCCCCCTAACTTTTGCTCTGGGTTGGGAATCCCTGAGCCTTGTCAAATGACAGCTGCCTTCCTGGACCACTGCTTCATTTCTTTCAGAAACAGATGCCTGAAAAGGACACTATTATATTTTCTCTCTTCAGCCTCAAATCATAGGTTTCAGTGCTGTTTAAGTGTAACACTTCAGGTTACTGAAGGAGATATCCAAACTGTACCCAAACAAAGTGCTTATATACTGTGGGAACACAAAGATCTCATAGCACATGCAAGGAAATAGCTCAAAAAAGCAGCATGGGTTTCTCCTCTCCTGGGAAAAGCCCAGCCCATTCCTTGTCTTCTGTCAAGAACCCAGGTGCACTTGGTAGAAAGAAGGATGAAGGAATTCAGTGTGTACCTTAAAGAGCTCAGCAATAGAAGCCCACAGACAGGAGGAGGAAGAGGACATGCATACATAGTTGTGGTAATTTTTCTCCCAAGCAGATATTATACATACTGAAGGCTCTGCCTCTCATGAAGTGGATGGACACTTGCCCAGCAATAGGAAGTAGTGGATTAACTCCACCTCTTGTTATGGTTGTACGTACAGCTCTCACTTTTCCTATTAAACTGCTATTATCCCTATCCAGGAGTCATCTTGCCTTCCTGCTATGTTCTCCCCATTCTGCAGGAGCAGAGAAGGAGCAAGTGCCTTGGTGGCTGTTGACCCACATCAACCCCTGACACTTGTATCATTTTGTGCAAAGTAGAAGCACAAAGACTGTAAATAGTACATGTGAAGGGCCAAGAAGTTCCAACATTAAAGGTATTTTGAAAAAAAGAACTCTCGTCCTGAAAAGATAATCACTTTTCTTTTTTCAAACATAAAACAAAATTTATTAGAGACAACAGCAGGTATGAAGCTTAAAGGGGATTTATATACACACACACACATTTATGTGTGTGTGCATGCACATACAAATATGAAATAAAGCACTAACTACTTTCCTGAGCAACTTGGCAGCAAACTTTCTCTCTCAAAATCTAAAGCTGAAAAAGCCAATTGAAATCAATGGCTCTGAAGCTGCCCCATAACATTGGCTGGTCCTTTTGCACAGGGCCCCATGGTACTCCCAGGGTGGAGAAGATGAAGGATTGCAGAATACTGAAGGGCTGTGCATGGTCACTGTGTGGATGTGGTGCTGCTGACTGAGCCCCTCATCACTTCTGTCCTGGTGCTGTCTCCATGTTCAGCCCTGCTCTAGAAGATGCTGCCCCAAATCCCTACTCATGCACACCAGTGTGTGACTGCAAGACTGTGAAACAGCAGGTAAGGGTCAGAGCAGAATCCTCAGAGTCAAACATCACTGAATTTTCAGTTTCACTGGGAACAGTTAGTACGGTTGTTTCCAAAACCAGTGATATTTACTTTAGTCCATGATGTTTGCTAGTCTTTCTATCCAAATTACAAAAGCAAATATGGTCTACTGTGCAAAATTCAAATCTATTAGTGGTATGAATCTACTTATTATAGAAAAATTATTCAACTGATGGAATTAGAATATGAAACTGATCTTTAAATTTTACTCGAATATGGTTAAAGAGCAACTAGAAATTAATCTCTGCAAGAGGAGATGCAAATAGATGAATTCAGAGCCATGTACTTTGTTAATCTACCATCCATCTGTTAGACGATTATGGCATTATCCAATAAAGTCTTGACCACGTAGTACAAACAAACAAGACAGTAATCTATCATAATTAACATGCAGGAGGGATTTTTTTGCAAAAAATAAGCCACATAATTTTATTTGCATTGTTCCCCTAATGAAAGCAAGTTTTATCATGGACTGTAAAATATTTTTAGGTCAGGAAAAGAGCACATAAAGGTCTTAAAGAGAAAAATAATGTTAATCAGTACCTTCATTAGTTGCATGCAGATCATAGATCTTTCTGATTCTAATTGTTAAAAAGTGAGGCACAACCAATTCAATTGTAAATTCCCCAGTGCAGACACACAATTTTTACATTTGTTGGAGGATACGGAACTCATTAGTGGTAATTCGTCAACAATCAATTAAAAAAAAAAAAAAAGAAATTTAATGATGATCTGGGAAAAAACTTGCCATTTTAATGCAAGAGTTACTATCCTTATTAAACACAACTCTTTAGAAATGGAGCAAATGTGGTAACATACACAACAGAATCCTGATTCTCCTTCTCTCCCTCCAATCAAATACTGAGGAGAAGCTTTTGTTTAAATTGCTTAGTTACTGCCAAGTTGTTTACTGACCTCTTAAATTTTATGTTACAGCATGCTGCTGTGGTAAAACTCTGAGCACAGATAAAATAGCTGCCTTTAAAAGCTTCTCCCCACCCCCACCTGCCCCTCATTGTATAAGGAGCACAATTCACCAGAAGACTATTAAATTCCATATTTTTAAGACGAGGAACAGCTGCAATGGGCTGGAAATGAATTATAATGAGGCACAATCTCCACTCCTCTACCAATTACAGTTGCAGAAGACATTCAAGACTCAGATGTGAGAGCCAGGAGCAAAGAGGAAACAAAGAAACCTCACTGTCCCATTGCCATCTCTGCAGCAGGGATCACCTGCACACTTAGAGGTCAGACACACGTAGGGCCAGAGCCTCAGAACAACCTGTAACTGTTTTTTTCTCTTGGAAGATGAACATGTCATAATTAAGACAGGAATGGCACCTTTTATCACTGAAATCTGCCTGCTTCTCATGCATGCTGGCCAATGCTAGGAACGTCCATAATTCCCTTTGGTGGAGTGCCTACCTGCTGCCAAACCACATTGGTCCACAGTGCTGTGCAGAGCAGAGTCACCTGGCTACAAAAACATGAGTCACTGCACCTAAATACTTGATGGTTATTACTATTCTTATGTCAAAACACTTGGTGTGATCTTTGCTTTGCTTAGAGGAGGAAATATTTAACACACTTAGGAATGGACCTGGGCTCAGGCTAGTCAGCTTCACCTTAGTCCCTGGGAAGGTGACAGAGCAACTTAGCTTGGAAACCATTTCCAAACAGACAAAGGGCACAAAGATAGCCTGTAATTATGCAGAGGAAATTATGGTGAGCATCTCATCACCTTCTGCAAGGTGACCAGTTCAGTGGATTTTGTTTGAGCAGTGGATGTTGTTTACCTTGACCTTAGCAAGGCTTTTGACACAGTCTCCTGTAACATCCATGGACAAGTTGACAAGGTATGGGTTAGGTGAGGAGGCAGTGGGGTAGATGGGAAAGTGCTGGAGCTGCCAGTCCCAGAGAGTTAGGATGAGTGGTGCAAAGTTCAGCAGGAGGAGTGTCACTAGTAATGTACCCCACAGGTTTACTTGGAGCCAATACAGTCAACACCTTCAGTAACAACCTGGGTAACAAAACTCAGTGTACTCTCAGGAAGCCTGCACACAGTACAAGACTGGGAGGAGTGTCTGATACACCAGATGGTATTAGTCTGTGCTATTCAGCAGGAATGTGCTGCCATTCAGCAGGAGCTGGACAGAGGGGAATCTCATTAACCTCAACAAGGCAGGGTATAGAGGCATGCATCTGCAGAGGAATAAGCCCAAGCACCAGTACATGCTGGAGACAAAGCATCTGGAAAGTAGCTTTGCAGAGGACAATCTTGGGTGTGTGATGAACCACAAGCTGACCACAACCAGCAGTGTACCCTCATGGCAAAGAACTCCAACAGAATCCTGTCCTTCTTTAAAGTGTGAGCAGGTCTGGCAGCCTGGTGTTATGCACTTTGCTTGGGCAGGGGGATTGGAGCAAAAGATCTCGAGAGGTTTCTTCTGGCCTCAAGTCTTCTTTGAGGCTCTGTGTGAGCAGAAATCTAACTAACTAGCACTGGTGTTAGTTTGCTAAATTACTTTAAACAATATCATGAGTCAGACTAGAGGTTTTTATTTAGATATTAGGGCCCTACTAGATATTAGGGCAAATAAAATGACTAAGAACACCTTACTAGCTACATTAAAGGCATTAAAGTTAGAAGTGAGTCATAGGGGTTGCCTCCAATTTGTGCCACAATTCAGACGACATTGAGGTTATGTCATTGTTCAGTTCTGGAGTAAACAAGAGGGAATATTCAATGTTTCATTTCTGTGGAACCACAACACCACAGCAGCAAAATCAAGATTGATATATTCCATTCCAGAACTGTTTCCAAATAATTTATTTCTAACAACAGAAAGATACTTCAGCATCAGCACTATTTTGTTCTTTATAATTTAGTGTTTTCTTCTATTGTGCAAGCACCCAAGCTACAATTTATCAAGAAGTTTGTACTAATGCATTGTTATACTCCCTGAAATTGTTCAAAATTACTTTTCTGGAAATTGCTACATGGTAGTGCTAAGAAATCAATATTTTTCTCTCTGTTTGAGATGGAAAAAAAAATACTCTGCTCATCAGTGAGACTGTAGTTGTAGGTCTGACACCACATGCCTTGTGCTGAAGGCAGGTATCAGGCTGTTCCTCTAGGGCTAAGCCCTTTAAGAAGAATGAGGAAAGAAAGTGAGTGGGTAAAAGGCAGACTTTTTCTTACTTTTGTGGTTGTGTGAGAAGCACACACTTGTTCTTTCACTGGACTGTTAAATATCAAGTTCACTGGAGAAGTAATTGCTATGTTTATAAAGGAGTCAAAACTCTATGTGAAAATCACAGCCTGAAACTTTTTTTCCATGCAGCATATGTCAAACACTGTATCTTAAAATTGCTGTTAAGACCATCTAATTATTTAAGAAATGATGGTATGTCAAATTGACACGGAGCAGATGGCTCAGATCTCTTCAGGGGCAGCAGTGCTGCACATCTGGCTAGAGCAGATACAGCTACTGCTGGGGAGAAGAAGGAAGAGTGTGTAATGGTAGGACTCCATAAAGTCATCCAATAAAGCTAATCAAGAATAAAATTACTTTCTTAGACAACACTCCACACAAAATCTGGCCTAAAAATGCATTAGGAAAAGGCAAAATGTAATGTGGAATTATTCCATTTACTAATGGAACACTGACTTGAGGAATTCAATTCAGGAAAATATTCTGTTTCAGTAATACTTGCATTACTTCTTTACAAAACAGTAAGGGAACATAGCTTTAAATCTTCCTGAAATGGAGATTATTGGTAAAATAAAACTTCCCCTTGGAGAAATTCAGCAAGTATCTTGTTTCTCAATTATAAAGGCAGAAGGATCAGGAAAGCAAGAAAATCCTGGAGATAACATTGAACACAACTCTTCAGCTTGCCCTAAGGAACTAAAGCATTGTAATAAAACATCTGTGGATCTGAAGATGCAGAATGAAAAAACCCAAAGTCTTAGGGACTTCAATTCAAAAAAATTAGCAGACTTTCTTATCTTTAGTGGACCATGTTTTTTAGGAAGATGTTTAAGTGAATATCAGGTATGCAGTGTTTGAACATAAAGCAGGACTAAGTTCCTCACCTACATCCTCATGTTACTGCTTTGAAAATCACATCTTTGTAGTAGAATTAATGGAAGGGAAAAACCTCACCAATAGAAGAGCTTCAAACTAGCATTAGATTGTTTCCTGTCTCTAAAATGTCATAATCACACACATTGCATTATGCAGAGTAATGGGCTAGAAATAACAAGTTGCTGCGTGCTTGTGGTAAAGATGTGCTGTGTGCAAGTGCAGAACAGATCTTACAGAGGGAACAGACTTCAATCAGTACAACACAGAACAAATTCTAAGCTTAAACCAAAGCCAATAATAATTTGCAATACCAGGTACAAAACATGATTGAAAACACCTGTGCCCTAGATCTCATCCTATACAAGTATCAAAATTAGTATGGAACAGCAAAGATTGTATCAAGTCCCATGCTGAAACCAGAAAAAAAAATCTATTACACTCTTAATTGTCCATATATCTAGATAGATATATCTATCCATAGAATCTAGAGTTTCAGCTGACATTGATGTTATTTTGTACATTGGGGCTTAACAGGGAGTAATATGGAAAAACAGAACGTGAAAACTTTTCTATTCCTTTGGCAGATTTTGTAGTTAAAACATGCTTTATTACAAGGCTCCAAATGGCCAGACAGGAGCAGCTATTTCACAGTCTTAGAAGATTTAATAGCTATGTGCTAACACTTGTTACATTTATCTCAGAAGTTGCCCAGGAAATTTATTATTATAATGCCAGAAGGGAAGTGAGAAAAAGATTGCAATTGTTTTCTTGGTATTTCCAAATTGGAACAAAAATAGAAATGTGAACACTTTATTGAGGCCCTGAAGTATACTATATAGCACCTGTTAAAAAACCAAAAGCAAAAGAAACCAAAAATACCCATCCCTTTATTTCCAAATGCAACCTGTCCACATACTTGGTAAGAGTTGCTGTCTTAACTAAGATTGAAATATATCTTCTTGTTTCTCTTTTTGTCTTCTTTTGGGGTCTTACAGGAAAAAATGTCATATATTTTAACACTCTCTCATGTCCCAAGTTGGTCCTTGAAAAGGCAAAGATGTGGCAGAATGGATGCAATTTATATATTAAAAAAAAAAAGAAAAAAAGAAAAAAAAAAAAAAAAAAGAAAAAAAAAAAGTTACTTTTGGCAGTGTCTAGTTTAAGAAAGGCCCTAGACTGCCTGTTTGGTTTAAATGAGCTGGAACCCTTCTCCCATACAAGGCCTCCCTTTCTTTAGGTCTGCTGGTTGGCACTGAGCCAGTCACCCCAGTTATAACCTAACCAATATATAAATCATGTGTTTAGACTTCAGAATGACAGGATGAACACTTTCAATACACCAAGCCACTAGGAATGAGGCTGAGTTACAGCCAGTTTGGAAATTTCACTCGTAACAATTTTTGTTTATTCACCACAGTATTTAGATATCCTAATCACAGCCCAGACCCCACAATATTTGATCCATGAAACAAAGGCATCCTTAGTAGCTGAAAGAGATGTACATTTCCAGTTCTAAGAACAAAAGGTGGCTCTAGGTTCTACAACAAAGCAGAAGTATAGATGTTTGTCTTCCTCTTAGCAAAGCAATGTGAATCTATTTCTGTTCAGCAGAGACTGTTGTTTAAGAAGCATTTCTAAAAGTAAGGTTTTGAAATTAAAAACTGATATGGGACCAGGCCATACAACATAGAGGGATTTTTCATACAGCAACTTTTATGAATCAAAACTCTCACAGTCACTGGGGTCACCAAGACCTGGTATTCTGCCAAATACTGTTTTATAAAAGCTGAAGTACTTCAGTAATGTTTTACTGCTTTGATCAACATCTTTTATATTTAATCAATGGGACTCAAGACAGAAAATAGCCCTTTTGACATGAACTAATTTTGAACAGTCCATAGGTTTGTTTTTCTTTGAGTACAAAATTACATATTTCAAATTCTCTAATGGTTTCATAAAACTCAAGTAGAATTATCCACGCTGATCCTCCATAGAATGTCTGGAGACCTTATTGCAAATATGTTCTCTATTACATCTCCTTAAACTCATCACTTAAAAGCTTCAGGAATCAAAATATTTTGTATCTAAAGTAGCTATCTTAGTTCCTTATGTAATTTCTTCCAGTAAGAAATTATTACTTGTATTTTATACAAGAATGACCCTGTGGACAGGCTTCCTTCCTCTTTCACAGCTGCATTAGTTTTCACAACGCTCTTGCCTGAGTATTGCCTGAGGAGTACCAGCACCTTTCCAGCAATTCAAAGGTAAGACAATGAGTCCAAAAGGGAGAAGCAGCTCATTTTTTGTGGGGAAGCTGCAAGAGGACCAAAGAAAGAAGCTCATGGTCAGCCTTGGGATGTTTGCAGAGATCTTCAAGTAACAAATGTGTCAGTTCACATATTTACTCTGTATTTTTGTATGTTTATACAGACACGTGATTCTGAACTCGCACACACATAACCTGCAGAGAATATTTTAAATTTTTTAAATCCCAAAAATTTGAAATTAAGCAGTACTATAGAACCTATGTAAGTACATCCTGATGTGTGCATTTCAGCTTTGATAATATCCAATTCCCTTTTTCAGACATCTTCTGTGTGGAATTTTTTTTTTCTCCTTCAGGTGATTTTACACAGATGAGTAAGATTTGTGGCAATTCCAATACAGAAAGGAGCCCAAATTGTTACATTTTTCCATGGGGTGTGAAGGAACTTCCTTTTCTCATACCATAGGAGAGGAGGTATGGAAAAAAAACCTGCTAGGGCTTGATCTACATAAAGCAAGGAAAGTATTTCACCTTTGCTGTTCAAGACAGCATCACACAAACCAGCGGTTATAAGCTGGACTCCCAATGAGTAAGATGACTCTCAGACTAGAGATAGTTTTAAAACACACCAAACAATTTCATTAGTAAGCCCAACTTCCCTAAGTTGTTTAAGATCCAGCAAAAAAAAGCCAGTACATTCCTAACACAGTGTTCTAGATCTGGAAAAGGGCTTCAAGGTCAAGACTTGTCTTTGATAAAAGACAAATCTCAAGGTGATCTTCTGAAGGGTAGATAGTGATGCTTGGACTGCAATACAGATAACACTGGAGAAGAGATGGATAACACTAGCATTATGATCCTGGGAGACTCCAATCCTTACAACACTCACAATTCCAACAGATATTATTCCCAAGGTAAAAGATACAGTAGCACTGAAATTCCACAAGTCTAAGTTATAAATGAACTTAGCAGCTCTCTCTGGCTGCTGCTGAACAGTTATTCTTCAGCAAGCCATAAAGCTTTCATGCAGGTACAGCCAAACAAGAGAAAATGAGCTCTCATCATTTTTAGTTGGCTTATATTTCTTCAAGTAAGCTGCCAATAAAATGACTGTGATAAGTGTGGTATGAAGTGATAGTGAAATGTGATATGAATGATAGTGAAGAGACTCATATGAATTTGGTACAACATCATTAGACTACATGGGTGGTGATGGCAATTAACAAGATCCTACACAGGGTCTATGAATTGAGCAGAAACATAGTATTATATGAACCATACTACCCTAAAATAATTCCTCAGTTCTACAATTATGGGAACAACAAGGATAACAAAGTAGAGAAATTCTACAGTGACATGAGAAAACTCTGGCAGCTGCCTCTAACTGGGAACACAAGCTCTGAATGGAATCCATCAGCTCTGACCCCACAAAAACGTTGTATAGCAAAGCCCACGCATGCCGAGTCAAACAGCAGAGTGACTTGGGAGTTAAGATAACTCAATAATAAAATTGGTTTTGCCCATTCATAAGCCATCAAGATGATGTTCAGCCATCATATCAGCAGATGTAAATTAGGTGAAAGTTATCATTATTTCAGAAAGCACAATTCTGCCTCAAAAATAAACAAATCAATATTTCAAAACCTACAAAGCATCTACAAGACAAAAGACCTACACCTCATTTTGTACCTTGGCAGACAAACCTATCAGTGGGACCTCCACTTATACAGGATGGTGTGAGCAAGCAAAATACCTAATCCTAAAGCTTTTCAACACCATCCATAGAATTTCATTCCCTTTACATAGCATAAAAAAAAAACAAAAAAAAACATTTCCATGCATTTTGAATGCACCTACCACAGAACAGAATTGTATGTCCCACCTTGGCCCGTGAGCTTTGGGCTGTCTCAGCTGCATTTGCTCCTCTTACCCATCTCCCCTCTCTGTATCAGAGCAGCTCTGAACAGACATTGTCTGCAAATGAAGGAACACGCTTTCCCTTTCCCCAGCAAAGTAGAAAGTGTTTCTGAGCCTGAACTGCCCTCCAGCCCTGAGGGATTAATACTTCTTGAATTAATGACCAGTCATTGAGGAATTCCACTTTGGGCAGGGAAAGAGTGGCAGGCTAGACAAATTTTAAAGTACAAGTAGACTCATTAGGTCTTATGATCACCACTGACTAGCAGGACATGTGTTGGAGAAGCCACTTTTCATAGCTATGCACTAGCTTTGAGCATGTTCTCTGAAACAGTGCTCACAAGGCTTGCAGACAGCTGTGAAGCATTCCCAAGCAGGCTGGTACAAATATTTCTGAGTAACTGTCATTCAGTAAGACTTTACAGACATTGTTGCCTCCTTAGAAAAAAGATTGATGGAGAACATTAAATCGATAGAAGTCCAAGCTTATCCTTGGCTTCAGTTTGAGATTGAAAACCAGGCTTCAAGCATTTTGAACACCTTTGTACTTTCTTCAAGGTCTGCAGAGCACTGGCCAAGCTTGAAAATCTTGAGCTGCTCTAGGTCCTCAAAAATATTACCTGAATATTATCTAGTAGGTGAGTTAACAGAAGGTATTTTTCTACTAAAATCATTAAAAATAAGGTTGTATGCTGCCTGGGGTCCTCTGTCTGCCTCTAGTAGATGTCATAAAAAAAAAAAAAAAAAAAAATTTCAAGACTGCTGTTTTGCCAACATTGAACTCCCACCTTCAAGTCTCAGGGGAAGTTCAAAGTTCTTTACCTTTTGCATGATTAAGAGCATAACGAGCTCTCCAAAGCTACTATTCCAGAAACATGTAAAAAATAAGTCCATTTACTGCAAGCAGGTCTAAGCTTTTTTCTTTGTCATTTGGCATCATACATTAAGAATTGAGAAATAGTAATATTGTATTCTAGTGTGTTCCCATGCAGCCATAGACAGCAACAGGAATTACCACTATAATCCAGGAGTTAATCTACCAGTCAGAAGTAAGATTATTCTGATCAAATACAGAAATTCCCATCAATGCAAGCCACCATTGCAAGGCTCCAATGGTTCTGAGATTTAGGTTGCAATTCCTTTAATCTGAAATTGGATGACTAAAATAGGTGAGATTAAAATCATCCTGTTTCTCTCTAGTGACCATACAGACAGCCCAAGGTGCCCCTTCTAACACACACGCCCAGGAAGAAAGGCAAATCTCCCCTTATTCAACAAGTCTACAAGCTACCAATAAGCTCTGCCTCCATAGCAGACACAAAGATGTAACAATAAATGTTTTTATATTAGGAAGCATTGATTCTGTAGAAACTCTTGGAAAAGTAATTTGAAATGCTGAGTGGTAATAGTTTTACACATCCTAAAACAAGAACAATTTAAAAAAAATGAAGAAAGTAGACAAAACACCTAATTGAAATTGCCAAACAACAAAACCTACCTCTCCACCTCATTTACCTGAAAAGGCACATTTCAAAGACCTTAGTTTTTCAAGTCTTACAAAAATAAAACCTGAGGAAGTTTCACATGCATCAAAGAGGCAAAACCATTTAAGATAAAAGGCAACACCAGCAGTAAAATAAATATGAATAAACTGTCTTTGAGCTTGCCTTAGTAAAAAAAATTAGAAGGCTTCCAATTTTCACAGAAACTCAACTACATAACAGCCAGCCTAGAAAAGGGCAAGGAACCCTGTTAAATTAAATATATACTATAACAACCTTCCCAGAGATTTATATACTACAGGAGCTGTAATGGAAAAAGGAAAGACAGGATTACTTAGGAGGTTCCTTCCAATCCTATGCTCCTAATTTGAGCTTCTACTAAAGAGCAGAGGTCAAGCTGATCAAAGAGGAAACAGTACCAGTGTTTAAGTAATTCTTCAAAAACTTCAAATCTCTTCTTTCCCTATCTCTACCCTCTCTGCCTTCACCTTACCCTAAAACACTAGTTTTAGGGAGACTAAGCAGGCCTGGTTTTTTCTGCAATTAAATCACCTCTGCCCTGATAGCTAAAGATGAAAAAGACAGCTTCCAACCCCTCTTCCTTAATTTAACGCAGAAAGAATGCTAGCAGCCATACAACAGAAAATAACTCCAGCACACAGCAGCACCACCCTTGCCAATGCACTATATGACACCTCATTTCAAGGACAACACAGATACTTAACTCTGGTAAAACACTTCCTTTAGGAAACTATACATTATTATTGGTATTTACCATAATTAACAATCAGAGATAATCTAGGAAACACACACTACTTTGATTTGCAATGCAGGTTTACCTTACCAGAAGGGTTTGTTTGTCTCTCTTGAGCAGAGCCACACAAAATAAAAGAAATCCCCAGTACTGCCTGGTAGGCAGCAGCTAAGAACTGGCTGTAATGAGAAGAGACATTTCACCTGGGCCATACAGGAAGGCACTTCTCCTCTTTGGGAGGATAATCAAATATCAGAATTAATGAAAGCAATGCAGCAGCACCTGTGAAGGTGGCACTGACATTCAGAAAAATGGATCCCTAAGGAAATTTTCTAGGCAAGACTGTATACTGTATAAGAGTATATGCTGCTTAAGTAAAATAAAAATAGTTTTTTTATTATTATTTCTGTAATTTGTGCACTGAGGTCTGGACTACTGTAAGAGTAGTAACACCAAAATGTTGTAAAAAAAAAAAAAAAAAAAAGAATGTTCACACAGCACTTTTTTTTAAACCCCACAAAAACCCCTCTTCTACATCTGAAGAGCAGACTGCATCCAGAAGTATGCCTAATCTCCAGATCCAATGTGGTTAACTCAGGAGAGAAGTGCCACTCCTCTTGCCACTCCCTGCACTGCTTTTCACTGTGTTCAGGAGGGAAGAGGCTGGGACTTGAGGTGCCTGTGGCTGCATGAAACCTGCACAGGGACATGCACCTAAAAGGGTTGCTGGTAGCAGGGGTAGAAGATGTTCTTCTGTATGGCAAAATGCAGAAAATAGCTCAGCTACAGTCTGGCAGGGAAGACAGGAGTGTGATGCACCAGGGAATTGTGAGGGGCTGCTGGTGGGAATAGGGGAATTAAGGTGGTGGATACCACCACCAAGGGGATGTGTTTGTGCAATGCAGGTGTTTGGAACTCCAATTTAAGTTTGACTAAAGGACAAGTTTCTTCAGGCAATTACTGGTGGAAAAAGTCATTATTCAATGGAGTAGGAAGTGGCTCAGGACAGGAGTCATATATTTTACTATTTTGGGTGAACCCAGACTGATTTCACTGACCAAAGTCACATTACTTTTAGCTCAACCCTATGACAGAAAGCAGCAATGATTCAATCTGTGATGTAGCTGAAGCCTTGACTCAGTGCTCCTGTGAGAAGATGGTGTGGACAGTTTGTGTGAGTTGTATTGTAGAGGGACTGTCTCTGTATAACTAACCTCTCCCCTCACTAATCACTAAGGGCAAATCATTGAACCTAAGTGACTTACCAAAACAGAAAAGATAAATAGGAGTGGCTTTGTATGATCCACTCACAGGTTGAAACTAGTCCAGAACTCAAAGAAGACTGAACTGGCATCAAGCAAACCTCATTATGAAGAAAGAATATGATGTTATAAATAGGAAAGGATATGTAAAGTATCCCCTCCAAAATGCTGCTGAGCCTGGTGAGTAGGTATAGAGTGAATAAGTAGGTTATTTCTGAACAAATGGTTTTTCAAAAATTACACATCTAATGTTTTCTGAGATGCTAAAAAGAATCATTGTTGCTCTTAGTCAAGTTCTTCCCCCTTAATTGCAATACAGCTGCTATTAGCCAATTCCTCTGGCCTCCCCAGCTATCACAGTAATCTGAACCTAGGATAATGTTTTCACTTTGGCTTTTTTTTAATAGACAAAATCAAGAGCGTTTCCTTTCTGACTGTATGACACAGGCTACAGACAGCCTGGCGCCAAAGCTTTCTGCAGATCAATATATTTAATGCATTTAAAGACAGTAAAACATCTCAGGTTAGTCCTGGGTTGCTTGAGGAAAAAGAAAGCCAAAAGGCTAGGGAACACTGAAGATGAGGATTTAATATTTAATTTGCTTACTTAAGGAGCTCTCCATTTTAACAAAAAAAAAAAAAACTAAGTTACTTTGAGTTTCAATTTAGAGCACTTTTCTTAAAAAATGGTAAGCATGGAGAAAAATTTAATGTATAAAGTAGAGTCAGATACACTGAGACACAGGCTGGTGGGAGGCTTGTTTATATGCATAAACACAAAGCAATGAATAAATGCTAAAGATTGTGGGAACAAAAATATTATCAGTCCCATCATACCAATTTTCTTTCTTCCCATCTCCCAGATTTATTTTTTTCAGTTGAATATTGCTTCAGTCACTCTGGCCTTTCCCACTGGCTTTCCTCATTTACTTTAGTTGCTTCTCATTTTCATTAACCTCCAATCTTTATTGCTCCAAATGACTATTTTTGCTTGTCAATAAGTTTTACTTCCTCTCAAATACAACATATAAAGGCAGTCACACAAATGAGGAAACCATTCATTCTCCTATGAAGTCCACCAGAATTGTTTTTCTTTCATCCAGCCTCAAAAATTCCACAGGGACTTCCTTTTACTCTACCTACTTCCCACCTTCCCCTCCAAAAATTGTCTAACAACAAAAATATGAATGAGCCTCACTAAAAAAGCTGCCATCCTTTTTAGACTCAGTTCATACCCATCAAAAAGCATTATTATATACATTAAAACTTATAAATACCATAGAGAGATTGCTACTTTGCTGTCAATCTTCAAAATAATGGTACCCCAAGTTTACTATATGTCTTGCAAAGCAGAAGCATTTTTGTTGGTTACAATTGGAAGAGCAACTTAGTAAACTTCAATTCTATGCACAACATTAAGCTGCCAAAAACAGTGAATAAAATAACATTTTCCACCTTAACACAGTATTAACTACAGAGCTCACGCACACACTGCTTTAAATGCAAATATTAATTATTTTATGCTAATATTTTAGCAAGAATGAGTGCAATTATTTAATCAAAGTAGATGCAGTGGGAGGTAAGCAAGAAGAAGTAGCTGTTGCTGGTTTGTGGGAAATAAATTTAGTCTTCTCTTGTATGAATTAGGTGGTTAAAAAGAGAAATGTTTCCTTTCTGTTACATCAAAAGGTCTGTGACCTTTTGGTAAGTTCCAGTACACTTGTGCTTCCTCCCCAAGTCCAAATTAACTCAATATTTGTGAAGTGTTTACAATACTTTTAGAGGGTTTTGATTGAAATTTTGGGTGTGAGATTCAAGGTACTTCACACAATTGTAAAAGTTGACATCAGTTATTCTGCTCTCTGAGTGCATCTCATTCTGCTAAAAGTCCTCAGCCTTGGTGTGCTATAGCACTACCAGAAAGTTGGTCCTTGCTATGAATTCCAGGACAGTCCAACTACAGCAGCTCTTGGGAATGGCATTTTATTCCTTTGTAGCAAATATGTGCTATGTAGCTATATATGTATATATATGTATAACATATATGTATATATGTATATATGTATAACATATACAAATTATATCATCTGGGTACAGAACAGTAGAACAGGAGAAAACTGGAGGAACAGCTTCAGGTTTTATGCATTGTTGTCTTGTGTTTGAAATGGCAGAAACCAGCTGTGACTATTTCACCCTGGGACCAGGTCTGCCTGATGCCATGTCAGAGCATAGGGCAGCAGCCCAGCTTCCTGCAACTCTGCCTATCAAGACACACTGCACATGCTCTGCTTCACCCAGAAGCTTTATGTGATACCTATCAAAGTTGCTAAAGAACTCAGTGGTCAAAAGAGTGATGATCCCCTCTCAGAAAAACTGTCTGCTTTGGGCCCTGAGGCCAAAAGGTTCTTGTGGTCCTTGTGATGGAAAAATCCAGCCTGGAAATGAGTAAGCAATAAAAATTTTCACATTAATTCACTTCACAGTGTTAATTCTCCTCTATATAAACATCTCAGTGAATCAGCTCTTCTTAACTGCTTGCCCCCTGCTACTCAGCAATGCACAACAGAATATATGCATTTTAGAAAACAGCACCATTTCCCCTGTGGCTATTCTTCCTTGTGACCTAGAGAAAGCAGTATTTCCCCACATTTTCTGCAGGAAGGACTGTAATATAACATAACACTTCCATGCTGAAAAGGCAAAAATATGTACTATGAAAATAAAAAAAGGACCATTTCACCTAACCAGGACTTTAATCTGAGCTGCAAAGTTTGTTTTGAACTTGCATTTTCAGCTGTAATATTTGTATCTACATTAAAGGCCTGAAACTTCACCCATTATTTCCTAGTAGATGAAAATATCTGTTCTAGCTCTTAAGTTTAAATATGGCATATGTAACACTGTGGCATGTAGGGAGTCCAAACATTATGACTATAAACTCTTAAGAAGGAATAGGCAAGGAAGGAGAGGTAGTTGGGGTATTCCTGTATGATAGGAAGTGTTTCAATGTCTAGAGCTTTATGATGGATTGAATGTTTATAAATGTTTAGAGGGAAGGCCAACAGGGCAGATATCCTGGTGGAATTCTCTTATAGACTACCCAAGCACATTTAGAATAGAGCAGGGGAATTTTACATTGGATATTAGGAAACATTTTTTCACTGAAAACTGTAAGCTGCCCAGGAAAGTTTTTGAGTCACCATCCCTGGAGGTATTTAAAAGACATATAGATGTGGCACTGAGGGACATGGTTTAGTGGTGGACTTGGCAGTATTGGGTTAATGGTTGGATTTCATGATCTCAAATGTCTTTTCCAACATTAATGGTTCTGTGATTCTAATGGAGACAGTAGAAAATATACTCTATCTCCAAATTTTGAACTCTTTTATATGCTAGTACTGTATGTAAAAACTCCAGTACATTCCACAGGCATAGGGACCAGAAGCCAATTTCCTTTCTACTGTATATTGGAACGGTTCAACCAGTTGGCTTCAAATAGGCCATGGTATTTAATTCCAGTGAGGAGTTTGCCCCAAGGGTCTTGCTAACACTTTTGATCATGAACACTAAAAGGGTAGTAATCCTCAAGCTCAAATGAATTTACACACTAGATTTCTATGACTCAGAAGAAGCAAAAGCTGTTCAATCTACTGTGAAAATCAGGAATTTTGTCTAAAAAATGAAAAAACCAAACATTTTGTCAAAATATGCATGTATATGAGGGTTCCAAAATAGAAATTATTCACTCTTAAGCACAGGGCTAAATATTATGGATGGGAGCCCATAGCAGTGCTTGTCTGGAAGCTTCTCATAAGGAAGGCAAGTGCTGAAATCTTGAAACTGTGACTCATGCAAAGCCAAAAACCCACTGAAGCCATCATGACCGTTCACCTTGCTGTGGGGTGACCTATACCTCTGCTTCACTGTGCAAGATGAAATCTCAAGTATCATGAGGCAGCTGATACCACACTTAGTTTTTGCAGCCAAGAAATGAGTTAGGACAAGAGACTTTAAATAACAGCAAGATGTGAATCACAGAATCACAGAATTGTTATAGTTGGAAGGGGCCTTTGGAGATCATCCAGTCCAACCACCCTGCCAAGGCAGGGTCACCTAAATCAGGTTACACAAGAATGCATTCAGGTGGGTTTGGAATGTCTCCAGAGAGGGAGACTTCACAACCTCCATGGGCAGTCTGTTCCCTGGGCAGAGGGTGACACCCTCAATGTAAAGAAGTTCTCCCTCATGTTGAGGTGGATCTTCTTGTGGTTTTATTTACAGCCTTTGCTCCTCATCCTGTCACTGGGAACCACTGAAAAGAGTCTGGCATCATCCTCTTGACACCCACCTTTAAGATATTCATATGCACTGATGAGATCCTCCCTCAGTCCTTTCTTTTCTAGACTAAACATCAGCTCTCTCAGTCTCTTCTTGTAAGAGAGATGCTCCAGACCCCAAATAATCTTTGTGGCCTCCACTGGACCCTCTCCAGCTCCTCCTTGTCTTCCTTGCACTGAGGAGTCCAGAACTGGGCACAGCACTCCAGATGTGGCCTCACTAGGGCTGAGCAGAGGGGCAGGATCACCTCCCTCCACCTGCTGGCCACACTCTGCCCAAAGCACCCCAGGATCCCACTGGCCCTCCTGGCCACCAGGGCACTGCTGGCTCATTGTCAACTTGTCATCCACCAAGACTCCAGGTCCTTCTTCACAGAGCTGCTCTCCAGACTGTCTGACCCCAGCCTGTGCTGGGACTGGGGGTTTTTCCTTCCCAGGTGTAGGACCCTGCACTGGCCCTTGCTGAACCTCATTGGGTTTCTCTTCACACAACTCTCCAGCCTATGGAGGTCTCACTGAAGGGCAGCACAGCCTTCACATGTATCTCCCACTCCCCCCAGTTTAGAATCATTAGCATAAGATGATACAACACAGTACTTCTGTAGGCCTAGATTTATTGCACATATTTAATGATTATTCTGAAGAGGAGATATAACCAATCACTAATTAAGTTAATCAGATATAAAGAAAGCTGTTATGAAATTCTGAGTGACCTCTGATTCAAATGGGGACTGCAATAGCCAGAAAAATGCCAGATGGCCAGTTACTACTGGTTCTACTGCTCTACTCTGCTGACTGAGTGGAGCAACAGAAATGTCTCCTGTGGATTGCCAGATCTTAAACTAGCTATTATAACTCAAGGAAAAATCACAAGTTTAATGTGAACAACTCCTTTCCTAAAACAAACACACATCTGCTCAAAAGACATAAATATCAGCCACCAAAAGTATTAAGAAGGGTAGTACTGGAATTATGGCTTCTTATAATTTCCTGGAACAGCATTTTCTCACATTTTTACCTACCTTAAAAATGAAAAACAAAACCAAAACAAACAAACAAACAAACAAACACCCCAAAACCCAACCCAAACCATAACCAAAACCAAAAAAATCCCAAACAAACAGCAATTAAAAAGAAGCAATAATAGCTGAAAAATATTACAGCAATGAAAAACTTGCTCAAAAGACAAACACACTAAAGACAAAAGACAAAACAGACGTACTTTTTTACATAACCATATCTCAAAAAAAAGTAATTTTTATGCTTTTCATTCAGCTACAAATTTTTAAAGATCTCTTGGAAGTTTCTATTGTAATTGTTGCAGAGGAATAAAAGAATTGGCCCCAGTGTTTTCAAGGAGACAAAGAATCTGAAGAAACACAATAATATTGTACAATGGTAAGGAAAATGCAAAATACAATACCTTCAACAGAGCATAATTAAACTGTGTTAAACATTGCTGTGAAGTGCATCTATAAGTCATAGTTAGGTCAAAACAGTGAAGATGAAAATATATTTTTTCTGCTCACATTAACAGCACTAGGTGAAGTTAACATGAATGTGAACTCAAACTCCCAACCAGAAATAAAATCTAAGCTATTTTATCCTGCAATAGTCTGGAAACAGCACTTGTGTGAAGTTACTGTAACACAAGACTCACACTACCATATGTTGGTAAGAGAATAAATCTTTCTTTAAATGGGTTCTTGATCAAAAGGAAGTTAAGAGCACATAAAAATTTACACGTCTACATATGAAAACTGTCACCAAAAAATTCAATTCTCACTCTATCTTTGAAGTCCCACAAACAACTCCACCTTAGCAATAAGATGTTCATCTCAAGTTCAAGAGCCCTTGTGAGCCTGAAACAGCATCTAAGTCCCAAAATCTCAGATCTGGTTTATTTTCTATGGTGCAGCTGGAAGAAGTAGTATCCTGTACTACACAAGCATAAATTGGAACATTCACTTGAGTGTGAGGGATCCCATTTCCAGGCTCTTCCCACCTTGAGGCAGTGTGAACACTGCCTTTCCAGCAGAATTACAAGCTGGTTTGGAAAACAGGATCTGGGACTTTGACTAGTCATATTACAGCCCTGCAAGAGGGAAGCTGCAAATTTCATTCAGCTGGAAGGAAGCAAAGAGAGGATAGCACAGCACAGCTGGGTAACTTGGAAAGGGAGGGAAGAGCCATTGGTTTCACACAAGAAACAAGATCCCACATATCTGTTGGGCAGCTGTGGTGACCACAAATCCTGATGAGTCCTTTTAAAAAATCCTGCCATGGGGACCTACCTCTGGAGAAGGGCCCGGACTCCACAGCCTGAAGGCACTGGATGAGTTTGGACTCTGGTCAGCCTTTGCTATGGGCTATTTCAAGGCTGCTTCTGCTGTGTTTGCAGGTTTCCACCCAATTCTGGTATGCACTACAGAGGGAGATTGTGTATCCCAGCTCCATGTCTTTATTGAGCCTTCCTGGGACTGGCTACTGAAGACACCTGTTTCAGCCCTAAATATGGCAGCAGAGAAGCACAGAGGCTACATCCTGCCCTTTGTTGTCACAACTAAAGCATTACTGGCCCAACAATGTAAACACATCACAATTCTCCCACCAACTGCGGTGGGAAGTGTATTGCATCTTCTATGCTTTGATTCAACTCTCCTCTGTATCTTGCAGCTGAGAACAAAAGTATTGTCCTTGTGACAAATTTCCTTACTGTAATAATACAGACACTAGCAATGAAGGCAAGAAAAAACACTAGAAAAGAAGTGCATTACTTACACAAAACAATAAACCATAAATTACTACAGTGACAAGATTAAATGTGAAACCTCTAATTACACGTTTAATCATTTGCCAACGTCTTATTTTCTTGAAGTAATGTTCATGAAGCTTCAACAAGATTTGAATTCGAGGCTAATTTTCTATTATGTGTGAGCTGCAAAAGCAATACACATAGAAATGATTTAAAGAATAAAAGAAGTTTTAATTCTAATCTTCAACTATGTTGATGTCTTACTGAACACCTTTATTGCTCTCAGTCACACTGGCCCTCATTTAGTGACACAAAACACATCAAGCCCATTGCCATTGCATAGCTACTATATAAAATAAAGTAGAAAAGTAAGGGGCAAATAAGGGGTGGCTTAGGAAGTAAGTACTGTGTTAAAACAAGAGAGTGTAATAACATTGTTGAGGAAGACACTTTTATTTGTGAAGTATGGACAAACCTGTGCCCCCAGGCTGTATCTGCTCCACTGCCTTTTCCACAATGAGGCAAGAAGCAGCTGCTGGAGTAGAAAAGGGTCTCATCAGCACCTAAACACCTTTTCCTATGGATTTTAGAATCCTGATACAGACAGCAGGGCTGGTTGTTGCTGTTGTGTTCAGAGTGGCCAAGGGAATTTCCTGATTTCTGTAAAAATTCTGTGCACCAAAGTCATCTTCCAGCACACTCAGAGTACTTACTGAAAACAAAGTAACCCAAAGCACAACAAAAGTAGCAAAAATAGTAAATTTCCCCTTCTAACTGGAACATAAGGCAAAGTCCAGACAACCTTTGCATTTAGACAGATGCCCTCAAAGAATGTGGAGTCAGAAAGTGCAGACTTTTGCCAAAGTCAGAATATTGCTTAAGAAAAACAGCCTAATATACTGAACACATCACCTAATATGAACTGTAAAGGCACTGTTGTACTGCTAGGCTTTGCTTCCCCTAAAAGAGAGCAGCTGGAGTTGAAGGAAAAACCCTGGAGTGCCTTATATTTTGTTTTATCACGTTGTAGGTTTTGGTAAGCTGTCTTATGGTTCCTAGCCAGGGTGGAACTTCACACAGACAAAACTAATTCAGCTGCTTTTCTTCCTTTCTACAAACAAATTTAGACTGGGCCTGGGTTGCAGGGTGGATGAGTTTGCTGTACTCATGATTTTCACCCCAGCAGAGTGGAGAAGCATATGGGGCCTGGCCAGTGTTTAGGATGCAGAAATGTGCAAATACAGTGGGGAAGCATCAGCCACTCCAATGGAGGAGGGCAACGTTTTTATTGTCTTTTGTAGACTCCCAAACCATCAGACAGAGAACTCTGAGGTTATCTTTGGGTCATATTTTCTTCAATGTTCGTCTGTTTCTATTTGCATCATCCTTTTGAAAAATAAGTCATCCTCTGTACATGTGGCTCTTGATTCCCTTCAATTGGCTTGTTGGTATTTGAGAGAACCCCTGATCCACTGCTGTGAACTGGAGGAAATGCTCCAGAACCTGCTACACTCTCTGCTTCTAGAACCTTTTGAAGTAGGCAAAGCCAGGAAGAAAAGGACATCATTTAAGTAGGTTCTGACTATTACATAAGGCTACTGCATGTTTACCTCTCAGCTAGGTAATTTTTCTTTTTTTTTTTATTGTGTTTTGTAAGCAAGAAAAAGTTGCTTAGGAAAAGCAAGGAATACAGGCCCACATCCATAGAGATCTAATTACAGTCAGCACTGGGAAAATGAGTTTTCTTCTTTTCTGTCCTCTTTGGATCTCTTTTTGAATCATGAAGGGTTTGGACTGATTCAGTAATAGATATTTCTGTTTCACCTACCTACCACATTTGAAAATGGCTTTAACAGCACAGCACACATTAACCCCTTCCTCCCTATACAGACCTGCCTGTCTATTAAATCCATGTTCAATGCTTAAACTGAAAATATAGCAGGTGTTTGGCTTAGTACTTCTGAATGCATGTGAGGCACCAGTGTCAGAGTCCTGGAAACATGACACATTTTGATCTTCTTTTTCTCAACAATTACTGGATAAATAATTCCTGAGGCAATGCTTAAGGCAAGCTCACTCATTGTGTAGCTGACAATACATGACTGAGATGACAGGACATTTACTCACCCTGCCAGCCAGATGATCTGTAGGGCTTTGGAGTTTTCCTCTCTTTATCTTCTCTAATCCACTCATGCATCAGGTTCCTTAGAGATATGGGACATCCAAGTGAAAATTTACTTTTCTTGCTCTGGGTGTAAGATGTGACCTGTGACAGAGAAGATAAAGAGACCATGAAGGCACTGGAACAGCAATCTCCAATCATACCATAATTCAGGTAGGTCTTACCTCCTACCTTCAATAGCAGCCAATATTGAGGAATAATACCCCCAAGAGCTGATTAAAAAATCAGCTGCCTGGGGGACTTACTGTTTAGTAAGGGCCAGAATTTTTTATGCTGCCCTATTTAGTTGTAGAGAAATAATATGTGTGATGAGAGTTTTCAGTGGTTTAATTAATTCTACTAGTTAACAGATTACATTTCAAATAGGTACATTTAGTTAGATGCATTTACTTTCAGTTTCTCTCCCATTGTTCAGATGCTACAATGATTTGTTCTGAAATACTAATTCAGTCTCACCATTCTACATATATTCTCTTCCCTGTACATCCTCTAAGCTATTTTTTCTACTGTTTTTAACAGAATTCCAGAACAAAGGCTATTCACTGACATTATGGCTTTTTTTTTTAATACCCATAGACTTCTCATCTTTAAGGATGAACTGCACAGACTGCAATATATTCCAAAATTGTGGCCAAGCGTTTCTGTTTCCCTCTTTTCTTCCCTGTACCATGAAGTGAGCTCAGTTCAAAACCAAGCATGATAATCATCTATGTCACTTTTCTGCTCCATTTCCTTCAAAAATACATGTGGTAAAGAGTTGGAAGAGGAGACCTTGGAACACAAGCACAGGTCATATCCTCTACAACCACTGGACTGCAATAGGTCAAGGAGAGAAAAGCAAGCATGCAGACCTCAACACATTCTGAACTTAGAACATTATAAAAAGCAGAAATGAGTGAATGTCTAGCTTTGTAGAGCTCCCCTGAATATTTTTTCTGTTTTGTCAACTGAGTAGCCAAGATACAGGAGTAACTGAGGGAGAAAGGAACCAAGACTAGGTCATTATTTAATTGCCTCACAAAGCCTAACATACAAAGGACTTTCACTTTGGGGTTACTTTGGAGGTAAAATTGGAAACTACTCTTCAGAGAGTTTTCTATTAAAGGTCATGGGTATCAAAATCTATCGTCTCACTTTAGATCAGTTATAAAGCTACTATAAATAAAGTCTCCTATATGGCACATTGTCATTGATTCCCACTTCAATGTAATCAGCACTGCAGACACAGGAAATTCCTAAAATAAACAGCAGTATTCTCTACTTACTGCACTTAAAGAGTCCGGAGTTGTGTATTTATATTTTAAGGTATTCATTACAATAAGTAATTCATTGTAATTTAAGATATGCATCATACTTGCTATAGAGCAATGTTCAATGAACAAATCTATCAAAATACAGTGTAGCTATGACAACAGTAATTCATAGTTTACCACTGTTTTTACCACTAAGCAAATTAAGTAATTTTGCTGAATTGTTTCTTCATAATCAAAATGTGATAATTTGCAGTAGTGTTAGCATTTACTGTTCTTACAACTAGGCCAATGTCTTCTATGATAATTGTAAGTATATCAAAATACCTTTCTTGGATTAAAGCAGACCATACAGCTGGAAAATGTAGTGTCTATATTTCATAGAATAGACTTCAGTCTATTATACTGAAGGTATGATTGTTTTGATATCTTTCACCTTACTCTATGTATCTTGCTGAAAATGATTTGGGAGTGTGAAGGCAGAAATAGGAAAATTACCCAAAAAATAGAAACCAAATATTTGCATCAACTTTTTTGACAGCTCCAGCTGAAATGTGTCTGCTGAAAGCCAAGACAGCAAAAGGGGCCCAGAAGAGGAAGCTGCTTGCTGGAAACAGCTCCCCCAGTGCAGTGGGACTGTGTGGGAAGTCGTGCGGGCACAGCAGATGGACAATGGAGGATGAAGAGGTTGGGAGCAATGCAGAACTTTCTTATTCTGGATGCTTGGATGAAACTGGGGAAGCCAGGCCTCAGCAGCTGGATTTGAAACTGGTGAGGAACATGAGAAACAACTTGATGAGCTTCTAGGGGAACAAGAGTGTGAGAAATAGGTTGTTGGGGGAGGCTGGCAAATCTCCATCCTTGTAGATACTCCAAATAAAGCAGAACAAGGTTGTCAGTGATGTTATCTAAATTTTTCTTGCTTAGACTAGGACATTGTTGATACCCTCCAGAGCCCTCCAGAAGTCTATTCTAACAAACAAATTGCTGTGATTCAATGACATAATTTAATTTGCCTGCAGTTTTCTTCCCTCTGAATAAAATAAGGGTGAACATAAGAAAAACCAGAGGGAATAAAAAGTAAAAATGTATCTCATCTTTAATGATATTCTCTAAGAAAGAATACTGAATTTGAACAACAACAACAAAAAAATGCAGACAGGTAAAATTACAGTTGTTTTTTCTTTCACTCTCTATCACCTGTATGATTTTGTAAGTCATTCACCTTGTCCTGCTTTTTTCCTTTCACTTAAAGTAAGTGGCAACACACAGGACATAGAGATTTTGAGTCCAGCTCTAAACAAGAGGACTGATAGTAGTCCTTCATTTCACCCTGAGCAGAAAACTTCCACTGTACCATGGGATGGAACCAGACTGTAGACACTGTATTTTTTCCAGGTGCATGGTCCATCTGTTTCTCCCTCTTTGCCTCTTCATGTTTACCCAAAAAAGCACAAGAATTTAGCACCACACACTTTTCAAGCCTGAGTAAGCAGCTTAATTATTCAGACAAAATAGCATTGATTTGAAAGTGTCTGAACAAATGAAATTCAGGCTTGCCAACCTCATTGAGAAGGACAGCCAACCTGCTCAGAGAATTTCTAGTTGTGTTACTTACAGTTCTTGTTTCTTTCTTTTATTTCAGGGTCATTTGATGCAATACAGAGCAAATTCTGGCAAAGCAATCACACAGCTGCTTTTGAAATCAGAGAAGACTTTGCTAAAGAGGCAGACCTTCAGCTTCCCCTGAATTCAAGAGCAACCTATGTGCACCCAAAGACAATACATGAATCAAGGAAGCTGACAGCTGACAGTGATAAAAAAATAAAATAGTAGGCTCAATTCAGCACCCACTAAAATGAATGGGACCATTATGTCTGTGAATGAGCTACCCTTAAACATGAAGTAAATATCACACTCCATTGTTGACTCCTTCTTGGACCATAAATTCAAGTTTCCTTAATGTCACTATGTCATTCTACAGGTTCATTTTTCAATAAGCCATGCCTTGTTTTCTTCAGTATTTCCAAGGGTAAGAATTTAGACAATGGACAATCATCTTCCACAGTAATCACTTTTATCACAGCAATCATGCTACAAAATAGAGACCCTATTACACTCCATTTACTAAATGTAGATAGGAATCAACTTCTTGGGCTATAAATGGACAGTATTACTCATTATGTTATTTGCTATAATACTTGAACACCAGTGAGTTGCAGATCCAAAAAATATCCAAAAATGGCTATGCAAAAAGCCCTAAAATTAAGTTCTTGACAGATAATAACTAATGCTGTACACTCCTACTCTTTATGTTATGAACAATATGTACTCTATATTTATGCAGGAAAAAACAGTATTTAAAAATCTTACATTTATCATAAAATAGATTTTATTACAGAAAACAGTGCCTTGCCATAAGAGATTTACAACTGATTAAAAAGGATAGCTTGTCCTAAAACACTTACACAATTGCAAGTAAAGAAAACAGATGGTCTGTGTAACAGTAATTTGATTTCTTCCAGTAAACATTACTCATGATATAGAAAATGCTTATGCTGATCTACTCCAGAATGATGTGTGCACTTTGCCTCTCTCTTTAAATGAAGCCTGTAATTCTGTTCAAGAAACAGCATTGCAACCCTGGTTTCCCAACAAATCAAATAAAATCAGGTTGTCTAATGCATCATTCCTCACTTAAGAGCCTGACAACACAAAGATTAATTTTAACTATTCACTCTCCCAAAAGTGTTTAACATAATGCCATGCTCCCTACTCATTTAGCCCTTTTTGTAACTGTTCTTCTAGATGAAACAAAAAGAATACTATTTCTACCTTCCTCTCTGAGAAGAGCATCATAAGCCAAAATTCAATGTTTATTCTCTTCTGGCTGCAACTAACATTCTTCTCCTTTATTTAATTGCAGGTATAAAAGAAGGAGGGAAAAGTCTTACTGGCAAGTCCTCATCTGTCCACCTCAAATTCTGTTCTATCCCTTGGGTCACAGCAAGAATGCTGCTCAGGGAAATTCAGCACCCACATTTCCCCTACTCAAGCTTTCTGCTTCCCAAACTCCAGATGAAAACCTGCCTGCCTTTGTAAGGCAGAAAACCTTCATTGGGTTCTTTAGATCACTAAAGTTCTTGGAAACCAAACCATGGATGGGGACTCTGTCACTTGTTCACAAAGGATAATGGTCTGGGGCAATAAAGGGTTCATGTTGCCTTTTGCAGCTCCTTTTGCATGATACAGACAGATCTTTCTCAAAGGCACAAATTTAACCCCTAAGAATACTTCCTTAAATCTTTTCCCATATTTCACAGAGACTTCACACCTGGGTATATTTTGGCATCTCCAAGTAATAATATTCCTGCTGGAATGTAACCCTATGTGTCATTATCTTGTCTTGTTTCATTACTGTTGCTTCACCTGACTGGCCTGGACTTACCCCAGCCAAATGAAGGAAGGGCACAATCCTATTAAATGCCTGCTGGGAGCACCCTAAGCTGCTGCTCTTGTCAGTGGGAATTAAGGGTTCTCGGCACATTGAAACAGGTACTCAGACCCTTGAGAAATTGGACTCTTAATTAGATATTCCCTCATGACATAGTGTGATTATTTAATGTTCTGACAAGATGCTTCAGCAATCTCACAGGCCCTGAATTAACTATCTGGAAGAGCTCTTTGCCAACTGCAGTTCTGTGAAACCTTTGTCATGCTTGGCCATGGAAGCAAATTGCATTTCATGGAGCGTATGAAATGATTTACCCAATGAATTGGCTGAATTATATATAACTTGAACTACTGGCCAGGCTTGACATGTCCAGTTTTAAATAGCTGTTCTTCTTTTGTCCCTTTCCTCTTCCCTTGTGTGTGTCCTCTCCTCCCCTCTTCCATGCACTTTTTATTGTCCCCCTTGCTGGCAGTGCTCAGCAGCAGCAGCACCAGTCCTTGTGGTGACATGGGATGATTCATCACACAATCTACATGAGTCAGATTAACACTGCCAGAGCTGCCCTTTATTATGAATTTCCTTTTCTGGCTCATCTGCATTATAATATTTGTTACTCACATGTAAATTTTCAGCTTAAGCCTATCCATCCAGGGGCTGCTGAAGTTTTTTTAATCTACATTGAAAAGCTTTTTAAAAAAACCCAACAGAATAAACATTTCTGCCTTGCAGCTGATGCCATGTTATCAAACACATCAATAAAAGCTACAGTAAGCATGAAAAACAAAGCATAAATAGACAGAAGTGCAAAATGATATAGTGTATCACTTACAAATGCACAAACAATGGTTATTTTTTCATCATTTCCTATGCATGATGGAAATGCTTTAGGCACAGTCACCTCTGGGAAAGGACATGGCTTTAAATGTTTTCCACAGAATTTTAACATTCGGATTACTAAAGGCTGGCTCAAGTGTGCAAAATTCTGGTGATTAGCATTCAATACTCATCTCCTATTCACTTTGCAGAAAACAAAGATAGAGAAGTATTTGGACCACCTACCCTAAATCCTGCAACACCCAAATACCCACCTCAGGCCCAAGGACTGTAGTCAGGGAGTATCAGATACCAAACCTGAAACGTGTGTTGCAGGTAAAAAATAACAGAAATTATGACTGTCAAGAGAGGCATGAAATGACACTCCAAAGGCTGTGTTTTTAGAAAAAGCCTTATTAAACTTTGAACTTCTCTGCCCCTGCTTACTTGCAAATCCTTCTGAGACCACTACAAAGATACAGCAGCACTTGCATGCTCTCTTCTGTGGCTTGTAGTTTCTTTGCTTGCAACTGCTTCTTAAGAGGTGTATTCAAATTCACTTTTTGTGGTCACAATTATTAAGTCTAAATCAAACAATTTGTAGACATGCAGCCTCTCCCAGCCCTCCTCCCATCTGGGACATGGCTCTTGCTTTACCTGCCTACATTTAAGAGCTTTTTTTCATTCTCATATTGTTAATATTTCCATCAACAACACTTTTTTTTTTTTTTTAACAAAGCTTCAACACAACCTTAAATTGTGTCTCACAAGCACCATCAAATCCAGTTCCACAATGAGGAATCCAACTTTAGATAAATCATTCTACCAACCAGTTTTAACAATAACAAAACCTTGAGTTTTGGTCCTTGAGTGCTTTATGCATTCTGGCAAGCATCTGCTTTGCCAGGAGTGGATTAAATAACACTACCTCTATTATTCTAATAGTGTGGGAGATCATATAAAATATTTATATCATGATCTGCAGGCAAAATGCCTACTCTAAATTATGCTCCACAAGCTCAGCAAGATATTATATTGATAGAAAAATACCTCAGTTTAAATAATTGGGCAATTTTAGTTATTCCTTATTCTATGAATCTCATGTAGTTTTTGCTGCTTCCCCCTTGGGAATTCTATCTATTTTAGTAAGTACTATTTTCCATGTTCAAGGTTTTCCTGTGTACTAGTACAAATATCTCATCCACATAATACTGAATCACAGAGCCAACAGAGAGGTAACTTGAAAAAACACAAATGTTGTCAGTGCAGGTCAGTGCTCTCTCTGCCTGAGCTTCTTTACTGCATATTTATAGGCTATCAGACATTTTTTACTACACAGCTATGAAGAAATTTGCTTAAGGCTGAATTTTTATCTGACTTCCAAATTTGCAAACAAAGAAGGTTTTTTTAGTTATTTGCAAAAACTCTATTGACAAAACCCTTTGTTTGTGGTAAGTTGAACCAAACTACGTGTGTAGGAATGTTTGTAAATACCAAATACCATTTCCCTTCAGAGTTGTGTTTTTTGCATTACTTGGGTTACTCCAATTCACTCTGTGGTTATGTATGACTGCTTTAGGTCATCTGTAAAGGAGATGTCCAAGTCAATGCCATTTTTAGTGGCTTGGGGGAATCTTCTCTGCAGGCTGTCACATGGAGTCTTGTCTGCACTACCTCTGTAGGGTGGTCTTGCCCAGCTCAGCTCCCACTGCACAGTTTCTCTGACAAAACCAGCTTTACAATGTTGCTGTTATGTGTGAGGTTCATATCCTCCAGTGAATGGACATGCCTTGCCCTTCAGCTTTACTCCCATGTGTCAGGGCAGGCATGGACAAGGGCAGCAGGAGGAAGGGAAGCTGGAAGGTTTTCCTTGGCCCTCTTGCTCTTGTCAATTCTGCCTCAGGTCCAGATGCACTGCTTGGCAAGGACAGAGACACGGCTGCAAAACCACCTTCACCAGTGAGAAACACAAAATAAAGAAGTGCCTGTTTTTCCTAATCCATCCTCACTACATGAGTCTGCTCCTTTATTTTGTAGGCACCTCTTACTGCAGTGTCCTACAGCACTTGTTCTCCTATCTGTACCAACACATTTGTAAGTAAATATTTGCATTTCCCCTCTCTGGTCTGATTTCTTCCCACTTTCTCAACCTGCTTCTCATACTGACCCTCATGTTCTGCACTCCTTCCAGTCCTTTTCTCCTTTTACTGTCTCCAGTAGAGTAAAGAAATACAGCTAGAAAAGAGATCAATGAACATCCATAACCCAGTAAGAACTCATCCCGTGTATTAGGTTTTCAAATGATATTTCAGTACAAATTTATCACCTCCCTTACCAGTGGCTAGTAAAGCACTCAGGCAAACAGCACCCTCTAGCCTACTGCTTTAATGATGCTTATAATTCTTAAATAAAACAGAAGCAGTTCTCAATCATTCCAAGTATAGAAAGCAGTTTTGCACTGGCTTTTTTTCCAGTTACCATCAACTAAAATTACACAGAAATTATCAAATTAATTTTACTTATGACTCAATAAATACATGCAATAATGCATTTCTCAGTCAATAGTTTTTATTAAAGGAAGCATCATGACAATAGAATTATCTAAGTACTTAAAATAATTAATTTTAGACTTGTTACATGACTAGGACCCTAAAAGCACCTCCACAAATCTATTCCTTCACTATCTTGGACACAAACCAAGGAACAGGAGAATACCCTACTGCCTGCTTAAGCAAGCATTTGCCCTACAGCTAAACAGAAGAGCTTCTCCCATTAGTGAGGGAACCTTCCCAATATTCCTGCAGAAGTAACAAGGTGTTTGATTTTCACTTCCATTTTAATCTAGATATGACTTCCCTCACTTGTATAGACATAATTTTAGCATCAGACACACTGTTGACTATTTCATGCTGTTTACTCCAGACCATAAGAAACTCAGGGAGTGCCTGCTCTGTCCACAAACCTGAAGTCTATGTAAGAACTGCATTTAGCATAAATATTTCAGGTAGACTCCAGTAGTCTTGATATTGTGTAAGTGAAAAAAACAGCTAGCCTGAGAATGTCCAGTCCCACAACAGGATTGCACTCAGATGTGAAGCTTCTCATGTGAAGCTGAGTGCATTTTACATTCAAACAGCCTGATTGACATTTGGATGCTTTGCAGACCAAGGGGGCAGATAAAAATTCAAGTCAAGCCAAGCACTCAGTCACTTTAGAGCATGTCCCAAGGTGGTAAGGATGGTTGGAATTTTGCACCTGCTCTTTTGAAGACCTGGTCAACCAATGTGAAGGAGCAAATTCAGACCAACCATTTGAGTAAGGACAGCTGTGTCAGACACAAGGAGGAAATCTACTGTGCTTTAAGTGTCTTTGCTCTATGACCTTTGGTGACAACATGTTGTCAGCAAGTGGGATTCTATTGATGCAGTCCTCCACTCCTGGCAAAATAAGAACAAGGTTCCCCAATAATAAGTTTACTATTAAAACTTGTTCAGTGAGAGTTTTTTTCAGGTTCTCACTGTAAGTTGTACTCGGCTTTATGGCTTGTCACAGCTGACATCTGATTCTTAATCAGAGCTCCTTTAAAAACACAGTGAATAGATAATAATATCTGGAAAACTAGGACATTAAAACTTTGATTCACACTGCACATCTCTTTAGTCTTATCATGCATTATGCATAGCTGTACTATATTTTGAAGGAAACTGCTGTGACGTGTTTTCAATGTGAGATGTATGCATGACTACAGTCCACAGCATATCAAAAAACCAGGATTCTGATCTGTGGAAGATGTTCACATAATTAGGAAAAACTGCAATACAGGAACATTTGCCTGAAACCAGAAATATTTTGGGTTGATAGTGAAACAGTTGGATTCCATATTAACACAAGCATATTTTGTGGGAGTTATAGTTTAGTTGCCTCAGCAGCCCAGTGTCAAGGAAAATTAGTTTCCCTGAAACTCCAGTTTGCCATGTGAAGTTTGTCATTGGAATTAATCAAACTCCAGTTAGTATGCAGTAAAGATCCGTAGCTGCCTACTTTTATTGTGTTAGTTTTGCTTTTTAAAGCAATGATAATTATTGACAAATTGGTATTGACTCTGATCTCTTTAGCTGTTATGTAGATAAATTTTCATCGTTTTAATTTACTTGGCAGTGTTAATATCATATCCCCACTTTAATGATGTGACTGAATTTAAAGATTCATAAATTCATTACTACAGTACATATCAAGGTTAAAAGAGGGAGAATTCCCTTATCAGTATGAAGGACTCGTACAGTTTACAGCAATACTAGATGAAATTACCCTTTTGTCTTTCAATAAGCAGAAATCTCCTGCAGTGGCAAATGTTCATAATGGACTCTTTAATCTTGACAATCATCTGAAAAGCATCTAATTCAATTAAAGCTTTAGGCCAAAGTGATCTCTCTTTTAACAATTAAATATTTATGTTAACACACATATCACTTAATTGGCATAACATATCAAAGGATATTAAATTATTGTACAGTGTGCAAAGACTGAAAAAAAAAGGCTGTAGAACAGGTTTAAAAGCCTTTTCTCTATTAAACACTAAATAAAAAATTGCAAGAGTGAGAAAGGGCATCAAAGATACAATAATAAGCAAGAATTAATAAAACTGAGAATTTAATGATCATTAGCTCTATGCTACCACTACATTAACTACTGGCAGTACAAGCTGTATGACAAGAGCTGCTGTGTTCACAAAAGCCACACTAACTAATGCTGGAATTGAGGGAAGGAACAGGAGCAGAGATTAGAGGGCTCTTAGACTCAACAGTAGGTCTGTGTATTCTTGGTCATTAATCACTTCTGAACACTTGATTCCAGAGCTGTGCCAAAGAAGCTGTAAGTGGCACAATGCAACCCATGTCAACATGAACGGGATAACGAAACAATATTTACAGCCTACATCATCTCAACTAAGATCAAAAGAATGTATCACATTTATTCAATTATCTGGCAGAGACACACAGAATTTAAATATGAGAAAGCCACACTAATTGCAAACACCATTTCCAGGCTTTTTTATGCCTTTTTCCTAGGGAATTAGAACATATCTGTGAAGGGGAGGAGGTGAGAATTTGTCTGAATAGTTGCTAAAATTAACTTAAATGTGCAGTTACAGGCCATCTCTTCAGTAACAAGGACTTACTGATACCATTTTATTTAGTGACAAGCTAACTTCTACAGTACCAAGCACCTCAATGGGGAACATTCAAGCAACTTAATGGGGAAAAATAATAAATTAACATACTGCTTTTTGAGCTCTTACAGGGTCTACTGTTAAAACCACTTTTAAAAAATTTCTCTATCAAAGGCAAAAGAAAAAAAATAACTTATGTAGTCAGTCAGTACCACTTCAAGGGATTAGCTGTGATGTAGATATGGGTGATTACCCATTTATACAGCCATTTGGAAGTGTAAAAGCTGTTCATTGATGTTGCAAATATTAGCAAATAAAGTCTGTTTAAGCTTAAGTGTCAACACTTTAAGCTGGCATGAACAGATGCTGCTACCAAATGTAGCCCTGGATCTCTCAGCTAGCATTGCTGCCTTTGTGGGTGTAACCCACGCTGGCTCTTCCAGAAACGCTTGTGGTAACACCAGAGAAAATACAGGCTAAGAAATAAAGCAGTTGAGTGGAAGGAAGGCAGGATCTCTTCCTTCAGTGGCAGTAGAAGCTTAAAGTTCTCCATCTCACATCCACCCCCACTCCTAGAAGCAGAAAAGGAAGCAAACCTGAAACCAGAGGAACTCTTCATCCTACATTCCAGAATTATCTGCCAACACACAACCAATAATGTACTTCCAATTATTTGCTAGTGGAAGAAGAAAATATGACACTTTGTCAGAAATTACAGCAACAAACAGTTTAGAACAGAAGCCCTTCTTATAGGAAAGCATACCAAACAATGACCAACAAATATCTATCAAATAAGGAGAATTACGTCTGTAAAAAGACAAGGGAATTTTAAAAATGGAGCTGTGCTGTGCAGAAACAGAAAATGGAGATACAATGTGCAAATCTCCTAAGTGTAACATCCCAAAAATGAAACTCAAAGTCATGTAAGCATCACTAGTTATTTTAGCCATATACTTCTCAGAAATACAGTCTGTGTACTCCCCCAAGGGTTTATTTTTAAAATTATGTCAATATCTAGTATTCATCTCAACCTTCAGTGGATTTGGAAAAGCTTGCTCCTTATACACAGCCTGGTCACTACTATACTTACAAGCACTTTTACAGGAGCAGCTGTTTATGGATCTTTCCAACACATTTCTTTGCACATTCCTTTGGCTATTTTCAATGAACTCTCTCATTATGAATTCCTCTAAAACAGATCATTTGCTATTCATCAGGGTTCTAGGGTTTTACCGTTAAGAACAATTTTTTTTCCCTTGACCACCTCTGAAAATAGAAGGAAATATACATTAAAGATTTATTCAGGAAACTTCAATCTCAGATGGACTGAGCAGCTGATGAAGGTTTTCTTCAGAATTATAATGGGAAGTGGCTGTACTTGATCACAACATAAAGTTCAGTACTCTGCCTTTGAAAATAGCGAACAACAGGTATTTGTGGTGATAAAACAATAAGAATCAGTCAAATAAAGAAATTTTGTAATTGTGTTTGGGACTTTCTGAGCCTGGACTGCTTTATCCTTTTTCAGTCTTGAGACATCACTTTAAAACAAATTTTTAAAATAAACATTAAAACCCTACATACTTTCAGCAGCTAAAACAGTGAAGAAATAAGAGTATTTCTATATGTTTTAAAAATTCTGCAATTTCTTTCAATGACTTCTGTTTCTTGCATTATCAGAAACACTGAACACTTAGTTTTCTTTAAGAGCACCATTTCATATTCAACCATATAATATCTCAGTTTTCTTTTTTCAAAGGTGAAAAACTCGACAATAAAATAATAGATTATATTCACGATCGATAAATTCAAATTAACATGAATAGAGAAGAAAATGCCCTTTTTACTCTTCAATTACCCTACTAGGTTTGAACTAACTACTGTTGATGAAACAGATCTCAAAATCAGCGTGGACATTTTAGTGAAATCATCTAATCAGTTTCAGTGTTGGTCAGGAAAGCAACTATATCAGTATTGATAATGTGTAAAGGAATAGAAATCAAAACTGATAGACTAATAATAAATATTAAAAATAATAATGATAACATCAAACATAATATCAAAATATTTTTGTATTATTATTCATATTGATATTAATATTTCTGTTGTTATTATTTGGTATTATTATGCTAATGTAAACAAATAGCATGGCCCCATGATAGCACTGATTCACAGAGTTATGCTCCCAACTCTGTGAGAAAAAATAGAGTAAGACACAAGGAGGTATATTTTATACACTAGAGCAAACAAAGATCTCAACAGCTTGGAAGACTGGGCCAACAGGAATTACATAATATTTGATAAAGATGTTTATAGGATCCTTTGTCTGGGATGGAATAATCCCAAGCAGCAGTCCAGGCCATGGACTGACTGGCTGAGCTGTGCATCCCTGTAGCAATGAAACCAACCCGGGGCCTTGTCTGCAGCAGCCAAAGTAAACCCAGCAGATGAAAGTTTATCACTGTTTTGTTTGGTATTTGCTAGGTCACACTTCGAATATTAGAAAATTGGAGTCCAGTTGTGGACTTCCACTTCAAAAGAGACATTGAAGTACTGCAGATGGTTCAGAGGGGCCACCAAGCTGATGCCTGTTGAAAGGTGGAAGGAATTCAGCTTACTCAGCTGAAAGGGAGGGGAGAGTCTAATCACATTCTCTCAATGTCTGGAGAGGGGTCAGAGAGATGTATCCTCTTTCACAAGGACACAGCAAAAGGAAAAGAAGCAATGAGCATCACTTGCTTCAAAAGGCAACTTCATCAGACAGGAAAAAGTTCTTCACTGTGAGGACAACCAAACATTGGAACAAGTTATCTAGAGGAGTTGTGGAATCTCCCTTATTGGAAGTAATTCAAGACTTGTCTAATTGGCCAATAGATAATTTAATCCACACCCCTGCTGTCAGCTGTAGGTGGGCTCAGGTGACCTCCAGAGGCTCCTTCCCATTTAGGATTTTCCCTGCTTCTAGATGGGGGAGCAGCAGGCACAATGGAATTTCTGAAGCAGCTTCCACAGCAGGCAAGAAGCAGCAGAGCAGCACTTTTCAACAATGAAAAGACAGAGGACAGAAAGAGGGGAGACTGAGGTTTACAGGATCATGAAACACCCAGAGAAGATAAGTAGGGAGCAGATACTCAGCCTTTCTCACAGCGCAGGAAAAAGGGGACATACAAGGAAATTTTCAAAGGGAAGGCTTGAAAGACACCAAAGTACTTTTACCTACAAAACATAACTGACCTGTGAAACACACTGACTTATATTTTCTGAGTATCAAAAGAATAAAGGGAATCAAAAAGACATGCTAAAACGAGTCCATCAAGGGCTGTTAATAGGAAAGTAGCAGAATCAAACACTGGACAGGAAGTCACCAAGTGCAGAAGTGACAGAACACAGAGATTATACAACAGCAAGGCTCATGGGAGGAACACAGGCCTTTTCTGAAAGGATTTTACATATTTGGGAAACAGAAGTTCATGGGGAAAATTAGAATATTTTACCTAGAAATGAGAATATTTTACCTAAAAAAACCCCAAAAAACTGATGTCTTTACTGCCATATCTAAATCAGGACATGTTTTGGTAGTGTTGTTTGTGTTGTTGTTTGGTTTTTCCCTGTGTTTTGGGGGTTTTTTTGTTTGATTTGTTTTTGGTTTGGGTTGGGTTTTTTTTGGTTTTTTTTGTTTGTTTGTTTGGTTGGTTGGTTTTAGGTTTTTTTTGTTTTGTTTTGTTTTTTTTGTTGGTTTTTTTTTTTTAATTGTTTGTTTGGTTTGGTGTTTTTTTAATTATTTTTTTCTCTTTTCTTTCTCTTAGTTGTAATTTTGTTTTTAAGATTCCCACTAAAAAAGCTTAATGGTTTTCCTGAGGACAAAATTGAATCCCACACAGTATATGAAGTTTCTAAGCTCTTGGATAGCTGACTACATGACAACCAACATTTGCCCTATTTTTCTTTTTTTAACTGATGCCACAAGCACTGAGATGGAAGGAGGATCATGCATATGATTACAGCAACAGTGGGAATTCTCCTGGCTTTACAAATGAGAACCATGGCTTACCACAGGGAAGCCACAGAATGCCTTGAGGCCCCAACTGCAGCAGCCTGTCTAAACCTGCTGTGCAGCAGAATTTGTTTCTTAAAATCCACAATTTACATCTTTCTGCTGGAAGGGAGGTTGCACAGTTTCCTATTAAAAATAATAATAATAATAATAAAGTAGTAAAAGTGTAGATTTTATCAGGAGCCTTTGCTAAGTGTTTATTTCTTTCTTCTAACTGAAAGCCTCCAAAGGAAACCTGACTCATTTAAAAGTGAAAGATGAGCTTGGATGCATTTTGTTGGGAGCAAACAGGTCAGAACATGATGCTGCAATGCTGCCCCATCACACCAGAGCTCTGGTTGGTTCATTTTCCCTGTCACACAAACTCACAGGTAGCTAAGGGTAGCTGAGTTGCTCAGTCATAGCAAAGAAGGGTGCAGGACAGGACAGTCCATTGGGATCAAAATATCAACTGGTTTAATTTCAGCCATAATTTCCTGTTCTAAGTGTTTCTCTGAACTGATGCAGGGTAGAAGTGTTGATATCAAAATTTCCTTAGGTTTTCACATATTGCTAACATTGAAGACTGGCCACTGAAATTGTTACTTAAAATAAAATCTGTTTCTGATGGGTCCAGATTTCACTGTTGCTGTGAAGTACCAAAATCAAAGGGCAGTATTTCAGGATGATACACGACTTTCTGTGTTCACAGGCATCCTGGCCCAGCACTTTAACTGATTTTAAGGCTGTGCATTACAACCATTCTGTCAAAATATTGATAAGAAATTAAAACATCCAGATTTGAGTCACTTACAGCACATGGCTCAATCACTTGCTTCCCAAAATAAATTGCAGAGTTACATTTCTTTCTACGTTGTTTTTTGAGAGTTCTTAAAAAAAATCAGAGGTGAATCAATGTGCCTGTTCATATATACAGGTCTCATTTATCAGATCCATCGTGAAGTATCATTTCATTCTCTTGTGATCAAATGCTGATTCTTGAAAGGATTCAATTTTGTTTATATAAAAATCTCTGTAGATTCAACGAAAAAGAAACAGAATTTTCTTTGCAGCTTTAGACAATTGTAAGCAATTGTCTAAAGGTGCTGAAATTTGCTTTATTTCAAACCACTAAATTAATTTTCTATTGTAGGGATTTGTAAACTGTAATTTATCAATTTAGTTTCATTTCTGACAGTCAGTTGTGAACTTCAGCAGAGATATTCTCTGAGTTGCCTTGGTTTCATCATAGAAGGGATATATTTGTGTTTTCTGGTATTTTCTTTGAATAGGCCAAGGAACTGGAACAAGAATATCCAGCAGATTATCTGGATTTTAAATGCAAAGAGAAAAAAAAAAAAGAAAGCCATCCAACTCCACACACTTGAATAACAATGTTAACCTGGTGAGATTTAACATAGAAAATGTCAAATTATGGGAATGACCATGAAAGATTGGTGCATGGGGCAATGGATTTTACAAGATTTTTTTTTTATCTAGGACAGAAAACCTTAGAATCGATAGATTAAATTGAATGCATGCACTGTTTTAAGATGTTCTTCTCACTTATAAAAAAATAAAATTATTAAGACAGTGATAGAATAAATAAATATTCTATATCTTCTACTCTACATAAGTCTTGAATAGATAAATATACTCTTTAGAAAAATGAAGAATACAAATCATTTAATCTGAAATTAGGATCCATTTAAATAGATCACAATTATTCTTTAAATACTGCTTTTTTTTCAGAACAAATAAACCAGATTAGCATTATTCTAATTCAGTTTCAAATATCTTTTGTCCCATTTTGTTGTTATTTAGAATACATTTGACAAAGTGGAAAAGGTTTGTTCATCTGTTCCATTGAGATGATGAGCTATTATAAGCAGATATCAATGAGTTTCAGATATGGTTGTCAGCTTCCTAAACACAAACAGAAAAATCAAACTTTGGAGAAGAACAGAACTGATGTTATTATCCTGTGATCCTAACTCAAGTTGCCTTTTCAGTCACTATGAATATATAAAACACAAAATAAAATTACTGAGTGTTCTACAGCTGCTGCATTTAAAATACCCCAAGGTGAATTTTTTTTGTCAAATGGCTTTTAAAATCTATCTACGTTGCAGTAATGGAAGTATGCAGCAATTAATCACAAGCTAATTTTTTAAATGGAAGGCCTAGAGGATAAAGTACTGACTTTTTCACTAATATCAACCCTATGTACATATTAGCAACTGGCATCCACAAAATTCAAAAACTGCAAAAATCTACACTCTCATCATTTTCTCTCAAGCTGGCAATCTCTGCCTAACAGAAGGACTTATGAGTCAGCAGTTCATTTGCATCTTACCCCAGAAGATGAGAAAATTGTAATTTTTGTTTGGGTTTAGGGTTGTTTTTAAGGAGACCAAAAAGGGAAAATTATAATCAGGCTTGATTACTCTAAAACAATGGGTGCATTCAGATCATACACAATCGGTTTATCAGACCTGAAATGGAAGCACATGAAAATGTAGGCATGGTAATGTGCAATATTACTAGCTATTTTACTTTCATATTTCACCTAGGACACTATATTGTGAATATTGAAAGACTTCTATATTCAAAATTGCTATATCAAAGTGATAAAATTCTGATCAGTGTAAGTTAAATGCCTTAGTACATGCATTAGGTTGGTTCCTTTATCCAGTGTAACTGCAGGAGCTAATCTCTTTTCAGGAAAGATCCAGATACATACAGAAATCTACAGCATCTAAAATTCAACTTCATCCTGGCCTGTTTGCAATTCAGTACCCTGGCATTTCTTATGAGATTTCATGTTTTCAAACATGATAAGGTCAATACCCCACTAGATCCATAAATCAGAGATACATATGAAGTAAAGAGTCTGAGTGGGAGCACTCTTGCTTCCCTGACTCCTGAGCTGGCTCTTTGCAGTTTCTAGCACAATTTAATCCAGTCTTGGTGCACAGCAAGAAATGACCATATGAAATAACACTGCAGCACGCTGGCAGGGAGTGCAACGTTTGTCCAAACTTGGAAGAGAAAACAGCCCAGCTCCCCAGATCTCCCAGCTATTTGTTGTTTGGCTGTGCTTTTTCTTCAGCACTTCCCCTCTCTGGCAACCTGAGGCTGGAGCAAGACAGCAGGCTAACCTGGCCATGGCTATCAGAAATCATGGCTGGGCTCAGACCACTGTCTGAGATATAAGTAAATTGTTATGTGTATTATCAGATTTTCCTCCCTGCCTGACCTTACTTTGTTTTCATACCACAGTGTTTTGCTATATTCCGGTTACAAATACCTTTTTGGTTGCTAGTACTTACAGCAGATAACTCAATGCTCTGGAGTGTAAACCCTTGGTTTTTCTCACTTCACATCATGCCATGCTCTCTTAGCCAAGAATTTTGCTTCAAATTCAGTTCTACCCTTCTTCCATGGGCTGAGCTTACTTCCTCCTCCTACAACAGAGAGAAACACCAGGAAATTGTTCCTTTCCTTCCTTTTTGTACTAAGGGACAGAAAGGGGAGCAGTACACAGGCTAGCCTTTGGTCCCAGGATGTGGGATAACACAGCAGGGCAATGTTAGGTTAAATGCAGCTTCTCTTTCATTATTTCTAAATATATTTTGCTGCACAAGGGAAGAAGAATACCTATAATGTGATTTAGATAGATTTTTCTAAATACTGCACTGTAACCCAATTTTGTAGTCATTCTGAGCTCTTCTTCCCAGACAAGAGGTGATCCTCAGCAGTGTTTGTGATTTACATGCTAAAGTCAGTGAACTCCTGCTTGTCAGAAAAGATACAGACAGGTCATTGTTTTTCACCTTCAGATTCTTCCCCCAAGAAACCAAACAAACTTTTTTCTATGTCTATTGATAATATGCCAGCAAAACCTAAAATTATTTTAATTCTAGATTAGGGAGTCACTGCACTTGCATTTTAGGAAGAAAAATATATTTTAATGCAACCCAACCTATAGAGAATGGTTTGCTTAGTTAATTTTAATAAAAGTATCATTTATCTTGTTCCAAGCCCCTCACACTCCACTAAGAGATTCTCTTCTATATTAATGAGAAAGGGGAAAATAGTTGTTTATTTTCTTCCTTTGAAGGTAGATATAAGTAGATTTACTTTTCCACAGAGAAACAAGCAACACATCAAACAGATGTGTTGTTTTATAAGCAGATCTGCTTATATAAAAGATTACTGTCTGCATCACCTTCCTTTGTCATAAAACTAGTTAAAACAAGAGCAAGTGTGAGCCCTGAGAGATAAATTTATCTTTAAAAGAAACAAAAAAATGGACTGACGATATGACGATACAAGCAATGGTGAACCATGAAAGTTGAGTGCAAACAAGTGACTGCCCAGCAGACATGGAAGCAAAAACGTGAAAAACCATAAAGGTGGAATTGTCCACTTTTCAACATTATGTGTCTGGTTAAACCCTGTCTGTTGCTTCCCATTAAAGTTGATTATATGGATCAAATAAGAAGGAGAAGTTGAGTTAGGTCATAAATATTTCATTCCAAAATGGACCAGAAAAAAACCAACAGCATTTACTACCTCTATTTCAAAAGCCAATAACCATAATTTGACCTATGAGAATGTTCTGGATTATGCTTCTAAGATTTGATGTAAATTTCCTGAAACTGCCTCAAATTGCAAGAGAATTGTTACAGGGATAAAACCTCAATGAGATTTCAAGATGGAAGCGTGGCAAGAAAAGGAGTCAGAATTGAATCCCTTACAGACATATTTAATAGAATATGGTGAAGTCTGTGTTTCTACCAATAACTGCAACTAATTTATATCAAAGACAATATAGAGAATAACGCTTATTAATTTCAATGGCAGCAACACAGAAAGAAGTTTTACTTGAGTAAATAATATCCCTGATTTTGCCTTCAAGATACTACTTCAGTTTTAAGGCTTCCCATTTAAAAGGATGAGTGGGTTTTTTAGTGGTGACATAAAAAGCATTGGAATTTTGTGCCATTTAAAAATCTAATTTCAATTTGGATTTTATTTCCTGCTAGTAAATCCAGAATAACACTTTTATGTTGTTTGACAAAACTATAAAATTGCCCACATATCTATCAACTGCACCTCATTAAAGGGTGCTCTCACACCTCTTCCCCCACAGAACAGACATCATGTAATTTTACAATATCTAATTCTAAGTTAGCAACATCAGAAAAGATGAATTAAAAAACAAAACAAAACAAACAAGCAGTTATTGGCAGACAATATTTAAACACTTTGTCTAAACTCTTTTCCCACTGATACACTTCTAATTCCTATCTCCAAAAACCCTCACACCTAATCTGTGATGCATTCTCCAAACTATGGCTTCAAAATCAATGCATTAATCCATTCTGGGAACAGGAGGAGGTGAAGTATTGTTTTTGGAGTTTAATTTAAATTTAGCATTTTAGGGAATTTAGGTCTCAGCGCTGCTTCCACTGAAGTCATTGGGAGTTTCAATACAAATACTAGTAGGACAAAAAAACTATACATGATTGAGATGGGGCAGGTTTAGATTTCCAGAATTATATCCTTTACTCCTGATGAATACAGGTAAAAATTGGTCAGCTCATCAGAGCACTTTCATTACACAGCAACATACAGTGATATATACATAATAAAGTCAGAAATGGTCATGAACAGAAAAATATTAAGTATTTATTTATATAAATATTTCTGTGCACTCTTTCTTCCACCAGATTTGTTTCAGAGACAGAATGACAAAGTGTTGCTTGGTGTTGTACTTGTTTTGGAAATTAATATATTCAAATATATTGGAATTGCTGGTGAAATGGAAATTGCAATTTCCAAAGCATTCTGGACAGGAGTAAGTGCCATGAAGGCTTTGCCTAGAGCTGTTATTTCCAGTCAGTTATGCTGGAGAAAGAAACTCTAATCTTTCTTAGAGAGGCATTTCATATGGAAGCTCCATCAAAACCTTCATCTGAGAACAAACAGACATTTCTACCCAAAACTAGTTGACCATTCAACATCAAGTATAAAATAATGATTCCTCTTTTGGCTTTTCCAGGCTTTGGATGACTTTCATATTCAGTACAAAAGCAGTCAAAAGTCACTGCACAGTCTGATAGCATTTGGTGTCTGTCTCCTTCTCATAAATTCATTCTCATCTGTATATGCATTAAAAGAGATTTTTTTATATTGCCCACAGACTCATGATAACTATGCAAATACGCAACATTATTGCAATGTTTTTGTTTTGGCTTCTGATTGCAATCAATTGTTTATCTTTTTCATTGTCTGTTGAAGCAGCACATATTAACAAATGTTTTTATCCAGTAGCAGGAAACATCCACTACAGGCAGATATCATTTTGGCTGTCAGAAGCAACACTGCACCAAATGAAAGCACTCTCAATACGATTTTTAAGCATGATAAAAAATGCTCTGCACTGGGTTTTTCTTTTTGCATGTAGATAATTTCTAAGCTCCAAACTTATCATGGGTGCAGATTGTGACTGGTGATGTTCATACATTAATTTGGAAACAGTTGTAGATCTCAGCTCCAGAAAGCAGTAGAAAAAAAATCTGGCCTTCCTCCTCAATAAAAGAGGAAGACTATTTCAATATTTCCAGTAAGGAGCAGTGAATGGCACCATAAGCACCTCCATCTAGGTAACACACAGACAGATTTTCATATCCTTGTGCTGGTTTCTTCTTTGGCCCATGAGCCCAAATTGATCCATGGGAAAATACCACTGATTAAGATCACTGCTTATACAAAGATGAACTTGGAAGAACCTATGGAGATACTCATGACAGAATCATAGAGTAGTTTGGGTTGGAAGGAACCTCAAAGATCATCTTGTTCCAACCCCACTGTCATGGGAAGGGACACCTCCCACTAGACCAGGTTACTCAAAGTCCAGCCTTGAACACACCAACATATCAAGGATCAGTCTCTGGCCTACATAGAGCTTATATTCTTTCCCATCTGCCTGTGCTCCAGAAACAGTCCTGCACTCTGTATTTCTCTTCTCACAAGTCAGCCTGCCTGTTTCAGCTCTGTTCTCCAATCACTTTGCTACTCAAGTGATGCCACTGTAAACTCTAGCACGAACACCAGGAGTGTTGCTTACTCCCTCTGTCTGCTCCTATTTATGTCAAGTCTGAATTGGACCAGTTGTATCTGTTAAGCTCTAAATGCTATTTTGGGAACATCCCCTACTTTGCTGAGTTCAAGAAGCCAACTGTAAAGTATCCACTGTAGAGAATGCTTCATTCACCTTTCAAGCAGACTTTTCCCACCACCCCTTCACTAACACATTTTGCACAATACATGATTTCTGACAGAATCAGTTTAATGGTAACTAAGTGAAGAAAGGTCTAAGAGGCAAAGAAAAAAAAGCAGTTTTACTATGTCATCCACAAGGATTACAGTGTGTAATAAAATGTTGAGGATTTCTGCAAGTGTCTGACCTAACTACCATGGGAAAGGTATGGACAAATCCAGGTAATCTAGTCCAGCTTCTTCTGTATGAATCTGATTCTGTAGTTCTGCAGTACTACAGGAATAATTAATGAAACATCTACTGTAAGACTTAGTGCACTATTCCTCTGTTCTCTGGTGTTATTACCTGCTATGCTGACAAGCACAGGAAATATTTTCTTTCTGGAGCATTATTTATAATGAATGGCATGTTTGTGGCTTGACAGCATGTTTTGGCTAGATGGTTCAAGAGGAAAAGAAAATCATTGTATCATGCTTCATTATTCTTCAACCATGGCACACCACATTTGTGATTTTTTCCCCCTAATTCCCAAGGTCTGTTCCTCCACTGATAATTGATTATCATTATTAAAATTGATTGCTCCATTTTGTTTTCATTTGGATAGATACTTTGTTTTTACAAGTATGTATTTGTCTATATGTGTGTGCATATGTGTACGTATTTATATATAACAATAAATACTGTTCTTAACACTTATGTTGATAGCCTAGATTATCAGCATTTTTTTTTAATTAAGACAATATTTCATAAGTTTAACATGATGAAAATTACTAAAGTAGAAGTCACAATGGAGGCATTTTTCTAGCTCCATCAGTCTTGTCACTTGTGTAAAGGGACAGTATCATGTTTAGTACATCACTTGGAGGAGGGAGTTACTATTCATTAGTAGGTATTTGATTAAAACAGTCAGAATTTTTCTTAAATCATAATTTTACATATTTTAAGTCTCCTGAAGCCAAATATACATTAGAACACCGTGAAGGTATTCTATGTGAAGAATTAGACATAGTGAGCATTTTGTATGGCCAGACCCAAGGAGAAATGGTTTATTCTGCTGTCAACAAAGTTTTTGGGGTTACTGTTTTTCCTGTGGAGGAGCTTTCTTCCACCAGAAACAGCTAGATAATTTTCACTAATTTATGATTACCAAAACCATAGCAATTATGGGACCACCTAGTCCCTGGCTTTACTTCTCCTGAAGGGACAGAAAGACAATTGGGTTCATTGCACATGGGTTTGAGTGCTTTGATGGGCAGAGGTAAAGCTTATGTTCTTTGTTACACAATTCTTGGAGAAAATGGCATCAAGCATTTAATGGTCAGAACTGGTTTGAAATACAGCTATTTCTTTCATGAAATGGTGAGATAGCACATTTCAGGTTGTTTGATCCTGTGGCTCACTGAGGTCACCTACCCAATCATTAAAAACCTGTTTTAGATACCACAGTTTCTACTCGAAGATCTCTTGTGTAAACTGTAGTGAAATCTGATTTTGTCTAGTTAGTAGATGGATCTCAGCCCAAGGTCATGTTTTATGCTTGAGGGCCAAGATACAGATGGATAATAAGACATAGCACTTAATGAGATGGACCCAGCAGGGCAATTAGGAGTTGACTGTAGAGAACATACCTCCTCCAGGTTCCCATGAGTGTTTCTATAGAGGCTTGAAAAGCAGCAAAGACAGGGAAATGGATTTACAAAAAATGAAAAGAATCCTGTGGAAGGTTTTCAAAGACCTAGCGGAAACTCTGAAGCCTATCCACTGGATACATCACCTCAGTGAAAATCAGAGAGGTCTAATTCATCCTTCTGTATTTGAAAACCTCTCATGGTAAGGCAAAAAAACCCCAACCTGAAAGTCCATAAGACATACTATTTACTTGAATTAAAAGGAAATAATTTTCTGGACTTCATCAGCACATAATTTTCTATGGGAAATATCTTAGATTCACAAAAATGAGAATAAAGTCTAGCCTTCTGATCTTGTGGAAATTAAAGTTGCCTATGACCAAGACCTGAAAACTGTGAGGGTAAATGCCTGTAGTCACACTAGCTAGAGAACAGACTTCAGCTGGGCTACTTCAAAAGGCAAGTATTAAGTGACATCTAAAGATTTATGGAAAAGCACTGCATTATTCTGGTTTAGCAAAGAACCTGCCTTTCAAAGATTTTTAGCACTTCTCTTCTGGTGCATAACTAAACTGCTCCCTTCAAGAAGTGATATACTGACTTTAGACAGAAATACAATCTTAGAAAATAACGATTTATAAGAAATGCCATGTATCAAGCTCCCATATTGACAGCATCAATAGCTGAGTCACATAGGTAAAAAAGTCTGCTGTAAAGAATTTCAACACAGAATTGCTACTGCTGCATAAATTTCTTAGTCTGATGCAGTAGCTAAAACAGTGAAGTCTTTGGTTTGAAAGCCTCCATGAAGAGCAACGATAAAATGAATGTTCTGCATGAGTAACTCTACCCCTCAAAATCCTGGGAATTGTGAAATTTCAAAGGCAGTTTTCATTAGATTATCTCCCCCTTCCATCTCAAGAGAGTAATTTATTTGAGAAGCACAGTTGTAGACAAGTAAGATTCTCTGAACAAAAGCATCCCACTTCAGAAAAGTTGGCTTTGAAAGAAGATGAACTGGATCAAGACTTTTGCTTAGACTTTATGGGTTTGGAATTTCTAGCAGTAGATCAGCTACAAAGTTCATTAGTGAATTTTACAGAAGCCAAAGATTGGAGGAAAAAAAAAGAAGATGGGCAAATTATGCCTATGAGGTAATCCTTTGCTCTCTGGAGTTAATCTTAAAATTTAGATGGTGCATTAGATGCTGGAAGAATGAATAATGCAGAATGGAAGACATTCGGCAGATATATTTATCCACAGTAACCTTTCAGTCAAGTAAATACTTCTATAAACATTGTAAGAATATGTTACAGATGGAAATACATAGAGAAGCCCTTCAAGAATCTTTTTCTTTTTTTTTTTTTTTTTTTTTTTCAGAGAGATTCAACAAGGTGCAGGAACTCAATGTTATCTTTTCTTTGACATGTGATAGAAAATATAACGCCCTTTACTAAAGGGAACCGAAAATTTTGATACTCCAGAATGTAATACCTCTAAAAGATTCTCCTGAAAACTATGCTAAGGAACATAAAAAATAAGGTGATTTGTGCCAGCCTGAATGGCTTCTCTAAGGGCAAGTCAAGTCTGACAAAGTGGTGACCTTCTTTGATGGGAGTAAAGTATTGTTGGAAGACGAAAGAGCAACTGACATCATCTACCTGGAATTGAGCAAAGCATATCACTGTTCCACATGACATCCTGTTTCTAAACTGGAAAGACAGGGATTTGACAGACAGGCCATTAAGTGGATAAGGAATTGGTTGTGTGGCCACACTAAAAGACTTGATGTCCAAGTGAAATCCAGTGATGAGTGGTGTCCCCAGGGATAGGCATTGGGACCATCACTGTTCAACATCTTTGCTGGCAGTAGGGACAGAGATATTGAGTGCACCCTCAGCAAGTTTGCCAGTGCCACCAAGCAGTTGATTCACTGATGGGAAGGGGTGGCATCCAGAGGTGCCCTGACAGGCTTGAGAGGCAGGTGATGCCTTGCAAACCTCATGAAGTTCAAAGAGGTCAAGTGCAAAAAGTCTCATTAACATATCACATAATTCTGGGAGAAAGGGGAGAGGTGTTTTCACTTCAAAGATAAGACAACAAGAAAAGTTCCTAGTTCTGTGTGAATTGTGTAGGAATTTGTTAGCTGGCACACACTTGAGTCACAAGAGCTTTTCCTTGCAAAACCCTGGGGGCTTTGTAAAGCTTAAATTGCTCCCTACTTTTGAATGGAGCATGTGAATCCATTTTGTGCCACTTGACACTTGGTTAGCTAGAGAAAAGTTCTCACAACTCTCCAAGATTTTAAACCATTACTTAGATGTTCCTCTTGCTTTCTACCCAAAGTGACTATAGACAGTGACATATCATTGCTGAGGGCTAAAGACTGTCCAAGAATGGACTAGATATAGGTGGCAGATTTGGTGTACTGTACTATAAGAGAAGGGATGGTCCTTTCCTTCTCATTTGCATTCCAGGGCAAAAAAATTCAATTGTAATTAACTTGTTAATTGTAATTTTGCCATCTCTCCTCTGTGCAATCTGACATGCTTATTTTATAAAATGAAACTTTAGATCTCATTCTGAATAAAAATACATCCCTTTGTTGACAATCCCATGTGGATCAAATAAAGTGCTCTTTTAAGTAATGAACTTCTCCAGTGAAAAACATTCTCCAGTGAAGTCTGTAACAGATGCAATGGAACAGAACAAAGGTACAAATCACTTAGCCATACAAAGAGGCAAAAAGAGGAAGTGAATATTGACCAAGCATTCCTGCAACTGCTCTTAAAATCCCAGTTGCAATGGTCTGACAGGAAAGAAACTACTGAATTTGAGTTGTCAGCTACTTCAGAGGAACACAACAAAAGTCATCCTGGCAAATAAGCACTGTCCTTGAACTATTCATTTTCTGTGTTTGCCTTTCCAGGCATCCAGTTCTGTGCAATACAAATGCACACTGTCTTTTCAGACTGTCCTCAGCCCAGCCCCACTGGATTAGTGCATCTGTGGGTGGACATTTCTCTGTTTTGGCACCTGTTTCTGAACAAAAAAGTAATCTGCTTGTGTTTTCCCAAGTAGACTCAGAACAGTTATCAGTGGTTACCCTGGCAAGATTTGAGAGAGGTGTTTTGCCCTCTTACCATATCATATCATTTCACAAGGTCCAAAGGGTAGAAAAAGCCTTCCTGACCAATCTGGAGGGCTATGAGCTGCTAGTGAACAACCACAGAGCTCTTGATCTTTCTTTCAGATGCCTTCGGTTAATATCAGCACAGATCTATACTCTATTTATTCAGAAAGAGTAAAGAACATATTTAAGGCACTTAGGAGTTATAAATATTGGGTCCTCACAGCTTCCATCTTGGCCCAAAGGATAGCTGACTTACAATCTGAGCAGTATCTAAAGTCAGTGACATTATTTATACAGTGATGTTTTTCAGCCAAAGTTTTTCAAATGCAGCCCTTGGATTTTAGCTACTGTGTGGACATTCCTCACTTCAGAGGCTTAGTCCTAGAAGAAAGAACTGGTTTCATTTTCTTCAGTAAAATTCTAATGTAATTCAATATAGGCTATTCAGATCTGACCATAAAACAGATGTTCACAGATGTGCAGTGGACATAAAAATAGTACATTACTCAAAACTGGGGTATTAATAATATTTTATCTCCTAAAGTAAGCATTTTGGTGTGAGTGTAATGCTGCTTACATATACACACAAAGGAGGAAAATTAAAAGATCAACAAGTCGTGTTTCTCTGAATGCAGCAGAAAGAAGTGAAGAAAAACAAATAATTGTCTTTGGTTTGATCATATTTTTTGTTACAAGCACTGTCCAAGAAGTCTCCCCTCTTCCTGTTTCTGAGAGTCAGCCACAGATTTCCAGACCATTTATTTCCATAACCTGCAACAGGCATTTCTGCTACTAGGCATGGGCCACAGTCTGGGTAGTTTCTCTCTAACATTCATTCTGCCCAAAGGGTCAGATCAAGCCTTGCACTAGCATTGTTTAGCTGCATTCAGGGTCTCTTCATTCTTGCTTCCACTGAGAAATATTGCTTTGTACAATCACAGACTAGTGCATAGGTACACTATGGCACTGGAACTTCAGAATGCCTGTATAATGACTGGCAATGAATTCCCTCTGAATTTAATCTCTATCTGTCTACATCTTCTTCATCTAAACGCTTGATTTTTCATGTCACACACAAGACACCTGGTGCCCTGCAAAATTCCATGTATATTTTTGTTACCAATTTCCACTTTGACATGTTCATATATGGACACAAAGAATAACATAATTTTTTTAAAAATTATTTTAAATTAAATTACATTTTCTTAATTGCTGCAAGAAGAATATAGTCTATATATCTATCATAGCCAAATATCTGTGGATACTGTTAATTAACTTACAAACTCCAGAAAATGTTACAAACCCATGTAAAATTCTCAAACTCAAATATCTGTAGGAATTGTAGGATATGGAAAACTGCTTGCCATCAAAGAACTCCTTATAATGCACACATCATGCAAATTGTTTATTCGCATAGTGAAAGAAATCTAATATGTGAAAACCCAAGGTAAATACTAGGGGGAAAATCCCAAATCTTCACAGAGATGAGAAACCCCTCTCTAATTCTACATCCCACATTTTACTTTCAAAGAAATATTTAGAGCTACTATATGTACCAGCCAGGAGCAAAACCCCAGCTTCAAAACCACAGGAAATGTAGAAAATGTGAAATAAAACAATGATCTGTACTTCTATTAGACTTTATAATATGCTTTCTGAGATCAAGGTGATGTTCAGATCTGCAGGTTTTTATGTCTCATTTCCACCCAGTGATCTTGTCTTCATTTGAAGACACTATTTCTTAAGTTTGAAGAAAAGCCTTAACGCTTATGTTCACTCTTGCCATATGGTGTACTACATTATTTAACAATTGCTAGCAATGGGAATTGCTGAAAACACTGGAATTGGCTGCCTAGAGAAGTTGTAGAGTCTCATTCTGTGGAGGTATTCAAAACCCAAATACACAGGGTCCTTGTCAGCTTGCTCTGGTTGAGCCTGCTTGAGCAGGAGGGGTGTACAGTACAATCCCCAAATGCTCTCTCCAACCTCAATTCAGTGATGCTGTGATTCTGTGAAATTAAATGTATTATATACTTATATATATATATATATATATATATATATATATATAAGTGTATATATATATATATATATATATATATATAATTATTTACTTCTATAATATATAATATTAAATATAATTATATACTGCCATAAGCCGGATAAGTCCTTCAGTATTCTTTCTCTTTTAATTTTTTTAATAACATCAGCAAGACACAATTCTCCTTTTTGCACTTTAGACAAGAGATTAAACAATTTGGTATATCCACTTATTTCAGTGGGGTAATTCAATCTCCTTCACTTTGTTAATGCATGGAAAAATCCCAAGTTATAATATCGCCCTCAAAAATAAAACTCATTAGCTGCCATTAAACATAACCAATTATTAAATACAAAATTTTTTTTCTTAAATTTACCAATAATCTCTGAATGGCTACACATAAATATAGGCTCGGATAAAGGCCTACTTGCAAACATATATATATTTTGTCATAGTGCAATGTATGGCTACAACCAGTAGAAAGCAAAAATCCATTCAATTGGAGAGAACTTCAGCAGCTTTGCCTGACTACTGTGAAATAAAACAAAATTAACATACTGCAGTCAAGTAGTCCTTCTAAATATTTAGAGAACAGGCTGTATTCTGTACTCATAATTGAGCTGTGGTTGTGCAACAAGACCAGTTACATAAAGAATCTGACTGTATAAATTAGGCTTCTTTGTCTGGACCCCAGCACCCTGCCTTCTTTGCAGAGCTGTCCAAAGGTGAAAAAATGTGCTCTGTATAGCTCAAAAGAAAATGCCTTCTGGCTCATGTGGATTAACACAGGAACCAAATAATTTGCCCATCTAGCAGCACAGAAGTGGAAGGACAGCAACATAAATTATCTTTCGATTTTTGTTTGTACTTGAATTTTTTTTTTTACTGTAATTACTCAGGCTCTTTTTTGCTTATTTTACTAGCAGAAAGCAGCATTGTTGTTACAGTGTTTAAAAAGAGGTCTTCCCTAAATGGAAAAGCTTTCAAACAGTGAGCCCAGTATCTTCATCAGTGCCAGTGGTATAAATACCAGAAAGAGTGACAGCTAATCCACATGCACTCAGAAGCAAAAATGAAAAGGCCAGTTACATGCACTTGTCAATGCTAGTCTCACCCACACCTACCAACTTGCAAAACCTTCAGACAATCAGTCAGTAATGAAATGAGTGGGAGGGGGAGAAGAAAAGAGGAACAGGACAGCTAAGAGATGGAACACCAGCCAAACATCATTCCCCATTAACACAAATGTGATTGGGGCATTTTAAACTGAGCTTTACAAGGCAGTTTAGATAATTTCAGGACTAAATATATTTTTCTACTATATAAACATCTCAGGATCACTGTTTGTTGGGCTTTTTTTTGCAATTTTCTATCTACTTTTCCACCTACCCTTTCCTACTCCCCCATAATTGTCATCATTTCTGTCTGGGCAACATCAAAGCAAACAGAGAGGGGACTGAAACTAGAGAATCACATAGAAGAGATTGTTTTGACAGGGCTATGCAGGGCTGCCTTACTAATCCAGCACACACAAGGTAATAGTGACTTGTATTCTATTAAAAAAAATATTGGCAGGGTGAAAAGAATCCCATGCCAAATACAAGGGCTGCTGAACTCCAAGTGAAGTTTTCTCTTACAGCCTTCACCTTTCACTCTCACCCTGCAAATGCAATAAAAAGGAAAGGCCACAGTTCCTGTTTGCTTAATAGGAAGTTTTAGAAGGCAAAATGCATGCAAAGTCAGTGTGCTCAGTAATTTGATTTGCCATGCTTGCCTGATATGTGTTCCAACAAACTGTGATTTAAGTTACAGGGCATTTGTGCATCAAAAGTGAGCTCTTCTCTAACATCTGTGGGGATGAAAATACTGATTGACAATACAATTTTAAGCAGATAAATCAACAAGGCACTTCATTCCTTTAGACTCCCTGAAAAATCTCATCTGAACATATCCTTTAGAGGAACCTTTCTACAATTACAAGTGAGAGAGCTACTAATTTTTCCACTGAAGATTCTGAGTTCACTCAAGGCAGAATACATGGCCCACAAACTTTTTAATCACAAAGCTTGGCTGTATTTTAGAAACAGCATTTTCACAAATCTTGTCATGATGTCAATATCCAGGAACAGAGCTAATCTCAGCATGCAGGTATTAGCAAAATGAAAAAAACTTCCTGTGTGGTGAATTTGTTGGTGAAAGCATCATTGCATTAGCTCAAGCAGGCTAATTCAGTGAATCTGAATACTAACATAAGACTTCTAGAATGGATCTTCAAATTCTCATACATTTATTGAGTAATACCATGCAGATAAAATAAAGATTTAAGGAAATATTTAAGAAAAGCTATATTTTATCATCAACATCTGATGCTTTGTTAAAAATCTACTACTCAGTACTATGTATGAGCTGGACATAATACTTGGACTGGCAGATAGCAGGAGAAAAATGTTTATTGTCGCTGTATCCATCATTATTATATAAATTCTCCCCTCTTAAGGCATGATGGACACAGAAATTATCTATTGTAAAAGATCTTTTAAAGTTGCTTTATTATGCACTTTTCAAGCTTGTGGGAATTATTGTTCTGGATAGATATTACAACTTAGTTATCCCTCATGAGTGTATTTTGCAGCCTTAAAGAAGATGGTACTCCTCTAGCTATTTAAGAAGAAAAGACAAAAGATTCTTGTGGCATTGAATTTTCTTTCCAAACAAGCAGAAGCCATAATAACCCAAAAACTGTTAGCCTTTCCTGTGCAGAAGCAAAAAAATGCTACAAATAGGGAAGGAAAAAAAAAGGAAACAGGACATCAATCATACAACTAAATTTCAGCACCATGCTTATTTTAGTCTTTGGTCTTTTACCAAAGTCTCAAGAAAAGATGAAAACAGAGATTTAAGATGCAACCACCAAATGGTTGAACCCTCTCTTTTCCCACTTTCCCTGGACATTAATCTTCCTGTAGCAAGCTGGCTGTTCCTCAGAGGCCCCAGCTGACAGGCTGGAATATGAATGCAGAGGCAGTTGCAGTAGATGTGCTGGGCTGTGATTTGTGGTCAAGAAGCTGATCCATGCTCTCTTCTGTTATTTCTGCTCCAGGGCCCCTGTCCACTGGAGAATGGATGGCACAGCCCACAGGATGCCATAAACTTTTACACTGATGGAGAGAGATCCAGAAGAGCTTGATCCACTTGTGACCTTATTTGATTTTTCATTTTAAGCACTAAAACATACAGCTGGACCAATTGTATCTAACAGTTTGTGATGATACCCTCCAAAAAGAGGAAAAGCCCCTTGGCTTGAGGAAGACATGACCTGCTGGCAAGGACTTCAGTAAGGATTGACAAATGGGTTGCCCTTTGCTTTCTAACATTTTAAGGAAATGTACTTGCTTGAACATAGTATAGTTTGCTGCTGGCACAGATCACCATGAAATTATGACTCCTCAGAAAGCAAAAAAAGAAACACAAGATGAGCAAGCCAAGCTGACAGGACATACCAAATTCATACTGACTGAAATTTCTCCCAAACTCCTCCAAACACACTCAGCCACTCACAACATCAATTGTCTTAAGCTCTTACCATCTTTTCTTTGGTCATCCAACATTTGCCTTAATTTTAACAGTATAAGTGGACTGATTTTTTCTCATATCTGTGTGACACTAAATACTATTTACTCACATTCTGTGAAGAAAGAATTCAATACAAAATATTATAAACACAAGCCAGGCCATGTGCATATACATATGCTATTTTTTGTTTGATAGAATGAAAGACCAGTCTCCTGAGGAAAATAAAGATATTCCTACGAAACAACATAGTGATTTTTCCAATATAAAATTTTCAATGCAATGTATGAGCATCGTAGATAGCCAACTGCTGTACAGAAAAAAGCAGAAGGGAGAAAATGTGTTTTTATAATATGATTTGATTAGTCTCAATTGCCCACGTGAGGACATCACATTAAAAAGATATTTGACTTTTTTTCTTGCAACGTGAAACGAATACTGTGCTGCAAAATTAGTCAGCATCTTTAAGCTACATTGCAGAGAAACCTACAGTAATATAGCCATCTGTTTTAACAGAAAGGTACTGCTGGATATTGCTCTGCTGAGAATTACTGAAACAACTGAGATTATTGAAAAGAAAAAAATTAGTCAAAGGATAAAAACAAAAAGCTTTTCTGTTTTGTTAAAATATTTACTCTCTTTAGGATACTACGTCCTGTTGGTTAGATAGGACTGCAAGATGTCTGTATTACAATCTAAGAACTATTTTCTTTCTGGCTCATTATAGCAGGAATAAAGATATTTGTCACTCAGTATGTTTTTCTCTCAATTTCCAAAGTAGTTCAATGCCCATGTAGTTAATGCCACTCATAAAAACCCAACAAGCAAAACAAATCTGCTTGTCTAATTTAGTGGCTCAGAGAATATTTTGATTTTTGATTCAAAAAGGAAAATCATAGTTCATCTACTTTCTTTGAAAAAATTCAATACTGAAGCATTATATTCCACCACTTGCTCTAATCTGTTGATTTACTTTCCTTATTTTTATTGCCTATGAGTGTAATGATGAAGAACTAAGCCAGTGAAGAAAACCTGGCTTTCATTTTATATCAGTATTCTGTGCAACATCCTCTTTTTAACCCTTACAGGGCACATCAAGAGTAATGACAAGAACAGATTGCTCCATCTCTATCACCAATCCAAATCCAGCAAGAACTGGATCTGTTTCATTTATGCCTTTTGCTGTCAGTTAATAAACAATATACTATTTATCTATGCAAACTAATGGTAAATTCTTTCTAATTATACCTTTTGCTAGCACAGATGTTTGGGCCAGATACCAGAGAATCAGATAACACCAAACCAAGGGGAATCCAGCTCCCATCTCCGAGCACAATGGAGAATTCAGACCCTCTAGAACACTGGATGCTCACAGGTCCTAGCAAGAAGGTTAGCAAGGGAACCAGTTAGGGTTAGTCATAATCCCCTTTCCATGGTCTGGGTGTCTCTATGCTAGGGACAGAAAGAACTGTGTCAGATCTCACAGGTGCCCTTTACAGAAGAGTTCATTCAGCTCCTTGCATTTCATGCTCCTGGAGTCCAAAGCAAGTTTATGCTTCTTAGGGTGTGACTGTGTGAAGGATATTTTCATTCAAGTTGTAAAACAAGGGCTTTATTCTGCTGTCATTACACCCACTGTACACCCATTGAAACCTACTTCCCTGTTCTGAGAGAAGAAAAGTGCTTTCTTGTTCATATTTCATCTCAGAATTATTATTTTTCCTAGTTACAGAATGCATTTTCAAGGGCTGAGGGCAGCCATGACATTGATCAGAGGCTCTCCTGAAGAAATGAAAATGTAATGCTCTGCTGGTGATGAGGAGGTGTGTACCAGAGCTGTCAGTGGTAACTGGAAGCATGGATGGTGCACATCCAGCCCAGAAACAGCAGTGCAGAGGTTAACATTTTCAGTTATCAAACCATTAACCTTCCCTACAACATTTTAGCAAGCCCGTAATCTAGGTCCAATAAGAAAAGCATGCTCTCCCCAGCATTTTGTCAACATGACCAGAAGTCTGATGTCTGGAAGGCTATCTAGAAATTGTTACCTTGCACTTTTGTTTAGAGAAAAAACATGGCTTTCTTGTCTAATTTTATTTTAAATGAAAGATTTTGTACAGCATTACTTTACTCAAATGATGCCTTAAGTGCAAGTCTTTTGATGCAATGTAATTTTTCTGAGAGAGTACTTTAAGATGTAAATAATGAAAAAATCTCTATCTGGTGTAGGTTTTCTATCAACACTTGATAGATAAATGAATTTTCTAAGTCTTCATTATTCTGATCAGATGACACATCATATTTACATTCAGATAATCCTGAATGGGAAGCATACTTGTATAGAAAAACAATCTGGGTCATCACAGTTTGCTGTATACTTGCAATTTACATCCCACAGAGAATATAAATAATGCCCACAATATATCCAGGAGAGGAACCCTAGAAAGCAATACAAAGGAGAATAGATGAAAAAAGAAGTCCATTTGTTAAAGATGTGTAGCAGTTGTGTCCTCATCTGGGTAACAACACTTAATGTCTTTACCTCTATTTAAACCTGAGAATGAAAAGAGGTCTGGTTTCCAAACAGAGGTCTGAGACCCTTTTTGCCTGTAATTTGGATCTCACATTATTTTCTGATAATGTAAGGTAAACTCATCTTGGTAAATGGCTGGACATATCTTGTGAAATGAAACCCTAACTGAAGACACTGGAGCTGGTAAGGTGATCACACTTTCTCATGGAGCTGGAGTCAATAAATACCCACGTAGAAATACAGATGGTGGGGCAGCAGGAAAATCCTGTCTTGGTGGCCTAATACAGAGCATGAAAGAATTAAATCAGGAGTGAGAAATGGCTGGCAGGGAAACTAGCTATACAGTCCAGGAAAGTACCAAGGTAGTTTTGGAAGTCCTTGCACAGGGGACAAATGAAACTAGTGGCAAACTAATGCAAATTGTTACACCTTCTGCAGTTGTCATTAGATGTCCTGTGTGAAAAGAAACAGCATTTATGGATTTGCAGTCCAGGACCTCACTAAACAAGTACTCCATGGGAGACCTGTATCTCAGCAATGATGTTGAGATCCCCATATACAAAATAAATGGATTCCAAAGATGACTTAGGGCCCTGAAGAGGCACACAGATGCATGCACAGATTTCTGCCACTCAAATCTGCCAACGTTTTCTTCCCTGTGCATGCAGCATGAAAGCTAATTTCGAACAAATTTGCATTAATGGCAGTTCTTTAATTAACTGAGGATGGGGAAGCTTTTACATCTCAACTGAACAAGCCACAAGAGTGAAGTGCAAATCCAAGGATCTCATTTCAAGTCAGTTACTCAGTGAGTTGTAACACAATGAGAATAAAGATTTACTTCCTCTTGCATTTTTTATCAATGGGTTTCTATTGTTCTCATCCCTGTTTTTCTCTTTGTTCCCATTGTTACTGGCACTACCTTTAATGGCATGTTGAAAACTCCAGCAAATGAAATGACAGACAGCAGGACACTCCGTGCACCCTAATGAAATAAAAGACTGTGATTATCCAGACATGAGTAGCTCTTCTTTCCAAGGAAAGAATTTGAACACTTATGTCCCTCAGTAGTGACTAGTAAATAAATGGCATCCTAAAACAAGTGCCTGTAGAATATGAGGAAACCAAATGATATCTTATTCCAGGTCAATTCTACACAAGGTCTACTATCTCTAAACTTTCAAGCTGTGTGCTCAGGGATCTTGGGAAGTCTTGTAAAACCCACTCCCACCTTTCTTCCAGGCCTGGCAATACAGCATGTTCCAAACATTTAAGTGTTTTTTGTTTGTTCATGATGAAGCCATGGTCTAAATTTTTAATATTTGACTTTTTTTCTAAGCTCTTATTCCTGAGAACTCATTTAGAATGAAGAGGTGTCTTAAAAAACATGGAATCACAGAATGGGTAAGATAGGAAGGGTCTACAGTGGGTCATCAGCTCCTTTGCTCAAGCAGGTTAATCCTAGAGCACATGGCACAGGACTGTGTTCAGATGGTTCTTGAGTGCCTCCACTGAGGGAGACCCCACACCCTCTCTGGGCACCCTGTTCCAGTGCTTGGTCAGCTGCACAGAAAAGAAGTTCTTCCTCATGTTCAGGTGGAATTTCCTGTGCATCAGTTTCTGCTCAGTGCCTCTTGTTCTACTGCTCACCTAGAAGAGCCTGGATCCATCTTCTTGACACTCACCTTTCAGATACTCATAGGTGTTGATGAGGTCCCCTCTCAGTTGTCTAAGGAATATTTACAAGTAGAGGAGAACTCAAAATGTTAGAAACCTGTTATATGAAGCATCTAAAATTATCAGTAGTGTGTAAGCAAATAGCATGCACTGTGCTTTGTGTTTGACAATCTGGCAACACCTCTCCTGTGTCTGCAAAGTTTTCACATATTGTTGTGAGAGGACCTCTGTGTTGGTCTCCATCCCCAGACATTGGGAAGTCATTGGGAAGAAGACACCATACTTCAGCTACAGTCTGAATTCATGTCTCAGAAGTAGCAAGGAGGTCAGTAGTTGTCCAAAGTCCATCCACAGGCAAACGGTAGCATAATGAAAGAAATGCTGTAGATGGTGTACTCTTCAAGTCAGTGCATATTCTGGATCCTGCTCTCTCTGGAGGGAAATATTCCTCAGGAAATATCTAGGACCTTGTCTGGAGCAGCAAATAATTTGGCAGTACAGTATGCTGACTCAGGACAACTTTCAAAAGATAGCACAGACTTACATATTCTTCTTTACAATGCATGAGAAACACCCATAGTAATTTAATGGAAAGTGCAGTTCCAACACTTCTCACACAGAAGCAATCTTAGCAGTAGGCTAAGATATAAAGTACCTATTAATAGCTGAATGTAATTTTCAGCTGCAGCTTTTCTGTTCCTGGGCTACCTGCTGCAAGATGAGACACCAGGCAGAAAACAGATTAATGCCAAATGTAGCCATGTCCTAATGAAAGAACTGGACAACAAATAGATCTTTTCATTTGTGCTCTCAATTTTATGTGGGTTAAGGTTGCCAATGCAAACAAGAGCTAATGAAATTCAAGATTTAATATTTAATTATTCGTAGCCATGTGGTATTTCTGTCCATTAAATGGTGAGCTCAAGGTTAGTAGAGGGAAAAAAAATCAAAGCAATCTATCTTCTTATCAATATATAGAAGCTGAATGCTAACTCTGAGTACAATGCCATGATTTCAATAACATTGCAATCTTGTGCACTTGTCTCCACAGAGGAGTCTCACACATCTGTACAGAGCATCCCCAGGCTCCAGCTCTGTCTTGACAGTGCAGTTCTGGAACACCAAGGGAGAGTTGACCCCACAGCTAGGGCAGCTGGCACAAAAAATAAGCTGCAGAGAGCTACTGTGCTAAGCAGCCTGTGTCCAGAAGGAATACATAAAGGACAAATTTCAGATTCTTATTGCTGAGAAAGAAGTTCAATATTCATTAGCAATAGATGTAGGAAAAAAAACCTAGATAGAGAAAAAAACCCAAACAAGGATATTGTTGGCTTGAAAATAAAACTAGGGGGAAAACTAGCCTGTGACCAAAGTCACAGGGACTATTTTGAAACCTGATGTCAAATACATTATTTTTCAATGATCCAGGATCAATCTGAATGTTCTTTTGTAGATATAAATAATAATAGTTAATAAATATTTTGATTGATTTTTTAAATGCAAACATTAGGCTACTAGTGAAAGCACATGTTGTTACTTCAAGTCTGGAGCACTTTCCATTAGCTATCTGATAATCAGTGGGGGATTTATTGAGTAATAAACTGCCTACTGGCAATAGGCTTGCAAAAGCTCAATACATCCTTATTAGTGTCTCAAAATTCTGCAATACAATAATTAGACTTTGAGTGAAGCACAGACATTTTTCTGCATTCTGCAAAGTGTTGAATAATGATTTTGTGAAGTTCTGGTTGCAGTATATTATTTGTTAAGATCCATGGGACTCACACTTGCAACTCTTGATGACTCTAAAAGGTCCACCATGGGACATGAAATAAATGTAATATTTAAAAAAATCTTTTTCATAAAAATGCAGGATACTTCAAACACTCTCTTAAAATTATAGTATTTCTCTTTGTCTGTCTTCAAGGGAATAAAATGGCACGTTACATGGATTTTGCATAACATGAACAGCTCTAAAAAAATACATTGGCCAACAGAGTGAATGGGAACCATAAATCTCAGCTCTAGCTACCTCATAATTTTTAGTAAGCAGTTGCCTCAAAATACCCAAATGGGTAACACTGTGCTTTAGATTCAAGTTGTAAATAAATTTAGCACGCACAAGGAATCATTCAAGTACTAAAAGCATGAAAATATAAAATCCAATATAGTTCCAAAATTCTTCTATACAGTCCAGCTAAAGATTACTTCTTCTACAAGGACTTATTTTGGAGTAGCATGTAGATGCTGAACTAAAGTGTAATGACAAGATATAAGCTAATTAATGAAGAACAAATTTCCTTGAAAGACACAGAGAGCATCCATAAGCATATTCTGACACACAAAGTCTTTTTTTCTGCTACAACACTCAGACAGAAGTTGGCTGCTTTTTAAGGGGTGGGAAAATGCCCCTGGTTCCAGTATCAGCCAAATGAACATAGTGACTGGTGATCTGATGGCATGTCCTGCAGGACTCTTGCTTGTACCTTAAATCTCCACACAGTATGATACCACAGAGGTCATAGTCACTTCTACCTGAGGTGCTTTACCACTCTGTTGTGAGAAAAAACCCAATACACACTGGCTATGCTACAACCAGCCACAACTAATGTCATCAGTTCACAGTTTTAAATACAAAGTTCTATGCATGCTGACACCACATCCATCCCAAACTAATCTTACCCCATCCTTCCATCCTTATTCTCCACTGAATCTTTTGCAAACTATTAAAGGTTAAGGGAGGGTGCACCTCTTCCTAATTACTCCACTCCAAGGCAAATCATTTTATCACACACAGTGGCATGCAGCTCTGGGTTAGAGGATTTTACTTCCTGAATCTTCCTCTCAACCCCTAGATTTTCACTGTTATTGTAGGGTTACCCTATAGTGTCTAAGCAGAATTAGTGGATAGGCAGTGTGTGGAAATTAAGACCTGAAATCTCTTCCTGCCTTTGACCTCTGCATCACACAACATCTCTAAGCCTTATTTTCCCTAAAGATAAAATGTCATTTGCAGTAAACTGGTGTGACAAGTACAGATGAGTCACACTATTTAAAAAGCAAACATAAAGAAGGAGAGTGTTCATCATTGAAAGGAAAACCATGAGCAAAGAACACAAAACCTGAATAACTGCTGCAAGATCAAAGTATGTCAGAAAAGCTGGTTGGTATCCAACTGAAGCTGCAGGATAATAAGGGGAAAAGTAAAAGAGTATGTTATAGAGTTGGTTTTATTTACAGAGATGTGTGAATCTGTAACTGTGGCTAGGTAAAAAGCTAATTTTGATACTAAGAAAAATAAGTTAATCTTATGAAATACATGCCATGTTGCATAAATCTAAATCAATCCTCAGGCAATGAACACTACAAAGCTATTCTTTTCAGCTTTATATTTTCCTCATTTTAGCAAAAACAGGTCAGACTATGTACTACCTGCCTCATATCAGTAAGTAAAATACCCAAATTATCATTTATTAGAAATACACTGTCTTGCTTTTAAGACAAAATTGTTTGCTAACTGTTCCCTTATCAACTTTAAAGCCTTAAAATAGATAGGATAATAGTACCCTGTGTTGATATCTACAGCATTAACATCTACTCATTTATCCAGTATAAATTTCATCCTGTATGAATTATTAATAGTGGTAAATAATTTTGAACAAATCATTACTTTTTCTTGTGTTCTTATTTGTGTATACCAGTGCAGAAAAGCAGAGTCCATAACCAATAATTCAGTGCCTACTACCTGGGAGGCAAAAAGCAAATGATAAATCCAAATCCATCACATTTTGAGATACTAAACTATGACAAGGCTGGATGTGCAAGGAGGATAGGGGAGCTTTCTGCAAAACCTTTTAAATAGGATTCAAAGTCATTCTGGATACCTACCTGTAAAGGGGGTGAGCACAGAACATGGGACCAGACTGGCATTTTTTCCTGTTTCTTTGCCTTGTGCAACAAATAAAGGAGATGAAAAATCTCTTTTTGATTTTTTTTTTTCTCTTTTGAGGAAGAATGAGCTTTGCTTTCATACTTTTTTACACTTAAAATTCAAAGATTGTTTACCTCAGTAAACTACAATGACAAGGTAACTCATCAAAAAAGGACAACACAAAAAGCAGGAAAGAAAAGCTGGGCAAATGAAAGAATTTGCTGTTCCTGCTAGACACAAAAAATCTTTGCTTCTTTAAAACCTTCTGCAACTACAGTGACTGACAGTTTGGACAAGAGATTTTTTTATAACACTTGGTCTTGGCTTAAGTGTGAGAACTCGTGATGTACATCTTTAACATTTCCAGGGAGCATTCTAAAAATAATGATCAGAACAGGTGTTTCCAAGATTTCTTATTTTAAATAGTGGGGAAAAATTCAGCATTTCTAAGAACTTTTCCAATCTGTCTTTTTCACTGCAAGACAACAAAGATAGGGAAAATTTCAAATGGTTAAAAATCACCTGATGGTTACCTTGTATTGCATGAGCATTTACAGAGAGAGAAGATGTATTTTTTTATGTTAACATGGAAATGGATTTCCAGCAAAATGCACAGAACACCCTGAATTTCATCTGACTTTTGATCTTTAGAGTAACATAGCTATAGCAGAATTAGACTCTAAATTGTCATTGTCAATATCTGAATATTCTGTGAAATATAATTATTACAGGCAACATATAAAGTGGAAATATAACTAAATGATCAAATTTATCCTGTTCATAACTCATCTCTAATGATACATAAATGAACACTTGAAAACAGGGGGGAAAAAAAATGAAGAGATTAAGCTTCCATCAATAAGCAATAACAAGTATTTCTTTGATACCCCCCAAAAGTACAGATGTTCTTGCCAAAGAAGAATGGTTACCAAAGAATGGTGACCCAATTAAGATCTTGCACCTACCACTCTCAAATATGAATGCAATAGTTCCCCTATGAGCCTTTTAGTCAGGCAAAGGAAAACAAGTGCCTATGGTTTTATTTGTTCTGATAATGTAGGAAAATTTTCGTTTTCCACACACATTATGTTTTCCAGTGAAGTCTTTAAAGTAGCTATATCACACTTAAAGGGAAAAATGATCTTAAAAAATACCTTCTGGAATAGCCTAGTTAGTGGCAATTCCTTGAAATTACCCTAATTTACAACACATTGGCAGTTCTCAATCCCCAGGAAGGTGGTGAAGGCTTTTGCATGGACATCAAGGTCAGGACTATATCCAAGCTCAGTTTTGCAGAATATCCATATGAAATGTGATTATTCAACTCTGAATAAAGATTCATATGCCAAAGTGCAGAATGAAATAACTTCCAACCATCACTGTTATGCTGAACCTACTGAGTCATTGTTGATTCAACCGAGATTAAAGTAAACCAGACAAAATAAATTAGATATTCTTCCTTTGCTTGCTCAAAATGATACCAACACCCCTGCTTCCACCACCAGCCAATACAAACATTCAGGAAATTTGGTCTCTGTCTGTTCCCATGGCAAAGTGCCAAGCTGTGTATTAAGGCAGCCTGTTATTTCCATAATGTATGTGCTATCATCACACCCAATTCAGGTGGAGGAAAAACACAGTTAGCAATTCTCATCTCAAGGTTTCAGTCTTTGATGATTACTATAGGAAAGGAATGAAGGCATTTCTGGAGTTTTTGTGGTACTAAGGCCAACCTCACAGTGAACCATGGAAGAACAGTGGACAGGACTTGGGAAAAATATAATTTTAAATTCCTTATTCAATGAAAGGAACTTGTTTTGAAGGGCCTAAGCAATATTCTTAGATTATTAGATTTCAGTTGAATGACTGAAAACATGAAATGTCAGTGGATGCTTCTTCATTTATTCTTTCTTTTATTGCCTTGCTCTTCTCTGATAAGAGAGGCAGTAAAAGCAAAAAAAAAAAGTGAACAGAAGTCATCATCATTTTCAACTGAAATAGCAAAGAAATTTAGGGATCTGCAAGTTTAAAACAAATACATGACAATGCACTGCAAATCCAACAGTTTATTAACTGCTCAAGACCTTGAGTAAAAAATTCATCATCTACTTCCATACTGATAATATATCATGACTGCAGTTAAACTTGACAATTGGCTATAGCCCCACATTTTGAAAAAATGACAAGCACTGTGGTGCATTTGAAATGCCAGGCTGTGAACACTGTTTTTGTCTGCAGGTTATTCTTCCGTATCTAGCTATAACAGTTTCATCTATAAATTTAAGCCTTCCAGGCTACATATTCCCAACCTTTAAAAATCTCTTTGCCCTAAAAGTAGTTTTCTCTAAAGCCTCTGCTTCACCAGAAGGAAGATGTAAGGGTTGTATGCATCAGGACTGAGATGCCTAGAATCAGTAAAATCATAGCTTTTCATCCTACCAGCTTACTACAGATGAAATAGATTGCACAGAGCCTGCCCATGTGTGAATGCATCCATATGTATTAAAAACTCCATTGCTTGCTTGCTCTGCATCATTTTTCTTGAGAGGTTTATGTCAATATCTTTGGCAAAATTCCTCCTCCTTCCTACTGTTTTGCAGTATGCTATGAAACTCTTGCCTACTGCCTGTCTGAAAGGTGGCTGAATTTGAGCAAACCTGTAAGCACAGACTGAGCAATGTAAAGTAATGAGTGCTATAGACATTTGAAAAATGGCATATAAATTAATTATATTATTTTGTATTTTCATTTACTAAGCCACACTATCCTATTTCAGCCAGAAGAAGAGCTTAAACATTGCTTTATGACAGCTTTGTTTAATTTGCTATTCATTACTTCTTTGTACTGCTGATCCTCCACATTTACTTTGCTCTTCAGATCTGATTGAGAACATCTCCAAGTAAAATCTTCTTTTGCCTTCTAGTATATACAAAATTATTTTTTTTCCTATATGTCATCTATCTTCAGTTCCATAATGTTGGAGCTCCAGTATGCATCTTATAGATAAAAGATAAATACAAGAATTGCAATTTTTGAGCTGAGTGAATCAAATGTAAATATTTCAAACAGAGGTTCCCAAGCCATACTTAAACTTCAACCCAAAAGGCTTTTTTTTTTCCTTAGGTGCAATGGGTAGAGAAACACCTTTCAGTGACTACAAGAAATGCTGAATATATTGCAGATGGCACTGCAAAGGACCAGACCTTGTGACAGCAGGAGTCATTTTTCATGAAAGAAAATAAAAAATCAACTTAGTGCAACCTTAACAAACAGTCTGCTGCACGAGGCTTTGACTGGTGGAGACAATTCTTCCACAGCCTCCCACTAGTATGACCCACATTCTGTCTGATCAATACCTGTCTGAAAATATCAGCCTTCTACCATCTGTGAAAAAATGCTCAAGGCCACTTTCCTGGGTACTAAGTGCACATAGTGCTGTTTGAAACCTTTCATAGCATTAGCATAGGTTTTCATAGCATTATCTAGACATTATAAGTAATAATTTTATCCAAATACTGTATCAGAGAAGAAAGTGGTGCTAGAGATCAAACTACTCCCTGGGAATAATTTTTTTCTATTCAAAGCATTTAGTGATTGACTTCAGTGTCTGGAATTTCATCTGTAAGAGTGTAATGAGTGCAGTGGTTAGAACACAATGGAATTTTATTTTAATAATTATTACTATTAGCCTCCAGTTATATTCACTCTGCATATTTAAAAAGAGAAAAATGTTCTTACCTCTGCATTATGAGATCATGGCTTCAGACTAAATGTAATTTATTTTACTTTTATCTCTTCAACATTACAGCCATTTGCCTGTCTTTTGTTTGCAATGAGAACATACTACAGTTAGATGTAATCACACCACCCTCTTCCACTCCTCCACTCCACACCAACCCCCCACGCCCCTAGAAAAAAGAAAAAAAAAAAAAATATTAAAAAGAGAAATTAACTTTCTTTGGTATTAAAATTCCTAGTAGAACTCTCTGGCCCTCGGTAAGATTTTGTTTCCATGGAAGAATATGAGTTGGAGGTTTTACAAGATTAAATGATCATTGCTCTTGCATGAATAGAATGGAATTTACCCATCTCATTCCTTGTGACAGTATTTCAATATTTATTTTAGGACAATGAACAACAGAGAACCATGTCTCTGATGCAGTAACAGATGCACTACATACAACTTAGGGAAGGTTAAATGAATGTAAATACGAATAACAAGTATTGTCCCCTACTGCAGGCAGGTGATGAATTTTACAATATGGAAATGTAATAGGTTACCAGTTTTGGCAACAGATGAATCCTGGCCAGTAATAACATAAACAAGAATGTGGTTCATAGATTAAGCAACTTTAATACAGTAGCTGCTAAAATACACATAAGATTTGTTTAGTTTAGTAGCAAACACCCTTATAAAAAACACCTGCTAGAATTGCTTTCATTTTAGCTTTCCCCTGAGTTCCTCTGTAAGGAAAACTCTATTAGAAACAGGAACTGTACAAAATACAGTTATCTCATTGGATTTGGACCACAACATGTCCTGAATTAAAGCTTCCTGTTGAATGCAACTTGCAGAATTCCTTGCTTGTTTTCTTGATGGACATTACACTACATATGCATGTGAGACTTGTCCATCAGAATTAACACCTGTTAAAGGATAGCAGTTAACCCCTCAGTTAGAGAACTGCTGGAAGATGGGTCCAGCTGCTTTTTTTGTCTCAGGGCCTGCAGGGGACCTCACAGTCTCCTGTTGAGGCAGTCAGCCCTGGGCAGCAATGCACACCCACCAGGCAGCTGCAAGGCTGAGACCCTGCAAAGGACCAGCCAGACACTGGTCACATTCAGTCCCTGTCCCCCATGGTCACTCCCTGACCTTGTCATCTTTGGCAGAGTCTCCTCTAAAGAGAACATGCAAACTGGCTACACACATCCACCCCAGGCCATGGTGATCCTGAGATAAGTGTGCATATTGACATAAACAATGCCACCTTAAATATTTTTCCTTCTCTAAAAGTATAAAAGTTTTGAAAGGAAGAACTCCTTCCTGAATGGAACCTGTTTTCTCTGTATTTTACACATTCACAAATATGCAGTTCCTAAAATACATAAGCTCATTTTGACAGCTACGAGTGTATGGCATGGAACAGGAGGAAAAACAGGCATGTTTGAAAATTATTTATCATGTTTCCTTGGCTATCCATCATGCCATTATATTTATTCTCCACAGAGTCATCCTTTTTTGTCATTCTGGGCTGCACAATTTATTTAACATTCTACAGTGAATTTGACAGTGCACATGTGCATCTGACAATTTCAATATGAATACTGAGGAAATATTACATAGCATTCTGTAGGCCAATATAATAGGCAAAACAAATACTTTGTTTTCAAAAAATATAAAAAAAAGTATTCAAGCTGAAGTATTACTATTATATTCACAAAGTAAGAGTGTCAAATAAAGTGTGGGTTGCAAAGTTACCAAAACAATTTAGTAGTATGAATGAATTACTTGAGGGACCAAAAAAGGGATTCTGAAGATAGTTATTAGTACCATTTTTCTTTTTGATATTCAGATAATTTAAAATCATTAAATACTGCTTCATTACAGTTCTTAAGAGGAACATACCACTCTCAGCAAGGTTTTTCCAGCTTCTGGTCTTTTCAGGGTTAATTTTCAATACTTCTTATCTCTAAATCGAGTCACTATTCAGGGATAGCATTAATACAACCAAAGATGAAACTAATTCAGAAAAGCAGGCAGGGTGGATAAATACATTAGGAGTAAAGGAGAGAAGCCATGAGAAACCAAGTTTCTTTAGTTATACATGCCATGGGAGTTAGGACCACGCTCCAGGGAGAATCTTATATGGCCAATCCACATTAATGCAGCACTAGTGGCTAATGGACGTGGAACAGGATTAGATCCATATGGAAATGGCACTTAAAAGGTAAAAGATGGAGTAATAAAAAAAAAGAAAAAAATAAAAAAGAACAGTCATCTCCTCTTAAACAGTTTTATGCCTCAGCCCATCTTCTGCAGAAGTAGTCCAATTTGCCATTGTGCACATTTAGAATATGGCACAACTGTGAATAAGGCACTCCCAGAAAAGGTGAATACACCAAAAAGCCCCTAAAATCAGCCACTAAGGGAATGGCTTCTATTAGTGCTTAGCATACTAAATCCAGCTCAGTTCTAATGGCAATGGTCAGGGGCCCTGGTCCAACAGCTGATCACTACTTTCCATTCCTCCTCTCAACAACAAATGCTTGGGATACCCTCACATCTAGAGGGGCTGCTGCCAAGTGAAAAGAAGAATTAAGAGAACCCTCTTCAAGGCAATTCCATGGTCTCTTAAGTGTTTGTTCATGCTTGATGCTTCAATACTTTCCAATGTATCTAAGTCCTAATATCCTAATATATCTAAATCCATCTATTCCTAAGCTTATGATTTTAGCAAATGTGGAATTATTGGTAGGAGACTGAGATAGCCCCAGGCTCCTCCTCTTTTCCTTGCTCAGGAAATTACTTTTCCCATGTCCTCATGAATTCTGACCTGTCAGAGTGCAGTTGCAGTGCATGGAATTTGCAGGATAACTTTTGCAGTGACTTCAAAATGTAAGGAAGGAGAAGTACACTTGCAGTGTATTGCCAGTGAGCAGAAGAGCTACTGCTTATAACTGCACTCAGACTGGATGTGCCTGATATTTCACCTCCACATCCCAGTAAAATATTTGGCTGTCACCCACAAACAACTAGGACCTTGAATCAGCTGAGATCCTACTCTTTTACCACAGGAAATCAGGAGGCATAACATTTATGACTACAGTTCCATATCACCCTGAAGTCTCACAGATAATCTAGTGCTATTTCTAAAGGTATTGACTTAAAAAAAAGGAGCAAGGGCATTTCCCTGTTTAAATACACTGCATTAAATGTTATATTGAAACAGAGGAATAGAAACAGAAGATGCTGGGGTGAGGAGGAACACTGCTGACTCAGGTTATGAAAAGCTCTCTCCTTTTATCCAAGGAGTTGGCTGAGCTCTCTATTGCTCCCATTTAACTAATCCCTTCACCTAACAGATAGACAGCAAGTTCTTATTTTAATGCAGCTGCCAAAGATATAATAGTTCATTTCCCTTAAAGGCTTGAGATGGGAATGTACAAAGAGGAGTCTCAGTCCTGGTCAAGGGAGCAGTTTAGCAAACAAGAATACTGGCACATAACCCCATGTCTCTTCTGTTCCCCTAGGACTAGGATCCAGCTTGTACCACTAAGCCCCACAGATGCCTGAAAAATCCCTTGTTGCTCATGTAAAGAACCACAAAGTGAAAGTGGAAAAACAAGCCCCAGATGAAATTTCTGGGTATCAGATATTTTGGAACTTACAAATTTGAGGCCAGGACTTTGAGTCACATATGCTCATTTTGAAGAAGAAACATGACACTTTTGTATCTTGGGATGTCAAGTTGGCTGGACTGAAATTTGCCTTCCCCTTAGAGGTTTGCAACAACTGACATAATTCTTTAAACATTATTTGTAAATTAAGCATAAAGAATTCAAAACCTGAAGTAAAGACTGCAGAAAATCACAAAATAAGTGTGATAGGACACCTAAATATCAGCAATATCAGCAACTTGTCACCCCATTGAATATTGGCATTGATTGATGGCTTACAGATACAAAGCTGCTATCTTGAAATACCTTGGCAATTTAGGGAAGCTCTTTTTTTAGGAAAGTTTGTGCATAAAGGGCAGCAGGTTAAGCACAGTGTTGTCCTTCTAACCTGAAACTGTACTGTCAGCCTGGGTTCAGAAGTGCATGGCCACCTCCACTGACACAGCTAGACTCTGAGACAAACCAGGGATGATAATCTAAGGCTTCTATAAATACTCTCACTTCTCTCTTCTCCTGCCCTGTCCTGACCAGTACATTTTACAGCTGAATCTTTCTCTTTTTGCCCTCTAATGAGGGTTCAGCTTGGCACACTCTGGGAAATGTGTCCTTGCATTGCTTTTCTGATAAAAATGCAAGTGAAAACCAACACTTCCATCCGATTCTCAGCCACCAGCCCAGTCTTAAATTTTCCTCAGCTGAAAGTCACACTTACTATACTGCCATCATACCCACCATATTCTGAGACTCCTGCCAAAATACAACTCTGACTCACAAGTCCAGAACACAAATATTTCTGTTCCTTGATTTTCAGAACACACTCTAAAATGCCTTTTTTTTTTTCCCTAGATGCAGTTCCATGGCCTATTGAAGAAGCAAAAGTTTGATTTATAGTACTAAAAACATCACCACTAGGACTAGATTTATGAATAGACCACTCTCCCATTCTATGGACACAGAGAGCTGCAGGAAAGAACTCATCTCAAATCAACGTATTTGGAGAGGTTCCTTGAATGGCTGTCAACTGCTCTCCTTTTGGGGAATGGTGTCAGCAGTTGTGACACTGACTTCTACAACAAGATCTGGTGCAACTACACTTTTGCTTTAAATGTGCTTTTTGGGCATCATAAGAATTTGTACAAAACAGCAGAAACTCAACATATTCTGAAAATGGGGTTATGACCCTAAGCTCTATGCTTTTGTGACAAGACTGCATTGATTAATCAAGCTAGATATTTAAATATTTCACTTTAGTATCTCTGCATATTACTAAAATCTAAAGTACAGATAAACTCAGGTCTTCACACCAATCAAGCCCTTCATTACAAGCAAAGCTGCTCAACACAAACTAACTTTTTCCACCTGTAACTAGTTGCAAATTCTAAAAAAGCCACCCAAGATTACAGGCATAATCTGGATGTTTTGTACAGAAGAGACTCCCAAATGAGGTAAAAAAAGGATCCCAGTCTTTCTCGCTTTGAAGGCAGCCCAGAAAAAACCCCATAGGGGGGACTTATATGATTTACTGAATAATAAACAGCTTGCATTTTTTTAAATTTTTTTTTTAATTATGACACAGGAAAAAATATGCACAGCAGGCAAGATATTATATCACCCTTCATTTTACAGGCTACTGTAATCCTAGAAATTAGTTGGTTACTCCTGAGCTGTGCTGGTGTGATTGAGATCAGCATGAGATGCTTAGGAAGTGAAGCCATGTACATCCTCTATTTAAAATAAGATAATGGAGTTGTTTTAATATTTAAGAAACTCCAATCAAACCATCCTTATATTTCAACAGTATGCAATAAATACTTTGGCAGGCCAGAGCATTTTAGATGTAAAGTGGTGACATGCTCAGCAGTGAATAAAGGGAATTATATTACAGCATTGCAGAATCACAGACTCACAGAATGGTTGAGGTGGGAAGGGACCCCTGGAAGTCATCTCATCTAACTCCCTGCTCAAGCAGGGCCACCTAGAGCAGGCTGACCAGGACTGATTTAAATGCTTTTTGAAGATCTTCATTAAAGGCTTATTAGATGTTAGACTATTTTATTAGGTAATACATATATAGTATTTTGATAACTGACAGAAACAAGGAAAATTATCTCTGAAACTCTTAAGGAAGTACTTGCTTATTATAATTATCACTCTGTTTGGGTGGTTATCTAAAATTATACCTGTGAGTAAACATTACAATCCGAAAAACTCTGTAAAACAGAATGACAGTTTATCTAACAGACAATTCAGATATTGTTAATTTTTAAACCACATCTCAACTAAGCAAAAAAAAGTTAAAGGGTTTTGCTAACCCAGTCAAAGCCAGTCAAAGGGAAGACAAACAACAACAACAACAACAAAATAAAATAAAAATTAAAAAGTAAAAATCCCCAGAGTGAAACATAGGTGGAGCAGGATGCCCCAGCAAAATTACAAATCCAAACCATGAATAGTCAGTTTTGACCCTGTCTTGTCTAATGGTTACCTTAGTATGCACTGCTCTATACACACAATGATATGTTTTAGAACACTACTGATTTTTCCATAACCTAAACATAAAATCACAGCCTGCCCATGGAAAAGGATGCCTCTGGTTGTCACCATTCTTCTTGAGATGCAGCTCTGATATTTGTATTTGCTATACAGTATTTCCTTAAATGGTCCACTCCAGCACAGGAAGCAATTACAGCTACTAATGATGCCTTTCTCTGCAGGATCAGCATGTCTATAAAAGGTTGCCTGATAAGGAGCTGAGGCTGAGATAAGGCTGCAAAGAGATTGCTTACCTCTCCATCAATATGCTGCCTTCTCTCAGGAACTGCACTGGATCTTACACATCCTGCTGGAAGTACTTCATACCATCATCTATATAAAACTACATGATCCCTTTATGATTATTGCTTTTGAAAGCATGCATCTCTAGTAAAGCACTTAATTCCTCTCGCTTGGCCAGGGAACAAATGTTGATTTTCTATGCCTCCAGGGTACCTGGTGTATGTGCAGAGGGCCAGGGTGGTGAAAGAGAACAATGAATACCATCTCCTGAATGCACTGTTGTGTTCACATGTGTATTTATAGTGGGCTAGAAAGACTCAGCTAAGTCACAAATTATCTGATGCATGCAGGACTTCATGACACAGAGCTGCAGTGCTATCTCCTGAGATTAAGGGTGGGGCACAGAGCTATTTCTCAGCACAAACACTGCAGTTGCTCTGAAAAAGAAAACACCATCTCCTTTTCCCAAACTTTTGCAAGCAATGTTATCTTGTCCCAGTTACACTTGAACGTGTTAGGCAATAAAAAATACGGAGTTGTTTAAACTTTTATTTCAAGAGGGGCAAGATGGCAATTCAAACAAGCTCAAAACACAAGGCATGTTTATTCCTTCAGCATGGAAACATTCCTGTGACTGCAACTGAGATATCCTTTACTTGAACAAATCTTATTGCTAAAGAGCCAGACCTGCCCTTGGTTTACAGCAGACCCTGTGGTGAGATCAACAAAGAAGACTGCTTAAAAAACAATAGTACTGCATGGCAAAGGTATTTATTACAATGAGTTTCCCATCCAAATGTAAATCCCCTAGTAGGGGAGTCCCCTAGTGAGGTGTTCCTGGAAAGATTCCTATGGTTTGAAATCAACAGACAGAGTGCTGAAGGAGAATGGGAAGATGCTGACTGGCTCAGGGAGTGAGCTGTTTGTGAGCAGCTGTGCTGTGGCCTTCCAGCTGTGCAGGGTGTGCTGCTAGCCCAACCTGCCTCACTTCCAGAGGATTATTTGCAAGTGGTGCTTTCTGCTAGCTGCTGAACATAGATACAGCAGCTGTGGGTTAAATAGAAACAACACCTAGAGCTGGACTGCTTGCTATTGTGGAAACAAAATCAGTGATCTGAAGTGACTCCAAAGTCCTGAACACTCAAATTAGTGCTGGGGAAGATAAACTGCTAATACATAAAGAAAAGTAGAGATTTGGTAAAAAATAGAACACTTACATACATCAGGAAGGAAGGAAGGAAGGAAGGAAGGAAGGAAGGAAGGAAGGAAGGAAGGAAGGAAGGAAGGAAGGAAGGAAGGAAGGAAGGAAGGAAGGAAGGAAGGAAGGATCCTGATTTACAACACACTCAAGCTTAAGGTGCCTGTTCTCTCTCTGCTGTCCACATTCATCCACAGTTAATGGACACAAACACTTTTCTTTGAAGCACTGTGCTGGCCATCTGATTAGATTTTCACCCTACATGATAACCCAGAAACACAGAGCTGTGTAATATAAGCAGTGTAAAATACCCTGTCCTAATTTTCTCTTGCTGCTGGAGAGGGGAAGGGAATGAGACACAGCCTTCCACACTTCCATCAGAAGCTCTGTTCTATTTCAACAGAGTTGCTATGGAAAACAAAAACTATAAAAAAGGCAGTTTACTACTATGAATCCTCTACTTCTGATAAGACCTCTCATTAGTTTCCTGGACTATATGTCACCCCAGACCACTGCTATAACTACATAGCACAAGTAAACCAAAAAATAAGACACAAATGCTATGGACCTTCATCTCTCTAGAAACAGAGATGTTATTACTGTGATTCACACATTATTCACCTTGACACTACATAATGTTCCCAAAGTAGCAAAAAGCCAAAGAAAAGAATATAATATTTTGAGCTGTAAAGACATTTTAACTTGCTAAAAACATCCAAAAGTCTAATACATATTGAATGTAATATCACATAGATATATATGTACTTAGTGGTAATTTAAAAAAATATATGTGGAATCAGTTTGGCAAAACTTTTTTCTGTAACAGAGATGGTTAGAAATGTGGTTCTTTTGTCCTTTTTATAAAGAAACTTGAAGTTAAATTGGATGTCAAAGGAAAAATCATGAAATATGGCAATACTATGTTAGTTTAGAGTACTTAAACACCAGTGTTGTCAGCTGGAAGTTGGGAGAACAAACAGAATCAGTGCCTTTACACAAGCTGCAGACAGGAAAATGGTAGCACAGTGAGAATGAGGGAAAAAATAATCAGAATATAACAGGCAAAATAAGCTCTTTGGCATGAACCAGAAGTATTTAAATATCCAGATAGATCTAGTTTAATCAAACAAATATTTTTTAAATTAAAATGAAATTTTTTTTCTTTACATTATGCCAATGGTGGGTTGAAAGAAGAGAAACAGCAATCTCTGGTTAGGCTGAGGTGATGTTTTGCATTTAAAATTTTCATTGGAAACAGAACTCAAAAAAACCCCTTTCTTGTCATGGCTTTCTAGTTGATGGCCATAAATGAGACCTCTAAAAGTAGCTTCTCTTGACCCTGCTGTATTTTCTCACTTCTCATCTTACCCTCTTCATTGCATACAACAGAGAGTGTTTAGTATTCAGCCCTTACCCTGTTAGAAAAGATGCTTTTTTACTTCAGCAGACAGAATTTAATTGACGTCATTTTTCTCAGTGAGTTTTTTCACAAGATAATCTAATGATTTGGCAAGTGAAAGAATCTGTCCCACTATATGCCACAAAGAGTAATATTAACTATTATTTTTTGTGATATGCTAGGACATCATCTTGCTGGCTATACCTAATTCAACAACAGGCTGCTGCCCCTCAGGAATTCTGCAGATCTCTTCTAAACATAACGAAGTAAGAATGTTTCCTAAACCTGCATTAATCAGAGGTTTTTAAAGATTATTCCAGAAAGCAAACATACTCCAGACTATTATGGAGGCACATGGTTGGAGGGCTGTTTGGAGTGTGGATAGGTAGATCTCTTGACTCTATGGTTTTGGAAAAAAAAACAACAAAAACCCCCAAAGAACTCCCCTCCTCCCATAATATTAATGAAAATTTTAATCATAATCCCTGAGGTTATTGTAGTGACAACTTCTTGAATTTTTAGGAATTTTGGAATATTTGCTTTGAAATCTGAATGTCTTAAATTCTCTTCATAGATACTAACTGTGATGCAAAATAATCCCACTCCTTTTTTTTCATTCAGGACTTATACAACAAGGGATGAAGAAAAATGACAGTGACAAGTACACATATGAAGAGCACTCACTGGTGTTTTCTTTGCAAGCATTTTTTTTACAAACTAGCAATATTGTGATTTTTAGTATTGCAAAATATTATTACTTCTTCACATTTTCCTTGTTACTCATATAGAGGATTTTGGATTGTGGCTCTACCATCATGACACCATTTTTCACTAGGTATCCAATATGTGCATTCCATTTTGTATTAACATATTTTCTTTTACTTTTTAATAAAATAATTATCTTCTCTCTGCCACAATTTGTTCACAGCTGCAGGGGTTGGAACTATCAAAAAAGTAGGTTTTTAATATAAACCACTTCAGAATTTCAGTCCTCTTTCTGAAATCTGTATTTGATTGAGGACCACAGTGTCTTACCAGTAACACAGTTAGAAGATATTTCATTCCCCTTCTGAGTTTTAAGTGAAAGTGCATTAATCTTGGACTATAGAAAGCATTTTTTAATCTACCAACAATACTTGAAAGCTGGCTTATATAAAAATTATTTTTACTTCTGAGAAAGTAGTCAAAAACTGGGTATATGACATGGAATACCATTGTGTTAAGATGGTTCCTGAGCAAGTGTTTATTTATTTCCAATGTATGAAGGAAAGAGAATAAATAGCAATGTATCCAGGAAGATGGAGGAAAAAAGAAAAAACATGGGTAAAAACCCAGAAAACCCCACAAGATTTTATTGGGCAAAAGAATAATTTAGAAACTGTAAACAGCAAACAACTGCAAGGCAAAAAATCAAGGCACATCCAAGCCATAAGACAGCAATAACCAGATAAAATTATTTGCTGGATCTCACAGCATCTTTTAGCTGATGAACTGACCAATTTTGCTGTGTTGACCTAGCACAACCAGTGGGCACCTAACACTGGTACATTGAGCATGCCCATCACAAAATTGATTATTCAGGAGAGACAACCAAGCAATGACTGGATAGATCAGTGACTAAAATACTTACAGGCCACAGATGGGACATACTGAGAAGAACACACTATGGAGGCCTGAATTATGTTCATAATTTTCTTGGCAACATGGCAAGTAATCATCATGCAACAGGCAAGGATAAACCTTGAGGTCAGTAGTCCTAGGCCAGTTCTATCAATCTATAGAGATTCTAGTGATGAGTACATATTCAGACATTCATCAAATTCAGAAGTACTCACTCCACTTTAATAGCTGCAATTGTGAAAAAAACTAATATATGAAAAATTAGTTTTAGCCCCTTAGAATTTTCATTAAAAAACACACTGGCTGAAATTTTTCACACATTTTGATTATCCAGGTTGCCTTCAAGATAATGATGATGCTGATAATGGTAATAACAACAACAACAATCCCCACCAGGAACAGGAAAAATCTATCAATTTTCAAAAAAAAAAATTAAGATGGGTAGTGTTTAAGGAGAATTTTGCTAAGAACTGAGATTATTAACACATTTTAAAGCCTACAGTATAGTACGTAAAGTATTTAAAAGTCCTCAAGAATTACAGACTCTAAAGACCATTTACTTCTCCCCTACTAGGACATCAGTTCTGGCCAGTAACTCCAGATCAAGCCTTTTACAAATGCAATAATCTTATGTTAGAATTTGCTGGGGTTTTCTGCTCAGATTGAAAAGCTTTTGCAGAAACCCTTTCCTCTAATAGCTAAAAACCTTTTCATTACTTTCATGTTTGTGCTCACTTTTTCTTTGTGCCAATGCAGCCCCTTATTTCATTAATCTCAAATGTTTGCCTACTTGTTGTTATAACAGAGAATAATACTCTATACTAAAATAAAAATGCTTTTAGTGTTTGTTTTGCTGGAATAAGAAGCCACGATCTTTAAGTTGCTCCATAGAAAATAGCTCTTTCCTGCCACTTACCCTTATATTGCTTTAGGAAAATATCAGAGCTTTTTATGAAGCCCTAAATGCATAACCTTCCAATTCTCACTGTAAAATTCCATTCTACTGATATTACTTCTCCCCTTAAGGTGATCCCATTTTCCTCCTGTATTGTGATCTTTCCCTTTGTTCTTAATCACTGCAAATTTAGAGTATCAAGCCATTTTCTCTTTCTCTCTCTCATAGATGTTTAGGACATTCCTTTGTAGTTTCTGGAATGATTTTAAGAGGCATTTATTCCTGCCAAAAGAAGCAGATAATTGCTAGAATTTTTAGCAGTAGTTAGATACCTAACTTGGACTAAATTCTGTGACTGTTGTACTTTTGGATTCTCATTACGGGCATTTCAGTGTCTCTTGGTACTTAACACACCCTTACAGTCTGACTGGTTGCAACCTGAAATTTCTCTACAAACAAATTTTTAGACGTTGATCTTCCACAAATCTAGACTGTGAAGGCTACCTGAAAAGCTGATGTTGAACATCTGGAAAATCTTCTTTGAATACTTTCTGAAACACCTTTTCTTTCCTTTTATTAATTATACATTCAAGAACAATATAGCAATTTTCCCTGTCTACTGTGACCAAGTTATGAAACACACTAGTTATGAAACTAGTGTGTTTCATAACTTGGTCATCCAAGATTCAACATGTACTGTTTCCAAGTGATTAGGCTGTTGCATGCAGCTACCAAAAATACAGAAATTACTTCTCTCCCCAAACCATATATCTGTTCCAAAGGAAAGCCTTTCCCTGAAGAATGCAGCATGCATAAGGGAAGCCCACCACAGACACTGCTCAGAAGCAAGGGGAGCCCTGATAGAACAGTAAAGAGAGCAGTTTTTCCACAACTCAATGAAAGACCCTCTTCTCCCCTCTACATTCTCAGGATTTTTCTATGAGACTAGAAATTGAGCCCCCTCACTTTTAAGCATCACAGTGGTACATCAATCTCAGTCTTGCTAAATGGATTCTAGATTTAATATGAAATATGACTAATACCTTTTTATCCAGCAAACATGTACTTCTGTTTTCCTAAGAAAGAAGCTGCCTTAATGGCTTCTAAATGTACTTAGTTAGCCTGTTCAAAACCCAAAGGGAAAAGGATCAAAGATTGCAACAGGAGAATTTGCACTGGTATCACTACTTTTCTTGTTAGTACTATTCTTACTCTGATGGTCATGTTTTCATAAATGTTCAATTCTTCTTGAATACTGGTAAAGTCTAAACTGACACAAAAAAATGCAACTGTGATAAAATATTGGCTTTTCACCTACTTTGAATTTGCCATATGACAAATGATTAATGTATTTTTGTTCATCATCTGTGCTTTCACTTAAAGCCAAAGTGCCATATCAGTAAGGCTGACAAACTGCAGTCTTGAAATTATGCCAAATTTGAGTTTACCAAGAGATTTCTTTAAAAGCTCACTAACAGGTAGGTGCACATGAGGAGGTCAGACTGATAGTCTTCCTTTAGAAAAAACTGAATTTCTTTGGTTTTTCATCTGGCTGATAAACCAAAAGGTTTCAACACGGTGAACTCTTGGCTGAGAAAAGATGTTACTACCATGGTGCTTGTGCCTGTGTCAGGGTCAGGGCATTTGTCTTTCATAACAAGCCCTCAGCACTCTTCAAAGTGGGAATGGACAATGATTCTTCTATTTAATCCTATATCTGAGTTATTTTGTTGGCTGTGGTTTTGACTGATAGGACTTTGAGAAGATGATAGTGATGGTGAGGGAGAAGCATAAAAGGGAAAGGTCTATTTCTTGTCTGTATTAACTATATTTGGTCTGCTACCTCATTTTCACTTTTTTTTTTTTTTTTTTTTTTTTTTAAATGACAGATAAAGCCACAAAATGCCTTGGATACAGAGCAGTAAGAGGGGGATAGGTTTATTGCAAAAAATTCCCCTTTTTTGTGCAATTTCCATGAAAATTTTACTCAAATACCATGTTTATGTTTTGGGTTTTGTTTTGTTTTTTTCTGGTAATCCACTGCCAGTGCTCTGGATTATCAGAAGTTCTATATACTTGACCTGGATTTTATTCCTCTTACTATTGTGTCAACCCCTGAGGCTTCAAGTAATAGAGATTAAAAAAAAACCAAGCTAAAAAACCCCCAGTACCAATAAAGCATACCAAACCAATCTAGGCTTTAATCTTTTCAGCTCACAAAGCAAAGGACAGTTGTGTCTGACCAGTGCCTAAATAGTGGCCTTCAAAGGAAGAAAAGTTAAAGGAGATGCATGTACCATCATTATGCATCCCAAAGGAAATGTTCTTTGCTCTAAAGTTTCTTCCTGCAGTTTTGGGAAAACTGATTTTTCTCTGCCTCTCTATGCCCTCATTAAAAGAAAAAATAAACTTGGTTCACCATTGCCTCCTTAAATTTTAGTGAAAAATGAATAGTTCACATAGGTAGTGCACAAAAACAGTAAGAAAACAGTATCTACAGCAACTCTGACTCTTCCACAGTAGAGAATTGCTGCATGAATTTCAGATATCTAGTTTAGATTGACAAATGAGGTTCTCCCTAGGGCCAGTGGAAATACTCAGGCTTCTCCAAAAGATTCCAAATATTTTGTGTGGAGCTTCTCTCCCTCTTTTTCTTCCCAGAGATAACCTAAATGTCAACAGTAGCAACACTCTGTTTGTGTAGGTATCACACAGCCCTTTCCTTATCATCCAGTTCCCAGTGATCATCACCAGCCTCGTGGTGTGGCTTTGCTAAAGGACATCGTGCCCTGGTGATCAAGGAGCCTCCCTCCAGCAGGTCAGCAAGGCAAGCCTGGAAAGGAAACTGGTCTTTGATACCACTGAAAGGAAAGGGATACAGACCTGCCCCTACTAAGTGATTTAAACAGAAGCAAACTAAAAAGTCCTGGGCTCAATCAATCTGTTTACTCCTCTAGCTCAAAGGACTCTGCAGCTCTGGGGAAGCTGGAAACTTAAGAAAAAGTCTGATTACAGCTGCGGGTATCATGAGCTGGGACCTAATTTTAAGATCAGTATATCTCAAGCAAATAAAGGGACTCCTGGGACCCCAGCATTTTTTAAAATACAGCCATTAATTTAGATGCTTAATTATGAATTTGGAGTCTACATGTTTCCAAATCAGCCAGAGTGCAAACTGCTTCAGCATCTCTAATTCCTTTTTTAGGGCTTCATAAGTGTGTGCAAGAGTGGATAACATAACAATTATGTTATTCAAACAAAATACTGCACACATGTAAATGAGTTTTGCCAAGACAGTAGGCAGATATTTGGAAAGCTAGAGCTTAAAATGCAACAGCACGACTCTGTCATTTATAAAAGGAATTTTCGTTTGCTATCATTATCCATGGTTACTTGCCAACAGTCACTTGATAAAAATCTGAGGTACTAATGTATACATAGCTTGATTTAGAAAATTCAGCAAGTCATTAACCCTAAGCAATATATGCTTATCTTTGTGGGTGATGCTGTCAATGTTTAATTTCCTGTAGATCATAAATTCAATAGAGAGTTGACAGTGCTGCCTGGAGTAAGAAGGGGAAAAATTCCCTTTTAATAACTCATCCTATTGATTATTTTCTCTCCTAGTAAAGCTCTCTTTAAGCCATTTGGACAGTAAGATCATTCCTGCAAGTCACAAGAGATGTATGATTCATCGTGGCCCTCTGAACAAAATAAATGGGGAAAAGAAGGAAAGAGGTCTTTCTGTCCTTTCACCTCCTTTCTTAGATTCCTTGAGCTTTCCAAAACTTTTTTCTTCTAAGTCCTACATTCTTCTGAATGATTCATCTGTTTAGGAGGTGCTTTTCTCTGAGAAATCAGTTTCCTCCTTCATGATTAATTATTAATGTTGCATTATTAATGCAACATGTTGCATTCTTTGTTTTATTCATGCTGTTATCAAAACATTCACTTTTACTCTGTCCATTTCAATGGCCCCTTGAATACACAATAATATTATGTAAGACATGATCCTATTTTCAAATAATCAGATATCTACTACCAACACAGGGAAAAATCCAACAGATGGTGCCTGAGCAAGCCTATGGTGGTGAACAGAAGTCATTCCATTGACTCAACCCCCAGGAGGCATGAGCTGCAGTCTCCTATCAACCATGTGCTCCACCAAAATATTAGGGAGTGGTGCATTATGTCTGATGCTCCTGTGCTGGAGATCTTGAAATTGGCAAGTGGCTTAACTTTGACAGCAGATTCAAGTTTGGCACGAAGTTATTTATGGATATCCTGTAAAGTCTGGCAACTTCTGAGCAAATAGCTTTAGAGTAACTTATTTTAGACTTTTAGACTAAGCAATGTGCATCAGCCCTCTCAAATTCATATTCAACTGGGAACCGTATGGCTACTTTTAAGTTGACATATCTGTCAACAGAAAAGAAACATCAAATAAAAAATGCTGTGTTAAAAGAAGTATTGTCACATTCCTACAGAGCCATGTTTATAAACCTATGAGTAGTTTTTATTTAGCAACATATGTAGCTTTAACATTTATATAAAACAACACTACTACTGCAGTCTATTTCAGTATTCAGTGCACAAAAGATTTCACAGATTTTGGAGAGGTTGTGTTATGCTGCAGTTTAGCAACTCTGATGTTCAAAGGCTTGCTGTTAAAATAAAACTTCCTGGACAGCAGCAGTCAGCTGCTCTCCATGGGCAAGGTCATACCACATAGCCTTATTAGTTGCTGTTCTATATTTTTTTGTTGTTTGAAATGAAAATCTTAGTAGAAATTCATTGAGAGGAAATTTGGACCACTTTGTAGTTTGCTACAAAAGCCTACAATCCAATTATACTCCTGGGGAGAAAAACGCGTATTGCCAGCTTCAGTGGCAGGACAGCAGTGTTTAACCAAGAGCAGCTCCTACTGCCTCATCCCAGTCTGATTAGCAGTTCCAAAGCTTTTAGACAAGATCAAGATTTTCACTGTAGGGATTGAACTGCCATAATGATCCAGCCTGAAGATGAAGTCCTGCAGGGAACCCCAGAGCTGCAGATCTCCCTCTGGAGGTGCATTTACCATGCACTCTGCTACTGGCTAGAACCAGGGTCATCAGAACATCTTACTCAGGGGAATGAGCATCATGCCACTACTATGGTGTGAATAAGTGGTTCTTACAACCTCAGAGCAATCACAGTAATTTACAAATGACCATGATCCTGGGTAGCTTTGCATGGATCTTACACGCCACTCCAGGTCAATAATTGGTATATCCCAACTACACTGACTAGAAAATGTTGACAAATTACATCCACACAGACAGCTAAAGAGAAAGAAAAACTTTTAAAATATTACATAATTTTTTTGTGTCGGTTTTTTTTTTTTCCCCTGTCAGAAGTTATAAAAAAAAGTGCAACTGATCCATAGGAACCTAAAGACCAGACAACCAGGAAGAAAAAATGTTTGTTGACAGGAGAACATACTGAGAGGTTTTGTCCCTCAAAAAATTCAACAAGATTTATACTTATTTTAAAAAGGTAGGATTCTAAAAAGGAAGGTCTAAAAAGGAAGAACAAAATTTCCGATTTCCAGAAAGCTCTTAAAGCAAAAGAAAAAAAAAAAAAAAAAAAAAAAAAAAAAAGGCAAATGCTATTTATGTTATTTAGCTGTTGGAGTCAGGAAATGAAAAGCATAAATACTACTGCTGTAATAGCCAGCCAATGGGGGAACCATCTCACTTAGAAATGTTTATTGTAATCAAGCATATGCATGTTTAGGCACTACAGATCTAGGGTCACTGCTTTCAAAGAAACAACTGAGCAAAGGGACTGCACTCTATGGGAGCTCTCCAGCTTGGAAACAGCTGTGAAGCTGCCAGGAAATGAAAGACAGGGTATATCAGCCAGAGAAATGCCTTTCTCTGAGGATTCTTCAGTAACAGAAAAAAATCCATACAGGACTGGGGAAAAAAATGATTGTTTAATCCCTATTCACCATCACTGCTATTCACCTGCCCATGGTGGTGGTGGATTGTGTGTTCTGTGCCCACCACAGCTGATGATGGCTGTGAAAGAGCTCTGCTCACTGCACAGGTCCCACTGCCCTCTGAATCGTGGCTGAAGACAGCAATAAGTGTCAAAATACCAGAAGCCAGAAAAGATAACATTTAGCATGACAGATCACATGGGCAAAGATTTACTGCCACAGCAATAGAAACGTGCAGAAAGAGTGATAAAAATTAAAGTAGGAGTGATGCTGCCCCTTGGTTTGTAGGAAAAGTCACATGATAATTTTTTTTTAAGTGATAGGTTAGGATACATCTTGCTGCATGGTAATTTGTTTTGCTTGAGAGTGATTTTTTTTTCCTCCTGCTGTTTTTAAGACAGTAAGGTATGAAAAATGGAAGTTATGTCAGGAGAACATCGTACCATGGCCCCTACAGCACTTCTGACAAGGGGATTTAAAGCCTAAAACAGTTCTGCAAATCTAGAAGGGATGATCTACATTAATACAGAACAACTGAATAGTTCTTGTCAAAACCCTTACAAATTCTGCATGATCTGTAACAGAAGGGTTTAGGATATAAAACCCCTGGCTGACCCTAAATAAAAATAACACCACTTGGCCATACCTGCATAAAAGGATATAAAAAGATTGTGTTCTCATTATCTTGTATTTCTCTTCATCAAGCCTATACAAAAAATCTCCTTACAGACAACTGTTTTGTAGCTTATGTGAATGATGCAAGATGAAAAAAAGGAAAAAAAAAACAATAAAACAAGGAATAGCTGTAGTCAAGTGGAAACCACTGTATTTTAACAGTGTGCACCTGGTGACCCACTCATCCACTTTTTTTTTCTTTTGTATGGCTTCCAAAACTGACACCTCTTTATGTAAAAAGACAAGAATTCTTATCATCCTGTGAATAAAAATTGCCTCTTCATAAAACTAAAGCAAAATTATGGCTCTCACATATTTTTATTAATTTTTGCAAGTGGTTTTGTTACATCAGAGAGTGGTTTTCATCACAAAATAAATTAATTAAATTTTATGACTTTTTGTTAATACAATTTTAATTTGTTTATGTTTTCTTTATTTGGAAAGATTTTATTTCTAAAAGCAATTATTTGAACTCCTTACTTATTTCATGTGTTCACTTATTTTAGTATCAATAAGTTCTATTAGTAACAAACTCATTTGCAAAAGAATTAATCCCCTAAGAAGAAAATTGTTCTGAGCTAGTAGTTTAATAGCTAAAGGGTCTGTAAATTACAACACACACGGGTCTTGGCAACAAAATTTATGTGACCCACTACTGCTTTAAGCACTTCTGGAATACTTAGAACCCAACATGTCTAGGGTTTTCATTTCTCCATAATCACCAAGAAGCAAGTGAAATAAGAATTTAATTCCATCATATGCAAGGAATGGCAAGTTCCTCCTGCAATTAAGTTAGTATTGTCATCATTAATTGAATTTTAAAAAAACCCTGGTTACTGTTTCCATAACGAATACTGACTCTTCAGTCTACTAAAAATCAATTTTTTTTTATTTCTGAAAACTCTAGCCCTTTCAATCCATTAACAAATTAGCATTGATGCATAGACACCCATGAACATAAGCAAAAATTACTATATTTTGAACATATTAAAAAATCAGCAAGCTGTATTACTATTATTGTGATGTTCAAATTTTTAAAAGGAGCAGAATCTATTTAAACCCCCTCCCTGTTCCCTCACCATGGTTCTGTCTTTACAACGTATGAGGCCTGAAGTATGTCTGATGCTCACAAACTGCAATAAAGTTGACATCATGAGATATATTCCCTGGGAGTAGATACTTGTGTCACTCACACAGATTCCAGTAAATCTATTTTTATTCTTTCCAAGATGGACCACTGAGCTGGAAATGCCCCTGACAGAAATACGGGTTTCTATCTGTACGATTAACTAAATAAACGTATTGAAATTCAGTAAAATCTCTCCACATGTTTTGCAGGAAAAAATAGAATCAATGAATTCTGAGCACTCCTTTTAGGACTTCTTTAGTACAAAAATAGCAGTGAAAGTCTATCAAGGCACAGAAAAGGAATTCTGCTTACTCAGTGCAATTGTTCTGGCTTGTCTAGGGGTACTGAAAAGAGGCAAGATACCCCAGAAATCTTTGAGTCAGGGGCAAGCCAAGGTTTTTAGCAGACCAGCTGGTATTTCTATTATTATAACCTCTCAGCATGCTCCCTCTGCTTACCCATGGACTTCAGGACTGCTGCACAGCTTCGACCCACTCCACAAAGGTTCCTGTGATACAGCAATTAAGTGATTCATGGAAAAGATCAGCACAAGATACAGAAGATGTAGGTTTATAAAGAACACTCAATCACTGAGAGAACACTTTTTTTTTAAATGTCACCTAGAAGGTCAAAATGCCATGAGCTAATTGCTTTTTGAAAATTTTGAGAAGATTTAAACTAAGTACTTATCTTTATCCTCACATTGTACTTTGAAATGTAGGTGTGTTTGTGACTGTGGTTAAGAGACTACACCTGAACAGGCATAGCACTGACAACCAGCCATGATGAGCAGCCAGGAGTGACACATCTGCAGAACATTTACAGAAAAAAAAAATAAATTACCTCTGCCTACCTGAGGCTCATGTTTGATGGAGTTACCAAAATAGACCTTGAGAAAAGGCTAGGACCATTCAAGCACCGTGTTACTCTGAGTAACCACAGTCTGCTCTGTGAAGGGGTTTTAGATCAGAACCAAGTAGTAGTAGGAGAGCAAGGGCCAGGACTTGTGTGTGTATCCCACCCAGCAGCCCTGAGCCTTGCCACCCAGAGATCAGCATAGCCAGCTGCCAGCTCTGCACTCAGATAGCAGAGGGCCTCCCCCTCCCCAGCATTGACAAGAAACTGTCCTTCCCACCCCAGATGACACCCTCAGGACATCTACCTTCTGATAAACACCCCACTGGTCAGAAGGAAGCTGAGCCAGGTGTCTCCTCCACTTGGAAGAGCCTCCTCTGTGAGTGTGATGAAGCACAATTGTTATCTGTTTCCAAAGGGCTCATCTGCATGCCCTTTAGATATTTCTATGAGCTAAGCATTGAACCTCAGCTCCTACGGTCTTAAAGCTTTTCCACATATATTTTACAAATTCAGTGTTTACATACTAAAAAAGAACATTTCCTTTTATGAATGGAAAAGCATCTCAACAGGAACACACATTGCTTCCTGCTGCTGTATGAAATATATCCTTAAGCACTTTAATAATACATTTGGTCTAGCCATTAAATGGCTTTATGAAATCATCATAAAGGACTAATTTTCACAGGAGTGATTTGAAAGCAAACTAGCTCCAGATTTTACATCTTCCATTAATAATATGTGTACTTTTAAAACCAAGTATGGCTGATAATGTTAGATAAATTTAATAAACCTTGATGGCCCTCTGCATGGTATTACACTGATCTCAGTCCTAAATGAAGTGAGTTCATAACCTGCTTTGTCATTAGATTGGCCTAGATTCCTGGCTACTCCTTTGTATCTGCTATTAGAAAATCTTTTTGTCATACATAAAGAGATGAAGCTTGACACCAAAATACACCTATGCCATTCACTCAAGAGATATTATGTAAAGCTATTAGATGCTTTTGGTACATATTTTTTTATTTCATATCCAGCTTAGTCTTTTCCATTTACAAACCAAACACCAAACCAAATCAAAAGAACAAACCTAAAAGTCTGAACTTCTTAATGTCTTATTTTGAAGAAGCTCTAGTTTTTGTGCTATTTACAGTGGTAGCTCTAATTGTGACTTTGCAATATAGCCTGTAACTCTCACAAATTTCCATGTTATTTATGCTAATTATCTTTTAAAAACACAATAGCCCTTAAGTACCTTCCCTGAATAGATATAGAAATGCTAAATCTTTCTTTCCCTTTTTGACCCTAAAGTAATTTATTCAAATTTTAAAAGCATTTTATAATTCAAAAATATTTAACCCTACTAATACCATACAATATTCTCTCTATGACAAAAACCTTTTACTTGAAACACAGTAAATGCCAGTTAAGGTGGTACAAAGCACAAACATACAAGTTTTTCCTATCATGAAAAGGCATTTCTGTTGAAAAACTCATCAGTCTCCATTTCACACATGGAATCCACAGATTTTCTGACTATCCTCCCCCAGTTGTAATGCAGGCAGGAGTGGCATTATGTACTGTGCAGAGCAAAGCTGGTTCCATGGAGAACGAAATGCAAAGTTTTAACAGGGACAAATTTACTTTCCTTCCTAGTATGGAATCTGCTGAAAAGATAGCTGGTGGAGCACCTAGCTCCTCCATTCCCTAGAGCAAATTGGCCACTGATCTTGAAAGTACACAGAGGTCTTGAGTAGCACTTGAAAATGCCAGATGATGTCTTTAAACCATAAAGCAATTTGTATTTGCTATTATAAAGGTTGGCATGCCTAAAAAGGACAAACTAATAAATTAGTTTTTAAAACCACAGCTAAAGTAGCTATTTAGTGCAGTTCTGCAGAGCACTGTCTTTGCAGGCACTTTAGAAAAGTCTTCTTCCCATGCTATCCATACATAACCAATTATCCACAGTGGGAGGGATGTGCATGTCTGAAAGGAAAAAAGCCCCCGAACATGGATTTCACAGTAATGACAGCACTGCATCAAAGTGGGCAGAAAAGTGCTGAATGGATTGTGGTAAATTTCTCACACCAGATGAATCCAAAGGTTGCTTTGTAGAACCAGGAACAGGATGAAAATTACAGGGGTTTTTTTCCAGTTTTCATGCTCAATTGAGAAGCTCTTTCAATTGCTTGACTTCTAAATGAGATCTTATCTACATGTTTCTTTAAATATCCTACCTAAAAGACATGACAAAAGACAAGGAAATTTGTCCCCCCCCAAAAAAAAAAAAAAAAATAAAAAATAAAAACCACACCAAAACAAACCAGCTTACTGTAATGCAATAGATTTATAATAGACTGTTAAATAGCCAGTGGTAGCAAATACTATTCCAAGAGACTTTTTCTGTGAATTCCCACAACAATAACTTCTTCTGCACTAAATGATACCTTAAACACTCAAACACCAGACTACTGCAGAACCCTCCATGTACAAACACAAGAAGGATCTCTCAGTGGCACACAACAATTAGTTAATAGCCAATAGCAGAACTGAGCTGTTTCTTGCAAGACATACTAGTTAGCACTTGTCACAGTGTACCAGATTTTATGGAAAAAGGAAGGCAGAGAAAGAAAAGCTCTATTAAATCTCTTATACAGTCCCCAGAAAGTGTTAATAGGAAAATCTTCCCTTACAAAATAGCTTTGATCCTGAAAGAGATTTGGTGTAGAAAAAAAAGCAAGGCTTCTACTTTTCAGAGCTGTGTGACAGAAGTGGTACCACTAGAGCTGGACATGAGGTGTAGCAGGGTGCTGAAGCCACTTGCACATTCAATCCCTTGCAACGCAGAGTGCAGAGCAAATGAGCTGTAGCACAGCTACTGGCAATTACTGGTGCTTCTGCATCTCAAGAGATACCAGCTGAAGTGTGATACAGAACTGAGTCCTGCTCAGGCCCCCTGGGAACTGAATGGATGACAGCAATTTCCAGGGATTTTATACTCTGGCTTTGCTCCAAATTACATCAAAACTGCAACACTTCAAATAATCTTGGAAGGAAAATTCCATGTTTCCTTTGATTATTTGTTTATTGTTCACACTTATTTCTGTATAAATCAAAATAGATAAAAAAAATTGATCCAAAGGATCACTTCAAAACTAAGAATTCAAAAAGACTTATAAAAAAATATTAAAATGTGTTCTGTCTGACAGTCTATTTTTATTTTTTGAAGAAAAAGTCTCCTGCAGTTGACCTGCTTTGTAAAGTATTTTGATTTCAACAGAGCTACATTTTCCAGGAGAGCTTTCACACCCCCAAAATTTGTAGATTTCCTCCATCTGTCTCTCACTTAGCCAAGATACACATTTAAATTTTATTCATTTTTTATCTTCAGCTCATTACACAACCTCTGTCATTCTTCAACTGATTCTTACTTTTCCATTCCTCATCAACAATCTATTTATTTCTTGCTGTGTGAAAGTGCATGGGTTCAGGGTCTGCTGGAGTTATCAGTGAGATACCACACCTTGGCCTAATAAATACAGCAATACATGGAGCACATTTACAGTTCTGCACATGTCTTTTCAAGCAAATATCAAGGGTCTAGGTCAAATAACTACACAGCTTTGTCAACACTGCAGCTGGCATAGTACAGCACAAACCCCAGTGAATTAAGTTCCATGTGTACTGTCTACTGCTACATCCCACTCTGCAGCCAGGTAATTTCTTTCTTTCTTCTTTGCTATTTATCCATCTGATCAAACTCCATCCTCACAGATCTGGGCATGCAAAGCTTTTCAGACAGCCACTGAAATAAATCTGAACACTCAGTCTGAGGTCTCCCACATCACTGCAAGTGTGCAATGATTCTTCCACGACAGCAAGATCAGAGCACTAGCTAGAGAAGAACTCAGATTTCTACTAACAGCACATGCCATCTGAATGTGGCACTGCCTGCCACTCACAAGAGTTTGTGACTCTCCTGAGATCTCCATCTGCTGTGGAACTGCAGGAAATGACTTCCCGCTCCATCTCAAACTCCTTAAGGAGTCACAGGAAGTACATAAAGTTAAGGACACCTGTGATACACAGTACAAAAATGACTAATCCATGATGAATCACAGAAATAATGGCTGGAAAAAAAACCCTGGAGGTCATCTAGTTTAACCTCCCACTCATAACTAGGACTATCACTAACACAAGATAATGTCACTATGACTGTGCTTAGCTAACTCTAGAAAAAAACTCCAGGGACTGGCTGAAAAAAAAATTTAAAAAAAGGAATTGCCAGATGAGAAAACCATGAGACAATTCAACGTTTAAAAAAGGATAAAATATAGAGCCTAATAAGATATATTCATGACAAATATACAATCACATTTGAAATAACACTACCAACATTTAAAATTAGGCTACTTGATCATCAGCACACCTGAAACCCAGCTGGCAAAAAACAACACGCTTCTAAAATGTCTAAACCCAGAAAATGTCATGGAAGAAGGTGGAATGTGTCCAAGAAAATAACAAAAGCTATGAGAAGGAGACTGTGTGGCTGAGGTATGGTAAGATGACACATACCTCTTTTTATCTGGGTCACAGTTTAAAGCCATATGAGTATAAACACATTCCTCACTGTGGAACAAAGATGTGATAAAACAATCCTGAAACAGGGCGAGTAGACCTTCCCTCCTCTTTGTATATCTTGAGAAATAATCCACCTCATGGAATTCGCTCCAATATAGCTACACCAGTGCTTTGTGCATGCAGCCAAGATACCAAAAAGTTCAGTCTGGAATTACATTTTCCTTAAATGTGCCTGGAAATTACTTCTTCTGGAAATAAAAGGAAGTCTCTACCTCTGCATCTCAATCCACAGAGAGTAAGCCAGATGGGAGAAGGAAAGGCACCAAGAGCAGGATTTATACCTTGTCATGCGTCTTCCCTTTGCTGTGAGATCCTGAATATGCAATTGTTCTTATGCACAATTCTGCCTTCTGATGCTCATTGCATTTCAAGGATTTTCTGTTTGTCCGCAGGTTTATAGGTAGGAGGGCAGTAAGTGAACAAAACTCAGTACATATCTGACCAGTGGCTAACTCCTAGAAATTTTCTATAGGTAATTGTTGTATGTGTATTTGACAGTGAACTGTAGATCCAGTGAAGCAAAACCTTTCCTGAAAAACTGCAGGTATGCTTAGAAGTTGCAAAGATAGAAAAAAAAAAAAAAAAAAAAAAAAAGATCTTATTAAAAAATTTAAAACATACTGATTTAGAGATGGATCTAAGTACAGCATCTTGCAAAATATGTGAACTAGAGGTCTATGCTGTAGACTGAAGGTTCTTCAATGAACATTGCAATAGGCACTGTAGGTTGCAGGATCTGCTCCATTCCATAGCCTTCAAAATTCCTTTTATTTACTTTGGTTTCTCCAGTTTGGTTCATGCTCCTGATGAGAAATACTCAAACCTTTACCTCAGCCTTTGTCCAAGGGTTCCAGCTCTTCAGCCATATTAAAAAGAATTGGTGGCCACCCCATTTCTTAGCAGGCAGCAGCATCTTGGTCTGATTTGGTATTTCATGGACTTCAGGCTTATGGCTTATTTAAAGGACCAGCCTTGTGAGCACATGGTGACACATGGCCACAGGGCTGCAAGGACTATTTATTTCACTCATGGCCATGAGGCACCAGCTAGACATGCCTGCATGAAAGTTTGTAAGGCAGCCAGTGATCCTACCCTACCAATATAGCAAAGATCATTGCTTTCATGGCAAAAAAATCCCTAACAAACCCAGCATGTTTTTTAATAAAAATCAAGGTTTTTTTAAGAGAGTAAATAGAACTAACTTTCAAATAACAAAAACAGAATCTAATAATATCATGAGTAATTGTCTTGAATGTGTTAGCACATAAGGTGTTTTGTTATTTTTCACAGCATTTTTAAATGTATTCCATTTTCTCCTGGTTAGAATAGAAATGTAAATCACAGGACTGGGAAGTGTGGATTGTATTACATCTGCAAGAATGAAGCCATGCTCTTCTGAATCATCTCCCCGTCAAAAAAAAAAAGCTTTTGAGTATATTTATTAAATCATCCTTATGAAATGCTAACGATAACCAATGTATATGAAGAACTCTCCTGAAGACACTGAATTGTAATGATATTTCATTTACATCTACAAATGAAATGCTTTTCTCCTCTCTAAACTTAAGTGTTATTATGTCTGATCACATTTTCAGATTCATCCCTCTCTTTTGTTCCCCAGTTGGACTGTCTGTTTTACAAACAGGTTTAAGCAAAACTAGCTAACATTTCCATCACATGGACACTCATCTCATTTAATTGTGTTGGGGTCAGACATTTCTGGGATGACTAAAATGTATAGGACTTTGCTTAGCAATGCAAACTTACTTGCTCTGCTAGAGCACAGCACAAGACACAATAGTGTTTTTGTTCTGTACTTTTAACAAAGACAAAAAATCAGACGGATTTAGGTCAAAGAAAAAAGAGCGCACTAAAATGCTGTAGAGTTAAAATTCAGCTGCAAGAGTAACAACACATTCTAATTAATTATAAACTTCATGAATACTGATTCAAGGATAATGCCAGTTGCCAAAGCACTTGCAATGTTTTTCTTCAAAATAGTACCTCACTATTCTTGGTGCCTAATGCTGCAGAGAAATTTCCTGTTTATCTTACCTCCCTACATTTTTTCATTTTCTCTTTGTCACAGCGAGAAGGGAAATTTTCATAGCAGTGCTGTGGATATGACCCATTTTCTGCTAGTCATAATGAAGTTGAATTCAAACATATAAATTGAAATATTAAATAAATTGAAAATATTTATCCACTTCCTGCTCCATTACTACTACTAAATTCCAAAGTATTTTAACAGTCACTGCACATGTCAGCTTTTATACCAATTCTCCTACAGAACATTCTCCTGTTCAAAATTAGCTAGCCAATGACAAGTTTCCATAGTATAAACTTCAGTTACACATAATCATGCAAATTATGGTGTCAAAAGTAAATGGAAAATATTTGCCTGACTTTTGGCTCTGGCATTTGTTTGTGAGAGAAGGAAGTTTTACCATACATATAAGAAAACCAGGTGGAAAACTAACAAGAGCAAAAGAACATCAATCAAGGAAAAGTGTTTATTCAGAAGTCTTTCACAGAAAGTACCAGCAGCATTGTTTCCAAAAAGAAAAGCAAAAGGCTATTAGGGAAATGGAAAAGATCTTGCTTTGTGTGATACCTGTGAATCATCCATCCTCCAGACATGTCTCTGGACATTGCACTGCCAGCAATTGGCACATGGAATAGAACAGGAGGTCATAAGCTGCATGGTTTAACACCTTAAATACTGGTATGGAGTTAGTGCTCTGCTCTGCCCACAGGAGGCAGCAGGGGAGGAGAGAGAAAGCACACCAAAACAAGAGGAGCCAAGGGTAAGGCTTCAGCTCCAGGAAAAACCATGGAAGAAAGGAGCTATTGGTGAAATGTGCTGGGTTGTGCTGCCTTCACCAAGGCAAGGATGGCTGGGCTGTGCTACAGAGGAGGAACTTTCTCTCTGCTCCTTGGGAAATGGTGACTGCTGCAAAACCAAAACTCACTCCTTGCCCTCATTACCCAAATGAACTGATTGATGGGCCAGACTTAGTCCCACCAGCCAAAGAACACATCTCCTGCAATATTCCAGCCATGCCATAGATTGTACCCAGCCTATGATTCCATGTTCTACAAATAGGGAATACATAAAAAATTGAAACATACTTTAGACAGGTACACTGAATAAATAGATTTAGAGGTGAGGAAGGACTGAAGAGAATTGTTGTTCTCCTCTCTCTCCCAAGGTACTCTTCAGCTCTCTAAAGACACACTCCCATGTGTGAGATCAAGGACTACTACATGCTCACAATGGCAGAAGAAGAAGTGCTCCAAATTAGAGTAAAAAAACATCAGCAAGCAAAGATATAGGAGATGAAGGATTAAAGGGGATCTATGGTTACTCAGTCATTCATTTCAGCAGAATGTTAAGGTATCAGTAAAAGGTATTGAAACTACTAAATCAACAACTTTATCCAATAATAAATCTCACAGAGGTTTCCTTCAAGAAAATACCATGCTTTCTATATAATTTAAAGCAGAGGACATCTGTAATAACTTGAGCACAACAGGCAGGAAAAATTAGTTTGATCAAGCTTATGTTAGAACTTGAAACACCTCTTTAACAGCTAACTTTTGTACTCTTGACATACAGGACACCAACTTCCTCATACAAGTCTTAGCTCCAGTATAAAATTTCCAGTATTTCTCACAAGAAGGTGAAAAAAAAAAAAAAAAAAAAAAAAAGAAAATCAAAGCAAAACCACATTAAAAAATGTAACACTATCTGGCTGCATTTGTTAAGGGAGCCAATGCAGACCAACACAGAAATATTATTAGCTAGCCACAAGAAAAAAACTTAGTGCATCATCTCATTTACTCATTTATCATCATTCTGTTCCATCCTCTGATTTATAAAAAATACTGTTTCCAGGATGAATCATTCAACCTAAAACATGCTTCATAGTACTTGTAGCATAAATTATTTTAAGTTTGACACTCTAGGTCTCTACACTTCTTCTCAAATATCATACTTAGTTGGACCTGATGTCCCATTATATTAACCTGCTGTATGGTGCAAAAATTCTTTGGAGTAATTTGAATGGTATTTGGTAGCACAAGACTAATGCAGTAGGGAGACAGGCTGTGAAAAGTGAGGTGTGGTACCTAACCAGAATTTAAAAAAACCTGAATGTTCTTAAGTACCCTAACATACATATCCAATAGCTCTTCTTGAACTCTCAGTAAAATCTAGTCTTAGCATCCCTATTTCTGAATTATTCTACTGAGTCAAATGAAAACTGAAAGAAAGCATGCAGGTGTGAATTATTCATGGTCAAAGTGATGTCCTAGAGAAAGATGGAAGAGAAGGCTCTTGATGCAGAATTGTGGAAGGGTTAGTTTGGGAAGAGAAAATCCAACTTGTATTTACATTCAGTCAAACTAGACTCTTCTTGGATGCTAAAGTTTATGAGCAGGAAAAATGTTATTCAAGCCAATGAAATATTTTTTTATGTTACTTAATGAAAAAGATGTCATGATTTTCACCACCACCTTTCTTTTGACAGAAGCAGTCAACAGGACACATACTTATCAACGTGACTGACAGTTCAGGACTGGATATGCAGCTTTGGCACCCCACTAATCTGAGCTGTCTCAATTATACAGGATTTAACATGTGAAAGTTTAATGTTCTGATGTAAAGCAAAAAAACAAACAAAAAAAACAAAAAAAAACCCACCCAAAAAACAACAACAATAACAAAAAAAAAAAAAAACAAAAAAAAAAAAAAAAAAAAAAAAACAAAAACAACCCAACCAAAAACCCTACCCAAACAAACAGAGCATCAAAACCCATGTATTTCTTCTACAGGTCACTTCAAAACACATTTAACCAGATGTCTGCTCAGCTGTGTTCTCCTTTTTGATACATATTATCCTTCAAAGACTTCAAGACAAAATATTTAACACTTCTCTTGAAAAAAAGTTTCAAAATTTCTAACTTTATGTGTGTACTCTATCTCAAGATGCAAAAGTATTCATCAGCCTTGAATTTACAATAAATTTTCTTTTTACAAAATACTATGAAAGAACAAACAAAGCCTTTATAGGTAATGTTAAGTATGTGATGTAGGTGTTATATTCTTTTACATGCTTGTTTTACCAAGTAGAATAAGTTCACGGTTCCTGTGACCTAAAATGAAAATAAAGTGTGAAAGCACCAAATGAGAACCAACATGAATTTATTTGAATAATGCTGAATAATAATAACTGAGCAATGGTTTTCTGAATACAATTCGCTATTTTAAAAGATTGTGCTGAATGTGTTGGAAGATAAACTCTACAATGGTAATGTAGAACTAAGGACTGAAATACTGCCTTTCTTCTTTAATTTTCCCAATCAGTTTCTTAAATTCTATAATTTCTATAAATACCTACATAGATTTTGATAACTGCTTTAGATCATATAATTTAAGCCACTCCCCCTAAACATACATCACAGAATCATATAAATATTTAGGTTGGAAAAGTCCCTTAAGATTATAGAATCCAACCATTAACCTAATACTGCCAAGTCCATCCCTAAGCAATGTCCCTCAGTGTCACATTAACATGACTTTTAAATACCTCCAGGGATGGTGACCCAAGACCAAGTGCTTGATAACCCTTCCAGTCAAGAAAATGTCAATGACTGTTCTATTGCTAGAAAACTAAGTTATGGTGCTCATACAAAAAACAACCTGTGACAGGGGTAGAGCTCAGACCAGCAATCACAGCTGCCAAATTTCAAGGTCTGAACCATGAAACCATCTCTGGTTATTTATGACATATCCCTGATGCACCCTCCCTCCCCTAAAGAAGCAGAAGCCCTGCCACTATCATAATTCACTTCCAAAGATTTCTAATGTTAAAACAAATTCATGAAGAACTTCTCTACAGGTGGAAAGATTTAATGCTCTAATGGTTAATGTTAATTAGCATTGTAAATTACCTTAATTCAGTGAATCTTGGAACTGCTGACTGAAGGGCCAGACTTGATTGAAATACTCATGGTAGTTGTTTGGATACAGTGAGCCTTCCCTTTAGGTGAAGCCAGTTCCAAAAAGGAAAGAAAAATCTCATCCCTTAAAATGCTCATCGACTTTGTTCATAGTTATATTCAAAACACACATAGGTTTCAGAGGAGACTCTAGATCCCAAACCAGAGTGGGATTTGCTCAAGAACAGGGAGGTTTGAATGATGGATAAACATTATTCAAAATGTTAGCATAGTCCTGATGCCACCTGAAGGCTTGCAATTGCTGCCATAAATGCTGAAGACCAGCAGCCCAGATTCAGTCTTGAACTTGAATGTGGAACTCCTTGCCTATGTAAGGATCAACATGTGGCAGAGATCACTACATTTTTTACTTGTCAGCACTTTGGTGTAGCAACACAGCCATCCAAATATTTTTGTAGGACAGAGATTTAGAGAATCATCTCACAAATATGGAGATTTCAGAAAATTTCAGGGTAAATAAATTCTTCAAAGAGGCCCCATCTTATAATCAGTAAACATAGGGATAGAGAAGAAGTGAGCCACATGAACTCTGATTTCACTCTTCCCTTTTTATTCCAGCATTATATATTGATGCTCTAGAGAGGCTTCTGAGACCTGAGAAGGGATATTGGCCAAGAAGAGTTCTTTGATTTAATAGCTAACAGAAATCACTTTCATGAAAATCTAATGGGTTGTTAAAGGGCTACCCTAGAGGGAAGTATCTGCCTCCTGAAGGTTTTCCTGATTCTGCAGAACCAGACCCAATCTATGGAACATGATTTCATACCATGTGAGACCTGAGTTTGACTCCTTACTTTTATGTCCAGCTTTTTATAAAAACTCACCAGAGTGAGCCCTGATCTTAGCTTATAACACATGAAGGGGTTTTAGGTCTTAAGCTCCTTTGAAAAACTGACCACATGCACTTAAAATCTCTGACACACACACACACACCCCTTGACTGATTAACAACTTGCCCAAAATTCAAGCCTACCTGATGGCAAAATCTGCACGGCAAAAGGAGAGGTGAAAAAAAGTCATCACCAAAATGACAAATCTCTGTCACTCTCTATGTTAAGAAAATTCAATGATTTGCATCATTCTTCTTACCTCCATCAAGTCATACTGTTCACAGATAATGCAGGTTTACTCCCAGAATTGATTTCACTGAGGAACTCAGAGTAGCTGATCAACATTTAAGGGAAGAGATTAATAACTTGAAGAGAAGCTGTTCCAAATGAGCAATCCCATCTTTCATCTTTTTCCACATACTTTTAATCACATAACTAATAAGATTTTATAAAAAAAAAAAATCTTAGACTACTCCATGGTGTTTGGTTATTATCAGATTACCATGCCCTAAGAGCATTTTATGGATAAGGCAGTATGGTCTTTTTGCATAATTTGAATGGAATTTTCATGTGCTAATAAGACAAGATACAAATTTGAAGTATCTATTTCTGTACAACTAAACAGCCATTCACAAAGACTGATTCCAACTACTATATCAAAATTTCCCTTTTTCTAGTTATTAGACATTTGACCTCTTAAGACAAGTACAATCAGATCGGAAGTGTTCCTGAAGAAAAAAAAGAGGAAAAGAAAAATCACAGTCCTTTTCAAATTAGCAGTTACCATACTCAAACACTGCAGGTATTAGGTCTGGTCATGCCACCCTCCAGGGCACCTAGAAAAAGATCCTGCGGGTCTACCCAGGTAAAGCTCACCATGAATGAATACATTCAATAAAAAGGCTTGGGGCTCTTTGGTCAGAAAGGAAAAGAAGGAAAGGAAAAAAAAAGAAAAGTAGGCAGCTGTAAATTGAGTATTAGAATGTTTGCATCTGAATAAAACTAGCAATGTTTCTAATGAAATGTTTAAACACCCAAATGTTGCACAATCACAATTTTCACTTCAGGTTAAACTACCTATTGGGGTGGTGATTTATTTTCCTTTGTAGATTTTAATTTTCTGAACAAAATCCTTTGGTGTGATTTCTTATTTAACTGCCTGCATCATTCTCCCACACAGTTCTCTATAAAGTTGATAATGTAAATTGTCCCTCTTGGTTAGTCATGAGAACCTCAGGCAGAGTAATTTGCACAGATCTGAATGAATACAATTAGGAGAAAGGGAAGTACTCTCCAAATGCTGCTGGGCACTAATAAAGGTGAGTCAGTGATCCCCTCTCCAACAGCATGCCCCCAACACAAAACCTCCTCCAACATCTGTGTAAATGTTCCTGTTTCTTTCACTGGCTGTGATCTTTGGAGGTGAATTGCCTCTGCCTTTGTACATGGCTTTCCACTTGTGTTCTTTGCCATCAGTGTGATCAGAAAAAGCTCAAAGAATTGGACTCTTGCAAAGTCTGACTCATCATCTACTGGGCAAGCAGTCATTAGAGACAGGCACATGGACCACAGCAGCACTGCATTTCAAACATCCCCCTTCCCACTTATGAATATGAGACTGGAAGAACTGACTCAAACAGACCTATTTCAGGATGATTTGTTTTACAAGAAAGGAAACTTCAGTGAGTCTTTTGAAAATACAGTAACATGGAAAACTGAGCTCCCAGGAGGAAGTTGTGTAAGATAACTATTGTCTCTAGATGTATCAACAAAACCCCATATGATTTTGGCATATTTAAGGAGTATCTTTGACTGTATCATAATCTGGCATGCTAAAATAATTTGGCTGTGACAAAGCAGCCCTCTGTGTTTTGCAGGTTTTTTTATATTCCCCAGTAATTTTATGATGAATGCATGGATGTTTAGATTAAAAAAAAAAAAATAAAAAAAAATTAACAGTGAGTTATTGTTAATTACCTTTCACTGATTCCCAAGGAGGGATGTAAGATCATAGGTGAAAACCATTATGATCCTTGCAACAATTATTAGTTATGTTCCTAAAGAAATATTTCCTTAGTCTTTTCAGGACAAACCAAAACACTTCATTTACCAGGGGGCTATCATCCTCTTAAAACTGAGGGTTCCTTGATCCACCTAGTAACTGAATGGCCCTCTGGAAATTCCCAGCTCTCTACATTGACTAACAGGTGTGCTTAAGGGAGCTGCTTAAGAGCACAAAGGGAAATGCATGGTAGTTATAGTCAATGGTTCTCAGAAGAGGCTTCTCTTTGCATCCTAAGATGCAAATCTGATTAAGACTGAAAGAAACCTTATTGTGACAGATGTTGATTCACATAACAGTATTTCAGTGCAGTAGTTGCTTCAAGGTACATCATTTCAGGTAGGGTTATTAAAAGGGCAAGACTGAGATCCTCAAAGGTACTCATGTGAAGATTCACAGAAAACACTGTGGAAGTTTGGTGCCTTTAAGAGACTGGGTCCTCTATGCATCTTTTTTAGGTCACTCTAAAAGGGTAAATATAAGAATTTCTCACATGGGTTATGTTCAACACAGATTCACACAGATTCCTGTAGACATTAGGTTAATAAAAGCAAGCAGTTTATTTTGTATGAGAAAATCCAAAACTAGTCAAGAATATTGCTGCTTGGACAGCAGTTTAAGAATAGCAGCTTGACTGCTCATGGCACATCCTTTGTGAAAACACTGCTAGGAACCTGGGAAGAGCACATGGCAAGAGCAAGGGTATAGAAGGCCACAGCATTTGTCAGTGCCCCATGTTCCAAAATACTAGTTTTTAAGCCTTAAGTTTGTGTTGAGTTTAAGATTTGCTTCTTTTGTTAAAAAAGACTCTCAAAGTCTCCCCCCTCTAATTCACTGAGATGCTGAGCACCAATGCATAGCAGGAAATGGATGCTGAGCAGTAGGAAGCAAAGACTTTGGAAAGAAGGGGACTGGTGTGCACTCATGCTTAAGCAAATAATTACCAATAAATCTGCTTTATGTATATATTTATTGATTAGACATTTAATTGCAAACATTGTTTTAAAATGGGAATGAGAAGCTGCTTTCTATCTGCAGCAAGTAAAACCTTTCCCAGTGTTTCTCAGCTCAGTAAGTATTTTCTTGTGGAACTAACAGTATATACTTTGGAGTGCTAATGTGCTCACCATTATTTTTCTTCCTAGTTCGATTGACAAGATTTGTGTAGTGCTGCCATACCCCAACAGTCATTATGCAAGTAATTTTTTTGCAGCCCCTACTTTAAAAATAGAAATTTATCTCAAATAATATGTGCAGATGCAGCTTCTTTGCTAGCCATTGTGCCACCTATAGAAGACAACCAAAAATTTTTAAAAATTAGTGTATAGTGAACAAAATTTTAGCTGCAATATTTTTTTTCTATCTACATCCAGGCAAGGATTCACAATGAAAACAAGCATCAAAACAAGGTTATGTAAGCTATCAGCAGTTCTCACTTATATGAACCCCCTGGCTTCTTGAAGGATTAGTTGCCAGAAATAATGCAAACCGAAATGTAGAGTCCTAACTTCAATATTTATACAACTATTGCATTATTCAAACAGAGACTGATCTTGGTAATTGTTTTAAGTTGTTGTCCTAGATTTCTTGCATTCCTATGAATTTGACAGGAATTTGGGCTGGGAAAGGCTTAAAGGATTAGGAAGACAGTTATGGAGAGGCAATCTCTTCATTGAGGCAGCTTGCAAGGTGGTTTTTTTCTTAGTATAGTAATACTTATATTTTCTTTTATAGTAAAGTTGACACTTTCAGTGACCAAAGAAACTGCAGCACATTGAACTGTAAAAGAGCTGTGAAAAGTTGAGCCTTCTTTATGTCCAGGTACAATTCAAAGAGAAAGATGTAATACTCAGATTCTAACTAAATAAATAGCATAGCAAGAACATTTGCTCCTACCTATGCACTAAGAGGCAGATAAAATTGCCACCACTGCACCTGTGAAGGCAGGCTTGCACAACTAGAGCCAGATTGACACCCCAAACAAAATCTGCAGTTGTGCCACTCAGGCACTGCAGGTAAGTGTGAAATCCCACCTTCATGCTGATGATGGAAGAGGGAGGAAAGAAAGCCTGGCAGAGGAAGGAGAGAGCTAGGAGTGGCTGCTCTGCTGAATAGCTTCAAAATTAAATATGAAAGGAACAACATTTACAAAGTAGTGATTCTGAGCATGAAATGCCTTCTTGCAAAACTGAAATTCTGATTCACTAATGCACACAAAAAACTTCTGACAAAAAGCCTTGAGCTGTCACTCTCTGTGTAGGCAAGACTGGGAATTTCTGAGAACTCTAAGGGTGAGCTGCCAGGGCTCAGCAGGTGAAAAGCCTCACTTGGTGTGGAGCACTTTGTGAGGCTCTCTGGAAGACTGTAGGATGAGGACAAGTGCAAACACAAGAGTACTTGTTACTTTTTGATGTCCCATTCCCTTCTTGCTCTTGTTTGTGTACTTCAAATTTGTGGAATTTTTGACAAAAGTAGGTGTTATGTGCATTGCTGTGTTCACTCTCCCTCAATTTTTTCCACAATCTCATCAATGAAATTAAGATGTTGCTTGTATTTGCCAGGGAATACCACCAAGTCTTCAATTCATCAAGTCTGAGGCAGAGACTACCTGCAGAGAGTAACTGAACTGTTGCCACCTGTTTATATTGCACAACTGGTGCTACTCATCAAATGTCATCTGAAGGTACTTGAAAGAATTGCTGGTAAGTCAGAGGTGGTTTTTCACATCTGACTAATCAGTGGAGGAGGAATGAGACACATAATGCTTATGGGGGAAAAAAAAATACTCTGAAAAGAAAAAAAAAAAAAAAATCCTCCTAATCTATGCATCAAAACCCCTCCAAAATCTACTTGACCAGAAAGTTTTCCTAGTGCCAAAAAGCATTGGGTAGAACTGAAGACTTAAAATATACAGACCTGAAAATTCAGACCTATCTTCAGGCTTGATGTGACTTTGTGTGGTAATCAAGCATATCTTTGAGACAGCAGCAGTTTCTCTGATCTATGAAGCTGAGGGTTTAGTCCACTGGTTTCAGAAGGAATTGATGGTGTCTGAGCAATGCACAACAATCTGCAAAACTGAGCTTTCAGAGAAGTGTTGAAATATACATCAGTGAGGATGATTTTTCACATTGCCAAATATCCTCTATCTGTAATCTTTGCAAGCCTGAGGCTGTGCTCGTTCTGGTTACAGAAGTGCTTTCCAACTGGCTGGAGTTCTGAAGTCAGGTTCACAGGAAGGGGAACAAAGGTTGGTCACTGGGCCACAAATATGACTTCTAGGAATCAAACCCCACAGCATGAGCCTGAGGTTAAAAGTGCGGTTTTTCCATGGATAACTAGCTTTTTATGAACAGCACTTTCACTGGATCAAAGCATGGGACCATTCCCAGTTCTAACTTCTCTGCTCTTGAAAACACAAGTGTGAAATCAAGACAGTCATGCAAAATTAAGTGTTTTCTAATGAGGAGTAATATTTATGTTTTAATCCAAAAATATGTTGAAATAATAAGGCAAACCGCTACAGGAAATGCATCAAGAATAGCTATACACATCAAACAAGAATCAAGAGCTTTGATGACATTAACTTGAATCTATGTGTAAATTTTGCATAGCTTCCACATAAATAGGCATCTGTGGCCATTTTTACAAGGGCTTTCTTAAGCAACAAAACTCATTAGAATACCCCAAACAGATAGTTAGCTGCTGGATTAAATGGTCACTTTCTGAAACAAGCACTTAGTCTTCAGGAAGGTGCCATATTTTATTTTCTTAAAGACATTTATTCACCAAAAAATGCTATAACCTCCAAGTTAACTAACAAAACCAGTGAGGTATCAAAATCAATATTTATACACTGAAACTGAAAACTCAAGGGTTTCTACTGTGCTGAACAGCAGAATACAGGTCCTTCTTATAAACAATCCCTACTGAAAAAATGACAGCTCTGGCACAACTCACAGTAGGAAAGGGGAGAGGTAAGACACATTTATTTTGTTGCAGAGAAATGTAATCTTGCTTTGAAGAATGCATGTCAGAGAAACCATCCTTTGAACTTGCTCTAACAGAGCTATTTAAAATATTTCTGTGTAGTGCGAGACCTTGTGGTGGAATATGTTAAAGTGTTCAAAATGGTGAAATAAATAAGAGATTTCAACACTGAGCTTACCCACAGAGTCAGAAACCTCAGTGCTTCTGAATGTTAGCTCTTGGGGTGGATTTCGAAGGAAATATAACCACTAGACTGAATCATGTTGAATGGCAATATCTTAGTAATGCTTTATATTTTATCCTGCAGGTTAAACCTTCAGTAAAAAGGAAACTCAATATTACTTTAAAATCTTCAGATGAGATTAGGCAGAAACAGATGAGACTAGCAGACTACCACAACTCATAATAAAACACCAGTAAAGCCGTCTGTGAAAAGCTCTGCAGTGAAAAATCAAACCCACAGAAGACTGTAACTACACAGGACCTTGAAGAAGGAAATCCAAACCTGACTCTCTACACAGAATAGACGAGTGCATTCCATGTAGTATCATTGCAGAGAAATAAAACACACAGTAACTACACACATACATGCATTTCTCAAGGTTGAGTTTTGTGAAAACTGAATATCTAGGCACATAGCAGACTGAAAAAAATGTCAGTTGTAACTAAGCACTTAGCAAATACTGGCTGGAATAGCCTTTAGTCTTCCCCAAATATATCTCACAGCAGCAAGCTCAGGAAGAAAAATTTCTTTAAGCATCTGTATGAGGCACTCTTATTCATTACGTCCCCAATTCATGTGAACGTGGCTACTCTCCAACCAGCAGAAAATATACTTCAAGTATTGGGTGGATTCTGTAGGAGCCAAGGCAGGAAAGCAGCTCTCCTTAAAAGAAATGATAATGAAAATATATCAAAGCATCTCCTACACTTTTCCATATGCAACTGTATTCTTATACCAAAGAAAAGGAGGTACATTCCAGATAATGATGTTTATTACACACTAGTTGAGTCCAGGGCAGGTCTCAAATTATACCGACTCAGTCCAAGTATAATTTGCAGTAGCATGTGTAAATAATAATAATGAACTAGAATAGGGCAACAAGGTTTTCTGAGTGATCCCTCTGCAACTCCTTCTACCATTTCTGTTTGACAGCTACTTTATTGAGATCTTAGCCTTTTTCTTGGAGATTATTCTAATCTGTAGTCTGCAATAAATTGCACTGCAAAAAAGTGACAGAGCCTTAACAGAGGACTGTTCACTTGGCACTTTCAAAGGATTATCAAAAATCATTAAGTTCAAAATTGGTACTAGTTAAGACAGTGTGCCTAAAAATAAGTATTTTAGGATCCCTTCAGAGTTTTCTTCATCCAATCCTTAGGTCATCTGACATAATTACCTTGTTTTTTTAGCAGGTGCTGTTTTCTGCTTAGAACATCACATAAAATCTAAGTTCTTGCATTTTTCCATATATCTCTCTGTATGAATACATATATAACAACTTAAGGAGACTCTCAGTCTGTGAATCCCCGCTGCCTGCTGGCATATAGTTCTATTACACTCAAAATATTTAGTGCCTTTTTTTTCCCCCTTATTGTTTTCAAGTCTTGTTTTTCCTGTTACAGCTACAGATAAGATCCAAGGAACTTTTGGTGTCTACTAACAGGTGCCCAAAAATATGTTTAACTGGGGTTTTGGCTGCTCATCCTTCTTATACTGATCATGCGGTGCTATGACAACATTCTGCCACATCCTGCTCATGCAGTGCTGTGGCACAAGATTGAATACTTTGCTTCAGAAACTCATTTAAACAGGAAAAATACCTCGGAGATCAACACTCCATGCCCATCTTCACCTGCTCTTTTTTTTACCCCGTGCTGGCAGAAAAACTTGTTTCTCGTGAAAAAATCTGACCACACTTTTCCAGTGTGAGTCAAAACTCACAAACTTATACTTGGAAGTAACAGATTTTTTTCCCACATGTGATTTAAAATGTATTTACTCTCATTCATTTCTCTGGCTTGACTAGATCTTCCACGATGCTGTTTGCCATCAGATTCCCATCGTCCCCTAAATACCAGGTTGGTCAGGAAGCCAAATTCATAGGAAGATATAAACACCATTAACTTCTGGCCATGGAAATGAGATGCCCTGGAAATGTCTCTAAGCTGTCACAGTTTAGGTTTTCGTCATCTTTGCACTTTTTGACCATCAGCTTCTGATTTTTCTTTTGATTTTGGTTTTTTTTAAGAGTGATTGTTTCTGAAACAAGGAAGGGATTTGAGCATTAAAAGTGTCTTCTGTTATACTTTTGGTCTCGTACCATCACCTGGGGACTTGAGAAGGGCAGAAAATAAGTTGCCTTCATATATGGTCTTTTGTGCTGATGAGGCAAGCAGGACAAATGAGAATGGAATGCATCTTTGCTGCTGAAATACCATTCTGTACTTAATTCAATTTTGTTTGCATACCAAGGGTGATTTGGAAAGGATATACAAAAGTCTTGGTGTATACCCAACATGAACAAGTCTGTAGAGTATCAGAGCATTCAAAATGTTTCTCATTCTTTTGGACACTGAAATCATTGGTAAAACTTGTACCAGTCCCAACATGAATAATACATATGTCAAAATGTAGTCCACAAATGAACACTGCACACTGCATAAAAGCCAACAACCCACTGAAAAAGCAGAATCACCTAGAAGGATAAGAAAAGAATTTTATGTAGTTCTCCCTTACAAGATCCTCCCTAGAACCATATATTTCAGTTCAGTGGAAATTAAACTTTAAAAACCCCTCAAAAACCCATAAATGGAACACTATAAGCATACGTGACAGGGAAAATAAACTGAACTTCAGCTCCAGGTGATATAAAGTCTTTCATCATTCCAATCAGATTTCTTAGACTTTTTGGGGTTTGCTGCTGGGGGAACAAATAAATTGCAACAACTTGTAGCTTCCTCTCTTTCTTTCCTTTCTAATTCCTCCCTACATCCCGGAACAAAACCACTATCTTTTCATTATTTAGAAAACTTATTGTATTTCTTGGAAATATAAAGGCTTTATGCTCTTTATCCACAAATTTGTGGATATGTATAAATATTCTACATACCATGCTACCATCATCATTTGTAGTTTTGAAAACAAGAGAAATACTTTTGTAGTTATGTTGACCTTTGAGCTAACAACCTACTTAAATACTTGGATTAGGTAGAGCATAAAACTGTAAAATAAATTCAAATCCAGATGTATGTCAGACATATGTATGCATGTGTGTTTATAAATGTATGTCAGCATCATACTGCATCACTTCTCTGTAAAAATTTGGATAAGGAAAATTCAAAATATCAACAGATATTTCAAAATTTACCTTCATCTCAGGTTGCTACATTTCCCCAATTTCATTCATATCTGAAGAGCTGCTCTGCCTCTTTGCTGTTCAACAATAACATAGTATGAACAGGTCATTTGACATGTAAGATAGAGTTTCATCTCCCACAACACTTTTACCTGCCTTTATCTATTTATCTATTCTCTGAAGCATTTGGATTGGTGGATAACAGGGAATTTCATGTGCCTGACCACACTTCCTTCACTTCAAAGCATAAACATTTTTAGCATGATTTCCTTCATTTTCTATAAATTAAATTCCACTTTGCTTTATTATCAGCACCCTTAAAGTTCCTTTTACTGGAATTACTTATTAACTTAAATGAGATCTAAGGAGAACAAGATCTAGCTCTTTACACTCTCCAACTTTCTTCAGAAAGCTGCAATAAATTATAGTTCCATGACACCAAACTCCTGCTGTGTGTTGTCATAGAACACACAACATTATATTTGTTGAAACTAATCATTTCCCAGGAAATATTCAGTGAATAGATAAATTAAAGTCAGCAACAAGAATTGCCAATCTTACTTGTACACTTCAAATTAATTCTTCCCATAACAACAGCTATTTCTTTTGAACAGAATGCAGTTTAACTGGATGAATTCCAATCACTCTAGTAAGAAGGGGCTTGGTTTCCAGTGCTGTATATTCCCCAGTTAAACAAGATGCATTGATCATTGTCTCACAGCAACTGCTTTTACTCCCATCTTAAGTTTCCCCTCCAAAAATATGCTTCTATCACTGGGTTACCAAAACTCATTTTAAGCTGTTAGCCCTGATTTTCACTCTCTGTGTTAAAAACCTCATAAATTAAGAGCTTGCCTGGAATAAAGGGACAGCACTATGGTTGCTGCCTATTCTCTGTGGTTGGAGCAACTCAAGATCTCTTAGTAGACTTCTGCAGGGGAGACCAGCAATGGTCTAAGTTGTCTGTTCTATAGAAGACAATGAAATTATCTTTTGCACCATGGAACAATGTACTTGCAGGCTCTAAATCTGGCCCACAAAAGTGGTATTTCCAAGCAGGCAGCCCATTCAGGTAATGCCAGTACTGTCCTGCCTGAATAAAATTTGCAAAAATAGTATCAGAGCATTCCAGCAGAAGTGAAAGAGTTAAACAGAAATCTTGTATAAATCACATTTTGCAGGAATCGCTCTGTTACAACAGATTGTGGAGCACTATTTTTTCCCACTCTTTCTGATACAAGCACCCTAGGCAAACTTTCTAATTAGAGCAGCAGATGTATGCAGTGCCATGTCTCTGTGAAGTTATTATGCCCAAACCAAATTTTGTCACCAGCAGCCAATAATTCGTTTGTCTAGTAAGGGCTTGAAGTGGTCGTATCAATTATTTAAAAACATACTAAGAAGAGGAATCCATTTAAAATCTTCTGGGAAGCACAGTTATAAAACAGTGCATGTTCAGGTTTCATTCACAATATTGTCTTTTTAAAAATACAATATTACTAATTAAGGCTTAGTGCATTAGGCCATTAGTACTTGAGTGATTCATGACAGCATAACGATCTTGCTTATAATTTGTGCCTTAATTTATGGGACACTAAGAAAAAACAAAGGGAAAAAACCTAAGCAATTTGCAAAACTGAAACTCATCCAAAAACTGCTTGCAGTAATTTCTCCTGAAAAGTGATTTCACTGTAAGTGCTATGCTGGTAAGAAAATGCTTCCTATCAATAATTAAAGGATAATGAAAGTTTCATGTGTCAGAAGACATCCTCAAAACAGGACTAGAAAGAACATTCCTTTTCATTCAGACTGTCCACATTTTAAACCTCAAAATAACACCCTTCTCAAAGAAGCACTTTAAATAAACTATTTAGTGAAATAGATGACTATTCAGAACTCACCAGAAGCTGTAATAACAATACAAATTAGCACAATTCTAACAAAAGTTGCAGCAGAAAACGAAGGTCTGCAGAGTGCCAAGCATCCCTGAATGCCATGGTTAGCCACGAAAGATGTGGGTGGTTATCATGTCAGGGTTATGAACAACAGCATCACAGAGAGGGTCTACAAGCTTTTGTTGATTCCAAGTCTCTCATCTAAGAAGGTCCAGCCATTGCCTGACTCCAAGTTGGAGTCTGCCAAGGGTCTGGAGCTGTCAAAGCTTGAAGCCCACCACAGTCTGCAGCTCTCATTGTGTAGGCACACATCTGAAAGAATTTCTAGGGACTGGATTGTATTTTGAGTTTCACATTCTCCTGGCAGATGTGGCTGATATCAGCAAATGAACACAAGAGTTACAGGAGATGAGAGGAAGAAGGCAAGAAGCACATTGCCAACAGTGTTTCAGAAAAAACGCCTAAAAATAATAGTAATTCTCCTCTCTGATTTGAAATATCCACATCTAGGACTGACAAAGACAGAAGCTCAGCAGGATTTTCAGAGAGGTCTTTGGTGTAAAATCCTCTTTAATATTCATAGAAGTTAGTGAGTGATGCTAGAGTGAGATTTGCTAAGAAGTCTAAGTTTTTGGAGAACTTATCTTCCTGCTTCCTCAACTCCAGCTGTTATTGAACTCCACTGTCATCCCACTACATGAGAGACCTTATAAGTGGGAGGACCAAACAAGCAGCAGCATCCCTCAGGGGAAAAACACCTGAGGCACCTCACCAGAACTTTGCTGCTTTGCAAGTTTGTAAACCATCCTGCAAGTGAGACCTGTCACAGCTAAGGTGAGAGCAACAGGGCTGGAGCACCATCAGCCCTTTCACTTGCATTTCTTACCAGTCTTAATTCTACACATTTTCATCTTCAGTCCTTATTCTCATACAATTCTGAACTCAACTCATTTTCTTCTAGAGACCTTTCTCTTATACACCACTGTCTTTTTTCTCATAATCCTCTACTAGTTCTGCACAATGCTGTCTCCTTATCTTATAGGCCTCTCTGTTAGTTCTGACTCCATTCTCTTATTAGCAGCTTGTACTGATTCCTTTACCTGTGAGCAGTTTCACACATCTTTGGTTCCTTCTTTCAGTCTGCATGGCTGGCTGACCCCAAGCCATCCCTTTCCCAGCTGCCTGACCCTGGACTGTCCCTCATACGACACATCCTTACCTTATCCAGCCCTTACACAGCCACAAGTTCCTTGGCTCTCCACAGCCCCACTAGCAGCCTTCTGACCTCTCTGCATCTTCAAACACCTCTAATCGATGGAAAACTGCTCTACTTCTTTATAACCTGTAAACTGATTAGCCAGGCACAGATGTTTCTTCCCTGGTAATCAGTAGAGCTGCAAGTTATCAGGGAAGATTCCCTCCTGCACTACCCTAGCTCTCCACAAAGATCTGATGTGTTGGGTCAAAACACCAGCTAACCAGCAGAAAGCTAACCCTTGAAACACAAGGGTGGGTCTGGGTGAGGTTACTGTGAGCAAATTGAAGCCAGGACATTTGAAGGCAAGCCTGTCACATTGCTATAACACCACTGAAGTGCAAACTCTGCATGATTCTGAATGGATCCTGGGCTTGGCATGAGGCCACTGGCTGTAATTGAGGAAGTGTCTGCTTAAAAAATAACTGAAGTCATTGTAGTCTGAAGAATTAACTAAACCTCTAACTGAACATATTTTTATACTTTTCATTTCAAATTGTTTCATATTACAGAGTTACCCTTCTACGTACCATTTAGGTGGCAGTTTAGAGCAACATCTGCATTGATTGAACCATTTATATAAAAAAATCCCTCTAGTTTTGTGGTGACAAAAATTAAATATGAATTAAACTCTGTTGGTAAGTCTCCCTGTTTCTGGCTATCAAATGGGCAGGTTAGGTTGGAGTCTCCTATATCCAAAAGCCATAACTTTGGAGGGAACCAGAAGCCCTCTCATAGATTTTTCTCCAGTGTCTTGTTGCAGGAATTGAAGTTAGACTTGTGTGGCAAACCCACTCTTCTAACACTGAATATAAGAACTCTCTTTGATCTCTTGACCTTCCAATAGAGCCACTGCCTGTCACCCCATGTCTTTGGCTACTCAGAGAACTTGAGTCTAACCCCCTCTCCACCTCTTCTCATGCATATAACTAAAATATAATTACAGTTGCTATTTCATAAGTAAAGCCTCATCTCATGATAAGCTTATTATATCACATTTTGAAAAATAGGTAACTTCTGTTCAGTAAATTCAAACCTCTCTTCAACAGGCTCTCTGTTTAGCAGGCTGTGGTACACAAACACTCTTGGTAATGGAGTTGCAGCAATTAGGTCTGGAACCATCTGAAGATGCCACCTGTTTTTCAATACTCAACTACTTTGATCAACCTTTACTATGCAGGAGTTTGGCATGCCATTACAGGCCACAGCTGGTATTTCCAAGTTCTTGTACTCATCCAAGTTTATCATGACTTGATTATTAAAAGTTAAGTTGAGAAAACCTTGGTTTACATCATCTCTCTCTGCTCCTCCTTCCCATCCTGTACTCCCCACAAAAGCTGAAAATCTCTGATTTTGCTTTTCTTAGTTTCATCTCTATTGCCCTATCATATGGCCTTTTGACTTTTTGCCTTTTTTTATTTTTCCCTCTTGATTTATGGAAGACCTAATATTTTCTAAAGGAGGTAAGAATTAATTTGTAGTTATAATCTTATTGTTAAAAAGGTTCCCTTTCTTGATTTGCTTTGTAAAAACAATCCCTGAATAATGAGATGCCATTTGAAAACTCTTTCAACAGGGCTTCAGTAATATCTCCAAACTATGGGCCCTATGCTGCCCTATGAAATACAAAGCTCTTATAGGTTATTTTTTATCACATTATTTGCTATGATACCTCTCCCTGATGTACTGATTCTTCCATAGCAACAGCATGTGAAAAAAGAAATTTGAAATCAAAAAGCATCCGAAGCATCCCAGGAAAAAAACAGATCAGACACTGCCATGACATATAATTATTATATTTTTTCCAGATCTAGAATTCATTTAAAAAAAAAAAAAATCTGGTGGGTTTTTTTCTGTTTTTTTCTTTAATAACAGCAACATAAACAACACTTCTGTGTGTATTGCTGCATTTTTTTCAGCCAGCATAAACATTCTGGATTGATGAACAGAGTTAGTGCTTAGGACTCTATGCTCCTTCCCAGCCCCAACCTTTGTGCACGTACACACTGGCAAATCTATTCCCCTACATGGATTTTTGAATCCCTTCCATGCCCAGGTCTGCAGGACAAATGTGACTCAGAGCTGACTCCTACAAACACTCAGATGCGAAACCGCAGTCCTGCTAGGTTAAACGGGACAAATCCAACGAGGGAAGTGGTTTGCCCACACAGGTATACAGAAATCTTAATGCTGTGACACACACCCTTTTTCAGGATGAGGACACCTACACCAGGATTAAAGGTGGCTCATTACTAATGGATTAATGCCTTGCAGATAGCATGCATAGTCATTCTGCAGGCAAGGCAAATGTCAATGGCCCCAGGAGAAAGCTGAAAGGAGTGTTTGCTCTTGGGCAGCTGATATGAGCTACAGTTCCAGCTGCTTCATTCACTGTGGAATTTTACTGTTTCAGATACTGCTTCTTGTAGTAGCATTACAGTAAGAAGAAATTACAGCCAACCTCACCCCTGGTAAGTCACAGTTATAATAATTACCAAAGAAGAAGTACAGCCTTGCCCTTAATGGGTCACAGCTGTGACTAATAGAGATAAGTGTGATAAAAGGGATGGGTTGGCTGGTTAGGGAGGGTCTTGGAGGTAGAGGACTCTGAGAAAGAGGATCTTGAGGAGGTAGAGGAGCCCTGAGGAAGATGGAAGGATTCAGAGAGACATGAAGAAGAATGAAACAAGGCAGAGAAAAATCTGTAAAAGATCTGCTGTGAGGTTGGTCTGATGGAATCAGAGCCTGCAGAGTCCATTAGGTAGAGACTGCAGTGGGACCCTACAGCAGGAGCTTGCTGTAGTTAGAGTCAGGATGGCAGAGCTGAAGAAGAATAAACCAGGACCCCTTTCATGTTGTTGAATGAGAGTCTGTGTCTTGGCTCATTGCTACCCCTAACAGGAGCTCTGCTGCAACATTGTAGCATTGTCAGAGTAGGTACTACTTATTGTGGTATTTTAAAAATATTTGATAAATAGAACTGTATCTTACCCATCCATTTTACCATATATTATCATTTAAGTAAACACTAATTACCTGTAGAACATAGTAATGTATAAAATTGCTTAAAATATTTCACATGTGGCTATGTGAGAAATAGGCTATGACTTTAAAGTTGCAAGGGATGTAAATCTTTGATATCATGACTTTACTCCTTGGTGTTTGAAACAAGAACAGAAATAGAAAACTGAAAATATTGTGAATGGATAGAATATTTCACTTGGAAGGAGCCAAAAGTGATCATCTAGTCCAACTGCCTGACCCATTCAAGGCTGACCAAAAGTTCAAGCACATTATTGTCAAATAATACCCCTTAAACTCTGACAGGCTTGGGACATCCATCACCTCTACAAGGAGCCTATTTCAATGTTTGACCATCCTCTCAATTAAAAAAAAAAAAAAAAAAGTTTCTTCATGTCTAGTCTGGTCCAGTTTTAAACCATAAACCATTCCCATGTGTTCTGCCACTGGGTACCCAGGAGAAGAGCTGAGCATCTCCCTCCTTGTGTCCTCTCCTTAGGAAATTGTAAAAAGGTCACCCTTCAACCTGTTCTTCTCTAAACTAGTCAAGCCCAAAGTCCTCAGCTGCTCCTCATATATGTTCAAGCTTTGTTGCCCCCCTCTGGACACATTCAAGAACCTTCACATTTTTCTTAAATTGCAGGGCCCAGAACTGCACATGGTACTCAGAGTGAGAATATGCTAACATTGGTGCATGTAGCTTTTTGAAAGCTGTTTGAAATAAATTCTTGAAAAATAAAGATGCCAGCCATTTGAATTGTCTACCCTCTATTTACATGATACTTCAAGGATCATGAATAAAAAAAAAAAAATACATCTGCCCTTTACCAGTAATTTCAAAACCAGAAAACGTGCTCAGAATGAAAAGTTAGTAATTTGTGGCTTCCCAAATCAAGTATTTATCGTTAACAGAGTGCCAAAGCTACATGAAATCCAATGCATTCTTGATTAAGAGTATTAGATAGTCAGATATAAAAATAACTTTGCTTAGAGCATAATGACTACTTCATATTTGAAAGACTAATGCTTGGAATGTTGCATCTGAGTAAATGTTAAGAACTCAACTCTCACCAACTGAACTGCAATCCAAAGGGGAAAGAGGACTTTCAGCCGAACAATAAGCAAAGATTCTTTCTGTCTTACTTGAACTATTTATAGTGAGAAATCAGAACCAAGCCAAATGAAAATGAGTCTGCAAAAACCCTGTGGAGCACACTGTGCACTGGAAGATCAAACCTCCCTGAAGAGAAATGGGTAATGCTCTTGACATATCATTTACACTTTGAAGGTCAGTAGTGAAGTCTGGTTTAAGGTTAGTCATCCATAAATGGGGAGCATCACCAGAAACCTGTTGTGCCTAACTCTACACCATCATCTATCCTCCACAAGAACTTAGGAGTCATCACTAGAGCTGGCCTCTGTCCAGCAAGAACTTTGCTTTTTAAAGTCTAGCAGTGACCAGGACTGCTCCACACTCCGAGTCAGTAAACATCTTACATTGAAGCTCAAGTAGTCCAAAAACAAAGTAATAAAAGCAGGCCATGAACATATTTAAGGGAAAAAGAAACCAGAAAACTGGAACAGCCTCCAAATGGAGTATGAGAAGTAAAGAAATCCCTAAATAGTTGTAAGAAGGAGTTTGATCAGTACATGAAAGGAATTGTATGACATCTTGGCTGCAAAAGCAAAGGACTGAACTGGATAACCCAGAAGAATCAGTCATATCTTCTTATGAGCATGCAATTCTCTATAGGTATGTTTAAAGGGAGAAAATAAAGTTTTTAAAAAATGTTATGAAAAGACACCAGAACCCATAGAACATGATCAAAGCAAAATCTAAGATCATCAGCTAGCACTTATGATTTCTTAGACTTTCAAAATATATTATTAAAATAAGTTAGCTAAGATTTTTAAAAATACATCTTTTATTCCAGTCTAGACAGCATGACATCAACTGCCTGAATCTTATTTCTCACAGGGCTGGGCAAGCTGCTTTATTTCAACCCTCTCTTTTAAAGAATGGAATTCATAATGGGGTTCAGCATGTGTCTGTGTATTTCTGTATAATCTAATTTCCCCATTCAATATTTTAAAGCAAATAATTAAAAAGATAACAAATGAGATCTGGGAGCTTTTTTTTTTTTCATTCATTACAAAACATATATTCTTTGCCCCCTTTTTTCTCTGAAGGCATTTTATTCTGAATTTACTTTTATCCTTCTACATAATTTCTCATTATTCCAAGAGAAACTTGAATCATGTGTTGCCATTTAAAAGCTTAACATATTCTGCACATGTATGGCACACTGCAGGTGAAGCTCTGAGATTAAAGGGGCAGAAAAAATGTTCTGTTTGGAAGCTATAAACACTGGGTTAATAAAAAGTCAGTATGGAATATGCTGGGAGCCCATTACAGAGATGCACATGAAGGATGGGAGATGGAAGCCTGAAGCTTCCAGAAGGACTGCTGAGCACTGAACTTTGTCATTCATGACACAAGGAGGTGAAGTAAGCCCCAGGTCACAGGCACTGCTCTGCTCAGCTGGGGTCACGAGGGACAGGGTAGCCACTTGTGAGGAGTATGAAAAATGCCCTACTTGATCATGTAATTAAAGACTGCATCAGCAGGTGTGTTCATGGATACTGAATTGAATACAAAGACAACATGAATACATTATTTTTGTCACTTTTAAATGCTTGATTTTGCCTCTTAGATGTTTTTACCATCTTTTTTCCTTCGCATGCAGCCATTTGAACTGCTCACTCTAAGTACTGTCCCAGGTGGCTTCTTCCTTCCATTGTGTTACCACTCCATGTCTTCCTAGCCCAGTCTCTCTTCTAAATAATTTATAACTCAGAACCTCACCAGGACTTTCAGACCACGAGCACAGACCCATTGTCAGCCTAAGTCAATTTTATGCTGCCTTTTCCAGTTTGCCTTGAGGCAACTGTAGTGTTAGTATGAGCAGTTTGTCAGATGGATCAAGCATCTGATTGGAATAAATTTTTATTTTTTATATTACCAGTTGCAACACATTATTCAGAGGAAATAAGGAGGATTGTGCAGGACTCCCTCTACAGAAGAATCTGGAATTTAGACCAACTTAGGCTGATCTTGAAACTGTACTTTAAACTGACAGTGTACAGCTCCCTTGCAGCCTGCCATTTTTCCTTCTAACATTAGTTGTGCTTTCTTCCAATCCAGCCTCCAATCTCTGATATTTGTTATGTGCCTTTTATCTCACATTCTGTTAAATCTGATTAATCCCATCCATCCCAGGGCAATGCTTTTCCCTCTTCCATCCTCTTAAGGACTTAAGGACTCCTTCACACTTGCTTTTTTAAAAGCAAGTACTTTGTTACCCTTTTGTTTGATTCCATATATTCTACTATCCCTGATTCTGCCTCACATTGCTTACACCTCAGGCTGCACTTGTAGGTGTCACACACAAGCAAAATCTGCATAAAAGTGCTAATTTAGAAGCTGCTTTTAAGATTTCAGACTTGAAGATCAAGCATGAGTTTGCCTCTGCAATACATACTGGAAAGATCTCACAGGAGTGAGGAATCTGATATTATCCATATGGCACTGCAGATTTCACCTTCAGACTTGAAAGAATCAAAATCCTCCTCTTCCCAGATTCTTCTCTATTGCCAGGCAGGAGAATCCTGCCAATCCCAAATGGTAACACAGGCACCTATCCCCACACAAAAAGCAGTTTTAAAACTAAGCTGGTGACAGCCTCATTTACAATTCTTTTCTAGTCCGTACCCCACCTTACCACTGAAAGCTAACCATAAAAACAGACCTTCTCCTTTTACTTTACTATTACTGCTGTTTAAAATTTTGTCTCTGCAATACAAAACCCACGGATGGGGGGTGCTGAGATGACTTAGTTGATGTCTGTTAAACAGAAACATAGAATGGTTTGGGTTAGAAGGGACCTTTGAGATCATCTAGTTCTAATCCCCCTGTCATGGGCAGCAATGCCTTTTGGTAGATCAGGTTGCTCAAAGCCCCATCCAACCTGGCTTCAAAGACTTCCAAGGATGGGGCACCCACAACTTCTATGCATAACCTGTTCCATCTCTGACATGGAACCAATGAAGTATCCACCTTTTCAGAATTCATAAAGTATTTTTATATTAGGTGAAAATCCAAATACAGACAAAATAATTTCTTGCACGTGGATGGACAACCAGAAACACACAGCTAAATGATTATAATTTTGTACCATATAGAATGAATACATTTAAAATATTCCTATAGTTAACATATGCTTTATTTAGACTTCAGATTTTAGAAAGAACTCTCAATTTATTTCATCCTGTGATGGAATCAAGCAGTGTCGTGTTGCAGAAATCAAATGAAAGTGCCAGGGAATTTTGGTTTAGTTATGCAGACTGCCTGAAACACGAGCCATCTCATACAAGATAAGATTCTCTGAAGTAATAATAATAGATACTTCACACCTTCCCTGTTGTCAGTGTTCTACGAGCCTGTTTGGAGTCTCTCACTTAGGCAAGAAATCCTACTGAAGTCAAGAAATTATTTAACATGAATAGGAATTGCTGAATTTAGCCATAGCTCTGCTATCCCATTTTACGGGTGGGAACAGCATCACACAACCCCACATTCCTGCCACTTTAGGAGATGTTTCTAAGACCTGCAATGAGAACTTCTGAGATACAGACTACACTTTGTAATGGTTAAATGAAAGCTAAGACTTAACTTGGAATTTCCATACTTTTGTAGCCCAAGTTGTTCCCCATTTAATACTATAAGACAAAATGTATAAAGCTTTTCAAAAGCCACGCAAATGAAACAGAACACCCTTCACCATTGATACCACAACAGGAGAAGGAACCATTCATATTCTTATTTAAATAGAAGTATTTACATTTGCTAAGTTCTACCTTTCTGCTCCTGTTACAGCCTCAGCTGGGTTACACAAGTCTGAAACCTGATCTACTCTGAGGTGTCCCTGGAAGGTAGCCATCACAGGGTTTGGAACCAGATCTTTAAGTCTTTTCAATCCCAAGTCATTCTATGGTTCCATGATTCCACCAAATTTCATTAAGTTTCTGCACTGCTGATAAGCACTAGGATTTTGTCTGGCAAGGAAGTCCAAAGAAGCTTGGAAGTACATCAAGTACATCATGGCCAGGTATTTGTCTTCTCTTTCAGAAAGATGGGCTTTTTTGTTTATCCTGAGGGGTTTTCCAAGCCCACATCAGGACCCTATTTCCTTCCCAATTCATGTTCCCTGTCTTTCACCATGTTGTCTTTGAATACTGGTGTTCTCAAGGTTTCTGAGGCAGCCATCATGATCTAAAGATATTGCCTGAAACTGCTAAGGGTGGCTTGTAGATGCTTTGAATTCAACAGGTGGAAGAATGGCAATGGTATGACTGGTAATAGACTCATGCAGCCATGGTGCTTTATTCTACTAGAGCTCAAAGAACTCTACCACTTTGATATGCATAAAATTTCCAAATTTTGATTGCAGATTAAAAAATCTTTATGGGAGCTCCAGATGCCTCATTATAAAAGATACTCTTGTATGCAAAGTGCCAATATGTTTGAAACAGACCTTGCCACTATATACGTATGCTGGTTTTAACTGGGACAGAACTAATTTTCTTCACAAGAGCCAGTATGGGGCTGGGGTTTAGATTTTTCCTGGAAACAGTGTTGAGAACACAGGGATATTTTTGTTACTGCTGACCAGTGCTTGCACAGTGTCCAGGCCTTTCCTGCATCTCACCCCACCAGTGAGGAGGCTGGGGGTTCACAAGAAGCTGGGACAGCTTCTTGACCCCAGCTGACTCAAGAGATATTCCTTAGCATATGGCATCATGTGCAGCACACAGAGCTGGGGGAAGAAGGATATTCAGAATGATGGTGTTTGTCTTCCCAAATTACTGTTAGAGGAGACAGGGCCAGGCTTTCCTTGGATGACTGAACACCTGCCTGCCCACAGGAAGCGATGAAAGAATTCCTAATTTTAGTTTTCTTGTGTGTGTGGCTTTTGCTTTACCTGTTAAACTGTCTTTGTCTCAACCCATTAGTTTTTTCTTTTACTCTTTGGATTCTCTGCCCCATCCTGCTGCTGGGGCAGTGAGCAAGTCACTGTGTGGGGCTTAGTTGCCAGCTGGGGTTAAACCACAACATTTAACTTATACTAATGAAATTTCTTGTTAACTTCTAGTTGTTAAGAAGACTAAGTTCTCATCAGACTTCTGGGGTTGGCCCTAAAACTTGCTTCAAAACCAAATATTTTTAAAAATAGATACAAAAGAGCCTGTCAAAAATTATTAATAACAAATCCTTCTGCAACTATTTTTTAAGTAAACCAAGAGCCAAAATGTAAACAGGAAAGGTATAGTCCTGAGCCATCCACACCTCAAAAGGCCAAATGAACAAACAAAGTATTTTATCTGTCATTTACAGAAGAAAAGCATTTTGCTTCCTTGGATTAAGTGTCCACAGCATCTAAATATATCTAAAGCAAAGTAGATGTTGTAAGATCCATAATCAAAATTATCTGATTCATACTCCTTGTTAAAAGCCTTGCCCACTAGCAGAAATCAATAGTACGTTATGTGTATCACCCTATAAACAAAATTTAAGTTTTGTTACTAATACAATGGCAGTGCTGGAACACTACCCATCTACCAGCATTGAGTTGCAGCTGTCTACTGAGTAGGAGAGACTTCCTCACCCCACTTTAACCTGTAATTACTTGGGCTGCTCCTAGCAGATTCTTTGGGACATGAGAGATCACTGGGACATATAGTAAAACTCATTCTGAAAAACACATTCCCTTTGAATTGTTTAAAAATGAGTCTCTTCTCACAGGACATGAAATCTCATATCTATTTCAAGCAAATTCTGAACATTTTAGCTCCAATGCCACAGCTCTTCTTGCATTTGGTTGGAATTGGCAGAGCAGTTACACTGTATTGTCCAAAGTTAACAGTAATATTCTTTTCCCTTTCCTACAAACACTTTCTGCACACAAAACAAAATCCAGCCTTCACTGGCATGTAGGGTATAACAGCTGGATGCAAACCCAGAGAAAACTAGAGTAAATAAAAACATACCACAAAGAAGAAATGCTGTAGCTGGAGACCTCTCTCCAGAATTACTTTTCACTTGACCTCCTACAAACAGTTGCCATCAGAGAGTTGTGCTAGCACTACCAGACTGTAATTAAGCCTATCTAATAAAGGGAAAACCAACCAGACTGATGAATGCAAGCCACAAGACAGAGGAGTTTAATGCTGTTAAGGGTGAGGGAGCACTTTGCTCTCTTAGCCCTGAAAATCAGCCACTGCAGCACCAGATCCTTTCCAGAGAGCCACCCTCTTCCTTTCCCTGCCATGCCTGAGCACTTGTTACCTCTGGCACTCATCCACATGCACCAAGACTGGGAAGGAAACTGCTTGTAGATCTATTCAGCATCTGGCTCTTCAGAGTAACATGTTCCCCAGGAGGAAAATACTAATTTTCTTCTATGCATAAGCAAGTGCAGCAGAAGAAAAATGCCTATTTTATTATAAAAACTGTATTTCCAGCAGACAAAATGCAAATAAATAGTCATTTTTGCATAAGGTAACCCCATTCATCTAAACATCTTAAAATTACAAATATACACTCGGATGGAAACACATACACATATAGTACCATTTTAAACTAATAAAGAAGGAGGAATCTAAAGAGAAAAAATGGATTAATGTTTTCAGATGCTACTGATTTTTAATGTATATCGTGATTGCCTTCTGCATAGATACAGATAAAACCACTGCACCCCATCCCAAAACTACATGGCAGCCCTGCGATAGTTTTCAGTTACTTTGTTAAAAATCTAAGCAAATCCATCGTCAATACAGTTTCCTCGATAAGTATATCCAAATGAAACAGCAACTTTGCCCTGCAACAAAATGTCACTGGACCTGATGGGTAGTTGTAATTTAGGACAAGACAAAATATACATGTTCTTCTTTTGTGGAACCACTGCCTCCACAGAATAAAACCTCCTTTGACTAAGCATTTTAGACTGACATTGCAGAATAACAATGTGAAAATAATTTCACTTGGTTAGCAGTAGAGAGAAATCCCACCTTACTTTCATAGCAATAAGGTCCACAAAGTCAGAGTGACTTCTGAACACTCCATTACTTTGTTTATAGCAGTTCACAGCTTTAAAAGGGCTTTCAAAAACAAAACAAACAAACTAAAAAGGCTTTAGAAATTAATAAATCCAAGGTTTGATGTGACATCCAAGTCTCAAAATATAAATTAAAAAGATGTTTAATCTAGGTTAGCACATTACAGAATAAGCTAAGTGTTGGTGTGCTTGTCACTCATGGCAATGGGAACAACCCCCAGATCAAGCTCAACATTAACCTCACTTCAACACTTTCATATCCAGCTGAAAGCACTCCTGTCTTTCAGTTGTCATAAAAAAAACCCCCAAACACATGACTTGCTCTTTTTGTGTACAAACATTCCATCTTTTTTTTTTTTTTCTTCACCAGCAGCTAAGCAACCAACTTAAGGTTCTTAGTGTGTAGATTTGTGAAGCACTGCTTTTCCAGAAACAGTTAAAGGACACTGGGGAAATTCTCTTTAAAAGCTCATGAGAGAAACAATGTTAAGAGTTTTCCATTACCTGACATATTTTAGTGTTGCTGTGGTAAAAGACAATATCTACCTGAAAACATACAATATGTACCCAAAGTAAAATCTAAACAAAATGAGATCTGCTGTCAATAGCATCCTTTGGAAATATCCTTAATCCTGACATGTTGAGATAAAAAATCATGAAGAGTGATGATCACAAGTAACTCCTGGTGACTTCAGTAGGAGTAGTGGATATTTCAGCCTTCTGTGGATTAAAACGAGGTGGCATGATTTTTATCTACAGAACAAGAGCTGTTCTGTGCTACATGTGATTTTAACAGCAAACTCTATCAAATCAGAAAAACTGTATCACATCGCAGTGCTTACCAAGAAAATATGTTTAGCCAACAGTCAGGGTTCAGCAGAACAGCAGCTGACAAGCTAACATGCATCACCCATATTTATTTATCTAAACTGCCAGTGCACTGTGCTCGTTTTCCATCCCTTTTTCTTACCCTGCCTCCCTTCAAGGATGATGTACACAGCACATCAGGTGCCTCTCCCCTCACAGTTATCAAGCATTAGGAATGTCACATCTCACTCAAAGCATGCTTCCCACTTGCACAATCAGCCAGCCACATCAGAAAAAAAAATTCCAAGGCAAACTTGTGTAAAATATTTTAATTTAGCCTAGCAAGAAATGATGAAATGACCCTTGATAGCACAGGACTACTTCCATGATTGCTCATTTTTGCTGAGTGTTATCTATGCAGCATATGGAAAGACAGGATATTTTGGAATTGCATTAACTAGACAGGAAACATTAATGTTCCTGTACCCATGAAGGCCTCCAGATTACAACAACCATTTTAGCTCGTTTGTAAACTTTTAAGTACAAAAATTACTCAGCCTGTTAGAAAACCATGGATACAAAAATGCTCTTTCATGTACTTTGTATTAACTAAATTTTGTAAGTAAATCCAAGTCTCACAGCCAGACAAGTGTAATACTTTTGAGCTAATATCTGAAACTCTGTACCATTGTGAACCCAGTTTTCCTACAAGTTCTTAAGCGAAACCACCACTTGTTTTGAAACAAACAAGGGAGATGTGAAAAATCCATGAAAAAAAAAGAGCTAGAGGCTGTTATTTTGCTTCATATTAAGTGACACTTTGCAAATGGCACCCTGCAAGTTATGCCTTAACACCTTGTTAAAATGCAACTAAAATCTATATTACCCCGCTTCACACACATAGGTAAAATACATAATTGAAGGCACACTAAAGCACTTGGGGGAAATCCATGAAACATATAAATGACTTGATTGCCTCTGAATAATAAATCGTTCCCCAGCAGATTTCTAATAGACCGTTTTACCGTAAAAACACATTTCTGCCATCAATAGGCAGAGTATTCTGAAGAATGAAAAACCGTCTAAAACAACTTTGGAATTGGGAAGTAAGCCGGACTCCAATGCTTCTGCTGGCTGGCCAAACTGAGAATGTCTCATGTCTCTTTTTCTCACTGGACACTAATAGGTAACAAATGATCCATTTACTCTGGATCACAGCTCTATTTTCCCCACTCATCCCTGGAATAACACTGTCTTGGGCTGCTGGAGGAACAGAAATGCTATCCCTTCACATCAGCTGTAAAGTTTTGCTTTTGTGCACTCCTCCACTGAGAAGCCAGGAGAGGAATGGGAGCCATCACCTTGAAGGTGCCAGTAATGATCTATGGAAAGATACTCTGGAGCACAAGGGACTGAACTCTGTGGAGAGCTCTGTAGCTTTCCTGCATCCCTGACCGGTTTCTCCCTGAGCAGCCTCTGCTGTGCTCCTTGCTCTATGCACAGGGACTGTTTGGCAGCAGCTTTAACACTCATCTTCCCAGGAACACGAAATACAAATGCACTTTGCACATGCACATACACACACTCACTCTCAAGACACACGTGCACACACACAGAGCTCCCCTGGCACTACATGCAATTCATTCCAAGTCCCCTGAGTATAGCTTAAAAACAGAAACCAAGCATACACACAGAAAAAAAAAAAAAAAACCAAAAAAAAAACCAAAAAACAAAAAAAACCAAACCCAACAAACGAAAAAACAACAAAAAACCAAACCAAAACAACAAACCAAAAAAACTCCAAAAAACCCCAAAACCCACCCACCACCAAATCCCAACCAAACATCCCACCAAAATATTAAAAAAAGGAAAAAAAAAAAAAAAAAAACCAACACAAAAAACGAAACCGACACAGAAAGGAGGAGGGAATGAGGAAGGGAGTGGGGGGTAGGACGAAGGAAAAAAGAGAGGCTTGTTTTTTTTCTTGCTGTTGCTGTGGCTCCCAAGCATACAGCGCTAAGGAAGAGTAGTTCCCCACTTTCATCAGCTAGCTACATCCTTGGGATAAAAGGGAGCAGTCCGGAATGATGCTGAGGCTGCAAAAGGCAAAATAAAGCTTTGCCTGACTCCCCATGAAATTCTCTCCTCCACATCCCCTCCTCCCTAAAACCTGCCCTAAATGGGGAGGGAAAAAAACCCAAAAAACAAAACCAAAATGCCAAAAAAACCAACAAAAACAAAAACAAAAAAACAACACACAAGGAAAAAAGTGATGAAAAGACACAACTCACCTTAACAAGGGGTGTTGGATGGGGTCAGAGAGGAGGAAGGGTATAAAAAGATCTATTTTTAGCGAGGTTGTGATAGTACTGAAACACACAGACACAGGGTTTGGAAGCAGGGAGAAGAGTATAAAAAACGAGGGGAAGAGAAATTATCAAGAACGTGTAAGTCAGTCTGGCAGGAGAGAGGAGAATCCCCAAGAAAAAAAAAATTAAAAGAAAAAATAAATTAAAAAAAAACAAAAAAAAAAAAACCAAAAAAAAAACCAAAACCAAAACCACGGAACGCCGAGAGGAGAAGGAGGGAGAGCGTGGCGGTGCCGGGGTTGTGTTTTGTTTCTCTTCGCTGGGGGCGGGCGGAGGCGGCGGGGCGGGGGTGTGGGGGGTGTTGGCGCGTTCGGCGAGGGGCCCCTCGCTCGCTGCCTCCCGCGGGGCTGCCGCGGCCCGAGCTGCTCCGGGCGGCTCCGCCGGCCGCGCTCGCTCCTCGCCCGGCTCCGGCGGCTGCGGCGGGCGCGGCGCTCCCGCTCCCGCGGCTCGCTGGGCTCTGCAGCCGCGTTCACGCCGCCGCTGCTGCTCGGCCACCCCCGCGCCCGCGCTCCCGCCGCCCGCGGGCGCCCCCCGCCGCCAGCGCTGCGGGCCGGGCCGCTCCGGGCTGCGGGCTCGGGGCTGCGGGCTCAGCGCTCGGGGCTCCGCGCTCCGGGCTGCGGGCTCAGCGCTCGGGGCTCCGCGCTCCGGGCTGCGGGCTCGGGGCTGCGGGCTCAGCGCTCGGGGCTTCGCGCTCCGGGCTGCGGGCTCAGCGCTCCGCACTCCCGGCTCCGGGCTGCGCGCTCCGGGCTGCGGGCTCAGCGCTCGGGGCTCCGCGCTCCGGGCTCAGCGCTACGCACTCCCGGCTCCGGGCTGCGCGCTCCGGGCTGCGGGCTCAGCGCTCTGCACTCCCGGCACCGGGCTCCGCACTCCGGACTCTGGGCTCAGCGCTCCGTTCTCCGCGCCCCAGGCTCCGGGCTCCGCGCCCCGGGCTGCGGAAGCGCGGTGCCTGCCCGCCCTGTCCGTGCGGGACCCGGGCTCGCCCTCCGGGCTGCGGCCGCACGACGCTCGGCACCCGCCGGGGAAGAGGGAGCTCGGGGCTGGGAAGCGAAAGTTGGGCATGCTGAAAGGCGTTTTGACAGCTGGGCGCTGCTTATCAGCGCACATCAGCGTCGCTCGGTGTCGTTGGGGAAAGCATCCGTGACAGGCCGGGAGGATGAGAACTGCACTTATTCGTATCAAAAGTAGTAAAACCTCGTTCAGCTTTAACACAGAAGCGTGGCTCACAGAAAGCGGCGCCAGCAGATGATGTTCCTTCCTGGTCCAAATGGAAGCCACTGGCAGCATTTTGCTGATGAGGACCATCGGGTCACATTTGTCTCAAACAGCTGACAAAATCCAGCAAACATTTACATGCTACTGAAGGAAGCTTTTTGACACCCTCAGGAATACTTTGCAACTAAAAATAAATCCTGTTAAAGTTGTTTTTAAGCAAATAAATACAAAAAAAACTTTGGACACCTTTTTACATTTCCGTTGCTGAGAATGAAATAAGTAAAAGAGAACAAAAAAGAAAAAATTGAGAGTTTAAGTGCACAGAAATGAATGAGCTTTAAAAGGTACTTTATTTCTATCTACAACGCTATTAGCAACTGCAAGTAAATATGTCTGTTTATGACTTGTGATTTTGAATTGGCATTGTCCCATAAATGATGAGAGCAAATGCAGACCAAGCTGTTGGATCCACAACCTGCAACTGATATGCAAGCTGTGCTCCAGCACCACTGCTACACTGAGATAAGCATATATAGTAAATAGTAGAAGGATATGCTCCAGTATGCAAACTCAGTAAGTGTACATACTTACTGCATAAGTACATATAGTAAATAGATGTAGTAAATAGTAAAAGGGTATGTTCTAGGGCTGTAAACTGATGCTAAGACAGACTCTTACTCACACTAGTGTTGGCTGTTGATGGCTGGCAGTAGATAAAGGTGTCTGGAATGAGTGTTTGGAGGTATCAGGGTGATGAAATGGTTGTTCCTAAACACTCTCCTTGGTACCCACAGAGAGGATGTTATGTGAACCAGCTGCCAGTGAGGGTTGCAGGCAGCCTTGATGAGCAGGTCATGGTGGCCAAATGGTCGGGTACCAAACCATCAGTGTAGAGGGCAAGGGATGTGGAGTGCCTGGTTTCATTCAGTGTGGCTCTAGAGCACTCCCACAGAGACTTTCAGGGATACACTAGTTACATCTGTGCTCTGGCTTACCATTCACTATCAGCTGAAATAGAGGAGGAGGTAAAATACTTTGAACCCAAGTCTTGGTTAGAACCAGAACATCCTTGCTAAATTAAATAGAAAAAATACATCCTCAGAATGAAACAAAAATTTCATTATTCTATATTTTATCTCTTTTTTTTCCCTCCAGATAAAAGGTACTTGCTCTGGGTTTACAGGAAGGAAGAACTGGAAGAATAATGAACCTTCCAAATCTCTTATATGAAGTAGAAATAAAATAAGAGCTTGTAGTTTCTTAAGTGAGCTTCTTGCAGGAATCGGAGGAAGAAGATCCACTTGTCTTGTTGCAGGCTCAATTTCTTCCCATTTCTTCTCCAGTTTCTTCTTGAACCAAATAATTCAGTGTTATAAAGGATGAACCCAAGAGTTTTCAGGGTTTGGATCATGTCCTCCTTTTTTAAAATACCAAAAATGTACAAAATTATTCACAGCCACACTAAGGGGAGTAAAGACATTGGAAATAAACTTTGTGCTACTTTGGGCCTTGATTTCTGCAATAACTAAGTTGGGGAAGCATTTTATACATTAAAGTGAGGATAATGTTTTATACATTGTGCTGGTAAACATTTTCTTTAATTTCAGTTCATTTTCAAGAAACTGCATCTCAGCATGTATTTGCATGAACTGTCATTGGTTTTTAATATTTATGAATCATCTTGCACTGTTACAAAAGCATCAGTTTACTGTAAACCACAGGTCCATTCAGTATGCAATGCAAGGCTCTGACCATTACCAGTTCCCTTAGCTGCTCTGTGCCCAGCAATATCAGGGCAGTACTTATTGTCAATTATAGCTCTGTGTCCCTATTGACTTTCCCAAATTTGCACAGAGCTATTATTTTTTATTCCAATTAAAAACAAAACCAAAAACATAACAGAACCAAAAACCCCTTTTGATGAATGGCTTTATAGTTGAATGATGAAAAGCACTCACACTGGTGGTGTTCAGGAACATCCAAATACAAAATGTTCAAATGCCAGCATATCTTTGTAAAATGTACGTTTCGGTTTCCATGTCACAGGATCTGCATATTTAATGTCTGATTTGCAAGCATAACTTGGCACTCAAGTCTTTTGCATGCTGGGAAACAATTTTACAGCTTAAACATACATTTAAGTGGATGGAAATTATTACAAGGGTTAAAATCAGGGGGTTTTTTATTATCTATAGAGCCCCTGCAGAAGTTCTTTTTTCCAGAAGAGAATATATCTGTATTAGAGATAATTGTATAAATTGCTCAAATAACCCAAAGGTAGTCAGAAAGGTTATTGAGAGAACAAGACAGAACGTCTAAACTGACACAAACAAAATCCTTCCTCATAAGTCATTATATTGCTTCAGGGTTTCACTGTTGCTGCAAACAGTTAATGCCAGGGAGCTTTCCTCTGGTTTTCATTCATGCTGTCCAGAGGAAGACAGACTTTCTGTTTTGTTCATTATGAAACACACAAATCTTGTATGCTGACAGAGCAGCAAAGTGGAGAGATAAAAACTTCAGTTTGGGTATTGTATTTGACATCCTTATACTGCTGAGAGGTGTGAACTAGGCTACCATGACCCCTTGTCAGTCAGTAGTACCCATCAGCCAGAATTTTCTCTTCTGAAGGGTAGATCCAGCCCCAAGGCACCTTGGTTCCATCCAACCTGTTGTAGATGTCTGCAGATCTCCTCTGCTGTTAGTACTGCTCCCTCAAAGCCATGCTGCAGCCAACATGAGGTGCAGTCTCACCTTGACTACTGTGTGTGATTCTGGGCTCCACCTTTTAAGAAGGATGCAAAGGTCCTGAAATGAATCCAGAGGAGGGCAACAAAGCTGGTGAAGGACCTGGAACACATCCTGTGAGGAGCAGCTGAGGATTTCCCATTTGTTTAGTTTGGAGAAAAGAAGGCTGAGGGGAAACCTCATTGGTCTCCACAGCTCCCTCAGGAAGGGACATAGGGAGGGAGGTGCTCAGCTTTTCTCCTGGGTACCCAGTGACAAGACAGATGGGAATTGTTCAAAACTGTGTCAAGGGAGACAGTTTAGACTGGAAAATAGGAATGATTTATTTACTTGAGAGGGTGGTCAAACACTGGAACAGGCTTCGATTAGGGGTGGGCAATGCTTCAGGTGTGTCAGTGTTAAGAGGTATATTGACAATGCCCTTAATAACATGCTTTAACTTTTGGTCATCCCTCAGCTGGTTGGACTATGTGGTCATTGTAGGTCCCTTCCAAATGAAATCCTCTCCTCTCCTCTCCTCTCCTCTCCTCTCCTCTCCTCTCCTCTCCTCTCCTCTCCTCTCCTCTCCTCTCCTCTCCTCTCCTCTCCTCTCCTCTCCTCTCCTCTCCTCTCCTCTCCTCTCCTCTCCTCTCCTCTCCTCTCCTCTCCTCTCCTCTCCTCATAAAAAAATTCTTTCTAAATCACCAAGCATCATTGAATGGTGCATGTTAGTGGTATGTCTGAAAGAGGCATGATGCCAATCTTTCTCCTTGCTATTGGTATGTGCAGATGCTTGCCTTATCAGTGTAAGTTAGAAAGTGAATTTCAGGCCAATAAGTAGACTTTTAAAATAATATTATCACATGTAAATTTTATTATATACATATTTATTATTTCTGTCGGTTTGGAATTCTCTGACTGTCAATGATGTGTAGGCTTTTGTCTGCTTCACCTGAGTGTGGTAAGGCTTGTCAATCATGCCCAGGTGTGATAACCACAGATTATGTGAATGGCCATTCTTGGGAACTTTTCACAGAGCATGTCAAAACCTTCATTTAATGTACACTCTCAAATTTAGTGTGGATGTGCAAGCAATAGTACTTGAAATGATTGGGAAGTCCCCAGAGATCACAGAGATGCCAATTACTTTAGACTGTGCCCTTTCAGAAATCACCTTCCTGTTGCCTATTATCCTGTAAGGAGTATAGCCTTGCAACTTTATTTTCTCTTGTACAACATGATAGAAACATGGGCTCCTTGGGTTTTAATAATAAGATTTACTGCATTTGTGAAAGAAGGTATTTCACGAGCAAGCAATGTTAGAATTCTAAAAATAGGACCAGGAAATAAAACATAAAACAGGCTTTTGAATTGAAAAAAAAATAAAATAGGGAACAACACTGAAATAAAACTAGTCTAGTCTAGTCTAGTCTGAAGTGAAACTAGTCAAGTCTAGTCTTCAGACTAGATTATCAACCTGAATAGTCTTACAATTTTATAGCTTAGTTTTGTTAAAATTTTTATGCACTTTGCTAATTATCATCAAATGCTTCTTTAAAAATGCTATTATTCTAGCCTACATGTCTTTAAAATTGTAAACATTCCTAATACTGTGCAGTGTTGAGTGAGTTTTTTGCTATTTGATTGCAGTTTGATTGAAGTGACAGCAATTTTAAATATCTAACTACATATTAATAGAAATATGACATGCATTGTCATATTTTTGCTCTGAAATTATTAGCATTGTGCTAGATCTGGATACAAATTTACATAATTTGAATTAACATAAACCAGGCTAATAATGTGCACTTTTGAGCAAGTTTTTTGTTCCAGTCTGAGGCAGAGCAGTTGAGCAGAACTTGAGCAGACAAATGATGGGGTTATGGAGAGAAATCCCTTCTTCTTCAGCAGAGAAGGAGCTGTTATCTTAAGTTCCCTATTAATATGAAAGCTTCTACTCCCTATCAGAGAAAATGCCTATTGCAATCACTAGTCCAGAGTCACAGCTGTATTTGTCTGCTTCCTGTCAAAACTGCTTAAACTGTTAAGGATTACTTGTGGTACTTTGGCTTGCACGAGGTTTTGTGGAGGGTTGTCATACCTAAACTTTCAATATTCTTTTATACTGCTGTCCTGCCTTTGTCCTTTCTAGGACAAACTGGTAAATATGTGTCTCTAGATGATGGTGATGAGCACTTCCAGCCCCTTTACTCCCCTCAATTAATTGCTTTTTGTTATTGAGCAACAGTCTATTTCCTGCATCATTCCAAGGATGTTGAACAGACAGGACTACTGGACTTCTGTGAAAGTTGTATTACTCCCATTCACTTTTTATGTTTCCACAGGTATGTCACAAACTCACCAGAGCAATGCAAAGGGATTTGTCTCCCACCACCAAGCATACACCTTTCAGAAAAACAATGGACAAGTTCTCAAAATTGCATTCCATTTCAATGATTTCTGAAATTACAATTGCATTTTAGAAAGTGAGTAATAGAATCAAGAATGCCTTGGTTTGGGAGGGACCTTAAAAGTCATCCAGTTCCAACCCTCCTGCCATGGGCAGGGACAACTTTCACTAGACCAGGTAGCTCAGAGCCCCATCCAACCTGGCCTTGCTAGCACCCTTCTAACATTTGTGTGCCATCCCAGAGCTTGCCAGGGACAAGCCTGGTACAGCTCCCCTCTCCCATCACATCTAGTTTAAAGCTCTGCCAAGCAGCCCCACTAGTTGTGGAGCAAAGACTCTGCTCAGCATGCCCAGTGCTGAGTGGGCCATTCCATTGTCAAAACCCACAAATATTATTTTGGTGGTGGCAACAGCTGTGGAGCCATGTGTTAATACTCAGTCCATCTGCTGCTTCCAATGTCACTGCCTTCAACTGGAAGTATAGAGGAGAAAATGTGTCCCAGATTCCCTTAAGCAACAGTCTCCCAAGATCCTCAAGTCCTTTTTGATCATTCTTGAGCTATGTGGTCACTTCATCAGCCTCTACGTGGCAGAGCAGTAACGTGTTGTAGTCTGGGAGCTGCACCAGGCTAGGAACCTTCCTGGTGATGTCCTTAACCCCAGTCCCAGGGAGCAGAGACCTCCCTCTGGTTTGGCCTGCTCAGCATATTCCCTCCATTCCCCTTAGGACAGAATTGTCTACAGCTATTACCCACCTTTTCTTACTCTTGGAAGTGGTTGTGATGAGATGGGTTAACCTTTCTGATTGTGGTGACCCCTCTGGTGTAACTGGACCTTCATCCTCTGCACCCTTTGCTGCCTCCCATGCACAAAGCCTGATGCATCGTGTGCTGAGGCACCTGGGGAGTGATGTGGATGAAGGAGCATTTCACTTGCCACACAGAGTGGACAGGGACTACCCTCCATGCACTTCTTTCTTTACAACTTCTACCTTCTCCTTGCTAGGAGATGAAGAAAGGATCCCCTTGATCTTGAATTATTTCTGATGTCTGCTTCTGTCTCAGGGAGGCCAGAGCTTACTTACACCAATCTCCCTTTTTGATTCTCTAATGCTTAACCTTCCTACCTCATACTGTAACTGATACCAGGCTGAGCAAGCTGTCCAGCTGGTCACAACATTTGACACAGCACCTATCTGCTACAGTCCAGTGAAAGGCTCAGGTACTCCCTGCAGCCTGAAACCTGAACAGCTCATGGTTTTTTGGGAGCTCTGCCTGGGGTACTACATTCTTTTTGGTGAGTGTAAATGACTTGTCTCCCCTTCAAGTGGACAACATACCTGGGCTCTCTTGGTGAGGGCAATGGCCACCACCTAAACTGGCTGCTTGAGCTGCATTGCCCAGTGCAGGAGGGGTCCTGCTTGCCCTGCCTGCAGAAAGTGCTGTGCCATGCCCTGGATAATACACCACACCCCGTTTGCCCATGAGCATGGGAGCACGCTGCTAATTTTGGCACCTGGCACCATAGGCTGACCTCTACAAGCTCCTTCCAATGGATAAGAATGGCACTAGCTCTTCCCCCATGCTATTAGCTTATTTATTAAACTTTGGTAGACTATCTGTTCAGACTTATTGGTATTTCTTATCTGACCAAGAAGATTACTGACAGGTTCATTCATTTTAAAAGGAGACTAGAATGGATTTCTCATTTGGCTGTCAGTCCATGTTCTTCATTTGTCAGGAAAAAAGTCAAAGCTTTCTCTTCATTTGTCAAATCTGTCTTTCCATCATGTATAGTGAGTCAGAGATTACAACTCATCTCAAGTACTTATAGCAAATATATTGTGAACAGTAAGAATGAGATTGCTTGACTTCACAGTGCATGTACATAGCTCACAGCATGTGCTACAGGACACCATTGAGAAGATCAAGCCAATAAAACAGCAACATACATAAAAGTTCTGCTCTGCTTACAGCTACACAAGCTTTGTCTGTTTGGACTTGTTTTCTTTGACTCTGACACTTATGACGGAAAGACACAAAGTTTCCCTCTTCTGTCATTGTGCACGAAAAAAGTGTCAGCAGGATTCTCATAAGGAAGAGGCTAAATTCTTTTAAATTCCAGTGAGCTTTTCAAATTTTTGCATCCCAAGGATATTAATCACTCAGAATCACAGAACCAATCATAACAAGGTTGGTGTTTGAAGAGGCCTCTGGAGATCACCTGGTCCAACCCCTGTAGGTTCACCTAGAACTGGTTACACAGGATTGCATCCCAGTTTTGAGTATGTCCAGAAAATGAGATTTTACATCTTCTCTGGGCAGCCTGTTCCTGCTCTGTCACCATCAGAGTAGTTTTTCTTCACACACAGATAGAACTTCCTGTATTTAAGTTTGTGGCCATTGCCCCATTGTCCTGTCATTGGACATCAATTAAAGAAAGTCTGGCCCCATCCTCTTGACACCTGTCCTTAAAATATTTGCATGTACTGACAAGATCACTTTTCAGTCATCTCCAGATTAAACAGGCCCAGCTCCTCAGCCTTTCCTCCTCATCAAAGAGATTCTTCAGTCCTGTAATCTTCTCCATAGCTCTACTCAGGATCTCATCTCACAACAGCCAAATAAGTTGAACAGAGCAAGACTAGAATTCATTGTCAGGTTCAAGTGGAAATCCAGATCATCAGACAAGTTTGTGTGAAATCTATCCACAAGTCAGGGACAAGATCAAGTCCAGAGATTTCTGGGTATGTCCATCATGACAGAGGAGATCTGAGATTAAGCAGGAAATTCAGACTGCAAATCAGAAATCAGAAACATACCTGGCCAGGAATAAATGTGTCTGAGCCCAAGACAAGCACTCCTGAAGCAGAGCCAAGAAAGAGATTAAGAGCTTTAAAAAGCCCATGTGTCCATGGGCAGTGGTATCAAGGCCTCTGGTAAGGCTGCTTAGTGCCAATGAGGCTCATTAATGCATTCAGAGCCAAGAGCTGCTGGTGAAGTGATGGTAAAAGGAACAAGGGAATTATCTCTGCTCACTTCTTTGTGTTTTTTTTTTTTTTTTTTTTTCTTTTTTTTTTTTTTTCTTTTTTTTTTTTTTTTTTTGTTGGCAGGAGGGGCCACAGAAAAAGAGAGGAGATGCTAACTAGGTGTGCAGCAATAAGCCAGTTTAGAATTAAGAATAAGAGGAGGATGGAGGGGATGTGTGATTACAAACTAGAGAAAAAGGAAACAAAACCAACCTGCGTGAGAACTGGAAAGACGAAAGAAAGGATGGAGTAAGGAGGAAAATTGTGGTTGCCATAAGCTTAATGCCATCAGAGTAATGACACTTCTATGGAAGTAAGGGAAAAAGCTAGTGTGTGTTTATTCTACCTATTTTAGTGGCAGCTGGAGCCAAGAAGGGAAAACATCTTACTAAGCCATTATATTTCATCTCTTTGTTCTTGCCTTCAAGTTGCCTTCATTTTTACTGTTACATCTTACTCTGCTGTGATGAAAGTATCTCTACTTGCCATGAGTGTCTGTAGGATTTCATATGAAGATGTCTATTTTTCCCCTTGTTTCTACTTTGTTTCCCAGCTTCTGTCTGTGCCCTGACCTGTGCCATGAATTTCCTATCACCAAAATAGCATCAGGTCCATAACTGACCACATTTTGCTCTCTTTCCTTGGGTATGCATTTAGTTCACTCTTTACTTTATTAGGAAGGAACTACTGACTTAGAGCAAATCAGAATTTGAATTTGCAGCAATGTGAGTGCAGTTTTACACCAGGAGAACTTAGATCATCATTAGTTGTGTCTACATTTTTTCAACCCATGTCCAAAATGCCTCTTTCACGTTATTGATACCTCTTCCAGTTTCATGTATCTTCAGTCCTTCCATTACCAGTTGTTCTGATATTTCTCTGTCAACTCAGATTTTCTTGCTGTCATTTTCCTCTTGTTTCCTAATCACAGATTTAGGCACATTTCTCATTGTCCTTGTCAGCCTTGGACTGATGAGCAATTTCACAAAATGAGAATCAAATGCAATATCATTTTATACTTTCACATTCAGAAGTATATTTTAAGATGAATGTAAATTCCTTTTACTTTGTTGTGCTAAAATATTCAACTGTCTTTTAATGTTTCACGTTTTTACCTTTTTCATGTTTCATGGTCTAAATTCAATTAATATACAGAATATAGGGAAAAAAATAGAAAACATATCAAGTCTTTTACAACAGTCCTAGCTCAGATTATTTTTGCACTGAATTTCACATCCCGCTTTCAAAATAACTGAACCACAGCATGAATGAAAATGTTACTTACCAGGACAAGTGAAGTGAAAACACAAAAGAGAATAAAAAATATTTCAATGGAACATACATATTATTTAATGGTTGTATCGTGGACAATAACTTCTGACTGTATTTGGAAAGAGATAGTTATCTGTGAATTAATTAGAGTCAAGTCAACTGTATTAAGTGTAATTTACTCTTATGCTTATAAATTTGACCCATAATACAATTTACTCTCACTTTTATATTTAAATTCATGCATGATCTGACAGAGTTGATAATCTCAGTTACCACAATTAATTTCTCCTTTCAGAAAATAATGCATGAAGCATCAGACTTATGAAACTGACCTAAACAGTTTAAATCAAGTCTAATGTAAAAGTTGTCAGGAGAAAATATGCCTTTTTATTTTTAAACTGGCATGTAGAAGGTGTGTTACTATTTCTGGTATGTGATAACAAGATCAGACAAGATGAAGTCCTTTAGTATGGAAACAGGAGGCCCATACTCAAGTTACTTTAATTTTAATAAGAGGAAATTATATTTATTATTTGAAATTGTTAAATATTGAGTGTTGAACAGGGAATTTGCCAAATTAATTGAATTAGTGCATGTATTCATTTGTATTATTTGATTATGTCAGCTAGGAAGAAGCAGACTCCAGTGAATAATTTGATTCTTCTGTATTTTTTTGCTTCAACTAACAACGGAAACAGTTTACGTTTCCCATTTGACATATCAAATTCTATCAATATTTCAGGAATCTTTTCATCCTGAGCCCCACTTTACCTGTATTCATCAATCTGACCTTCTTCTGAAGGTTTTTTCCTGGCACTCAATACCAGCTGGTGACTCCTGAGCACAACGTGCCTCAAGCAGATGAATCAAAAGTCCAAAGTCCCTTGAGACAGGGACTGTCCTGGATCATTTAGGAGTGTTTTCAAGAGTCTCATTTGCACTAATAGTCTTGAAAATATGTCCCAGACTTATTTCACCCTGGCCCTGAGCCTGGGGCATCTCCAGGAGCCACCAGCAGCAGTGGTGAATGCTCCCATTTTGCTTCAGCCAGCATCAGCTGGAGTTGTGTAAACAATTTAAATACATTTTCTCTTTGGTGAGGTAGAGCCTGTGAACTTTTCCACCTGCAGATTAGTGGCTGTAGCAACCTCTGACAAAGAGGCATTGCCTCACAATGAGGGTTAGTGAGGGGCAGATCCCTCCTTTTCTGCCAAAAACTGTCTAAAGTTTAAGTTTGGTAGTGAGAAGTGAATTCGTGTTGGTGCAGTGCATTTGTGCCAACTTCTGGATAGCATGGAATGGCTTCTACTCACCTTAAATTGTAACTAGGGTTACTGAATCTGCCCTGTGGGATTTTGACATCCAGATTCAGAGGTCATAAGAAGCAGGAAGCTCAACAGAGTCTCAAAATTACAGTGGATAAACTATAATCAGCATTTAATCTACCAAATTTCACAAAACTTTGAAAATGGAATCGCCATTCTAGCTTGCCTTTAGTCCTTTCTCAATAATTAGTAGGGGTATTCTTATCCTTTGTTCTCTGTGGGGTAATAAAAAAGAGATGTTGGCTATCTCCTTTCTTTGGGAAAATCAATGGTGGCAAAACATCAAAAGCTTCTGAGAACTTGCAACACCTCAGACTTGAATTGCAGTGTGACAATTTCTTATGTGGAAAATCCCTTTTTGAATTTTCTGAATATATACATGAAAGCTATTACAGGAAGTGGGGGAGTAGGGGGGAACCCATGAGGAAGCAATAGAGACAAATGGATTTGAAGGTTTTCTTAAGACACATTTTTCTGTGAAGTTTCCATGCCTTTCCTTCCCCATAGGAAATGTATTAGTGGTATTAATAGAGAGAGTAGTACTTGAGGTGAAGCTGTGTTTAACTGCTTTAAGAACCACCACCAAACAGCTTACAGATCAATTCAGAATATTTTCAGGGGGAAAAGAAGTGAGTAAAAATGCAGGAGCTCTACTGCTACAGAGTTTGTAGGGACCCTTAGAAGTTTCTGGTGTTAATTGGTCAAAGTATTGTTGTTTTATGCCAAAACTCGTAATAAAATGTGCTGATTTGTTGGTGTTTGGATGTGATAGGAAACACTTCTTTGTTAAAATCCTTGCCTCAGGATAGACAGCACATGGTGTCAGAGATAAAAGAGGGTTTTAAAAACTGCTCACCAGCAGTAGAAGGCAGGTAGACAGGTGGAAGTTTCTCTATTTCTCATAATAAAGATTCTGAAGAAGTAAATTTTTTTCAGTTTTTAGCTATCCTAGAAAGAAGAGACTGCTATGAAACTATATTGCAGAAATCTGAGGAGTGTTGTGTTCCATCTGAAAATATATGAATACACACAGAGAAAGATGCATTTTAGTAGAGATTTTGTGAACGAGAGAAAAACACAGAAGAGCTTCTGGCTGATATAAGATTGGAGAGCTGGGCTTGCAATTTTCAGTACCTCTATCTTGAATAAGAGAACAGATCTTGAAAAGAAGAGACACAGAATTAAGCTATGATTAAAGCAAATAGAATTTACCAATCAAAACAAGCAATGTAATACAAGCCTTTAATTTGTGGATGGTTTGCAATCTGGACATGACAGAAAATCCAAAACATTAAAGGAACAGAGGGTTTAGCTGGAAAGGCATGAAAACCTCAAAGAGAGACTTCACAAATAAATACCACAGGAGCAGCACGAGCTGAAAGCAAATGGGACATTTCTTATTCCTAACTGCAATACAGGAGAACAATTAATGAGCTGTCAGAAACAGTTACTTCCCAACTGAAGGAAAAGCCACAGGTAGCAGAAGCTAAGGAAGTGAAATTAAAGACTAAGGGAAGGAGGATTACCCCGCTAAGTGATTTTTTTTTCCTGGGTGTATGGGTAAAGGAATTCTCAAAGATACAGATTTTAATAGTATAAGGGAGACTTAATATGCCTTTCTGTAATAAAAAAGAATAGCCTGAGCTTGTAATGAGCAAGATATCACACAAGACCTCTAATGTTTTTGTGCAGCAGTATTTTTATTTATTTTGTTTATTTTTGTGGGGTTTTTTGTTTTTGTTTTGGTTTTGGGTTGGGCTGTTTCTGGGTTTTTTTGTTTGGGGTTTTTTTAGCAATAATTTAGCTCAAGGCCTTTGACCCTAAGTTGGTTTGACACAGACTGGTGTTCTTTGCCATAAGCTTGGAAGTTCCTGGATAATTGCTGAAGTTGGGATGGGCGTGTTCCTGCTTTGCCAAGTACAAAGCCCAAGGAGGTGGCATGGGGCTGGGCACTAGGAAATGAAAATCAAGGCCAGTAAATGAGCAAGGTCATTGCAAGGGAAGCTCTCCATGGACACAACCAGGGCTGCTTATCTCCTCCTGCACATCATGGCATGTTTCTTTCTAAGGATGGGGCATCTAGAAAAAGGGAACATACATAGCTACTTCAGTGCATAGGAAATGGCATAAGGTCTTTGTCAGGACAATCCTTTTTCGGCAGAGTAATTTTCTTTTGCAAAATTAGTGGTATATGCCTCTAATGCTGCTTTCCAGGTGTTTTGCAAACAAATATTTTAATCAGGAACAGAGTTTTATAAATAATGGGACAGAAAAATCTATGAATAAATTCAAAACAGGACAAAATATTTCTTCATGTAATCTGAAATCAATCTTCAAACCTATGGCCACCACAGAAGGAGTCAGTGCCAGGACAACACCAGGATGGGAGTGAACGTGCATATGGATATCAGGTACCTGGTGCTGATCTAAATCTTCTATCCTGTATTGCTGCTACAGGATGGGGTTTATACCTTAGCAAACATGGGAGTTACAAATGGCCTGGTGGAAACTCAGCAGGCTTCTACTGCTTCTAACCTGTCTGTGCCCAGATGTGAGCCAGTCCTGTGGTCAATCTTTTGGCAAATCAGTGGAAGACACAGCCATGGAGTTGAGGAGCCCAGAGGTGGCACATATGGGACAGGTCACTTCTGAGCAGTTATTGGAAGGAAGCAAAAGCAATCAGACACAATGTTGTGGGGAGCACAGCTTGCAAGGCTAGGGCCACATATCAGGTTATTAACAGAAGAATGGCTTTAGTTAAGAATCCAGAGCTGATTTAATTTAGAAAATATCAGAAGTGCCCCGCAAACTTGGAAAAAAACCTAAAATCTTGTTAGGTTGCTGGAGGAGGATGGACAGATCCAGGCAGGAAGCAGGTCTGCCATTGCACAGAGTAGTACATAACTATGGTTTTGACCTAAAATAAACTGACTACCTGCATCATAAAGGCAATCCAAGCTCCAGTTCTGACTCATTGATCTTACTTCATATTTAGGAAAATTGCTAAATATGCATAATGTGAGGCATTTTCAAGAGCTCTTTTTCTAATTTGGTTTTTCACTTTGGATGTGAGATCACACTATTCTTAAGGTCCCCTTGCCTTTAGGATGTGAGCCAATGGGCACAAACTGAAACATATGAAAATCCTCCTGGACATCAGAATTTTTTTTTTTTTTAATTTTGATGAAGTTGGTTGTACACTGGAACACTGTCCAAGGGAGAAGCTGTGAGTCTCCATCCTTTGAGATGCTGCAAAGCCATCTGGACACAGTCCTGGACAACCAGCTCTAGATGGCCTTGCTTAAGTCATGACACAAATCAGAAAGCTTGAGGTCAAGTTAGAAATTAAGCACCTATGTCCAGTCCATCACTTGATCCAAGCTGGGAGTAGTATTTCTTATACCACTGCACTGCCTCTGCTATGGATCATGGCTTTTCTTAAGCAAATTCTGTTCAGACTCCAGATAAATATGTTATTGCTACAATTAGATTTGGATTTTTTTTCAAAATGATGATTCAAACATTTTTTAACCCACATATGTATTTTCCTGAAATTACTTCAGCTCCTTCAGTTTATGCACCTCAGTCAAGTGTAAAATTAAACAAAACCAGGGAGAAAATTATGCTCAAAGAAAGAAAAACACATCTGGAAAAATAAATCACTGTATTTTCTTAACAGCATTGTAGTCAAAGGCTGAGAAGTGGAAAGTAGAAATCCCATTCCATTTTGTGAAAGCTCTTCTGCTGGCAGAGGTGAACCTAATAAGGCTGGTAAATCTTTATGATAAATATTTAATAAAGCTTCATAGGTGTATGATTTACTGCATTATCATTCCTCAAAGAAAGGAAATAAGTAAGACCATATACTTGCAAAGACTATGCATTTCCTTTAATCATTGCAAACCACAAACCTCCCCACTGGTCACAACTGTGTGGGTGTGAAATAGAATTTTCCTCTATTTTTCAGTTGTCTGTGACCCATACTTGGCCAGTACTCCCTAACCCAAAGTGCTGAAAAATGATGAAAATTTCCCCAAATTGGAAGGGAATGAGAGGCAGTTTCTTGGTGGAGAGGACAGCTCACTTGTAAGTCATAAATCATACTGTTCCTCTCAAAGCAGAGTTCATGGACTCAGCAAGAGTCCTCACTCCCATTTTAATAGATACTCTGCATGCATGAGAACATCATTTGTCTAGATAACATCATTTTATTCATTTAAGGTGTCTGTAAACCTGTACACTTTATTGCATGTAATTAAAGAAATCAGTGAGCATATTTATTAAAGAAACCTACAAGGTTCTATATCTCTAAGTAAAGATGTTAGAAGTTGCTGTCTTAAGCTTCATTAAGATTTTTATGAGACAGAAAAGTGCTTCTGGCATTGTATGGTTCTGTAGAACATCTTTGATATGCATATTAGCATCAATATATGGTTAGGCTTAGGTACCTGTTTAATTAAAGGGATATTTCATATGCTCTTTTGGAGGGGAGAGTCTATTTAAAAGACTAACAAGGAATCTTGTATGGAGTGAAAGATCATTTGGTACCTTTGCAAGACAAGGTACCTTTTTATACCTAAAATAGACAGTTCTGCATTAAAAACAGTGATTAAAAACACGGAATTTCCAAAAATGCAGTGATTCATGGAAATAGCTTTTATTACCTTTTTACCCTACCATGAATTTCCATGGATTGATTTATTGATGGCTTTAAACCTGTTAATTAAGATATTTGAAAACTGATGCCTTCTGTGTATTTAAATAGTATATCTTAAGTAGGACTGAACTCCTACAAAAAATCATCTTCTAGTTACTTCCCAGCAACATAAGATTTATATTCCTAAACAGGATGCTGTGGGGAAAGCAAAAAATACTAGAGAAAATGAAAAAAACCCCAAAACCCCAAAACCTCAAAACCCTTCCCAAAACCAAACAAAAACAACCAACCAAACCAAACCAAACCAAACCAAAACAAATAAACAAACAAAAACCATGAAAAATCCCCACAAAACCATCAACCATTTATTGCTTTTTTTGTATCACAGTGTTGGTGAGGAGCAACATTCTCTTCTGCTACAACCTCAAGATACAGTGAGAGAAAAATATGGGAACTATGAAATATAATGGCAAGGGACATTTTCTCCCAAATTCCACAATAAATGTACTGGTTTTGCACTAAATTCACAGGTTTTGCAATAGCTGGGTGGGACAAGGATATGTACAATAGTTATCTGCTATTAAAGAAAAGTCTATTTTTGTCCTATAGAATGGAGAAGCTCTTCCAGAATTGTTCATCTATGTGAAAATATGGCACAGGAAGGCCTGAAAAGCAAGGTCTGTACATGCCAAAATGATTCCTTAAAGAAATTCCCTAGGGAGGGTACAGCACAGAATGGCACAGGGCATGAGTAAGGAGTGTCATTTCCCTGTGTTCAACTGGCAGTGACAACACCCCTATCTTGTTCCAGGAAGTTTTGCACATCATACTGGCACAAAGAAGGAAACAGAAAAGGTGTAAAAGAAATCTTCCAAAAACTTTTCCTGGTTTAAGAAGTTGAAGGCTCAGGTCTAGGTTTTTATGAGAATACCAGATTAATTGGGCTCATGACTTCTTTTTTCCCCTTTTCCTGAAGTTTGTTAGAAAATGTGTTCCCTTTGCTAATGCATAGATTTTGTTTCAGCTGTTAAAACTCACATTCTAATCTTTAAATATCAGTCTAGGCTGGCATTTGCTACAAGGCAGCAGTTTTGGAACAATGATGCACAGAGTTTCTTTTAGCATTGAAGCAAACCTTCCCCAAGAATTATGATGAAGTGGAGGGATGCATTCAGCAGCAGAGTCACTAATGACCATTTCTGTCCTCACCAGTAAATAGCACAGCAGTTAATGGAAATTACTTTTGAGTATTTCTCAGGGCAGTTGAATGAAGAAACCAACCAAAGACACATTTAAATCTCCTCTTGCTTAATTAAAATGCATCTGGCAAACACATAACACTGTAAATTCCATATTATCTCAGATACTGTAAAAGAAGAACAGTGAATGGATTGATACTGATACAGATAGGGAGATAAATTAGCTTGATAGATGCTCTCCTGGTGTTTGTCACTCCCAACCACTGTAATTACAACTACATTTAAATACTTGGCAATATGCAAATCACAATTTAAAGTAAATGGTTTAAAATACATGTGTCTGAAGAATTGGTTCAAGCCATATTTCAAGAGAGAGATAGGAAGCAAAAGGGAGATTTGATGCATTCTCTAAAAATCAATTTGTTTTAGAAAAGGGAGAAAATGTTACTGTAGGGAAAGCAATCTGATAATGACTCTTTTTTCTTTTTTTTTTTTTAATAGTTTCTTCTTTTTGTAAGAGTTGATTTCTAAGACAAATCCTCAGTAATTTCAAAGAAAATTAATTCTTTACAACCTTTTTGATTAACTACATGTAAAACTGAAATTTCCAAAATAACATTGCTTTTGGAAACACAGGTCTATGATTGCTTAACATAAAAAATCTTCAGATGTGACCTTCAATGCAATGTAGAGCTGCACTGATTTTCCAGTCCAGCATTGCTGAAATGCCCTGGGCTTTAACAGAATTAAGTATGCCACAGCAAAGCTGGGATGGTGCCTTTTTTGGAAGACTGTACTGTGAGTTTTAGTCCAGGCATGGTGTGAGGAACTGAGCTGAAAACTTTCCTCTGGCATGAGGCTCACAGTGGTGTGACAATTAACTTTGTGTGGTTGGAAGAAGTCCTGAGAAAAGGAAGGACTTGACTTAAAAAAGTGCTGGGCATTCCCAAATCACATGAAGCATTGCCTACAGATGAGTGTAGGTGCACTGACTGAGGGACTAAAACTTTGAGATGGGAATAAGCAAAACCATAGGAACAACATCGTTCAGGAGAAAAGACAGCGTCCATAAAAGTCATTTTAAAAAGCTGTGGACCAGAAAAAACATAAAAAATAGATGGCTTCTGTTTGGTGATTTTCTTTATGTCTGCCAAACTCCTTTGGATGGAGAAGTCTTTCTACCATTTATTTATGTGTGATATCCCTCAAAATGGAAAGATCTTGAGACCTTCTTATTGTGGGATAGAGAATATGTCTGAAGAGCATGTTGGAAGGTACAGTGTGATGACTGTGATGGCTTTTGAGACCTGCTCCCAAGTCCCTATCCAGAAATTCCAGATAGTGCCTACCTCTGGCTAGAGATCATGCAGAAACCCCCCTGACCTGCCCTTTCTCCTGCTATTCTGTAAACCTTGCTATTCCCACACAAACAATGTGCCATACTGATGATCCAATGGGTGACCCCTGAGCTCCAGCCTGACTGAATAATTGTTTGGGGCATGGTGACATTGGATGAGTGCATTAACATTGATAGGTGCATGTGTCTGTGGGACTAGGAATACCACTCCCACTGCATTCTCCCATCTGCAATAAGACACTTCTGATATGTTGTTTTCTTCCACCTCACACTAGCTAACACTCCTTTGTGTACTGTGCTGGGATGTTTTTTACCCTTCTCTTCCCCAATAGAGAAGCTAGAGCTTAAGTTATCTCCATTAACATAAAAGTCTCCAAGGCTTCCTCATCCTGTAGGTGATACCAGGACCTGTGTAGACAGTTTTTTTGCACAGAATTTGCAGTACATTCACTTTTACAGTGTGCAGTCAAAGCCCTAAGGGATGAAGAAGTCCTTTTGGGAAAAGAAAGGCCAAGAATAATGACTCTGGGCTAGTTCATGTAACTCTCTGACCCATAACTGAAGTTGGAAGGTGATCAAGGCTCTTTGACAGCTGCCTGACCAGCATGCTATAGGTGAGGTGGGAATGCAAGATCTTACAGAGGTCCTCCTCACACAGCCTTCCAGGGAGTCTTCAGAGCTAACAAACAAATTAACAAAAGGTGAACACTTAGCTCCCAGTAGGAAGATCATGACAATTGTACAGGGTTGACCTTGGCTGGATTCCAGGCACCAAAGACTCTCTCACTCCCCTCCACAGCTGAACAGGAAAGATAAACTATAACAAAGGTTTCATGAGTTAAGGAGTCTGAAAAATCACTCACCAAATATGGTCATCACAGGCAAAACAGGCTTAAATTAGAGATATTAATTGAATTTATTGCTAACAAAATCAGAACAGGATAATGAGAAGTAAAATAAAATCTTAAAAACACCTTCTCCCACTACTCTCTCCCTCCTTCCAAGCTAAAACTCCTCCCCCAGGGATGCAGGGGAACAGGGAGTGAAGATTAGTCAGATCATTGCACATTGTTTCTCCCTCTGCTTAGGTAGAGTCCTTCTCCTGCTCCAACATGGTCTCTCCCACGAGAGACAGTTCTCCATGAACTTCTCCAGAGTGAGTCCATCCCACAGGCAACAGCTCTCTGTGAATTGTTGCAACCTGGATCACTCTCTCATGGACTGTGGGGGGATCCCTGCACCCCTGTGGATCTCTATGGGCTGCAAGGGCACAGCTGGCTCACCATGGGCTGCACCATGGACTGCAGAGGAATCTCAGCTCTGGTGCCTGGAGCACCTCCTCTTCCTCCTTCTCCACTGACCTTGGTGTCTGCAGAGTTGTTCTCACATGTTCTCACCCCGCTGTTCTTTTGCCAAAATTACAATTGTGCAATATCTTTCTTTTTGCTTCTTCTTAAATATGCTGTCATAGAGGAGTTACCACCAGTTCTGAGTGTCCCAGCCTCTTCAGCAGCATGTCCAGCTTTGGCACTACCAGGGATTGTCTCTATTGGACATGGAGGAAGCTTCTGGCAGCTTCTCACAGAAGCCACCCCTCTAAGTGCCCCCCTACCAAAGCTTGGCTATGCAAACCCAATGCAACAACAAAAACCAGCTCCTGTCTAAAGTACAGTTACATGGATGTACTTCTCTAGAGCACCTTGCTTAAGGAAGCAGGGAAGCAGATGTAACCAGTGTTGGTAGCATGGGAACTATCCCAGTGCCCTCATCAGCACTGGGCTCAGCTGCATCATCCCACTGCTGGAAAAGCACATTTCTGACAGAGCACTCTGCCTTTCCTCAGTTAAGTGGAATAAATCTACCACCTCCTTCTGCAAGGAGACTGCATCATTGCTGAAGTGGAATTCTGAGTTGAGCCAAGACAGAGACCAGAATTTCTATCTCTAAACAATGCAGTGACACTGTTTTCAGGGTTTCTTTTGTTCTTAGTTTACTTAAAAGTCTAATTTGCATTGTTTTTAACTCTGCTAACTCGAGGTTTTCATCATGTTTCTGTTTCTTCATTTTATATATTTCCTATAACTCCTAGTTTCTAACTTATTTATATTAATTTCATTCTGGTCACAGAGAAATGTGCCTCACTTAAAGGCTTACTTTCACTAAGTAAATGCTTTTTTCATAAATATTAAACAAGGAATGAAGAGTATTCTCATCAAAAGCTTATTATGAGCACTATGTTGAGAGTTTACCCCATGTTTATACACATTTTAAAATAATGAACCACAGTCAGAACACTTTGAACATTTATGGATAAACTCCCCATTCCATTTTAAAAATACATATACATACATATATAAATTAAATATAATTTTGTTCCTGCTTTTTTCTCTTATTATTTTTCAAGCAGTGTGGATATTTTTCCACTTTTTTAGACTGTGGATTTTGAATATAATGTGAAATAGTTCCAGTCATCTCTCAGATGCTTCCATTTATATTTTTTTCTTGACTGATTTGACTCATAGTTATTTTCAGCATTTCTAAGTTGGCCCCATTAAAGCACCAAGTCTATAACACAGTGGTTACACATTATATATTCTGTTTCCACATAAGAAATTTAAATCAGACTTCATCACTCCCACTGAATTAGGCATCCCTAGCCTGATAATCAAGGAATTTCTGTAGTATACAATGTCCCCAGGGTCAAACATAGTTACAGATCAGGAAATATTCACCTATAGTTTCACAAGTTCCAGGGCCAGAAGTGTAGTTTTTGCTGAAATATCTGTCAGATGGAGAGAAAGAACCCACAACAATTAACTTTCCTCCCAGCATATTATTAAAGAATACTTTTGGACCTCACTCTATACTGAGATTTGATGGAAGGAAGAACCCATATTGTGATTTTTCCGTTGGAATGGTGGCACATAATGATTGAAAATCTTTTGGTTTCAGGCATTCAATGACTCAGGAGTGCTGGATGAACAAGAACACTCTTCCTCTGTTGCTTTTGCTGTTTCATTCATTAGAAGGAATGTATTAGAATATGCCAAGTTTTTAAAAATTTGATTAATATGCCCCCTTCCTGCTTCAGTAAATAAATTAAATATGTGCTCATATTCAGAAACAATCTGAATATCTCTCACCTGTTGCCCATACATCAGCATATAAAGAGTCTTCATGTATTCTGGCCTTTTGATTTAATTTTTCCTCAGCATTTAGATTTTGAACTAAATAAAAGCTGATTTTATTTCTGTCTCCTTTTGCTGCCCCCATACCACCAGTGGCTGTAGCTAGACTATTCTCCCGAGGATAGTTTCCTGTGCCAAGCAGATCATCCAGACTGCTTGGTTGCATGTGCACACAGAAGGGAAAACAATGTTCCACAACCCCCAAACCTTCTCCTTTCCCATACACTAAAATATGTTAAAGTATATGACAGTGCTGGCTTGCTCAAAAGCCATAAATATAAAGGATGTTTGCAATATGTATGTTATTTCTACTAAACTGCATAAATGTGTGACTTTAGATCTCTACTTCTTGTGCTTCCCAAGTAAGTATTATAGAATCATAGAACTATAGAATGGTCTGGGTTGAAAAGAAACCTAAAGGTCATACAGTTCCAAAACCTTGCCATGGGCAGGGACACTTTTTATAGACCAGATTGCTCCAAGCCCCATCCAACCTGGCCTTGAACACTTCCAGGGATGAAGCATCCACAGCTTCTCTGGGCAACGTGTTCCTGTGCCTCAGCACTGGAACAGTAAAGAATTTTTTCCTAATATCTAATGTAAAGCTGCTCTCTTTCAGTTTGAAGCCCTTCCCCTATGTCCTGTTACTACATGCCCTTGTAAAAAGTCCCTCTTCATTGCTCTCGTGGGCTCCCTTCAGGAACTGGAGTGTCTCCTTATAATTTATGTATCCAAGAAACAGGGGGATACTTGTATGCAAGAAGTGCAAATTGAGTTTCTGGAACTCAGTGAACTGAGCAAAAGGGGTGCATATTTGAGACAGTAAACACTACATGGAGAACACATTTAAGATACTAAGCTCATGTATTTCTTAGAAACCAGAATGTTTTATAGTTAGGATTTTCTAATTAAAATATCCTTCAACTGGTATACAAGATGTCTTCCTAGAAGCAATGAAGTCAGTGAGAATGGATAATGAAGATCAGAGGCACACACAGTGTTCCTCTATGTTGACAAAATGTTAAGCTAAAACTATTTTAATTCACAATAGCATACTGGCTCTGTTCATGAAAACACCTTAATCATTTGGCATTTTCATATTTCTTCATAAAATAAAGATCCTTGCAAAATTCCAATTACTTACGCTTGAAAGATTTTCACAGCTCAGCTCAGATAGATTAACATCGTTGATTTATAAAATATTAAGCATTTGTAGTGAAATTATGTAATATCTTGCAGTTTGGGAGCTTTCTTGTGGGGCATTATTTTAAAATAATAACTGTGTACGTGCACAGTAAACTCTTAACAGTACTTAAAATGAGGTTTTGGTGACATAATATATATCAATCTTAATATTTAGGAAATATGCATTTGCTCCATAAAAATAAGTCTCTAGGAAAAGCAGTGTGGTGCAGTGGCCAGGATGCAGACCTATGAGTCAGAAGTTTGCATTCTATTTCTGGATGTGCCAGAAGGCTTTTCCTATAATTATCAGCATCTATATTTGTCTCTTTTTTTCTCCCTCTCTTTTGTCATATATTTGGAAACTCATAAGAAAGACAAGAAATTATTTTAGAGAGAGGGTGTCACCATGCATTTTGGGTTGTATGCTGATACTTGGAGAAAGTAGCACAAGTTGCCTCAGTGCTTTCAAATCTTGAAATATTATTAATATTTGAATCCTGTTCATCCAACTATGTCCACACAGAATAACAGTATCAGTGAAGATACCCAACACACTGGCTAGAGATAAATATTTATAAAGATATGTAGCCAAAATGCAGAGAATTCCCAATTTTACTAATGTAGTTTTTCTACTGCATCACCATTTTAGACAAAATTAAGCAATTAACAAAGCAACCCAATTTCAGATGACATTTTTCTTAAACCTTAGAGGAAAATAGTGGGATTTGGGGTTTTCTACAGGCTCCTTTACCTTTAGCAACTACTTCATTCCTTAAAAATTTTTATGCCAGGAAGATTCCAGAAAACAATGGTGCAGTATTTCAAGTGGGAATCTAAGAAAATGTTCTATTCCTAAGTCTCATGTTATAAAAGAATGTTTTCACCACTAGTTTAAAGAGGGAGAAGTTTGTGTTATTCAGGATGGAATATACTGCTGAAAACTCCAATGAATTCAATTAAATTCTATTAGGGATTTTTACAGGTAGAATCCATTCACCATAAAGGAAGTCATAGGATTATGATTTTTAAATGGAATAAAGATCAAACCATCAGCTAAAAGCAATAAACTGCATGGTGCTAAACTGAATAAAAAATAAAAATCTCTATGACATTGCAACAATGAAATATCTTTCCAATGATGCCAACACAACAAGAACAACATTATAACCACTGTTGCATCAAATAACACAATTTATTGAGGCAATTTGTCTTCAATCTGTGTTGTATGAATAATATATCCATAAAAAGATGGGTATAGCCAGCATAGCTTTAGCTATATTTTGGAAATTTGTTACATCTGTATTAGGACAGAAGAACCAGAAAAGAATACTTTACAGTGAAGCACTTGAATAGCTTGGCTTACCTTTGGTACCCTAACCATCATAAGCAGCAAAATTTTGAAGATATTAGTACTAAAATCAAATTAAGTTACATAGATTAGAGCGTGGAAAGGAAGAACAGAGACAATTTACATAGTCTGTCAGGATTTTATTTCACTTAATTACCAGTTCTCAAGTATTCACACTATATGTAGGCTTTCCAATGTAAAATGTTAGATTTACCACCTGTGTTCCACATGACTAGGTTTTCTTTTCAGTTTTTAATTGTAATTTTGAAGTGCAACTGGACTTGATGTCTGCCATCCAATTTGAAATTAACACATGCTTCATTTATATTCAAGGTACTATTCAAGTTGGACTGAATTCTTCCACTGGAAATCCTTACTGATGCTATTATATAGATCTTGATTGCTCCTGAATACTTTTCTTTCTTGAAAATCCATACACAGATGTTCTTATCAGCCCATTTTATTGTTTAGTCTCTTTTGGAAAATGATTTTGTTTCTCACTAATGCAGCAACTCTGTTTGAAAGCAGATTCCTATTTTGGTCTGTGCTTTCTTCCACACTCTGAGTCCAGTCTATTTTCATTTTGCATAATAAAACAAGTTATCATTCTTTGCTCTGGCTCTACCCACCTCCATAGAGATCCCAAATTCTTGTTTGGACCTTTCCCTTTTTACTCCTGCAGTTGTAAGTGCTGTAAACACACTGTATTCTTTAGTTGCTCCACTGTTTTACTGTCTTTGCTTCTGTTTTCCTGTTTCCAGGTGGTAGAAAGTGAACATTTTCTTTGGAAGCACATGAAAAGAGCAAGAGTCAGATTTCTAGTAAGATTCTTCAGAGATGCCAAGCTCCATCTCTAAATGGGGTTTTGTCAAGTATGTCCATCCTCCTAGCTGAAGATACACAGTACTTACACCACAAGGCTTGGAGTCGGTTTCTTCAGTCTTGTATTCCTTCACAGTAGGTCCCAGATTTTAATTTCTGGACATATTTACACAGTTCACTCCATTATGGCATCTGATCCACTGTGTCCTTTTTGGCCTTTTCTGACTTATTATTTGTAGACTTGGAGTAGAGCTTTTTTTTCCCCTTCCTTTGGAGATGTCTGAGAAGATCTCCTGCTTCTCCTGCTGATCTACCTCTACTTAGCAATTTCTGCAGTGAACAGGTAACATCTTCCAGAAAGACACTTGCTATCTGCACCCAGGTTTTGCTGGTCTTTTTATATTTAGTGTTTTATGGATGGAAGAATTTTAACTTCCTTCCTTTACCTTTCATAGCATAATCTGCTTCATTTTCTCATAGCTAATAAGAAATATCTCATTACTCTCATTAGCAGTAGTGACAACCTGAGAGATTGTCAACTTTCTACTGAACTGTATGAAAACATTTCTATGCAATTATTACAACCACTTCTTGAAACTCTATGTTGTCAAGCAGGGATCTGAATTTCTTTCTAAGGCTTTTGAAATTCTGTTTTTAAAAATATTCAGCAGAGCTTTTATAAGGGCAATTCACTGTGGGTACACCAGACACTGGAGTGTTTAAAACCATATTCTTTAGCAGAACATCAGAAGAACTCATAACAAATCATATTGTGGTCCATTATTTGTCACTACCTCACTTGGTATGCCACATTTAGCAGATATTGATTAGTGAGAAGCTATTGCAACAGCACAGCAGTAGCACTCAGAGTGCTATTTCTGGATTAAAAAAAAATAAATTTCAAAACAGTGTGTAATATTTTCCAGTGTAAGCAAATAATTAATGCCAACCCTTTACACAGATCTAGTTTCTTTTAATATGCTTGAATTACAAGCATGATTTCCATCTTCAGTGTCCTTCTTTCTTGAGTCATTTATTGTTACTTGCTGTCAAGTTTTTTAACTGTTATACAGAATTTCAACTTGTTTACTTTATGGAATTTTTGTTGCTTTCTGGGGAATTTAGTTTTTTCCTGTGAATGTCTCATATTTCTTCCCTTCTCTCATTTTTTTCTCTTTAACTTTTGGATACCACTTACAGTGTAAATTCTTTCAGGAACACACAGTATATGTGAATGCAAATTGTTATCATATGATGACTTTGAGTGTAGACATGCTCATTCTCTGAAAATAACCCATGCTTGGCAGTGCAAGAGTTAAGTCCATTTCTCTATTTACAGCAGCATTTAAAATTTGTATTTAAAAGAAAAATATTTGCAGCAAGGGATGAATTAACATTTAAAGGTAATTACTTAGTTGTATTTTAGAGTAACCTTGATAATGAATAGATGCCACAATAAATTACATTTATTTTTAAGAAGTCAAACTACTCTTCATAGGGCAATAATGGATGCCTTTAATGACAAGTCATATAACATGTGCATTCACAAATGAATATTCATGCTGCAAGTGTTCACAGATAGTGCTAATATTTCACTTATTCTATGAGGGAACAAAGTAATAATGTACCACAGCTAGTGAAAAATCAAAAAGCAAGTAGATCAGAGACAACTCAGGGTATGAAACTTTTTCAGATAAATCATTTGTTAAACAATTACAGCTAATGAGCATATTCATAAAAATCAGTCTATTCATTGATAATACATCAAGTGACTAAAAGTCTCTGTTTGATGGCTACATTATTTGCTATGAATAGTTCATCCATCTTCAACTGTAAAGCTTTAATTTTTCTTTTAAAATGTGAACAAATATGGCTGAAATTATCTCTGAAATTTGGAAAAACCAAGCTTTTTTTCCTTTTTTGTACCAACAGGTTTCCTATTTGACTTTGAACAAATTGTTTATAGTCAGAGCCTGCTGTACTGCTTCACAATGACCAAGATATCAGCACTGTTTTGACACTATTTGTGGTTTTAAAGGAGTCCAGAGGTTTGAGATGTCCCTCTGTTGGCTGTGCAGGAAGGTGGACTTGAGCTTCTTTCAGACAAAACCTCTTTTTGAGCACAGGTAGTGCCAACTGCTTGCCAGTGCAGCTGTCAGACTTGCAGCATATCCCAGCCCTGCACCCTTCTTGGAGAGCCAGCTGACACAGGCTAGATTACAAATCAGTTAGTGTGGGTGCTCAGCAGGTTGTGGCTCCAGTGTGTGTCCTGGCCCAAACTAAGATGGAAGCACTGATGTATCCTTAAATCCCAGCATTAGCTGCAAGATGCATCCTGCTGCCTTGAACTCACTTTTCAAAATCATGTTCTTGTCCCCAGTTTCATCTGGTTTCTCTTAAGTGCCAGATGGAGAGCCATCCTGAGAGCCAGAGCTGACAGCCGCATCCTCCCCAGCTGCAGTGCTGCTAGCCTGTCTGCCACTTGCATTGAAACATCCCTGCAAGCCATTCCTTTGCACAGTGAATTAGTGGTGGACTGGGTGTACCTAACTTGTGTGGAGCCTTGGAGCCAGTGTGCATGAGGGAATAAAACCAGGCAAGACTATCAGGGCCATTTGGGAACACCCAGAACCTTGGACTGAGACTCTGGGGTCAAAGAGAAAAATAAATAATTAAATTATCTGCCCGTGGGAGTGGGATTCTCCCAGCTGGGGGGTCACTCTCTTCCTCAGATCCTATTGTAGCCTTGCTTGCAGACGTGCTGAATATTTGGTACAGAAGGTGAATTGGTGGTAGCTGATTTTGAATATCTGCAGAGCTAGTTAATAGGCATCAGCCTCTGTGAGAAGGATGGGATGTTTAGTACAGGGTTGAAGTCAGGAAGTATAAAAGAGAGAGTTTAGAACTCCAAATAAGCTCATTTGACTTGGAAACAGCATACAAAGAACATGGGGTACTTGAGCCACTGCGGTTGGATACAGCAGGGGTTGCAGAATTCAGAAAGATCTGACACATGTGCTTGAAAGGTTCATAACAAGGAGTTTGAACAGAACTATTGTGGGTTTGGACCATATGATAAAATAGCAACTAGCACAAAAAAAAATTTGAGAGGTGTGTGGTGGGGGGATGGACATTATAATGGGGTCCATGTGTTTGGCTTCCTGGGCATGGTAAGTCTTTGCAGAAATGTTTGTGGGGAAAATAAAAAGCATAAAATAAGTGAAAATGTGATAAAATATGACTCGATTCTGCTGAAAATGTCTCACACTATACTGGCTTCACACCCTTCTTTGTTAGGGAATTGATTTTACAGATAAGAGATACTGTATTTTCTTTGTCTTTTCTTCACTCTGATGTCATGTAGGAAGCTTTAGTTTAAGTGCAGAAGATGCAATTTTTATAGAAGAATGATAAGATTAGCAAGGAAAAAATAGAGAGGGAGCTCTGGAATGTGCTGAAAGAGCATCTATCTGCCTGTAGTGTGATTACTCCTCAAAGATCAGTCTTGAGACAGAACTCATTAAATATTTTTATTAATGACCTTGACACCAAAAATGGCACTGTGCTAAATGTGATAATAAGCAGTTGTAAGGCACTGGCAATATTAAAAAAGAGTTAGAATATAATTCAGGGTACACTTTAGAATAACACTGACAACTGGAGTGGCACAAGTAGAGTTCAGTACTGTAGCTGGAAGTGGGTTTAGCAATGAATAAAACAAATTTCATTGATGAATTTGGAACTTGTCAACTCTTAAAAATTGATGAGGCTAAAGCAACAGGAAGTCTAAGTCTATTATTGGAATATATGAGACATCAGTCTGACATGCATAGCCTTGTATGTGAAAGCTTAAGATGTAGCATCTCTAGTACAGAAAGGAAAGTACTAGTACTAATGTCTAAGGCCAAGTCTGCAATATTTTGCTCTATTCCGGGTGATTACAATTTGTAAGCAAATCAGCTAACATGGGATATGGAATACTGGCACAAAGGAAAAGGGTATAAACTTACAAATTCTATCTGCTTAAATTTGGTCAGGAAGTTAAAGGAGATCTAGAGAAGAAAATATTTGATTTTTTTTGTCTGATGTTTCTTCTGGTTTAGGAAGCAGTTTCCTGCACTGAAAAAAGAATGTCTTCTGGACTTAAATACCCCATTCCTTTGTTCCTGTGGAAACACAGCAGATATAAAATTCTGCAAGACACCTAGTTTGGAAATGCAGAACATCAAGAAGGCAAGGACTTCTCACAAGGGCTTAGGAGGGATATTTCTGTGAGCTGCTGGCAAAGCTAAATAATGAAATACTGTATAGATGTAAGAACACACGGAAGGTCAGATCCTGGAAGTCTGGAGAAAAACTGAGAACATGGTTGAGGAGCCTGGTTGTGTGGAATGAGTATGCCAATGAGCAACCTGCAGAAAGAAAAGAAACAAGAACAAGAGGGGGGAAAGAAACAGGGACCAAGAGGGATAAACTGTGGCCAATGTAGATCAGTTCTCTTCAGAGCCCAGAAAAAACCCAGTGATTCCTGAATCCTGCCACTCTTCTGTTGACCCAAAATACCCATGAAATCTCCAGCTCTATGCTGGACTGCAGGTCTATATCTAATACCCCCTTAAACCCAGAGATCTGGGCAGCAGTCCTCATTATCCTGTCCCAAGTGGTGACCACAGCTATCCCTACAATGCTTATGATTAAAAAGATTTATCTGGGTGATACAAAATCCCAACAAAAGCTAACAGGAGACTCACTTCAGAAATTGACACTAGAAAACCTCTAGTAACATGGTGAATAGTTATTTCAGTTGCTCTGAATTCAGGAACCTCTGAAAAAAATCCTAGAGGTTGGGGAAAATCAGAGATAAGAAAAATAACTCTCAGTTAATTTTGGTTTAAATAATGAACTGTGGAAAATATCAGTTCATTCTTAACTTGCTTGTAGTTATATTAGTTTAGGATATTTCCTACAAGACTGAGAGAGCTGGACATTCTGTTCTTATTTTGTTTTCAAAGTAAAAACTCCACTAAAATAATCTAGGTTTTACTTGCATAATTTAATGTTTAGATTTCTTGAGTCCTACATTGTGTCCTTAGTTTGAGGCTCCAAAACAAATTTTAATTAAAACTGGCACTATTTTCATGGGGCAGTTAAGTTAGGTGACCCAAAATGATTGAAGTCTGGCAAAGAATAAGGTCACCTGCAACTTAGTTCAGGATTGTGTACAAACCTGCTGCAACACAAAGTGTCCAAGATTAAATATAAAAAACAAATAATTGGAGAGACAAAAATATGCTGTAAAAAATCTGAACATTCATTTGTTACTGCATTTTTTATTCATTGCTTTAGAAAAAATTTGAGATGTGTAAGGAAGTTGGGTTTTTTCCCCACAGGGAAGGCAACAGCAGCAGATTGGTAAATCTTCCTAAATTTCAGCATGACTATAAATAGCCACAGGAGAATTACTGAATATCTCCAGTAAAAGATGACAGTTTATCATATGTCATCATCTACTCTCCTTGTATTTTCTGTCTTGTAAAGAAACACAGAGGTTTAAGCCAGGTAAAACTGACAAATTGCTTGACGGCCCTTTGTCCATGGGCACTTCACCCAGCAAGGCAATTTTGCTGTTAGAGGACAGAAAGAAATTAACATTTTTGAGATCTAAAGGAATTCTAACATTTGTGCTTAGGCAGACCAGGTTCTGATATTAAGAATCAACTTTATGTATTAATTTTCCTTTGAAGTTATTTAATCCCTTTTATAATCTGACTAGGACTTGACATCTTGCATAGAGGGTGTATTTTAAAATAATTTTATTTTACTTCTATTTCTATCTTTGCACTGTTTCCTTCCATTTTAATAATCTTCACATACTTATGTGAGACAGACTTAATTTTTCTAAATGATTACCTGGAGCAGAATGAGAATATCTAGTTGCCGTAGGTATCCACATTACCTTTCTGTGATTAGAGAAACATTATGGATGGCCTCATTTTACATAAAAAGGGCCTATCTGTTATCCTTTTCTTCTTCAAACTTATCTTTATGGAGAGAGGCACTATTTTGATACTGCTGAACACAGAGACCACACCCCACACTTGTGTTTCTCTTGCACACCTACTCTGGTGCAGTCTTGCTTGATCAGTTTTTTTCAGCCTTTGATTAAAGCAAAGTAAAACTCAAAGGATCAAAGAATCAAAACTGCTGCTGCTTTTATGCACACTAAATGGAGAGACAACAGACACCTGTCATTGGGGTTAGCACAGAAAGGAATAATGTGTGCTGGTAAGTGTGGTACTAAAGGGGGACAGAACCCCATAGGGTGCCCAGGGTAATGTTATTCCTGAAGATTGTTACCAAAGGTGGGATCACAGTGATATCCTGTAAGTGGCACAAACATAACTTGAGGCAAAATCCTGCAGAAATATCAATGAACTTATTAAATAAGGTCTTAAAAAGAGAGAGAGAGGAGGGAAGAGACAGGGTTAGGAAAACAAATAACCATCTGATCTGTTTTCCTTTTGGAAGTACATTTTCATGCTTCATGTTGAAAATAAGTGTAGGAAATAGAGATGCCATAGCACAGCAAGTAAACATGCACAGGTGAGCTCTGGTTCAGGACATGCAGGTAATAGTAACAATATACTGTAAGGGGTTGCTCTGTGGCTCTGCAAGCTAAATATAAACTTCTCTCAAAACTTAGACTTGCACTTTGCTTGTTAGCCTGTATCTTCTTTACAGTGGCCTGTGCCAGACAGATAGGATCTGTTTAGTTGCCTTCAGCCTGAAAACTGAATGAGAAATTGAAGAAGCTTTTTTTGAAGTAGCTTTCCCTGCTCTGTCCTGTCTTGCTCTGAGTATTTATGCCTGCATATTAAATCCATATTGCTTGGAAACACTGTATAATACAGAGTTGCTTGGGTTCCTCTCTCTCCTTATTTTGTTTCCTTATGGCTAGAATATTCAGTGGTTTAATATCAGGACATTAATTGTGTCATTGACATGACCAAGAGGCAAGACTAAATCCTAAAATTTCTTATTCCTGGCACTGGATTGTGCTGTTTTAAACCACATCTTCCTTCTACAGCCAGATGATTAAAAAGAAAAGACACCCCTTCTGCATTTCAGTTATGATATTCAGCATAAGTACTTACACACAGTGCCAAAGACACAGAAAATTGTATGGGAAGGGCATCTGGGGAATTGTCTTCTGCTCATTGTTTGTGCTTAATGATTTGCTACAACCACGATTCCTATTTTCCCTGTTTCTTACTGTGCATTATAAGTCAGGGCAAAAAGCTGCCATGCCACTACTGTTCCCAGGGAAGGCCTAGGACATCTGATCACCTCTGAAAATGGTACATTCCATTGCTTGTTGCACAAAATTCTAGTTATGCAATGTTACAAAAACAATAGCAGAAAAAGCATTTAAAAATTGCTGTGTATATGATGACTGATTAGGTTAAAAATTTATATCTTAACAAGGTCATTATTGGCAAAAAAATCAATTCTAGAAATACTTATTACTAAGTTAAAATAAATTCTGATGTTCAGCACAACAGGTGCCAATTTCTATGTAGAATTTAGACACATCAATTGGTGAAATCCAGTACTTCAGAAGAGAAAGCATTATAGAGACAACAGCAACAATCATGTTTTGTGTTATCATTCCTGCTGCCTAATTTTTCAACAGTGACGGCTTTAACAAAGGCCTTTTTAAAAATTAATCACTACTTCTATTCTGCACATAGATAGAATGAGTTTGGGAAAATTAAACCCTGTGAATGTCCAACTGTTTAAAGAATGATTATTGAAAAGAATGGGATGGAATAGGTAGTCATGTCAAGGGAATACCCTTATCACTACTACTCTCTTTGTAATCACATGTGGTATGGAAATGCAAAAAAAGCCATTGTGAAGTTCTGCTCTTTTTTTGGTCAAAATTATTCTTGTTTTCCAAGAAAATGATACACTTGAACCCCATTCTTGGATTTAAAATGTAACTTTCAGTGCAGTGGAGGACGTTTGAGGTATTGAATGAGTATTTTTACTTCCATTTCTTTTTAATGGCCTCATTTTCTTGCTTTTAATATTGATCTACATTTTTACGTTATTTAGCTTGAACCTAATTTCCTAATAGTATATCAGAAGAAAAATTTAATAACTATAGAAATGTTGAGACCTGTATTATGTTGGAGATTAGACTACAGATTTAGAATTTATAAGAGATGACTTGACTTTTTTTTAAATGGGAATAAAAAGGGATGTGTTAAATAAATAGAGCATCACATGCATCTGGCTGTTTAGCATGGTGATGTTGTAAAAAGACAAAAAACTTTCAATAACTCAGTTGCTTTCAGTGCTTCTTATTCATATGAGCAAACTCTTTAGTGCATGCCATGAACCATAAAAACCTGGAGACAGTAAGATTAATATACCCAGAGAAAGTAAATGTTTTATATATAAATTGCAGACTCACATGCATTCATTCTGCAGTACACATCACCAGACACCCGCTGGAGTAGGACAGAATCTCAGCATGGCTATCAGTAAAATGCCATCAGGGGCCGTTTTTTAGCAGTCAAGGATCTGTTTCATTGTTCATCCAACACACATGGCCAGGTCTGACTGGAGGAAGCAGTAGTAATTCAGGAAGTTAGTGACAGAGATGGAAGGACTCTCCATCTTCCTTCAGTAGTCCTCTTGAAAATCTCTGAGCAGAAACAGAGCAAGGAGCGATGGGCATGCTCATAGACACATATTTTATAGAATCCAACTTGATCTGCAAGGGCTGGATCCTAAGCACCTGCCTCAAGACATGCCTCAAGCATTTGAAAACCTTAATAGCATTTAGCTTGACCCTTGGCAGGCTAAAAGACATACTTGAGGAAAAAAAATTTAATCTCATTTTCATCTATGCCCTCTAAGAAAGAAATTCACAAAACTTATTTCTGCTATTTCAAACTTGAAAATATCTTTTCAGTCCTAAAACTATCCATAAAACAGACAGAAGATATTTTAAAACATGAGGCTACCTATGAGACTGCACCTTTTTTTCAATGTAGCTGGTAAACTTTATTGGATGCTATGTTTATAAACTAAATTAGGTTCATGCTAGTCACTTAGTAACTTAAAGAGCTGATTGAGTGCATGTATGAAAAAATTAACATACATACAGTAGTAGCAGAGCTTGGTAAATTCACCTCAACACTTCAACTCTATTTATTTCCTGTTAGAATAAATGTCTTTGAGAAAACTGTGTGACAAGCCAGTGTTGGATTAGGCATCTTCAGCTGAAGAACCCTGCACCTTGGGAAGGCCATGATTCTCTAAGGCAAAAGGAGAAAGAAAATAATTTTCTATAAGGAAACAGAAATACTGATCCAGAGTGAGTCAGACACTACTGGTGTAGTTGCAGCATCATGAAATACTTCCAAGTTTCAGCTGTCCACACTCAACAGAAGTCTCCTGTGTTCATACAGTACAGTTCCACGTCCAACTCATTCTCTGATAAACTGTGTTGTCACATCTCCGTGGAAAGCCATAAGGGAGCATGTCACAGTCTGAGCAGAGTCTGGAGACTTTCTTCCAGCTGTCACTTCCAAGAAGATAATGACTCATACCCAATTAATATACCAATTAATATACCAATTAATTCAAAAGGAGTGACTAATCATTTATATTTTAATCATAAATTTTGCCACAATTTTAATTTAAGTTGTGCTCCAGGCCAGAGCTTACAAAGTTCTACCTTGGTTTAATGGGAGTTTAGCATAGAGCTTTTTAAAAGACTGCTGGAGCAATGCTTGATTTTGGATCAGAGTCTAATTTGTTGCTGAGTCACAGGTGACTAAGGATGTCCAATTCTGCCTCACATATTTAGATTTTACCCACTTGCTTTAATTTATGCAAAAATTGAAAAAAGCAGCAGACAGACAGCCCAGGCATGCTGGTGTCTTGGATTGTGTCTCACCACAAAATCTGGAATGATGCTTTTAACCACATTAAGCTATTTTTCTGACTATCTATGTCTCTTCTAAAGGACATAGCAGACAGTTCAGGAGGACAATGTGCTGCAATTTATTGCTGAAGTGGAAATAACACTGGAAGTTCAACAGCTAATTTAGCTTGCTACTAGCTGGGAGTAATACAGAGTTCTTGACCTCCTTATTTTAGTAATTGATGTAGCATCAACAGGGTGTTTGGGCAAAATGATGGGCACCTCTACTGGAGAAAACACATAAATGACAGATGTTACCTATATACATCATCTTTTATCTGGACAAGACGAGTTGTTTGATGAAAGACATGCTGTGCTGAGGCTTTGCACTGTGCTGGGCATGAGGGGCAGCCCTGAGCTCCACATAGCAATGCAATATGAATAGCAGCAGTAATACACTTCCTTTTGGCATTAGAATTTCAGGTCTAGAATGTGAAAAAGTTCAGTTATTTTCCAAGTCTGATCCTAAAGCAGAGCATCAAGCAAGGCTTTCAAAAGTCCCAGTAAACTTAAGCCAATAGGGAGCACAGCTAAAAAAAAATCTCATTCCTTATTTATATTTATAGCTTCATATGTCTTATGAATAAAGCAAAAGTCACTTTAAGCATAAGCAGTTGCATTCAGTATTAGTGAAATACAGAGTCAACACACTGGTAACATACCTTCAAAGTAAACTCTAATAAGTATAGAAGTTTCAGGATAAACATCAGAGCAGGGCTGAGCTTTGCTTCACTCTGAGAACTTATTCCTCTAATGGCTGTGTCTCTGAATCAGATATTTTAATCCTCTTAGAAGACTTTAAATGATCCACTCAGAAGAGTTACTCTGCCATTTCTGTACCTAACTAATAGCAAAACTTTGACAGGAAATTAATTTTGTTCACAAATTTCTGATCATGATATCTCTTAATGAGAGAAATTTGTTCATTTTACTGGCAACCAAGGAAAGAAGACTGCTGAAGTTTAGGTTAAGATGTTTGAAGATGGGTGATGAATTTCCCTACCTTTGAAAAATCCAAGAGATTTGATATGTAGGACAATAAAATATTAACCTGCATGGACTGCTCATTCAGATATGCCTGACAGAGCAGGCTCCTACTTTTATAAGCTTTTTAATTTCACTGGTATTAACATGGCAGTCCAAATTCAGTAATAAATATAGAATAATTACTCTGGCAGCCAAATCCATCATCTTGCTTTGGCCTCAGAGTCAAGTGATAATTACTGGACTCAAGTAGTGCTATCTTGCTCCATCGGATGAGTCTTCCTCAAGTGCCTGTGCATCTCTTGTCATGTCCACCTTGCTTGTGAACATTTACATGGCCTTTTTTTTTTTTTTTGCCAGAATAAATACATGGCAAGTAGGACAGATTCAACCTGCAATGCACAGGCAAGCTTGAAACTGAAATTTTTCTTCAGCCACTGGTGTAATAGCCCAACATTCTTTTGAAAGATTTTCCTGATTATACTGTCACCATGCAGACTTTACTACCACTTAAAATAGCAGTGTATGCCAGACTTCTGACCTACAAACCAGGACAGCGGTCCTTTGATTTTCCACCATTGATACAGTAATGTCATACTGTTATTTTTAAACACTTGGAACACACCATGCCACCCAATCTGGTATTAGCAAATCTTGCCTAGAAGATTTCTCTTCTGCTGCTCCAGTGGAGCAGTTCATGCTGTTTTTTCCTGTCTTTAGCTCAGCACTAGCATCTGAGATACAATCAGGGAATTTTTTTTTTTTTTTTAAATGTGCTTGGTTTCTAAATATTTTTTAAGTGATCATGAATGATTATTAGAAATCACAGATATCTTTACATAAATAAAAGAAATAAGGTCAACTAAGCTGAAATGAAACCAATTTTCCACTATTTAAGATAGTACTATGTTAGCAATGGAAGCAGTATTGCATTCAAAGAAAAAGCTGTAACTTTTTAATGTCCCTCACTGAAGCCTGAAGATGCTGCAGAGACTTTACATATCAGTCTTTGAAAATTAAGTGCATGATCATTCAAATACAGTCCCATGCTGCATTCACATAATTTGACTTAAATACTTACACAGTTTCTAACTACTGAATCACAGCCAGATCTGGTTCAGCTAATTTGTAGTGACTCTACTCACAGAACCGTAATATCCAGCCCACTTACTCTTCAATTAAAGAGGAAATAACCCCAACTCCTAAAACTAGGGTATGACTGCTAGGGCTAATGCTATGCCTGTTTAGTAAGCTTGACATCAGCCTTGTCTCTGGCACGAGCAGCACACTCAGCTTGGTTTCCTAAACTGGTATCTTCAGACACACTGAGTCATCTCTGAACCTGTGGGTGAAGATGATAGGGATGACAGTGCTCCTGGAAACATTTCTAACTTCCCACTCAGGAACAAAGCTCCCTGTTTTGTTTGGCATGCACTGAGTGAGGTTACCCTGAACCTCAGGGGAAGAAGGCTCTGAAAGACTGACATCTTCAGCAAAGATGTGAGTTTTTCTTGTCATCTCAGAGGAGTTTCAAAGCAACTCTGCCTTCTGGCCTTAAGTGACAGAATGACTCTCTTGCTTGTTCAATGAGAAGTTAGTGCTACTGCTGAAAGACCTGCTGCTGTCTGCACTGATTCTATGCTTCTGTTGGGGTCTGTGAAGTGGATTTATCAGGCATAAAGTCCAACAACTAATTTTTATTCTTAGCCTGTACCCACCAGCACTCCACCACCCCTATTTACAGTTTGGGAAGGGGTGTTGTAGCAAATAGCAGCTGTTCAGGGGACAGCAGGAGATGAACATGGGATATCTGCATGAAATGGGGCAGATAGGCATCTTTGGGAGAGGGAGACATGAACTGCAGAGAGAAACCTTCTTACCCTCCTACAGTCCTCTCAAACTCATCCCTTCTAATGAAATGGATAGAAGGTCTCACTAGAAGGATCCTGAAACCAAAGTAGCTGTTGATCATCCTTCCACCCTTTTGGTGAACACAGCAAATACTGTGCAGTGGCTTTTTCTACAGCACCAGTACTTCCCATTCTCCTGTCTTGAATTTCTGGTGATGCTTCTACCTGCTGGCCTTGAGGATGGCTCTCTAATGCAGCAGACCCAGCAGCAGTAATTCCAGTTCTATGCTTTAAGGCATTCTTGCCAGCAGTATCATGGATCTACTTCACTCCCTACAGACAAAAAAGACTGCAGTTTGAAAATTACCACCGTAGGTTTTAATACTGAACTCATGCCACTTGCAAACATGGGATTTCTAGGTGAATCACTGGAACATGGTGAAACCTCCAGGGACTGGAGAAATCTAGGCAGGAACTGCAGCAAAAAAAACAAAACAAAACAAAACAAAAAAAGAACAAAAAGAAACAAAAAAAAACAAACCAAAAACAAAAACAAAAAACAAAAAAAAAAAAAAAAAAACAACCAAACAAAAAAAAAAAACATAAAAACAGATAGTTTGTCATTTTACAGTCTGTACAATTTTTGTGACTTGGCATAATACTTTAAAAAAGGTTTTCCTATTTTTGTAAAGACAGACAAGCCACAGTTCTCACAGATTTTTTTCTTGTACTTCCCAATGAGAATTTTGGAATATGAATCTCTTTCATCAGCTTCACCTCAGCTAAGCGTGACAGTTGTCACTCTCAAAGGAGCTGGTCTCTTTTTAGACATCTTTCTAATAAAACAATTGAAGTGTATGAAAAACACTGCAGAATTGAGGTTTAGGTCATGCATGGCTCTACCATGTCAGTAGCTTCAGTACCCATCAGTGCATTGACAGTGATTATCTAAATAAATTCATATAGAGATATGCTCTGCTTGCTCAGACACTGAACAAGACACTGAGCCTATGGCTCCTCTCTCTAAAGCAGGGAGCTTCTCACACTGAGTCCTATATTTAGTGCTGGTGGAGGATTTACACAGAACATTTAGAGTAAACAGACTTCTATGGCAGCAATAGTTAGGGTTCCCAAAGTAAGTGTTGGTGCTTAATGTTCCATATGAACTGCAGAAATGTAGGTTACTCCAGACAGAGTACTCACTGATGTTATCCACTATTTGCAGAAAATCAATGGATGACAGAATTCCCACTTCACAAAGCTAAAGGGGTGGAGGACATTGTACTTGGACTCCCTTGAGAAAATATGACATGGGTATAAAATCTCTCACTGCTTCTGCTTTACCCACAGGGCTTAATTAGGTCTGATGAAGGTTAATAACTATGAATAGATAAATCACAAAGTTTACAGCATCTAGATTTTACCTGAATGATCACCTTTTACTTCAGAGGCCAATCACTCTGCTCTCCTCAATAGAGATTAATTGGGTGACCTGACTCCAGGCTCCTAGTGACCCCCCTGCTCAGCTTTGAGAGGGCTGTCTTCCAGGAGGCATCAGGAAATCCCTAATTGCAAGCTGCTGCATTTTAGTTCTCAGGAGGAGGATTTTATTGCCTTGCTATGTCTGGTGAGTGAGTTCTCTCACACACCTAGAAGATTTTAAGCATGTTATTTAGATGGCAGGGGCTACTGTGTCCCTCTGCACCAGAATGATGAAATGGACTGTCTGTCCATTTTTTTTTTAAATTTTTTTTTGTGTAAGAAGCTTTGCCTTTGAGCATTTTCAGGAGTGTTTTCTTTTTCCAATCAAATGGCTTCCTGAAAACCTGTTTTAATTCATTGCTTTCCCTTGCATATATGCTGCAGAATCCCATAAAGCAACTGGTGGGAGCAGCCTCCATTCTGGGCATTTAGCACTTTCATCCATAAAACACCTCACACATAACAGCTATTCCTCATAATGTTCTTGTAGATAAAGCATTAGAGCTAGGTAAATAACTCACTACCAACAGTTTAAGGAATTAATGCCCATTTTGCCTGTAAACTATTGCTAATTCACTTCAATATTTGTTTTTTAACTTCCACTCCCCATCTCTCCACTGCACTGTTTGCATAACAAGTGGAATTGGGATTTCTGGTGCTCTTCCTTAGGAGATGTGGCACTAAATGATCCCTTGGCCACATATGGAAATTGCATACATCAAAAATGGATACTGCCAGTGGTTCTTGTTCAAGTTCTTTGGGAAAACTGTGTCATCTTAGACGTGCAGCTTTGTGGATAAGTTGACGAACTGCACAATGTTCAGTGAGGGGCTTCCCACTTCCCCCTCCCAAAAACCACCCTTCCCACGGCCACACATTCCTACCTCTTCTCTTGGGCTGGCTCTGGTGATTGCCAGGCCTGTCTGTGAGCTGCCATGGACCTTCCTGAGAGCAGAAAGCAAAAGCAGTGAACAGCTCTGGCAAGCTAAGTGCTGTGCCAAAAAGCTAAACTGACCCATGGAAAAGAGTGAAGAGAGCCAGAGCTGGCACAAGGGAGAATGGTTGATCTGGGCAGTCAGGAGAGAGGCCAGGGACTAAGGAAAGAAGGGCCAGTAGTGGACAAAATGACAATGCCCCTTCTGAATGTATCTCCCAGTCAGTTCTTCTTTTACAGTGATGGGAAAAAATTACACTTTTCTGTTGCTTCCTTTTCACTGAGCGGGGTGTGCAGTCTTAGTGTTGAAAAGAATCATGGATAAATAGAGAAATATAGTAAGAATATAAAAGGAAAAAAAATTATTTTTATAATAATTGACCAACAGATCTCTCAACTTCTTTGTTAGAAGCAGGAAATTGTGTGTTGTACTTTTTCATTTATTTAAGGAATCTTTGTCATCTGCTGTTTTCCATGACCAGACAGTGCCCTCAAGGCTTTGCATTGCACCAACTCTGGTACTCCTCAGACAGAAAATTCATGAATGCAAGACAGATGGGACAGTCCAGAGCTGAAGAAAGAAGCTGAAGAAGAAAGTAGTGAAGTGGATAATTTCCCAACAACACCTCATCGTGTTGTGGATATAATTGAAAATCCAAAATGTGTTTATGCATAATGTGAAACCACATAGCTATCATCTATTGCTCTCTTTAGGGTTTTGCATGAAATTTTATTTACTTTTCTAGCTTATCAGCATAAATGCATGCAGAAAATAATTTTGTAAATCCTAGAGCAACTGCATGACAGAAAAAGTACCCAGTTAATTATATATTACTGGAAATATGTTGCTCTGGATTGATTGCCTTGTTTTGGAAAGCACTTGTACATGAAATATTTGATGAAAAATAACAATACGAAGCAGGAAATCCAAAACCCAAGAGAAGAAATAAATCTGAAGGAAAAAGAGTGAGGCAAATAAAGCACAGAAAAAATAAAAGAGCTTTTGTCTCCAGAAAAAAGTGATAAATATTGTTAGTCAGTTGACTCAAAGTCAGATCAGGTTGAGGGTTTTGATTCAGGAGGTTGCTTAAACATGTCCTTCTGCACCTAAGTAATTTCACTGGGACTACTTACATATTTAATTTAAACTTGTATTTAAAATGCTTGCCTTCTGAAGGATATAGTACATAAAGACTGAGTAACACTTCTTGGTGTGATGCTAAAACAGCCACATGTTCTGTGCCAGATGCAATTCTTAGAACTGCTGCATCTGGTCACGTGTATATGTGCTGGGTTTTGTCTGCATTAGCAACATCTGCAAGTTTTGCTCCTTTTAGCTGGGAGTGAATCCAGTGCTCTATTTTGGGAATTACTCTGCTGCCAGAACACCCCTAGCAAACTACCTCCATTCATAACAGGAGAGTTCATAATCTCTTCTTCTAAACTTTTTCTTAATTATAAAGAGCTTAAAACTCTGAATGGTACTATTAAGTCATTGAATCTCACTATTTTTTAGCTAATTACTAACATTATTTCTATTTTGGGGGGGTATATTTTCATCTTTGGAATTCAGTCAGATCTTCTCCTATAAAGCCAAGTTTCATCATTATTCTGTGCTAAAGGCTGAATTTTAAAGCATGCCAATACAGCTGGCATGACATTGGCCTTCCTAATTCAAGGACACAAAGGATTACCCTAAACTATAAGCAGAAAAAAAATCACATTTATTCTATTAATCAAGATTTTTGTGGTGTTTTTTTGTCAAATATGATTCATACTTACCTCACAGCAAGGTGTCTGAGCAACTTGGTGTTTCCTGGAAGTCCTTTGGTTAGTAGGAGCTGAGCATTGAACCATGCAGTTTGTCACCTGCCACACTATTTACAGAGCCAATGAATGGGAACAAAATAGTGCAGAGCAGAAACTGTCAATAATTCACACTTGGTGACTGCTGACATATAAGGTATCAGCAGGAAAACTTCACCAAGTCCCATCATTTCAGTTCATAAACAGTAACAGATTCTTTTTCTTTCAGCTCTTGATTCCTCCACAGATTTTTTTCCAACTATACTTAAAAAAAAATTAAAATAAATAAAAAGAAATAAGAAGAATTTTTTGGAAACCAGAAAATACTGTGTTCCTTATAAAACTTGGAATTGTAATAGTTGGTGTGTCAAAAAATGATGGAGCTTGTGCCTTCAGGAATAGAAGGAAACAATGGAACAAGCTGTTCCTTGGGCAGAGGAAACAAAAAGCCTGGCTTTCAACATATCTTTCTTCCACTCTTTCACTCTCTTAACTCTTTGAGTTTTTGATTGCCCAAGAAAAATAAGATTGTCATTTTATTTGTCTTCTTTCCCAGTGGGAACTAACAGCCCTTTATCTTCTCACTTTTTTTTCAACAAACTCAGAGAATCTTTGTCAAATCTAATTGAAATTCAGCAATGGATTAGAAATCAGAAGACCAGCTTGTACCTACATGTGCAGAATGAGTGATGAAACAAGCCTCATTTCAATGGGAGATCAAGCTAACGTCCTCCCACTCAGTGAGATATTTCTGAAGTTTTACTCTAGAAACCAAGGCAGTTCTGTCTGTCACAGAGAAAATGTCCAGAATCAAAAGCAAACAGAAAAGGCAACTCTTTATTTCATTAATTCAGTATAATGGGTATGAAAAATTAGGAGTGAGAAGCCACACTGCCACCTCACAGTACAGTTTGTGCCATGAGCAAGTAAGCACAACTGAGCACGGCTGAGGGCAGCAGGCTCCGTCCTCCAGGGCTGCCCACAGGGGATGTCTCAGTGGAGAAAGAGTGCTGGGATTGTTTGAGGCTCTGTGAAAGACCACAACCTCATATGCTCACACAAGTCTTCCCCAACATTGTCCTTGTTTTCTGACATCTTAGTTTAATAATGAATTTTAGACAGAGCTTGAATGGAAGATGCTTTATAATATCCTGCAAAGTCCTGAGTGACTCCACTGAAGGTTTCCTCATGTCTGATGAAAGATCCCTGGCTATGTAAAAATCTTTCTTGATTAGTGAAGTCAGCTGCTGTTGGGATGATTTGGGTGGATTTATTTCCTCTTTTAAATTCAAATTTCCTCCAAATAAGTTTTCAAGGCACTGCCTATAGATTAAAGGATAGGAGGAATGTGACACAGAATATTTCAGTAGAAGATTTTCCTCAGAAAACTAATCACTTGGGATTCTAGTTCTGTTAAATGAGTTATCCGAGCAGGCTCTGAAGTTTCAGCTGCAGAATATCTCTGACCCAAAATGTTACTGAACACAGTCAACATTCCATAGAGGGCAGCTCAACAAGGGCACCCTGTGCCTCATAAGAAGCATTTGGAGTGTTGGAAATCAAATCTTTTGTGTCCTCATGCCTTACCCATGGTTCAGTTTTCCTCCCGCCCCATCCAGGAATCCTTTTCTCATTAAGACTTGGGGAAAAGGATAGGTCCAGCAGGACTTGGGAGGTCTCATAGCAGGATAGTGCGGCTGACTGCCCATCAGCAGCCCTGAATGCCTCACTCCCAGCCACCTGCTGGGGTGGGCAACTAAGCAGGAGGGCTGAGGGGATGGCTAAAACCAAGAAAGATCCTTGGCAGATGTAAGGGAAGTGTGGTGGCAGGAGAGCAGGGGAGATACACTTGTGCCACAGTGGCAAAAAGATTAAAGGAGAGAAGTTGGTAGCTGAAGATCTGAGAGCGAGAAGATCAGGCAGAGGAACAGCAGAACTGCTCTGCAAACACCTGAAAAGGAGAAAGTGTGTTTAAAGATTCACTTTTTCAAAGACTGTATATGCAAGTGTGCTGGTTGTGCATTGATTGGCACTTGCGGGGAGAGCATACACGGAAGTTTTTCCTCCTTCAGAACTTCCTCTGATGTGACCAGTTGGAGGCTGCTTTGGTTGTTGACAGCCTGAGAAACCAATTGGAGAATTTAGTCCACCTCTGCGAATTCACATTTTGAAGCAAGTAAAGCCCGGAAAAGCTCTTTTGTTTCCAGCCTCTCACAAGGTACCACTGACCAGTCCGGGCCTCCTCCCATGCAGCCTGGGCCAGGCAGGGGTGGGCCTGGGAGGCCACTGGGCCCCATTTTTCAACCACGGGCCCCGTTTCCAACCAGAGGCCCCGATGCCCAGGGGGAGAGAGGCCCTTTGCTAATATCCTAGCCCCCCCACCCCTGGTGTGGCCATGGCTCCGTGGGGCCCTGCCCTGCCAGCGGCTCGGAGCAGCCCTGGGGTGGCCAAGCCTGCCCAGCCGCCCACACGGCCTGGGGGGAGGCAGCTGGGCCCGATTCTGGCAAAGCCCCTCCACGCCTGTGATATATGATATGATGTAATTCGTGTAAAGTTGTAAAATTAATGTGGAATGAGCAATGTCTGTGTGAATAAAATAATAAAAGCTTGAAACCTGGGAGCTGCAAAGGGATTGCTTAATCAGAACTCTGTAACTGCCGACAAAAGCTGAAGAGCTCGGGTTGGCAAGACAATAGACGTAGCCACGGTGGAGATGGCTCTGTCCAGAGAACACCCAAAAGATAAGAACCTGATAAGCACCCACAATTAAGGTAACCAGAGCCATCAAGAAAAATACATCTGAATTCCCGTTTTCCAGTAAACTAAAATCTTCAAGTTACATCTCAATTCCACCTTCCTGTAAAACCTGAACCTGCCTTCATCAAAATTCATCCTCTCCTGGAATATAGTTTTGTCCAGCCCAACGCAGTGAAAGAAAACCATATGAATATGCGGAACGACAAAAGAAGACAAAGACCTCCTCTCTGGGCTAAGAAAAAGTGTATAAACACTGGACTAACCAAAGCTGTTTTGTGAACATTTTGGGGGATCTGATGCAATAGAGATCAGATCAGAGTGTGTTCACTCAGTGCCGACCCCGGCCTTGGCGCTGTCCCTTTTTTTTGATTGTGGCTATCGATGACTGTGTCTCGGTCGCAAAATAAATATCACGTATTTTAATCATATTTAATTCGGCTTGATAACGTTTTTATCTATAACAACGCCCTTGCTTGCTGGGCAGGGTGGAGGGAGGACGGGCACCCGCAGGCAGCCCTCACCCAGCTCCCCAGTGCTGCCCGAGTGTCCTGAGATGCTGGCACTGCTCCAGCATGGCCAGCCGCAGCCCCCTACAGCTTCTGTGTGACATTTTAACCCTTCCAATGCTCAGGTGACACTTTCAGACCTTCAATCCTCCCTTGAGTGAGAAGAAGGAGAACAGAAAGGATACACCAAAGTCAGTGAAGCAGGAGTCAAGTTCCAGATGGAAGGAGAATGAGGAGGCGCGGTGAATTTGGGCTGAAAATTCTTTTGTAAGCTACAGGGATGGACTGTACTGCACTAAAAATTCCCGTAAACCGTGGAAAAAGACATGGGGGTTTGGAGCATTCAGCTTAATAGATCATTGAGTAAAAGTACATGTGTTGAGGATCCTTTGCCCCAAGGGTAAAAGGGGATCTGTGTTCCTGGGAATGGAGTATGAACAGAGAGAAAGAGAGATGAAGAGAACTTTTTGCTTTTTGAATAGTTCATTCTTAAATGTAAATGCCTCATGAGTTTAACATGGCCCAAAAGCACGGTTTTGGGAGAGCTGTGAAGATGTGAGGAAAGAGGAAAGTGAAGCCACGAGAAAACTGTTTTGGTTTTTGTTTTTCCTTCTGGTGGAAAAAATCCCTATAGCCAAGCAAAAAGGAGACTTCTCTCCCTAAAGTGAACTGAAAAAGATTATTCATGTTGGTAAGTGACTGAAGTGTTTCTGTATGTTGTTGTTAAGAAGGAGAAGAAGCTGTGGGAGAGGGAAGGAGGGATGGTTTAAAAGTTTTATTCTGAATTTATTGTTTCTTTATATTGTTAATAAAGTATTCCATCTCACAGCAAAAAATGAGTATATTGAAATTGGTAAATCTAAACTACTACATTAATTAGTGTTTCTGCCTGGTTTCTAACTGAAATCAAGACAGCAAGTCACAGGCTCATTTCAATTTTACAACTTTTGGAAATTCAGAGCTGTGAATGAATTGTTATATGACACTCTTCTAGCGTCTTGATTTATTTTGTTTAAAGGACAGCTTTAAAAAGAGGCATCTCTTTTGAACAGTTTGAGAATAAAGGAGGGCTGCACTTAAACATATATATAAATTTTAACAGGAAGGAGGCAGTAAATAAAAAAACATATCCATAGGTTTGTGCTCCCTTACATAATAGAAATATTGAGTACATTTCTGTGTAGGCTAAGGAACAGTGAAATTTCTTGTATCGTAAAATTCTGTCACGCCACTTTGAACACATTTTATGAACTAACTTTAGGGCTCGATGTAAATCTGCTCAGAATTCTGAGAAAGGAGAGGTTTATTAATCTGGAAAAAGTGTCTTTGCTTAGAGCCAACTTTAGAATCCCTTTAAAATAGGAATTTTTAACAAGTGAGTAGTATTCCCTCAATTGCCCTTAGATTAGCTTTCTTTCATAGGTGCTGGGCAGAGCCAGTACATTTTCACTCCTGGAAAAAAGTTTTTACATCCCTGAACAGATATTAAACATGATCAGCATAATATCAGTGTATCTGACAAGATCCAGCCCACACAGTTTGTTCCTCCAGAGTTGACAGAGCTCTTGCTAGCCCTTATATCCCAAACTAATCAAAAAATAGACTGAATGAGCTCCCACGACTAAAGCAAATGAAGTCAAATACTAGACAATTTTAACAAAATTAATAAGGTTTCAGTCATCAGTGAACATACCAATTCTGCTGAAATGAAATTTCTCAGTGAGCCAAGTGCAAGGCATGTTTAATTCCATATTATTGCCAAATGTTGACTAGCTGTGGAGAGCCCTATCTTCAGATATTCAAATCTAGCCTACTCCTGGCTCATGTAGGGATTCTGTCACTTGCATTATCTTGCAAATGTATGTACTTTTAAAGGGTGCTGCCATTGTCAGGTTTCATAAAGGAGTCATCATAAATCTGAATACGTTATACTGATCTATGGATATGCCTATTTCTTTTACACTGTGGGATGATTTTAAATGTTTGATTCTTTAATTTACTTAGTGAAATTGAAGTAAATTAGCCTGATACTATTTAAGTTGGAACATAATTTTAATGGTGTAATTCATAGAAGACAGGAAAATTAATGGCCTTTAGGTGTTCCTTTGGATCCTTGGCATTTGAGCCCACTGGTTTCCCAGTCTTGACAGTCATGCTGGTAGGTCATACAATGTTGGCTGTTGCATAATGTTGCATTTTTCTTTTAGTCTCCCCCAAGCTGAAGCTAAAGGACATGCAAGAGGCAAAACCTGACCAAGTCATAGCTCATCTCCCTGCTTTTGTCAGGCCAGAGCCACCCTGATCACAAAAGTCATCATGTAGTGGGAAGGCACACAGCCTTCCTGTTAGCATCATATCTGTAAAATCCTGTGCAGAGTCTGACAGGCTGGTTTGTGCCTTAAACTTAAGCCTGATAACTCCTTTGCATAAGGCATGTGCAAGATGCCTGGGGCAGATTCCATATGAGACCCAGGTCCTTTTGTCCTTTATCTCTCATGGCCATGTGTGCTGGTTTTGGATGGGGTTTTGGTTAGTTTTCTGCAGAGTGGATGGTATGGGGCTATGTTTTGGATTCATGCTGGACACAGGGTTGATAAAATAGAGATGTTTTTGTTATTGCTAAACAGACTTACACAGAGCCTTTTTGATTCTTGTATTGCTGAAAAAGAAGTTGTGGCTGCATGGGATGTTGGGAGGAGACACAAACAGGACAGGTGACTCAAACTGACAAAAGGGGTATTCCAGACTGTATGACATCATGCCTAGCATATAAACATGGGGAAAAGAAAAAGGAAGTGCAGGGATATGTTTGGAGTAATGGAGCTGGTCTTCCCAAGTAACTGTACCATCTAATGGAACCCTGCTTTCCTGGGAATGGCTGGACATCTGCCTGCCCATGGAAACCTGTGAATTCCCTGTTTTGCTTTGTGTGTGTGTCTTTTACTTTCTCTATTAAACTGTCTTTATCTCAACCCACAAATTCTTCAGTTTTTACCCTTCCTATTGTCTCCTCAGTCCCACTGGTGGGGGAGTGAACTAGTGGCTGTTTGGTGCTTGGTGGCAGGCTTGAGTAAAACCATGACACCAAAATTTTCTATGCCTTTGTAGAACTCTCATCCTTCATACTTCATGCTGAACCAGAGGAACCACCATGGTTAGCCTTTGTACAGCTGTCAACCTCACTTTCACATAACCATCTTATACCCATATTCAAAACTTTGCAATGCTTTCCTCTCCCAATGTTTTGGTGTCTTCTGCTATTCTAAGACATTTCATTCAGGTATCCCTTTCTGTTCCAGTACCACAGTGATGATATCTGAGACATTTATGTGTTTACCGTGTTTTAGCATTTAAAGAACAGATCTTATTTTGTCTTATGTCAACTTCAGAAAATGTAAAATCTAATCGCTTCTGTTCTATGGCCCCTCTTCCTATATCAGATCTTTAAAAAGGCTATGACTAACATATTCCTCCTTACTGTCAAATATCTGGATATGGTTAGTAACAGCATTGTTTTGTCTGTGTTGTACTTCAGAAAAACTAATTTTAGACTGGTGCTGCATCTATTAGTGTTAGCATTTCCTCTTCTACTAAAAACCATGAACAGGTTATCATCAAATTGCTGGAGATTTGCAAAGTGGACATTAATTTCTTTTTATTCTTCTTCATTCACGGCTGTAGTATGTCTCTTTATGAAGGCTAGGTCAGGTGCAGCCCCTTGGAGGGTAAAGCAGATGGTTCCTGTCTATCCAGCAGCTGGGCATATGTGGGTGGAAAAACTTTGCAAGACAGCTGAGTTTAGAAGAGTTACAGCAAAGAACTGGCATCCTGAAGCTCAGGAGGAGCAGACAGACAGACTTCAGAGGCTGGTGGAAGACTACCAAGGATGAGAGGGGATTAGTCAAGTTTGTGACAAACTAAGAAAGTCACTGAGTTGACCGAAAGCAAACTTGTAATTAAGGAAGATATGTTTAGGAAACCTTCCTTATTTTTAATTTGCTCGAATTGGTAATTTTGTGCTTTTTCTTTTCAATCTTTTGGTTTTGGTTCAAGGCTTAATAAAAAATTGCTTTCTGAAGTTCAAAGTCTTTCAATCTTCTTTGGGGATCTCATTATAAAGAAAAGGTCTAGGCAGTTCCCTCACAAAAACCTTGGCTGCCTCTGGTTTCTGTCACAGTTAGGTAGTTAAGAGACACTAAATATCTCCCTTGCTCATAAGCTTCAAACTGCTGATCATAATGAGTAAATTCAGTGCAACAAAAGACAGATGTCTGTGAAATTCAGTATTTGTACCATGTGCACAACTTAATGATGCCACCTTGCAAGGCCCATGTGAACTGAGCTGTATTCAGAAACCTGTGAGTACCATGCTCTAGGGGATCCTGCCTGAGCAGGGTGGTTGGACTAGATGACCTCCAGTCTTCTTTTTCAGTCCCACCTGTTCTGTGATTCTGTGAACAAGCACTAAGTACAGCAGTACTACTTTTGGACTGTTTGGTCTCTGGGGTTGGGAAGTTTCTGCAGTTGATACCTCAAGAGGAATCCTAGTCAATATATGTTCCTATCTAGATCATTGGCTCTTTGGGGCTGGTGGTAGCAAGCCTTGGCTGTCTTCTCCCAATAACTAAGTGTAAACCTAATCCAGGTAGGCATTGCCTATATGTTGCTTGTTGTGCCTTCAGACTGAACATTTGTGCCTGCCTTGGTGTTGCTCCTCATCCTGAATCCTGCAGTGTTGATTTAATCTTCTGGTATTTGAGTGTTGGCCACTCCTTGGCTTTGTTTTTTGTTTCCCGTAGTTCCTAATATTAGTGCTCCAAGCTGACAGTCCAGCCATCATCAGCTCCTTCTTATTGTCATAGAGACTTGTGTTTCTGCAAGGGTGTCAGCATCTTGGCATGTCACTCTGAGCTTTACACTTTCCAAAGGTAGTGGGTGATTTAAATAAAAAGAAAGAAAGAATAAAAATAAATATCACATAATAGAAGCCTATGCTTTGTTGCAGATTATATTGGACCATCCTCATCATGATATTTAGGAAACATATAAAGAATATTTTTTTGAAAGATAACACTCATTTCATTATGTACAAGGTTTCCTTGCCTCTTTGGGGCCCCAATCTAATGTGGAGTTGCTGATTCACTGGGAGAAAGATCTCATATTGAGAAACTTTCCAGTTGACAAGCTATCCCTTATGGGTTGACTATCTTCTGAAGTGCTAGAGAAAAAAAAAGAAGTGACCAGTGCAATTAAATCAGTTTGGTGCTCAATATTTCAGAAAATTATATGAAAGGTGATCCACAGAGACTTTGTAAAGATTTGGTAAAGAAAGAAATGCAATGATACAAAAATGGGAAATGATAACAGCAGTGAAAATATCCAGGTGGCTCATCTAAAAATGATGTTTGCAATCTGCTTTTATATGAAGCAAACCTTAACTGAAGGAAAAATAATCCAAGCTAGGTATTCTGAGGAATAAAAGCAGCAAATGGGCCATGACTGGATAGAAAACAAAACTAAACAAGTAAGCTCACCTGCAGAATAAAGAGCCATAATTGGTGTTTAATGCATTCTGCACTCTGAGATTGATGCTGATTGTGATAAACAGAGGAAAGCATACATATATCAGAAAACAAGGGCTAAAAATGGGTAGATAGAGAGGGAGAGATAGGCACATACAGGCATGCATAGAGATTTACTTATATGCAGATATACATGCATACACAAACACATGCAAACACATGTGTACATGCAGTTACAACTGGCTAGATTTCTTAATGAGACTCTGCTGCAATGATGTGTCAGTGATCTGTATGTACTGTGTCAAGAAGGTTATTCTCAGATATTTATGTGTGCTGAGAAGCTTGAGACTCCCCATGCCCTCAGCTTGAAAGTATCTGTGTCTTTGGTTTGGAAAAACAATACTTTGTAAGCTTTTCCTTGTTATGCAAAAGTTTACGAAGAGCTGTGCTGATTCAGACCAGTGCTGGCCCAGTATTCTGTCCCAGCAGTGGACACAGGTTCATTCCTAGGGCAAAGAACAGGGCAAGCACATGATATTTACCCTCATACATACCCAGCTCATATATTGCAGCTCTGAAGATTTCATAAGCTTGGTAGCCTTCAGTGGAGTTTTATTCTAAATACTCATTTAGCTTCTGCTTGTATCCATGTAAATTTTTTGGCATCCAAAATGGATTGGTCTTTTAGAAAGAGTGGGAATAGCTTATCTCCTTTGGTTTGTTTGCATCAAGCTCATATCAGCCTTATTTCATGATATCAAATATACCAGACATAATACTATTATGAATGTGTGCGTATATATATATATATATACACACACACACACACACATATTATTTATTTGTTTGTTTGCAATAGCTTTATATTTCTATTAAAAGCCTGAACTGAGTGAAATTCCCACAAGGAAGAGTTTGATATGGTGTTGTGGAGAACTGAAGCTGTCTCTGGGACTGAAATATTTGGGCCCACTGTGTGTGGCAGAAAAGAAGATGCAAGTATAGAGCTGGGAGCCAAGTTCTCCTGAAAAATATCCCAGGGACCAGGAGTTGCTAGGTGGATTTTGCTGCAATTCAGAGAGTCTCTGAGTTGTCACTGAAAGTAGGTTTGAGGAAATGACTCACCTGCAAGGACACAGTGGGAAGGACAAGTTATTTATGAACCTTTTAATTTAATTGTTGATATTTAGACTCCATCTGGCATAGTCACTTCAGATTTTCTCTCTTCAGACAAGTTAGGGATCTTAGCTAATACCACAGTAAAACCTGACTTGTTTGACTTTAAAGGCTTTTGTCTTGGAGAAGGAGTTCATTGGAGATGAAAGCTTGGACAGATCTACCTCAAAGCTATGGTCAATATTTATTTCCTCAGTTATGCTTATTAGTTGTACCCTGTTTTATCAAAAATTACCTTGTGTTCCCTATGAAGAAATCCCTAACATCTGTTGCTTATAGCTTTTTCTTATGTGGTCTCTGTGAAAATCTTCTCATAATAAACAGGTTGGAAGTATTTAAAAAGGATGAGTGTTCCTTTCTCTGTGACTACTAGGATTTTCAAAAGGGATTTTTTGTGCAGAGTAGGTTCCCTCTCGATGCTGAGCATAAATTCCCTGCACTTGCGTTTCTCCATCAGTGAATCTGAGTGGCTGATTAAAGATTTAGAAGTGGTTTGGGCTTTTTTTCCACCCTGGCTTTTTTGTCTTCCCCTTTTCTTTCATAAAATAATTCAATGTTTTCATGATTTGTAGGGGCTAACAGGCCTTTTGTGTTTAGCAGCAAAATTATCTTTCTCACCTGCACCTACCAATTTTTATAAATGTCACTGTTAATAGTTTAAGGTGGCACAAATATTTTAAGTGAAAAGTAACAATTAGGTGGTGCCACCCCAACAGAAATTTTTACTGTTCAGTACTAGGCTGTTTCCAGATTTGTTGCTTGTCTCAGAAATGCAGTTCCCACATTTAATCTAGAGGAAGGTGAAAGGCCAGACAAAACATATGAGAATTTAAAAGTGGAAACTTCACAAAAGATGAAAAATTCAATAAAAAATCCTGAAAATGTCCATAACAAAAATACCCTATGATGATATGGTGTATATGGTGCACAATATGATGCTTGGTTGTATAGATGGGGAAATACAAAGGATCGCAGTGCAATTTCTGTGTAATGGGAATATGAATTAAGAAGTGGCTCACAAATGATCTAGCACTGAGAGATCCAAACCAATCTGATACCAACCAATATTTTTTTGTTTTATTTAGATTAGTTGTATCAAAGTTATACTTTTTTATACCTTTTTTCTTTTCATACATTTCCATAATTTTTTCTTTGTTACCAAGCTTTCTGAAAGTTGAGAAAGCTGTTTTCCTTTATATGGCTAGTTGTTGAAACCATGGCTATTCTTTCCCTTTTTTTAATTTGAATATCCGTATTTGCCACCTTATTGGCTGCCTTCTCTTCTATGAAATAAAGTGTAATTGGTAGTCAGTGTAATATATGTGTTCAGCCTGAGAATTTTTGAAACAATTCCAACCTCTTTGTTTTGAAGAATATGTCTTTCCTGTATGCCCCATCCACATCCACCCACTCTCAGAATAATCTCTGCAATGCATCATTGTCATATCTTCCCTTATGCCTACATTTTCTCTCTAGATCTTTCACTCTGACTTCACCACACTCACTTGTGAGGTCTCTGGAGTGTCAAAGCTTCTAGACAGTATTCCAGACAATGGATGTGACTCTGTTTCAAGCAGTTTCTACAACTAACTAATGGATTTCCTTAGACATGTGTCTTTTTTCCCCTTTGGTGCTGACAGTGAATCTGTATGGTAATGGCTTTATTTCTTTCCAGAGACAGCACTCTGCCAAATGCTGGTGAATGCTCAGTTCTGTGGTTATCACTGTCCTCTTAAAGTCTTTCTTCCAACCTCTTGCAGATTCACTTTTATTTTTCTTCTGAATATTCCTGGGTTTTGTTTCGTTTTGCTTTTAAACCTAGTCTGATATGGCACCGAAGAGCCAAAAAAAGAGAAATCAAAACTTGTAATCTGATCTGAGTACATTCTGCAGGCTGGCAAATTTCAGTTTCTTATTCTGTTATGTTTAAGCCTATTTTCAGAAGTATTTTTTACCTCTGTTCCATGTCTCTGAGGCATACTACAATCTGATCTTACATTACAGATTGTACAAACCCAAAAAACAGCATGTCAGACTTGCCAAACTGAAGTCTGCTATAAATACTTGATTTTGTTTTTCACATATGAAGCCAATTATCTTGCAAACAAGTCATTCTTTCTGGGAATGGAGTATTTTTCTATATCTGTATCATGGTTTGTTCTCTTTCACTAACTTTTAGGCTGGTGATTGAGATGCATGCCCAGTGTCCTGCAAATATAATTTGTCTGACTCCCATATATTAGGAAAGATATAGACCTTTATTTCCCTATGCTTTTCCATAGTGTCATCTCTTTTTAGAAGAAAACAAATCCTTGCCTAAATGAGTCTTGCTTTCCAAGAGTCTGTTCTATCCGTGGAAAATTCTAGATGCATTAGTACAATATTATGCTGTTGCATTTTGCCATTTGACAGCTTTTATTTTGTTTCATGATGCTTTTCCTCCTCCATTGAGCATACTAGCTGATAAATATTGGTGACAATTTATAAACAGCCAATATCAGACTATACAACTAACACTAACTGAAGCTTGGGCTGGAGGCTGGGCTGCAGCTGCTTTGTGCATGGATTTATGTGGATTTATGTGGAGCTCAGAAATCAGAGAGGATGAAGCACTTTGTCAAAATTTACTGACATCCCAAAAAACACCACAATGATCTCAAGGGCACAGGCACTGATGACTGCATTAGTCCATAGTCAAATACTGCATTAAGAGGTATCCTAGATCTGTAATTAGCTCAGTGTGGAGAAAAGACATTGGAGCCTCATCCTATGCAAGAAACCCCAATATAACCCTGTTTCGGCCAAATTTTAAAAAATAACTTCTTTTATTCTTTCTTCTTTAAAAATAAAAAGACCAAACATGAATAAAAATGCTTTGTTTTGTTTTGTACTCTGAACAGCTGTTAACCATTGTCTGCATAACCATGATCAGCACAATGGCTTTGATGAGACTAAGCCCACACAGTTTGTTCCTCCAGAGTACCCCAAGTTTCCTGCCAGCCATTCTGTATTTGCTACAGCCCAAGCTAATAAAAAATACTGAATGAACTCTCATGAATGATGCAAATGAAGCCAAATGCTACCCCAAAAGAAATAAGACTTATGTCATTATCAGTCACTTTTATTATGCTGGAACGGGAATATTCTCAGTAAACCTCATGCAAACTATACCTAAGCCACAACCTTTCTCTCTCTCTTTTTTTTTTTTTTTTTTTTTTTTTTAATAATTGCTGAGGAGATATACAGTGTTGGCACCTTTTAAAGCATCTTTCATGAACTCTGTCAAAATGCCATGTGACATAAAGAGTTTTATATTGTGTCCGCTCACCGGCAGTGTATAGCCAGTTACTTCATCTCCATGGGTGATGCTTTATCTGGATTTTCTTTATAAATTGTAACATCAATACCTAGGCATTTTAGCTGGCTCTGTACAGGTCAGTTCAGGTTCAACCAGGGCTTGTATTACCACTGGAAACTCGATCATACACTTGTGTGATTTGAGTGAAAAAAGGGCAAGGTAACTTTAGAAGCTAGAATACTCTAATTCAATCCTAAAGCATGTTGTTAACTTTTTTCTACTACCTTGCAGGTTTAATGTTGCACCAGAAGGATTTGAGTAGAAGGAGACTAATATCTGCTAACACTGTTGCTAACATATTGCTTTACTCGTGGGTTATTTCACTTGGTATTTTATTAGCAGTGGGACAGACAGCTCTGCCTGCTATTAAAATTAGTGAATGTTGCCCTTGAAACTCCCCTCAGTTTCTTATAACTTTGTCTAGGCTTTAAACTACTGATATTTGAAATTTCATGCTGATAAGGTCTGTCTGCCTCTGTCTGCTTCTGTTTGGTTTATTTAGGTATATATTTTCAATACATTCCAGCTGTTTTAGAGAATAATACCTGAGAAGCTTTGATTGTTTCACACAGGTTGAAAAAGAAAATGGTACCTGATAGTCTTTTCCTTTAAGCACCACTAATTTTTATTTTCTATTCCTCATTACCTGAAGTAAGGTCAAGAAGCTTGGTGAGGAGAAACTGTTCGGACAGGGAGGTAAAGCTTGTACTTGCACAAGGACTAAGCTGTTTCAAAAAGACTCTTAAAATATAGTCATTGCTCATGGATAAAATTCCCCAAACTTCCTATCTCTGTTGAGCACAATCCAGTGTGATGCTGTACAACACCTGGCAAATGCAAGATGCAAGCAGTAGAATTCTCATCTTCATTTGGCCAACTGGACTATGAGTAACAAGATTGTTTCAAAGCTCTCCATGCTGTTATGATGGAGCTCAGAAAAAAAAAATAAAAAAAAAAATCTGCTTTTCAGAGAAAGAGAAGAAAACAAGCCTGTAGAAAAAATGAGAGTTTGTCAAGGAGCTCCTTAGGAAAGAGAAATAGGAGTGGAGGTTGGTAAGCAACAGGAGAAAAAGATGCAGAGTGGGAAGGCAAAAAAAATTGGGAATAAGGACCAACAAAGGTGGATAAAGATGATGAAAGGGGCTGGAAAATAATATACAGTGAGGAAAATGGAAATTTATAAGCAAAGAAGAGGGAAAAGCCCAGAATGCCCAACTTTAAAAACAGACCACATATGTATGGTTAAATGCCTCGTGACATTTGCAAGATCTAGTTTTTCCAGTTTGTATGAAATTGTAGAATTTCATGATTAGGACTGGAGGGTATGTTCCAAAAAGGCAAAGGAAACAAAAAAAATTTAAAAAACCCCAAAAAATACAAAAAATTTTCAGACTAAATTGTGAAAAAAAGAAAAAAGTCAGGTGACATGTTTCTCATTCAGAGTTCAAAATGTTGAATATAACTTTTGACATTTATCCCCTTAAGCAGTTACCCCATAAAATAAAATACATCTAAAATAGGAGTTTTGAATTACAGATATAACTGTGTTATTCTGAAGCTATGATGAGCTAACATTTTGTAGTTAAGAAAAAATAAATTCAAAGCATTCATGCCTGCACATTCATCAAAATTATTTTCTTTTATTACATCACCTATTTACAAGAAAAAATGTTATATATAGGAAAGCATCAAACTAATTTTATATTCAAATTTCAGTTTGCTGGTTAGTCAGCACAAATAGTGTAGTGTGCACTTTTTTAGGAGTGAGGCTTCCTTTTCTGTGGGATAGCATTCACAAAATTTGGAAGACATGCAAAACTTGGAAAAGGTGCAGCTAATGAAAAAAGGCATCACAGAAAGAAAATGCAGAAAAAGGCATTGAAAATCATATAAACCAGGTATTTCACTGGTGGTCTTTTACTGTGTTTTCTTCATTTTCTAGATATCTGGTTTGATACCTCAGGGTCTCATTTGCAGAAAGAGTGATAACTTTCAAATGCTTTCGAAATCCATGGAAACTGTCTTTTGATACAGTTGCTGTATACAGTAAATCCTTTGAAAAAGTAGGCTCAAGGAATTTCAGACGGAGCAACCAGAATTAGTGGGTATTTTTTACCTTAATCTCTCTGTGTTAGGATTTCCCATCTGTGAAACGGTGATACCGATACAGCGATGCTAATGTGTGGCAAATGCGGTGTCTACCTCTTATTGCTGGAGTGCTGAACTGCACATCTTCAGCACTTTTCTTTCAATGCAAGTTTTCTCTTCTGGACTGAGTATGAAAGAGTAATTGCTTTCTCTCTGTGACCGTAATTCAGCAGGAGAAAGTCATGTGAACAATCTCGAACTTCTCACAGAGGAGAATTGGAAAATGTTTTTAAACTACTGAACTCAAGTCATTTAATCTTTCCTGCTTACTGCAGTGTATTGAATTTTTGAGACCAAACAGTGTAGACTTCAGCTAGCTTTATAGCCTTGGCTGTTTATAGAGCATTTATATTAAAAAAAAAAAAAATAAAAAAGCTAACATGATGTAGGTGCTTCTTAAATTTACCATAAAATGAATAAATTTACAGGAATATTAAGAACAGATGTGTGAATCTATTGCATAATGGTTAATCATTCTCCGTGAGTGACTAACACTTATGACCTTTATTCTCCAATTAGGTTTATAGATGCAGAAAGACAAAATTGCAAGAGACATTGCAAATAAAATATTTAATTTAAAGATGAAATTAAAATCTTCCAGATGCCTAACAATGAAAGGTTAAAATCTACTCTTTGAGAAAATGTAAACCTGAAACATGAAAAAACATTTCAGCATTGTAATTTCCACCCAAATAAAAGCTTCTGTGGGTTGATAAAAATAAATGATACCAAACGCCATTGCCATAATTTTTCTTCTTAGTCTACCTGTGTAATGCATTAAAACTATCAATTATGAGTCTAAGATTGTAAAGAGCAAGGCTAATTTGTGTTTATCAGGCTTCTCAGTTGCACAAATTGCTGAGGTACAGCTTAAGCTTTTCCAATGACAGCCCATATTTTCTACAGGAAGCAATGAAGCCAGAGGGCTCATTGCTTCTGACTTAGCTGCCAGCCCTTACCTTTTTGTCTGCTGTATCTTTCTGGTTGCCTTTTAAAAATCTCTTTTGGATTTGTGTCAGCACTCCTGGTAGCATGTAAAACTAGTAACAACTCAGAGCAGCTGTGTTTCTGGAGCAACAGTAAGGGCCAGCTCTTCAGATCCCATCAGCCAGGAGGGAACCATGTGGTGGCTGCAGTCTACCTTAAGAAGTGTTTACCTCTCCCTGGAATTTGATGCTCAGCACTATTAAATAACCTCCTCATCATCTCCAGGGCTGTCACAGAGTTGCAGAGGCTGCTCATCCTTTCTCAGGTGATGGAGCCATTCTGATTCACTGGCGAGGAGGTCAAGATCTGTCTTACTTTGTATGTACTGCTCCCCTGGAAAAAGTGCACAGGAGAGCCTGGATTTATCCAATCTACCCCTGAATTGCTAAGACACTTCCCAAGATATATCATTTATTACTGTTGTTTGTTTATCTATCGTGTAGTTTTAGCAAGAACCCAGAGATGCAGACTCATTTGGAAAGAAGAACATCCAAAGAACCTCAAAGAAAAGGCAGTGTTTGCAGGCAGAAAATGCGCAAGGTAATAAAATGACTTGCCTGCAATCCCAAAATAAGTAAAGGTCAGGGACAGAATGAAGGCTGTACAAGAGCCACCACTTTTATTTATCCTCTCATCATTCTACCACTGTTTAGTTTCAGAAGATTTGAACTTCTCAGTGGTTTCCTATGTAAAACGATGGCAGAGCAGAACAAAGACAGCTGAATAAGTATATCTGGGCACAGACTGTTAGGGCTGGCTGCAACATTGGTACAATACCTACTGCAATTGCTGCCTGGGGAGAGTGTGTTTGCAGAGTGTGGCAGCAACAGCTTCTGCAAGACAAAGTACTGCACATTTGACTGCTATGGTTCGCAGTTTTTCTGTCAAGTAAGCACTGGCAGAGGATACAGGGTGCACCTCTGAGACCCAGACTTAAGACATTTTGTTCCAGTTTCAGCGAGGGTCTGTGCTCCTCCATGAGCTGCTCAGTGCAGTTGTATTGAAATTTTCTTCCATTAGGCCACTGCCTGTGCCCAGTAAAAGCAAAACACAGTGCAAGTCCCAGCTGAGAGGCTGATGGACTGTTTCAATTCAAACAAGGGCCCACAAGGGCAGTACTAGGGAGGTATGAACACATTTATTTTTTTTTTCAGGTGCACTCTGATGTCCATCACACATGAAGCAGAATATAAATCAACCTCAGGGCAAAGAGAATGAGGGCCATTCCCTCTGTCTCTCACAGTCCCTTTGTGACTCTTACTTCTTTGTGGGAAGTCTTCATGTACCTCAGTGATTCTGGAAGAAAAAAAAAAAAGGTGAATGCCCTGCCAAGAAAAGGATCTATAGATATCTCACTGTGAACAAGGAGAACTGGTTAAGACCACATATTTTGGTATGGCTGAAGTAATTTTTTTGCAAAGGTGCTTGGCAATTTAGTGATCTCTGTTGCTGGAACTGGGCAGGAGTAATCACTAAGGTGAATCTTTATTACAGTTATAGGGAAAACTAAATGTGAGTGAAGCAGAGGTCAGTGAGGGAGAAACAGAGGATCCAAAACTTGCCCCCTCCTTTGGCAATTTCCAACTGACACAAACAGGAGCTGCTCCAGACCCCAGTGCTTTGACTCTCACATGGGAAGAGCTGTGGAGGCAGAGAGCAGAAAAAGGAGGGTACCCCACAACAGCACTGGAATCAAGATTAATCACTTCTAAGCATGGGGTAAGTACTGTTCTGTGAGCTGAGCTTGCTCTGGCTCACATACGTGGTCCCAGCATGCCAGGCTCTCATTTACTCACCCAGGCACCCTTTCTTTCTCTCACTTTCTCTCATAGCTAGGCTATCTTTGGGATTCCTTTCTGAAGAGCTGCTTGTTTACAATTCTTGATGAAGCTTATTACCTGTAGGAAGAAAAGTGTTGCTCATTTTTGAGCAGCCTCCCATTGTAGTTTAGGTTCTTTGGTCTGTGGAACATGAGCTGAAGTTCGGTCTCTGTAAGGACAAAAAAAAATGGAGCTTATCTCCTTTCTTACAACATAGCTGTTGTTCTGGGCTGTTCTTAACAGAATTTAAGGGGCTGATTAGGCTTAAGTGGATATATTCCAGCTAGGACAGTGTTTCTAAACTGCCTATATATATGCAAAGATCACTGAAGGTTTTTTAGCCTCTTCCAATTTTTCTGTTCTGTTGCTTTAGCCCATCAAACTTCTATTTCTGCCACCATTCTTCTGCCTCTTTCCATCATTTTGACATGTCTAGCTACAGAAAGGAATTGAGTAGGATGCTTATCTCTGAACTAACAGCATTGCAGAGCTCTTCTAGTCAATTCTACTCTTTTACAAATGTACTTTAGTGAAAACAATACAAGAAAAAGAAATGCAGGTATATGTTTTCTGCTTCCATATGAGAAAAAGTAATTACATGTGCATGGTATATGATTGCTGATGAATGCTTTCAGAGAAGAATACACCTGAACACAAATTTTAATGATGGAGGAAAGCATCAGTATAATACCTTTCAGATTCTTATGGACCTCCCCTCTTTAGGTCATGCCATCTTTCTCTGTCTGCTTCTCTACATTAATACAGTTAATAATCCTGATCTCTCATTTATCTTTTGTAGAAGGGAGATCTCAAGGCCATGCCTTCACAGAGGCACAGCTGATTCATTAGCAGGGTTTAGCCAGAGTACTTTCCTCTGAAAAAGTTTCCTGCAGTGGTACAAAAGGAATGGCTCTGTCACATGACAGTAGTTGATTTCCTCAGAGTTCTTCTAATTTGAGCCTCTATGTCTGGCACAGAAAAATTAAATATTCATCTTACTAAAGGGTTCAGACCTAGTCCTGTTTTTTAGCAATGTAAATCATGGAAAGTTGAGTACCATTACCCAACCCAGTAAAGGCTTTATTTAGTTTAATATGAGTGAAACAGTGTTGATTTTAGAGTTGAAACAGCCTTCATTGGCCTAGATATTTTTCTTACGTTACATGCCAGGGAGCAGTCCTGCCAGGGAAGATGGCTAATGTCTCTGTGGTTATCTACTTTATGGTATAATGGCTCACAGACTCCTAGAGGTGATCTCAGAACCCTTCAGAAAGAGGATTGAATTTAACTGAAGTCTCCTACATTCAAATATTTTAGCTGTAGAGCTGTTTTCCACAACCATAGAGCTGCCTCACATCCCCCCTCATTTTTCACAGAGCCCAGCCCATGAGGCAGCAGCAGTAGGGCAGCTCCAGGTTTGCAGACCAGAGCTGCTCAGGGCATGGTTGGGGGTTTGTGGAACCTCTGCCAATGAGAAGCTGAGCACCTCTGGGCTTCAGGTGTCTTCAGGGTGAGTTGGATGTGTGGAGCTTCAGTTACAGCTGTAGGTGCTTGGCAGATTTACTTTGCTTCTGTAGATGAAACAGCACCTAGCCCTTGAGGGGCTCGCCCTTTGGTGGCACCAGTGGGATTTAGGACATGTTCTCACCTTCAGGCTGTGTCCTGCTGAGGGGGTGGGCAGTCATCACATCAGGGCAATTTATCCCTGTGTTAGTTGCAGCTCATACCCTCTGCCCAGATGCCCTTAGTGCTGCATCATGGTGCCTCTCCATCCAGGCAGGCTTGAAACTTGGAAGCAAATTCTGAAACATGAGGTGCTATCCCTTCAGTTTCAGCCCTTCAAAGCTATGGACATTGTAGTTCAGTATATCTCAGCCAACATGGTAGATGCTGCTAGTAGATGGCATAACTCCAGACACAGTGGGAATTTTAATCTCCTATTGATCCTGCAGATCATGGCCTCCAGCTTGACTGTACAATGAGTAACACGGAACAACAACAACGTCTTTCGTCTCCTGGTAATGAATTTTCAACACTTTAAACTATTTAAATCAATAATTGTATTTTCAGCTTTGTCAGATGCATCCTATCCTCCAAAGACACATCCTCACATTTTATATTTTCCAGGAAAGTTGCTCATCAGGTAAGCTGGGCCCAGCACAGGCAACCTATGATGGAGAGACACCTATTGAGCTAACCGGAACTGCAAAAAAGATATTGAAGACAAATCCCAAAAGGCTCATTATGGGTGTGAAGAGAGAGCAGCTAGCCAGGAACTTCCTTTTTGCACATCCCAGTGCTGCAGGTGCTCTGTGGCACACAGGGAGGAACAGCTGAACTGGGCAGCCCAATTTTATCCAACTATGTCCAAATAGATTTAAACAAATCCCACACTTTGTAAAAGTTGGCTCGACTTTCACTGATCTTAATAACAGCTACACAAGAAGATCAAAAAAGCAGAATTTGGCCCCATGAAAAGCAAGAAATAACCCATTTATGGGTCTTATTGTAAGGTATTAGCAGTTTAAAATTACAGCCATTGTGTGGCACAAAGAACATTCTGAACAATTCATTCCCTTATGGATGTGATTTAAAATGAATTCATTCTTCCGCCTCACTCCATTATTGCCAGCAAACCAGTGATGTGGAATTACTTACTTCTAAGCCATATGGTCTTCTGAGGACAGATACCTCCTTAGCCTACTCTAATTAAAACATTTCATGTATAAGAAGTTCACTCTGATTTTTAGTTTTTCATTAAATAACTGAACAAAAGAAAAAGTGAATTTTGCAATTAGAGGTTAGGGATGCTTTCTGTTTTTCTCATCACCCATTTATTTTAAAATCAAAGGGGATGGCATCCCAGCATGTCAGTGCTCTCTAGCAAAGTATTAGAGTATTTTGGAGGAGAGATCAAATGGCTTTAAAACCCTATATTTGATTTTCACGCTTCTACCTAAAAATGTAATTCTTTAACAGGATTTCTTGTCACAGAGTCATTTCTGCACATGATTGTGTGAAGAGCAAGGATCTAGATCTTGCTGACTCATTTAGCAAATATTTCTTGATTTTCTGAACAGTTCAGGTTTTGATTTTGTTTTGTTGTTTGTTTGTTTTTGTGTTTTTTCTCTCTGTCAAGATTAGGAAAAAATCTAGTTGACTATGATTCATCTAGCCTATAGCCAAATGGAGAATATAGAGAAAGGAATGGTAAAAAGGTCAAACTATTACATTAGCAAGTTCATTTCCAATGAGCAAATTCAGTGTCTTGAATTTAGGAACATTTTAAAACTATTTCCTGCCATGTATTTTAATGTGAAAAATAATAAATCTACATGGTGCTTGGGTGGAATTTTGTATTACAGTAATCAATCAGAAGTACATCCTGTTAAAATATCAGTGGATGTGTAAACTACATCAGATAGTCCCCCACAAGAATTCACATATGCCCTTCCAAGTGTATTTTTGCTGCTTTTCCACTATTTTATATGTTATTGATTGAGTATTGTTTCCATCTTCCTTTTTCTGTGTAATTTCCCTCTATGGCAGTATATTGTTTCACAGAACTCCTTTCCCTGCCACTGGGTAGAGATCCCATTTTGCAGGTTGTGCCTACAATTAGAGGGGAAAAATGAGAGGTCCTCTTGGAACACAGATTACATTCAGGATTCCCTCCACTCTTTTCTTGCCTTTACAACAAAGTGGGTTCAGTGTTTGTGTGCATTTATAACAAAATAGAAACTGGAAAAAAAACCTTCCATGCAATATCTTTTGACCTTCACTACCAGTGAAAAATACTACCAGGGCACAAGAAATAAGCAGAGGCTTGAACGTGCAGACAGACAGCTCAGACCTCTCCACAGTCTTGCAGTAATATTTATTTACTTACTTACTTACTTATTTACTTATTATAAGGCAATCACTAATTCTGCACACACAGAGAAAACCTTGAATTTGTGACCCACGGGTAGGCAGGAGATATTGCTTACTGGTCACTTCCTCTAACCTTGGCAATTGCACTGAAGAGGATTAAGAGCATCCATTCAGTCTGTTAATGCAAGCCCTCCTTGCAGCTCACAGCATCCTCCTCAGAAGCAGTGGCTGCTGATATCACTCCTCTTCAACCCCCAGCAGCAATTCTGGTTAATCCCAAGCCAAAAATTCTCTCTTATTTCTGAATATGAATGCCTGCAGAGAGAGTTAAAGGAACAGAAATAATGCAAGTTAAATTTCCATTGTACCTGATAAAGGCATGACCTCCTGACATAGACATGGCCGTGTAACACATCCTCTTCTTTTCCTGCCAGCCCTGTGCAAAGATTTTACACCTGTGCCTTTTGGCTATCATGCCTGCCTCTAATAATTCATTCTCCCATGAGGTCTAAGAGAATATGGATGAACTCAGTTCTAAGAAAAAAACCTGTGGAAAAAAAGCAGGGAAACAATTCAGTTTAATGTGTGTTTGGATGCCTCAAATGATAGTAACTTGGTCACTCTGTTATTCTGCACACACATGCATGTTTGTATTTGTTAACATAATTCCCTTTGCTGTTTAAAGATTATAGTTAGTGCTCCACATTTCTTTACAGAATGATTTATTTCTAGCCACAAGACAGGCTCGAGAAATAGCTGACAGCTTTCTGAATATCTGCAGCACACTTAGATCATAATCCAAATTTTAGGAAGCATCTTTACCAATCTCAGTATGTTCATACTGATGAAATAATTATGTCAGTATTAAAATTCATCCTTTGCCAGTAACAAGTTGCAGAACTCTTGAATGCTCCCTAGGCTAAGGTTCACAATCTGTTTAAATTGGCCTTTCATTGCACAAGTAAACAGCTTTAATTATCTGGGCAAATAATCAAAGTATTCTTAGATCTGAGGGTGAGGTTATATTAATCATATCCTACCTCTAGAGAAGGTCCAATCCTATCAAGCACTTCATGAAAACACAGAAGTGCTTACTCCATAATAACACTTATTAGCCTTCACAGTTTATGAAAATATTATGTGTGTCATAATGTCAGTTCTGTGTAGCTGGAGCTTCTTAATAACAAATTACTGAGGGTCAGTTTATGCCATCCAGCAAAAAGAACTGAATATATATGTGTACCACTTGCATTTCTCACAAACAAGAGCTGCCACTGAACAAGGTACCTACAATATATATGTGTATATGCACATCACATGCCAGAGGAAGGTAGAGCCTTAACCAGTATAACTGGTTGAATAGTTTTGGACTTATTCTGAGTCATCTGGAAAAGAGAGAGGGCATTGCAGCACTGAGATTAATGGCTGGGACTAAAATCCCTTTCTCAGTTCTCTCCCTTTGCCTGTAAATCTGCCCCAGAACTCATTTGCACGATACTTAAGCAGAGGAAATGACATTGGTCAACAGGTGCTATACCAAACCTGAGATTTATTGAGGACTACATTTATGGGTTTGCCTTGTCAAAGGCTTCCAAATACCTTATGCAGTGCTATATTTATTACATTACAAGTCTGATATAGCTTCCCAGTTACTTCTATTATGTGAACTCAGAGGAGAAATAAGGTAGAAGTAAATATACTGTCACTTTTCCAGATGAATTGTTCAAAATGCTAAACTTGCCACCTGAAATTTATGGCACTGGGAACTAAATTGCATGATGATATAAATTTGGCAACATGGGGTTTTTAACTTTGTGTATTGTGATATACTGCCATGACAACATCCCTGTGGAGTTAAAACAGTGACCATGTTGTTATATTACTTGCAACAACTTTGAAAGGAAATTAAGTGAAATGTAAATTCAATGTGTTTGAATTAACTTGATTTATTATGAGATACCTTTGTGATTGATAAAAAATGGCTGGGTGCTCTGTTCCCCATCACAGTTTTTTTTGCTTTTCTTGTAGAGACACTGTGGGACAGTGATCCTTCTTTCTTTTACATTATATTTTTCAAGGGACTTGTACTTTTTGTTAGAGGCAGATTTTCAAAGTATTTCAGAGCACCTAAGAGAGAGTGGCTCTTTTACAGGTGCTTCTATCTTAGTGCATGCAATTGTGGTGACAGACAACCTGTGGAGATGGGAACAAGCATGAAGTTAGGAGGGTGTTGCCCAGTCCCAAGGATGTACATCTTTGCTGTCAGAGCTCTGTAGTCCACTGCTTTTTCCTAGATTTTCAAATACTCAGTCCCCTGTGTGTAGTGGGAGCATGCACAGCCTGTGTTTCAAGTCAGACCAAATGGGTCAGGTGTGTTTCTGGTCCATGTGCTCTTCATGAGCTACTTTCAGTTTGATGGACAGTCAAACCTAACAAAGACCACCTAGACACCTTTGGGCATCTCCTTTAGCCACAGGGCAGAGAAGTGGGAAGCAAGAAGACCCAACATGGGTCTGGGAGGCTCACTCCTTCCCAGTGTGACCATGTGCCAAGCACCCGGTGGGATATCAGCCACTTTTGGGAAGGCTGGGCTGCATAAGCAGAAAGAATTGCTTGTAATCCGTCCCACTGCTCCTGTTTCCTTGTCCACCCCAGCTTAGGTGCACAGCAACTTGTGGAGACAGAATGATACCTGTTCCCTTCATACCACTGGGACACTGGCTGGGAATGACCTGACTCATGTTTGTCAGGGATGCCCTGTCCCCTCCTCCACTTCCATTGGCTATGTCTCCATGGCAGTGCCACAGTGGTAATGGTTTCAGTCCAGAAATAAAAGAGAAATTCTGAAATGTCATGTAGTCTGTTCTGTCTTCCTGTGGTTTTCTCTGATTTTTTCTGGTAAATAGTGGGTTTTTTAATAAACATGTGAACATATCTTAAATATGAACCAGAAAACCTATTAGTTTTGGACAGAAAAATCTTAAGATCTAGCTCAAAGCCCCCAAAAAGGCAGAGTGTTTATTTAGATGGGGATTCTCTCACAACAGGCCTTGTCTTAATAACTTAAGATGTGTTATGTGCTTTGTGATGTTGCCTGGGTTCATGATATTGCTGGAGTTACATAAAGCACCAGTCACACATGTGCATACAATTGCCCACTTAAATGTATTTTACCCCACCCCCAGTCTTAGTTGATTTACATTCTTATGATTTCAAAAACCATCTCATGACTAGTTTGAATCCCTTGGCATTTGAATGCATAGGGTTGGCATTTACTTGGGATCTAAGCAAGGTGTCACACAAATCACTAGAAGATACCTGGGAGTTAGAAATAATTTATTTCAGAATGATGAGAACATACACATTAAATTAGTACAAAGCAATGTTTATGTCTGACCTGGAAAACAACAACATAAAATAGACTGTTTATTGTTCATCTTCTGTCTTGTTCTAATGACTTTGCCCAGTATCAATCCAACATGAACCACACTGTTACTTCTTAGTCTTAAAAGTGAACTGTCCTGAAGCAGAGGGAATAAAGAAATTGAGGCCATCTATAACACATTTCAATAAAGCATGAAGGTGGTATTGGTTCTGTCACCTGCAGATTAAAGTAGCTGGTTTCGTTATAATTTGATAGAATTTTGTTCTTGTTCTATTATTTCACTGTATTTTATTTAAGAGAGAATGAATTGAAGATATTTAAAAATACATTGCCATTGTAGAAAAATGAAATTACATTAGCCTTCTGCTGATGTACTTCTGTCTCAATGACAGAATTTGTCAGTTTTAAAGTAGGTTTTACTCTCCACTTAAGAAGAATGGGTATAGACTTTCCTTAAGTCACCTGTGGATCCTCCTCCTCTTGTTCCTGTGTTTGTATGTCACCACTATAGGAAATTAGTCTCAGAACCAATGATGAAATGCCCATTCATTTCAGTGGCACAAGTATGTCTTGTCTGGGTTTAATGTTTGCTGCCTGACATCCCACAGGTGTCTGAGTTTTTGAAAGGAAAAACTGGAGACCAGGCTGATGATTTGGTTTGGGTACTTTAAGCCTCTTGAGAAATGTCACAAAGGGCCTCATTGAAAAGCCTGTTGAAATAAATGGCAAGACTCTGCCTCACATCAACAGATTTGAGCCCACCCCTCACATCTGTTAGTAGCTTCAGAAACAGTACTAGACCCAAATTTACAAAATCTGGCATTTCAGAACTCACTGCAGTGTATCTCCAGTTACCTTTGTTGATTTGTTTCCTGTGGGGCATATGAGAAGTTGAATCAAGCTATTGTCATTATCTATTCCTGTAAATTATTGATGTCTGAAATGCTGATGCTCCAGGGTGAGGTTACAGTAAGCATTAAAGCTTCCTGGAGTATTATTTTTCTTACTGGCTCTTGTCCCATATTCTGGCCTTGTTCACTTCCAGAAAAAGGAGTGATGAGCTGTGACTGACAGATCGTTCTTGCTTGTGTGTATATGATTATTTGCATTCATTTCAGGAATGTCAGAGAAAATGCAATGCTAAATATTCATTTCAAGCAGGAAAAGGCAATGCTTTCTTTTAACCACAAACATCTCTCTAGCTATGGTGAAATTTTAAAGTAAAATTTGAAAGTGTGTGCGTGTTTACCTACCTACACAAAGCCAGAAATGCTTTCCCTAGGGTTCAGTGGCCTTCCCATTTTTTTTTTTTTTTTTTTTTTTTAATTTGCCATAGAAAAGCAGCAGCTATGGCATTGAGAGAGTAGTAGGTTTGAGCTGGCTGTCCATGCCCAGAAGAAAGGAGCTGGGTTTTGTTTTGCTAGGAAGAGAATGGTCACTGCAGATCAGGGAGGATGCACCCTCTCACCAAAAGGCAAACAAAGCAGAACAATGATTTCAGAGCCTTTCTAAGACGTATTGCTGACCTCATATGCCAACACCAGGGCTCTGATAGAGTGCTCTTCCATGGTGTGGAATACTGCCTGTGCCAGAGAAACCTGAAAGCACAGTAGTAAATTATTATGTGTAAAGCTTCTGGGACAGATTACTCAACCCTATTTTCCCAAGGAATTCTATTATTTCCTGTCAAGGAAAACATACTGCAGAAATCAAGGGCTCGGTGCATCTGCAAACCTCTTAGATGTAAATACTGAAACTTTGGGGATGGTATAGGATACCAAGAAACCCATTTCACTGTTCACATCAACAGTAATTAAGAGTGCTTAGATCTCAAAAGCTTTAGGTGATTTATTTGAGGTCATACTGAAGCCTGTAGGTGAATTGATCCATGACGTTTTTATGTGGCTGAAGCTGGTGTTAGGTTAGGCTGTGCTTTTCCTGGTAACCCTTGCTCAGATGGCAGGGAGCACTGGCCCCCTCCAGCAAAGCATTTAAACACACTGTGGAATATGAGCATAAAATCCATAAAGACACTGCTTGACTTAATTCCATGGGGATTCATGTTACATGTGAGCTTTGCTGGAATGGGCATGTGATGGGATCTTGCTGCTTCCTGGTAACAAATGCAAGGAGAGATATTTGCCCTCCTAGGAGAATGCATGAAATTGGCTCTGGGGTGCTGATAATCCCCCTGGAGGTTTCAAATGTTTTGGGGGTAGCACGCTGCCCATGTACTCCTGAAGCACCAGCAATGTCCTTGCAAATACAGCATGATGACTGTCTGAGGCTCTCCATATTTCCCTTGTTTGAAGCACGCTGCTGCCAGGACAGTTTGGATCCTTCCCTTGGCATCACCCTGCCTCCTGCTCTCCTGTGTTTCTGTGCCATCTATTCTGATCCAGAAACCCAGTGAGCTCTATCTGTGGGCTGCGGGGGAAGGGGAACACTGCTGTGGAAGTAACAACTCTTGACATTCAGCTCAAGGAGTAGGAAATCCGTCACCACACCTTCTGCTAGCACGGGGAAAGCTCTGGGGCTTGAATTACACCCTCGGTCCTGAAAGCCAGGCTTGAGCAGCAAGCTGACCTGGGCTACCCCATGGTCACTGGACAGGAGGAGGATGTCTCACAAGGCAACCATATGCTGGAGCTGATGCAGTGGCTTGTGTGACAGGCTTCTCACCAAGGAGAGTGGCAGATATCTCAAATGATGTCTAACAGTAGCCAGATTTTAACTTATTAACCCTGCAGAAAACTCATGAAGTCATATTTTGCTTTATTTGATGTGGTGGAGTTAGGTTTTAACTAACACTGATGATGCCAAGTGTCTGTATATGCCAGTCTACTTTTTGACCACTATTTAAAATATTCCACGCTGTTCTTTTCCCATCCTAGCTTCCTTATCCTTGCTCCTGTATGCGATTATAAAAAGAATTTCCTTCATCTTCTGTTCATCTTTTAACTTACAAGAGTCAAATATACTTACAAGGATCTGGGTATTTCAGCACTGAAAAGGGGAAAAAAGTGATTATTATTTATTGCTCTTCTGATATCAGAATTAAACTGTGCCTTGCCAGGCTTGCTTAGCTGGCACTAGGAAGATTAATACACCCACATTTGGCTTACTCAAGTTACAGACTGTTTACGCTAACAATTTGGAGAAAATGACACCAGTGGTCTCCAAGAAGTGAAGTGCCAACACAACAGATTTTAAAATCTGCAAGAAATAAAAAAATGGGCCTCAGTAAGAAATGAAAGCCTTGCATGCTGGATTAATAAAGAGGAAACTGTTCACGGTATATAAAATACAATGTGCCCAGGACCTGCTTACTAATCCAAAGCTATACCGAAGCTAAAAAGTTTGGCTTTTTCCATTGCTGAATATCTGGGAAACCCAGGCACACCAGTGTATTAAAATATTCCTTTAAAATGACATTTCCCTGCATATGTAAAGGTCTTTTTCCAATCAAATCTATTTGCATTTAAATCCACGTACTACAAATGCTTCTGCATATATTTAATTCACCTTGTATTAAGAAATTCTTGCAAGATGATGGCCTGAAAGTATATGTTTGTTACCCTTTTAGTCCTGACCTTCATTGAAGGAAGAATGGGATTTTCAAATGTGCTTAAGAAAGTGAGTTGTGCAGCTCTCCTTGTTTCTCATATTGGGGGTGCAATCTTAAAGATATCTTAAAAATTCTGGCCGGAATATTTCAAGGAGGGAAAGAGTGTCTGTGGCTGCAAGCCTGACAGCACACACAGTTTTTAGAGAAAGGTAAAAGTACTGAATGAACCACCAAGAGAAAAATGACTTAACGGTTGCAACTGCAAGACAGAGTGTACTTGAGCAAACAGCATAATTGTACGTGCCAAGTACTCCAGTGCAGAACATTTATTTCTATATCCATGTGGGGAGGGGAATGTGTAGTAAATGACTCACCCTCACTACCTTGCAGTTCTCACACCGTGCTTTCTTCTAAATTACTGTGATTGCTGCAATAGTCTATAAAGAATATATTATTTATATATATTGTTATATTATTACATGAGAATACGACTTAAATAGGAGAATGTAAAGGACAGTTATAAAATTAAAGACCTGCAGTAAGTTTTCATCAGAGCTCCAATGACCCCTTTATCAATAGTGCCCACATCACTCATGTTTCAACACAATTTTTTATTTCTGGCACAATCTTTAGTCCACTGGAGCAGTGAAAAGATTTTCTCTGAGAACAGCATAGGCATGCTCAACTCCTAACCTTCCAAATTAGACCCTGAGTTGTTTCCTAAAAGAATTTCTAGGTGGGGTTGTTGGAATAACTTCCCTCTTTTATAACTCCTAAATTCTCTCCTCAACACCATGAAAACCATAGGAACATGCTATAACCCTGTTTCCAAAATTTCTAAAAAAGTCATGGAAATCTATGTCTCTTTCAAAAGCCACTGAAAATTTTTCAACTGATCCAACCTGCACTGTCAACAATTACAGCTTGGATGTTCTCAGGCAGAAACTTTCTCACAAAACCCTGTGACTCCCAGCTCTATCATGGTCTCATTTGTGAAAACTGCCTTCATTGCCCCCCCACTATGCTCACCTAAGAGCAAGAGTGCAGCCTAAATTGGGCATTAATTGCCCTGGAAAAGTACTGCTCAGAGAGAGCAGTCCTGATGAAAGGGAGTCCTGAAAAAAAAAAATGAAAGCAAACAAAAACAGTTGTCTCAATTACAATGGCACAAGCTGTGATGTTTGATGATTACTGATCAGGTGGTATGGGATGCTAGGAACAGTCACTAAAAATCTGTCTCCAATCTGAGCATGTTAGTAATATCAGTAAAACACTGGCATTACATACAAAAGCTGTCAGAGAAGCTCAACAGGCATATGATGGTTAAAGTGAAGCCTTTAGCCTCAGTAAACCACCATAGAAAACAATATTTCCCTGTAGTGCGTTATCTATGACATGGTAATAGGTCAATGACAAATGATCCTTAACAAGAAGCAGAAATAAAAGTGTAGGTCTCAATCTCTCCCTCATGTGTTGAGGCTTTCAGTAGTTTTATGGAAAGATTACTTCCAATAAAACTTTAAATTAAACTTTAAAAATAGCTTCTCTTACTAATCATCTTCTTGCTGACCAAGAGAGCTCACACTGTAAGAGGTGCTGGATCTTCAGGCACTGACAGTCTGTTCTTGTGACTTCACCTGCAGGAAACACTATCAGGAAACTGTTATCTAAGCACACATGGTGGATAGCCAAAATATCTGAGGCGTGACTCTTCATGTTGGCACACCTGAGCAGTGAGCAGAGTGCCCAGATGCTCTGACACTCACTGTGCAGCACAGAGTGCAAAGATGACTGAAAATTAACTCTCTTCTTGTTTGGCATCATCAAAAATAATATACTGGATGTCGAACTAGCAGTAGGCATACATTCCTCTTCATTTAAACAACACCAAAGTGGAAGAGAAAACACTAAGAGAACACCCCACAGCTCCTCAATTTCAGCAGCATCTTACTGAAATGCCAAGGTGGAGAGCAGAATGAGGGGGCTGAATACTGAAAGAATACACCTCAAGCTGGAGTTTAACATGTTTTTGGAATGACTTAAATACAAGCTGCAAGATAAAGTAAAATGAAAGTGAAATGAAATCTTTAAGTGTATTTTTATTTGGAAAAATAGGAGCCTAAAGTACTCTCTCTTCCATTGATCTGAGTACAGATTTTTGCATTGCAGTCTCTATCAGCTACCTTCACAAGCAAAAACAAAAATTGCTTTACTTCCATAATAGTCAGCTTGGGCTGGTCTACATTGCACGTCAACAAGACTCATTGACTTAGTTGCAGCTATAAATTTTGCTCAGTGTCACTGAGAACATAAATTGAAGATAATGGAAACTCTGTGGATATAACAAACATCCCAATTTATTCCACACAAGCTTAATTTCCTTGGTAGGAAATCACAGAAGCTGGTTGAGTTTACAGGACTGGGATTTAATATCAATAACAGGAGAGCCCAAAACATAGACATTGAGAGGAAATAAACACAGATGTCTCCCATGCCATGTTTGGGGTTTATTTTACACATATATGAACTCTGAACTCCAGAGAAACAATCTTATTTATGTATGTAAATACAACACGAGTGAGAAGGGATATAGGCACATTTGGAGGGAAGTTCTCAGGAAGAACCCATATAATTTGCATCTTATGTCCCAAATAAAATTTGTATTTTTTTACCTGGCTTAGATTTATTTAAACTTTATTCTTTCCATTGGGTTTTACCCTTCCTTCTTCAGCTTTCTTTCCTACTTCCTTCCTAAGCAAGCTCATAGCTAGCAGGGCTCCCACACCTTCATGGTTCTTGAAGAACTGTCTTTTTTTTCTACCACCTTTTCAATTCACTTCCAAGATAGAAACAGTGTGCTCTCTCTAAAATCAAATCCTGACAACCAGTTGCTTTGACAGCTCTACCTGAAGAGCATATTTGATACCTTTTGAGTTTCAATCAGCCATAAGATATAGTGACAAGATGTTTGAGAGTGAGGATGGTAATGGATCAAAACAATACATGAATTCTTTGTTAGCATAACATGAAGGCAAGAGTGATATTAGCCTACACTGTCTCTTTTATGACTAAGAACTCATTGCTCCCACAGACTTCCTTGCTTGATTATGGGTGCCACATTTTTTGAAAGAGAGACAAATTGAAAACAATTTAGAGATAGCAAAGTATCAGTAAATAGTAAAATAAGATTGTACAAGGGAAAAATCAGACTTGGGCATGTCTGGTCAGGAAATTAGTTGATCAAAATATAATTTTTACATTAAGCATGTTACAGTCATGGTTGATTAATTTAGAAAAGAAGATAAGAAACCAAAGCTTTAAGTAGAGAGGGGAAAATGTAAGTTCAATGTAGGGGAAAACATTCCAGTACAAAGAATAATTGACAAAGAATAAAATTCCCAGAAAGATTGCATAATAGCTGTCATTTCAGAAGCTGAAGGTCAGATGAGAGATCCCCACCTATTTAATATCAGTTAAGGAGAACTGAATCATACCTGCACTTTAGTAGAATGACCCAAACCCATTTTCTACCAAAAGGTTCTCATCAGTAATCCTCACAAGTAACTTATCTTAAGCATTTATCTTAATATAAACCACGAGCTCTGTTTAGCATAGAATTAAATATTTAAGATCTGTAAGGCTTAAGAAATTAGAAAATTCTCTCTATAGGTGTGCAAGAACCTGTGATATTCTGATAAACAGAAAACTCCTAAACACTTAAAGAGAGCATGCAGCAGTCAATGGTCAGAGCCAATAGCAATTTCTGAAGTTGCTTAATGGGGTTTAACTACAGACAGCCTTGTTGATAGATCACACCTGATCATCCTCTGAGCTTTTATAAAATGCAGATGCCTGAAAGAGCATTATAAATGCTGGTGGTGCTCTCCTTTACCTTTCCAGCTCTGTGCATCTGGCATTTTTTGATAGTTGTGTTATTTGGATGAAATCACTGCCCCGTCTTTCCTTGGCACACCAGCTGCCTACCTGGATAATATGTGGTCTACTGCTGGGATTCTGCCCTCCTTCAGAAGGTAATAATTCTACTCCCAGATACTTTTTCCATGTTAATTGTTGTCTGACTTCAATGAACTTATAGGTAAAGAAGAATAGTGTCTTTATATGTGACTTTAAGTTTTCTGATTCTGCTTGAGCTATGTGACCCACACTCCATATTGCTGTCACACTTTTGAGTTTCAGATGAACTTGCTAAAAGAGGAACAGAGAGAAGTGTATTCTCATTGAAGCAAAATGCATGAATAAAAATGTGATGCTACCATTTAAATACATGTAACAACTTAGAAGCACACCAACAGAGGAACTGTTTAATAGCTTTCGCATAAATTATTTAAAGAATTTCAGGTATCTTTTAAAATGTTACCTCTGTGCATTGAAAGCTTGTTTACAAAAAGAAAAACCTAATGTAAACCAGCCGGGCTATGCTTTCATTTAAACTGATGTGGACTTTTAGCTCATTAGTACAGTCTTCCCAGCCCTGAGGTTTATCTCTATATGTCATTCTGAAAAAGCAGAAGTCTGGCCTGTGTCAAGTTGAAGCAAAAGGCCATACATCTCCTGAATGCTGTATAATGCTGTCCTAGTGTCCTTTCTTGCCATTATGGAAAAGAAGTTTCTGTCTAGCTTTTTGTTTTATATAGGCTTCAAACCCTGAGTCATAAGACACGTGGTGCTTCAGGTCTCTGTAGTAGCAGCCAGCTACAGCAGAATAGAAAATAAATCCTGTAAAGACAGAAGAGAATCACAAAATGTCAATGCCCCAAAGATGTATAGGCCCCCTTCCACTGAATACTCTTGACCTTTTGAATGAAGATAGGAAGAGCAGAAGCAAGACAGGTGATACTGAGATTTGTGGTGAAGGAGAATGAATGTAGTTTTGCCTAAGCAGGTGGCTGTGTATTTCAGCTGCAGAGATTAAGCTGTTAAAGGGTTATGCAAAGACTTAACTATGTTGCAAGTTTAACTGAGGGGTAGATATTTTGTGCTGAAGGAAGCATTTTTAGATTGCAAATCAATGGTTTGGATTGGTAGTTGTGGTGTTGTAAATCATGTGCTCAGCCTTGTTGCTCCTCCATCACTCTTCCCACCCTTTTGGTGTTCAACCATCTTGTACCCAATGCTATGTCAGAGTTCAGTGCTGCAGCATTCAGGACATCTAGTTGTTTGCTGGTAAAACACGCACAACTGTAGATGTGCATCTATAAGTAAGGTAAAAACTTAGTGTGGTAGCAATCGTATGCAAACACAAGACTCAGACTAACTCTTCTATTTCTTCTCCAGAGAGAAAAAGGCATTTTCTTTTCAAAGCTTTCTGAAATTTTCTGTTGGGTTTAAGGCTGAGATATTTTCTTTTCCAATGTACTTTTATGAACTCCAAGGTCAAATCACACAGGCTGAATTAGATAAAAGTGTCTAGAGAGAGGATGACTCAGTTTATTTGGGTGGCACAATATGAGCTACTCATAATCCAAAGAGTTTCTCTCAGCATGTCAGGGATTTGCAGGTGATATTTCTGCTTGCCTGTTTCCTCTTGTACATTCACATACTGTAAAAAAGATCTAAATAATCTTCACCTGGTTTATTAGGGAATAGGTTGTGAGGTTTAAGTAGTTGCTTATAATGGAGAGGTTTCTGTGTTCTGGAGATAAAGGATTTCTTTTATTTATTGTTGAATATTTAATGTGCATATTTGACACATAACCCAATATTTCAACGTCTCATAGCATCTATTGAGTGGTGTGAGTGTGTGATGGAGACCTTGGAATGGTACCAGAGGTGGTGCCAGGCTGCAGGGGTGGATTGTACCTTGCAGGGAGGCTCCCTGGGGCTCAGCCTTTCCAGGCAGGGATGCAGCCCTGGAGGGTGCACAGCCACAGAGTGCCTGTCCCACACCCCAGCTCATGCTCCAGACTGGCCAGGCTGGTGGGACCTGCTCTGCTGCTGGAGGCTGCCTGCCTGCCAGACAGCTTGGAAGGACTGGTGCACATAAAGGCTGGCATTCTCTCTTTGGGACAGGTGGCACTGCCCTTCAGCAGGAGCCACCTTAGATTATTAGCATGTCAATTGCATTTCCTGTAAGTAATGTCTCCTTAAAAAAGGCTTTAGTCTGCAATAAGAGTGGTTAAAGTATTTTATTCCCTTTTAGGAGACAGGCATGAGAATTTTTTTTTTTTTTTTTTAATGGCTAAATGTAGAGCACAATTCAGCTGCCTTCTTGTTCAGGACAACCTACAACTTATTTTCAGCTGAACTTAATGCAATTGTAGAAGCTTGCTGACATTTTTGTTAGGAGACAAGCATCCCAATAAATAATCTGGAGAGTTGCTCTATGATAGACTGAGTCACTGTGTTCTGAAATAGGCCAGAGATCATCTAATTTATATGCCTGATCTTCCATCTGGATGTCTTCAAAACCCTTTAAAATTTAAACTGTAAGAGAAAATATGCCTGATCTTGTCTCAGTTCTGAGTAAAGAATTTTGATTCCTGGAACTCATTGTGCCATTAAAAAGAGCACGGGATATTTTTTTATGATGAGATCAGAACAGGTGAAAGGAGGTGGAAAATACAGCAAAAACTTATGGTCACTTTTTTTTTTTTTTAAATCAAGAAACACACATCTGTTTATTTGTAATCACAAGTTTTCTAGCCATGAAAAGAGAGAGGCTGGTAATTGAATAGTTTCGTTTCAACAGCTTATCAACGAGTCTTCAAATGCTCTTTTTTGCTACTGACAGTAATTTTTCTTGTGCCTGCAGTATGGTTTCCCTTGTGAGTTAGAGTCTCAGCCTGGCTTAAAATTTTTTGAGTCATCAGTTACACATCCTCAATCTCATACTTACTGTAGCCCTGTGACTACCTTTGTCTAGAAAGGTTTTAGAACTAGATTTTTATTAAAGGAATCAGGCATTAACTGAAGCCTCTGGCCGATTCTAGCCCAGCTATTAGGGCCAGTGGCTCCACTGAACTCTGCAATTCTATGCAGAAAGAAAATCTGACCTGATTGTTTGGGAACTAAAAAGCTTTAATAATAGAAAACAAGAAACTGCAAGCTGAACTGTTTGTACTGAATGAACTGGGAAAGATGGTACAGGGTGGCTAAACCCACACACAAGGACAATGGCAAAAAGCAAGTGTTTGGGCATGGCAGAGGTATTTCTAAACTTGGAGGAGGGGAGAAATTAGAGAAATTAGGGTGGAGTTTAGGGAGGGGATCCAATAGGGAAGGGTGATTTAGGAATATTAAAATTATTGCAGCAAAAAGGAACCAATGGCAGTAGGGGAAACAGAACTTTCTGGAAATGATCAACATACTGGAACTGGAGGATTCTGGGGGTGATTTTTCACTCATTTTGGAGCTAACCACAACAATTAACATTTCTCTGGACCCTTTCCTTAGAAATATCTTTAGTGTGTCCTGTATTTTCTGCAGGAACTTCTGTGATATTGATAGGTTTATCATGAGAGGCTTTTTTTTTTTTTTAAAAAAAAAAAAAAAACAAACCACAACAACACACAAGTTTCATGAGCTTTGGGAGTTTTGTGTTTTAAAAAGACATAGTCTGTCATGGTTGTAATATTCGAGGCTCTTTCTACAATTGCCAGTTCACATCCTTGACATTTGGCTTGCATAGGGGTTTTCTAAATTAGATGTTTTTCTTCTTTGGGAGTTGAAACCTACAAAATAAAGAAGTGTCCTTTTTCCCATAATAAACTCTATTTTGCTTTGTCATCCTCTAGAAAAATTTCCTTGTCCCTCTTATTTCCCTGCTGCACGTTTATTTAGGAATGCTAATTTAAAACTTTTCATACGCTTAGAAAAAAAATAATTATTTACTTCTAAAATTGTGAAAATCAAACTGAAAGAACGATTACCATGAAATCAGCAGGTTGCATTAATAATGGGTGTGCTACATTAACAGGAATTAATGCAGTGATATTGTATTGCTTCAATGGAAAACTTTAGCCCTTCTCAGGCAAGCAATTTTTAAATTTTTAGGTCATTTTGAGGGTGGTATTGCAGTTACAGAAAAACCTACACTTTTCTGAACTCCTTAGTAGGTGATAAGAGAACTGAGTTTTCAATTCTAGAAGAAAGTCAAAACACTGGATAGACAAGAGCTTTGTTTGATGATGGCTGTCCTACCAGTTTGACTTCATGGCTTTCTGATCTGTCCAGTATGGTCAACTCTCTCTACAGGAAACATGGAGGGATGCAACTTCTATAGCTTAACTCCCAATTTAATGGACATTAAAGTACCACACAACACCTGAGAAAGCCAGCTGAAAAACAGATTTTATAAAATGTGCACAAAATATAATAAACCCCAGGAATTTAATGCCTAATAGTACTTTTATAGAAATAAGAGCATCTCTAGCTCTTGTTTTGTCCTTTTTCTTACTAAAAATAGAGGACTAAAAAATAATGGGCTTCTACTGGAACATGTGTCTGATGTATTTCCAATCAAAACCTAGGAACACATCTCTTTAAAAAATAAAATAGGGGGAGGTAGGGAGAAATCTCTGCTAAACCACTGTTTTAGAGGGTTACCTGTCAGGTCTGTGGCTCTTCTGTACTTCCTTTCCTTGACTTACTGAAGTAATGGATGTTCCATGACAGCTTATTCCTTGTGCTGGCAACACAGACTTTTTCATGTAACTTAAACAAGTACTCTTTCTATGTTTTAATAGGGGTAAGGTTTGCCTCAAGGCTTATAAACCAAATTGACATCTCTCTCCCTTGCAAAATGAGTTGTAGTTTTAAAACTGGATTTGTTTTACTCATGTAGTTAAAAACGTCCTTCTCAAAACCTGAAGAGACAAACTGTGTTTTAAATAAATTTCAAATATAGAAAACATAAAGTAAATTAAATTTACTGCCCACTTTACCTGTGAATACAATAGTCTTCTGGAAACTAGCTATTTTTAAAATCTAGGTTAGGATTATGTTAGATTTTCTTCACTGCAATTGTCCAAGTAATGCTTCTGAATAGAAGTGGTATCCAATTATGAAGCAGCCTGTGGCAATTTGCATCATGGAACACAAAACATACATAATCTGGAAGAAGGAAATGAGAAAAATACAAAGGAGTTTCTTCTTAAATACTGAGTTTTGAAGTATGTATCATTAGCACTTTCCAAAACTGCAAAGTAGAATGAAAACAGGTTTTAAACAAACTGATTTATTATGCCAATGATACGTCTGACCTAGTTTTAGAACTTTTCCTTTTTTTTTAATAGTTCTGCACTGTCAGAACACCAGCACAAGCCAGTAAAATGATTAAAGCATCCTCTCTAAATTTCAGAGGATGATAGAAGTATACTGCAGCTGTGATGGACAGGAATGATTTGTACCAGCTGTGATAAGCTTGATGTGAAACTGGCAGACCACACTTTCACTGGTTGAAATAAACCCAAAAAAGATCTTTGACAATACTTGTATGGTCCTGAATGAGAGAAAAGGATGCTTTTCCCCCATCTTTTTAAAAAACAAGAATGTTTTCAATGAAAACTAGTGAAGAAATGTGGTATCTAAAAAAAAATACTTAGGCATTCAGTCTTGAAAAATTAAGATTCCTTTCCCTCATGCCATACAGACATTTTATACATTGAGAAAATCTTCTCTTTCCTGTTATTGGCAGAGCTGCTGCACAGTGTAACACCATCTTTTAATTCCTTTTGATCCTCTTGGTAAGCTTAGAACACTTTTTATGAAGGGTCCACAATGCAGTGCAAACAAAAGTGTATACCATAATCTTGTGAGAAAATGAAACTGAGAATGAGCTAAAACAGATTATTGGTGTTTGTATTGCTTTGTATGCAACCTTAAGCAGTTAATACTAGAATGCTCCTCCTGAATTTTAATGGTAGTTCACATCTGTGTTACATTGTTTTAAAAATTGATTTGGTCAGTTGCATAAGCAGTAGAGACATGGACTAACAAAATAAATAACCAGTGATATGTTCCTTAGACTTTTTTTTTTCTCCCTTGAAGTAAGTTAATTGAAAACAGTACATAGGTATTGACTGGGACACCTGGCCACTGTATGTTTTAACAGAACACATAAAACCAATCATGATTAAGTTTAATAGATCAATATGAAATTTACTAAAGCTCTGTTAAACTTTAAGCAGTTAAAATCAATAGATAACCTACTGCAAACAGATACAGAGAAGGCCTTGATTGCCAACAGAGTTAAACATCTCCTGGTAAAGAGGTGGGGGATGGTGGTGGAATAGAAAACTCTCATAGGTCAGCAGAATTGTCAGTGTCACTGCTGTTCCAGGAGCTCTTCTTAGGAAGAAACACATTTGGGAACTACTGTGCTGACCTTGTTTTGCAACAAAACCATATACAAAGCTGTGTATTATTTTCATTTTTGGGTTCAATCCCAAATACCCTGCTCACTACTTAGTGTTCACAGATGTACAGCACCTCTCACACTGTGGCTGCAGGTCTCTGCTCAGCTCCACCAGGCCTCACTTCTGGGTCTTTAAGCTGTACCATGTCCCAGAGTGAAACACCACCAGAATTTGAGAGGGCTTGAATTTGGATTTGAAATTAGCAACTTAAGCACATATCTATGGTTTGTGCTGGGCTGTTTGTTTTTTTTTTTTAATTAACTTGTTATTACTATTATTTATTCCCAGACTTATTTTTTTTTTATTTTTTTTGGATACTTAAAGTCCTAAACTCTTGGAAATGTTCGCAGAATAAATAAAGCACTGTTAGAATTGCACTTTTTTGTATATTGTCAGCTGCTGTACCTGGGTAGTAGATTTAAATTAGGGTGTATGCCTGTAGCACTGCATGTCTCACCCCAAGATTCACTGTGATCTGCAAAGAGCATTCTGAATTCTGTGCTTCCACTATTACACCAATGTTGGTTCCTGACCTTAGTTTTTGGTTGGATAGGTATAAAAAGGCTTGCAGGAGTTTCTTCCATAGGCTGCAATATGACTGTCCATACTAGCAATTTAGGTTTGATTGATTGCACCCATAAATCATATATTTTGATTATTATTATGATTCCATGATCATAAATCATCTCTTGTTTGCTCATATTTTTTTAACAGCATTTTTAGCATTTTCTCTGTTTCTCGATGTCTATTGGTTAAGAAACTGCCAAGCAGCTGCTGCTGTAATTCTAAGAGGTAGGCTTGGCCTAAAGCAATAAACATTGGAATCTCTAGTTCTAAAATTTACTCAGTGTTGGTGGACCCTCTGATCTTTATGGAGACCTGCACGTTTCCCTGTGGATACTGATCTGTGTGCAGGGTAAAGGGATTAAAACAACACTGAGGCTTTGGCTGTATCTATACAACACTGAAAGAGAATGGGAAGGCAAGAGATGCAGAGATGCCTGGAATAGGTACAGTGATGATCCTGTTCATCACTGAGGATCCTCTGACTCCAGTTGGATGAAATAATGCATTCAGAGAATTGGCCACTTAAAGCCAAAAGGGCAATTCAGATTGGCACAGCCAAACCAAGGGTGCAGTGCTCCTACTTGGTGTAATTTGCCATGCTGAGTAGCTTCATAATTCAAGGAAATACTATGTGTGAGAATAAAGGTGATATCACTTGGGGCCAGCAATGTTTTCTGGGTTATTTCTCTTTTAATGTTAGTTGAGTGAAGCTAAGGATATGTTGTCTTATACCCTGCTGGAAGAGATGGGTTTGCATAATTTGTTAGTCATCTTTCCAGAGCTGCTCTCCCAGCACGTCCCTGGAGATGTACACTTTGGTAACACAAATACTGTTCTTTTATGTTGTGTCTCTGAATGCCAGCACCAGATTTTCAACAATGAAGAAATCGTGGGTTGTAATAAAGCAATAGGACCATCCTTTCTTCCTCAGTGTTGGGTGTCTTACAGTAACTGGGAGAGAAATTCTTATTCCCAGATGTATATTAAATCATTTTTCTGGTTAGTTACAATTTAGCTCTAAAACAAAGCCCTGACACTAATCACTTTTACAAATCCTTTTTCTAGGGCTTGAGTCAACTCCCTTTGAAGTCAGTGGAAGTCTTTGAATTTACTGAGAGTTAGTAGAGGCTTCTACATTATAAGCAGCACTTGGTTGATTGGATTTAAAAAAAAAAAACACTTATAGTAACTGCATTTACACACAGCACTAAAACTTTCAAATAACTGCCTTCTAATAAAATCTTAATTTCTAAAACATGCAAGCCTAATTATTATTCATCTGTGCTTGCATGCTGTGCTACCTCTTGCAAAGCTTTCTGCCTCATATATCATGTTGTAATTAGTAAAGTGGGAAAACACATTCATCTCTTCTTCAAAGAAAAAAATCACACTTTAATCTTAAGTACATCATAATTGGCAAGAGAAAAAAAGAGTGGGGGAGGTATCTGAAGAGTACCTCAAGGATTTTGCATGTCCTATCTTTTTAGTAGGGAATAATTGCTGTATAGCTTTTATTTCTGTGTTATTACTGGCTAGAAAAAATAAGGGAGAGATGCACAAAGAAAGGAGCACAAGGACTAATATGAGGAAGCATCAAACCAAGAAGATACACTGTATTGGGAAAACCTTCTCTCCTTCCCTTTTTGAAACAAAACCCTGAAAGTTGTTCAAAAATAGTAATGTTATTTGTCTTACTCATAGAAATGTCTCCCTAACAGAGCCAGCAGAGTGAGTTAGCAGATTATTCCTTATGGAACCCTGCAGAACAGAAAAATTATTTTTCTAAATGATAATTTGGATGATGAGGCTGCACAGTGATCCGTGGGCTATTCTGAGAGTATGCAGAAATCTAGTGCTCTAATATTTGGGAATGCCTTGTTAAAGTTCCTTGCTTCTTTGTGAAAACAGCCAGTAAGACAAAAATGAAATACATATGTTTGCAGCAGTAAAACTGGGGGATGAACAAATCTACCTCTGTACTATGCTTGATTATGGTCAGTTATTCAAATAGATAAATCATTGTGGGTGATAATTTGATGTTGTTAATTTCTTTCAGTACTGTAAAATGACCAATGATCTAAGAAATATTCAGCTGGGCTAAATACTTAACAGTAAGACCACTGGGGATATATATTTTTAAATAGTGTAAAATGAATGCAAGATTAAAAATTACCAAAATGGGAGTAAAGAATGATAGGGTATGTTTCCCTGGAGGCAGTTTACTGAGCATCCCAGAATATTTTAAGCAAACTTTGTCTGAAGCTCACAAACTTTTTAAACATTAAAATGTGCTACTTAAAAAAATAGGCCTAGGAGCCTATCTTAGGGCCAATGTTTTTGTTTCAAGTGTCTTGCCCAAACTTAAAGTAGTCTCAGATGAAAGCAAGATTTTGGGTTTTCCTCTTTCCTTTCCATCGTATCAAATCCTGGAACACAAAGGTTATGGGGTAATGCAGAATAGTACCTGTCTGTGGTTACTGAGGTTTATTCTGGGCTTTTGCAAATCTCAAACTGCAACAGAGACAGCTGCATCTATCTTCAGCACAGTAAATGAACTGCCTTTTTTGCATCATAGTGAATTGGAAAAGCTTCCAATTTAGACTTCAATTTCTCTATATTTTAGCTCTCCAAGTCATCAATTATAACAAACTTCCATCCCTCATGGGTCTGGCAGACTGTTCTCAAACTTTTAATCTTCCATCATCTTTAAATAAAAAATAAAATTTACATTTGCAGTCAGGTTCTGGAAATAAGCCAGTTTCCACTTAAATAGTCTATGGAGCAGAAAGAATTGGGCAGAAACTTACCCAGAGGAAAAATCTCAGCAGATGAGTCCCAAGGAATTGGCTTGCTCATCTTCTCTGCATGTTTAGTGTTTCTGTATCATAATCATGACATTGTGCTTTTAGGGTTGGCTTCTCTGCACTGGGATTAGAATACATTTTTGCAAATACTGTGTTTAGGCTTTGTGACTTAGAGATACTGAAGTGTTTTGCAGCCTGTGTGGAAGTGGTGGGTGACATTTTGTACCAGAGGGCACACTGCTGTGAAGGAGCTAGGATATGGCAGCTATTGCCTGTGCACTGAGGCTGGCAGATCTGCCTGACCTCTGAATATCAATGTTGTATTTTGTCTGCTTTCCTTCAGCTGTACTGAGCTGAGTAACTTGTGTTTGATGGAAGATATGTACATGCTTTGAGCAGCAGACTGGAGCTTGTTCTACCCATGTTTTGAAATTGTAGGTGAGCCTGCACATTTCCTTGAAACTTGTTCCAATAGTTGACCAATTTTCAAACATCTTAGTTTAAATATAAATTTGTTGAGTACCATCTTCCAGGTATTGGCAGAACCACCACCTAAACCTTTGTTTTTCCCTGCAAAGGAGATAAGATTGTTATGAAGCCATGTCTTATGCTACTTCCTGATAGTATAAACTGATAGAGGTCTTTCACTGAATGACATGCTTTCTGGTCTTTCAGTATTTTTTTCCTTCTTTGTCCTTCTAAATTTTTCATTATGCTTTTTTTTCTGGTTATAATTCAATATACATTATGTGCTACAGTCAGGAATTTAGCTGCCAGAAAATAAATGTAAGAAGGAATACATTAAAATAGGTTTTTCCTGCCTCACTCTTTGCTATCTTCACAATAGTTAACTTGCTTTTGATCATATATCCATTGACCAAATGCTACATTACACTGCTGCTACACAGCCTTTAGTTCTTGGCTCAGTGAATCTTGGTTACCAGGCTTACCCTTTTAACAAAATGAGTCTTGTTGCATATGAATGTCCTCCTTCAGTGAAATAAAATGAGTCATAAGTTTTAGCTCATTAGGCAAAATGTTGCATAAATGAATAAAACAACCTATTTCCTGCTATGAATATGTTATGGACAGTAAATGTAAAATTAGATCTAACATTTTATAACAGTAACATCTTTTTATTTAAAATTTACAGTATAAATATATTGATAGACAAAATGAGCAACTTGGCTTTTAGTCCATCATGGGGTGTAGAAATGTAAAGCAATGTCAACAATGTACAAAGGCTAGAGATATGCATATGATATACCCCTGCTTCAAAAACAGCAATTATGGGGACATAACTTTTCCTGGATAATTAAAATATTTTGAAATATTTTTCAGGGGGTAGTAAGCTAAATGAACCCCTAGCTGAATTCTTCACTCAGCTGGCTTGAATTTGTCTTTTCAAAATGTTTCATGTGTTTACAACCACTGTAAATATACCAATATTATTTAGGCTACAGTGGTGGTTCCAGTTCTTCAGTCTTGGAGCTTCTCTAAGTGAGTTTCAAACAGTGTCAGAATTCAATGGTCTTGGCATGCAAACCTGGAAAGCCTTGCAAATGGCATTTATGATCAGATGGGGCAGTGGGTGTGGACAGACTTGACCTGACTGTGAGAGCAGAGGACAGACCTAAATTTTTGGTAACTTTGTCCAGGAGTACAGGGTCACTGAAGGGAGTCTGTTCCTAGCAGTGAGTATGGATGCTGTTTTGTATGAGGGAAATGTTCAAGTTTGATCAGACACTGATTCCCTGCACAATGCTGTGAGCCCAAGAAGTACAGAAACTGGAGCTGTTAGAGAGCAGCCCTTCAGCTTCACAACTTTGTCAGTGGTATTTCAGATGATTTCTAGATTAGAAGCGTTATCATGGAAGTGATCTGGAAGTTACAAAATAATTCAGCACCCATGCTATTGATTTGATTAGAGTTAATTTATCCCAGATTTCCAAAGAAAAAAGAAACAGCAAATATTTGGTTATTTAAACAAATTTGACATAAATTGTAATGGTATGCTGATTTCCTCCAGGGGACATAGACACTATACATCTGTCATAGTGCAAGTCTTTTCATAGAGTTGATAAGGAAATGATAAAATTGTTAGCATTGTGGGAAAGCATATATATTTTTTAATGATTATATATTTTTAGGGATGGAGAATTTTTTTTGAAGGTGATAACACAGAAATATAACTGAATTAATAATAAACCTCAGTGATCTTCACTTAAATCCTGGCTGAGCTATCCCATCCTCTCTTTTGTAGATGGAGTTTTCACTTTGTCATTATACCTCCACAATTATTAATTTATTAAAAATAAAAATTATTAATTAGTTTACCTTCTAAAGCATGAAAAATTATTTTACCCGTCCTACTTGTCTGAACAAGGCTTTAGAGCCAGGCTGGTAGCTACCACTAGTTACATCTCCAAGTCCTGGAATCAACCTAATTCCTGAAGTACCCATATTTCTCCATATTTGCTACTGGACATAAACACCAAACAACTCAGCAGTTAAATCCATATGAAGATCCCCAACCCAGACTGTTGAGGACCTCTGAGGTTTGATTGGGAGCCCAGCTGCTGACATGAGCCTTGCACAAAGCCCAGCAAGGGCTCCTATGTTCATCCAGACAGAAGAGCAATCTCCTGTGCTGCCCTGCTTTATAACCTCTATTTGAGGTGTGAATCTAAGACAAACATCTTTTTACACCCCAATCATCTGGCTACAGTGCTCCAACAAGACCCTGGTGACTTGGTTTCTCCTACTGACTTGGTCTCTCTCATTTTGAGAAGCTGAAATTCACTGGTCAGATGCCAGGAGACTGGATCTACCCCACCACCCAAAACAGAATTAATCTCTTTTCTAGCCAAGCTCATCAGCATGGTGTATGAATATGGAAGACTTCCACACTGGGGACTGAGAGTGAAAACTCTGTGCTTTGCCTGTTTCTTCATGGTTAAAGAACTCTCTGAATTTCAGTGCTTAGAGTGAAGACTGCTCCAAATGAAGTATGCCACAGACCATCCATATGCTTTTGCATCTGGGTCTTGGTTTGGCTGTTTAAGAACAGGTTGGGGTCAGCTATACCCCAAAAGTGTGCAGAGAAAGCCCAGAAAAGATCAGTCAGTGGCCAATCTTATGTCCTTTACTGTGGAAATCCTAAGGATACCTGACTGTGTAGTACAAGTGATGGCTTGGACCAGAAACACCACAGGTAAAATTGTAACTTTAGATCATTCCCACAGTGGTCCCAAAGAAAGCAATATCTAGTAAATCTCTCCCTTTCAATCAAAAAACATCACATTACACACAGAAAGCAAGATGAGCTATGCTACTTTTCAGATGACTGACAGATCAGTTTTTGACACCTAGAGTTTATTAACTTGTCCTTTGTTAGTCAATAATAGTGATTGCCTCCACCCCACAGCTGCTTGCTTGACTTCAGATTTGTTCTAGTGAGATATAACTCAGTTGTGAGATTTTTTTTTTTTTTTTGTCTCAGTGAATTGCTGTCACTTAAAAGGATGATAAATTATTATTTCTGTTGACAATAGAAAATAACTAAAGTATTAATCAGATCCCACATTCTGGGATCAATACTGAGATTCTTACTAGACTATCTTTTACATCCCTGTGCATAGTCAGCTCCCTACTCTCCCAGATATCGCTTGACCATACCAGTACCCCAGTAAATTCATGAAATATGGTTTCTGGTATGTTGCTACCTTGCTCAGGGAATGTTTCTGAAATGAACACTCTTCTCCCTCATACAAACCTTTATGGAACTGTCCATCCCACTTTTACAGGCTTAATGTAGCTTGAAAGAGATGATCCCCTTAGTGACTTTGGAATAACCAGGAGAGCAATACTCTCACTGCAGGTGAAGGACTGCCAGCAGGTGAGTTTTCACTCACTCAGGATCCTTGCTAGTGTCCTGCTTACCATCCTTCTGTCTTCTTTAGTTTGTCCAACCTTTTTTGCTCATCTCTCTTGTTTATTTTTCTCTTTATATATTCCTGAAGTCATTAAAGCCCCCTAGATCTCTCAGTAAAAGGGTTCTCCCATCCCTCCCTTCACACCTTCTGGATTTTGTCTGCCTACACAGACACTGTGGCCCTCAGCCAGCTCTGCCCTTCCCCACAGCTCATTCTCCTGATTGTATCAACATAGAAAAGCATGGGTGTGCATCCATGAAAGTCCCTCCTAATGCCCATGTTTAGGGAGGTAATATGCAAGTTCCCTGTCCATGGAACTTGGCACACTGATATCCCAGTTCTGGTGGACCTCCCCTTTCTGGCTCTATGCACCTTGTGTTTTTGCCCTTGACCATTCATTTGCTCACAAATGGTTAAAATTCCCAAGTATGCCAAAATGACACTGTGTAAACCAAAATTAGAAATTGGTAAAAAGAATACTGGCCTGAAACCATGCTGAGCACAGGAAATGGCAGAAGTTTTTCTGGTGAGAAATAATTAGTTCATATAATTTTATCTGATGTTTTGTTTTTTATTGTTGGCTGTTTTATTAGATTCGTGCTAAAAGCAGGTGGCTGCTGTCTGCTTTGTCTCCCATTGGAGCCAAACTTTAAATTCTCTCAAGTTGCCCACTGGATGAAGCTTTCAAGAGTAAAAGTAACTGGCTAAGGGAGTCCCTCTGTGTGTGGGAGTCTGGAATGCAAATCTAAGTGGTACATGCTGGAGGGAAGCTGACTGCAGAATGAGCAGGAAGAAAATGCCAAGTAGCTTATTGTACATATAGGTACTTTTCTTATTCTAGCAAAATTTCTTTGGTGCAGAAGAAAGATACCTAATCTGTAATAATATAGTTCTGTCACATGATAGACTGCTGCTCATCAGACTGAGACATGCTTATTTTCCTTTCTTTTTAAAAGAAAAAAGATCTAACTTGCCAGTTGAATGTTTTTTGAATTATTATGTTTTCTGTATGTAAAGCAGTAACACAGCAGCCAGGCAATAAGATAACATGTTCAGTGTGCCATAATAAGATGGGACCAAATGTATTCTTGGCACAACTCTATTAACTTTGATGGGCTTACAGGAGAGAAAAGTACAGCCCATTGACGTTAAGGGGGAAATTTTTCCTGGATAGAGAGCTGCAATATCTCTATAGGTAATACTGATGTGATTGTTCCATGTCTTAGAGGCACAGCCATTACAATTAATGGAGTGAGTCTACATGATATACAGCATTTTGTTGTATGTCTTTTTTTTCATTTAGCAGGCTTATACTACGTTTTAACGTGCACTATTTCTGTTCAAGAGTAATAGCTGTGATTTCATGCTCCCACTGCTCAGTGTGCAGTCTCTGGACTGAATAGTAGGAGTGTTTCTAAGGGAATAACATGACTAGGGACAGTAACTGCTAAGCAAATGGTACAGGTGGATGTGATTTACTGCTGACCAAGTCTCATTTGAACTGTTTGGCACACCTCTAAATTAACTGAACAGATGGTTTTTTAATTAGTTCTGTCATTTCATTTTCTGCATTCTTAATACATGTCAGGCTGTATGTCAGGGAGTATTAGCATCAATTTCAAGTAATACAAAAACATTCATAGCAAGAATAAGCTGATAATAACAATAACAAAATATAATTAGAGTACAAATTGGGAGGTCTGCAGCTTTATAAACATGGTAAACTTAGATTTATGAGACGTCAGAGATTTGTTCAGAATGAGAAAGGCCCTAAACCTGCTGCAAATCAATTAGTTCTGTGCAGTTTTTTGCTTCCTGTAGAGGGACAGGCCTTGCAAATGCAAATTGCCTGAGAAGAACTCCTGAATTTATGCCTTTGATTTATCTGATTCCATCTTCCCCAAAGGGTAGAATCATATGCCTGGGCACTAAAGTGCTTTTTAGCTTCAGAGATGGCAGTAAAAGATTTAGTTATTCTTTCCTTCTGACCAAAGTGATATTTGTCCAAGTGCAAAATCCTTTCTTTGCCATTTCCAGCCAGGCTAGTGGAACTGTTTCCACTAGCAAGGTAGCAGCAGAATTTGGTTCAAGTATAGTAACATGGCAGCAACTGTTGCACTTCCATCTGATATTAAAATTAGAGTGACTTCTCATGAAAAAGCAACACAATATGATATAGCTTATCAGGGAAATCTTTCAGAATTCTAATTATGCTATGTACATGATGGTAGTTAACAAGATAGTGTAATCCACGTAAAAACAAATTTTACATGACTGTATAGAATTAGAGGGCCACACTGTTCATACAGTTTAAGCTGCAGAGATTGCTTTTTATGCATTTGTAACTCTCCATGGCAAACTGGATAAAATACTCATTTCCTCCAAATTTCTCTCAGCAGGAAGTACCTTAGAACGATGGCAGGCCATACATCACAAGCAGAATCAACATCTAAGCTAAAGTGAATAGCTTTAATCATAGACTTCCAAAACATATTCCTCTTTGGATCTGCAGAAAATGGATAACATGCAAACAGGCCTAATCAGAGCAGTATTTCCAGCAGCAGGATCCTAGAGGAATTAAATGGGAGAGCCCTCATCACAGGGACATAATGATGCTTGGTAGGCTCTCCATCCCTTGGCACCTTTTCTGCAATATTGCACAATGTACACATAGTGGGAACTGCTATATTTAATATATAACAGAAAATCTGGCATGTGTTTATTTAGGAGTATCTTCTTTTGATGTCTTACTGGTTAAAACACACACAGAAAAATGGTTGGGTTTCCCCCCTCCCCCCCCAAGAATGAGGCAAGTATTTAAGCCTGAGCAACTTTATGCAAGTGCAGGTTTTTACCTTGTTTTCTTATTCATTCTTAGCCCACTTGCTGTCTTTTGAGCAAAATTTTCTCAGCATCTCATGAAAAGCAATGGTCAGCAACAGAGCTTCTGTTCAGAGCAGGCAGTATGCTGGCTGCTATAAAGTGCTGGTTAAAGTCTCCTCCCCAGTTCAGAACTGGGGCGAATTGCTGTAGCCTAATCATGTGGTTACTGGCTCTCCTGTGGTAGAATATTTGGCTTTGGCCCTTGACAGCATCTTAGATGTGCTGCAGATAGCTCTAGGTTTTTTTTGTGAGATTTTAATTTCAAAAATGTTACTTTACAGATTTTGAAGAACTTCCCATTGGAAATTTTCAATTTCAGATCTGAAGTTGAATAACCCTAATTGATACTTTATATTGTCAGAGGATGTGTCTGGGAGTCTTCAAACATGGGAGAGAGGTATGCTGACTCAGACCTGAAGATTTTGCATATATTCAGGCCCTGACAGATGAGAGCCCTGTGCACAGCTTTCACTTCCTCAGTTGCACAGTCCTAGAACTATCTTTTTAGTATCTGGACTACTTCATATCTGATGCTTTAACCTGCAGTGGCAGTGCAGGATCTGGTCTTGTTCAGATTTGCTGCAGAGAGGGTTTGACAGATGGATCTGAGGGGATGTAAGTGGGCTTGGGTGGCTCTGCCCTGCCTCCTCTGCAAGGAGCACACTGTGCTTCTGCAGAGCTTTTCAGTCTGCCAGGCATCCAGAGTCACCCTGAAAGAACCTGAGACAGCCTGGCCCTCTCCTGAGCAGACGAATGAATGAAGTTTTTTAAACAAGGTTTGGAATTCTGTAGCTTTGAGAAGACAGGCAATGTTATGGACACTGTCTTTGCTCATAGGCATGAATGATGCTAGAAAGTGGTGATTACAGCTCTTGTGTTAGAGCAGCAGGCAGGATCTCTGCTGGAGCCCTGCTATCACCTCTGCCCAGCCTATCTGCCTTTGGATACGGAGATGACAGTGATCTCATTGACAAAGTAAATTTCGAGCTGATACATAAAAAAACCCCCAAACTAGAATATACATATATATATTAAAATTTATACATGTATTTTTACAGGAATAAAAGGTTTGTGTACACAAGGACTACAGGGCATCAAATAAAGCCAGCATGGACCAGGCTAATGTCAAAGATTTGCCCCATGGCAAAGCCTGTGGCTGAGCTTGCCACAGAGTGCAGCAGACAGTAAAGTTTGAGGTTGGAAAAGGAATGTAGCATGTTGCTGGATGAGACACTAATTAAGGTTATTAAATATTTAAGGCACCATCTCCGCTTCAGGAAGCCCTTAAAGCAGTTAGCACCTGAGGTTAGGGGAGGATGCTGGGTCATTGTTGCTGTGTGCCTCCCTCAATTCTTCCTTGGGCATGAATTATTAGCTTATGACTGGAGGCTGGTGCTAAGCTACCTACAACTTTTATCTAACTCAGTATGGGTTTTTTAGGCTTTTTTGTAGTCTTATGGCCACTGATTTCAAAAGCTAAATTTCAGGGCAGAAAAAAAATCTACGTTATCAAAAGAAGGAATATTTTGGAGAAAGAAAAAATCTCTATAAGAACGCATATTCCCTTCTCAAAATCTGTGAACTGTAAGGGCAAAAGGACAACCAGAAGATGTGAAATGGAAGGCAAAGGTGGAGTAGGGAGGAGACAACACATGCTGAAGTTGCATGCCTGTGCTTTTAAGTTCCCAACACAATCAGAAATGTTTTCATCAACCTGCCAACCATGGCCCGTGGTGTAAATAGCAAATGACTTAAATTGTAACTAGCAGCTTGCTGAGGTAGCTGCTGAACAGACTCAACACCTCAATAAAGATATTGGATGTTTCTGGGGAGCCCTGTGGATACATTATTCATGTCTAAAAGCAGTTTCTGAATAATAGTGTTGTGCTAAGCATAACATCATGTTTGTTTGTAATTGTCTGGGGCCTGAATGAGAGTTAAGATACTCCAAAACTTTTTGTAGCAGTGGGGCAGAAGATCTTTATGAGACCATAAATACTGGATTACTGTGTGTTCATCAAGACAATCTGAATAAATAGGCTTCCTTCATTCTACAGCTGGTTTGTTCATAAGAATTGCCAGATACTTTTGAGAGTGTTCATGAGTTCTGGATGATTCATGATTCCTTAGTGTAGGTGATTTTCATCAAACAGTTTTTACCAGAAATGTGGTGTTCCTTATTCATTAATTCAGTGTTTGCTATTAATTGTTTTGTCATCTTTTGTTTAAATTTATTTAAAAATATAAATACATATATATATTTTATCAAAAAGTACAAATACTGTCTTGTACCTTAGTTATGACATAGTGAGGTCTGCTACAGGCCACCTGACCAGGATGACAGAGCAGATTGAGCCCTTCATAGACAAGTAGGAGCAGCTTCATATTCACAAACCCAAGTCCTTATGGGGGACTTCAAACATCCTGATAGGAGCTGGAGGGACAACACAGGAGGGCATAAGCAATACAGTATGCTTATATATATAAGAATATATATGCAGTATATTTTACTGATCTATGATTTTTTTCCCTCCCTTTCCCTCCTGGTCACCCAAATCAGCATGTAGCAAGATCTCCTCACTTTCTTAAAACAGTCCCATGGGAAGCATCATAACAGGGTACTTCTGAGGCTATCACTAGACACACACAAGTGAAGTCAGACAGAAAGTGGTGCACTATTAGACTTTGAACAAACTACCAAATGACTTACAAGAACAAAAGCAATCTAAGCTCTACCTCTGGCAATGAGAGGCAAGTGACCTCAGGGTTTGTTTTCTGATGCTGTCTTCCCTCTCTGCTGAACCATACCACACTGATGATGAAATACCAAGGATATCTAAAACAGCTTATGATAACCTGGTCTTTAAGCCTTGTGATTAATCATCTCTGGAGTCTCAGGCATACACACGTAGCAGCACTGTGGGAGGTGCTGGTAAGCATATTTTGTCTTTTTTTTTTTTTTTTTTTTCCTGTTTGATGATGAATGCTATGAAATTCTTTGACTTTGAGTGTATTTCTGCCATGTAAGAAAAATGGTAATGAGAAGTTAAATCTTTCTTCCAGTGAAGAATCAGTCTTTCTCGGCATATTTTGAAAATCTGTTTTCTCTATTACATCTTTCATTTAGAAGCTACCTTCCTGCCCTAATAGAAAATAAGGCTGCATGTCACCTTGGGAACCTACTCTTCAGAATGGAAATGATCTTTCAGACACATGCTTTAGCTTAGGTTTCCTGTGATGAAGTGGTGAAGCACAGGTGCTGGTCAACAGGCACTGAGACCACAAATCTAGGAGCAACACATTTGTTTGCAAATTTAGAGATTTGTTGGTAGTAAAGAAGATGCAGTAACTATTACTGCATCTTAACTTATGCTGATAGTCCTCTTACAGTGGTAGTGGAAATGCAACTGCTGTCAGAAACCAGAATTTTGTGGAAGAGAAGCAGATAAGTGTAGCTCTTAGCAGTGCTAAGGTAGCAGAGTAAGACAATACTTCTGGGAAGTTACCTTTTCAAATGGGATCTCCTAAGGGTCCACAGTCTCACTCAGCAAGGATGCAGGATGAAGTGAAGTGTGAAGATGTCACATTTCCCCGTGACCTGCCAGACTCAAGCAATTAATATTAAGCTGGGTTCTATAATATACTGCATGTGCTGCTTGTGCAAGCTTCTTCTCTCCTGTAACAGAAATATGGCAGCAGTGGCCAAAATGGAAAACATGGATCTGATATTGACCAGTCACCAGAGTATCTACCATTCTCTTCTCTTTGTATAGGGAAGATGAGCACACTTGGAGATTAGAGTAGGAAGCTAAATACTGTACTACATAAAACTCTACAGAGGGAATGGTCTTCCCTATGTAGAATAACATTTCAGAGGGTCCAGTTTGAAGCATTATACAGGAAAATGCAACTTGAAATATACTGCACTACCCATCCATGAAAATTTACACAACAGTTTTAATATTACCCCTTTCTTAGAGCTCTTGCAGCTGAGGTCAGTAACTGTATAAAGGAAAAAAAAAATCTAGAGATATTTTGCCATGCTAACTGGGGTGATCAGATACCATATGTATGGTGTACAAAGCCATATTCAGGATGAATTCAAATGGCATACAGGAAGCTAAAAAGAACATTCATCTTGTATATTTTAATAATTGTTTTACTGGCTCACATTGGCAATGATGTCTTAATTCAATAAGTCTCAATTCAGTAGTTCAGTCTTAAATCTTGGACAGCTGGTAGAGATTTTAATAGAATTCAGCAATTTAGTCGATATATGAGAACTGGGATAAGCAAATTAAGATCTACCAGAGATCGGATATAAAATTAGAGACAGCATAATTTTTGATGGGCCATGACCTCAGCAGCTAGGAATTGTCATTTCTCTGTGAAATTAGATGAAGGGATAATGAAGCCATTACCTTGTGAACTTTGAAATGATAAACAAATAGTAATGCTGCAGGACAGGCAAAGTAAGTTATTTCCAGCACCTAGAGTACCTGATGCAATTTATCTTTAAATTCCACATAAACTCTTTAAATATGCATATATTAGTATAAATAAGAGTAACTAAACACAAGAATGATTTCTCTTTCAAAGGCATGCACATTTCTTAGTGATACAAATATGTACAAATAAATATAATACTTTGCTAATCACAAGTCAACCAAGCTATCTTATGATTTGTCTTAAATTCGGGTGGCCAGGTAAATAATTTAATCATATTTATCCTAGTGATATCTCAGACAAAAAACACCTTCTGTTTTCCTTAGGCTTCAATGAAATGACTGCTTTTCTTCAGCAGGAAATTAAAAGTGACAGAAAGATCTGAACACCTTTGGACAGTGACTTTGTGAATAGGAAGTCTGTCTGTTTTTTCTTTACCTTGGGCATAAATGTTTGGTCAGCAGGGTCATTCTGTGCTTGTCTCACTGAAATGTAAGGTGCAAGCAAGATGCTTTTGTAGAGCTCTGACTGACAGGACAAGGACAAGTTCCACCCTGGAGGGTGATGGAAATATGTTTAGCTAAGGACAGAACAGGCAATTAACTGCATTTTATCCTGTTATGTTTTGAGGAACACAGACTTGATTGTGCTTTTTGCTCTGTGCAGCAGGTGATTTTTGATTAACACATGGCTGCCAGTTTTAGGCCCAATTTCCTTGTGATGATGATGATTTTGGCTGTCTCTGCAGGCATTTCATCTGATCATTTTTAAATCCCTTACTAAATGTGCATGTTTATATAATCTTCTTTAGTGCATTATACATGTACTTAATGAAGTGTGATTTTTTTCTTTTTTTTTTTTTCAGTGGATGCTTATGGTAACGATTTCTCCAAAGAGGCAGTAACATATTTGGGTGATCACAGTTCTATTTACTGCATGGTTCACTCAACTCTGGAGTTACTGAGAAGGAGGAAAGACCTGCATTACTAAAGATATAAAAAGCAGTGCTATATAATACCAGACTATAAACTACAACCCAGTTTTAAAATCCTAGCAGATCAGTGATAGCAGGTTATTTCTTTGACTGGGAAAGATTAATAGGGTAGAAAGGATATGGACAACATCAAATAGTAAAAAAAAAAAAAAAAAAAAAAAATTAAAAATCTGTATTTGCCTGTTCAGAAACTTATTTTCATATATTATGAGCAAAACAAAACTGAAACTCAAAATATAGGCAAGCCAAACCAGGATCTTCTTTTCTAAACCCCTTCAGACTTTGAGTTGGATAATCTCAAGCTTCACCAGTCTTCTCTCTAACAAAACCACAGATGAGTGGGGGAGAAGCAAAGTCAGCATCCCAGGGCTTAATTAGTGTATTTGCTCACAGTGCTAATCTTAGTCTCTTGGTGTAGGTAGATACAGATGTCAAAAGAGTGTAATACAATTAGTGGTGAAGGGAGTCCACAGTTTGTACACCTGGTTTGGAATGTGCTTTAAGACAAGTCATAGGTGTAAACCAGGAGTAATTCCTCACAAACAGGACTGTATGAATACATGGATTCTGGTATTAGAGGTCAGAATCACTGCCTCCTGTGTGCTTTGACTCTATCAGAGAAGCCTTTGCATTGCCAAGCTGCTTCTATTTGCCCTCCTCAGGCAGGAAAGCATTTAAGGCCAAATTTACCTCTAGGCACATCTCTACATATGGAATGACTGAACAGAAGCTCTGTTCACTGGAAGCACATTAGGAAAAGACAAAGACCTGTGGAATTCCAGAGCAGAATCTAAAACTTCTGGTTTGAGTAAGGCCATATTGGGAATGTCAGGGATATCTGTGGTCAGGGTTCCACCAAATACTTTTTAGGCTGAGTTAAAGGAATAAATCCCTTTCTTATTTGGCCATAAAGAATCAGGAAAAGAAGGAAAACCTGCTTCCACAGATTACAGACGAATAATGCTCAGAAGAGCATGCCAGAGGCTCTGCCTGCATTAGTTGTTCCCAGCAGGGCCAGATGCAACATTCAGAGAACTTGCTAAAGATTCAGTGGAGAAGCATCCAAGTGAGATGAGATGTGGGAAGAATTTGGTGCCTCTGAGAAACAAGGACTGGACTTTTGTCAATAGTTACTTTTTAGGCATTTCTCTCATCACCTCCCAAACAGTTAGGAATCTTCCTCTCTTTTTTTGAAAGGCTTTTACATTCTTAAAGACAATGCCTATAGTAAATGAATACAAAATGGAAGAGTTATTACCAGAATTACTAAAATGATCTCAAAATAACAATATCAACAAATTTTAATAATGCCTTGTACCATTGCTATTGATTACCTTTTCTACTTGGTCACTATTTTTAATAGTTAGATGCCTCATACAGTGAAGAGAATAGAAAAAAAAAAATCCACTTATTTTTCTTTTACTTAGCTCTTTAGTTATTTTACCTCTCATTATTATTCTGTCATGGTGCTGTCCTCCCTTGATTGCAAACACTACAAGGAATCATTTTGGTACAAAGAAGTCTCCATTAATTTGCTGGGATACAGTATTACCAAACATATATTCTATCTTGAAATCTCTTTACAAAGAACTTAACTTTGAGAGTAAAGTAACATCCCATTACTGAAAACCATATGATGCATATACTGCAAAGGTGCTAAAAATATAGAGTAGTTTAGAATATTTATTTTAACAGTATTACCATTTCCCAGAGAGATTTTCACTGACTTCCATCTGCCCATATCCATTTTTATACTTACCCGGTTCCAAAATAAATCTGACTTTCTTATTTATGTTTCTTTTTATTCCAACCCCTAAATATTTTATCCACTCAGTTGCCTACACAAAAGTCCCATTTATGTGAGGAGTCCTGTATTACCCTCTATTTAGGGACAATATTACAGATTTGCCTCAGTACTTCAAAACCCCAAGCTCCAGTAGAGTGTGCCTAGTTATTTCAGGGTTTCAAAAGCAGTTACCTTCTGTTCCATTGCAAAGTGTAATCCATGTATGTGAGAACTTTGCTTCATAATCTTCACATCCAATTGTGTTTGCATCAGTGTTAAAATCCTTCTTTTATGACACTATTCTGGATTTATGAGCACACAGATGATGAAGATGAAGAAATAAATGCCATCCTATTAACGTTTAGCCAAAAAAGTATCTGCATGACAGAGGAGTATTTATGTAATTGATGACAAAAGTTTCTTCAATATTTTTCATAAAGCTGTATTTTACTTCATTTTTAGTCAGCTAAGCTCTTAGCTGAATCCAGTCTGGTGCACAACTCCTGATCCTTGTCCTGTGCTGCTTCCTTCATGAATTACCTCTCTTTCCTGATTTTTCCTATGATGTGCTACCTATGAATCAATAACAGAATAATAGGTATTAGATTCTCAAGTATCATTTTACAGTGGATAGTTTAAGGTGTGAATTTACTGAGGAGATAAAAGCAATCTTTCACCTAGCTAGGCAGATGGGAGAGAGGCTCAGTCCCTTGCCCACTTCTTTCCTACCCAGGTGAAGGTAGAAGCTTGTGCCTTTGCTTCTGGATTACAGTGATTGCCCCTCTGATTAGGTAGAATCTGCTCTCCTGTTCAGCTGGATATATGCAGCAAATTCAACTTCTATTTAAAGAAACTGGGGAAACAGTCTCTGGATCAGGACACCTTCACTGGTACAAGACTTACAACAGGAGCAGGGGACATGTGGGTGACAGAAAAGGAGTCATGGCTTGCTGAGGTGTAATGGGACTGTGTTTTCTCCATGGGGAGATACAAATCTGCTCTGGAACAAGATGCACATTCTCAGAGTAGTGAGATAAATACAGCAAAGAGCAGTATATATCTTACCACCTGCTCCCTGAAGTCTGCACTCCTCAAGACATCTGACCCCATGTATAACAGGGCTAAAAGCCAGTTTGTGCTGTTCCCAGCTGAGCTTTGACATATGCTGCTTCTTCTGTTGACTCTATTCATTAGGTGTTTTGTTTGTTTGTTTGGGGGTTTTTTTGTTGGTGGTGTTGGGATATTTCTTCCTTATGAGGTCAGCATTTTTGCACCTTGAACGAAACTGGAATGATCCTGTGACAATCTGGCATGTTGGTACTGAAAGGAAGAAAAAAAGCTTCACAAAGGCCAAGAGCACCTCTGTATATACAAATTGAATGTTACTCTGATTACAAGATAAGGAACAGAAGAAAAGCTACTTCTTTTTAAAATCCATAATATTGACTGAACATCATAATTATAAACTGGTGCTTCAGCAACTGAGACTCCACAAAGTATTGTGATCACAGATTAAAGGAATATAACAGGCATTTGAAATACTGGCCTAACAAGTAAGTAGTACTAATAGCAGCTGGCCTTTACTAGTTTAAATAGTTTTCACTTAAATAGCTTAAAATTAAACAAGAAACAAAGGAATTAGAACCAGATTAAAATACTTTTATCATCCACACACCAAGCTTAGCAAAATGTAGTTGTAGAACTGAAATAATGTTGGATCAAATGTTCTTCCTTCTGAATGGTAACAGCATAAGCTTCCTCTCACTCTGAATTCTCCTGCCCAGAACAGATGCTGAACGTTAGACACTGTGGGTCCTTTTGATACTTGCAGTAGTGGACTGAGAGGTGTTACACAGGGCAAAGGAATGCTTTGTGGCTGTAATTCTTTGACTCTAAATCTTTTGAAAACAGGGCAAGTAATTACTTAGTTTTTTAAATAAGAAAGTATGATTCTACTTTCATGGAAGCAAGTGGAATTTTAAAAAGGGCATACTCTATTGGCACACTTCGAGGTCCTGCTTTACCTTTTCAGGATATACTTAATGAAAAAGCATAGTGTTTTCCAATCAAGTAATCTTTTCAAGAGGAGTAGGAAAAGAACAGAACACAATAAGGGTTCAAACTTTCAATAATTGAGGAACTGTACCCCTAAATTTCTCATGAAACTAAGGTTAACTGATTTTTAAATGTAAATGTAAGTTATGTTTTGGATTTGTGCTGGACATGGAGCTGATAACATGGAGAAGTTTTTGTTATTGCTAAACAGGGCTTAATACACAGAGCCAAGGCTGCTTTCCATGCTGCCACACTTGTGAGGAAGTTGGGGTGAAAAGGGAACTGGGAGGAGACACAGCCAGGACAGATGACCCAAACTGACCAAAGGGATATTTCAGGCTATATGACATCATGCTCATTATGTAAAGCTGGGGTGAAGAAGGGGGAAAGGGGGCACATTTGGAGTGATGAAGTTTGTCTTCCCAAGGCACTGTTGCATGTGATGGGGCTCTGCTCTCCTGGAGATGGCTGAACACCTGCCTGCCCATGGGAAGCTGTGAATTAATTCCCTGTTTTGCTTTGCTTGTGTACATACCTTTTGCTTTCCCTATTAAACTGTCTTTATCTTAATGCATGTGTTTTTTACCTTTTCCTATTCTCTCCCTGGACGTGCTGGTAGAAGAATGAGCAAGCAGCTGTGCAGGGCAAGGCATCTGGCTGGGGCTAAACCACAGCAGAGAAGTTTCACAGCTTAAGTACAGTGACTAACTGGACTTTTTTTCCCCCATTTTGCTTTGGAGCACTGTATGGTAAAACCTTGCAGACACCTGGCTGATAGGATGTGAGGCCATCAGTTTCTCAAATCTCAAAGGAGGAAGGTCAGTTCTGAAAACAGGAAGAAAAAGGAGTAGTGGTATAGCTTACACTGTGTATTTTCACTTCTGATCAGATATATATGAAAAGAACCTATGTAATAAAAAATAGAAATTAAGATGGGGGAACTTTATGGTAAATCTCTTTTTTTCTAAAAATTAGCAATTATATGTTGCTAGGCATAAAGGTTGCCTTTTTTGTGATTTCAAGCATGAGCTTGAAATTTTGAAGTGGAATGAAGTAGGGTTATCTGGTGTGAGGATAACTTTCTGATTAATGACAATAATGACAAGATTGAGCGATATCCTTGTCTTGTGTTGGTAACAAGAGACACAGTGTAAAATTTCCATCCACAAAGAATACTTCAGAATGTATCAACTGAAACATCTGTGTTAAATTCAGTCCTGTATTTTGATGTCATTCCTTGGAGAAAGAAATGAAAACTTCAAAAATAGGAATTATTTGATATTTTGAAGAGAGATTTTTCTTCTTAGTGTGTATTAATCCCCCTTTGCTTACCTGTTAAGGAAACTTGTTACCTAGAAAAATGTCCAAAAAGCAGACTTGAGAAGTCTGAAACTTTAAAAGAGAATTTTTCTTGAAAAATTTTATGACCATTAAGATAACCCCAGGGAAATGGAAAAATTAAAACTGAACAGAACTGAAGATGTTTCCAAGTTTTATACTAAAATAAGTGTTTCAGAAGCAGCCTTTAATAAGACATTTAAATGCTATATATGTGAAAACCTTCATTCACTCTTGCTGGAGGTGGAAATAGAGGCCATCTATATTAAGGCCTTCTTACTACCCTAGATCTACGATGAACACTCCTGTTAAAATCAGCAAGAATTCACTAAATCTAGAGCATATTAATGAAGGTGGCAGAAATAGATGTGCAGTTGTTTTGCTGACTGGGAGCTTTTCAAGGATTGCTTTGAGGCACTCTGTAAGTGTTGCCTCACATGCTCCCAAAGTAGGTTGGTGTTAGTGTTGGAAAAATTAGATCAGTCTTGAGAGATGAAAGAAGGGTTGTCTGTTATGACAGCTCTTTCAGCTGGAAAAGAGGGAGGAGAGCTGGGTTAAGCCAGCCCTGTGTCCTTGACAAGAGCTGCAGACAGACCACCAGCAACTGATGGCACAGCCATAGAAGTGTTGGTTGTTATGGACCTCTGCAGGCTGTTCACTTCAGCTACTGCCCAAAGCATCATCTACTTCAATCACTTCAGACATTGTGTTTTCCACATATTTTAGCAACGATTTTCTCTAGCCAAGGAAGAAAACCCTTCAAAAGTCATCATCATCTCCAAAATGAACTCATTCCAGTGCTGTGCTATTCTCCTCATAAAGAAATTTTTCCTGTTGTGCCATTTGGACCTCTCAAGCTGAAGGTCTTGGCCATTTCCCTTATTTTACACATTTCTGCCATTGCTGGGAAGAGGTTGGTTCCATTGTCTTTTAACTCTTTCATGCAGTTGCAGGCTATTAGCAAATTAACCTTCATCAGACTAAGCTGTGTGTTGTAACACACAGCTTCTGAGGAGCAGCTCGAGTTCCCAGACATCCTAATAGCAACCTACTGCACCCTTTTTAAATTCTTCAGTATAGTTTTTTAACAGGGAGGCTGAAACCTGGACACAAAATTCCAACTCCAGTCTCCATGGTAAAGAGGAAAGCTCCACCTGATGCAGTCCAGCACCAGTTTCCTGCATGTCTAGGGACAGCACAGAGTTGGCTCATGTTTGACCTAGTGTTAACTGAATACCCCAATCCATATTAGCAAGAGTCTGCTCCTCAGCCAGCTCTCTTCGAGCTGCACTGACAGATTGAATCACCTGATCCTCAATGTCATTCTCTAAGTTTTTTGTTGAGTTTCCTGAGGCATGTGTTGCAGTGGGTTTAGGGGCAGAGTTTGATTCACTCTGGGGTGGTGCACAGGAGAAAATCCAGAATTCTCAGGAGCTTCAATAACTTTTACTTGAAAACTTTAGAAAATTAAGATGGAATAAGGTACTTGGAAAATTTTAAAACAGCATCCCAAGTAAGGTACTTCATAAGCTTTAACTTAGTGAACTTCAATTTATCCAGACACTTTAATATACTTATTAAGGCATTGAATGGAAGTTTTTAGTCTGGCTTACATTATATTTCAAGATTAGGAGATGAAAGAGAAAGAAATGATAAGAAAAGTTTAATGTGTTAATATATATGCAGGCTATGTGGGAAAACTCAGGTATCACCCCTAGGGGTGAGTTTAACATTGTCTGATGCAGCACTGTGGATCACAGTCCTCCAGTGGAGGGCCCCAGAAATGAGTTTAGGGGTCTTTGATGGTTTGTGATACCCTCCAAGACAGGACACCTACCTCTCAGGTCACTGTAGTTAAGCCAATTATGCCCCATCAGAAAGGATGAACACCCTGCTTGTGTGTAAACAGGAGGGGCAGTTTCCACATCTGAACCATCTGTGTAGAGGAAGACATTGGCAAGATAAAAAGCACTATTTTATTATCACAGCATCTTATTGGCCTCTTTGCTCATCAGTTCAAAACCAGCTGGTTGCTAAACAAATATTTACTTGTCAGGGTCATCCTCTGCTGTGCCTGCCCTCTGCACCTGGGCTGTTTCCTTGCACATCATCAGCAAAGAACCCACTGCTTTTACAAATGACCAATTGTTTGAGCCATTAACCTTTAACATTTTGGTCTCTCACAGCTCAGTCCCCAAGTTCATCAGGTCTTTTTAGACTAAATGTCCTTAGAGATCTGCTGAGGGTGTGCTCTTGCTATCAAATCTGCTGATTAAGATACTGAACAAAACAGACCTTACTGCATACCAATGGTATGTTCTGCTTCTTAACCATTGCCTCAGCATCAAGCTAGTGACTTATTTTTCTCTGTGGAACTTGTGGTGCAGCCAATTTGCAACCTAGTCAGTTAAAATACTGCCTGTATATTGTCTCTTTCTGTAGCAGTGATGTTGATGGTATCAGGTGTGTTAAATTACACAAAATTAAAACCTGAAGACAAATCAGAGTAGGTCAGAGTGTGGGTAAATATAATTCAGTTTTGCTATTTTCCTCGATTAATGCTGTATAAAGATGGATTATATCTGAAATAATATTGGTTAGAATTGCTCTAGTTCAGCTTTTCATTGTGCTTGTTACCAGATACCTGTGCAGATGTCCCAAGACTGATGTGGTGAGGCTGGTAATGAAATTAGTCTTTCCTTACTGATTTTAAACAACTTGGAGGAGTGAGCTGCTTGCTAAAAGACTCAGATTACCCTTCTAGGATGATCAATTGGACTGATTCTTCCTCTTTAATCTATTCTTTTTAGGACAGAATTCAAATTTTTATGCCAAGAAATATGTTGGTGCCATATTCAATATAATTTTTTGCCAGTAGCACTCAGATAATGTGTTCAGTAGATCTCAAAGATAGTGGCCCTAAATTTTTCCTCATATTGATTAAGCTTTTCAAAAAGGCAGCTATGAAGTCCAGAAATAGCTGGCTTTATGATATTTAATATCAATGCAAACTCTATTCAGAGAAATTGCTTATCTATGTTTCTACTATTTTTTCTGTACTTCTACCTGTTCTTAAAAGATTGTAACTTGTAAGAGTAACTTTCACATACCAGAAGATAGTCATCTAGATCTCAAAACCTGCTTCTAGAGGGATAGCTATTTCTCCTGGAGTATAGTGCTTTACTGAAATGAACCTATGTTAAACTGGTGGCTTTTCTCACAATGTCTTGTGAAGAGCACTTTCAGATTCTCATCTTCTAATTTGAGTGACACAAATACATTTTCACTGTGCTTTAATCCTGTTTGCCCTGCAGAGGTACCACTGCTGAGAGACGTTTTGATTTCTTTTTCTTGTACTTTATCAACAGAATTGTTTGTTAAGAACCGTTCATGGAACATTTCAAAGGCAAAGGAGAAGATAACTGTCACAGAAAGCACAATCAGAAACCTTTAGGCTAGGCAGGATAACTCAGGATGAAATTTAGCAAAAAACATTTGACTAATAAGTATTCTTGAAAAAGAACCCATTGGGATTATGAAGAATTGGATAAGGAAAGGCACAAGGAGAGATTATTTGCAAACCAAACAAATCTGTGATGCATTTATGGAGATATACTAAACTGTGCTAGTCAAAGAATAGAATGGCTTTTTCTTTTTTCTTGAAAATGGCAGGATTTATCAATTTTTTTTCCTAGATTAGGATGAAAAATTTAAATACAAATAAAAGTGAAAATGTAATCTAGTAAATGCACATTTGGCTTTCGTGTGTTTAAAAACAAATTGTTGCAACTGTATCAAGATGGCATGATAACTTTTTGTCAGCATTTTATAATAATGCTGCATGACACATATAAATTTCATTGACTTGGCGTCTTTCAGCTGAAAACTACTTCCCTGGAAATTTAATCAGCTTGCAGAGGAAATAGTGCACAAAAAAATGTTTTCAGTTTCTTTACATCCTTCTCTGCATAGTGAGTGCTCGTCTCATCAAAATCAGGGAACTTGAACTCATCTCTTTGCCTTTTCCCACCCAGCCCACCTTAGTAGCCTGTCTTACCTGCAGAGTCAAAGAAGATGAAGAAATACTAGGCTCCTGGATCAAAACCACCTAAGGGGAGGCATTTAGTAAAAATGCATCAAGGACTCCTTTTAAGGATTCCCTCAGACCTGAACAATTCTCAGAGGAAGTTAGTATCTTCAACTTAGTTTTTAAGTGGCATTCTATTTTAAAGCTGGGCCCTCAAAAATGAAGATACAAAGAACAATTTGGGTGCTCCAGGTTTTTCTGATAGAGAGCTTGTCACTGCAGATGCATCCTGCTAGGCACTGTTTAGAGCTGGTGATAAAAATGAAATCCTCCAGCCTCCTGAAGGCTCAAAAAAACACTGAAATCTGAGGCTGCAGAGATGTTCTTCCCCAGATTGAAAACCAGAAATAAATAGCGAAAGGAAAGACTTTATTCATATGGCAAGGAGAAAGGGCTTTTGGTTTTAAACTTGCCACAACACTTTGTTTGTAAATACATTAAAAAGGCTCATTCTCTTCAATTTAAGCCTGGAGATTCATGACTGTGCCACTGGGAAGGGTTCATATTAGCATTTTTTGCTGATGTTCTTGATGCCTGGTTCAAGGAGACATTTGGCTTAATTTGGAAACCTCTTCTGCCACGAGTTTCCTGGAACCATAAATATTAATAGAGTCTCTATTGTATATTATCCTCTACCCACAAAATTTCTGGAAAATATTTTTATGAAGTAGCCTCTAAAGTGAGTTGAAAGATTGAATACTGTGCTAGATGGAATGGTAAGAGGCAGCATCAAGATGACATTTTCTAAGGATTCTACTTGCTCGTGTCTGGTGTTTCACAAGCAGTAATGGTAAAGGTCTTGCCTACAGCATAAATGACACTAAACTATGCAGAGAATTTACCAAATATCATCTGACAGTTTTTAACAGAGCTTTGTATTTGATTTTTTTATTGGAAAATTGTTTTAAATATATCTATTAAACTAAGATATTAACATCCCTGTGTGTATTTTGGAAAACAACGATAATACTTGCTTATAATCTATTATGATAAAGCTGATATGTTCTTTAATTTCTAGCCATGAGGTCATTGGAAATTGGAGCAGTGTGCCCAAGAATTTTTAGATTGCACATAACTGGAAATTGGCATATAAAGATTGTGGGTCTTTTTTTCCCACCAAAACCTTATTTAGACATAAATTAATTCAGGGGATTCCTCTAATATGCATTGCACAGTGTGGGTACAGGATTATAGCCATTTACTTTGGTCTTATGTCCTATTAACTTATAGTATATTAGATGAACCTATACAATTGACAGCATACCCAGGCCTCCCAAAAAGTTCCCTGGTGACTTTGAAATATGTTATATGGTAGCAATGTCCAATTCCTTTGACAGGGCAACTGTGATGTTCATAGTGCCAGCATTCACAAAACACTTCAAAATCCTTGGATTGAATTCAATGTTCCTGTAAGTAGGACAGGGGTGTAACAAAGCTGCATAACAATTCAACTTAGTTGAACAGTGCAGTAATCAGTAGATTGAAAAGCCGTTTGGGGATAATGGGTGAGAGACAGGACACCTTGCTAATAGTCACCTCATTTCTCAGTCTCAAGGCTAAACTGGACTTAGAATCACCTTTCACTCACTAACTATGTGAAGTAAAGTGGCTCTCCAGCTTTCGTGCTCCAGGCTCAAATAGGTGACACTGAAATTGTAAAATGCTGTCTCTGGTTTGTCTGGCTGTTGGTGTTTGAAATGCAGATTATTCCCCTGAAAACAGAAATGGAGGAGGCCTATTTCTTTTAAAGGATATATAATAGCATATTAGGGTAAAACAGTGGAAAGATTAAACCCTGTGTTTGCTTGTCTAAAACAAGATACAGAAATGTCTCTGTACATACACATAGACAAGTAAATAAATAGCTTAGTGTTCAAAAGTGCTGAGCACATTCAGAAGTAATTGAGCTCAGTGGGATTACAAGTGCTTGCTGCCTGCATTATTATTTTAATATCTGTTTTAAAGACTTTAGGAAAATTGAAGATCAGGCTTTTATGCCATCGAACCGTAAACTTTCCTTGTCACTGTGATTACACCCCCAGTCACCTTCCATCAGCCTAGCTGAGAATCTAAGTTACTGCTATGTTGTAGTCCTAGGAACAGTCATCTTCCCTTCAACCTTAAAACACAATTCTGTTTCTTCTCAAATATTTGTGTTTCAATCTCAAATATGTCAGGCTTTCTGGAACAAGTTGATTTTATACATGTGAATTTTATTAACCTAAATATGAAATGATTGCTCTGTGCGGACTCTACAATTAAAGCTGCTCTTAAGGTCCAAACAGAATGTGATTTTCTCTACACCCTGATGAATTTCAGAGTAATATTTTCACCCATTTTTATGCTTTACTGTACTTGCATTAAAAACTGGACTAATACTGATTTTTGTTGATTCCTCTTCTTCTTCCCCCCCAATATTGCAATCAAGTAGTACTTTAATAATGTATGGAAGCAGGTCCCAGCACACAATGTGTAGGCCAGTCTCAGCTGATCAGCAGGAACATGGGTGATGGCTGGTGGGTACAACTATTGTGGGTCACCTGAACTCACTGTTAGGGAGGCAAGGCCTAAAAAGTATGATGCCAGGCTTAGAGTGAAAATTTTGATGGGGAAGGCAATGGCAGGGCTATGTGGAAAGACCAAGTGAGACAGAGTCTTAGTTTTTGTACATTGCCATCTCAGTTTTTAGTGCAACAGCTCCTGCCTGAGATTTCAAGCTGCCTGTGGTACTAGTCTGAAGAATGGTAACTTCTGCTTTTGACTTTGCTTTCTCTTCTATTCTCAGATTGGATGCTTAATAAAACTTGGAGTGGGAGGGGGGAGCCTACCAAAAAGTAAAAGATTTAACTTGGCACTGACTCCATCTAGTTTTAAACAATAGTTCAAGGAGTTGTTTCTTCCTGGACAAAGTGGTCCTACTTCCCAACCTAATGCTGGAGCATTTGTTGGCAAACCTTAGGTTGCTATATTTTGGTCAATGTCAATAACAAAAATGCAATAACTGCACAGTGCAGAAGATTTCACCTTATTTTAAGCAGTTTGCATGCAATCATATGGAAGTGCATACAAATTCTTATGTGATCTCCACCCCCCAACACCTGCAGATGACTGGATGGTGCCATGTTATTACTCATGCCACATTCTGACTGCTGTTGTATTTCTGTCATAAGAGGCTTGGGTTATGGGACTTAGTGCCTGTTAAAACTAATTACAATTACCATTATCATCAATTAACCCCAGTTAACGTCAGAAATGCAAAAATGTTGAACCATTCTTTACAATTCAGTACAGATGACTTCAGAGGTAGTGCTAATCACATCTTCAAGCTGTACATGAGGAACTCAGGCTACCAAAAAAAAAAAAATAAATAAAGGCTTTCTTTTAGGTTATATATGCACATCACATGAGGCCAAGCAACAGGAACTTTCTGTCACCAGGTCACCCATCTCTTCTGCTGGGAAGGGATGTGGGTTAGAGCATGCAACAGGACATGTTTTCCAGCACAGCAGCATTGGCAGCTATGCTAGCAGCTTCACATGGAGGATGTACTGCATGTATGGCCTTTATCCCTTGCCAGATTTCTCTCTGTCCTCCAGCATTATTAACTGATTTTCCCAGTACACAGCAGTGTGCTGTAGAATGTTGATTTTGTCAATCTATAAATATTTAGTCTATAAAGAAACACATGTTATTGATGCTTTTAAGATTTGGACCTTGCACTTGTTCAGCAATAGGTATTCTAATGTTTGTGTGTACAGTTTTGCCACATATGCTTTCCAGACATAGCTTTGCTGTTGAGCAGAACGAGGAGTGGATCACTTTACTGTAATAAATATCACAATGTTAATTTATTAAGTCATATGTGATAGCACAAATGTAATAATGTAGTTGGTTCATGAATGCCAAGACTCACACAAGATTTGAAGTCCTGGTTATGGCTCTAGCGCCAGTGGGCTTGAGTTTGTTCACAATGTTGAAATTTTCTGCATAGTTTCCTAAATTAGTGGCTTTATCATGGCTGCAGTATGGAGTCTAGAAACTTAGGACAAAGCTGTACATTACAGGGATAAAGTTCTGTTCAAAATCCTCTGACTGTGTCTGCCAGTATAACTCCTCTGTATCCTCTCGCATCACTCGTCATTTTCTGATCCTTTCTGTTGGCACCACCTGCACTGGGATTTGGAAAGCTTTCAGGGATGACTATTGCATGTGTGCAAGCTGAAGATGATTGCTTTTCATTATTCTGTTAGGATGTAGTGTAATAGTTATGACAAATACTGTGACAACCAAGTCTCTTGTTATTTGAACAGATTTAATTCTCAATAGAAGCTGACAAATGTCCTTAATCTTTCACTTTTTGGCAATGAAGCAATGAACACCAGTAATTTAGGAAATGAGTGTTTTTCTTATTTTAGAAACTGTCATATGAAATATATTCCAAACTTTTTCTTTGCATTGGTTTTCTACTTTAAAGATGTAACCTCTTTCAATGCACAATACAAAGAAGAACCACTAGCTGTGCTGTGAAAGATTATTGTAAAAGAGAATAATATACACATCTTTGAGGTATACATGTAGCAATACTTCATTACTTTCTGTGCTATGGTCCTGGTTACCATATTTTACACAACAGCTGTGAAAATGCTGAAGGCATTAGGCTTCAGGGAGCACAAGTGTGATCTACTGGTCAAAGCATAGGACTGAAAAAGGAAAATTTATACTGCAGGTCTGTGTTTGTGGTGGTGTCTAAATCATTCTATCTGATCAACTTAAAGGCAGCTTGGTAATTTACAATAGTATCTCAGCCATACCTCATGGCTTTTCTGTCTGAAAGCAGAGTAGGAACAAAAATCATTATCTTATTGACCACAACACTGTTTGGCCCTTGAGAATGATATATATGTATCAGTAGTAATATATATAAAGTTATATATATATATATACACATACACACATATGTTCCACAGAAAGACACAAGGAAAATAAATCAGAGATATTTTGAAATAATTTAGAATTTTACCTCTGCTGTTCTTTTTGCCTCATAGTAGGGCTGGTTTATACTGTGGAGTACTGAGGCTTTAAATCCCTTGTGCATGTTAAGCTTTGTGGACAGTTTTAAAATCTTCAGTTGAGAAGCACTATGCAAGCCAAAGTACTATTATTATTATTTTTATTATATGGTGATCTTACATATCAGGAAATATAAATATTGGAGGTATATTATTTGTCAGCCATAGGCCTAGAAGGCTTTATGCAACCTGGAATGACAGGTTTGGAGTTCTGAATAATTTTTCAAAATGTTGTTAGAAGAAATACATATTTCAAGAATTTCACTTTTCAAATTGCAACCGCAAGAAAGAGATTTTCTTCTCTATCCCTGAGACAAGAGCAACTATCTCCTCAGTAGAAAGGGAGGAGAAAGTCAGTGAAATGAAGAGAGAGGCTAACTTCATCTATTACTACCATGAAGTTGTCTCTGACTCTTGACATGTGTTAAGATTTTCTTGCTGTAAAGATTTGTATTTTGTTATTACCAAAGTACTCTTTGATAATGAAGTTACTGAAGAGTAAACTGATATTGGAATTTCAAAATCTCAGACAGGTCTTGGTCTCCATTTAATAGTTTTACTATTTTTAAATTTACTATTTTTGTGTAATATTTTAAAAAGTTCATAAGAACAATGTGACACTCTGCACATTATTTTTTTCAATTTTTGGATATGTATCCTGAGAAGAAAATGTTGAACATGTGTTATTGCAAATAAATTATTTACTTTGCCAATAACAGTTTTACAAACATTGTCATGGTGCTGTCTGTCTTGCTGCAAGCTAGTATTTCTTTTTATTAACCACAGTCAAACTGGGTTGTGGACAAGTGACTCTTTCTTTATTTACATAGAGTTTTAATGAACAAAAATGTAGCTTGTTATAGGATTTGCATGGTGTTAGCTCTGACTAGGTGCAGGCAGTTGCATATCAATGCTTTTGTTAATACTGACTACTGTTCCTTTGCTGCTATCAAGAAATTTTTAGAATAAAAATTAGCCCTAAAAGCCTTGGTTGCATTTCATTGAGCAAAGTAGATTATTTTTCCAGTCACTACCTGGCCACAGACTTTTGACTGAAGAACTCACATGATGTACACAGGGTTACTTCAGATGATTTGGCTGCTGAAAAATGTGCAGCTGTATGGCAACATATTTCCAAAGTGTCAATAACTTCTCATTATAAATTCAAGAATCTCTGATTCTTAGAAATGGTGAACTTAAGATGTCAGCACAAGGCTGTGTGAGCACTGCTGCCAGACCCAGGCAACAAATGCACCGAGATTGCCAGCACACAGAGCTTCACCTAACCACAGTTTTGACTAGATATGGAAAAGCTGAGATACTCTCAGCCATTCAAAGGGAAATCCCAGAAGTCAATTCTAGTTGCTGTGGGTGATAGATTTACATTTATATTCATTATATCCATACCATAGCCTTTATTAATTGATTTCCCCTTTTGTCTTACAAATCTTCCCTTTCCCTCTATTTCTTCAACGGCTACCACCTAAGAGGCCTTGTACAGACCAAAAATATATCAAGCCCATATCTGAGCACTTTCAGCATAACAAATTTCTCAGATCTGCCTGTCAAGGTCTGACATTAACTCTTTTTTGTTGTATGACAGTTGACAGTAGCTGTCTGTCTGTTGTTTGAAAGGTGCTTGTTTTGTACTTCACCTGCCCTTTTGCTTTTATGCAAAGTTCTCTTGTTTTCTTATGCTGCTAATATCTTCTATAAATTTCTATGATAAAGCCCAAAATCATTCCCTTTTCACTTCCTTTTCACAAATCCCCTGATTCTTTGTTGTGCACTATAAATTCTGACTATTTCTGCTCCTCTACCCACATATTTCAGCAAGCTGGAGAGCTGACTTAAGGCTGCTGCCTGCCAGTCAGATGCTGTAGAAGGATGTCTCCACGTGCAAGATGAGGGACATGCTGGCAGGGTCAAGTGTGCATGTTCACTTTGCCAAATGTCAGCTCTAATTACAGACTGCTGCCTTCCAACATTTTAAAACATGCAGTCCCTCCTAAAAGTACATGGAGTATTTATTAATTGCAGGAAAACTCTCTCTCTTAATTTTTTATAAAGCTAAGCATAAAAAATTTAAGTGAAAACTTTTAAAGGGTATAGCTTGAAATTTAAGATTTGAAGTGTTGCTGCAGCACAACTGAATCCAAACTCTAACCTGTAAATTGGCACAAGTTTCATTGTGCAGTAATTTAATTCCAATTCCATTATCAGCTTCTTAGACTCAAAGTGATTATTCCTTTCTTTGGCTAGGCAATGCAGTTCTTGAATATTACAAACCACTTTAGAGTCCAAGAAAGTGCTTTGAGTGCCCTCGCTGATACCAGTGGTGTTGGGAGGCAGCTCTGTTGTAAATGAGAGTGGTAGAACATTGGAGCAGGTTGCTCAGAGGGATGGCAGATGCCCCAGTCCTGGAACTATCCAAGGCCAGGTTGTTTGGAGCTCAGAGCAGTCTGATCTAGATGACTGATTCAAGATGAGTTAGCTTTAAAGGTCCCTTCCAACCAAAACAGTTCTGTGATTTAGTGAAATGGTACAGTCCTTTTTTTTTTTTTTTTTTATCCAGAAATACAATGGGCTAAATTAAAATGTGTTTCATAGTAAACACAGAATGGGAAGGTTCAGGACACACAGTACTCTGGAATCAGATTGATCAGGTTGGATACAGTCCACTGAGACTTTTTTTTTTGCATGTACTCTGGAAACAGACTGTAAGCACTAAGGGAACCTATACTGCAGCAGACCCTGTGAATTCAGTGTTAATAACATCCCTGTGCAGTAGGATTTCAAGCTTGTCTTTTGAATTAGGGATTTGGACACTGTTATGCAACCCTGTAAGCACCAACTTGCAGGACTTATCACTTGTCAGTGCACTTATTCATAACACCAGCTGCAGGAAGCAGTTTATTTTCAGCCAGACTTGAGAGAAACAGATTATCTGAACAGAATGTACCTCCTTATAAGCTTATTTGTCTGTGTTTTGTTTCTATTAGTTTATATTGCTTCCTGATAAGCTGATTTCTGTGGCTCATTCCTTATGTATGCTCACAGGTTAGAGTAAAGAGCCTGTGGAGATAGCTGGAGATGACTGCTTCAAAGTGGCAGAAGCCTGAGATGCTGCACTGCTTTGTGTTAAAATGCCCCTGGGACTCAAGCTTTTGTGCCAGCAGTAAATGAGCTGCTCTTCCATGCTAGAGTGTCATGGTCAGCAATAAAACTGAGGGAGATTGGCCTGGGGGTTGCAGCCCCCTGCTCAGGGACTGTCTGTGCATTGGTCAGGGAGTGGTAAGCAACTGGATTCTGCATTACTTGTTTTGTACATTCTTTTATAATAATTATTTTCCTTTTCTGTCCCATGAAAATGTCTGTATCTCAACCCACAAACTTTATTTTTTTTTCCCTGATTCTGTCCCACATCCCACATGGTGGGGACTGAGCAAACATCTGCATGGTGCTCAGCTGCCTGCTGGGTTAAGCCATAACAGCAACCCAAGACCTTCCTTCTTCTGGTCTTATAATTATTTTGTCAAGTCCAGGGGCCACTCCCTTCTCTAGTGGGATTTATTTCACTCTGCTGCAGAACCACAGATGCATGCTAATATGATGGTTTCCTTCTTCCAGTTCAGTTTTAGTTAATAGATTGCTTATAGGAATCTGTGTGAAAACCTAATGGTCATTGTATCACACCTAACTTCCTGATCATTGCTGATGGCATACATTACTCTTACATACAATATGACTCCTAAGCAATATTTCTAAAGTTGTGACTGATTTATACAGTGCTTCTCATAATTTAGTATAGAAGGATTTTAGGTAGTTGAGACTCCATCAAATACAAGATTGATTTCTTTTATTATTATTTTTTAATTGCTGGCTAGTAAAAATCATTTTGGAAAAGACCCAAATGACAAAAGACAACAATAATTACTTAATTAAAGCTCCTAGTCCCAAACTGGAGGCAATATCTTCTTACAATGTGCTTCCAATATTTTCAAGAAAAAAAACCAAACCACTGGATCTGTACAAAGGGTATTTTGCTCAGTGAGCTGTCTTCTACAGCTTGAAAACCACCTGCAAGCATAAAAAAAGACTGTCAAAAATCATTAAGAATAGGATTATTTTAAATTAACAAAAGTAATGTTCATTTTTCCTACCACTCATTTGCACTTCAGAAATTAAGAGCAAAGGTATCTTTGAAATGAAAGCTCTTCTGTTTAAAAATGAGTATTTTTGAGGAATATTCTGTATAGCAAAAATTTGTCATCAAAGCCACCATTCACAATGCCTCAGTGTGCCACCAAAAGTCTCCAAATTGGTTTTGGCTGGGATTAAAATAATTTTCTTCATAGTAGCTAGTAGGGAGTTATATTTTGGATTTGTCCTGGAAATAGTGTTGATAATAGAGATGCTTTTGTTACTGCTGAGCAGTGTTTACATTGTGTCATAGTTTCACTTAGTTTGGAAAAGACTCTCAAGACATTAACCAGACTATAAACCCAGCACTGCCTCATCCACCACTGACCCTCAGTGCCACATCTACACTTTTTTTCTGTAACACCCCCAGGGATAGTGATTCAATCCACTTGCCTGGTTGGCCCGTTCCAGTATTGAATAACCTTTTATTGAAGAAATTTTTCCTAATAGCCAGTGTAAACCTTTCCTGGTGCAACTTGAGGCCATTTCTGGTCCTGTTGCCTGTTACCTGGGACAAGAAACCAACCCCCACCTGTCCACACTCTCTCCTTTCAGGCAGTTGTGTAGAGCAGTAACATCCTTCTTGAGTCTTCTTTTTCCCAGGCTAAACAACCCCAGACCCGTCAGCTGCTCCACATAAAAATTGGGCTTCAGCCCCTCAGCCAGCTTTATTACCTTTCTATGGACATGCTCCAGCACCTTAATGTCATTCTTGTAGTGAGGGGCCCGAAATTGAACACAGGATTTCAGATGTGGGTTGACCACGGCCAAGCACAGCAGGATGGTCACTTACCTGGTCCTGTGGTCTTGCTATTGTCCACACTATTTCTGATATAGGCCAGGATGCCTTTGGTGTTCTTGGCCACCTTGGCACACTGTTGGATCATGTTCAACTGCTATCCCAGGTCCTTCTGCACTGGGCTGTTTTCCAGCCATTCTGTCTCCAGCCTGTAGCCCTGAATGGGGTTATTCTGACCCAAGTACAGGATCTGGCACTTCTTGTTGAACCTCATATTGTTGTCTTTGGCCCATTATCCAGCCCATCCAGATTCCTCTGTAGAGCATTCCCACACTCCAGCAGATATATACTCTTTCCCAGCCTGGTGTCATCTGCAAACTGATGATAACCTTGCACAGATCACAGATAAAGACATTAAGAGAACTGTCCCAAGCACTGGGGAGCACCACTGGTGACTGGCACCAGGTGACTGCAACGCCAGTCACCACCACTCTCTAGACCCAGCCATCCAGTTTTTTTACTAAGTGAGGAGTGCACCTGTCTAAGCCACAAGTAACCAGTTTCTCCCTGAGAATGCTGTCAGAAATTGTGTCACAGTCTTTAGTAAAATCTAGGTAGAAAACACCCATAGCCTTTCCCTAATGTTCTGGTCAGGTTACCCTGTCACAGATGGAGATCCAGTTCATCAAGTCAGCCTGCCTTTTACAAACCCACCCTGGCTGGGCCTGATCTCCTGATTGTCCTGTCTGTGCCATGTGATTGCATTCAGGACAATCTGCTCCAGGACCTTCCCTGGCACTGAGGTCATGCTGACAGTAATTCCTGGGATCCTCCTTCCAACCCTTCTTGTAGATGAGTGTTGTATTTGCTAACTTCCTGTCATCTGGGACCTTTCTGGTTAGCTAAGACTGCTAGTAAATAATGCCAGGGTTCAATACCCATATGGTCATTTACCTGAAGAGTTGATGATCCTTCTGCATGCCTTCCAATTCAGATTATGGTGTGATTCTGTAAATGATGGAAAGTGGCTTGGTGAGCTCTCCCAGGATCCCTTGGGTGCATTCCATCCAGCCCCATAGACTTGTGCTGTTGTCATATTTAGCAGATAAGGCAGAGGGAAGACAGAAGAAGTGGGGGATGCTCAGAGTGATGGAGTTTGTTTTCTCAAGTTTCCACAAACATGATGGAGCCCTGGTGGTGGCTGAACACTTGGCTGCTCATGGGAAATAGAGAATGCATTCCTTGTTTTGGTGTACTTGTGTGCATGGCTTTTGCTTGACCTGCTAAACTGTCTTTATCTCAACCCACAAGTTTTCTTGATTTTCCTCTTCTGATTCTCTTCCCCATCCCACTGCAGGGAGGGAATAAGTGGCTGTTTTAAGTTTAGTTTCTGGCTGTGGTTAAACTCTTACAGTTGGTCAACAGCATCAAATATACTTTAATTTGTATTTGAAGAGGGACATCAAATATATTACCTACCAGACACAGCAAATATCCTAAAAATAAAGCAATATATTGAAAGTAATGAAGCACAACTGGTAAGAGTAGCTCATCATATATTTGTTGCACATTGATTTTTAGTCTGCACAAAAAATTCTGAATCTTTCAAGCTGAACAATCAAATGATAATGGAAAGGTTAAGAATGGGAAGTTGGATGAGAAACATTATCCTATATTTAGGGACATTTTTAAGTCTGTAAAGATATTTCAAAGAGAGACAGAATTAATTTTTTTTACAAAGTTGCCAGTGTGTTAAAGCTAACCTGCTGGGAGTGACTTTTGGAAACTTGTGATAACAGGTATAAATTATAAGCTTCATGGTTATAAACAACATATATGTGGATGTGTTGCAACTTCTATGCAGTAGAGAAATCTTCTTTGCACTTCTGCATGTGTATTTATGAAATGTTTTGGATTTTGTAACTGTAAAAAGCCATTTTGCCATTTAAAGTCGGTATCACTAAGCCTCAACCAGCAAGATTATGACTCTCCAATCCACATTAATAATTCAGTGTAAAATATCTTCACAAAGCTTGTAGCCTTGTCAGAGATAGAAAGTGTTTATATTTTCTGGATACATTACATTAAAGCAAAAAGCATTTGTATGCTGCAAGCATTTGCAAATCTAGTCATGCTGGATGTGTTATGAAATGAAGACTATAATTTTGAACCCAACCCTGCATTATCACTCATGTTGATTTCTGTGGACATTACTGACTTATAACAGGCAACTCATGATAAAACTACCCCGTCTGGACAGGTGTTAAGGGTGAGGACAAGTGACAAAACCTGAATCCCAACTATATTCACTTCTGACCTACATAGGGGGTATGAGGTTCGCCAAAAATATTGGGTTTGGTCCCTCTTGTTAAAGCATATTTTGGGTTTGTGTTTCATTCAGTCCTTCTGTTTTTCTTGTATTTCTATCTAGTGTGCCCTGCCTAACTCTTAGGGTGACAAGAGGTGCATGCAAATGGGTTTCTACTGAAATCTTCTTTTGTCAGAATGACTAATGAAAGATGGCCTAGCTACTGTTTGTCAAACCCATGCATGTCATATTTGCAACACAATCAGCCTTTTAAAAGCAGAGGCTTATGCAATCAAGTCTTCCTTTGAACTTTTGGATTCTCGTGAGAAGCACAAAGCTTTGTCATGCTGTTGCAAAAAATCATATTTTAATAACTGTTAAAACCTTTGAACATGAAGTTTAATAATAACACTTGCAGGAATTAAATACTTTCATTGAGTGTCTAGTGCTAAACCTGTTAGATGATCACCACCTGCTACAGAAGCTGGCACTGGGGTTTGCCTCCGAACAGGGGCTGTTTGCAACAAACACTGAAGAGATGTAATCAGTAACAATACAAAAAAAAAGCATTCTGTCCCAGAGCTTAAAGTTTAAAAACACAGGCCTGAAGAGGAGTGGGGAAATGGGGCAGAATGTGCCACCTGTGCTATCAAGGGTTTCTTTCCCATCTCTTGATAATTGCTACTTTTTTCAGGAATGGGGATCTATTTCAGGATTTACCACTCACAGGCAAGGATTAGGCAAATTCAAAGATAGCTAAAAGAGAAGGTGTGCTGCAAATAGACTGGAGGAAGAAGTGGGAAGCACATGTAGGTTGAAGCTATGAGGAAATGGTGAGCATTAGTGGAATGGGAAGGTAAAAAGGGTAGGGAACTGACAGGCAACCCATCCTACCTGCTGAGTGGTTAGCCCCACCAAATCATTGTGGCACCTGTGTTTCTGCTCAAGCTTCTTGCATGACCTGTCCTGCTGGCTCAGGAGTCTTCTCAATCTGCTGATCTGGATTTGCTTAGAATTGCTTGCCCTCATAAGGGAATGATTAAGGCATATGGCTGTACAGTCCTGGAAGTGGTTGACCACAACGGACTGGAGGATGCAGAGGTGTACAGGGTTGTTATGACTCTGCCAGTGCAGTGGTGTGAGGGGCTGCTTCCCTGTCTACTCTCACATTCCCTTCCTGCAGTGCTTCTCCTCAGCTGTTGAAGTGGCTCTAAACACCTATGGTTGCTCTTAGTCATAGTCTTGGTAATATTGGGGAACATGCAGCAAGCCATCAAGCAGGGACAGCCTTCTCAGTGATTCTTCTGCCAAGAACTTATTTAGGAATAAACCCCAAGTCTATTGGTAATGTACTTCAGAGCTGGAGTTAGTCTTTTGAGGGCTGAAGCATTTTCTGTTCTTTGAATCAACAGACTCCTTCCACTTAAGCCACCAAAACTGTATTTTCATGCTTGCTTTTGCTACAACTGGAGTACAATTGTTTTTTGTTTTTTTTTCCTGAATGAAAGATTCCCATAGACCAAATGTCTGAACAGTTCACAATGACATGTCTAATCCTGCTGAGAAATTTGGCCATTTTCATTACTAAAGACAACCATCTGTGTGCAAAACAGAATGCCAGATGTCAGTGAAGAAATATTTTCTTTTTCTTCAAAATTGTTTATTGTGGCTTTGTTTAGGGTGGGGTTTTTTTTGTTCTTTTTTTTTTTTTTTTTTTTTTTTTTTTAGACAGGAGCAAATTAACAAATAATCTTGGCTTTTGCTCTCTGTGCCCTAGCAGATTTTAGATAAAGTTTTCATTATAGCCAACAAAGCCAAAAATCAAACTGCTTACAGTTAGTAAGCAACAGCATCAGATTTCTGATCCTGCACATCATTTCAGATCAACCAGTGAGTCAGACTGGAGCACTGTGTGCACATATTGGGATGTCTCTACAATGAGCAAAACAGTATTTTATCATTCTATGATGCAATATGCAATAGAATATAACAGAGTGAACTAAATTTTGCATATAATGAATAATAACAAGGGTTTTGTCAGTCCTACACATATAACAAGTGTAATCTGGGCTGCAATGAGTTAATAATGCCTTTGCTATCACAGAAGCACAAAGGGGAGGCTGTGCCTGTGCTGACCTCAGTGCAATCATTTAATGGCTGTAGCATTCATTTTCACTAGTGCTTTCAGTGTCAGCAGAGGATCAAAGAGAATCTGGCTTTCTGCTGGCAAAGTTCTGCCAGAGAGCAATACCTCTCCCTTCCAAGACCTATTCTGCACTTTTCACATACACTGCATTATCTTGGCTCTTACTATTCTGCGTGCTTCCTGTAACATGATTCCAGACTGCTCAACTCTTTAATACAATATCCAATCATGCCCATAAGCTCTGACTCACAGTTTTCAGTAATTTATATCTAAGGCTACTCAGATATAAGTAAGGAAGGGATACCCTCTCCTGCTCATACAGTAGGCCAAGGCAGAGACAAAAAGCCCTAGCTCACAGGTTTCTACAGCACTAGTCTGTGTGTTTTATACCCGCCTTGTCAGTAAAGCTTTGTCAAAGCAGGTAACTGTAAGACATGCCTTGGTATAGTCTTGTTATGGTTAGGCAAGGTGGGTGTGACAGGCTTCAGAACTGGGAATCATGGCTTCATGTCAAAATTCCATGAAATCTCCAGCTTTTACCTCAGAAATAGTGTTAACAACAAAGCCTAGTTGGTTTTTTAGAAGTTATACTAATCTTCCAACACAAAAACTTTCATCCTGACACTGAGCGACTGAATGCCTCTCACTATCTAAAGACTCTGGTCAGCCTTTATGACAGATTAACGAAGCCTTTTATTGGAAACTGGTACAACCCCAATAATCAGTGTTCATCCCCATGCTACATACAGTGTGCAAACAAAGCACATTCTAAATTAATGCTGTCTCCATGTATGTGTTACTTCCAAAGGGCTAGTCTTCAAAAATCAGGACGAAGAAAAGACAGAAATCAATTGTGAGGGACAATATTTTATATAAAAATGTGAATGGAAATTCAGTCTTCGAGACACATTTATAGTAAGATCAGCAAGCTGCATTCTGTCATCTGTTTAGATGGGGAAAACTAGTCTTGTTTCAATAGGGAACTGCAAACAACTACATGACATAAACAATATATGAAAATGGTGAGAGAACTATAGCAATCAATATAAATAAATTGCTCTGTAAATTGATAACAGGAATCTAGAAATATGAAGGAAAATCTATAGCAGGTATTTTCTACATACACTTGCAATAAAGAAATCATAGTGAGGGCATAGGTTCTCCTAAATTGCAATGCATAAACTGTTAAAATAATTTCACAGAAGGTATTTGAGGCAGGGTTTTTGTTTGGTTGTGGTTTTGTTGTTTTTTGTTTGTTTTTTTTTTAAGTGGTGTCAAGAGATCAGCCAAGAACATTCCTCCACTTGATAGCAACTGTTCTTTTTTTGTCAGCAGCGTTTTGTTCATCTGGAAGGAAATGTTTAAGATGTAACTTATTTCGCAATTAGTTCTGGTAAAATCATTGGCTGGCTGAAAGGTGTACTATTTCACCTGGGGATGTCATACACTACATACCTGCCCCAATCCTGAAGAGAGTCAGGGGCAAACACATTTTTATAGTGTTGTAGAAATATATGCCCTGAAGCCAAGGGCTATGTGTTTAAATTCCTAATATATAAAACAGGGAGCACATAAGCATGCATTTTATGCCATATATTTAATTTATTAATTTTTCATTCAATATATGTCACATACTTCATTTTTTCATAAAAATGATTTTAAATAATTTACAATAAAATATTTTATTATTTTCTAAATGGCTTTATTTCAGTACCACTTTGTAAGTGAAAATCTTTACAGCTCAGTTTGGGCTGAAGTTTGTTCCGTGTAGTTTCCCGTTTCACTGACATCCCACTATCAGCATTTTGTACACTGTAATGAGAGTCTGCCTTACCAGTTTCTGGATGTAGGTCCATCCTAACATGCAGTTCAATTTTGGCATTGGTATTGGACTAACACGGGAGGTCATTTAATGCTCTGCAGATTGCAGAGCTGTAAGTAGGAAAATTCTTTGCAAGTAGCATGTCAGGAAAAAAAAACAATGCAAAAACAACACAACAAAGCAACATAAAATCCAAACAAAATCCAACAGCAAAACAACAATCAAAGCAAACAAAACCCCAAAACAAGCACATTCCTTTGGCTATAAATATATATATATATATATATATATATATATATATTTTTTTTTTTTTTTTTTTTTTTTTTTTTTTTTTTTTTTTTTTTTTTGTTTGTTTAAGTATATGATTACAGTTTATCTGACAAAGCAGAGTTTTTCTCGGGAATGGTTTTCACGTCGCAGAACGGGCTGTTCTCTCTACCCCTGGTGCCCAGCTCAGACCGCTCCTTTGGCTCGTGGTACTTTGGCCTCACAGCACCTGCGGCCAGGAGAGCTCGGCGTGCTGCAGGAGTATCGTACACCAAGTGCCAGGAAAAGCTGAGATTGAACTGGAAAACTTTAGGGGAGAGAGATTTCCGTGAAGTATTTCACGCAGCACGCCTCAACAGGAGGGCACACTTGTTGCTGCTGTCCACAAACCGATCTCCCAGCGCTTCGGGAAACTTCTTTCACACGGGAAACTCCTCCCTGTGCCGCCCCGGTGCCCGGCTCCGCCGAGCCGGAGCGGCCCTGGGCAGGCGGGGCGGGAGGCGGGCGGAGCGGAGCGGATCGGCCGGGCCGGGCCGAGCGGGCCCAGAGCGCAGCGCCCGCAGGCTGCGCCGCCCGGCGCCGCTCTGCCCTCAGCGCGGGCCCTGCCGGCAGCATGGCCGGGGAGCCGCTCTCCTTCCGCGCCTTCCTCGCCGCCCGCCCCGCCGGCTGCCACTACGGCTACGGGCACGGCGAAGGGCTCAGCGCCCTGCGAGAGCGCGAGTTCCCCCGGCTGCGAGGTACGGGGGGCGGGCCGGGGGCGGGCCGGGGGCGGGGCAGGCGCGGCCATTCCCGGCCCGGATCGGCCCCGTGAGGGAAGGCGCTGGTGCGGGGAGCGGGGATGGGCGGGCACGGGCACGCCGCTGGGAGCGCGGGGCTCTGCTCGCTCCGTGATTTCTGCGGCTCTGCCTGTCCTCCTCCCTCCGGCACAAATGCCGTGGATTCAGCACAGGATTTCGATATGGATATGAAGACAGGGGTTGGGAGGGGAAGGAGAGACATTATAATAGCAAACCAGCCCATTTCTAGTAAAATTTTACAGTTGGACAGGTGTTTGTGAACCACTTTTGTAGATTTTACCACCCTCTCCCCCCCCCCCCAGCATTAAACATCCTTGTGCATACTGCTAGTGAAATATAATCATGACGGTTATATGACAGTAATTTGTCCTTTTTAAAGAAGTGTCAATGCCCATGATATTGACACTTCAAAATTCTTACAGCAAAAAGCCCCAGGTAGAGCGTGGAGTAAATCTCGTCAGTTTGGATGCCCTATAACTGTTACTTAGGCCACTCTTGAGAGGTTTGTGTTACTGCTTTTTTTATTTTTTGTTATTTTGCCGAATTTTGGTGATTGAATATAAGAGCAGGATTTCTCAGGCACAGGTGTTTAGATTGAATGGAGTTATACTTGGCCTCTAGAGGTACATTGAAAAAACTTATGCAGCCCTTTGATTCCCTAAATCTTCAAGTTCTTCAATGTCACAGTCTTGTTAGACAGATACTAGACATAGTAGTTGCATCAGGGAAAGTTTGAACGTGAGAAGTTGCTTGTCTGAAATTTAGGTTTAAATTGTGAAAAGTGGCTATTTTGTAACTGAAACATTGTTTAGGCCTTTAAACTGATGAGTTTCTAAATCAGGCCCATTTCTCAGAGGCTCCCCAGTTTTGAAATAAAGCGTATCTGCTAATGAATGATGTCTGGTGGATTAGTTTGGTTCCTAAAGGGAGGTTACTGCAAAGGCAGAGCATTAGAAGTTTTCCTCTATTGGAAAATGTTTTTGCTAATGTTGTCTTCTGAGTTGTGCAGCCTGCTGATATAAGATGTAGATAACTTAGAATGTTTCTAGAAAGAGATGAACAAATACAGGGTATAAAATAGAATCTTCAATGATGTTAGCTAATTGAAATTACATTATCATCTATGGTAAGGTGACCTAGGCTGCAAATTCCTTCTGTCTTTTGATTTCCCCTTTGGAATTTTAACATGTTATCTAATTCATGAATTGTCATCCATTCATCTGGCAAGTTTGTGTCACCTCTGTGAGGAAACTCTCTGTGAGGAAATGTAACTGATTGCTGTGCATTCACATGGTGTCCTGTCTGGGACTTCTTATCCCAGTGACACATTTCTGGTCAGGAACTGGTGCCTTCAAATGGGACCAGCAATGTCAAATGAAAGGTGCCCAGGGACAGATTCCTAGGCCTAGTGTCTCCTGCCTAACATCTCTTTGTCTCAAAGCTGAGTAACTGGACTAGTCCAGGACAGACTACAGGAACTGGCTGACAGCAGAGCATTGTGGACAAGAAGCACACTGCTTTTACTTATTTCTTGGTCTCCTTTTATTTAGCCATGTTTCCCCACTTTCCAAAGGTCTCAACACACTAATGTTGATGTAATGAAAATTCTTTTAAAGCTCTCAGTTTTGTTGCCTTGCAGGAACAAGGCAAAGAAAGGGTGGCTAATGTACTGGTTGGTAGCAGCAATAGTAATAATAATAATAATAATAATAACAACAACAATAGCAATAATAGCAATTATAATAATAAAGGAACATTCTCTAAGTGACTTAGAAAAAACTAGCATTTACCTGCTCAAGCATTTTCAGTGGCCTGCCAGAACATGCAGTTTGCAGGATGAGGTAGAAGTTTTGCATCTCTGGTGGCCTTGGATCAGCTCTCTGGATAAATTCTGGTTGGACACACAGTGATACACTATAGGAACTCCACCTGTTCATAGTGTTGATCTCTGTTGTGTGTCTGTCTACTGCACAAAGCTTCTGCAGTTTTATCCCTTCTAGTAAAGAGCAACCTTAACTAGTTTCAGGGGCAAAAGAGAGCAGGTGCTACTTTAGGGACTTAACAGCAATCATAGAATCATAGAATGGTTTGTGTTGGAAAAGACCTTAAAGACCATCTAGTTCCAACCCCCCACCATGGACAGACACCTTCCAGTAGACCAGGTCACTCAAAGCCCCACCCAGGCTGGCCCTGAACACCTCCAGGGATGAGGAGTCCACAACATCTCTAGGCAACGTGTTTCAGTCCCTCACTCCCCTTATAGTAAAGAATTTCTTCCAAAACAGCTAATCTAAGCCTACTTTCTTCCTGTTTCAATCCATTCCCCTGTGTTCTCTGAATACATGCCTTTGTCCTAACAGTACAAGTCCTCTCCACTTCTCCTGTAAGCATCCTTTAGGTACTGGAAGGTCTCCCTGGAGTCTTCTCTTCTCCAGGCTGAGCAGCCTCACTCTCTCAGCCTGTGCCCTGTTTATTTGGGGCATGACTTAACGATCTTTCCCTCATTAAAGCTGGTTAAAAATCCAGATTTTGCTGCTCACTTTTTATGTGAGCAGAATTTTTGGGGTCCCCTTCTAGATAACCATGAATTAAGCCTAACGTTTGATACAGGAAGTGTCATTTTCTTATTAGCATCATGTGTAAGTAATTATTGCATATCAACATACTCCCTTTTTCCTGATTGCTAATATTTTGTGGCATTTACTAAGGACATATTGTGCAAATGGTGTTCCCTGGGGAAGGCAGAAATCTTTTCTGTGTTACAGACCATTGCTTACGTGGTGCTGGTGCTTCTGTTGTCACTTTAGTATGAAGAGTTGCACAGGTGCCTGTTGAGCAGAAGGTGCAACAGATGTCTGGAGGGAACACCAGCTTAGCTACCAGGCATACTGTGAAGCCAGGATTTCTCAAAGGTGGTCCACCTGTGGCCATATCAAGTCTTGGGGTGTTTCACTCTTAGCTTCATCAGAAGGAAAATAAGGTTCATACTCTTTTGGGGATTTCCCCTTCAGGTTTTTTGAAGAGATAAAAAGAACTACTTTGCTTCCTTAAATCTGCAGGGGTCTGTCTGTTTGGGCACAGAAGCCTTAAATTTTCCCTTCTAAGCCAAAGTTTATCTTCACTTCTGTAATTCAAAGGCTGTTAGCTGATGACTAGAGCAGCCCTTTCTAAAAATATATGTGGAGTCTGTGAAACAGATCGCTGTTTCGCAGGCAGCAGTGTATGTGCGATATGTGACCTTGACTTTAATCTTGTGAGCAGTATACTCTTATCTGCAGTGTAGGATTTTAAATTGTGCTTTAGAAACGGATAAAGGAATCAGCAGGAGTTTATATAGGTTCTCTTGTTAAGTAATGGGGATCAATATGCTTCTGTGATGTTTATCATAGCAAGGAAAACATCAGCTTCAGTTTGTATCATGGTTTTAAAAAAGAAAAACCTGACATGTGATTTGGGTGCAGCATTTAATCACAAGATACCTTTCCATTTTAAGTTGTGTGCCACTATTCTCATCTAATATAGCTGTGGTAGTTCAGTGGGAGCTTTCTAAGAGCATTAAGTAGTAGATATCTATCCTCCAAATAAAAAGCAGCATGTATTAGGAATTGGGTATTCTTAAAGGGCTACTGACTATTTGAAGATAGTCTTTAGGAGCTTGAGATGGACTGTCTCATTTAATGTTAAATTGGTCACTATCCTGTACTTCAGCATCATGCCTTACCTTAGTAGTATGAACATTTGTGATATGTGTGATTGCAAACAACTAACAATAATAATGAAATCTGTCCATTAAATGAAAAGGAAAGGCAGACTGAGCTTTGAGTAACAGAGTTGGCCCTTGTTTCTTTGAAACTCAAATGATGTCTCATGAACTGGTCATCTGTACGAGATCTTATTGTATCATTCAGTTAAGGAATAGCTGGGTATTGGATTGACCTTACACAAAAATAAGTCTTTTTTACTCATATTGCTGGTAATTATTTGTGTGGTGACTTTTCCTGTGAGTAGGAGAATGTGAAAAGCAGATTTTCTGTGTGCTGCAGTTAAGTCCTGTCCTCAGCAGCTCGGTTAGCAAAGTTCATCTCTGTCCTCTGAGAACAGAAAAGCCAATCTGTTTTGTCACCTTTGGGGTAATACAGTTTTTTTGGCTGAACTTCAGAAGTAAGAAATACATTCTGGTGTGTCAACTCAGAGTAATTTTGTTGATAGGTAGCTGATGCTCACACTTTATGAAACATGTGAAGATGAGTGGACTGTGAGCCTCAAGAGTCGTGCTCACCTCTTGATTGCAAATTTAGGCTTGCCTTGTCAACCAGAAATTCTACCAGTCTTGTGCTTGAGGCTTTTTCTTTATTTTAAAAAAAAAAAAAAAAAGGAAAAAATTTTGCATCCTAAAATGATTGCTTTTGGAGGGGTAGGTATGGTTATTTGTTTTTTGTTGTGCTTTTTATAAGACCATTCTGTTCAGTCTGGTAGCTGTCTTCTTTCTGTGTATGTGTTACTCTGCTGATTTCTTAACTATCAGTAATTTTTATCTGTGGATGAATAGTTTCCTTTTCATCTCATTTTTCCTTATTCTTGAAGACTTAAGTGACTGAGTTTTTAAGCAAACCTTTAAGTTCTTTGAGCAGTATTGGTCTCTGACCAACTAGGCAAATCTGATCTTATTCTTTAAAAACCAATTTGATAGCGAGGGATAAGTTTATTTTAATGAGTTTTTGTGGAAGACTATCATAAAACAGAAACAAGGCATGTGCCATTTTATGGTAGGATGCAGTGCTTACTGTGAATTCCCTGAAGCACACCCACCCATTGCTAACCAGAGTTGAGACAGCTTCTCCTGGAAAGGACAAATTATTTCTCCTGCAAGCAGAGACTGGCATATGTTAATGCTAATCCAGTGCTTGCCTCTCCCACACACAGGCAGCAAAAGCAATGTGTAGGGGAAGGATGAGGTTACTTTTTGTTGTCTCGTTGGAAGATCCTGTGTAGCCTGGAAGAGCTGCTAATTGTGTTCCCTTATCTGTAGCTCATCCTGAACAGAAAAAAAAAATCTTCCAAATTTTTCCATTTGGTGTTTAAAGCTGAGATCTTCTCTTCCTACCACTGTCCAGGCCTTTTCACTCTCCTCAGTGGCTATGAGATCTCTGGTAATCTACTACTGTTCTCTGTAGCCTCTCCACCAGAATGTGATTTGATTTTGTGAAACACCTAATTATTTTTATTTGGAGGTGAAAAGAAAGCAAAAGACATTATCATTATTGAAGGAAGCTGCTGTTGGAAAGTCTGAAATGCTAGAACACCTCTGGGAAGATGTGTTTAGTGGGTGGAGAAGGTATTTTAAAAAGAAGTTGAGGTATGGGAGGTGTAACCACAAAACTAATGACAATAGTTTTGTAAAAATAAAACATAAATATGCTCATGTAAAGCCTTAACACTTCCTGGTGATTTCAAGTCAGCAGCAGTTATCTACATAAGCTCTTATGTAAAGAACTGAAATCAGAGAGGAAGTATGTGATGAGCATAAAGTGTGTTTAGTCCTAAATGCAATAACAATAGCTGTGTGTTCGTTTTAGATGTTTCTCTCTGCCTACAGAGTAATAACAAGTAGAGTTAAGGAATTCCTTACATTGCATTTCAGGGTTCAGAAGATGGTCTACTCTGTGCAGGACTGATTTTTCAGTTGCTGGTAATTATGGAGATAGCTCTAAATGAAGAGTAGTCAATGATATTGTCATTGTAATATTTCAGCACAGAAAACAGTTTTAGGTTTTTTTAGGTTTAGTTAGTGAAAAAAAGAAAAAAAAAAAAGAAATATGGGGCAGGAAAGCAAAGTCCCAAACCCTATAAACCTGATACTGCTGATATGAAATCCAAATACTCAGTGGTGTTTTAGAAATTAATAGTCAATCGGTTGGGACTAGATTCTTTACAAGAAGAAATAATATATAGACATTAGATTTTTAAAATCAATATGTAGATGTAAAAAAATACTAGATTTGGGAAGATAATTTAGGGAACTCCACAGATGCTGCAGGGTATCAACTACCCATTTTTTTAAAATTGCACTTTTAATTAAAAGATATATTATCTCTAAAATTAATGCCTGTACAAGATATTAGTATTCAAAAGTATTGAAATAGGCAGATGTTCTACTTAGAAGAGCATAAGATGCTTTTTATCTCTTATTCACAAATTGGAAAAGCACCAAAGTATTTTTCCAACAAAATACCATATTTGTTGTACTTTCATCTTTCTGTTGCCTTTGCATCCTCTTAGATTCTCTTCTGTCTGTCCTCTTGGGTTGTTGTGATGTTACTATATGTGAGATATGTATTGATTTCTTTCCAGCCTATTTCTATATGTTTCTGTGTGATCATGGACTTTTTTTTTTTTTAGTGTTAAATATGAGATAATGAATTAAAGAGTCTATGCATGTTTCCAGCAGAATTGATCTGCTTCTGGTGTTCCTGCACTTATGCTGAAATTTCCTCTGCCAAATCACAACATGGAACCTGATGCCCTTGAAATTTCCATTAGCTATTATGGTAGCAATTCCCATTTCTGCACTGCTTTTTAGAATTCAGGGGTGCTCCCTGTGTAAGGACAAACAGACAAATGGAGAGGTGAGAGGTCAGTCATTCTTGATCAGCTTGATTCATTGCATGCCTGGTATCAGAGAGATGCTGCAGAGGCATTGCTAGATGTGAAAAGACTGCCATTGAATTCAGGAAGGCCATACTGCAGAACACTGCATAGTAAAAAGCACTGATATGAGAGATTGATAAATGTGTGGACAGCACAATATGTTTGGAGAACAGGAAGCCAACAGGATGCTTAACTCCCAGAGGATATTTAGAAAGTAGGATGAGCTTCCAAATGCCGCAGGCTTTTCATAACTTGTTGTTCTTGGTCCAAGCCATCAATTTAGATGTTTTCCTTTGTGTGACACTAAAGTAGTTGTAAGGTGGGCTTTTTAATTTTTTTTACTTCTCTGAATTTAAAAAGGAGACTGAAACAAAATAAAATTATTTTTAGGAATGAAATAAAAGTGTCAGCTTGGGGTTGGCATTGTTTTTTTCTTTCCCTTGGTTAAAATGCTGTTAGTGTTACCATGTCTGGATATTGAGAAGCACTGACTGGTTCCTACATTTGGAAGAAAGGAATTTGTTTTGAGGAGGCATTAGAAAAAGGGTGGTGTCAAGACTGAAGGTGTGGGACAGGGATGTCAGAGTTAGAGAGAAGCAGGTATAGTAGGGCAGGGAGGTGTAAAGACAGGCCACAAAGCATTCAAAAGTGAGACATAATTAGTTTAATTGCTAGTGAGTCAAGTTGTTAGGCTCCTAGCAGTATTTGTGTCAGGCCAGATAGATCCTGTGCCTTCTTCCTGTGCTTTTTCCTTTTCACCTTCTGCTCTGCTGTAGAGAAGTGATGATCTGTGAGATGCCTGTGGTGGGGATGTGACCCCGAGTATGCAGCTCTTGTGAGAGTGGCATGCAGGAAAGTGTGAAGTTACTCTTTTTCCCCCAGTATGTGAAATACCCTTATTAAATTGAAAGGCAAGACTTGAGACATCTTTCTGTCCATAGTATTTTATTTATTCTTCTTGCTTTCAGCGTTGACCTGACTCACTCATGGTTTCTTGTAGCAGCCATGGGAATATGGCTTTCACATGAGAAGTAAAAACCAGATGTTTCTGTGCTCATTCAGATTAGTCTCAGGAGCACCAGGATCTAAAGCTTTTAGAAGAAAGCTAAGAACATGACTGCACAGGGCTTTTGTCACTTACAGTCATCTTAAAAGAGAGATATCATCACAAGGATGTGATATTTTGGTGACATCGTTAGCTGTGAAGGATGATTACACAACTAAGTTTATTTCTTCTGCCAGTATGCAGAATAATGTTCCAAATTAAAATTTGGAAAGATGACAGGAAGCTTATTTGAAGAAATATTCATTAATTAAATTAATGGTGTGTGAATTAATTTCATTAATGCACAATTAAGCACCAGATATCACTGTGTACCCCTTTGCAAACTTATGAACAGGTCAGGTGAAATTACACAGTCATCAGAAAGTTTCTCCTGTAATTTCTTCCAGAGGAAGAAATTGTAGCCCAGGATTTTCCATATATTTATGTTCACACCACACAGCACATTAAAGATGTCATGATTCAGTAATTTGGAATTGATGATATGAGGACTCCAGTGTATGTTGCCTTTCTTTAGAAAAAAGGACTTGGTGTTGTTGTTGAGTAATATACCCTGTTCATCTGCTGTGCCATTCATTTCCCAATTTACTGAGGAGTGTAGCTTATTAAATGTGCCTCAGAGTTGCATTTTTATCATTTGTATGCCTGCCTATAATTTCTTTTAATGTTAAGCAGTTAAAATTTTCAAAAAGCAAAATGATACTTGGCTGCTCTGGCAGTATGCAACTTTCTTTAAATCTGTCATCTTCTTTGATTCCTCACACACTAGGAAAATATTTGTTACATATTTAATCAATTTAGGTGTGTGTAAGCCCAGTGAACAGAGTGGCATTTCTTTTTGTAATACTTTGTCCAATCTCAGCTGTGATGGACAATTTGCTGTGATAATACACTTTGCTTTCTCATAAGCCTGGATAAAAAATGATAAATGAAAGTGGATACCTAGCAAGAGTTCCCTACCTGGCAGACTGAATGGCCCAGAATTAAAGACTGCATGAAGAAGAAGCTTTTGCCATCCACAGACATGTTGCTTTCTCATCCCCACACACATAAACTCAGGAGTATTGCTTAGCTGGGAAGCTGACCCAACTAATGTTCAGATAAAGCTCTGTGTAGGTTATTGCACTTTGTTGTTGGTCATGGAGTTTGCGTTCACAACAAATGAAGCATTTGATGAATGAGCAAATTCCCGAAGAATGCAAATTCCTCAGAAGTAATGTGGTTTTGGCAAGCATTGGAATGGGCTGCTCAGGGAGGTGGTGGAGCCATCATCCCTGGAGGTGCTGGGATGTGGCACAGTGCTGTGCTTCAGTTGACAAAGTGGGGATTGTTATGGTTTGGAGGTGATCACCTAGGAGGTCTTTTCCAACCCTAAAGATTCTATGCTTCTTTGATATCATGGAAGGTTGTCATGAATTGTAACACTATGATAATGTTCCTCTTCTTACTACCTTAGAATGGATGTTAGAGACAGGTACAATGCCTCCAAGACAGCCTGATACCACAAATATGGGAGGACTGTTTGCCCTTCTAAAAAGAAGATAATTTAGTACCGCTATAATGCCATTGAAATTCATCAGAAGTGACTTGGAAGACTTGGACTAATAAGAAATAAACTAAAATCCATGTAATCTATGATTTGGGTAGCATGAAATTACATACAAGAGACATTGAAATGCAAAAATAACCTTTGAGGGATGACTCAAAAGGTGTACTTTTAAGATAGACTACGGAAATGCACCTCTGAGCTGCACTGCAGCTCACTTTTTCTGGGGAGAGAGCAGCCCATGTAACTGGGACCCACAAACTCCATTTAGTTTTTTTCCATTTCTGATATGACTGAGGTGCATGTCCCTGACAGATATTTTTCTGGTAATGAAATGAAATGAAGACCTCTTTTTACAAATCATTAGCTCTTTAGTAAACATTTGTTCTGTGAACTGTCCACACTCACCAATAACAGAAATACAGAAGGGAGAGAAAACTATCACAGTTGTAAAAGCAAAATTACTTTCTGTATATTAAATATTGCCAAAAGCAATCTTAAATTGCAAAGATGGAATCTTAGTGAGAATCAGCCTTCCTTCCTTCCTTCCTTCCTTCCTTCCTTCCTTCCTTCCTTCCTTCCTTCCTTCCTTCCTTCCTTCCTTCCATCCTTCCATCCTTCCATCCTTCCTTCCCTCCCTCCCTCCCTCCCTCCCTCCCTCTTTGATATAGGTCTTCTTGAAACCACAGTTATAAATCTGAGATTTTTTTTTTGTTGTTGTTAAATTAGTTGTGGATTTCAGTGAAACTATTCAAAATTTACACACAGGTGAAACTCTCTAAACTGGAATTTGATTAAAAAGTCATAGCATCAGCAGATTTATCTGCTCTTGGTCCTTCAGGGTCAGTTTCAGAGTAATAGGTTAACTTGTCTAATGATCAGAAAATTAATGATTTGTTTTTCTTCTGCAGAAGGAGTAAAGGTTCTGATTTTGGGTTACATGGAGATTAAGCCTTTCATCAATTAGAATAGCAGCTATTGATGTACTTACACACAACTACTGGCTCTGCCATGTTGAGGAGATTACCATGCTTTGAAGAGGTTCTATGAATGGAATGCTGCAACTATAACTCCAGCATAAAGGAAATCTATTCCTTAGGAAGCACCTTTTTTCCTTTCCGATGCTGTTAAATATCTTCCTTGAGAAGGGTTGATTGAGAGTTCAAGTCATTTCAGTTACATTCCTCAAAGCCTCTGTGAAAATACTGGAGAAAGAGGTGGGGCATGAAGAAGGGGGAATGAGGCAGATGCCTGGGTCAAAAAAGAAGCTTTTTAAATATTCATTATTCCTGTCACAAAGAGCTGTTTCAATAGTAACTTCAACAGCTTATTGTAAAGTTGAGTTTTAAACTTTCCATTTTCTATTTCTGTAGAGGCCTAAGTATATTTGTTTAGAAAATAGAATTTAAACTGATCTTTAGTCATAAACTAGGGCTTGGAAAGAAATCAAACTTCTGTAAATAAGTAAGGAAGTCATGATGGGATTGTTAGGAGCTGCCTCATGTTCAGGCTTGGTGAAGCTCATCTGCAGAGTGCAGAAAGCATCACTGACCACAGAGCTGTGGAACCAGGGCTGCCTTCTAGTGAGCACTGACATGGCCTCAGCTTCTACTGATCCACTGGGAGAGACTGGAGGGCAGGAGACAAACCCTTCATGTAGCACTGTGGGAAGCCTCATTGAGACGCAGGCTGTGTAAAAACAAAAACCAAATCCTCCCTCCATCCCCTCCTTTTCAATGTCATCTTGCCCAGAGGATGAGGCTACTCCAATAAAATGCTCTCTAGGGCTTGAAGCCATCTACTTCTCTCTCTTACATCTCATCCTCTTGGTTGCCCTTAGAAACCTGTAATAGTAAGAGGTTGAGTGCTTCGTGAATGATGAAAAAGTATAAATTCTGGTGAGTTACTTCAATACTTTATTTTTGTGAGTTTCCTTTCCATCTGGTGTTTTTCAAGAGTTGGAAAAGTCTTCCCCTCTCAGCCCCCTCCAGTGTCGAATCTAAAAACACCTGCTTTTGTTGGAATATTTATATGCTGATTAGCAATAATGAAAGGCAAATCAAGCTTTTTAGCTCATGGGTGCTAAAGTTATCCATTAAAAAAATTTTTGAAAACGTCTTTTTCTTTGGATGTGGAGTTCACAGTGTGTAATGCTTGTTTGAAGGCACTCAGTATATTCTCCAGGCTGTGCATCATTGAGCATGACAGTTCCTGAGAGATTAAAGAGCTGTTACCATCAGAACTTTATTCAGTTTTTCTTTCATTTTTGCAAGTACAGAGAATTATAGGTGTACGTGTAAAGTGTCACAAGGATTACACTGCAGTGCATTCTGGATAAACTTCAGTGCCACTGAACTGGGAGAAACAGTACCAAATAATCTCTTGACAGCTGTCATGTCTCAAAAAGTGTCTGATCTTATCTTCAAATCTGAATGTTGGATACCTTGTGGGTACATTTAGCCTCTAGTAGACATCACTTATGTTTTCATCCATTCTAGTCAAAGGGATGTGATTAGGCACTAAACTAATCAAATTAATTTAGCATTATCTCAATCTTACATGTGGAATGATGTATGAAGTGTGGGGTATTCAGAAATTTTGGGGAAACCTGTCTTTGCCTTGTTCCCACTTCTTCAAATGCTTCCTAAACTTCATGTTTAGAGAATGTATTGTGTCTTTAAAAATTATTTGGATTGTTACATGTATTGAAATAGCATGAGGCTTTCTCAAATGAGTAAAACTGATATTTATATTATAATTATAAAAATCTTCCAGGTATGAAGCATGGAAGGGGAGTCTCTTGGGTCTTTAATATGAGAGATTCTGTGCATATGTGGTGTTTGCTTGATTGGTTGGTTTGTTTTATAATTAGCTACATGACTTGGGTCATTCTAGTCACTACTTTTTTTTTTTTTTTTTTTTTTTTTTTTTTTTGGCTTATTAATTTTTTTGGTTTTTTTTTTTTTTTTTTTTTTTTTTTGGAGGTTTTTTTGTTGGTTGGTTTGGGGTTTTTGTTTTGTTTTTTACTGCAGGTTGAATTTCTCTAGTTGTAGAACAGAAATAGCTGAATCCAGAGGAGAAGCTTTACTGTTTAGGCTCTTAATTAAAGTGAGATATAGCCAGTGTTGCATATGTTGAGTCTACTTCACTGTATTGTGTATTCCATGTGGAATGACTCAGAAGAAAACAGCAGTCTAGTCTAACATACATAGTCTCTGGATATATGTTGTCTGGAGTTCCTGGCTTCTAGACAGCAGTATATTAGAAAAAATGGAACACTAGAGAAAAGGAGTTATATAGGGAAGAATCTATTCCTATCAAAACTGATTGTTTCTTACTGTCTTTCCACTGAGCAGTCATTACAATGGGTATATATACAAATTCAGATAAAAAATATAAATAAATGGATCTCTCTCTATAAATCTATGACTTTTACTCTCACTGTGGTAAGAACACAAAGCATCATCTTTCATAGCAGAAAGAAGAAAAGAGTTTCAGATTAGAAGGGAGAGTAAGGAAAAGAGAGCACAGAGTAGGCATGGGGAAAAATTTGCCCTTAATACTTTTATTCTTGTCCCTCAGTCAGAAGGAAATGGGAAAAGAGAAGCCTGTAGTTTGTTCTGTAATGAAAAATAAAATACTCTGTGTACATTGTGCAATAACTGATCTCACAAGGTTCACTTGGCAAAGTACCAGATATCTGGTGTCTGTAGAAAATATTGAGGAATACTTGTTTCCCATGTGGAAACAAACTTCCTCAATTCAGTTATCTCTCATGAAGCCAGCATTCTGTGCAGCTGAATGCCTGGGCTCATTCTTGCTTTACTACTGGGGAGCCATTAATTTTGTTATGGTAGTGGTTATATGACATAGTAGGGATCATTTGCATTAAAGTATTTATGGCAGAAGTTTGGAGGGGAGTTTTTGGAAGTAAATAGGTCTGGAATGAAACATGTAGAATGAATTGTTATATGCACTGAGTTAGATGCATTCTTTGAGTTATCATTGTTTTAGGGTATTGTTGCCCATATTTTTTCCCATTAGTTGTTTGAATTTTTAATAGTCTAATTTGAAATGTGGTGGGCAGATTGAGATATCATTGAACCAGATTTACAATAGAGTTCTTACAATTCTTTGGAAATTAGATCCTTCTTGAGGGAGCTATAACTAAGGACACAAATGAGGGCATGCTAACATACTAATTTTAAAATTAAAATTTTTATTTAACCAATTTGATTTTGTTATTCCTTTGCTTAGAGGTATAATCCTTTCCCTTACAGTTTCCAAAGCCCTGAACCATACCTTGACATTTTGGTGTTCCAGTAGAAGCCTTTACTCACTATTTTAGAATGTGGTGTTGCTGTGTTTAGGTTTTTTCATTTTTATGTATCCTGGGTGTTTTTTTGGTGAAAAATGTTCATGTGGTTTTCCTAAAAATAAACAGAATTACAAGTTAATTTCATCTTAATGAAAAATAAGTAGCTTTAGAATGCAAGTTATGGGAACCAAATGTGCTATTGTTGCCTTGAACGTATTTGCTTTAGGGGAATATGGTAATAAAATGTCTGCAAGCACAAATTCAAGAAAAAGTAGGAATGTTGAGGATATAAAAGGAACTCATTACAGAAGCTCAGTACTATTCTGAGATGTTACCTTTAGTTAGAGCAAGTCTGAAGGAAGTATTTGAAAATTAACAGTGCATAAATTAGCTTTGGAATAATAGCAAATTACTATTACTTTTCCAATTATGGTAATACTGTTCATTATTAATTAGATAATTCATTGTCATAAAAAATGTTCACTTCACTTAAAATTCCTCTCCATCCTCACTTCATGTTGTGGAATCAGTTCCTGAATTCCTTCGCTTGTGGAAATCTTCATGTGTTACCAGACATCCTCTGCCTGTGTAACAATGAGGGTGTTCAGCCATTGCTTTGTACAGCATCTGTAGAAGTGGTCTGTAAAGAAAAAGCATCCTTTGGCCTGGCTAAGGAATTCCAGCAGCTCCAGCACTTCCGTGTGGCTGTGCTGGTTATGGACCTGTTCTGTTTAGGAAATTGCTACCCATACTTGGAATCCCATCCTGTAGTCACTTCTAGAAGCATGTGTGCTGTGTGTAGCTTTATCTAGGTAGCATTTCCAAGTATCTTGTGTCAGAAATTGAGTAAGATATGTTGTATGAACCTTGTGTCTGGTCTTGTCATTTATTCAAGTATTATACAGTTTGTGGGGGAAGACCTTGATTTTTAAATACATCATGTTTTCTTAGATGCTTTGACGCAAAGTGCAATAGCTGGTGTTGGGGCAGAGTTGTGAATTTAAACTCAGATTTCAGAGATTAGGGAAACTGGAATATTTGTTTTTCCATGCATAATATTTTACTCATTTTCAAAGCTAGCCTAGTGTTAATGAGGCCATTTGTATTTAGTACTTTGAATAATTTATGATGAAATTATAATTCTCTTTAATTTCTAAAGTCATTAGTATTAGAAGCCCTTTGATTGAGAGAAATTTATACTATGATCTAGTGAAGCACAGGTGTATGCTTATAAAACTGGGATGATGTAGTAGCAATTGCTTTATTGCTGGGTCCATTAAAAAAAACAAAAAACGAAGAACTGTGAAACTCATTTTTGTAGCCATAAGTATCCAATGTAAGGTTGCTACCAAAAATGAAATTCTGTATATTTATATCAGTAGTGTCAGATTGTTACTGAGTTTTTATGATGCTCAGATATTTATACCTCTTGGTACTGACTAAAATCAGACTTAACTTCACAGGTGCCCCAAATACTGCTGTCATTTAAACACAGAGCATTCTGATAAATAGAGATGCAAGGTAGTAGTTGACTGAGTAGACTTGCATTGAGCTGAGCCGGATTGTAACTCAGTCCCCAGTACTGGAATTTTATAGTAGATGCAAATTTATTCAAATTAGAAACGTGCCTGACTCTCTGAAAAGATACTCGCTGGTAACTGTGGTTAGCATAGTGTTACTATAAGTTGGTTTTGTTTTTGTTGAATGTTGATGATGTTCTCTAGATGTTAATTTTAATTGAAAGCAGATGTGATGGCTTCTATGTTATGACTTTGCTACAAATATCAAATGTACAATTGGAGAAGCGCTAGAGAAGAGTAAGTGGAAAAGAGCTGTAAGGGAAGAGAGTCTTCAGGTTCACATCTGCTTTTCCTTATGTTCTGCTGCAAGAAGCACCATGAAAACATTAATTATCCTCTAAAGGGGATACTTATTTACATATATTCATATACCTATTTCAGTGCTTCATACACAGGCACATTTGTGCATATTTGTAAATAAAGGTGTAGAATATGTTCTAGGAGGAAATGGGGAATCATCTGGATACCTTAAACATACCTCTGGAGCAATTCTTCATTTGATGTAACTGACTCTAATGAATTAATTTATGTGATTTTGAGATTCTGTTACTTTTGCCTGTTACTACAGCACTCTTACTTCTCTTGTCTATGAGTTATTTCAAATGTTGCACGTTTAAAATTAATTGCTGGACTCTTAGAGAGTGCATGCATACCCTAGAGTCTGAAAATACTCTGTAGGTGCCAGATGGAGATACGGCAATTTGAGCAGTCCAATGCTTTTGATTAAAGAAAGGAAAATTTCACTTATTTCAGAGGTCATTTAAGCTTCTATGAAGATTTTAACCCAGCTTTTTAATTTGGCCTGGATGCAGAAAGGTGATCAGTGCAGTATGTTTAGGAAGTGCTGGTTATAGTGTATTTGTTAATGGTTTAACTCAGAGGTGAGCAGAGCCTCATAATTACTTCGTAGGCTCTGGGTACCTCCTGGACGTGTGTTCTCATACTTGAGTGGAGTTTATTTCTCTTTGCAGAGTGGAGGTCTCTGTGACCTGCTTTGGTTATTCATTGCAGTACAGCAGAAATGCTGTCAGACTCTGCTTGGGTTCCTTTTGAGTCACTGGACTTTGCAAAATACTTTTATTGTTGGGTTGCAGCCCTTTGAGTTCAGAGAGCCTATCCTCTGAAGGTACAGTATCTATACCCTGTGCAAGGTAGTGTCTCTTGAAGAGCCATGAACTCCTCCTTCTAAACAACTTTAGGGCAGAGTCCAACAGTAGATTGTTGCTGCCCAAAGTCAGATTCAAAGTAATCACCAAACTTCCAAAAGTTGTGTCACATTCTAGCTGTCATTTAAGGAAGACGTAAATATAAATGATGTATTTTTGCCAATAGCTCAAGAGATTTTCACTTTCCTTTTAGAAAGCTTTAATATGGACATCAGAGAATTTAAAAAAAATTGAGTATCTGGAAGCTGTTATCTGTATTTAAAGCAGGTCTGTTAAGTAGGATTTCTCTCATATGCTGCTGTGTTCAGACCTACTCATTAGGAAGTTGGTATTTTTGTCAGAACTAGTTAACAAATCTCTACAGTTGTCAAACTATTTCAGAATTAAAACCTTTGGTTTCCTATAACAGTATTTTTTGATAAATGTATTTTTTCATTCCTAGAACATTTCTGAAAATGGTTGTTGAGTATTTTAATCTATGCTTGGGAATACCCCTAAGAAATGGAAAATAAGCTGTGGAAACTAATTTAGGTTGAGTATAATAAGGTAGTAACAGAACATTTATTCCAATGTTTAATTGCATACCTATTAAATTTTATTTACTGAAACCTGTGTCTGTTAGATTTTATTTTTTCTTTTTGAATGACAACATTTTTATTTGCCAGTTAGGAGATGCTTTTTGTACTGAAACATTACAGGTTTTTTGGTGGTATCAGGAAATTACAGTCAGTCCTCAAAAAATTCGCAAAACAATTTTTATATAAAAAATTTCCCTAAATAAGAAATAAGGTTATTCAATGAGTTCTGTTATTGATATCTGCATACCTAATATGGTCAATGAACTTCTGTAGAGGTAAAGCAATTGAGTATAACCTTACTTTTTATGTTGGTCTGTTTATAGTTGAACAGTTTCACCTGAGAGAGCAGTTTGAATCAAATTACTATAAAACATAAGTTAATCTGTGGGAATGTGGAGCCAAAAGGTTTTATGATGGAAAAATGTCTAGATTAACTCAATACATATACAGAAGAAAAGCTTAGTTTTTCATGCATGCTTACTATCTCCCTAATGAAATCTCAGTCTTTTCTCTGCCTCATTAAAAGTAAATTGTTTGTATCAAGTCTTAAGTATTTATTCAGTAGCAATACTGAAACTCCTACACTTAACATTTTTACACACCATTGTTGTTGTCTCATGTTTGTGGTTTCACTTTTACTTGGCAGCTGCTCAGTGGTGAAAAGGAGATACAGGAGATTTTGGTCAAGCATTATATATGGGCATTTGAAGCATTATATATGGGCATTGCAAGCATTTAACATCTGCTTGGTTTAATAATGCTGGGTTTTTCTGACTACACTACAATAATTTAGGAGTGTAAATCAGGTAAGGAATAACAGTTATGAGTGTTACCCAAGAGGTCTGGATGTGTGGGTCTAATGAGGTATTTTTCCAGTGAAGTTAGGGACACTTTCTCTAGGTTTCCAAAATTCCGAGATTATCTTCTGGAATGCCTGTTCTGCACCCTCACTCCTACTCTCCAATCCCCTGTTGCTCCCAGAGAAAGGGCTTCTAGCTGGAAGAGGCATGGTTGGGATTGAAATGAGTTGCTAGAATTACCATTTATTAGGAATAAAGGAACACAGCAGTTTTAGCCAGAGCGAGTGGACAGATGCTACTGGACTGTCAAGGGAGAAATACCTGTTAAAGCTGCTTGGCTGAATATAGATATTAAAGCAAAACAATGCTGACTATGGGAGATATGAGAATACACTGATCATGGAAAAACAGTCTAGAGATTGATATGTAGTTTCTTACTAGGAAGATGCAATTCTGAAGCACTGTTCTGATAGACTAATAAATTGCTTATTTTTAAGATGAAGGTGGCTTAGCTAATGAGTGTTGTAGCCACCACTGTGGGCCAGGAGAAACTTTTTAGACCTCTCAGCTTGTGAATGTGGTTTATGCTAAAGTCATCACTCACACTCTTCTTTCCATAGTCTTTGAATTTATGCACAGTTCTTGGTAGTGTGGTCATTTGGTTTTACATATTTTTCCCTGAAAGACCAAATTTATGCTGAATGGGAATTTATGATTCATTTATTCTTACATCCCTGAAATTGATCTTCACTATTTGTTCCTGGACTTTTTGCTGGATGGTACAAAGAAATCAAGGGCTCTAAATGTCTGTGGGGAACCTTGTGTGAAGAGATTCCATTGGAGAATAAAACTTGACCACTAGTTTGCAGTAGCAGCTTTGCTTCTTTGCCAGAAGAAGCAGCAGCGAGAAGTACTGGTACATTGGCCAAACAAGGTGATACTGTGGTCTTGACATTGGGAAGGAATGATGGCTGGGAAGTGCTTCTGCAGGGCCTCAGCAGTGGGGATGATTGATTTTTGCTCTCTGTCATTGAGTGTTCATTGTGTGTACCAGTTCTCATGTGGGTGTTTAATTATTGCTATGGTTGGAAGTTGAATCCAAGGCTCCAGCTGCCAGAGGCTCATAAAGAATTATTTCTGTGTAATGAAATGAGTTTTAAGGGAAAAGGGTGTAGAAAAGTGTTACTCTTTGGTTTTTGTTTTGAACTTAGTTTATCTTTTAATGCTTTTGGGAACACACAAAATAATTTAAAAGACTTTCTATATATCTTTGTACAATTAATTTGATATATTTTGGAGAAAATATTGAGTCACTATATTTTCCTATCATATGAAGCCCATTATTTCAGCTACAGAGCAAGAAGTTGAACTGATTAGAAAAGTCAGTTTTGAACAGTTTTTGAAAGTCTGTGGCTGTTTTATGAGAAGAAAATGAAGGAAAAAATGAGCAGGAGTATTCTATTAGAATGTTTAGGTAATGGCCACTATATAAACAACTATTTTGATTCTTTAAACATTTTTTTTTACTATTGTGTTTTCATCTGAAATGAGAATTCTCTTTCCTACACAAAGCTGCCTCTTTCCTACATAAATGTGAATGTTTCTGTGAAATTTTCTGGAAAACCAACAAAAGCGTTTTTCGGTAATAGAAGAACAGGGAATATGTTCTCTTTCAACTCTTCTTTCATTTGATCAATTGCATCAGAGAGACAGGGAAAAAAGAAAGAGACTGAAAAATGGTCATGTCTTCACTAGGGAGGTGTGAATGCTGGTTTCTGTCTGAGCAAGCCAGAGTTGTTTGAAGGCATGCATGAATATGAATCACTTGTGATGTATATTTCATTTAGAGAGACAGGCTGAGGTAGGTTATTTGTATGAAGCTGTGGTATCTCTGGTTCATGCCCACAAATAAGACTTCAGCCAGTGTCACACAACCATTAAAGCTGTCTGTGGAAATAACGTCCCCGAGTGCAGTCGATATTTAATCCTGCCCCAGTGATGCACTGAGTAAAGCTCTGCCTTACAGGTAGGCCTGTAAGGGTGGGGTGCTGATGGATCTCTTTACTGCAGTCTTATTTAAGACAGGAGTTGGCAAATGATGAAATGCAGTTTTTATTTATATGTTTTTCTGTAGCTGTGAAGAATATATAGGCTTGGATATGATTTCTTAATAAATGTGAAATCATTAATTTTTTTTGCTCTCTCCTCTTCCTCAGTACCAGTAAGCTGTAAACTGAAAGCTGCAGGTAGGGACTCATGTACATAGAACAGTGTCAGTGCATAATGACACTGAATAACTTTATCCACCTAAAGAGCTTTTGTTGGTATAGCCCCTGCTGGGGAGTACAGCAAGCAAAGAGTGTGTGTGGTATTTTCTGTAAAGAGTTTTGATGTTCTGCCTGCTCTGCTGTAGGTAATAATGCTGTCAGACAAATAATGCAAGCCAATAGCACATAGAAAAAATAATGGGAACTTATTATGGATAAATGTAATTGCACATTTCATGCTTTGCTTTTTGTAATGAGTCCATCGAGTCAAACACTCAAGGACATAAATTAAACACCGTTTTCCCACAGAACTCAGAACTGGATAGAATTAGAATATTGGTACTCTTATCCAGGTTGGTCACAGCCCAGTGCAGAGCAGCATTTGGCAGTCAGGTCAAGCTGTGATTGCTCGAATTGATGAATTTGGTGTACTGGCAGAATGTGCCCCGTGGCTGTGGGCTGACTGCTGTGTTACTTCACCAGGCCTGCAGCAATTAAGTCAAATCATGCTGAGGAATCTCCTTTAAGTGCATAGTAAGTATTCAGGTTTTGAGCATCTATGGCCTTGCCCATCAAGCACTATGCTTTTGCGGTCTTTTGAAGGGCTCCTTGGCCCTAAGCAAGGGAAATAAAACATTACCTTGTCTAGCAGAACTGGACTGTTCAGATGAGAGGTATGTTTTTATTGAGAAAACATACTCTGATGTGATAGTTCTTTGTCTCATTTGATGCCAAAAAGGAACTGAAGGTGCACATAAAAATATTCATTAAATGTTTAATCCGGAAACTATCCAGGAAAGGCAAATCTCAAGCCGTATTAGTAGGATTTTGTTTTCTTTTAATGTACTTCATTAATGGTTTTGCATAATGAGGATCTGTATCTGTCTGCCCATTCCAGTGGGCAGACACTGTGCCCAGTGTGTAGGCATATCATGCCCTGTGTCAGAACTTCAGGCACTTTTAGAAAGGCTACATGTATTACATTACATAGTTAAAGCTACTTTTGCTATTTAATTTAGGAGTGTCCCTTGGGGGAGCTAAGTCTTATGCAGTGACTGGAAAGAAGGAGCTGACTCTAAAGGGTATCTGACTTAGATTGCTAAAATAACCTGGCCGTGTGTGCTGACAGCCCAGAAGGCCAGCTGTATCCCAGGCTGCATCCAAAGCAGCATATCCAGCAGGGTGAAACAGGGGATTCTGCCTCTGTGCTCCACTCTGATGAGACCCTCCCTGCAGTGCTGCATCCAGCTCTGGGGACCCCAGCACAGGGAGGACACTGACCTGTTGGAGCAACCTAGAGGGGGCCACCAAGATGATTAGAGGAATGGAGCACCTCTCCCATAAAGAAAAGCTGAGAGAATCGGCATTGTTCAGCCTGGCGAAGAGAAGGCTTCAGAGTGACCTAACTGCAGTCCTTCGGTACTTGAAGCCTACAAGAAAGATGAAGAGGGACTTTTACAAGAGTATGTAGTGACAGGACAAGGGGGAATGCTTCAAAGTGGAAGAGAGTAGGTTTAAATTATGTATTAGGAAGAAATTATTTACTGTGAGGGTGTTGAGGCACTGGAACAGATTGCCTAGGAAAGTTTTGGCTGTCCCATCCCTGGAAGTGTTCAAGACCAGGTTGGATGGGACTTCAAGCAACCTGGGCTAATGGAAGGTATCCCTGCTCATGGCAGGGTGGTTGGAATTAAGTGATTTTTGAAGTCCCCTCCAACCCAAACTATTCTATGATTCTATGAATCTGAGGTACCTGATCTGATCCTACTTGTTAAAACCTCTGTGTGTCCAAATGATACCACACTTGTCTACAACCTCTGTAGAGCCTGCTTCTCCCTTTTCGTCACTTGTTTTTTCTCCTGCTTGTGGTTTGGTATATGGAAATGTGATATTTATCTTTTGACAGATAATGTTTAATTTTGCCTTCAGCTTGTTTTTACATAATCTATTTCATACTGGTTTGTTAATATTGCCATACTTAAGATATATATTCTCTCCCCAGGGCATTTTCTGTATCTGCTTTCCAAGTAATATAGTGCATATAATCCTACTGAATTGCAATTATATCCACCAATCAAAATTCATGACTCTATAGAGTTGCTGCCTTGTAACTACACATTTCATTCTTTATTATGAGACTTTTGGCAATATAACTGGCAGCCTATAATCAGCTGGAGTGCAGGAATTTTGAAGTGTCAATGCTGTGGGAAATAATCTGTGAAGCTCAGGTTGGCTTGTTTTGGTGACTATAGTGGAATCACAGAATAACTAAAGGTTAAGGAGGTGAATACAGAGTGTCCAGATGATGTATAGGTAAATTGGTTATTTTTGGAAGTGATATTTAGACAAAATGTGTAGCACCAAGAACAATTTAAAGGATTGCAAGAACATGTAACACCAAAGTAGCAATTGTTTAGCCAGAGAAAGCTGGGTGACTGGACATGGGTTCATGAGTGGGTTGTGAAGTCAGAGACAGCTTAGTCCCTTAGTTGCATGTGGCACTAAGCCATTGTAGGAAGTGCCTCCAGGGTGTCTCTCTGTGCTTCCCCTCTAGACTGTCCTCTGGGTGGTAGACATTTACACAACTTAGCAGTTACTGAAAGATTTAGTAAAGCTGTAACTGCCTTGTTCAACTTTCGCTTCATCAAATTATGTCTTCCAATATATTCTAAGTCAGGTGGAATAACATTTTAGACGTGTGCTTTTGTCAGAAGCAGGTATTTGGCTCACAGAGAGTAATCTGGTAGTTTCCTCTTTGCCTTACATGTTTTGCAGGTTCTCAGACTTTTGTGCAGTTGAGTGTTCTCGCTTGGCCTTAAACTCTAATATTGAAATGCTCCAAGTTAAATTATCTTTTTTCTCTTAAGAGGTAGAAATGTTCAGTTAAACTGGATGATCCCCTGGCATTTATGAGGCTGTATGTAGGTGTGCACTCATGAAGTTTTACAAAGAGTCAAGAGCACACACTTTGTTAAGAGCTGAATTGTAGCATGTAAGGAGATCAGAGAGCTGGGCTGGGACTTTTTCAGCAGGACCGACTGGCCTGTATTGACTCCCAAAGACTTCCCCATGTAAAATTATTCTGCAAGGATATTAGCATATGAATATTGCAGCTTATGAACCGCTACTCAGGCTGAATAACTCTCCATAACTAATGCCAACACATTGAATTTTTTTTTTATACTTGTATTAAAAATAAATTTACTTCTGAAATATGATTTTATCAAATAGTTGGTATATTATTAGACGAGTTACACACTCCAAACATAATAGTATGTAAATGAAACTAAAAGTTAATTTTACATTTTCCCTGAGCAATGAAACGACATCCTGATGGATATTGCATTTTAATGTTCTTTTGGTTGATCATATTATATTTTCTTTCTCCTGTTATTTCCCATAAACAGGATCATTTCATAGTGCTGACAGCCTATATACTAAATACCACAGTGGAGCAATGGCAACTGTATTGTTCTCTATGTACTGACAAATCTCTTTGCTTAATGTGCATTCAATAAAGATAAAATAGCAAATGTTATTAAACCAGGGGAAAAACACAATGAAAGTTATTAATGTGTTTTTCCATGGTATTATACATGTGCCACTTTTTTTTCTTTTCTTTAAAAAAAAAATTTTTTGAAGTAAGACAGCAAGGAAAAACTGCATCATAAAAGTGCAGTAGCAATGAAGATATTTGTTTCAGTGCAGCCTCAAATGACAAGAGAGACCATTTCTTTTTTTGGGCAGTTGGAGAGAGTATTAAATGCTTTTCTCTGTTTTCAATTAGACAGTAGCATTAAATATAAAATTAAAGTTTAAGAATTAATAATTTTTCCTTCCTCAGCCAGATTTTCTCCCAGATTTTAAAAGTATTATACCCAGAGGAGGAGTTTAAAAAATTACTAGCTTCCATTTCAGAGAACTGCAATATCATCCTTCATCATGAGCTACATAAGGAATCAAATTTGAAAAACCACTTAAGGGGCCTTTACCTAGAGGTCTTTCAGTACACATTGTCTCACAGGAATGTTGGTCGGGATGGGAAGTGCCTGTCCCTTGTCAGTGGATGGTTTGTGTTTGAGGAGCTGGTTTGTATTGAGGAGCTGGCTGCTTGTTTTTTGCTCATGCTGTAGGGCTGTGTAATGACTTCAGTGCTGGGACTTTCCTTGGGGCTGGAAAGGTCCAAACACAGCAGCTGCTACCAGAGGAGCATCACCTGGCATCACCTGGTGTCCATGAGAGCCAAATGACATCTTTGTGGAGGCTTTATTGCAAGAGTGTTGGCCAGGGTGGTTCCTTCCAGGACAGCAGTCATTCTTCTTGTGCCTGGCTCAGGGCTGCCTCTTCCTGTTCTCAGCCCCAGTCCTGTCTTTCCCACCTCTCCCAGCTGTAGCCAGTGACCGTGGGCTGCCTGTTTTCCTGACTGATGCTGTTGGAGCTGGTGGAGGTCCTGGCTGTTGCTCCAGGCTTTAGCTCCATCTCAGGGCATGCCTGAGCTTTTGGTGCCAAGCTGCAGGTCCTGGGTGGCCATGGGCAGTGTGCCTCTCTCCCTCCAAAGCCCTGCATTCCTGCGGAGAGCTGAGCAGCTGTCAGGAACTGAGCAGGTCAGACCTCCATATGCATTTTGACCCCTCAGGGTTTCTGCGTGCTGCTTCGTACTGCTTGGGAGAAACTTCCTTGGATTCTCCTTTGTAAACAACTAAAAACCTAAAAAAAAAAAAAGGACCTTAAAACACTTGATTGACTTCAAGCCATCATTAAGGATTCTGCGTCTGCTAGGCACTTTAAGTGAGGAAATTTTAAGACAGGAAAGGAGTCTTCTCTTTTGAAAATAAAGGGTAGATGTCTGGATTGGTTTTATTATTAGCACTGCCTCTCAGCTTTACCCACTGGATCACTGCTACAGTAACATAATATATAACAGTATATATTTCCAAGTGTCAAGGCTTCTCATTTAAAGCTTAATTTTAAATCCATGTGGAAAGGGAAGACCTTTAAAATACTTAATAAATTCTAATCTTAATCATATTCATCATTATTAAAATTTGAAATAGGTTGAGATGCTTAAGGTAAGTGAAATGAAAAAACTAATAAAGAGCACAGAACACACTGGAGGAATGGAAAAATAATTGCTAAAGATTAAGAAATCTAAAATGGCCAAACATGAAACAGCCTTCATTTCCAATAAGCATTTCTTTTAAAGTTTTGCAATAACTTAATAATATAAAAGGAGATTTTAAAAAGGAATTGAATGTTAAGTGCAGCAGAATGGAGAGACATGATTAAATACATTAAAACATACTAGTCCTGTCTTTGGGCTTCAGGTCTTGTCAATTCTTGAGAGAGTTGCATGACCTGTCAGCAAGGAGACAATATCACTATCGGTGTTGCTGTTAATAATAATTATTAGCATTGTGGTAATAGTAGTTTTCATAATAAGTAGTGACTAAAAGTAGCAAGGTACTATAGCTGAAGACACCAGCTTACTCAGTTTTGTACAGGCCAAACAAAAGGTTTTTCTCTTCCAAAGATTGTGAAATCTAAGCATGAAAGGAAGGACCTATTTGGTTTTAATTAAAAATTATACACAGGTGACCAAAATGTTTGCCTTCTATTATTTTTTTTTTTTTATTGTCTGCTAGTGAGTGAAAAGGGGTGTTTGAATGGTGCACTTCACAACGTAATCTGTGGGAGAAAATGGCATTAAATCTTTTAAAAATTGAAACTAGTAATTTTATTTGTATTTTAGGGATTACTTACCTTGACCATGCTGGTTCAGCACTTTTTCCAGAGAGTCTACTTAAAGCTTTTACTGATGACCTCAGAAACAATGTTTATGGTAAGTGCAAAGCAAAATTCCCATGAGTCTTCTCAAGTTTCCATCTAAATCATTCAAACCTGAGTGTCCAAGTTTAGGACAAACCTGGGGGGGAAACCTCCAAAGGAGACCCCCAGAGAATAAGCCCCCCTCACAATTCCTCCCCCCACTGGGCTCGGAAAGAATTGTACTCGGGGGGAAAAGTGGAAAAAACCTATTTATTAACAAACAAAGAAAAACACTTCCCAGCAACAGGAAAGTACAATCCCAGATGACAAAAACGTTTCCACCAGTGTGAGAGACGGTCGCTGCTGGGAAGGGCGAGAAGCTTCTTGGGCAGGCTCCGGAGGCAGTCTCTGATGTCCAGGTCCCGTCCGGAGCCGGTTCAGATCTTGGAGCTGAAGGAGAGAAAGGGGGAGGGGAAGGCAGCAGCCGGGGCAGAGCTGGGGCAGCAGCAGCAGGGCAGCGGCTGGGGTAGCAGCAAGCGGGCAGCAAGCAGCAGCAGCAGCAGCAGCCGGGCAGCAGGGCAAGCCAAGCAGCCCAGCCCCGGGGCACCACCACCCCGGGGGGGGGGAAAGGGCACCAGGGGCAGCTCCATACAGACAGCGAGGTGTGGGAGCAGGAGAGGAGCAGACACAACACCAACCCAGGACATTCCACCCCTTATCCCACATCGTGAACGTTACACACGATTGGGATATACACCCACTCACTACAACGTAAAAGCTTTCATCCGACTTGCTCAAACCTTCATCACTTACACATTTCCTCTCATTTCACTTACTCAGACCTTCAACACTTACATATGTCTTTCTGTCTCATCCTACAATCAGTTCTCCCTGTGGTACACACCGTGTTGCTCCATCTTCCTGCATTATGCACCACGTGCATCCTGGTCCTTGAGCAAAGACAATCCCACGAATGGGTTTGCCTGTACTCGAGGCAGGATTAACCCACACTGCCTTTCCTAACAAACCTCTGACATGGGCCACTGGAACTTTATCTCCATCCACTGTATTAAGGGAGTCAGACTGGGCAGGACCTGCTCGGTTGATGGAACCTCTGGTGTTAACTAACCAAGTAGCCTTTGCTAGATGTTGTTCCCAGTTTTTAAAAGACCCCCCACCCAATGCCTTCAAGGTGGTTTTCAGTAATCCATTGTACCTTTCCACTTTACCTGCAGCTGGTGCATGGTAAGGGATGTGGTACACCCACTCAATACCGTGTTCTCTAGCCCAGGTGTTAATGAGATTGTTCTTAAAATGAGTCCCATTGTCTGACTCGATCCTCTCGGGGTGCCATGCCTCCACAGGACCTGCTTTTCCAGGCCCAGGATGGTGTTGCGGGCTGTAGCATGAGACACTGGGTACGTCTCTAACCACCCAGTGGTGGCTCCCACCATGGTCAGGACATAGCGCTTGCCCTGGCGGGTCTGAGGCAGTGTGATGTAGTCAATCTGCCAGGCCTCTCCATACTTATACTTGGACCACCGCCCCCCATACCAGAGGGGCTTCACCCGCTTGGCCTGCTTGATGGCAGCGCACGTGTCACAGTCGTGGATAACCTGGGAGATGCTTTCCATGGTTAGATCCACCCCTCGGTCTCGTGCCCACTTGTAGGTGGCATCTCTGCCCTGATGACCTGAGGCATCGTGGGCCCATCGAGCCAGGAACAATTCTCCCTTGTGTTCCCAATCTAAGTCTATCTTCGACACCCCTATCCTTGCAGCTTGATCTACTTGCTGATTATTTTGCTGCTCCTCATTGGCTCTCCTTTTGGGGACATGGGCATCTACATGGCGAACTTTCACAGGTAGTTTCTCTAATCGAGTAGCGATGTCTTTCCACTCTTCAGCAGCCCAAATTGGTTTTCCTCTGCGCTGCCAGTTCGTCTCTTTCGATTTCTTCAACCATCCCCACAGAGCATTGGTTGAAGCTTACTTTCTAATTTTGCCCCTGTCCTCGAGCCTGGGGTGCTAACTACAGCCTGAGTAGCTGGCATAGTAGCTATGTTATCTCCCTGTTCCCTTTCCTTTGTTTGTTGTTCTACACTATCAAACAGGGTACGATAAGCATACGCCAGAGCCCAGCTCACTGCAGTGATTTTTTTTTCTTATGGTCATCCTGGCATTTCTCTCTCAGGTATTTTGCAACCTTGACTGGATCCTGAATCTGGTCAGATGGGAAGTCCCAGATTATAGGGTCAGAAAATTCTTTCAGAATTTGGCCCATGTTCTCCCATTTCCCATTCCACTCAAGATTCCTTCTGCTTGGCTTTACTCCTAAATCAGGAGTCTCACCAGCCCCTCTGGAAATCTCAGCCTTCATTTTATATAAGCTGCAGACAGTATATAAAAAACTTACTAAATTAAATACCAAAAAGATGATTTCCTTAATATTCAGGGAGAACTGAACATTTTCTAACAGAGATGTAAATGATTCAGAGGAGAAGAAGGAAAATAAAGGCGAGAAGTCCTCTTTGCCTGCTTCTCCTCTAATAAATTGAGTGCACAACAAAAACCAGGAAGTATACATCCCTGAAGTAGATTCTAACATTCTTATGAACCTCCTGCAAATCATCACAAACAAGCCTAGCCCAATAAATATTTTGGTTAATACCCCTTTAATGCAAAAACTACTTATTAAGGATAACACCGGGGCTATCTCCGGATAAGAGAACAAGCCCAAAGACCACAGGGGTATTAACACTTCAAAAAGCCCTAAAGACCAAATATACAGGCAGGCTTCCACTCCAAAAGCCATTATGGATTCAATAACCATACCAATACCAACACAAACAATTGAAAACAAAATATTATTAGAGTAAGGTTTTTTCCACTTTGTCTGGTTTCCCCATACGGGCCACCAAATTATTTGTCCAAGTTTGGGACAAACCGGGGGGGGGAACCTCCAAAGGAGCCCCCCAGAGAATAAGCCCCCCTCACAATTCCTCCCCTCACTGGGCTCGGAAAGAATTGTACTCGGGGGGAAAAGTGGAAAAAACCTATTTATTAACAAACAAAGAAAAACACTTCCCAGCAACAGGAAAGTACAATCCCAGATGACAAAAACGTTTCCACCAGTGTGAGAGACGGTCGCTGCTGGGAAGGGCGAGAAGCTTCTTGGGCAGGCTCCGGAGGCAGTCTCTGATGTCCAGGTCCCGTCCGGAGCCGGTACAGATCTTGGAGCTGAAGGAGAGAAGGGGGAGGGGAAGGCAGCAGCCGGGGCAGAGCTGGGGCAGCAGCAGCAGGGCAGCGGCTGGGGTAGCAGCAAGCGGGCAGCAAGCAGCAGCAGCAGCAGCAGCCGGGCAGCAGGGCAAGCCAAGCAGCCCAGCCCCGGGGCACCACCACCCCGGGGGGGGGAAAGGGCACCAGGGGCAGCTCCATGCAGACAGAGAGGTGTGGGGGCAGGAGAGGAGCAGACACAACACCAACCCAGGACACTGAGTTTCTTGGAAAAGACCTTCTGCAGGTTTTTATCTAGTTGAGAATCACACTCTGAATGTGATTTTGTACAAAGTCAACAGCATCCATTGTTTAAGAAATACTGTTACTGTGTGAAACAATTTACATTAGAGTGAGTCATGCTCAATCAGAAAAAAATATACTGCACAGTATTATTGATTACTGAAGTAATCAAAGTTCCTATGGTGTATTCTGTGGGTCATGTTTTGGCTGGTTTTTCTTGTGCTCCCTGATGCATGGAACAAAGGGATTCATCACTTGGGAACTAGGTACCACTGCTTTACAAGAAAATGCTTGTTCACTCCAGCACTGGCACACATATGCTTATCACCTGGGCAAGCCACTTGAGAGTTTTGGATAGTTGTCATTTTCCATGTGCCATTATGTCATTTCCCCCTATTCTTTTTCCTGAATGCTGGCAAGGCTGGGATCCAGAGCATAAATTTAAGTTTCACTACAAATAAGTGTTCTTGATAGGGATAGGGACTTTTTCCTGTTATAACAAAATACATCAATTTGATTACATTCAAGATCTCCTATTCAAGTACATGACAGTGATATGAAAATTAATGTTCTGTCACATTCACTCTGACATTGTAGAGTGAAATATATGTGCTCTGATCTTACTTATTTCAAACAACATTGGGCTCAACCCTTTTAATAAGTGCCATCTGTGGCAGAAAAAATTAATTTGTGAATCAATTGAGTGCTTGTGAATGGAAATAGTAGTACTGCCAGTTTGGAGCAGATTTGCATAGTACCTATAATGCTATAGGAGAACAAATTGTGTCTTTTTATTGGTGTTTTCATCTAAAACGATGATGAGAGCTCCAGCATGGTCAATTTTTTTTTTTTTTCATTTTCATCTTATACTCTAAGGACAGTAAATTCTGTATAGGAAGAGTTAATTTAACAAACACAGATATGAATAAAGGGGGTTTGACTTGCAGCTTTTTTATTTTCTTGGTGATAATCCACAGGTCCAAAGACCTGCAGTATAGCTGTTGCATGTGTAAATGAGGGAAAGTAATATAAGTAAGAGAGTACTTCACTTCTAAATTGAAAATATTTAAACTGAAAATTACAGAAATGCACCATCGGACATGAAAAGTCTTAAGTTTTGGTTTTCAGTTTGAGCTCTAAAGTTACTATTTTCAATACCTTCACTCAACAACTTTCAGGATAACTTTTAAATTTTGAAAAGAGTAGCTAATATCGGAGCCTATTGCAAAAACTGTGTTAGTATAGCAATTTTTTCCTTATTCCCTTTCCAAACTGTTTTGCCATGTTCTCTGAGTATTTGCTGATAGGAAAATGTGCTGTGCCTGGGTGAATCTTGCAGTAACCTTTTTTACTCAAGAAGATAAAATGCTGTCTTAATTGTTATATTGTTTGTGCTGAGCTGGGCTAAGGCGACTACTAACTTTGCAATAACATTTCTATTTCAATGAATTATTTGAATTTCAGACACTGAAAAAACAGGATTAATTCTGTCCAATCATGATTGTCTATTTTCTCCATATCCTGTCTTTTGCTTCTTAGCTACTGCACAAATACATTTATGAATGTGCACTCCATCTGTAGTTTTTTTTAGTATGTTTGTGAATATGCTGTTTCATTTTCTTTTTAAGGGAACTGCATGAGTATTAATAAGAGATTTCAGATGAAGTTTCTGGGTCTGTCATAATTGCTTTACCCTGTTGTGTGTCCCTTCTCTTGACTAGGGGGCTTCAGGGAACTGCTGTTAAGTATGCATTGAATCTTTATCATCTTTTACGCTCACTTGGTGTAATACTTTGATAAAAGAGAAATTTAATAAGAAATTTTTGATTAATGATTAATTTCTGTATTTCTGTTGTCTCCTAGGCAACCCTCATAGTCAGAATATCAGCAGCAAGCTGACATATGACACAATCGAGCATGTTCGATACAGGTAGAATAATCTTTTTTTCAGATGTTGTATGATGCACTTGATTGTTTTCATTTTGGTCAGGCCTGCACTGTTTTGATGACTTTGATGTGATACTATTTTCTAAGGGTCAACTGTCATACCTAAATAAAACACCTCACTTTTAAAACACAAGGTATTTGGACAATCAAGTCTTGGATCATATGAATTCTTTTTCTCCCAAATCCTCAAAGTCATGTAGTTAATTTAGTGCTGTAATAGAAGTCCACAGTTTCAATTAAGATATAGGACTTGGAATTTCAGAAGTGATTATGAGTAAGATGGTATGGTAAGATAGTAAGGTGGGACTAAGTGCAAAGACATGGTTAAAATTCATATTAAATAGGGTGTAATGGCTTGTTAGAATTTACAAAAAGCCTATGGGAATGTGTATGTTGTTTTACAACAGGTACTTCCACTGGAGTAATAAAATACCTTTTAAAGCAGTTTTAGTATAACTTTTAAGAGTAGAAAGGAAAAAAATGTAAACTTGAGTGTTGGGGCTTCTGGTATGGGCAAGAAAATGAACTGTTTCTCTAAATAAAGTATTCCTTTGAAAGTTCGGGGTGGAATGTGCTGAAGATACACTTCTTGCCATTGATTTGTCATGATTTACATCATGACAAAATGTACAACTTAGGCACTTGGTTATTGATTTTAAGATTTTTTTTTTTTTCAGAAAAGTCTTGCTATTTTATAAAATATGTTTTTATCGCAGAATGTGGATGCTTTGAGTTTATTTGCCTGCTTTTAATGACACGCTTAAGGCAAGTAAAGAATGTAATGGATTCCTATTTTATCTTCTTCCTTTAAATATTTTTTCCAAAACACATCACAATTCAGATCAATAGCATTCTAGTGTTCATAGCTGTAATGCAGAAAATCTGCTTTATACCTTTCTGCTGCATTTTCTCTGACTGTTCTTATGGGAAGGTAAAAAACCCAAGATTTCTAGTTGGATGCTGCTGCTGGCTGTAATCTGTTTCCTCCTTCCCATCACCAGCTTTCTGGAGAAAGCATTTCTTTTTGCTTCTGCCACAACCCTCAATGCTGTGCAGGATGACAGCCTATTAATGTATGGCCAAGTGAAATGAAAGAGACTACCTCTGAGGGATAGCTGTCTCCAAAAGCAGACACTTACAGCCAGTTACAGCAATACCCACAGTCTGCAGTCTTTTGAGCAGACCTGTGTGCTCACATGCAGAGTTAGCATCCTGATTTCTGTTTGCTCAGTGCTGTTGCAATGTTGCTGTTTCACAGTTCTGCTTATGAAGGCACAGTAGGAAGTGTAACTGTTTTTAGAATAATTACTAGTGTACTGTGTGTTCTTCATTGTTAGGGAGTAAAGAAATAGGTTTTCACTGAGTAAAAATCTAAATCACTTGAAAAGAACTTATATCTTCAGCATGTTTTATTTTGATCCTGCTTTAAAAACGCTTGAGACATTTTCAAGTGTGGAATAGGAGATTGCAAGAACATACCAGTGTTAGTACTGAGGGGGTTTTTGTGTGTTTTGTTTTTGTTTTTTTAAAAATGCCCTCTGCATCTAAATGAACATGTTGGTATTACACGTGATAGAATTTTTCATCTGTCCCTAAAGAAATGCAGCCATTTTTAAACTCCCAATAAAAATTTAAAAAGCATAGTCATCAAAAAGGCATAGACATAAAAATTCAGGAAGAAAATGCCCCAAACCTACTGTCAATAAGTCAGCTATCCAAAATGCAATAAAAGTATATTAAAAATCTATACTTCTCTGCCATTGCAGCTAATAAAAATAAGCAGTATGACAAGACAGGGAGAGAGGCAGCTCTGTCCTGAATCACAGTGCATAGATTGGATTTCCTCAGTGAAAAAATAATTCAGTAGGCAGTTTAAGAAATCTTAAAATGAGTTGATGGCTTGTAATTTGCCTTTTGGCATGTGGCTGCAGTCAGAATTGTAGCTTTTTTTTCAGTGTTTGACTCCTAGACAATGGTATTTTTTTTAAGTATTTTTTTAACATTTGAGTTTCAGATGTGGTGGCACAATCAACTAATTAAAAATTAACACAAAACCTAATTTCAGATTTAGATTTGCTGATATGGGTGACAGCAGCATCAAAATAGAGTTTCCTAATCTGTCAGGGTACACTGTTTAATGGTACAAAGCTGAATGATTTGGCTTTACCTTCATATCTGCTTGACAGAAAGAAACCATTCTTAGAATGCGGCTTTGCAAGAGAATAACATAAACAAGTAATGGAGTCGGTGGATGTTTTCTCTGATTTGCAGAATTATAATAAGATGCTTCACCTCTTGACCAACTCAAGTGTAATAAGATTAGAAATAACTATTTTATTCTTAAAAACATTGCTTCTCTTTTCTCAGCGTGAACTGCTGAGTGATTTTAAACATTGTGCATACCTCAACATTAACCATGAGTAATGCTGAAAAGAGGAAGGAAGAAATGTAATAAATGTAATAAACCTTACTGAAATGTATTAAATGTATGCGTCAAAAGATTATAGATCCTTTTTTATTACTTTGCTTGTGGATGTATGGCACTGCCATTGCTCCACTTCCACACAGCTAGAAAGTAGGAGTACAATATCTCCTTATGATGCTTCAGTTAATGTAACTCAGAAATTCATTACACTGAGTATTAAATAACCCTTTACCCATATGAAAGCATTTTAAAATATTAGATTTCTGAATATTTTAAAACATTGTCCTTGTGGATCTTGCACTTGCAATATCAAATAGTGCAGCAGTGTCTTCTAACTAGAACCAGACTGAAGTTGCTTGACATTTGTGGTATGTTTAAAATATGCAACAGGATACTTTCTCATTTAAACACAGTGTTGTAATAGAGTTTTGATGTTCATCCTTAAACTTTCAAGTCCTATGTAGAGTTAAACTGAATCATACTTCAGGAATTCAAAAATATATTTAAAAACAAGGCCAGAAATTTCAGTTATGATTTTGGTACCGAGCATCTCCTAGACTGTGGCAATATGTGTATTACAGAATTTTCTTGCTGAAGCTGAAAGGATTGGGCATTGAGCTAAGTGAGATCAAGTTAAAATATAGAGCCAAAACATGTATTTCTATAAAGGCTTCTCTCAAAATATGCCATCTAAGTGAGCTGCAAGAGGATAATAATCTCTGTGGCCAGTACATAGAATCAAAAACAGGTACAGTGGGCATGCACAAAATGACCGTAAATGGCTTAGTATTTTAAAAATATATTTGTTTCTGTGGTAAAACACACAGGTGGTACCAGATTATGCTAAGGAAGATTTGCATTGTATTTTTAGAGAACATTTCATGATAGCAAGATAGAGCTTTAGATTCCTTCTGCAAGCATCATACCTTGCTTATGAAATAAGTTTCCATTCCAAGTCTTTTCTTTAAGTTAGCACATTTTGAAATGGTGTTTTGTGCAAGATAGGGTTTTTTTCTTAATTCTCAGGTTTAAGCAGTTCCCTGTTTGAAAACAGTAATGTTGGAACTGATACATACATGAAAATGGTTGACCTTTTCTACACAGTAAGTAGTAGATACAGTATCTGCTTAGTATTGATTTGTTTTTTGCAAAGGTCATTGACAGGAGACCCATGTGGATGAATGACATCTGAGTGCTGCATCCTGTCCTCCTTAATGGTACCCATCAACTTGTAAACCTTGTTTCCAGTCTAGGGTGGTTCAGCCCTTTTGCATGCTTGTTTTAGAACACTATTTGCAATTGCTGCTTTTCCTGATCCCACTGCTCAGTGGGACAACTCTGAAATACCAGTCAGTGAAGTCCCGCAAAAGGTCACCGTGCTCTCTGCAGCGACTCTGTACGTGGCAAATTAGAGAGGTGTTAGAAGATAATTAGGAATAATGGATAGGTTTTTTGGAAGAGCTTAGGCCAGAGGCGTGATCTTTTCCTTGTGGTTCATGAAATTATTTAGGTGTGCAATTAAAGAATCCCAGCGTGCCCACAGTGAGTGGCTGATGACCCCACTGTGGGCTCTGTCATGTGCTGAGTGACAGCACAGCAGGGGCTTTGGTGCAGATGCTTCTTGTTTTTCCCTCAGCCACATCTAGTCTTTTGTGCAAAGGACTCCATTTTATAAGCAGTTGTTTCTATGAGTCAATCCATTACTTTGGTGGGTTTACTCGTTGCGATCTTATGCAAGGTAGCAAAAAGCTTCTGGTCTTCCTGGGTAACAGGTACTGTCATTTTTGAGTGAGTTAGGAGACTGTTTTAAGAACAAGTAATATCACTTTGTTTTACTGTGGAACTTTGCTCCTGGACTTTCAGCTCTATTTTCATAAATGAATTAATTATTAACTTGATAAACTGAAGCTTTAGAAAGGAATTTTCTAATGCATTCTGTTACTCTTCTGGTAGTCAGTTTTATACTTTCGTATATATGGAGACCAGTAAATAAAATTGGTACATGCACTGTCATGCTCTCTGATTAATCTTTGTTGCATAAAGAGTCAAATCTGGAATGCTTCATTTATTGAAAGAAATGAATACTTTAGTAAAATAAATTAAATGCTAGAGGTCAAGATTGCTAGTTTATGGAAAAAAAGGATGAAATGCTTCTGGGGAAATTCTGAGTTTTATTATTATGGGTGGCTAGAATGTTTTGCATAGAGGTCTGTAAAGGACTGGATACAATTTTTTTTTTTCTGATTCAGGAGAAAGCCCTCAGGACTCTGCTTTTATAATATGTCTGTGACAAAGAAGCTATGAAGACTAAGTTTAAATGTGATCTTTCTGTGCTATTGCTCTCTAGATAACATTCAGAGTAGAGAGAGTGGTACAGGCTTGCTTGGATTCAGGCCACCAGTTTAGTTCACGTTTTTTCAAATGTACACAGCCTTGATGCCTCCTCATCTGCTTTTCTTGGCAGGAACCCAATGGCCTCTGTGCCCACGGGGAGGTCTGTGAAAGGGCACATGAGCTAATGAATGAGATAGTCCAGCTGGAACAAAACACTGATAAAAATAGTGAAACTTCTCCAATGCAAATGCCATTTTTCCATTTTCTCCGTCTCTTTGTCTTTTTCAGGATTTATATGGCAGCTTTTTTCCCCTCCCAAGGCTGTACAATACTTATAGAAGCAGTGCTCTTCTCTCTTCCGTGTTTGCAGCTGCTTTTCCTAAGAACAGCATTGTAAGACGCCAGTGGGTGACGTTTCTGGTGACGTGTGCGTTGCCTTGGATGTTCAAGGAGCAGTAACATTGTCCTGCCTGGCTGCTGGGAACACTAGCTGTTCCTTTGCCAACTCCAGGGGAGCCTGACAACTTCATTCCTGGTTTACATGATTATTTGTATTTCAAGTAAGGCTTTTGGAAGACCAGATATTTAGCACAAATATGATTTCTTCCATCCTCTGTGTGCACCTGTTGTGCTTGACAACTTTGTTTTGGCTTCAGTGCACTGCTGTTTCTCAGCACAAATTATGTAGCATTGGAGAGGTGCTCCAGCTGACTGAAGTCAAGAAATTTTGAAAGCCACTTTCAGTTATGTATATTATTCAAAATACGGCTGATTTTTTTCATGTCTAATTTTTTTGAAGTCTGTGGATGCTTTCTGTTTTGCTCCATCTGAAACTGATCACTGTGATCAATGTGTGATCAATGATCACTGATTCAATGTCAGTGCCTGAATGACAAATTTTAATTTGTGCTGTTCATACCTTATATTGTATTTAAAATCATAACTTTGGACAATACTAATTAATCTAGTTTTTTAGAAACACAGAGATAATTTATTACTGGCCCTTTTAAAATAGTCTCTAATAATCCTGTGAAATTAGCAAACCCAGTATTGAGCTCCATTTTGAATCTTATTAATTTCGCTTGTAAAGCAATATGAGTATTTAATTTATTGTTATAATTTAGCTGTTCAGGACACACTAAAGCATTCCTAAAAGCTTCCATGGTGCCTGCCATCTGTGTCTCAATGAATCTGAATTTCCTGGTGTCATTGCTACTGCAATGCAATTTTGCACACATTCTTTATTTTCTATCTGAGCCCCACCTTGGTGCACTTTTAACTAGCAGATTTGAGTCCTTAAAAAGTCGTCATTTGCACTATGAGTCTTCTTGCTCCCATGCAAAATTCTGACTGCCAGTTCTGATTCTACTTTTTGTTCTGTTCCCTCAGCACTTTGGTACTGTTTTTGTTGCTCCTGCTGTATGATCCTTATTGGTCCAAATCTTTAATAATTTAAACACTGGTATCCACTGAAGTAGTTTTATTATAAAACACATTTTTATATATTTATATATTTATATAATATATATTAATATATATATTTAAATATATTTATTTACTTAAGTGAATAGCTATTAGTGTTGCCTATGTTTTTATTATTATGAATGGGGACAAACTAGTTCATAACTTACTATTCAAGTTTTGGAAAAAAAAAAATTTATATATATATATAATAACTGCTGGTGAACTTCTTATCTTCTAAATGTAGCAATGTCTTCAGGATCTTCTGCTATTTTTTTCTCCAGATGCAGATATGACATGCAAGTAGTAGTAACTTTGGTATAGGTGCCTCCACAGTGTTTGAGTGATTCCATCACATTTCTTTTTCTTTCATTTCAAATATAACCTTAAAATTATCTTCTGTGCCTGTTACATCAAGTGTGACTGTGACTACCTTCTCATCTATGATAATGCCAGTTTCCTCTCTGCATTGTTCCAGACTATCTATAGCTCATCTGGTGGTCTTATAGACAGAGCAAACACATTTACTTTGTCAAATGATGGCACAAGCCTTCAGCTCCCTTTCTCAAATGAGCAGGCTGTTTACAGCAGCCAGCTAGATGCTGTAGTCCTAACACTGTTGGGGTTGTTTTTTGGTTTTGAGTTTTGTTTTGATTTTGTTGTTTTTTTTTTAATTTTGCTGCCCTCTGCAACCTGCTGTCTTCCTGAAATTCTCAGTTAATATCCCATGTCTCTTAGCAGTTGTTGTCTTTTTTTCCTCCCGTCAGCACTGAGACTGCATTTGGCCTCAGGCAGGTGCCAGCTAGCTCTGTTCATTAAATATAAAACAGCCTGTTGCTGAGGCCATGGCTGGCCTGATGAAAACTTTTCTGTAGCTAAAGGCAGGCAGCTGCATGGCCTCCAGGCTGCCCAGGAACATGTTAAACACTACTGGGAGCAGAGCCAGCAGAGCACTGCACCAGGAGAAACTGAGGAGAAGAGCAGAAGGATGGGCAGACCCTATCAAGGGGTGAGGGTGTGGTAAAACCCAACCACCTTAACCTGGACAGGGATCAAATGAGTCTGTGTGTGCCCAGTAGGGATTTTAGGGTGCCAGGTTTTAGGACAGCCTGGTCAGAAACATATCCCAGCTGATATGGTTCAAGAGCATAGGAATACACGTAACCTTCAGGGTTTTTGTGTTCCATCTCTAGCTGTTATAAAGTACTTTTCATCTACTGTTGATTATTTTTCCCCATTGGAAGGAATAGGACACTCCCTCTTACACTGGGTCTTGAGAAACCAGTGCCCTTTTGTTCCTACACCAAAATTTTGTGTTGCTTATTGTGGTCTGTTCTATTATTAACCCCTTCTGATGTATTTAAGTAGAGGAGACCTGTTTTCATAGGTTGAACAAGATATGCTCCTCTAGATACTACTTCCAAAATGCATTCTTCATCCCCCACAGTAATCTCAATTACTCTGTTTCTGGCTTGATCCGAATTACCTCAATCTTTCTGAAGTGTGTGACCAAAATAGAATGGGATTGTTGAAGTAATATCTGCAGTCTAGCAAGTGAAGGTTTGGTGACTGAGACAGATTAAAAGATTCTTGAAATGATGGTGTGACCTCATCAAGTGTTCTGGGTGCTATGAGAACACCACAAGTATTGTAAAGCTAAGGAAATGGCTCAAGCATTTCAAATAAATAGAGGAAATCTGGTGGCACAACGGATTTCCAGAGAGCAAGGAAGCACATCTTTCTGGGAATTCTTCTGGAGTGTAAAAATTTGTTGCAACATGAGCTTTCTTGTTTGTTTTTGTTTGTTTTTGTGTTGCTGGGCTGAAAGTGATAATATGGTCCATAAACTTTTTGATACTTATAAGATTGGGGCAAAAAATCAAAGAAGATTGTGAGATTTTGTACAGAGTGTTTTTATTTATGGATACCACAATGACTTAAAGGAGAGAAATTTTTTTTATTAAACTTGGTCACTTTAAGCATTTGATTCTTTGAAGCTAAATGCACTAATTGGTAATCTGAAATACCTAAAACTCTGATAGAACTTTGTAGTGTATGCTGGCAGTATTAGTCAGTTCCTTCTAACTTTCATTGTTCTTTCTGTTGTTTCTCTGCTGATTCCATTGATTTAAGTTTCTTACCTGTTTTAAGCTTTATTTCTAATTTGAAGGTTGTAAGCAAAGATGGTATCCTTGAAATTAAAGGCTGCCTTTAAGAAGCAGCACGAGACATGGTAAGATACAGGAATACAAAAGATAAATGAAGCAAGACTTTTAACAGAACTGTCTCCTTTATATAAAGGTTAATTACACCTAGTGAATACAGGTTTAATTTGCTAGATTTTATTGGTGTATTTGGTATGTGTCAAGGTAGAAGAAAATTGCACCATTGATATTACTGAGTGCCAGCTCAATAACATGTTGCGAATAATTTAGAATTTATTGCAAGCTTTTGGATGGTGAGACTATTTAGAGGAGAATGATGTATGTACTTCGGATTTTATGGAGACTCCCTAGGCTTGTAATGAATCCAGTGATCACAGACAATGATTCTCAGAAGAGCTTTTCAACACTCAAGCTTTTCTCAGGCATCCACTTAGAAGTTTCAGTTTGTCTGTTTTTACCTTTTTGTGTTTAAAATTTCAATACCTTTTTTTTTTTTTGCACCTGTTATGTAATAAAAAGGAGATTTTATATGCATGAAACATGTGATCACAGACCAGATGTTTCTCACTTGTGAGTAAACTATGTATGAAAACAGTATTGCTTTACAGGAAGGAGAAAAAAATGAATGCATAACTACAGAAAAACCAGAGATATGAACAATACTAAATCTGACCTCTAGAATATAAGGCTGAGGCTTCTGTGCTAACAAGGGGAGCACTCTGCACAGAGGTGTGAGGCACAATCCTACTTATTTTTCCTGTGCTAAAAAAAAATGTCACTGACCTGTTGGTTCCAATATCCTGGTGCCAATATCTTGTATGTTGTCCAATTCTGTCTTCTTTTAAGTGCCTGGCTTTCTGGTAAGCTGGGTGTGAAACTTGCAGTTCAATGACTGTCCAGCTAACTTGCAAGAGGAGAAAGAGATCTGCCTGCCTGTAAGAGCTTGACCCAAGACACATACAGTCTTGCTGTAAATTCATAAACGCTGAAGGTTATTTTATTTCACACAGATCTGTCTTTCTGTGAAAGGTGAAAACAAGCATCCAAAAAGTTCATCTTGCAGGACTGTAAAGCCTTTAGTCCCTCACCCCACAACAATACACTGCAAACCCTAAAGTCCCCATGTACAGACTTACTGTGAAGTGCCTGTCTGGCCTTCCAAGGACCAAACAGCCCACCACATATGTAAAACTTTATGCCAAAATACTTAACATTAACTCCATCAATATCCTATACACAGTATAATGTTTCATACTTGAGGAATGCTTCATTCCCTGCAAAAGGTATTTATCGGTGGTTTTGGTAATTTAATTTTTACCTGCAATCATAACAAAACATTTACAATAACTGTTATTACAGCCTGCCTTGATAGCAATTTGAGTTTACCATGCTTTGAAACTGGAATGAGACCAGGTGACAGACCTCTGAAGTGTTGTGGCTGAGACAGTGTATGAAGGCTGTGACTGAGCCTAGATTAAAACAGACTCTTCTTGGTCATGTACCTGCTATGTGAAGAGTGTGCTACAAGCAGGTAATTGCTGCATTATTGTCCATGACTTTGGCACAAACTGCCTGTGTTTGTGATGAGCTCAATGTGTTGCTGAGGTAGAGAGAAAGGACTTTGTAATACAATCTGTCAGCAACTGGTTACCTCAGCCAAGGAAGAAACCTAAACAACCATGGTATAGTTCAGCTAACCAGATGTGCCTGAACCAAAATAGTGCCTCTCCCTCCTACTTGGCTGACAAAGTTGCTTAGATGAAAGAGGAAGGCTTCCAGCATTCCAGAACACTTGTCACCTGTCTTGAGTGGCTGTTATAGTAATGCCCATAGTAAATGGGATGCTCTTGCTTGTTTTAAGACTCCTTCTCTCTTCTTTGAGTGGGGGGAAGGTTTTGTGCTTACTTTACGTGTGCATTGTCTGAAGGCAGGGCACAAGGGTAAGTTTCTGTCGGTCTGTGAGGAGTCCTTGCTGTGTGAGATAGCCCAGCAATGAGTATAATATGCTGCTTTATTTCTGAGAGGAAAATAAAATAAGCTGGTTTACTTTATAGGTACACGTACAAGCAAGATAGTTTTTCAATGCCTTGAGCCATACCTGTGAAAATTTAAAGTGGAGGATACATCATGTAGCTCACAGTAGTGGTTCGTTCAGATACAGAAGACTTCATCTGAAAAACCATAGAACAATCACAATCCACTGTGAGTTTATCTGACTGTGTTTGCCTATTTAAACATCTAAATGGAAAGGGATTGCCATAGCAAATAGTACTGGCATTTAGCTTTCCTAATGAACTTCAGAATGAGTTTGATGAAGTATGCTTTTAGTATAAATTGGAGTTAAGCTGCACTGTCAAAATTTGATATTATAGGTGACATTCTTAACAATGAAGTGCAAATGGAATTCTATCTGCTTTTAATTAAATAAGCACACACTCCACTGAATTTTGGAAATTTAATTCTCTGAATCTGAAGTCTCGGGCCCTGAACAACTATTGTTATTTGAAAGATAGTGCTGATATATTTCAAAGCTGTTTGTACTTAACAAAATACTGATGTTGTTTTCTTTGGTAAATTTGGAGCCCTTTTGATTTCTTCAGGTATTTCTTTTTCAATTGTGTGAAAAAGAGCTAAGGTAACCTTCCCCCTAGTTGTGGCCCATGAAAATCAGAGCTGTAAGCATGTAAGTATCAACAGCAGGGCTAAAGCACCTGGAATCTGCGCCAGCATCTGGAATACTGAGGAGCGCCTGGAATCTGGAATACTGAGGAGCTGTTGGTTGTGGCTGCACCCTGTGGACAATGCAATGAAGTGCTTTGCTGTGTATGAGGAATTCATGCCTGGCAATTCAGAGCTGTCACAGGCCTTCCCAAGTGGAAAGGGATTGACTACAAATTCTTGCTGAGTGCCCTGCCATTTTTAAACTGTATGACCATGATAAGATGCTGGAAAGCCAGTTGGCTGAAAAATGTTCCTCTAGAAGGGTCATAAGGCTTGGAGGAAGGAGATTCCCTTGATAAAGCCTTCTACAGGATTAGCACTTAGCAGTGCTAATTACTTCGTTTTCAGTGTTGTGAGAAGCTGTGTATACCAAATTGAATAGGAAGGGAAAAAGAGGAAAAATAACTGTCAACATTCATGTAATACTGTGCTTTGAGTTACAAGCCTTTTAGAGAAATTAGTATGTGCTTCATCCTTTTCCTCTTCCTCGACTTTCAGTATCATATGATTCACATTGCTACAAATAAAAAACAAAGATTTATATAAAGTCTTTTAAGGATAAGAAATACAATTTTATTTGGCAAAAGTACATGATAGGAAGTAAGGTCTAGTTAATTAGCTAGTATGTAAAAAAAGTTGCTGTTCCTTGAGTTTGGAATAGTCAAATTTAAATGTTTCTCTGGAGGGTTTTTTGCCTACAAAGACCTGCATTCAGACTGTTTCAGAACCATTTATAAGAGGTGGCAATCTTTTTGAATATGTTTATATGTGGTTTATGTGTTTTGGAGTCATCTCAGTTTTATTTTCACAGCCTAAAGTATTTTTCACCTCCATTATAAGTAATTTAAAACCAGTGGCATATAATATTTTCTATGTCAGTTGCTTGACTTTCATTTTCAAGTCTAATTGACGTTTACTTGCAATGAATTTGAGCTCTCAAATCACTAAAACCATTACTGTAGCAGAATCACTCTGCCTTTAGGGTGTACTTATATTTCTACATTAGCAGATTTGTGTTTTGTACCTGTATAGTGAAATTCCCTGTATCAAACTCAAACAATAAGAATAAAAATTAAATCCTCTCTTTTTGTTCTCTCTTTCTAGATGTGAGAATTTTGCTCATGTGGCTATATTGAATTCTTATCTACCTGACCAATATAGCAACTATGGCAGTAGAACTAGCTAGATATGGAATTAAGCATTTGGGAAAACAATATTCAACGTAACTTTTCAAGAATTCAGAGTTATAGTGCACAATTAACAGCTTAATGGACCCTTACATTTTCTGAGATGCTCATTTTAAATGAGACAGATTGCTTGGCAGTGTTTAATAAAAAGTTTGATTACATGCAGTGTATAAAATGAAGACTTAGAAATTAGGCATGTTCAGAAGCAATTTCTCTCAAGCACACGTGGGTTGCTACAAAAGGAGAGCGTGTGTGAACTTGATGACTTAGAATATAATTACTGAGGTGCACAGCATATTGTAAGTAATTTAAAATTTGTGAATGGCAACTCTCTGTGAAGGTTTAATCACAGCAAAATGTAAGTGTTGTTAAACTTGTTTTTACAACCACAGTGAAAGAATTGCCCTCCTGATTTATTCTGTGTAGCATGCAGATCAGTGTCGCTTTTTAGAAGGAAAAGAAAAAACAGCAAAGCATTTTTTGGTGAACAGAGGCCAGTAGACTTAGCGGATAGGGCATTCTGTGTGTGAAGACAGCTCGTAAGGGAGCCATGAGATGAGATGTGACATAAATAATGCTCTACCAGCTTTGGTCATGTGCTGTTACTGTCTCCCATGGGCTCCTTCCATGCTTTTTCCTTGGTACTGGCAGACTGGAGTTGCTGACAGTCACTTGAAGTCCAAATGCTGAATGTGGAGCTGAAGCAGTTGGGACACACATGTGCACAGTACCAGCTGTGGTGAAGACAGGTCATTTTGGGCAGGCAGCAAGGCAGACGGGGTGGGGCATGGTCAAAGCCAGACTCACAGCAGCTTAGAATAATGCCTATGGCACGTGGGATGTCTGGGGTCCCAGCTAGTGAAGCTGTAAGATGGTAACTGCTACCCTGGAATGTGGCCTTCTGTCAGTGCTCTGAGTGGATGTTCAAATTGTTTGAGACTTGCACTTACTCGAGGATCCAGGGCTTGAAAATCCAAGATAGTGGATCATTTGGTAGAGATCAGCTTTCTGAAGGCTTTTGCATAAGAAAATTTTGTTCTCAACCAGTCCTATTCATTATTCCCACTGTTAATGGTGTCAGAAGAGTTGTGCTAGATGGATTTTGGCTATTTATAACTTCAAAGCTTTTGGGTCTAGCACAAGCGTGTTGACCAGGAAAAGCTACTGATACAACGTAAAGAAGAAAATGAGAATCCTGAATTCTTCCTGGGAAAATGTGAGATTATTATTGAGTTACTCAACAATTTAAGGCCTGTTAGACCTATTAGAAAATTAATACATGTTCCTCCATGCATTGGTAGTCCCACTGCCACTAAACTTTCTGAATTTACAGTATTTATAGTTTATTGAATACAATCTGTTATGCTAATGGTGTTATATTTGCTTATTTATGTAGGTAATTTTAAATGGAGCTTCTCACCATTGTACTAGGTGCTTTGCAGAAAAATTAAAAACATAAATTACATAAGCTACCTGTGGTGGATACAGTAATCTAGGGCTGCTGATAAAAATGACCACCAAAGCTGAGTTCTCTGAAACGAAACTGAAGACAAAAATTTGGATGAAAGTCAGGAGAGAAGAACTGCTAGTCAGATGCAAAATTAAACATTACTTTCTTCTGTGTCCCAGCAGTAGTTTGTACTGGGCCAAAATGACTAATGGACTAGAAGAAGGGTTATAGCAAATTTAATCATATATTTTCTACATTTCTTGAATAATGAAGAATGAAGTTTCTTCCCTTTTCCTCAGGCTTTCTGCTCTAGATATGTTCATACAGGTTTGTCTGCTGATTTCATAACAATGAGAAGGGATTATTTTGTTTTCTTTCTGCTACTATGGGCAGGTGATTTGGCTACAGGAAAGAACTTTGTAAGGCAGAGCAGCATTATATGGTTTTGTCATACCTTATACCTGTGTGATGTGTGTGATGTACCTAGAAGGCTGGTAACGTGAAGGGAAAAAAAACCCAGCAAATTCAACTCTGTGGGTGATAGGCTACTGAGAAAGAAAACTCTTTGGTCTTTACATATGCAGTTCTATTTCTGAGAGCAGAAATAGAAGCAGACTGAGATGAGAGGCCTTAAAATGATCTTGATAACCCTGAGGGCTTCTACAGTGCTATGTGGCTGCCATGATTTTATTTTTTATTAGTTGTGTTTTTCTCCATTTCTCTAGCACACCTTTTAAACCCAAGTTGTATAGGAAATTCTGAGAATTTTTCAGCCATTTTCACATCCTCTTAATGCTGAGTTCCACATTTTAGGACTTTGGAGATTCTTTTCTATCCTCTTACTTCATGACATGGGATAAGACTGATTGCATGCTGTTATTGCCCAGAGAACAGTTAGACTTTAAGGAGGAAAGTCATACTGCCATTCATCATTGTTTTCTTTGATCTTTTTCCTGCTTGTTTTGTATCCAAAGTATTATTTTCTCACTTCATGGACTGCATTGGTGTTACCTGACTGTTTTATCTCCTTGGCCCCTTATCACCCTTTTCACTAATTTCACTGTCAGGCACTCCACAACATATTTTCCATTTAAAAACAACTTTGTGAGCTCACTTATATCCTGATATTGTCCATGTAAAATAGATTGTCAAATCATCCTTGCTGCTTCTGAAGAGCTGCTAGAATAGCAGCAGCCTTCAGATTCTGCCTGGTGCCTGCCTTGAAATAATTTGAAAAGGATGCTTTGGACATGAGAATTGTGTCATGGCAGCAGATGTTAAAAAATGCTGTACATTTAATAAACTGCTAACCAAGCAATAACAAGACAAACACCAGAACAGAATTTAAGATTCCAGCTTTTTTTTGCCTCCATGGACTCTGGGGTCTGTACCTGCATCTTATGTCCTCAAAAAGACGTGTGTCTCTTGTCTACAAGAGGAATGCTGCTTGTATTGATTGTGAAATTGTGAGATTTTGAGTGTTAAAGCCCACAAATGTGACTTCTGCTCCAAAGAGAAAACCTGACATGATCTCTGCAAATATTAGGAGACTTGTGGTATCTCCATTTTTGTTTTTGAATGCTTCTGAATTGACATTACTAGTAAAGAGCACTATAGCATGTTATTAGGCTCAGATGGGCATTTTGCTTGACTGGCTGGCTTGGCTTCTGAGAGGTGGCATATAGCAGCATCCTGCTTAGTTCAACTGCAGCTGAGAAACACAGTATTTTTTTTATTTTTTTTTTTCCTGTTCCAGAAGTCTCCGAGACCTTCTCCCCTAAGTTGTACTGATTTGAAATTTGACAGCATCCTCAGGAAGAGCTTGAGGTACAGATCCTACCAGAGGATGTAACATGGCATAAAGTTCTCCTTATCCACCCCAGAAGGCTGCAATTATCACTGGGGTTTGTCTTTATGATCCTTTGTGAGTTTTTATTGTGCTGATTTGCTTCTGACAACAGGACAGAGAAGTTACAACAACAACAGAGAATTGAGGATGGATAATCAAAGGCAAGGGAATTTATGAAAAAGAAAAAATTAAGTACATCCTATGTGTGCATGTCTAGCATGTAGTCCCCAAGTATATTTTCCTGAGCAGTCTTTTCTACCTGATTTGGCCCGTGGGTTTAAAACTTCACTTTTTTTTTGTTTTTTTCCCTGAGGATGCCACTAGCCATTGATCAAGAGAGTTGGTCCCTAAACACTTCTTTTACCTAATTATTATTAGTTATATGGGAAAGAAGTACTAAGTGGATAAAGAAGATGCACATTTTCTCTCTTTCAGCTAGTTTATGTGATACTGGGGTTTGCATGAGCTTCCTTGTCTCAGTCTTGCATAATAAACACAGTCTCTTTTTTTAATGAGGTTTTAGCTATTCTGGGGATTCCTTTTGCCTCTCCTAGAGTGTTTGGTCTTGTCCTTTGTGAAACATGGAAAAAAAAAGCCACAAACACTTGCGTGTTCATGAAGACCTCTTCTCTCCAAACCTTTCCTGTTTAGCATTTGGAGTTACCTGCAAGGTTTTCTTACTATAGTAATTACACAGACTCATAATGCTATGAGGGAGTTGTACCCATTTGCAGCAATTGCAATCTTAATCTTCTTCTGCCTAAGTCACTGGAATTGGTTTGCTGCCAAGCACAGAAAGAAGTGCACTGTTGTTCTGGAAGAATATTTTATTCCACAAATGTCTGTAATATCTGAAGCTGTTTTTCATAGTGGATAAATAAATTGATGTGGTGTCTGGGTTTTTTATCCAGTGAGAATCAATCCAGATTTCCTTTAATCACTGATTTTGAATTTAATTGTCTACATGTAAGCATCTCTGGTCACACAAAATAAGTGCCATACAGCTTTGAGTACAAAGGATTGGATGGTAGCAATTGCACTGTTTGCATTATTTGATAATAGCTATAAGTCTGTGTGTATGAATTATGAGGGATGCACATCCTTCATGAGAAATGTTCACTTTAGTTTTATAGTCTATTCCACGTGCACAAAGCCAGGGAGTGTGTACTGCTATAAATGGTCTCTGATTTATTTTGATAACTTCAATTGTCAGAAAGTATTTCTATGTTTATGTACCCACTGTAGTTTGGACATGCTGTAAGAGGTGGACTATCTAATTTAACTTTTGCATTGAAGTCTGTGCAGGTGTTATGCATTTTGGGATGCATGAGGGTATGTTACCAGTACCAATATATACCAATATCCTTTTCTTCTGCTCTCCTTATCTTTCTTACTTACCCTCTGGAACCTTCATCAACTTTACTGCCCTTCTCTGGACTTGCTCCAGCACTTCAATGTCAGTCCTGACCTGAGTTTTGGTACTGTTCATATACAAGTTGGTCAGTTTAGTTACCTTAACTATCTCAGTTTGAGATTGGTATCTAAGGTAGGTAGCATAAATCTACTGTTTTAGGGATGACTAGTAAATGTTTAGATGTTAAATTTAGGCGAAGCAACTCCAGTCCCAGAATCCAAAATGCATTATTTACAGTATGCATTTCTGATGCTATAATTCTATCTATAGAAGAAAACAGACATTATATAAAAGTGGTCCAGAATGTAGTAATCTGTAAGTTATGCAGAATTTTAGAGCAAAAGGAGAGAAGGAGGATGATAAGGATTTTTTTTTTTCAATGACAGGAATGATTGAACCAAGATTGATATTGGCAGCTGTTTTTACTTCTGTTTGTACTTCTAAAAGTGGCAAAAATAGTTACTGTACTATAGTGCAGTAACCTGAGGGAGCAGTGGCTTCTGAAGAACAGTCTACTTCTGAAAAAAACAAGAAAATGCTGTAGAATATTCAATGCAAAGCTCTAAGTTTGTGGGATGCAGTCATCTCAAGCACCATAACTGCTAGTTAAGGATCAAAGACAATTCATTGCAGTCAATGGAAACTGTAAGAAGTTGGTAGATTTAGGACCACTCATGCCCCCTATGATTCATGGGGAAGGACTGGGGAAAGACATGACTGTTCTTTGTTGCTGTATTTTTTCCCCTTCCAACGCTGGGGCAGTAAGTTTCCTATAAGTACAAACAACTGTGTTATGGTTAATCTTAATAACTAGTACATGTGACTGGAGAGCAAATGTAGTGCACTCTCTGCCCTTCCAGTGTTACATGATGGCCACATTATTCAATTTGGAGTCCAACCTTAAAAAATATTTTGCTCAGAAAATTGGGAGTCCAGCCTTTTGCTCACAAAAAAACCCCAGCTGTAACTAGGAAGATGTAAAACTAGAGTTTTGTTCCTCTTCACACAGCTACTTGGAGCTTTCTTTGGCAGAGGCTGTGAAATAACTGTTTAGTAAGAGACAGTATGATTCTTAGTGCAGAGCTGATGGTTTAAGCAGCAAGGTGGGAATATATGGCAGTACCATGCATCCCTCTGCTGAATAAGTGAAAATGAGAAGAGCTCTTAGTTGCAGAAGCCTGCTCATTGGTTTTTTTTTTTCTGTGCTGTAGCCTCTTTAGGGGAGGATTAGTGGTGATAGCGGCATATCTATGTGTTACATGGCCTGTTCTGTATCTTCTTTTGAATTTACAGATTTTTGGAACAATTAAAATCATTGGAGAAATACAACTATGTATTGAATGCATATTATAAAAAACACTTGTAAGACAATCAGATGTCGTTATTTTCATATGCAGTACCATATAGCTGTAAAGCTTTCCCACATATTGTGGTTGTGGCAAGAGTTTAGGATTTTATTTTAAAATGCTCTTCCCTTAAGAGAATGTGCTAGATGTTTTTTTAATGGTAGTGTAAGATGAGACAAAGGGCTATTATTTTGCAATTACCCTTAGCTATACAGGCCATGAAATGGTATAACTTTTGCTCCAGCTCTCAACAGTGCAAGAGAGACTTCAGTGTTAAAAATTAAACCAAGAGGTCTATCTGCTCAATTCTTATTTTCACAGACACCTTCCTCACTACAAATGAAGCCAGCAGGTATGGGAAAGAAGAAAGATAACCTCACCTGTACTGGGGCTCCTAGCATTGTCCTTAGGGCTACATCTCAGCCAGTGCTAATAAAATAGGGAAAGCTTCAGCTGAATCTTTCATTTGCACAGAGCAGTTCTCTTATCAGAAGCAAAGAAATTGATATATATAATGAATTTTTTTTTAACCTATGTTTGGGTCTATTTAAAAAGATTTTTTTTTTTTGAGAAGTCTGGGAAGGAAATTTAAAGAGGGAGTATGTTTCTTACCTTAAGCCCCCCACTTATTCAAGGAAAATATTTAGACAAGTGAGTGTGAAGGAGCCCCAGCTACAGCGGCAAAATGCAGAATAGAAAATGTTGCAAGGAATTATAGTCTCTCCAGTATTCTGCCTAATTAGCATTAGGTGTGTTTGTGCATGTAAATACAACCTTCCCTTGTGTATACTCTGCTGTTCACACTCAGAGTTAAATTCATCCATGGGACAGCTACTAATGTGCCAGCTGCATTGTTAGTACGTTTAATAGACTTAAAAACATTGTAAAGCAGGACTGCACTTCAGTGAATAATAACCACTGGAGAGGAAGGGGAATATGTTGATTGTAGTCTCATTAACATACATCTGCCTGAGGTCTTTTCTAGTGGTGGAATGTGGTATTGGTAGAGTGTTGCCCCTCTGCATTGGTGGTGATCCATGAGCCAGATTATTCAAAATGCAGGTTTAGGGGATGTGTGAAGTTAAGACACAAACCAGAAATGTGATACTGGAGGTAATATGCTCAACACAGCAGTGCAAAAGAAACTCAACACAGAGTCATAGAATCTTAGAATGGTTTGGGTTGGAAGGGAACTTAAAGATCACTCAGTTCCAGTCCCCATTCCAAGGGCAGAAACACCTTCTAGTAGGACAGGTGATTCAAAGCCCCATCCAGCTTGGCTTTGAACACTGCCATGGCTGGGGTATCCACAAATTCTCTGAATAGCCTATTTTAATTCAGCAAGTGTACACTTCAATGAGTTACTGAAATTTAATTCAGTGAGGTTAAATCCTCCAAACCTGAATAGCCATTCTACTACATAATTAAAATACTATCTTCTTGTAGTCTTAAGTGAGGTTTCTATATTGAAGCTGCTTTGCATTCTATAGCTTGCTAGGTCAAACTTTGAAGTAATCTGTTTCTTCAGACCTTTTTGAGATTTTTATGTTACATTGTCCCTAGAATGTAGCACAAGATACTCGCTTGATCATTATTGTAATTGATAATATATCTTAAAAGTTTGCAGTTTCTAGATTTTATTATATTCCAAGTATTACAAATTTTCTGTGAGATTGTTGATTAGCAACATTAAGAAATCACTCACACTAGAAGTCAGATAGCTAATCATAGATTTAGAGCTTGCAAGAATTAGAATTCTTCTTGATAGACCAAATTATGTGATACAGTGGCTCTGTTTCAACTTCTTGGAACCTTTTTTTCCTTATGTATAAAATGTGAAGATGATATCTCGCTGAGTTAGAGAGGTATTTTGAAGCTTACTAAGGCAATACTTTTTATCATTGTAAGACACTTGAGTAGAAAATAGTATACTGAATTTAATTTTAGAAATATGCCAAACTTTATCAAAATCAGTGTTATAAAAGGAGTGTGTCTTTCATCTTTGGGCAGTTCAAGACCAAGGTTACAGATTGATGTTTTCTTAGAATAAATAGCTTATGCTTATACAAGTAGCCCATACTGCTTTTGATGGTTTGCTGTGAAATAAATGCTCCTAAAATTCTGTAAAGTCTATACACAAGTGCAGTTAACAAGACCTAGGGCCTTGTCTGTACTCAAAATTGCTAAGTCATTTGAGAGTGTGCTATGTCCTTGCAAAGCATGACATGTACAGTCAATGTTTAAGCTCAGTTTGTACTGATGTTTCTATTGTTCAATCTCATGAAATCTGTGGGGAAGGGGTGTCCACAAGCAGTAATGCTTTTGCCATCATGATAGCCCTTCTGAAATAACTGCCTGAAGTGACTAAGAGCATGATACATGAGGTTTATGGAAATGAACCACTATTTTCTGAGTTCGTAACTCAGATTTTGTTCCCCTCATTTTGTAGCAAAGTGTATACAGGTTTTACTTTATTTTAATTAAACCATTAAAATAGTGATATTTAAACCTGTATGCTTTTGAGTAGGACAAGATAGGCAGAGTGTTGATGATGTTGGTTTTTCTTTTTTCCTAACTGTGAAAATCGTGTATTCGGCTTTATGGAGTTTGTTAGTTTACAGGAATGCTGACTGTGAGGATCATTCTTGTTATTTGTGCTGCTGAAATGCATTACATCTTTTTTGTAGCTGTTAAGAGGGTAAAAAAAGCCTGTCTACAATAGGCCTTTTTTAAAACTTTTTGTTCTTTTTTCCCCTCTTACGTAGTGGGGGAAAGGGCACACAGTTAGTTGGGAAATATCTATGAAAGCTTAGGGTTATGAAGAGCAATACAAGTTAATAATTGACAACCACATTGCAAGTAACAATGGCTTTTTTGTGAGCTAATTTGCACTGTCTCTGTGACCTGGGCATTTTGGTCTTGGCAGTGACATGAGGTCAGTGTTTTGTCACCATGACCTCATGTACCTTAACTTCACTTACTTAGTCCACTGATGGGATAGAACAGTCAAAGAACACTTTCATGTTCTTACCCTTCAAACAGTTGAGGCAACTTGCACTGATAATTTCTAAATAATTTGCCTGATTGCACACATTGTGAAAAATTATTGATTTCAAATTACACACATTTGGAACTAAGTTCTTCAACTCACAGATGGCTTGGATAGATAAAAAGTGAACCTAATTATTGAAGAGGAAAATATTTACAGTACCATTCTAACATTTATGTAGCTTTTGGGGGACTCCAGATATGTCATTTGCAATGCACGGGCTTTGTTCAAAAGTATTTGTTCTCCTGTGAAGCTTAAACAACTTTATACCCATGAGCTTGACATCTCTTCTGATATCTATCTGAAGGGTTCAATCAGTAAAATATTAAAGGATAGCAGCTTTCTTAATGCAAATCTGTGTGCAAATCAAACTCATGGAAAACAAATCTTGTTTGCTTGAGACCATTTTCTGAGTTTAATTGAGAGAAAGAGCTCTTGACATATGAGATTTTTGACAGGCATTTGACTTAGCACTGCACAGATTTTCTTGTTTTCATTTATGTTTTAAAGGTTCTGCACCCAGACATGAAAAGCAGATTTTCTTTCTACAGAATAAAGATCTGTAATTTGGAATGAGTGACTCAAAAAGGCTTGAGATGCATGGATATAACAGACATATGCTGCACTTCTGCTGCTAGGATAAATAAACGGGGGGATTTTAGTCAAAAAGAGATTGTTCTGCCAGTTGAGGAAAACTGACATATGCATATACCAGAAAGAAAAGATGCATGTAAAAAAATTATAATCCACATTTTTGTTTGTTTTCAATGACAACTATTACGTAGCAGGAAAGAAGTTGAGTTTACAGGCTGAGACAGTGTCTGAGAGGCAAAAGAACTATGTTAAAACTTCTACAATGAATAATGGAGATACTCTCATAGAACATGCATGTTTATGAAAACATGTTTACTGAGATCGGGAGGCACTTGGGAAACCCTGACATATTTTTTACTGCTTCCTTACACTAATAGTGGAATTCAGTGGATTTTGATTCCCATGGAAATCAAGGAAAATGTATATGAAGAAAGATAATGTTCAGTTTAAGCTTAATCCACACCATATAAAAATGTTTCACATCAGTGAAACGTGCAGAGCTTGTTTGTAAGTTTACTGAAAAAGTCAAGATCTCAAATCACCTATTTAAGCCTCTTATCAAAAGAAGCCTTATAATAATTCATTTTTTCTAATATTTTTCTTATAATTACAATAAGTAGTCCTGCACATGACCATCCCCAAGAATCACACCATGTGCCTGAAAGTGTTGTCCAAATGCTTCTTGAACTCTCCCAGGCTTGGTGCTGTGGCCACTTCCCTGGGGAGCCTCTTCCAGTGCCCAACCACCCTCTGGGTAAAGAACTTTTTACTAATATCCAACCTAAACCTTCCCTGACACAATTTCAGGCCATTTCCTCGGGTCTTGTCACTGGTCACCACAGAGAAGAGAGATCAGTGTCTGCCCCTCATCTTTCCCTCATGAGGAATTTGTAACTATGCTGAGGTCTCCCTTAAGTCTGACCAGACCAACTTCCCCTCAAGGCCCTTCACCATCTTTGTTGCCTTCCTTTGGATGCTCTCTAATAGTTTAATGTATTTCTTATATTGTGTCACCCAAACCAGCCCCCAGCACTGGAGGTGAGGCTGCCCCAGCTCAGAGCAGAGCAGGACAATCCCGTCCCTTGCCTGGCTGTGATGCTGTCCCTGATGCCCCCAGGACAGGGCTGGCCCTCCTGGCTGCCAGGGCACTGCTGGCTCATGGTCAGCTTGCCATTGACCAGAACCCCCAGGTCCCTTTCCATGGCACTGCTTCGCAGCATCTCCTTCCCCAGTCTGTCCTGGGTTGCTGCATCCCAGGTGCAGAATCCGGCACTTTGCCTTCTTTAATTTCATCCAGTTGGTGATGGCCCAGCCCTATAATTTGTCAAGGTCTCTCTGCAGGGCCTCCCTGCCTCTGAGGGAATCAGCAGCTCCTCCCAGTTCTGTACTGTCTGCCAACTTGGTCAGTAACCCTTCTAATCCTGTGTCCAAGTCATTTATGAAGATGTTGAAGAGCCCAGGACCCAAGACAAAGCCGTGTGGAGCTCCACTAGTGACAGGTCACCAGCATGATGTCTCCCCATTCACTATGACCCTGTGACCCAACCCATGAATCATTTGCTCATCCACTGCGTGATGTGTTTATCCAGATGTGTGCTGTGCATTTTGTCCTGGAGGATATCATGAGAGATGGTACCAAAAGCTTTGCAGAAATCCAGAAAGTTTGCATCAACTTTCTTCACTTGATCATCTAGGTGGATTATCCTGTCATAAAAGGAAATCAGGTTTGATAAGTAGAACTTTCTCTCATGAACCCATGCTGACTGTGATCAATGGCTGGTGTTTTTCATTAGGTTCCAGAATAATCTCCTCTATGACTTTACCAAACACTGAAGTGCAACTGACAGGCCTGTATTTTCCAGGGTCCTCTTTTTTGCCGTTCTTGAAAACTGGGACAACATTTACAAGCTTTTCAGTAAGCTGGGACCACTCTGGCCCAAGACTGCTCAAAAATCATTGAGAGAGGCTTTGTGGTGACATCAGCTAGTTCTTTGAGGATTCTCAGATGAATTCCATCAGGTCCCATAGATTTGTAGGGATTCAGCTGGAAATTAATAGTGTTTTCGTATGGCCATCAACAAAAAATCTTTTTCACCAGGAAAGATACTCTCTGTCTGTTGCAGAATGATTGATATATTCTGAAAGTTAAGGAAAGCGTCTGGATTTAGTAGACCATCTGCAGATGGCTGTTGGCAGAAATAAAAAATAAATTATTGACCACTGACAGCCCCATAGCATTCTGTGGCAACTGACAAGTTGTTTTTCTTAATGCCTTGGAGGTTGTGGCAACTTTTCTACTCTAAAACAATGTACCTCTGTGAGACTTAAGGCTTCACCTGACATGCTTTTTAATAGAAAAGTAAATAAGTGGGGAAATGTCAGCTTCAAATGACACCCTGAAACCATTGTTAAAGATCCCGAGAATACCGTAACTCTTCCCTTTGCATGGAAGGTGACAGGTCACAGTGCATTCTTAGGAAATATTTTCCGTCTTAGCCAGCTATGATCAGTAAGATTTTCTCTTGTTTTATTTTTAACAAACTGCTGGAAGTTCCTCTCTGGGTAACAAAATGAAATCATTCAGGACAGAAGAAAGACATGAAATGGGAAAGGGGAATTGTTTGAATTTCAGTACAATTTGACTTCGAGTGGCTTTGGGCAAAAAGGTAAGGAGTTGTCATCTTTGCAAATCAAGATGTCCCATAGCCATTAAAATGTTTCTGTTTTCTAATAAGGTCTCTTTACATGAGATGGGCTTTATAATTTACACCTTATGTCATGTCCAAATTACATGTCATGAAAATCATATTTTTTCCTATTGCATCAGGAGCTGTAAGTAGTCAGTGTATTTTGATAACTGCTAAGGATTTCTGTTAGCTCAATTCTAATTAAAAACATATTTCAATCCCTATGTGGACATGTCCACTCAGAATGACATAGGACTTCCATCTCCATGAAAGAATTTTTAGTTCTGCTGTATTTGAGAAGACTGATTTTGAAGTCTATGTTCAGTCATAACCAATATACATGTGGTTCATTGTCTAAGTAACAAAGAAAGGATAAAAGATGCTTGAAATTTGAAGAGCGAACTTCAAGACTTGCCCATGTAATGAGAGTACATTTTATGTGTATCAACAATTTTTTATTTATTTACAGCAGTGCAATAATCTTTCTTCAAGGAATAGATGCATCTCCATCTTCATGGAACACTGAAGTCTAATTGCTGGTGATAGGAGTACTGGATGTTGATAAGTTCTATATTATTTTTACTGAGCTGTCAATAAGACCTCAGACTTGCAGGTGGCATTTCCAGTGGCTTAGTTTTGCCACATAGACTTGCAATGACTGTCAAGACACTTTGCTCACTTTTCACAATAACCCAAATAGAAACTGAGATATTTTATTAATTTGAGGGTTAATAAAAACTGCCTTTTGTTAGTGCCATGAACTTCAGTGATTTTTAAATTTGTAACTTAGGCTGAGGTCTGTGCCACCATCCTTACCCATTTAATAGTTACAGGTGTCCTTGGAACTATTTATAGGACTATGGTCTTTTTCTAAATAGAGAAAGATTGATGTATATATCATCCTTGACCTCATTTTAACATTTACCATAATTTTCAAGCTGCACGACAATGGTGGCCTTGTGAGAGGTTTTTGTATATATTGAACAATCACAGAGAACATGGCTCAGTTTTTATCCTATTGAAATCAATACATCTTGTCAAGTTTATGTCACTTGCTACTATTTAATTATCTACAAGCAAGTCAAATTGATTACGCAATGTAAGAACCTTACAGCTTTGAAGCAAAATAACTGTGCCTTTAGATTTGGCTAGGATAGCTATCAATGCTGATGGCAAAATATAATTAATAAATTAATATTTTTGATTGCGAGGAACAACTTTTAATAACTTTGAAGGACTTGATACCAACTGTAGCTTGGAACTAAAATCCATCATAAGAGTCAAAATCATTGTTGGGTATTGGCTTTTTCAATCTTCTGTCCCAAGTTCTTGGTTATCAGAGGTGCTTGTTCACATATATATCTTCCCTCTATTTTGGATATAAAAAACAGTCTTAAAGTTTTGTCCCTTATTTCAACTTTTGTGGTTATTGGTGGAGGAGATTTTAAGCTTGGGATAAAAACAGAACAAACTATCTGTGAATGTATGCCCAGGTAAAAGGTTGAGCGAACTCTTTTGCAACAAGAAATGCACGACTTGCGTGCCCTGTATGTACATGCATACCTTGCATGAAATCTCTCTAGATGCTGATAGAAATCCTTCAATTGACTAGGAAAAAAAAAAAAAATAAAAAGTAGTTATTGTCCCTAAGAAGACATTTCATGGCTCTTTGTTTCTTTTTATTTTTTTTTTTTTTTTTTAGAATGACAGTGAAAAATAAAGTTGTGCGGGTTAAAACCTAAGCATATTGAAAGGAGAGAGAATAAAGGACATTAAAATGCCAGTGCAGCAAAATTAAGGATATTTCAGAGGGATACGGATCTAAGAAGGAAGGCAAATTCTTGGTTAGGTAACAGATGTTTTCCCTCAAGGATACTGATGGAACAGAGGCACCAGAACAGGGAAAAAAAAAATCTAATGAACAGCAAAATCTCTTATTTCTTGTTTTTCCTTCTACTCCCAATGTTAGAACAATGTCTAAAGAAGTTGACAAGATCTGTCACCTTCTTTGATATTGCAACAGCACCCAAGAAAACAGATAACTAATTTTTAAATTTCCATGTAGGATGAGAGGTAATGCTCCCAATAATTAGATGACTAGGTCTATCAAGGGAAGCTCTGCACAGCTGAGTACTGTGATGTAGTTGAGCTGCTGTCAAGGGGAGAGTTGTGTGTGCCAACATTTATTGTTTTCTCCTTTCCATTGCTGCATACAAGAAAAGAAGAAGGAAAGTGCTTTACTCCCTAGAATTCTCACTAAAGTAGGATGTTAGTAGAATATTCATTAGAGGTTTATCAACATGTTTGTGTTGTGAAGGTTACTTTTGTACTTATTGTATCTTTGGTACTAGAGTAGTTAAGTCATGCACATTACTTCCTTACACATTTTTCCTGATTGCATCGCTACCTAAGGTCAGGTTGTGCACTAACTTGCAAGAGAATTGAATAAATCCATTTAACATGAAACGATAGACTTTGACATTTGGCTGGCACAGATTTTTTTTAAAAAGATGTTGCCAACACATCAGTTTCCATGTGATAAATACATTGTTTCCAATATTTGAAAGCCCAGAAGTTTATCAGTATAAAAGGTCATCTCCAAGTCAGAAATGGAAATGTATCCATGACTGTATGACTTTTTCCTTTTTTCCTTTGTTTCCTCATTTTTATAAGAACAACTAGGTAAGGCAACGGTAGGCTGTGAGCCAAATTTGCCCTTTGACATAGATTTCCTGTTGGTTATAAACCAGGGGGAGCCATATGCTTGTGAAGTTAAAGTATGCTTTTTTTATGTTTATTCTGTTTTAATGTAGGCTATGATCCTGCAGTCATTTATGCAGTAAAAATTCCCATCAAATTGAACAGCAGCATGAGGATCAACAGTGGCAATTTTCTCTTAGTAGGGTTTCCAGCAAGAGGCCGCCTGCTGCTCCGTGCCATGGCAGAGTGCAGCCTCACGCTGCTCACGGGACTGAGGGGCTGTGATCACATTACATCCACCCAGCAGTCTTTTCACTTGCTGCCTATAAAGTGACAATGGATCAATTCTAAACTGACCCCACTGACTTTCAAAGTCCTTACCGTAGAAGGAGCTGATTTTCTGCAAACCTTCCCAATTCCTTTGGCTCTTGAGTCTTCTCAGTTTTTTTCCTAGTCAGAGTTTACTTGGCAGGAATTCTTTTGTTGTGGGCACAGTGGTTTTTGTAGCTTGTTTATTCTCAAAGATCTCTGCAGTTTTTATCCTGCCATTTTTTAAACAATGTTGTATGAAGCCAGATTTTTGACACACCCTTCTCTCCTCCCCAGCAGCAGTTCAGTTTTAGTTGTTCTTTTACAAAGGATCAGCAATGTCATACCTTACAGCATTTCCTAATCATTTTGCCTAGTTTCCCTTATGAAATGAAGATCCATACAATAATTAAGGTTAGAAGGGATCTCTGGAGTGGCTTGTGTCACCAAACAGGGCTACCTTCCAAGCTAGGTTAGGTTGCTTGGGATTGTCAGTTTGGTTTTGCACACATTCAACTGGAGATTAGTGTCTTGCTCTCCATCCCCAAGCATGGAGGTGACACAGCCTCTGAGAAGCCTGTTGTAGTGACTGGCTGCCCTCATGGGGAAGACTTTCTTCTTTATGTTTGATCAGAATTTTCCTTGCTTCATCTGTGATTATTGCCTCTTATCCTGTATACTGTGTATGTCTGAGAAGAGTCTGGCTTTGTTTTGTCTATAACTCTTCTCTCTTTAATTAATGAAGGCAGTAATGAGATTTTCGGAAGCCTCCCTCCTCCAGGCTGAGAGAACAGCATCTTTCAGTCTTTATAGGACAGCTTCCTGGACATTTTAGTGGCCCACTGTTGAACTCAATGCAGTTTAGGAATACTGAAGACACAAAACTGAACAAAGTATTCCAAACATCCTTTGAGTGCTGGGCAGTAGGAATAACCACTGGACCTGCCATCCATGCTGTACTGCACAGTATATAGCTAGAATTCCACACAAGTGCACTGGTTGCACACACTCAACTGGAGATTAGTGTCTTGCTTTCTATGCAAATTAGCTATCAGGCACTGTGCATTCCTCTAGACCTTTCTAGTGGGAAGTGGGTTGGAGGCCCTCGGGGGTCTTCAGTGATCTTGATTCACCCCCACTGGGTCAGCTTTTTGACAGTCCATGCCTTTTTCTCAGACTCATTCCTGCTCATGCATTGTGCTATGGTGTGCTTGTCTCCAGAAGCCAGAACAAGGATGTTTGTGCCAGAGAAGTACAGCCCTACCTCCATTTGGTCCCCCTCTCCAGCCACATCCTGTTCTTTCTCACACTGTTAATACCAATAGTCCTTGGTTGGCTCTACAAGTATTTGGCCTGGCCATTGGTGTTTGAGTAATACACATTAGCTCTCTTATCTTCTAGGCTTCACACATGGGCAGACTGAAACTCTGATTTGCATTTTCTTTCTTTCTTGGGAGTCCACTGTGCATAATACCACTGTGTGTAGTGGGGGGATGGTGTATCCCTCTGGATATGGACAGGGTAATGGATAGATGCCCACAGTTCTGAGCACCTTGGAGATATGGAGATGTTTTGACATGAGTTTAGGTATTTCTAATGTTGTGGACAAATAGGAGATTTACCACAGAGTGTGGTGGGTCTCAGTGCTGGTTACTACTATAAGGACACAAGTCTATAGCTTGTTCTTTTGGAGAAGATGGTCTGTACATGATAAGGTATTTATCTCTAAGACTCTTAATTTTTGGCCTGTTTGGTTGCTCTGGAGGTTTTCCATGCCTCTTGGCTACATATACATGTGCTAAAATGGGCTCTACAGGCACTACAGCAAAGCTTAGCATCTTTATGAACCTTTTTATTATTACTTGAGGGAAATAAATGTCTGTTTGCATTATTCATGAGCATGCTGTGGTACTGAATTACTGTGTCTTCCATTAATTTGTCTTGTTCTCTTTCTTTATCAGCTAATGCTCATGATAATTTCAGGGGTGCATCTTAAAGCTCAAACAAATGAATATCATAACCCAAACAGGTGGAAGAACACGATATTAGGCTTCTGCATATTCTAATACATGAAACAGCCAGCCAGGTAGTTATGTTTTAACAAAACAGAGATATATCTGTGTAATAAAATTTACTGTTGCTGTAACCATTACACTTAGAATGATTACATGTTTATAATAAAAATGCAGTGGCTATTTGCTACATTAATTAGCTGTTGATTTAATGTTATACAAATGTGATTCCTTTCAAGTAATCATATTTCTTGCTGACATTTCTGAATAGGACTACCAATTGGTTAAACATGGGTAAATAGCAGCCCTGATTATAGGTAAGCCACAGAAGAAAACAATGGAATAATTTAAAAATTTTTAACATGTTACTTTCCAAGCCATGTTGTTGTTAATAAAAACTTTTGATGTATTATCAACACTTTTATAAATAAACACAGACCTTTGATATCCACTGCCCAGACAAAGCTGCCAAAGAAAGAAAAGCTCTCTCTCTGTGCTGAAATTCTTTGTAAAATCCTTTATTTTTGTATCTCCCAGCAAGCTCAGCTGCCTAAACCCTTAGTGAAATACTTAGTGGTTTACCCCACTCCATCTCAAGATGAAATCAAGGGGTACTTTTAGTGGTTTGGAATTTATTGCCATGTTAAAAGTGTCTCTGTAAGTACTGGAAAAGTTTTTTACTTAATGAAAAGCAGATAATATGATCCAAATGTGAAAATGTGTACAGCTTCTTCCTTGACTATCTAGCTGTCAAAGCTCCTCAGAAGACACAGTTTACCCTGTACTAATGGGGCTGTTTCATACATCTTCCTCATAGTGAGGATGCTTGCAGAATCCCTCTGCCTCTTGCTTACCTGTGCAAACCAAAGCCACATCCTCAAATGTCAGTGTCTGTTTTTGGTGGGGTTTGTTTCCAACAACTTGTGCTTAACTTGATGGATCTGAGGACTGGACCTGCATGATTTCCATCAAGTGGTCCTGACCTTAGGTAAGTTTTATGAGTCTGAAAAATTACATGTTTAATCACATGTGATACTTCATTGGTCGAATCCCTTAAACAAAGTGTAGATTTCTTAATTAAAGTGTTTTTTTCTAGTGATTGTATAACAGTCTTTAGATTGGAAGTGACTTGGGGATTAATAAAACGTGGTATTTGCTCTAGGCATTTTTGAAAAAGAAGTCTTTTTGTGTGCCATCTTGTGTATAGTTTTTCTTCATATACCTTGCTATATTCTTAGCTGCTTCCCTTCTATATATATATTAAAAGAACATGTAGTATTTCTTGTAGGACTCTCTCATACACACAGATATATCTTTTTATGTAAGACATTTGCCTAATCAGTAAACCATCAGCGCCATAAGACTTCAACTTAATGTCTTTAGAACTCTGCATGAGCATCTTCTACATTTGCAAAACTATAATTAGCCAGGACTTTTTGAGTGGTATTAGGAGGTAAAACCAGCCAAGTTCATTCTTGGTTTGTTTAAGCAGCAACAAGCCAATTCAGTCAATCATGCCCACTGGTAAGCTGTTTCACAGAAAGCTATGCAAAGTGCAGTAAAAAAATCCATTCTTTTCCTTTAAAAATGCTTAAAAACTGTAAAAATTGTATTTCAGAGAAATATTAGTGAAATTTTAATCTGCCTGGAAACTACACAAAGTGACAAGTTATTCTGGTTTCTGCACATCTGTAATGGTCTGCATTTAAACATTCATTTGCTGTCACAACTTCTCATCTTGCACAAGCAAGACCTACCACACATTTTGTATTAGGATTCAAATTTTTACTATACTCATACACCAAGGTGATACAAAGAAACCTGGGAAACTAAGAAAAAATACACCAAAGAACTATTGTACAAAATATGAATTGGTAGCATATTTTCTTCATTGTTCTATTTGTCCAAAATAATATTTCCTCTGGACTGACTGAGGAAGAAATATATACTCACACACATGAACCTCAGACAACAGAAAACCCTTTACTTTGGATTTTGTGTTAGGCAGACAGAGCTGAAGCAATCAGAAGGGAAAGAGGTGAAGAAAAAGTAAATCATTATTTTAAATGTTTTGGTTTGGAAAGATAGAGCCACTGGATTTTTTTCTGCCTTGTCTTTTCTCATGTAGTACTTGCAGATAGCTCTGGTGGTAGATGCCAGAAAGACCCACACAGACATGGACAGGTTTTAATAACCTAATCTAAGCCAACTTAAACTTCCTTTTGGTAAACAATGTCAGGCCACCACTCCAGAAGATAATTCAATTTGTCTCTTACTGTCTGGACTAACATATAAGCATCCATTAAAATCTCTAGTGGGACACAAGCCCACATTTAAAACTAGGTGTGTGTTTAACTGCTGTTCAGAGCAGGGTTTTTTTATTAGCAGGCTTTATTTTTAATTGCACAAGCACAAAGAAGGACAGGATGGGAGTGTTTGGTTTTTGGTGTTGTTTTTAATTTCTGGTTCGTTTTATGTTCTTGTAAACGAATTATCTTTAGACATGTGGTTTGCACTGTCAGCTTTGAAAAAAAAACCAGCAGCGCATCCAGTTGGAGTTAGCAGCCAGACTTCAAGTTCTTAATTATTTAAGACTTAACTATTTTTATTTTTCTAGTTGTGTGACATATATCAAACCCGTTTTCACACTTGCAAAGACGAAAGCACTAGCTACTTTGGGAGGCGTTTTTGCTCTACTTCTGGCTTTCTTGTTTCTGTGAAGTGCAAAAGAAAACAGCCAAAGATATCAGTCATCCCTTGTGAGACAGTTTAAATGTAGAGAACCTTAGGAATGGAAGGGGAAGGTGTTTGGTATATGGTGAAAGCCATACACTTCTTGAAAGCCACATCCATTTGTAAAGCTCCAAGAACCCCAGTCTGTATAATACTTCTTGGCAAAGTTTCATTTCTTTCCTGTCCCCATCGGGCAAAAGCTTTTGCTTTTTGATACTCATTTAATTTAATATATTTTGCCCCACATCCTCACGCTGCAGCACTGTGAGGAGCCTGTCTCTGTCTTCTTAATGACCTCCTCACAGGTAAGGGAAGGCTGCTGTTAGATTCCCCTGAAGTTTTCACTTCCAGAGGCTAAAATCCCTGCAGGTCATGTGCTCAGCCTTGATGTTCCTGCACTGAATTAGCTGCACTTGATCATTGTCTTTCCTGTGCTGGAGGCCTGAAGCTGTGGTGTTCCTGATGATTGCTTCATAGAGGAGGCTGATGGGCTGTGCTTTAGGTAATCCAGCCCAGGATGCTTGCCTTCTTGGCTTTCAGGCCCATATTCCCTTTTGTGGACCTGTATCTTTATGTAAAAGGGAGTGTTACTCAATTACTAAAACTTTATAGAGGTAACCAAGCCTCCTGGCAGGAGCTGGTTAACTACTTGGCAGAATTGCTTGGCCTCACTCATCAACAAAGTGCTCCGTTATTCTCCTACTAGATGTAGCTGATCCTGGGATCTGCAAAGGCTGGTACTTTGGTCTGTCAGATATTTGGTGAATTGTAAATGTTCTGTGCACACATTTTCCCAGATGTGATACCTGCTAATCCCCAGTGACAGTGATCTGCTATTTTGAGCATGGAGTTGATGCATTATTGATTAATGCAGCTTAGACTGCACTTAAAGTGGTTGTACTCTAATTACATCTGGTGTCTAGAAATAATAGTTTAGCATTTCAGAGGCTTCTTGGGAGAGATGGGGTTTTCTGTACCACAGAATGTTTATTCTGATGGTATTTTTGTCTTAGCAGGAAAAAAGTGTACCTTTTAACAGAGTATTCTTTTAATCTGGTTGATTTTATATAACAATAATTTATCATTAGCAAGCTTCTTGTTCTCTGTGGATGTTTCATTTTAGCAGTAGAATTGGTTGCTTCCAAAGAAAATAATGTATCACTTGAAACCACTATACTGTAATCTCATAAAGAAGTTCTTTAGTGAACCTTTTCCTTTCTGTGTGTCTGTGTGTGATTTTTTGGTCAGTTACTCATGTTTTATTAATGCTGAATTATTTTAAAATATTTTATCTTAATAGTTTCTGGCTTTGCCCATTTGTATACTCTCTTGCTTTCTGATATTGAGAACAGAGATGTAGCTAAGTTTCATGGTTTAAAAATAGGTCTACAGATAACTTTCACATAAAATGTTTTATTTTCTTTTTGGGTACTAATAAGTACCCCTTTAGCATCATATTGATTGTGAAACGTTTCAGATTGTACAGCTGATGGAAATCAGCTTTATGTAGTAATTTGAAGAGAGGAGATCTACATTTTCACATATTCTCTGTGTGATTTCTTGGGTGAATAATTTCAATAAAATTATCAGCTAAAGTACAATCAGTTTAAAATATAGTCAGCTATTAATTAAAAGACAGTTTAATGTGACGAACTATTATCAACATTAGTAGGTGCTATAGGTGTGTTACTTAAGGCTGATTTTCAGAAGTGCGACCAAATCAGGCATCCAAAATCTTAATGTTTTGCATTTTGGATTGCATTTAAGCATTTAGAGTGCAAATGTTTACCATGCATCTCCTTTTCTTTATGCTCTGATAGTGCGTAAGATACCTGATGCATACTGTGGTACTTGTGTTAAGTAATGTCTGGGGAAGGTAGTATCCTGAAAAATTTATTATCTAGGTTTAAGAACAGGAACTGCACAGATGTTTAAGGGAGCATAATACACCCAGCAGACAAGAGAGATCAATAAGAAGTAACAGTGGTAGTGCCCCACTTGTTGAAAGAAAATTTATTCTGGAGGATAGTGGGGATGGAAGGCAACAAGGGAGACTTGTAATCGAATATCCGTAAATGGATATTCTCCTAGTGGATGTTTGCTACAAGTTTTTGCTAGAGCAGGAATGGGACTGTTTGAAAATGCAAACATGGTGAGGTTTGTGGCACAGAATTAAGAGTCAAAACCTTGGCAGTGGAGAACAAAATTCCCTTTTTTTTCAGTTGAGATGGGAAGAGCTACTTGGGGACAATGATTTGATCAAAGCGTCAAAGAGAGAAACTGTTTCTTGCAGTAGATTTTGAACTAGCAGGGAATGGGAGAAGGGAGTGATGTCAAAGGCAGAGGAGAGCATGCTAAGGGAAATGAGTTGCATTACATATTTTGTCCTCATGGGCATATGGAAACATGCATGTCTTGGGACATTATATAGTTGTGCAAGTGTAGTTCAGCTAAAGCTCTGAGGGATTTAAAGCGGTGAATTATTTATCTATTTATCTTTGAAACACTTTATTGAAATAAATGTTTGAACTTAAATAATACTGGTAGTGTGTTTGGGACACATTACCTTAGAGAAAGGTATGAGAAGCCTTAGAGAAATAAATGTTCACACTTGCCAACATTGTCCACACTTGTTCACATTTTTTTTTATCTAAGCAGTCTTTATTTAGTGCAATTGCTAGCAAGAGTGTTGGTTTGTAACATCTGAGCTATGACAATCACGTAATGGCAAAGAGTTGAGCTTGTGTCAGGGCCTCAGCCTGTAGCTTTCCAAGAAGAGCAAAGGATCAAAGTGCAGTGTACCTCGAGTGATGCACAAAGCAGTGGTTGCACAAGATCAACAGGTTGTGTACAAGAACATTGCAATGCTTGTGATTTTCTGACCTGGGTTTCTGAGCATCACATACCAAGAATTCTTCAAAAGCACAAAGGGAAAAGAGAGATCAAGGGGAGGAAAAAAATCTCCTAAGTTTTCTAATTCCCTGATGGCTGAGTTGTTACCCAATATAATAAGTATATTGCTTATTGAATTATTGTCCAAAATATAAACCTCTTTAGCACCTATGTATCATGACTTAAAAGTAAACTTTTCTTTGTTTTCTCATTCAAAGTAAAATAACAGTACCTCTGTTGATTGTAAAGGAATGCAACCTTGTGGCAGATGTATGTTTTTTTTTCTTCCTTTGTAATATGGCTGAGCAATATCTGAGAATCACACAAAGCTTAATTCTCCTGAGAACAATAAGGACAATAAAGTCACAAATGGTCTCCATATGTCCATATGAAGTCTTATGCACTGTATAAAGTAGATATCACAAGACTGTAAGGCTTTTTCTTTCTCTTAAATCGACAGTCAATTAGCTTTGTCTGGGGAACACATAGAAGCTCTGTTCCTTTGCACAGCTTTTAAGATCTTGTAAAGCTTTACAACTATTCTGGAGTAATTTTCTTTTTATTTACATGTTTTTCTCCCTAGCTTTAAGGGCTTTTCTTTTTTGTCTGTGCATACACACAGATGTGCATCTAAGCAAAACAAAATTTGTGTTTGATTTTGTTTTGTGCAGTCTGCCTGGTTGTAAAGTGTTTTTCAAGGCTGTGCTGTAAACCTTGCCAATTCTGCAGCACACACAAGCTTTCAGAAGGCAATCAGAGCCATCCTGAACTTCCTTAGGGATTTTAATTTGTTCTGTGTGAATACAGCATCTCTCACAGTGACATCCTGTGGGTGAGCAGAACTTCTTGTGTAGTAACAGAATGCAAATAATTAAACAACAACAATGACCAAATGTGTGTACTCTTGAGTTCATGGTAAGACGAACTGAGATTCTTGGAGATGGTGTTGAGGATTTTGGTTTTTTTAAGCTCAGTCCTTATCTTTTAATCTCACCATAATATGTTAGGTGAAGCATGAAGGCAATGGAAGCAGTTACAGATTTGCTAACATTTACACTAAAAGTGCCATAATATGAAAAATATGAATTGCAATATTTCATTACTTATAATAATATCTGTTATTATAATTGTTACTTAGTATGTGGAGTTATTTTGATAAAAATTAACCTTGTCACTTACATTTAAAGAAATGTCTAGGCACAGAGATCTTTGAAGACATCTGTACTGCAGCTTGATGGAATATTATAAACAAAGTAGCTTTCTTTATCTAGAATCTCTCTTAGAGACTTCCAGAACACAACATTCATGTGAAAAAAGAATCAAAAAAAGGTATGCTAAAATCTGTTACTAGTCTGCTCAACATCTCCCCCTCTTCTGGCAGCCTGCAAGCAGGAAGAGGAGTCTACTTTCATTTTGCTGCTTGACCCTGTGGTTAAACAAAAATAGTCAGTATGGCTCAAAATTGAGTAACGAACTGTTGGATAGCTTAAAAATTGTTATGACACTTATGATATTTGAATTATTTGTGAGGGTTGGGAAAGGAGAACGAATGTGAAAAATTCACTGTGTAATGTCTCCATTCAAGAAGGTTTTTAGGTATGTGTGTAATTGCAGACAAATTGAAAACAATGGGTAAACATTGAGAGTTAAAGACATGCTTAAATACTCTTCTTACCGAGGCATAAGTACCCAATAAACCTGCAGTGCACTTGTAGTACAGATATGTCATGTCAACCCTCCCTTTCTAACTTTAGTGAAGTGTTATGGGTACATCTGCTGCTTCCAGTGAAAAATAGACAGGATTTGAAGTGATAGCTGTTGCTGCAGGAGTTTTCTGTAATAGCTGCCAAATGGGAGGGAGGAGGGGAAGACAGCAGCAGAGGAAGAAGTAACCTTCCTGCTTCAAGAAAAGAAACAAATCAATCAGTAGCTCTATGGAGGGAATTGGAGAGCCTGCCCAACATCTGTCAGATGAAAACTGACATGCTGCAGCAGAATCTGCTTTATTGCCAACCATTGTGGGTGTTTTGCCTTCAGAAGTGTATTCCAAGAGCTTTTTGAAGTTCTTTATATGGTACAAAGGTGGTGTGTCAGTGGCACTGCACCCCCACATATATGAACCAGTAACTCAAGGGTCAGTTAAGGGTCAATAAATATCAACAGAGCTTTATGTCTTTCATATTCTTCTGTAATGGTCTTGATTCTGGATTTACTACAAGCAATGTGACACTTTGATACAACCAGACCTCTAGCCAAGATGTGCACTGAGTACACTAGAGGTGACAGTGGTTGTTTCAGCAGGAGTAAGTGGTTGAGAGGGAGAACTCAGTAGTGTGCAGAAATTGCCCAGTTCATAGTAGTGTGTAGAAACTCCTTTTTAACCTCAGAAACTCCCTGGGAAGTGCAACACCCTGGAACAGGACTGTCCACCAAATGAACCCCACTCTTTCTGGTTTCTGCTGTTTTGATGTAAAGGTAACTATTCATTTTGTCTAGTGGGAAAGACAAAGTGAACAAAACCACAGCTAGGATCTTTTAGAATAGGAAATTTTGGGGTCACAGAGCAAGAGTTCTTAGCTTCCTGTCTCTCACTGCAGGAACCTAACCAGAATGTATATTTCTATAGGGACAGTTGTCTAAACAAAATGGTAAGACAGGTGAATGAATCAGTGAGTGCTGATGCCCAGCTCTAACACTTTGCTGGTGAGCTTGGTAGCAGCTCTCTAATAAGTTGCAAGAGTTGAGCAGCAGAAGTAAAGTGGACAAAGCTACTCTGAGCCATTGACTCTGTCCTTAGATTTATAGAATCACAGAAGCATTAAGGATGGAAAAGACCTCCAAGATCATCAGCCAACTGACTTTTGACTGAAAACCACCTTGTCAACTAAACCATAGCGCTAAGTTGCACGTCCAGTTATTTCTTGAACACTTGCAGAGATGGTGACTCCACCACTTCCTTGGGTACCCTGTTCCAATGCTTAAGCATCTTTCAGTGAAGAAATTCTTCCTGATGTCCAGCCAGAACTCACCTGGCACAGTTTAAGGCCATTCCCTTTTGTTGTGTCACTGGTTGCTTGGAAGAAAAGACTGACCTGGCTACAGCCTCCTTTCTGGTGGTTGTAGAGAGCTGTAAGGTCACTCCTGAGCTTCCTCTAGGCCCTTCACCAGCTCCCTTGCTGTTCTCTGGACACGGTCCAGCACTTCAGTTTCTCTGCCCCAGGACTGGACACAGGACTTGAGGTGCAGCCTCACCAGTGCTGTGTACAGGGGGATGATCACTGCCCTTGTCTTTCTGGCCACACTGGTTGTGATATAGACCAGGCTGCCTTTGGCCTTCTTGGCCACCTGGGCACACACACTGGCTCATGTTCAGCCGCTGTTGACCAGCACCCCCAAGTGCTTTTCCATTGGGCCGTTTTCCAGCCCTTAGCACTGCACAGGGTTTTTGTGACTGAAGTGCAGGACCTTGCACTACACTTTGCTGAACCTCATACCATTGTTCCCAGCCCATCAACACAGCCTGTCCAAAAATGTATCAATACATGCAGTGCCAAACATACTGTAATGAGCACTGGCTGTAGTAATACTAAACAAGTTTAGGCCACGGTGGTAAACATGTCTAACTAAACAAGTCCAAGCTGTGGTCTGTATTGTGTACACCAGCCAAACTATATTTAGCTGTTTTTCTCCACATTTTCCTGCCTAGTTGTTTTTCTACGTATTTTGCTGTTCCTTCACACGCTTAGCTGTTTTTCTGTATATTTCTTAGTTTAGACCAGTGTTTGTAACAGGTGTGTGAGATAACTTGTTAAGACCCTTCAAGGCCACTAAAACATAAATTGTGCTAAATCGAGAGAAAAGGAGCTAAAAAACATAATACCAAGATTAGAAGACCCAAATAAAGGTGGACAGTGAAGTTTTAAACAAGCACCAATCATCGTACCTGAAGGGCTCGTGCAAGGCACATAAACAGCATAAAAGCACCAATCAAGAAACACTTGATTGCATGGACAGTAGTCTTAAAATATATAATTAGGGCTAAAAAGTAAACAACAAATCAGCTTCTGCATAATCATATTAGTTTGCTGTCCAGAATTCCTGTTTCTCCCGCAACTGGTTTAGCAAGCAACATCTACACATCTTGAATAAAAGCCTGATTGATAGCTGCCCAATCTCAACAGAGCAAGGTTTTGCCTAATAATTTGATCAAATTTGCTTTCTTGAAGTTTTTGTGTAACAGGCTGTAACTATACCTTTATTTTTTTTTATAGCTATGTAAATATTGGTACATAAAGGAATGTCAGAGTTTCAAAACAATCAAACTGTAAGTTTGAAATATCTATGCAATTCTTGCCCTTTTCTTTGTTGAAAAATTATGCATAATGAAAAAGAGCCCAATAGAACTATAATGTGAATGAGCAGCAACACATAAAGTAGCTTGTACCCTTCACATTTAATTGTCTTTGAGTCACAAGAGAGGTACATTTGGAATGAGCCCTTCTGCTTTTTATAGCAGACCACTTACTGTTTCTGACTTCTTCTGCTAATACTCATAGGTAACTTACTTTGATGGTGTCTCTTGACAATTCATGCATCTACCTTTGTTTTAGGGACATGCAGTTTTGAGCCGCAGCCAGATGGTCTAGACAGATGATTAAAGAGTATGGAATGATACACCAGAGCACTTACCTCCTGCTGCTCTGTCACATTGAACAAACACTTAATGAAATCTGAAGTGTAATAGCTAAAAATATATACTGCAGTACAATGGACTTTCACACATCCTTCTGGGATTTTCTTGTCTTTAAATATGGCTTCTGAAAAAAGGTTGCCTTTTGATTCTATTTCTGGACAAATTCCTAATGAGCTGATGACCATGAGCTTGTCAAAGAACATAATTATTTATTCTGTGTTGGGAATTTCATATCACTTATTCTGGAAATTGACCATAAAAAGAAGACTGTTCTTCAGCATGGTTTGTTATTTACCACATAATTTGCTGACAAACTTGTTGAAGGGAATTCTTGCCAGAAATTAATTTTGAGGTCTTGTAATTCAAAATTTGAATCTCCTAATAAAATACAGCATATGTGTTAAGCTTCTGCCTTTTGCTTTTAGAGCACAGCTCTTAGAATCAGATTTCTAGCATACAATTACAAATTCAGTATTTGCCTTCCTAAAACATTCTGTAATCATTTATACTTGTTGTACATTTGCTGGAATGTTTGCAGAAAGCAATGTACAAAGGGCATAGACATACACACCATGAGTGTCCTTAGAACTTTGAATAAATATTCATCAAATACTTTCACTTTTCATTCTGCTCCTCATGATATTAGATGTTACCAAAGCTAATATCAAAGCATCAAGGGTGTGACAAATCTTCCAAAATGGTATTGAAATTATGATAGGTAGAGTTTAAAAGTACAGACAGGAAAGAAAGTAGATTTTAACTGAAAAAACTTAGTAAAGTAAAAAACTTGGAATTCTGTTCTCCTGCTTTATGCATATGAAATGTGACCTGATCCTGCTGGAATCTGAGCTGGGGGCTGTGGAGAACAGCTTTAGCCGATCTCTAAAACTCTGATCAGATCTTACTGCTCACATCCCCTCTGGTTTGTATCTGAGAAAAGACCACTTTCACAAGAACTAACCTATTGCAATGTGGTGCTGCAGGGTAACACAGAGGCTGTTGCAATTTCTAATTTTTGTGGAACATATTTTTTCCAGCCATTAATAAAGCTTTCCAATTTTGGTGAATTTATTGAATGCCATATTCCCTAATGCAAGAGGGTTATAGGTTAAATCTATGTCTAGTGAAAGATTTATTCACTTAATTACATTTTTCCCAAAAGGGTTTCATAACTATATTAGATAATACATGAATGTACCCAGACTTTTGTTTTAGCTTGAATACACTTTGAGAACTTTTGGATCCCAGTAGCAATAATTCTAGACCATACTTTACCTTGAAATATAATCAAGGGTAGAGAGCTTCCTTTAAGGCAATTGTAAGCATGTAACAACACACATGGCCTTACACATGCATACATTGACAGGAACTGCATCACTGTTGCCACAACCATTAGTTCTGCTAAGTGACCACACATTTACCATTGAAAAACAAGAAGGATAATTACCCCTTCCCTGAACAACAACAAAACTAGGAAATCATATAGTGAGCAGCAATTTTTTTGTCAGTGCATGAACGTGGACAGCACTGTGAAATTATCCAAGTTGGAATAAGATTTCAATGTATCTGCATGTGTTCAAGAGAATGGGTATTCCTGCTTTTCTAGCTCAACACGTGCTGTCAACTCTAGTGGTGAAAGGCTACAGTGCAGATTTCAGTTGTCAGCTGCAACATGTTACTTTACTTACGGTTTTTTTTAAGGTCACTGATACCTGGAATAGGAAAGAGAAATTTTCACAAATATTCTAAACTGTTAATCATCCCATTTAAAATTGCACTTAAAACATGCTGAGGTTTTTCCATCCTGAGTTGTTGGGTTTTTTCTGCTTTTGTTCTGCAAAGAAACTTGAACTTTAAAAGTCAACTTAATCACTGTTTTGAAGGTGTGATCTCTGGCTCTTTCACCGCAAGATGCTGAGTATTTTGTTTCAGGTAAGCATGGTGTATCATCTTATGCATGGCAATATCCTATGCACGTGAGTAGTCCTCTGCTCATTTTGAGAATCTTTTCCTGACCTGTTGCTTGGGGGCTTTTGTGGGTTTGCTATGCAGAGTGGCACACTTGGAGTGCCATAAATAGGTTCCTAAATATTACTCCTTGTTGTAATTTGCTCTACTGAGGTTGCAGTGATGAATTTGCTTTCAGAATGTTTCCCGCAATAGAGACAACATGAGTGTGTGTTTCCTTATATGAATTGACCATCTCACATCTGGATTTCCTGGCCTCCTGGGTCAGGTTTCTACCTCCTAGAGGTGAGATAGTGACAATAAAAAGAGAAATTCAGGGCAGCCACTACATTTCCTGACTCATATTTTCTTCTTAGGAGCTTTACAGGATGAGATTGAAATGTAGAAGGATTATATGAAATTGTGGCCATTAGTACATGTTTTTAGTAATTTTTTTATTTCTTGAGATTTTCAAAAAGGAAGTTATTTCATATGCATCTTCTGGCTTGAATTTTATTATCAATATTGTGTTTAATTTATATCAGGATTAGTTAATGGGACACTTCAAACAGCATTAGTTTCAGTTTATAATTGTCACATCCATTTTGATTTGAACGGAATGATCCTCAGAAAAGATGGAAAGGATTGTAGCATCTGGTTCCTGAGTTTTATTCATATTTTCTCTTCAATTAATAAAGCAATAGCTTTTATATGATGGTTTTGTGATCTTATGGGTTTTAAGTTTCCTGTAAGCTGCTTTCATTTTATAATTCTAAAAATGTCACTTCTGAGCTCTTTAAAATGCTTTTGTTGTTCCCTTTTCCCTGATGTTGTAGATTGCCACCAGCTTTGTTTTAAGGCTATCCCTCAACAGCCATTTATGCCTTGTTGCATCCATCATGTGTCAAACAGTTTCTCTGTCAACTGCTAGGAGCACTGGAAGCTCAATTGTCAGGATTTAAGGTGAATGAAGAGAGCCTTGACAGGCTGAAATGATGTTTCCCATATGGAAAAAAAATCCATTCATAGTTTCTGGGAAATCTTGGGACTGTGAGCCTACACAAGAATGTGGTTCAGTGAGAACAGCAAGGGCACATTAAGACCAAGAATCCTTCGGTCAGCTCAACAAACAAGCAGAAAAGCCTTTCACTCTTGAGTATTTCTGTAATTATGATCACCAAGATGGTTTCACTAAGAATTTGTGGTACTGCATTATTTCTAACTCTCAAGCAATGAGCTAGTCCACTGTTTTACCAAAGTAGGAGCCTTGCAGGTTTCAGGAGTTCATGTGCCAAGACTTACTGGCTGTATTCTTCATATTATTGCCACTGCCCTCAAGGAAGTTTTTGCAGCTTTGTGTAAAATGCTTCAATCCTCTTCCTAGGAAGCAGAATCAGAGCTATGCTGCTGAAGTGGGACATCACATCACACGAAAAACAAATAGCAAATAAATGGTGGCCAGCTGTCTTCCAGGCTTCATTCTTGAGGCTTTCCCCCCATAGCAAGGTGAAGTACTGACTGCTGTTGAGAATTTGTCTGATTTGCTGGGATACCTGCGCCATGTAAAGTAAATACTGTTGAAATAAATAGATTTATGTAAGTCCTTTGTATTTTGAAAGCAGACTGAGATGATTTCTGATTAACATCTCCATCTAAAGTAATTTCCAGACAAAAGTACATTACTTGAAAAGCTACCCTTGATGAAATAAGACCTATATATGTGTGAGCATTTACCATAATCCCTGTCACCATAGTAACTGAGACCTAGATTCACAAAATCATGTAATTCCCTTTAAAGTACCTGAGTACCTCCGAAGTTTTGGGCCACATTTCTTGAGTAAATGTGAACTCATTGTACAGGCCTTTTATGAATTGCAAAAAATTATCCTTTCTTCATAATTCTTTTTTTTCTTTTGAGCAAGAAAGCTCTGGCAGGGGGTCTGATGATTTTTTTGTAGTCAGACCATCAGTCATACTGTGACAATATGTTATAGAGGTGGTTCCAAGAGGTTGTACTGGAAACAGTTTCTGAGCTTCTGGATATTTGGAATCAGAGTTCATCATCACCACTATGGGTACATTTTATGTAGTTGACTCATTTTGACATGAAAGCATTTTATCTTTGTTTCCTTTCACCTTGTGCTTTGCAATTACTCCAGAGAAGCATATTAATATCAAAGGACTGCAATGTGATCACTGATGTGACCATACTTCATTTGTACTTGATACGTTTCAAGATTAGGATCAAGGCCTTGTTTCAGAGCAGGAATTGAAAGTAGAAGTAGAAACCATCAGAGAGATCTCAGCATTGGGTAGGTGTCTTCTCAGTGGTTCATCCTACCAGGAAGGTAGGCAGCTGTATTCCTCACAAACTACAGACTCAGGCGTATCCATTTTCTGATAGCCACAAGTCAGAGTGATTGTCTCCTCAACCTTCCAAAGGAAGATGGTGGAAGAAGAATTTTAGCTTTGTGGGAGTTCATGGGACTCACACACCTTGTCACAGCTGTTGTGCTTAGATCCCTGGCACTCAGGATGGCTCAGGGATGGACTTGCTTGGAACAGGTGTAGAGAAACCCTAGTACATGGGAGTTGCACAGGCTTTTCTACACAACTGCTCTCCTCCCACCTTTCAAACCTACCTCAGTCCCTGGCAACACCAGCCCAAAAAGACTAAATAAGTAATGGCAGACTCAGTGAGCATATGCCTGTGCTTGACTCACACACTACAGAATAAACCTAACTGTTGCTGCAGAGTGTGAGAGCTGCTGGATTATGCTTTTGGTGCTATGCTTCATTACTCATGCCTTACAGTCTAAAATATCAGGCAAGGTGCAAATAAGTCAAGCTTACTTGATAGCAAATCCATTTTGTAAACAGGTCACGGACTCATCACATGTCCATTCTCTGGCACCTACAGGGAAAAGAGATTGGCCAGTGTTAGAGTGTCTGGGGTATTTGACACACTGTTTCAGGAAAAAATTGCCATAGTTTTTTTAAATGGCTACAAAACTACCACAAAAGCTAAAAACAAACCACTGTGGCTGAAGAGATCACAAAAGTACACAGTTTAAAGGCCAAATCTGATCTGGAAACAAATTCCACTAAATAAAAGTTAAACAAAGAATAATGTTTAAAAAAGATTGGAAGCAATGGTATGTCACTTAAGGGGGGAAAAAAGGCTAGCTTATAAAGTTTTTTTAGCACTGTTAAAAATATTTAATTTCTTATCTGATGTTACTTAAAAGGTTAGCCACTGTAAAAACTTGAGATTGTGGAACCACCAGAGCATCTGAGATTTTTTTTTCTGAAACAACCTTTACAAAATTCTATTTGTTATGCAGCTGAAAATAGCCAAGTGTTATGCTCAGGTTTCCAAGAATTAGAAAAGAGAATGTGTAGTAACTTCTGCCCAGTTACCAGAAATATCTCTGTTGCAGGTAGGCAGGCCTCATGGCAGTGATGCTTGCTGGCATTAGCAGCATTAATTTGACACTGCAACACTGAGTCAGTCTCCCAGCAGGGGCTCAGAACATGTGGAAAGGTCAGAGATCAGAACGTGCTTAGTAAGAATGGGAAGAGGGATGTTTGCACACCGGAGATGCTGGGGTTAAGCTGGATGAGCATAGCTGTGTATGGTGCACAAGGCATTTGGATACCTTTGGCATGCAGTGGAAGATTTGGTCATGTCCAGGTGAGATGCCTTAGCCTAAAGCAGGCCTCCAGCCTAGATTAGATGAGCTTCTTAATGCAGAGCCTGTGTCTTTGGGTGGCTCTAAAGAGGGATTTGCTCTGGTGTCCACAGTGTAGATGTCTTACAGTGATGCAAATTTCCATAGGCACACCCTTTAATTTGTTCCTGTAGCCTGTGGATAGGATATTGCACATATTCATGGTAGAAATGACACCTCTGGCTGGTATTGTGCTGTCTCGAGTGCTCACCACCAAAGCAAATCTTCTTGTGTTTGTTTCTGTTCAGGGGATGCCTAAATATAAAACTTCTGGTCTGTGCTAGGTAATACAGTGACTTTAGGTGTTTGGTGTAACTTATGAGGAAAATATTGTATTGAAAACATCTTGTGCTGGAGTTGCCTAGACACCAGCTGAGGTGATATGCTAGTCCATGCACAAAACCTTCCTATGTTTGTTTTTAACTTTGCTTCCTCCTAGTGACTCCTAAGATTTGCTACAGAAATAACTTGAATTCTAAGACATGAATGATTTAAATGCTGATTCATTTTCATTTGTAGTTTTTAAATTTGGCAATTAGTTTGTGTAAATACAGTTTGAAACATTTTTTTCTTTACTTGTTATGGCTAGTCTGCCTTAAATGGATGCCTAAAATATGGGTTATTTTTTACATTTCTTTCCTGGTTACTTGAATACCAGGTGGTAAATTTTCCTTTGCAGAACCTATAAATTTTCAGAATAATTTGTGTTGGAATTAATGAAAATACTAGGTTTTCATGGGCGCTTTTACAAATCTTTGGCACTAGTTCAAGTTCTGAAGCAAACAGGTCTGGCTGGTCCTACTCAGAAAATATAACCATGATGTGGTTTTAAAATCATGTAGGTATTGATCTTCCCTCTCTACACAGAAAAATAAAAGTTAATTTCAAAGAAAACAGTTACCATGGGGTTTCTGCCACATTTAGAAAGTTACAGGCATTAGAGACTTCTGTCAGTGAGAGGAGTTATAGTTGTGTGTTAGAACAAACAGTACCAACAGGTTGCTTGCAGCATCGGATTTTGTGGATTTTATGAGTCCTTCTGACTGTTTTGTTCTTCTGATTACATGCAGAGCCATAATACCACCCTTATTGGTAGTTTGCTCTGCCAGTGTGCCACTGACACTGAACACCTTTTGGATGTGCACTTTGAAATGAGTAATGAGGGTCAACACCTCTCAGTCAGGGTGTGTGCTTCTCATAGGCTTTGTTCATCAAAGCATCTTTTCCTGCAGGAAGATGTTTTGTGGCCATTAAAGAACCCCTGCAAGGGAAACTCCAGGCATTCTGCTGAGCTGCCAGCTTGGCAGAGCTGGAGAGGGGATTTGTTTGGTGAGGACTGGCTATGACCCTTTGTAAGCAAACAGGTATTTCCACAGTGTGTCTCCAGTGAATTGGACAGGGGAATAAGTGTAAGAGATTATAATGCTTCAATTCAGAGGGCTGAATGGGAATGTCTAAAGAAAGTAATGCTTTCCAACAGAAGGGGCGGATTTTCCCATCACCTGCCTGTGCTAAGTGTAACTTATAAGGTGCATTCCATCTTACCATTTATTTTGTCTCCAGGGAGCAAATAAACAAGTCATGTAAATGAGTAAAATCCTAATCACTCTTGTGGAAGCAGTAATGGGAAGAAGCTGGGTTCAGAATGAATGCCTTTCAAGTAAAAAACTTCAGAGAAGAAGTTTATATGTATGTAACCACTGAGGATAAACAAGGCAGTGTGCAGCTATTTCACAGTTAGCATGTGCTCTGAAAAATTTAGATCTGTACATTGTCAGTATGAGAAAAGAAACTGAAAAGGAGACTGAGGAAACTGAGAGAGAACTTTGAGAGAGAGAAAAGATTATTTGTCCCACTGCTCTTTCTCATGCTGGTATTAATCCATGGGCAAATCCTTCAATTTGGTGGATCTCCACCAGATTAGCTGCCCAGGTTGCAGATGATATGGTATAGATTTTTGATGAAAACATTGCTGTAAGAAAAAAACAACCAAATAAACAAACAAACCAGATAAACCCCCCCCAAACCTTTACAAGGACTTTTTTCTTTAAGTTATATTTTGCTGAAGGAAGACAGGTTAGGTAAATTTTTTCTTAGTTGAATATATTTGATTCTTTAAAGCATTTATAGATTTTAATTTTTTTTTTTGGGAATTGACAATGAAAATATAACTTGGTGCAGTGACATACTGGATTGAATAAACCTTGTCTTTATGAAATAAGATATGAAATATTTCCTACCCAGAAAGCTTGTCTTTTTAATTTGTAACCTGGAACACTCCCTTCATGGATAGAGATGTAAGGTGTCACTTCTGTCATCAACAGAAATTAAAGAAAATTTGGGTTGTATGTTAAGAAATATATCCTTTTCTATGGTATCCTTCTGTGCTGGCTTCAAAGAGGATAGCCACATCACCTTTTCCTTTTTTCTCTGTATATGTAGAGAGAAAAACACATAGAGAACTGCTGCTGCACATGAAGTTAAGCCTGAAAGCAGGGATGGGCCCTGCTCTGTAACAACTACAGCAGTTTACAAGACCTTAGGAACTCTCACTAAAGCTGGTGGGAGTTTTTCTATTGGCTGCTTTGATAGCTGGATCTGACTCTTGATTAATAAATGGGGAATGTTAAAACACTCTTACCCAGAAATGTAGATTCAGCCACTGTCTCTACTTTGACCTGCACTTCTGTGCAGAAAGGATTAAAATGCTAGTTACATAATTTAATTTTTTTTAAATTTACTTTTAAACAAAATTAAATAAAAATAAAATATTTTCTGGCTCTGAAGTAATTTTTAAATTTCATTCTTACAAAACCAATTCATTAAACAACAGCATGTTACATCTTTTCAGATTTTCCGTAAAACAGAAAACAGTGTGATGATATTTCTAAGGCCTATGGTAAGCATCTCTCAATACAAATCGAAACTGGATTTGTGAATCTGGGTAGCATGATGCTGAAAAAATGCTAAAGTAAAAAAAAAAAAAAATTTAGATGTAAATGTGTGGCTGAAAAGCTTCCTTTATGAAGTGCTACCTAAACTTCAATAGGTAGTTATGCTTCTGTCTTTGAATCTGAATCTCCTGTTACAATGGCCATACTTAATTTTTTATAATGGATTTTTAAATATAGATCAGCTACTGAATAGAGAATCATTGTACTCATGATATTTATGAAAACTCATACAATCTAAGTAAAATTGTGAATACAAATATGAAGCATATAAACCACAAACTCTTTCACTTTATTTTGATCTTGCTAACTAGAGATAGAAATGTTTACACAAATTGGAATTAAAGTATGGAGGGAAGAAAACCTAGCAATATAAGCTGCTTTTCAGCTTTTTACAGCTGTTTTCAAAAGGTAGATTTGAATAGAGAGAAATTGATGTAAAACATATTTTAGAAGCATATTAATCGTAGCAGCATGGAAGAAAAGCAATCAGCTGGATGTTGGGAGGCTGTAATGGAGATGATGTAGTATGGGAGTAAGTTTTTTTGCTACTGATCTTCTTTGTAGCTGAGAGCTACAAAGAGCTGATGGCAAGGAGGAACATGGGGCTTCTTGCATGAGGGAAGGGCAGCCAGGCAGCAGCTTTGGAGAGCCTCTCTCTCATCTGACTTTGGGTCACAGTGTTCCTAAGGTAGCTGGACAAATAGTATCCTTTACCTTCTGCAGAGCTGCCAGTGGCACTGTGGAGTGATAGCTCTAATTAAATTATTAGTTCAGGCTTTTGGATTAGATAAGTTAGATAATGCGACTCTTCCCTCTAAATATATAACTTGATTATAGAAATCTTTAAGTATAAAACTCATTCATAATTTTGAGTGTATTAATCATATGAAATGAGACGGCAGGCTTGCTTGGGTTGGAAATTGGCTTTCTTTGCCAGTGTTTACCTTGAAGTGGAAAGGTATTTTGGCTCAGCTGTTGTTGTAAAGATACAAAAGTCTCCTGGCAACTTTTACAAATTATTTAACACCAGCTAACAGAGAGGTCTCAGAATACAAACACGCACAGGAAAGTGTGGTCAAGTGAGGGCATTTTCAGTGCCTTCTCTCTGGACAGGTTGCACGATCTGTGTCATGATCTGTGCTTCTGGGGATGTTGAGAGGACAAGGAGAAGAGATGGCCACTCATGGTGGACCTTTAGTGTCTTGCAAAGATGGAGCTTCAGCTTCCTCCCTCACCTTGCCAGCCTGCCAGCAAAAGACTGGTTCCTCAGCCTTTGTGCCATCGTGCAAGTGATGGCACAGTGGTATCCACATGTTTAATGAAACAATTACCCTCTTAGTAATTTCTTCCAAAGAGTCCTTTGAAAAGTGGGAATTTGTAATACTGTAAAATGCTACTGCTCTTTGCAGCTGTCAGCTGTAGTAGATCAAGTTATCAGTTTTCTACCGCAAGTCTTTAGTCCTGCTGCCAACGGCGACCTTACATATGGCTATAAATCTTCCTGGAGTGTAATAAAGGTGTGCTGCATTTCACTGTAATGGGGTATGTCTTGCACAAAGACAGACAGCATTAGGAATTTTGTGTGTAATAGCCAGTGCTTCTCAATATCCACGTCAAAACAGAGGATGTCCACCTGTGGGCTACAGAAGTCATTGGGATGTATTGCAGTTATCTGTTCTGGAGAACTCTGATTTTATCATGGCAGTGCCTCTCTAGTTCAGGAGTTTGTGGTATTCATTTTATAAACTTTATTCTGAGGTTCTTGCAGCTTTCCTGGTCTGCACATTAGAAGTCATTCTGGAGAAGAAAATTCTCTGAACTCAGTTGCTTTTGCTTTATTTTATTTATTTTTCTTTTCAAGGTTAGAAATAGTTCAATCAAAATGTAAGTCTGACCTTAAAAATTCCACCTCTTTTGCAAGTACTGAATTCATAGCAATTTTGTAAGGCATTTGGAGACTCAAAATGCAGTAGGTAGCTAATTTGACTCACAAAAGAATCTATTTCCTATCTAAGTAAATTAGAAATATAAGTTGGTTGTTTCTCTAGCTCTAGGAACATAAATGGATTTTTTAAAAAGCTTCTAATTTATTTGGAGACTTCTGAAAATTAACCCTAAAGCTTGACATTTTTTTTCATGTGAAAGTCAATTTCTGGTACTGAACTGAATAGATTATATAGCAGTGTTGTTCAGAGATTTTATTTCAGAACTGTTTTGCTATTTCTGAATTTGAATGAATTAAAACTAAATATAGCTAAAATACCAACAAACTTTGTCTCACTCATTTCGAATTAAACATAGAGCTAGAGTCACTATTTGTGAGACTAAACAATCCAAAATAGTATTTATTGTCTTGTAGAATTCTGAAAATGTTTAATAGAAGTACTCACTGGCTCTGATATTTATGGTTGGATGACAGCATCCTGTTATTAAATCCCATTCCACCATTTTTGCATTCCAGCTGTAGTCATTTAACAGTCTCTTTTGCTCAAATTAAGTACTGTGGTAAGCAAGTACAATTCCAATTGAGAACTCCAGGTGCTATTCTTATGCAAAATTTTGCTTTTAACCCAGTGTGTCTCACCTTGCACTGAGCCTGTGTGGCTGAGTGAGAACAGAGAAATTATAGAGACTAAAAGAGGAGTAGACTTGATGATTGCCTTCAGCTTGCTTTTTGTTGTTGCTCTTGTCAGCTCACTCTTATGAAAAGATACTACATATTAAGAATTTGCTCAATTCACCAGGTTTTTTAGCTCAAAATGTATTCTGTGTGTGCATATACATGTGAATGTGTAACTTGTCCTACAGCTCACAGAGGTGAAAACAGACCAAGCTGGATATTTATTGTTGCTGTTGATTTTTGTTGGAATTGTACAACCTGTGCAGAGATGATTCCAAAATCTGTAGAGCATAAAAAAATAAGCCACATCAGATAATATATTAAAAGTGATGCTTGTAACCACAAAGACCCGGCCTCCTTTCTAATCCACTTTCCACCATTCCTTTCCCCTGGAAACAGAGGTATGATGATGCTTTCCGTCTTTGTCCCTGAAGACTTGCTTTTTCTGCTTTCCACCATTTCTGTATCTAAATGTAAGGAGAGAAGAATAAAGGCAGAATGATATTGGGACTGAAATTCAGGGCATGGTTCTGAACGTTAACCCTGGAGCCAGCTGGGTTAAGGGTTTCAGGTTCCTTCACTCAGATGTCCTACATGACACAAGCACGTGCTCCAGGCTGCAAAGGAGGTGGTGGAGGGAAAGGCTGCATGGATCTGTGCAGGGGGCAAGGGGAGTGATTCAGTGACCAGAGAGAGAAGGTCGCAGCAATGAATGAGCAGGCTGTCAGCTCAATACCTGATACAAAAACATCTGTGATTGTTCCTGCCTCCATCCCTAACAGGGTTTCTGAGCTCTAATGGAAAAGTTTGGTTTCTACGGTCTTTAAAAATTGTGTCCAGAGCTGTGAATGCTTGCAGCAACTGTCCCCTGGCAAGTGTGTTTCAGAAGATTCTTACAAACATCAGTTTTCAAAAATTTAAGTTTTGAAGAAAGTCAAGTCTCATTTGGGCCTATGAATCCATCTGTTGCATCTTGTACTTCCCAGTACCATAAGAGTTTTCTTCAACTGAGAAAAATATTCGTAATAGCATTTCAGTGGGTCTTTTTAGAGTAGTTTTTTTAGTGCAAATCATCAAAGCCATTGCAATTGTTTCTTTTCCAGCGTTTAATATTTGACTGCTGCACCCACCACCCAGCTCTAAAACCCTTTGTCTGTAGCATTTGTGTTTCAGACTGGATGAATAAAATTTTAAGGAATTTCACCACTGTCCTATGTTTCAGGATTTTTAACTTGAATTTGTCACATAATCTTTTGTGCAACTTATATTTAAATGCACCTCTATCTTCATTTCCTGCCTCTTCTAGCAAGGGACTATCCTGTCATATACAACATGCAGACTTTTAATGATACTCATTGGAAACCAGAGTTCATAGACTCTAGATACTGGTCTGTATCTTGGAATTCCACAGATCAGAACACTAGCTGCTTGTAGAACATTTCTGAACAGTAACATGTATGCTCTGGTTCAGTTTTCTTTGCTCCATTCACTGAAGCTGATGTCTCTCAGATGTTTGTTACATTTTCTGTTTATATTAGTAGGAGTTTTATAAAGTTAATTCAGAGAAAGTCTCTCAGATGAAATAGGTAAGAAAGGTGACTGAATTGAAGCTGTTCCTCAGCCTGTGAAAAGACTCATCTTGCACACTGCAAAACTGTAGTAGATGCAAAACCTAGCATGGATACCACAAGCTGTGTTAGATGGTGTTCACAAAAAGTAGTTTAGAGCCAACAAGGTGCTGTCAAGACATCAAATGTGTAGCATAGGCATACCTCCAGAGACTAGTTTGCTTTTCATAGTCTGGCTCATTGGAAAACAGATTTCTTCTGGTTTGGGCTACCTTTGTGGAGTACAGAGATTACAGCCTTATATGCATAAGGCCCATGGAAATGTGTGTTGCTTCTTGCTGCCTTCTGTTTCTCTCATTAATAACATAAGCAAGGAGCAAAGCCGTTTGCTAAGGTTTCCCTGTTGAATACTGTGAGCCTTAATTTGGATGCCCACTATTTAAGTAGATTATCTTAACTGAAACATATTCTGCCTGCTCTAAATATTTTGTCAACTGAAAACCTTCATAGTTTGCAAATAAAACTGGTCTCTCTGAAGGACAGTGTAATTTTAATTATATGCAGGCTTGATTCTGATCCCACTGAGGGACCAGACTAGCCACTCTGTTTGGAGCCAGGCAAATTGGCTTCTTAAGAACACAGCCACATTCACTTGAACACTGAAAAGAGTCTCTTGTGGGCAAAATGATTCAGGCTCCCTTGTTGAAGTTTATTGTACTGTTTGGCAAAACTTGTCTACTTCTGTTAATATCTGATGTCAGAGTAGAACTTATGGTGAGGAAAACCAAAATATATCATACAGCAATAAAGGAGAAAAATCAGAAAATAAATGGATATTTTTCTTTTTTCATTTTTCAGAATATTGCAACACTTTCACACGACTGCTGAGGACTACACCATCATTTTCACATCTGGATGCACAGCTGCACTTAAACTGATAGCAGAATCATTTCCTTGGATACCTGAAGGCACAAAGCAACCCAGCAGTCGATTTTGTTACCTAACTGACAGCCACACATCTGTGGTTGGTATGAGGGGCATAACTGCTTCAATGAATGTCTTGTCTGTTCCAGTAAAACCAAAGGAAATTTTGTTAGCGAAAAGCAGATTAACAGCTGAAGAGCAAAACTGCACAACACCTCATCTATTCTCTTACCCAGCTCAGAGCAATTTTTCTGGTACCAAATATCCCCTTTCATGGATACAGGACATAAAATCTGGGAAACTCTGCCCCATCAAAATACCAGGAAAGTGGTTTGTTCTACTAGATGCAGCCTCGTACGTGAGCAGTTCTCCATTAGACCTGGGAGTTCACCAAGCCGACTTTATCCCGATCTCATTCTATAAAATCTTTGGATTCCCAACTGGTTTAGGAGCATTATTGGTAAACAACAGGATTGCTCCCCTCTTGAGGAAAACCTATTTTGGAGGTGGAACTGCAGCTGCCTACCTCGCAGGAGAGGATTTTTATTTCCCAAGGAAATCCATAGCAGAAAGGTAAGGCTTTGTTTAACAAAAGAGGATTTTTGCTGATACTGTTTGCATCAGACAAATGTCTCAGGCTTGGTATATGCTCTGGGCTGTGATGCATGTGCTTTTTATGCAGTTGGATAGGTATTTCACATCTAACTCAGTTTGTCTTACTATTCTTTTTTCCTATCTAAAGAACATCATCTGTAATATCTTCCTTCCTTTCCTGATCTAGTTTGCCAAAACTGCAAAAAATATAAGGCTTCATTCAGTGACATAAAGGTCAATCCATGCATTTTTTTAGTTTGTATTTAAGGTACCTCAGTGGAAACTTGATGTGTTTTTGAAACTCTGCACCCAAAGCAGGCAGAGCAAGGTTGATCACACAATGTTAACTACCCTCAGTGAAACTGCAGAGTTAGGCCTACGTATTTCACTGGAAATGTGCAATGCTTTACCCTCAAGACAAAGCTTTATCAGAATAACAAGTGCAGTAAAATACATTACCTACAACAAATACTTATGGTGCTCTTACTCCTTGACTGAAGTTCTGAAGTAGCTCTGAAGCTCTCCTACTGAAAATAGAGGACACCTAAAGGAGGTCAAATACACACACATAAGAAAATGCAGGGTAATGAGGTAAGATTTACCAGTTCCTGAACATGCTGAAGTGCCACTCGTAGTCATGCTTGGTCTCTCTGCCCCCCTCCTTCATGGCAGCAGCAACTTGCATAAATGCAGTAAAGGGTCTTTCTTTCTCTGTCACATCTGCACAAAGGAAATGCTAGAGATCAGCATTTCATTACAGGATCATAGGACAGTTTGGGTTAGAAGGGACCTTAAAGATTGTCTAGTTCCAAGCCTCCTGCTGTGGGCCCAGACACCTTCCACTAGACCAAATTACTCAGAGGCCCATCCAGCCTGGCCTTGAACACTTGCAGGGATGAGGCATTGAGGAACTTCTCTGGACAACCTTTTCCAGTGCCTCATCACCCTCACAGTAAAAAGAATTCTTCCTCATAGCTAATCTAAACCTTCCCCATTTCTATTTTAATTTCTCTTTGTCCTGTAAATATATACCCTTGTAAAAAGTCTCTCTCCAGTTCTCTTGTAGGCCTCCTTCAGGTACAGGGAGGCTGCTGTAAGGTCTCCCCTGAACCTTCTCCTTTCCATGTTGAGCAACCCCAGTTCTCCCATCTTTTGTAAGGGAGGTATTCCAGTCCTCTGAGTATTTTCATGATCCTCTTCTGGACTCACTCAAACAGATCAATTTCCTTCCTGTGTTGGCTACCCCAGAGCTGGATGCAACATTCCAGGTGAGATCTCATGAGAGCAGAGCAGAAAGGCAGAATCATCTCCCTCAACCTGCTGGCCACACTGCTTTGGATGAATCCCAGGACATGATTGGTTTTTGGGCTGCCAGCAGACGGATTGCAGGGTCATGTAGAGCTTCTCATCAATCAACACATCCAAGTCCTCCTCCCCAGGGCTGATGTCAGTTCATTCTCCACCCAGCCTATATTTGTGTTTAGGATTGCTCTGACCCACGCGCAGGACCTTTTATTTGGATTGTTGAGATTTATGATGTTCACACAGGTCCGTCTCTCAAGTCTGCCAAAGGCCCTCATCCCTTTCCTTCAGTTTGTCACACAGCTTGGTGACATTGGCAAAGTTGCTGAGACTTCACTCAATTCCACTGCCTACATCACTGACAAAGATGATGAACAGCACCAGTCCCAGTATCACCCCCTGAGGAACACCTCCTGTCACTGGTCTCCACTTGGACATCAAGTCATTGGTGGAAGCTCTTTGGATGTCATCATCCACTGAGTGGTCCATCTGTCAAACCCATGCCTGCCTGTTCATTTTAGAAGCAATGGTGTCATGCAAGACAGTGTCAAATGCTTTCCACAAGTCCAGGTAGATGATGTCACTTGCTCATCCCGTATCCACCAATGCTGTAGTGCCATTGTAATAGGACACCAAATATGTTGGACACTGTTTGCCGTTAGTGAAACTATGTTGGCTGGCAGAAATCACCTTCTCATTTAATATGTGTCTTAGCATAATTTCCAGGATGATTGCTCCACGTTCTGGCTGGGCACCAAGGTGAGACTAACCAATATGTAGTTTCCTGGGTCTTCCTTTCCTCCCTTTTTAAAGTGGAGGTTCCAGTCAGTGGGAACTTTACCTGACTGCCATGACTTCTCAAATACAATGGAAAGTGGCTTAGCCACTTCACCCACCAATTCCCTCAGAACCCACAGATGCATCTCATCAGATCCTATGGGCTTGGTCACCTTCAGGTTTCTTGCATGGTCTTAAACCTTTTATTTTCCATCAGTGGTCCACTCCTCATTCTTCCAGTTCCTGCCTTTTTATTCTATGACTTGGGCAGTGTGGCTGGAGCACTTACTGGTCAAGACAGAGGCAAAAAAGTCATTGCATACTTCAGCCTTCTCCATATCCTGGGTAATCAGCTCTCCTGATCCCTTCTGGAGGGAACCCACATTTTCCCTAGTCTTCCTTTTACTACTGATGTACAGTTTTGCCTTTTTCCTTTGAAGTTCCCTGTCCAAATTTAATTCTCTCAGGGCTCTACCTTTCCTAGCCTGATGACTAGTAATTAAGACAACCCCTCTGTATTCCTCCCAGGCCACCTGTTTTTGCTTCCACCCCCTGCAGGCTTCATTTCTGTGTTTTGGTTACACAGAAAGGTTTGAAAACAAGAGGCTCCTTGCTGTCCATGCAGGCCTCCTGGCATTTTTGGCTCTTTATTAAGATGCATCATTCCTAGACTTGGAATAGATGACCCTTGAATGTTAACCTGGTCTCTTGCCTCACTCTTCCTTCCCGGGCTTTATCCCATAGTATTGTAAAAAATATGAAATACATATTGATATATAGATGTATATAAAAAATTGTAGACCTTAGGAAATAATAGAGGTGAAAAGGGGAAATATTAAAAAAAGCCCTTCATTCATTTCAGTTGTTTATGGGTGTGTATTCAGAAGCATGATTTCCTGCATCTCCCATGATGTGAATATCTGACCTTTCACTGTATGCATACTGATGATTAATGCATTTGTACCTCTTCTGGGTGTGTGCTCTGAATACTGCTGGGGGGTTCTGGTTCTGGACTGGTAAATGCAGAGCTGGCTGCATTCACCTGGGTCTTGCCATATAAGACCACACATTATCTGTGAATTGGATGTTGGTACAGTGAATATCCAGTTAATCTTTTAATATAGAACTAAAAAGAACAGGGAATCATTGTCATTTGCACCTCTGTTTCTGATTTTTCAAACTAAAAAGGCTTTGAAGTCAACTCTCACTGAAATTCAGGATGACAGGATATAGAAATCATGGTATCCCAGGGTGCTTCTGCATCATCTGCAAGCCAAGGATAAAACTCCCTTTAATTTCACCTGAGCAGGCTCTAGTTTCCAAGCAGCTTTTCTAGAGGTAATTGATACATGACTCCTGAGATTGCATAGCAGATAAAAATATCTGAAATGTGTTTTAGATCTCAGTTCTGCTTTTATACTTTCTTTAATTAAGAAGGGAAAGGTATGTGGGAACCTGGAGGGGTACTCTATTTCTAGTACCTTCTTCAAGAGTGTTCAGAAGTTGACTAATTATAAACCTTTCAGGTATCTGAGGCTCCCACTGTTTAAAGGGCTTGTTTTTACTGAGTTCAGAAGGGCCTGCTTTAGCCCTCTTTGACTTCAGAGTTAAAAACAAACGAAATTGACTTCTAAGGCTGGGTACACAATGTGTCATCTTGGTATGAGGGATTAAAACTAAAATAATCAAAACTGACAGCTGGATGCTAGTTCCCATTAAACACCAAAGTGTCATGCAGACAGTCTAAGCCATTGTTCATAGGTCAATATTTATACTTGGCCTCATCTGAGCCTTTGGTTGTTATTTGAAAAGTCAATATTTAAAAGTTCATGTTTAGAGTATTACTGATGCGGTCCATAATTTCTCATGAACTGTGGAGACTTAAAGTTCTGCCTGGAGAGGCTTGAAGTTTCCAAAAACAGGTCAGGAATGAGGGTAACTTTCTTGAAGAGTAAAATCAACATGTTGCATTGACATTCTCAATCAATGTGATTCAAGCTGTATCACTTTTTTTTTTTTCCCTCAGCTGCTATGAGTTTTGCTTTGTTATGTTTTAAAAGTGTTTTACTGATAATAAAATACATGCAGAGCAGTTAGGAACAGAACTACTACCCTTCAAATGAAATGTCAGGTCACCGTGGCCAGAGTTAATATGATTCCCTTATCTGTGGACCATGTTTCCATTTATTTGCTAGTGGCTGAAACACCTGGGTCATTATATGTCACAAGGACAGCAGCTCTAGTCAGGTTTTATCCCTGCCATATTGCACTAAGGAACCTCTGTCCTTGCAGGCATCCAAACCCAACTGGCAAAGACCCTGAGCAATCTGGTCCAGCTGGATATGCTTTATGCTGGAGGTTGGATTTCAGATTCCCAGGGGTCCTTTCCGGCCTCTGTGCTTCTGTGATTGATTTTGTGCACCTCTCCAAGCTCCATCTGCATTGTCTCTTCAGCCATGTCTTTGTAATTCCAAAAGGTTTTATTTTTAATTTTATTCTTTTTAAAAATGCTTCTTTACAGTGTGTGATTAGTATTCGGCTTGAATACACTGCAACGTGTCATTTCATGTTGTAATTTATAAAGAAACTTGAACTCTAGCAAATGTCATTGGAAAGGAGATTTGAATATATGTGTCTGAGTACCACTAGCAGAAGGTATTCCCCATTCACACATAATCCAAGAGCATTGTACTAAGAAAATAGCTTTTTCGAAGTCAAGGTGAAACTTAAGTGGGAACATGTGAGGAGATACAGCTTATCCATCTTTCCTTCCCAGGACTGTTAAAATGGTTCCTATTTTTCTTAATAGACACAGCTTTGCTAGCATTTCTTGTACTTTATTTTGTTGTTCCTGCTATATAAATTAATGTACTGCTGCAGTCTCTTTTACATTTCTTTAATACCTTTAAATCACTTCCACATTTTCCCATTTCATGTCAGTAGCCAATCTTTCCATCTCAAATTTTAAAATCATGTTTATTGTATTTTCATCCTTGTATCAAACAGCATGACATATTACTATTATCATTTCACCAATCTAGCCTCATTTCCCATGTTTTTTTTCTCCACAGCATGAGATAATAAAATAATATGATTATGTATAGAAAGAATTCAGCGATAAAATATTCATCATCTGCCCTATTTTTCTTTTGTATCTGGAAGTGCTATTCAGAATCTGATCATCCTGGAATTTATGACTAAGGGAAAAGAAGCTATTGTGTTATCTGTAAATTGGGTATCTGCATCTTAGTCCAGCAGTGTGAAAAATCTAGTACATTAGCTGTTGTATGTTCATTTCCAAATGCATTTTCAGAAGCTTTGGAAATCCAGGTGACAGGACTTTGTCCCTGACGAGTTATAGTGACTCTTGCTTCTGGTGCTTGAATAATTTGACAATCCCAAAGCAGCACCCACACTTATGTAGTCTATTATGCATTGCACTTAGCCTCAGCAGATTTCTTTTTTCCAGATGCTGTGGCTAGAGATCTCTGGGACAACTCTGCACGTGCTTATGCAGTGTATACTGACATGGTTTGGGTCCTCAGTTGCATTCTGGGTTTGTGTGTGCTGAGGGGAAGGGAAGGAAGCAAGGAATGAAAAAGAGAGGCAGAAAGCTAGGGATGAGAACTAGGGTCCTAAGAGCCAGAGCTAAGACAGAATCCTGAGGCTGGATGATGGGTATGCAGCAGCTTGAGAATCCTTTGGCAAATAAAGCTGATCTGCTTGAAGCAGTCTCTTTAGCATGATTGTTTCTGTCAGCCTGGAAAGAAAGAATATAATGACAGGTGCTGGCTTGTTCCACAGAAGCTCTTCATAGTGCTGAGAAATCACCTAGGGCCTGGACTGTGCTGAGAAGAGTGTGCAAGCTCACCTTGTAGTCTGGCACATACTCATTGGCTCCACACACATGGACTCTGGCCATCTGCCCATGATTACTTTAATGTGGTAAGTGGACTTAAGTATCACCCTGTCAAAACCCACATTCCGTTTAAGCATTTTGCTATGCTGCTTCTGCATTTTTGTGATGTTTAAAGAAGTCCAAACAGGGCCACTTATGGGAGAATTTCCAAATCTGTAAATATTCTGAACAAGCACCCTTTCAAATAGCAGTGGTGTATTTCAGATTATATACTCCTGAAGTGACAGGGGCCTTAATCTAATTTCTAATGGGTGTTTGCACCATGAGAATGGCTTCTGCACCTGGCAGACCTGTTGCAGCTACTGACAGGGACTCGTAAGCCCCAACAGGGATCAAGACAATGGACAAGTCTCTTCCTTCCTCTCAGTTCCCAGTTCCACCCTGTCCTGCAGTGATGAGACATCAGAGCTCATCGAGAAGAACTGAACAGGGCTCTCACTCAGCTGTTTCCTGTGTCTGAAAGGCTAAGTCGTTTCATTTGACTGATAGAACTTAATTCTGACAACTTTTATAACTGTTTTTCAAAACAAGAGCTGTGGAAAAATAAAAGGGTAAATGCAAGAAGGTTCAAGTAACCAGTTACTCTCTCCCTTCTCTGTTGAAGTGTAATATCTACTGGCAAGATTAATGCAGTCTGTTTTGTTACCTCTCAGGACATCCAAGGTGGCAGTTGACATTTGCTGTGTTTTTCTGCCAGCCATCACTGCAGCCAGCCAAATTCTTCAGTATTTGATGCAAAGGAAAGTTCTGCTCATTTTTTTGTTCCAAGTCCCACTATTAAGTAGGCATTCATGTGTCATTTTGCAGTGTAATCCTCTGGGTGTTTTGGTTTTTTTTAATACTGAAGTATTTTCATTCCCAGCAGAGACAGAATAAACTGAAAACTGTACATCAGTGACCCAAATGCTAACCTGAGGGGATCACTTTTGATCTTGATTTGCCATGCGATTCACCTTGAATTGCTGAATCTGGGATAAACTGAAAGCAGAGCACCTGATAAAAGCACAGACACTTGAAAATATATGTGTTAACTTGGATTAGTAGGTAGTCACCTAAACAGAAGCAGTAATATAGGTAAAACTTTGAAGAGGCAATACAGTTAGCAGAGGTGGCTTCTGTCAGTCAGACAGCCCCACCTCTGTTCATTTGCATATTCCTGGAGTGTCCAAATACCAGGATGCAATCTACAGTATGGCAGTAATTACAGAAGGAGGTGTTTTCCTCAGGTAGGGGAGGTAGTGGGTCTGACACACTTTTTAGAAATGTTCAATGGAATTAAATCAATAAAACTCAGAAATACAAAGAATTTTTAAAGTATACCATGGATTCTCTTACTTGGAAGTAGTCTGATCCAACTAACCATGTTTCCTCTTTTGTTTTGCAAGTGCTGTTGAAACCCACTTGAAATCATGGGTCCAGTGTAGCCACATGCCTACCACAGAGAGGCACATGTAAATCACAGCAAACACCAACCTGTATTGTTGAGAAACTCCATCCCACTATATGAATGGAACCAAATTATTGACTTATGAAATAAACCTTATAAACTGCTAGAGAGCTACAGCACATTCATTTTTTAAAAAGAAAAATGTGGAGCTCATTGTAAAACACATTTTACTTAAAATATAAAGTGTTTTGAGATGATAGCAAGGAAGAAGGGAATTCTAGTTTAAATCAGGATTTGATTTTGGCTTTGATCTAATACAGTAAAAATTTTCCTTGAACCAGGATGTATGTATCTTTGAAGTCATTGTGGCTAACAAGGTGACATAACATAGTTTTACCCTATGGAGTTCTTGTGCTCAAATTTAGAACCAAACCTTTTCTCTAATACTTCTCTAAAGGCTTTGTGAATTTCTAGCACCAGCTATTGTGACTTTACAGAATTGTTTTTCTGCTGACAAATTTATGGCAAATTTTTAGTTCTGCTTTGTAGATTTTACATTTGTGAATAATTAACCTGTTTCATATTTGAATATATATAATGGTAACTTATTTGGCATAAAAATCACATTTTTTTCTTTGCCATTTGTATTGTGTACTTAAATATATGTATGTGATATTGGATGTAAAAAGGTGAGACTGGCTTTTTGACCCAGACAGTATTTACAATATCCAAGTTCTATTTAATTAATGTTAAGGGATTGATTTACTTCAAAGTGCAGGAATTAAAGCTTTTTCTCTCTCTTTTTACCTCAGGCAGTTCTTAGTAACAGGAATTGCTGTAAATACTCCATGGTATAGTATATAATTAGTATAATGCTCTTTATTTGACTCCTGAAGTCTCAGAGACAAAAGCATGAGCTACAGCAACATATGGAAGAGCTGTAACTACTATCAGGGGTTCAATTTAGATATTTAACATTATTTTAACCTAGTTTTTATGTGGTCTGAATCCTCTGGCATGTGTGTGTGTGCTTAAATACTTTCCAAAGCGATGCTGAAATTGTTCTGAGTTGGCTGCTGAAACTTTATTGGCTTCTTTGGAGTGAGTTCATTCTCATTTAACATGGTGCAGCCTAGAGATGCGCAGAAAGCAGCAAGTCTGGGCAGCACCGTGTACTGCCCACAGGTCTGGTCCTGTACAGAACATGTCCCTGTACCTCTTCAGAACCTCCAAAATAGGAAGGAGTCCTTCCCTCCTTCCCCAGGAAAGCCATTACTGCTTTCTCTAACCTTGAGGAGAACAGGGGAGAGTGGTTTTCATGTCTCCAGGGAAGGTGTATATGTCTCCATGTTCCTGGACCACTGTAAAGGCTCCAGCAATGGAGACTGAGACACCTCCATGTGGCATATCATGGGGCAGTCACAGATTTGATCTTTTGAAAGAGATCTTCACTTTCGCTGAATTTCTTATAGTCTGACTCAGAATCATGCTTCTAAAATCTTTTTGGAATGCTATTCTTAATCAGACTTATTCTTGTCAGTATCATCAGAGATATCTTACCATTTAAAGAAAGGATATGGTTTTCCAGTCTAAATGACGTCAGAATGCAGGAGAGCAAGCTGAAATGCCATAAAGGTTTGTCTGTTTATAGCAGAAGACCTAGAGAACTATCTTAAATTTAGTGACTCAGAGTATGTGGCTTCTTACTTGATATCTGTATTATTTTATATCTTATTTATAGCTAAGCTACAGGGAGCTACTTTTTTCAAAAGCTTAGTGTTCACTGCCTTCCTAGTGGTAAAAAAGGAGATATATAGAAACAGAGTAGTTTACCTGTTTAGATGACACTACTCAACCTAGTATTTGAAGATTACAAGTACAAGCATGGGTTTGGTCTAGGCTCTTTCTTTTCATCTTCTTACTAGTCAGATATATGTAAGAATGCATCTGGCAGTTGTGCTCTTGGGAACTCACGAAAGAAATATCTACAGGCTTCTCAAACAGATTTAATTTAGAAGAAAAAGGAAAATATTGATGCTCTTGAGAAAAAGGGGTTTTGCAGTCGTTCTTAACTTTCAATATAAGCAAGTTTCCAAAAACAGAAATACGCAGATTTGATTAAACACTTGGCTGTCACATTTGTGTCTGTTCATGTTCAATTAAAAAATTCAGAGGGATTCTCTAGCATTATAATAATCTACTTTTTTAATATCTAGGCATTTATATTATCAACTAACATCTGCTATGGCTTAATAACTGTGTCAAATGATTGTAACAGCTTTATTTTTAGTGAATTTAATGATAAAAAGTTTTAGAGTTACAGCAGGGGAAGTATCTCTTATTTCATACTTTATGGCAGACGTTTTGCCATTATATTTTCAGATTGTACTCTGAAGTGGCTTTTTTTTTTTAATTGTTGCTGATGCCAACATTCTTAACTTCAGCAATATAAATTGCATGAATTTTCTCCATAGCATTCACTGTTAAAGAGTAGTTAGAAGGAATCTAACTTCTTTTTTTTTTTTTTTTTTTTTTTTTTTTTTGGCTTTATATTAGATCTTAATTTAGCTACACTAATATATGACCAGTTTAAGTGGGAAAAATGGTGTGATGATTTTGTCTATGAGAGATCTGACAAAGTCTGTTCTCTTAAGCAAATCAATAAATTGATACCATTTAATAACAGGAACCAAGTTAACCCTTCCTAGAAAAGAAAGGGTTACATTTTTTGGGTTTTCTACTGTCAGTATATGAATGTAGGCAACTGCTTTGAAGATTTCATCAGTATTAAAAAAGGGTGTTGTTCATGTCATACCATATCTGGGTCTTGGGTTTTATGTATATACATCTTTCTGTGTTTTATCATGATGGGTTAGTTTAGAAGGACAGTTTCAAGAGTTGTTGTTAGCCCTAGATTTCTTAACTTTGTCTTTAGAAAGATAAAAGATAAGCCTTGCATGAGCTTGCATGAGTTAAGCAAAGCATATGTATACATATAAGAAATCACAGAATACGCTGACTTGAAAGTGACCCACAAGAATCATCAAGTCCATCTCCTGGCCCTGTCACACATGTGCCTGAGAGCATTGTCCAAATGCTTCTTGAACTCTGTCAGGCTTGATGCTGTGGCCACTTCCCTGGGGAGCCTGTTCCAGTGTCCAGGTGCCCTCTGGGCAAAGAACCTTTCCCTGATATCCAACTTAAACATATCCTTCCCTAACACAACTTCAGGCCATTTCCTCGGGTTGTGTCACTGGTCATTGCCCCTCCTCTTCCCCTCACAAGGAATTTGTAACTGTGCTGAGATCTCCCCTCAGTCTCCTCCAGGCTGAACAGACCAAGTGACCTTAGCTGCTCCTCATCTGGCTTCCCTTCCAAGCCTTTCACCATCATTGTTGCCCTCCTTTGGATGCTCTCTAATAGTTTAATGTCTTTCTTATATTGTGTCACCCAAAGCAGCCCCCAGCACTGGAGGTGAGGCTGCCCCAGCTCAGAGCAGAGCAGGACAATCCCCTCCCTTGCCTGGCTGTGATGCTGTCCCTGATGCCCCCAGGACAGGGCTGGCCCTCCTGGCTGCCAGGGCACTGCTGGCTCATGGTCAGCTTGCCATTGACCAGAACCCCCAGGTCCCTTTCCATGGCACTGCTTCCCAGCATCTCCTTCCCCAGTCTGTCTGTACCTCCAGGGTTGCCCCATGGCTAGTGTAATCCATTACTTTCCTGGATTTTTGGACTTCATACAGTTGGTGATGGCCCAGTTCTCTAATTTGCTGAGATCTCTCTGCAGGCCTCCCTGCCTTCATGGGAGTCAGCAGCTCTTTCCAATTTTGTGTCATCTGTGAAGTTGCTTAGTATCACTTCCAGTCCTTCATCCAAGTAATTTTATAAAGATATTGAAGAGCACAGGGCCTAAAATGGAGCCCTGTGCAACCCATCCTTCACTGCCAAATAGCAATTAGAATTATCTCTGATAATTCTAATGATAAATATTTGTAACATTTTTCTAGACAGTTCAAATCACATCTCTGTGTGACAGAAATCTTTCAAAATAAGATTTTATACATCAAATACTTTAGTATGGCTCTTTGCTAGGACAGTGCATGTAGTCCTAGGAAGGTTGTGCTCTCTTGTGCTAAAAGCATAGGAAGAGCTTTTGCAGGCATTCAAAAACATGACACAGTAAATGCAGATAGCATAAGCTGTCTGAGAGGAGAGTGGCAGAACTGCTGTGTTGACCCAATTCAACAGGAGACCTTTGGTTACATTCCTTATGCCAAATTTAATCCATTTTAATCAAGTGCATAGTTTTTTTAAAAGTACATGGATCTCACCTATTCCCTAGCTAGGCATTTCTAGATGATTTTGCTAGGCAGAACAAAAATAAGCAGGGCCATGCACTTTAGCTGTTTTTTCTGAAGAAATTGTCATTTTATAAATATAAATAAATAAATAAAGGACACACATGACCATAGTAGACTCAACAGTAGACAAACAACCATGGAAGAATTCCTCCTTCCAAACTTTGACTGCACGTATGTGTACGTTCTACGTGTAACAAATTCATGCATTTGTAACTCTTCCTTGTTCTCTGACACCAGCTGGTGGGATTTACAAGGAGTTTCACACACAGAAGTGCAAGGTGCAATTTTAAATTTTAGTGAGGACTGAATGCTAAGTAAAACTTGATAAGGGCCATGGCATGCAAAATGTTTTAAACAATAAGATATAATAAACCCAGTTTTAGCTTAATAACATGATTGCATTTTCAAGAAGGTGGAGTTCCTTCATCATTTTCTTTTTTGTATTCTTTATCTTATGTTGCTTATGTAAGTCCACAGCAGAGCACAGGTAAATATTATGAATTAAACTGCTGTAAAATTTTACCTTCAGCCAAGAAGTCATATGTGGAGACATATGGATGTGTACAGCTTCTATAAAAACTGTTAATCAAATACTACTATTCTTCTCTTGGTAAAGGAGAATGGTCTCCGAATTGTTAGTGTGCCAGTTTGTAGCACACATCCTAAATATTTTCTGTAAATCCTTCTATTATGGAATGAAGTACATGAAGTGCAATGTCTGTAGCATAAACACACCTGCAGTCTTTATTCATCTGAACTATGCATAGGAATGTAGATATATTAATTTTGTGTTAAATCCTTAATATGATACTATGCACACCTTAGTGGATGTGCACCTTTTAAGATCAACTATATGAATTTTTCAGAAATTCAGATTATTTGGCAAATCAAGCTTAGAGTATTACAGTTAAAGTATATAAAAAATAAGGTTTATTTCATTTTTCCCTGTGCAAGAAAATGTAAATTTACATACAATTCTCCCATACAGGGTTTATGGAATAAATTATCATTTAATTTCCCTTCTTGTCTAATGAACACTAATACTTGGCAATCAGAATTGTGAGTCAAAGATAAAGATTTCTTATGCTAGCCTGGTTTATTTGAATTATGATCAAAAGGTGGGAATGTGAATCTTGAAGGCATTTTGTAGTTAATGAAGCAGTAATAACAACCAAGGAGATCTACCTTCAGCTCTTTAAATGGCTGCAGGAATGTTAGACATTTATATGATCATGAGAATTCTTAGCAGAACATCTTATTTAAGTAAACTTTTCTCATCTCTGCTGCTTTCCAAGCTAACAATTAATAATCTGTTAATTTAACATTTATGGTCTATTTTTTTTCTCAGATACACAAAGAATTTATCAAGGAAAGCCCAACCATCATTAAATATAATGTGAGGTTCATTCAGAGACTTTTTTAATCTATAAAGGCCTATCAAAAGACATGAAAATACTTGACAAGCCTGTGAACCTTGCTTTTATGTGGATGTCCTGAAGGGACCCCCTGAAGGGGGTGGAGGAAGAATATTGACTATATTTATATCTGCAAATTGCACTATCAACTCAGGTTCAAATGACATGTAAGGAAAGGAAAACTATATACACACAAACAAGGAGAGCATGCCACTAGCTTTTTTGTGGAACTACTTGCCAAAGGCTGTCAAAGCCATAGGGATGGATGCAGCATATTGAATGACAAGTATTTCTTCCTCTATCTTACATTCAGAACTCATTCTTCTTCCAAGAGTACCAGAGAGACAAGAAGTAGCTAATAATCAGAGTAACAGAGCAGTGGGATGCTCTGTCTCGTGACAGGTTAATTTCTCAATTCTACATGGTTCTGTGCATAAGCCTTATCTTACATCCTTTGCCTTTGAATTCTGTCTGGTCAAACTGTGTCTGAGGCAGTGACGTGGCAAACAAGACTGATCAGTGTGTTCTGTCAGAGGATGAGCAATAGCTACAATAGGTCTCTTCCTAACTATTGTTAATCTTGCTGGATGATTTGCCCTGCCTTGCTGTTGGCATGTCTGTAGGCATAACTGTACAGAAGGTAAAAACAGAAGCCAAGTCTCCTACTCACCTTTTCTCTGGGCTGTGCTGAGGTGCCTGTTGATTATAACTATAGAATAGAAGTTTGAAAATGTCAGTAGAACTTGATGTTAAAGAAACATCAGCATATCAGCTCTGTAAAGTGGTAGTGGCTTGATGCTTTTAGGGCTTTTGGGATCCAGAAAGTCTAAGTGATGCTGCCCTGAGAATAAATAATGTGAATCTTAACTGTGTCTGTAATAATAGCTGATTAATCACTTCATTTCAAACTTCTAACTTTCCAGGCATACACAGCTATTTTTTAAGCATTAATATGAGATTATTTAAGCATTAATGCAGGATTGTTCAGTTTCTATTTTAAAGCTAAATACATTAAAAACCCTCTAATACAAAGAGGGAAGAGGGAAAACCCAAACACTGAACACATCTCTTTCCTTTTCACAAGTGGAAGAGCAGGTTTTCAGCCTGCTTCTGTGATCCAGATAGTGCATAGTGCTGTAATCAGAAGTGTTCAGCAAAATTCTTGCCCCTGAGACTCCAAGGACATAGGAGTTGTTGCAGTCACAATGTCTAAAATGCAAGTGAGGCAAGGCTCGTGAGTTTAAGTAACCTTATTTATGGGATCAGCCACTACAGCTGGGAAATCTGTTTACCTCTTTTTATAAAACTTGAATTACAAGCTTTAGACACCATTAAATCAGGCAGCATTTGCTGGTGCTCCACTGAAAATACACAGACTGCTCCTTGCCCATTTCTCTCTAAGTCAAAACCAGAATTCTAACAAAGTTTAATTTCTAGAGGACAGCCTTATTGAGGGGGTGAAATCTGGTTCTTACATTTGAAAGAAAGAACAGTATAACTTCATTTGTACCAGAACATATAGCTATCAATTGCAACAGAGACTTTATGGCTTTATATACCACAGTGATTTGACAACCCATGGTGATATAATCACTATATGCATTACTGATCTGCAGGAAAAAAGTAAAGTAATGACAGTACCATTTTTCAGATTTCCATAGGGGAAAATATCTTTGGCATCTGTTTCAGTTTGCAGGGGGAAAAAAAAAAAAAAAAAGGAAAAAAAATCCTTTTAAACAGTCTTTGAAAGACTTAAGCTAAATTTCACAGTAAAAGAAAGATAATCTCCTTTATAAGATACTGCTCAATAAACCCTAATCCTAAAAGGAAGAAAAAAAATAGTTCGCAGTAATATTTAGATCTACAATTTTTGTTTTTTTAATTTCCATATACTACAATTTTTAGACACCATCTTACCTTCAAAGATGAACTTGGTTCTGCAACCTCAGGCAACTAAAAATCAGTTAAGCATGGTGTCTATCGTGTTTTCTTTATTTGTTTAATGATGAATATATCTACAGCACCAATTAGATTTGGAAGCCAAGGTCCCTCCTGGGTCTTCTTGCAGTCTCTCAACAGATTCAAGAAGACAGTGTTACCTTGTACTATTTCCAACATTCTGTCTTAATATTTTTATTTCAATTACTTCCCTGATTGCAGGAAAAATAGTCAATGGAGTGATAAAACCCTGAATCCTTTTGATCCTGGCAATTTGATTAACATTTAAAATGAGGATTTCTTTATGACTGAAAAGTTCAAAGTTTGGCTTCTCCCTTTCAGCATTGCCTTATAGCAGCATCCTAAGAGAATAAGACCTCCTTGGCATATATGAGATGCATCAGTAATAATCCTATTTGCAGAAACCCTGCATGAGCAGAAAATGACAACATTCAGACTGAGTGTGACTGTTTTGCAGGGGTTTTTTTATAAATTACATTTTTATGATCTTCTTTGCAAGACTATTCTAAGGAACTGTTGACTCATTATTCTGTTTTCCCTCCATTGTTTTTTTTGTTTTGTTTTGCAATCCCCTGATTATACTTCATTCTTAAGAAAAGCTTCAGAGAATGCTCTGTATTTACAGTGTGAATTATGATTCTGCCAGTGTGCATAACAATTACATTATAAATATTTCCTCAGCCATTTGATAAAGATGCAAATTAAGAAAAATAATTACCATTACAATTACAATTATATATAATTACACTATATTCAATTTAGTTTATCTCTAACCTACTCTTGCAATAATATGTTCATTGTTGAAGAATGAGATTTTAGCTGACTGTGTTGGAAGTAAACATGGATTTTTCTGTCATTTACAATGTATTTTCATTGAAAGAAGACTTTTATCACCAGAAAATAATACTGTTTAGGTGTTTCAACTTCAAAGCAGCCTCCTAGATGAAAATTTTGTATGTGTGTGGAGTTTACCCTTCATTAAGTTAGAGAGACTTTTGGCTCCTAAAAATGCCACTTCCTTAAATATAAATTATTCATACCTGGGCAAGCATAGTTAATTTGTACTTGTGCAGAAAGAGAGATTTATGGCTGCTGGATTGACTAAACATAGCAGATGCTTTTCTAGAGAAGCACAGTCTTCCAGAACATTGAGTGAGGACCCATTGTCTCTGAGAGGGAACAGTGCAGATACTTACTTAGCCTTATGCCCTTATTTAGCATAAATATTAGCCTTAGGCTAATCAGTATGTACCAAGACACCTGAGGAGGTAGAACATTTGCTAAGAGCAAGTATGTACATACCTGCTGTTAACAAGAACTGCACCTACACTATCTTGCTTTGGAAGGATTCATTTCTGAAAAGAAAAAGAAGACTAGAAGCTAGAAAAAAGATGATTGTTTATTTTTTCATTTTATGTCAAGAAATGCTCTGTGGTCTTCCACTGCTGCTGCTTCTGATTCAAAGTACTCAAATTATATTAGCAAGACCATGTTACATGCCTCTCCAATGGTACAGTTTTGCTGACAAAAGAGGCTACATACAGCAGAGCCTGTATGGTGCTGTTGTTGTTTATAATGCATTTATTTGGTATCGTCTTCATGTTGCCTTCAAAGAGTCCCTTGATACTTTAAGCATTCCTCGCGTACATTATGCAGTCATGTTAATTTGTGCTTTTCAGAGGCTCTGAGACTAAATATTTTCATTTCTCTACTCACTTTAGGGAATTCTTGTCCTATTCCAGATGACATTCTGTTTTTAGACAGTCGCTCTGTGCAGCTTTGTGTCTGAGATGTACACAGTACTGACTGCTTGCTCTTCGTTATTCAGTCTGTAATATGCCACGTACTGCGACTCCTTAAAGGAGTAATAACCTGGGATTCAGTCTCTTTCTCCCAGATAACAAATAACAGGATCAGAGGAAATGGCCTCACGTTGCTCCAGCAGAGTTTTAGATTCATAATTGGGAAAAAATTCTTCACCAAAATATTGGCCAGGCATTGAGACAGGCTTCCCAGGGGAAGTGGTGGATCACCAGCCCTGGTAGTGTTCAAAAGGTGTGTAGATGTGACACTTGGAGGTATGTTTTAGTGGTGAACATGGCAGTGCAGGGTTAGCAGTTGGATGTGATTATCTTGGAGGTCGTTTCCAACCTTTATGATTCCATCATTTTATGACTAAAGGAAATCATTAGAATTGATTTATATATATGCTTATCTTTATTTTTCAATTTCCATAATTTTTTTGCAATAATTTAGGATATGTATCTTTGCTGGAAAACATAGGTTTTAAAAGTGGACACAGATTTTATTTTCCCCAAACTGTTATGTGTTTAATGTGTTTAACACTAATGCCTTTGTTGCACTCTGAAATCCAGCATTGGTCAGTTGTCAAAACAGTAGCTACTCCCAGAACTTGAAAATAGAACCCAAATTCAGTTCCCATTTTAGTATCTCAAAATTGGAACTGCAGCTCTTGTATGCTTTAGCTCCAGTTCACCTGTGTAAAGCAGGAGAGCAGTATTTATTTTTGGTATGTGTATGCAAAAAGGTCAGTCAGAGCTTCACTAAGATTTGGTTTTAAATAGTGGCTGAGGAAAACATAAATGAAGATAAACTTAGAGTAGCATTTAGGTTATGTACACTGCTTGTATTTCATTCGCATCTCTTCATGGGAAAGATGTCTGTGAAAGGACACAAGGTATGAATTTACAACCTGCTCACAGTGGTTAGCACTGAGCTGACCCACCATCAGAGTGATGTGAGCTAGCTGGAGGAGCTGAATGGTTGAATGTGTTCCTGAGCAGGTGCTGGTGAACAATTGTTTGGAAAGTGTCTGATTGATTCTAATCAGAATAAACACTGTTGACTTACATCTCACAGGTATATGGGAAAAAATCTGAAATTACTCAACTCACATTTCTTCACATTAATGGATGACTTGCATGATTTAACTTGGTTGGAAACTGAACTAAATGCCAACTGAACTATCTGCCCAAAAGCAGGGAAGTCAAGATGACTCCCATACCTTTAATGAAAACCTTCATTTTTAATATTACATTTTAAAATTAAAAAATAGCTTCAATCTTTTGGAGAAAAAAGTACAAGTAAAGGCAGCATAGCAGATGGCACCTGTTAGACCAAGGGAAAGTGCAAGTTCTAAGGGACAGTGAACTTAGATATAGGTACCAGTACTCCATGAGAACATCTTGTGGTGGTAGCCAGCAATTTGTGTCTCTCCAGAAAATTCACCAGACACCTTCTCCCTCTGCGGACATGGGTGTTATAAGCAGAACAAGGCAGCATGGTGCTCTCTCTCAACCTACCTGCACAAACACTTTTTTCTTGGTGACATCTACCCGCGTGCAGAGGGAGGAAGTAAGGGGAAAAGAGTCACAAATTCTGATTACACTGCATGATATCTTTGTCCATAGAACTTGTTGCTGCTAGCAGATGTGTCATTAGAACAATTCAAAAGCTCTGAGGCTCAACTTCAAATTAGTATCCAGACTCTCCTGTGGCCAAGGGCTTCTTCAGAGTCGAATTTTACCAGGATCTCTCTTGCTGATGGATATCTATCTCTGTGGGTAGTCAACGTTATTTTTTCGGTCAGTTCCATCATTGGTATTTGTTATTATGGTAACAGAAGGTAGTAAAAAACGCTGATTCTTTTTTGCAGAGCCTTAAGTTTCTCAAGTTTTGTTTTGATTAACAATGTGCAAATATCAAATGTTGTACCTCTCAAAAATCTTCACTTATCTCACTAATTTATTCTGGTTTTCTCAAGGAGCCTTTGAAATGGATCCGGTGGGTTTGAACACCAGAATTTTAATAGATGATATATTGGTTAATTGAACAAATACATTAGTTGTATAAGTTGTATTAAACATCATATCTGCAGAGCTGAATTCCAACAACAAACGTAGCTTTAAAAACATTAGCTAATGCAAAATTGCATTAGGTATAATGTTCTTAACAATGTATTATTAAATGTATCCCTTCCCCCAAAATTATATATTATTAGCCAGAAAATAGCCTAAAGAGCACTAGTTTGCTATACAGATACCATAAAAACTAGAGAATGTGCTTGCTATGAAAACACAGTTGTTTTCATAAGTTACAAGTGAAAAGAAATTTTAGATTTTTTTGCAGTTGACATATGTCAGGAAGATACTAGTATTTATTTGTAGGTTTATACTGAAGTAATGATGATTTAGATTTCTTTCTACAACAATGCACAGCACTTTTAGCATTAGGTTTATTTTCAGAAGAATTTGTGGAGAACTGTGCTTTTTAATCAGAGCTTAGAATTGTGTCCCTCAAGTGTGTTTGGGTTTAGGAGGATGAGATTACAACATGTTGGTAAATTTTATATGTATTGTCATATGTGCACAGAATGCTATATGGTGCAGTGAGAAATTAGAACAAAATAAAAAAAAAAATCTGTTCAGAAGTTTAAACTTTATATATGTTTTCAGCATGCTGCAACTTGAAAACCATCTCCCCAAGTGAACTGATTTCCTATGCATGTGTACAGGTTTTCTCAAACTAGACCTTGCATCTTGATTTGGACTGAATGTTAAAATTTTTTCATTTTAGCTATGCTAACTACAAAAGTCATTAACATATTCTTGTTTCCCACCACGCCTGACATTTTCCTGGTAAAAACATGTTGCAATTAATTACCTTTGTTTAGTCATCACAGGGAATATATGTAAAAGTACTGCTTTTCTTTTCAATCTGAGGTCATGTACAGCAGCTCTGTGCTGTGCTGGGACACAGCTCCTCAGGGCAAACTTGCACATTCATTGCAGAAAGAGGCCCCAGGTCAGTGACAGGATTCACAAGCATTCAAGTAAATACACAATGGGGACCCCCTACAGTAGCAAATTCTTAGGACCATATCTGAGGTGAAGAGAAAATTAATTTAGTGGCTACAAAGAGAAAAAAAAAAATAAAAACAAGCCAATAAAAAAAAAACCCAACACAACAAATTAGGACAGTTAAGACTTACCTTAAAATACCCTGAATTGTCTGTCTATTGCATCCAAACTTATTATTTTTCTTCCCCCCCAGGATCTGAGGTTTCAATCTTTTGTGTGTATGTACACATTGAAAAGAAGTATATCTCTTCAGAAATTGTACCAGAAAGAAAAAAGACTGTTTATTCCCTCATATGGTTAAGCTGCCCTATTAATGTCAATTTTTAATTTTATCCTTTGGATTTCTCATTAGCTTTACAACATGCCTAGATTATTTAATTATTATGTTTCAGCTCATAGATGACATAAGATTTAAGAGCTTTTGCTGGTCTCTAGCAAATTGTCGCTATATTTTGCCTGAAGCTGCTTTTGTATAAAATAATCTTTCCGTAGTTAACATTCAGGATACTCTGCAGAGCATCTTAAGAAGACTTAAATGCTAAATAACTGTCATATAGCAAGCCTTAGTATTATTGCACTAAATTACATTGCAAGAAGTGTGATAAACAACATCATAATACTTTGACACATTCATCATTAATTATAACTGAAATCTAATCTCAGATGGATTTTTTTCAGTAATTATAACCAGTAAAGCAAACATTAACATACACAGGGAAGGGAGGGTGAAGGAGAGAAGTCTTCTGAAAGCATAGCTGATATATCAAAATACTGAATAGGCTGACAGTCTTATTAGGTTTTTTTATGGGGTTTTCTACATATATTAAAAGATTAAAAATCTGAAATGCATTTGGAATTCATTATGTGAATAATCATTTTGAAGGCAAAACTTTTCAGAGGCCTAGTGATTATGTCATTTTAAGGTGGCATATGACATTTTAGATTTCTGCTGTCTTACATACAAGACTGGTATCAGACTAAATTTAAAATCAGGGATCCCTCTGACCACCAAAATACTGTCCAGGTGGTATTTCAGTCTTCATGCTACTAAGTTTCCTGTATTTCCCTGAAAATTGTATAATGTATTTTGAATGTTGTATAATGTATTTTGAATATTGTATAACGTACCTTTTCTCTCCAAATTCACATTTATTTTCCACTGCAGAACTTTCTGCTTTTGGGGAGCTCCCATTCTGCTGGTGCAAACTCTTTTCCTTTGTGCTGGGTAATCTAGGAGAATGGCAGCCAAGCTGAGGGTAGCAATGCTTTGTGTTGCTTCCCATTGGGCTGTGGTGCACCACCAGAGCACCCTACTAACCCAGTCAGAGCTCACAGCAACCCAAGAATTTTTTCTCTCATTGCTACCTTCTTAAAACTCCGTTTCAGCAAAGTACTTTATTGCTTGTGTAGTACTAAGCATACTTTCAAGTGTGATTATACTTTCCTCTGTATATTATGAATTCCCTGCATATAAACTATGTGCTTTCTACCATTTTCAGTAGTTAACAAGTCTGAAGATATGTACATTTTGTCATATCTGTGCTCTATTTGGAGCAATGGAACCTGGTTCTCCTATTGGATGTTTCTACTCACACAAGATATCTTCACTGCCTATTATTATACAAGCATCAGTTACCTGGCTGCATGTCCCTGAAATATCTATATGCTGTACCTGAAAAATCAAACTAGTGGAAGAGGAAGTAGGTTCATTTCAGTCCTGCCTAGTCTTTGGTTGTAAATGAACTATGAGAAGGTTTTTTTCCAGTAGAATTTTCACAGAAAACATACCTATTTTTCTCTGGCAGCGGGAGCAATTTGGTGAAACTTGCATGCAAAGATTTTCTCTTACTGCAACACTGTCTATAGCATTTACAAAAACTCAGTATATTTTTGTCCAGAAGAATTATAGATGCATTGAGAGCTGAATTTTGAAAGTGCTTATATTCATAAGAGGGAATAGATGACTTGCTGTATTGCTGCATGTTGAGTTTTTGAAGTGAATGTTTTGTATTACAATGTCACTGTACAATTTTTCTTTCTTGATGATTCCTTTGTGTCTGGTATGATTGAAGCAGTGAGATTTCCTTTATTCTTAAGTGAAAAAAAAAATTAATGGAGATGGGTATTTCCATGTTTATTGTGTTAACGCCATCTTATAAAATAATACAACTATCAAGATCACCTTTTACTTCTGTGACGATCAATCTAAATAAAATTATCTATTTATTCCTCACCACCATCACCAATGACCCTACTTATAGAAGTGTAGGGAACTAGTCAATATGCCATACTCTCAGGCTGGCAGATAATTTTATAAGAAAAAAAACCCTGTCAGTGCATGCATTTCTTTTGCTCATGTCTCAGTAATCTCTTATACAATGGATGTTGAGTAAGTTGGTGTCATACTAATTGCATGTCAAACAGAACTGACTTGGTCACAGGAAAATCATCAAGAGAGATGACCCCAGGGTTTTCAGAGGTTCCCAGAGTAACAAACTTGTGCATTTGTGTTATTTCCATATGCAGTTTCAGAAAGTAAAAGGAGTTGCTATTTTGATATTTTCTTTTTTGGATTCTTGGAGAGGGGCAAAAAAAATTCTGGGTTATGTACTTGACCTAATCATGATCAAAGACATCCACACTATATAATCCCCTCTTTATACTGAACTTGTGTGCAGAATGAGGGGGATACCTTTGGGACAGGGGAAGGAGGATGTGTTGCTTTTGGTTTGTTCCTGCTTCTTCTGTTGGGAAATGGTTCTATAATTTCAAGTCTTGGATGTTCATGAAATTTCAGTTTGCAGTCTATATTTGTGGTCAGTTTGGTCATTTATCTACATTTTGTCCTGTAGCTGTTTTTCCTTCCTGGTTATTACCCACCTTTTCCATCTTTAGATCTACCAAGCAATTCTGCTTAGCTTTGAATTTCCATACTAAGTGAACTGAACAGTTCTCTAAGATGCCCTTTCCTTTCCCCTGTTCATAATATACAGCCTTATCATACCTTTATTAATGGTGTTCTTATATTTCTATCTTTAAAGCATGTTTTCCTGTTTGTCATCCTGATGGCTGATAGTTGATCTGATAGACTGGCAAATCTAATATTTTGGATGACAGTCCTCCAGTTCATGGCAGAAGTTAATGTCAGTAATCCCTAAGTGCATAATAGAGCTTATGCATAATGATGTACTTATCATACATTATAGCATATTATACATTTAATCTCGTTTCTGTTTTTAGGGTTTTCAACATTATCTGTTTCTTACTGCATGCATTATACAGCCCCATCTCCAGCACCAACAGTCCCCAGATTTCACTTCAGCAGCCCATTTTACCTTCACATTCCTACCTTATATGCCAGGATCATTACTGAGACTACTAAAAGAGATACTTGTCCTAAAGCTCAAGGAATTAAATGGGAAACCTTTTCCAAGCATAATAGAACCCCTTTCAGCACAATTGCTTGGCCTACTGTAACACTCTTCTAATATTCTTTGTTCTATAGTAGTTCTTCATATGACACTAAAGGTAATGTTTTCCTGAAATACAGATAAATTTGTTCTGCATTTCCTTCACCTAGAAAAATAATGTGCTTTTAAAATGGCAGCCTCTCTGGGATTGATTTTCCATTGGCACAATCCAGGATGCATTTGAACATGCTTTTATTTACTCATTTAATTGTGCTTTCATTCAGAACTTGTTTTCAGAATGTACACAGCACTGAGTTCAAGCAAACAGATGTGTTGTTCCCTGGATAACTCTGTTTCCCTTTCTTCGGTAGAAATACTGTGTTTTCTGTTTTCCATTCTTGATTTGAAAAATTTGCTTACTGGCCTGTGTTATTTGGCTTAGGGAGTTTTTCATGCCAATTTTTTACAGTTCTGGGACATAGTTCATCTGTCTGCCTGTGCTCAACTACTTTAAAATCTTTGAAGTGGATTTCCACACCAGTTGCAATAACTTCAGTTTTGATACTTTACACACACTTTCAGCCATGAGTCATCCTCTCCTGACCTTTGTTTTTCATCAGTCCTTCTTAGAATCAGAGTCCAAGTCCTCAGAATTAGTAGTTTTCAGACTTTTCCACCAGCTCTTTGCTTCTTGAATAACAATAATAATCCTTTTTATTCAGTTTTTTTTGTTTTATTTATATGTTATTATATATATTTATTATTTTCCATTGCTTGTATATAAAGAATAGTTTACTGTTCAGTTTGATTTGTTGTGCCAGGGCATGCCTCCTGGGAATTCTCACTTTATCCCTGTGCTTTCTGTCTTTCCAACAGTAACTTCCTTCCCTGAGCAGCACTTTTTCTGATTTCATGTCATCATTAATAAGAAGTACTAACATTTCTCATAAGAGTTTTTTCTAGTGCAGGTTGTTACTGGAGGCTTTCTCTAAAAGTTCATTTTCTTTATTTCTTTCATCCTTTTGGGATGCAAATTCTATATATTTTTTAACCTCAACTTCAAGTAATTTTAAGTCTTCTCTTTATCTAAGTATTTGATTATGTCAGTTCAGTCTTCCTGTCCGAGTAGCTTCATTAACGTCTCATTTTGCCCCAGTCACATTCAAAACCTCACTTGAGGTTGCTTATCCATCTGTGACACGTACACTTGTAATTCCTCTGACCAGGGTTTCAATCAATCAAAGTCTCCCACTATGTATTGTATAACTGCTTGTAAAAGCCATTTTTCAGGTAATTATTTTATTTGCAGCAGGTGTTTGTTGGGTTTGGCTCCAATATTAAGTAATAATTGAACTCAACCATTTCTGTTATCTCGGTTTTGCTTGAAGAAAATTTACACTTACATTTATTTCTGTGAGTGATAGAAAAGTACCTGTTGGACCCAAAAGCTTTTTTTCTCCTACATAGCTACATAACCTATACCAGAATCTTAGCAACTAGGCCTTCTTGTTTTGAACTTCTCACCAACAGCATTTCAATTCAGAGCGTTTCAGTTTTCTTCACCACTGTATCCTACATTAATGTGTTTTCTCCAGCATGATTTCTGTTTGTGATTGTTTTTCTACCATATACTAATAAGGTAGTGTCCTAGAGTGGCTCTGATCTCTCCATTTTGTAGCCCACATACTTTGTCTTAGCATATAAACATCTCTGCTTTTTTCACCCACTCATTATTCTATTTGGGTGGTAGCTGGGATGATATCGCTTACATAACAAATGTTTCTATGAATATTATGTTTTTTATTTCTCCATTGATGCACTCCTGACCCTCTGCTGTTCCTTTACTCTGTTGTTTCCTCAGCTGCATGACTCATGCACTTTTCTGTCAAAGCTAGGAGCAGGAGTCATCTCCCTGTGCTCCCTATTTCAAGCATCAGTAATGCCTGGTAACATGCCAGAATTTTCCCGACTTCTTGAAGGAATTGTTAGTTCAGCTGATCCTTTCTTCTGGGTTAGGATGACTGGAAGATTTCCAGAACTTCCTCCCATTACTGACCATATCAATGCAGGTCCAGGACAACTTTGATTATATGAACACATAAAATTCCTGGGGTCTCCATCACTGCTCTCCTTTTGAAGAGTAGAGGCAGTTGCATGGAAAGGGTCTTGGCTTTCTGAAGTATAAGCTGAAAACTACTTAAAACAGTGGGAAATTAGGAATACTTGCTAATTCAGCATCGCTGCTGTGAATTCAATTATCTGGAAATTTGGTAGCTCCCAATACCCAATCCATGCTTGGAAAGTCATTTACAGTTGGTCTTTGGAAAGAAAAGTTGCTTACTTCTTGAACTCCCCAGTCTGCATCACTGAGGTACTACCAGTTGACCTCACAAGGTAGCATGAAGTATTGGCAAGCCTCACAACAATGCTTAAAAATAAAAAAGCATTGGAAAAAATCTGCATATTATAGTCCCAAGGTGGAAAAATTGCTTGCAGTAGACCAGCTGGTTACCAGAATGCACCTGATTTATTGTAGCAGACCTTACTATATAATTTTTTAATTTTTTTTCAAACAATAGAGAGGTGCAGAAGCAGTAAAGGTTTCACCATTTGAAAGTCTTAGTTGATTGTATTCCCTGGGCATAAAAAGGCAACTCGTACTCCTTAGAATGTTTTATGAGCTGAAGTCTTCCTTGTATTTGTCTTGTCCCATTCTTCTTTGATGATTTTACTATTACCACAAAGATCTCAACATGCAAACTGGCTAACGAGACCTTACTCTGAACCTAAGCTGTTTCATAGCAGCAATTTAATAATGCCAGTTCTGTCAAGCTGCCAGCCTTTCTGGATACACAGTGTTGTTTCTATATATATCATGCATTAAACTGAATTTAGCTGCTTAGTGCTCAGTTGTTACTACTAGTAGTTGGTGTATGCCACTAACTACAGTAGTTTCACATACATGCACTTTCACATCAGAAGTAAAAGGCAAAAGCACTGATAACATTATATTCTTGCTGACACCTATGAAATAATCAGCACAAACATGAAACCTTCTGAAATCCATGTAACACTCATTCCATTTTATAAACATGAAAATTATTTCCTGCTTGTATTTTATCTGAGTTAGTCCAGCATCTCCAAGTCCATCACTGAACCATGTCACTCAGTGCCACATCTACACAGCTTTTAAATACCATGGAGGGTGACTCCACCACTGCCCTGTGCAGCCTGTGCCAAAGTTTGACAGCCCATTTTGTGAAGAGATTTTTCCTAATATCCAATCTAAACCTCCTATTGTGCAAGTTGAGGCTGTTTCCTCTTGTCCTATCATTTGTTATATTGGAAAAGAGACTGACCCTCACCTGGCCACAACCTCCTTTCAGATAAGTTGTAAAGAGCAGTAAGGTTTTTCCAAAAACCTCCTTTTCTCCAGGCTAAACAATCCCAGCTCCCTCCCTTTTCCAGTGGGCAGCTTCCCAGCCACTCTGCCCTCTGCCTGAAGCACTGCCTGGGTTTGTTGTGACCCAAGCACAGGACTCAGCACTTCACCCTGTTAAATCTGACATAGTTGAGCTGTCCCTCACGTTCATGAGCACACACTGGGCCTCTGTCTTACAGTCAGTAGCAGCATTTGAAGTTCTTTAAGTTAGTTTTTGGGTTGCCATGAAAGAAGAGCACATCTTTCCTAAATTGTGGCTCAATACAGAGTGGTTTAACATGATGGTCCTAATTCCCAGCTCCCAATGGTTTCTGTTAACCTTGGGTATACATTGCCTCTGAAAATTACCTCTGGAACAAATTTTTTTGTTAGAGAAAGAAGCTTTTTGGATGACATCAGAGAAGCCCTTTCTCACACATACACACACCCACCCCTGCTACCGATAAGTAAGACTTTCTAAAGCCTTACTTATCAGTAACACACCCCCCAAGTGAGGAAATAAAGTGCTCGGAAGTCTTGCTGAATTCACTTTTATCTGTAGCAGAAATAAAGTTCATTCATTGCAACAACCCCTTCTTCAAGGCACAGACCTTTGTACAGAACAGAGACCATCCATTGCAAAGCACTCATAGGGATTTTTCTCCAGTGTCTGATGATAAGTTACTGCTAACCTTATCCAAGGTCACTGCTCTGGGCCTGCCTCACTGGCACACACAATTAGACTGTGGTATTTTTAGGTGAAGGTTTCCAAGATTGAATTCATGTTCAAGTGGATCCTTTTTTGTCTGCTAATTTTTAAACTGATATTTCAATTAAAATCTTTAGCAGTTAATTAAAAAGTTATTCTTTATCCCCAAATGTACCTGTTTAAGGATGAAAGATTACATCTCAATCTTCATGAGGAAATAAACAAATCTGTTTGTACTGAACATAGAAAAATTATTACAGCTGGTCAGATTCTTGCCTATGAAAAATTTACTTTCAGAATGTCTTTCATCCTTTCCCTCCTCCTAAGGAGAAAAATCAAAGAAAAGGCTTTGAATTTTTATTAATGATTCATTACTCATAGCTGATCAGTGAACAGTTTATGCAAATACACTTTGCAAATTGCTCACTTTAACTATTACTTGGGGTTATATGTGGATATTACTTTCCCATGGGAAGCAGAGGTGTGAACATTTGGATTATTGATATATAATCATGGGAGTATAATGCATATCAAATGTTAAATATGTAGAAAGATACAGAAATCATTTGCAATACGCCTGCTCACACTGAATTGTACCTTAATGGGGTTCTTGTTGACATTAATAAGTTACAAGTTAAGATGAATGAGTATAAATTGCAAGCTAACTAGCTGATAGTTGAACATATTATTCTTTGAGGGTAGTTAACCAGCAGGCCTCATGTTTCTAAAGACTTAAATTTAATATACCTCAAGGAAATATCCCCTTATATAATGGAATTTAAAAGAGATTATTTTTGTTTCTCCCCCTCTGCCACAGCAATGCAATAAAAATATATTTTGTGAATTTGAAGGGAACTTTTGGCCTGTGACATGCAGTGCATTGGTTGTTTTGTGACCAATAACTTCTAGTGGAGAAAGAGAAAAGTAGTTTTGTCATTATTTTACTTTGGAGGGTCCTCCTAGGGGTTGGCAGAGGGAGTACATTATCCCTGAGGTGTAATTTTTTCAGAGCTCTAAGGAGTTGATAATCTACAGAATCATGATGTGTCATTCAGACCAATTTGAGTAACAGGCTTAAGGGTTGCTAATCTCTTCAGTGCAAATGGGGAGGATTTTTCTGGATAAATATATAGTGAGCAAAGTTACCATCTAGGAGTTCATCAAATTGTATGTAACGGAGAGATGTACAGAGACATTTGAGAAATAAAAATTGATTGATTTATTAATTCAGTTTTCTCCTTCACAAGTGGCTGGTTTTAGGGCACTGGATCTCCCTTTGTTGTATGAGAAACAATCAACTGTTCATGATTGTGTAAATTGCCGCCAGAGGTAAAAAGGAGTTGCTGAAGTGGTGAGAGTAAGTGTATTATTCAGAGGTCTAACATTTATTACTGCCCTCCTACTATTTCAATTCCTGGCTTACTGTAGTATGCTCCTGTGCAGGCAATTACACAAATGTTAGATAATTATGAAAGAATGGTTCAATGGTAGCATATGTCTGTTACAGCAGGCTATCTCCTAATTTTATTTACCTACTTCAATGGCATTCACTGTGTGAAATAGAGATATTTAGTCAAAATGGAGACTGTACCTGAGGTTAGTCATCTGTGGATCTTAGTGTGTTCCAGAGATTTTGCTAGTAGAGGATCAAAAAGCTCACAGACAAATGCTTGGTCTTGGGAGATGCTGCCTTAAAGTTCAGCTCTTGGTGTTAACATTATCAGGATTTGCCCCGGTTAAGAAAATGACTAATACGGTCAAATAGCAAATTGCTAAAAATGAAGAGTATCACCCGTGGAAGACAAAGCCAGACAAAGGGAATCATGTCCTCTGGAGACACACAAATACCCTGGAAAAGTACCTGAGAACTTTGTCTCAGGAAGAGTTGATAAAAGTTCTAAAGAGCAGGGCAGGACCCTAAAGGTTTCATAGCCTAGTAATGATATATTTTGGATTAAAGAAAAGCAAAACAAATATAGCTCCTTCTGCAAATGTTGGGTTTTGATGTTGGAAAGCAGTGAGACCAATTAAAATTTGTTCCCCTGCTAATATCAGAGATGGCAATTACTAACCTAAGAACATGACTGTGACTGAAAACAGTCTGTTCCTACAGCCATGAGCTTGATACTGTATACCCTTGGTGCTGTTATAATTCCAGAAAATGTCACTTTAGAATAAACACAAAAATATGTAAAATGAGAAAATTGAAGTTGCCAGGACAGATGTTTCATGTGGTGATGATACAGAGTATCTCTAAGAGTTGAAAAATAGGATCTGAATGCATACCAAGAACCTCTCTGTATTGTTGTATTTTTTAATTAGATGAAAATAAATGAATTGAAAAGATGAAAGGAACTCATGTAACATCTCACTTCAAAGGGCAGCTCCACTCTTGAGGAGTGTTTAAAAAAAAAAAAAGGAAAAAGAAAGAAAGAAAAGCAGCTTATTCAAGAAATATGAATTCTCTGTGGATTTGGTTGCTCTTTTACCTGCTTTAGAAACTCGGGAATGACTTCTGTTCGTTTGACCTAAATGGAGTCATTACCCTGGTGCAGGGGAGAGTGGCAGCTGACTGACAGCGATGTTCCCCCCACGCTCCTTCCTTGCACTTTGCATTGACTCAGCAGTGCTCTCAAATGAGCAGGATTATTTTTGACCTTGTGACGGGATGTTTATCAAAGTTTCAGTGCTCTGGCCTGTGTTCTGGATAGAAATTGCACATATGGAAATGTTCCTTAGCTGCCTCCCAAGGTGTGAACTAGAACACCAGCTACCTCAAGTGTATGCAATGTAAGTGCATGCAGCCTGGGAAACAGACAGGAAGAACTGGAGCTCCATGCCTAGTCAGTAAATTATGATATTGTAGGAATAACTTAAACATGGTGGGACAACTGGCATGAGTGGAGGATTGCAATAGATAGTTAAAGTTTCGTTCGTAAAGACAGGCAGGGAAGAAGAGGAGGAGGAGTCACAGTCTAAATTAAAGAGAGCCTTGAATGGACAGAACTCAAGTACAGTGATTATGGAATCTCTGGCTCAAGATCACAAGGGTTATCTCCAAGGAGGATCTTACAGGAGGCATCTGCTACTGACCTCCAAATGAAGGCCAACAAAGCAATATTTGGGTCATCTGAGCAAGCTTCAAGTCACCAAGAACCCTAGTCTTTTGGGTGACTTCAACCACCTAAACATTTATTGGAAGAACAAACAATAGCTACCAAATCATCTATCAAGTTTTGGAAATGTGTGGAGAACCATTTCCTTATACATATGTTAGCTGTGCCCTCTGGGAAAGAGGCGCTGCTGGATTTGCTACACACAAACCAAGAAAAAATGCTTTCATTTATACCTTGGTTAGCAATGGCTTTGTCTGCAGTGAACACAGTATTGAAGAGTTTGGGATCCTGCTGAGCATGCTGAAGGTGACTAGTAAAACAAGTAAGTGGTTTAGATTTTAGAAGGGAAACGTTTACACCAGATTCTAGTATTTAAAGGGCAGCTACAAAGAAGGTGGAAACTCCCTTTTTTTCAAGGAGTCCCATGGGAAATATGGGGGTTAATGGATACAAGTTACTCCTGAGGAGATTCTGATTGGACATTCCCAATGAAAGCAATCAGCCACTGGAATAATCTCCTCAGGGAAGTGACAGATTCCTCAACATTGCACACTTTTAAGATTTAGCTGCACAAGATGCTGCGCCATCTTGTCTAGACCATGCTTTTGCCAAGAAAGGTTTGACCAGATGATTCTTGAGGTTCTGTCTAACATCATATTCTATGAATCTGTGATTCTATGCACAGACCGAATGTGTATCTGTATAACTGGACTTACTTTATCTGGACAAATGAATTGAAAAAAACCGAAAACCTCAAACCAAAAAAACCCCTTCAAACAAATCAGTCACTCATCTGCCTGCAAAATAAGTCAGCATTCTCAATCCAGCAGCAGATGCTTCCACTCAAAACACCTAAAAGCCATGACTTGTACATTTTACATGCAGAGTATTATATTATGAAATTATATATATAATAATGAATATTATATTATATTATATTATATTATGAAAGGTATTTCACCACCTCAGCATTGGTTGTTTGGTCTTGAGGGAATTTCTGGAGACTTAACTCAGTGCTGTCCAACTTCAGGGTAGTATTTTTGCCTTCTACCAAATTTCCTCTAAGTCCTATTTTCAAACATGAAGGGGTTTTCTTTAGCCCTTCAGCACTTTATTTCCAATTACATCTGTCCAGGCCAGAATTCTTGTCAACATATTTCTGACCTTGCTAAGGGCAGGATGAATTGAAACTGCCCAAATGTCACAGTTTTCTTATGTGTTTCAGTTGGCCTACAGTGTGGGATGGTGACTTTAAAAAATAGCATTTATATGCAGAAGTGTAACAGAGAAGTGTCATAAGAACTAATTGAAATAAAGATTCAAAGAAAGACTAGTCTATCTCCATCCCTAGGAAGATCCTTAAGGCAGGACTGCTCACTGTAAAGCAATAGTTTTCTGTTGTGACTCCAAATTTTTTTCTTCTAAAAGTGAGTTTCTGTGTGACTTGGAAAGGGAGAGCACCTCATCAGCTTCATAACTCCTGGGTAGATTGTAGGCATGCTGCTCTGTTCTTTGTTATGCCACGAGTCTCTTAGCCAGTTTGTCAGATAGCAATTGGATGTGAAATGCTATTAGCACTTCACAAACACAATCAGCTAAGCAACTGAGCTCATCCCAGATGTGATTAAGTGAGATCAATTATAATAAGAACTAGATAAGAGAGGTAAGCTTCTTGTTTCTTGGGTTGGTATTCTGCAGTATTAGCCTTTGTAAGTATCCTTTATACATCATCAGCTGCAAAATCTTGATTACTTCAGGAAGTGGCTTCTAGACTAGCATTCAAATTAACTTCATCCTGAACTGATTATTCTAACACTGCAACTGCCACCGAGTGGGGAAACAGTTTATTTGAAGCATCAATTGCACCAAACAGAAAAAATAGCCATTGAAGCCAATGTTTTGCAATTCAAGGAACATGTTTCCTGTCAATCTTAAATACTGTTAAATATTTTGAGGGAGAGCTCTTTGTGTCCCAAAAAGGGAATAGCTGTCCTTCATAGCATCATGTTTTGCCATGGCACTATTGCTATAGCACTTAAGGCTTAATGTGCTAAATATCACAATTTATACATTATTCCTGAAAATTTTGACATGAAGTTGCACACTAGGTGTTCACTAAATCTGAAGGATGTATGTGAGAGTCAAGTGCACCAGAAGTAGAGTAAATATGCATATTATAGGAATAACAAAATATTTGTGCTTTGTTAATCAGAACTGGAAAGCTGGTAATGTAGGAATAGAGGGGGCCACAGGGACAAGCGAAATACAAGAGAGGAATGTTGCAAAATAGCCCATGTCTAAATTGTAGCAACTTACCCATATCTTTGGGCAGGTATTTTTAGCATTATTTTAATTTCTTTTGTGACTTCTGGTTCATGCCATGGAGCTCCCAAGAGGTATTTTTTTTGTGATATAGAGAGACTAAATGCAGGATGCATATCATGCCACGACAATTGTGCTGTTCTGGAGCATAATGTTTGACCAAAAGCCCACAAACTCTGTTTACTTCCCGCACCCCCACCTTTTTTTTTTTTTTTTTTTTTTTTTTAATTTGAGTGAAGATTCCTAAGCTCTGAACTATTTTCATAAAAATATTTAAGATCTTACAAGAGTGACATGGTTCATTCATATCTCCTATTGTGTAGCATTGGATGTACTGCAGTTGTTTTCTTAGTTAATAAATCATATCATAAACAGAAATACAATTGTTGCCTCTCCTTTTACTACGGGTAGGACTCAGATGTCTGACAGTCTAGGCTGGCACCTTTGTTGCCTTTTCAAGTGCTTTTCTCCAGTTTTATCACTATGACAGTGATACAGTTGTTGGGGATTGTGCAGTCTCCTTGATGAGCTCAGTGCCAGTGTCTCTGCTCTGGTCCAGTTCCCAGTGTTTTGTTTGCTTTGCTGGCCACTCTGAGTAACTGAGCAGAGCAGGTCAGTTCCCCCTTAGGGATCCTCTCTGTAATCTCTCCTTGGCAGACATGTGGGACCACTGTGACCTTTTCTGCAACCGGTGCAAAAGGTTTCTGTATTCAGTTCCAAAACAACTCTTAGCCTCTGCCTTATCTTTTCTTCCTCATCCTCCCACATTTTTTATGGCTTTTTGGATAGAGTAATGCTTCCCTCAAACACTGGTCCACAGGTCCCTGTGAAAATATTCCTCGTGTTATGTCTCCTTCAAATCACACATTTGAATTTTACATTGCATTACTGACAACCAGCAAGATTTCTTCTCTAAAGTTCAAGATCGATTATCAGCAATTAGTAGGCAAGATTCAGAAATTTCTAGGATGGATTCTTTGGCCTATGCTATGTTAAAATACATGAACATAGGTGGTCTCTTTTGGGCCAGTCCATCACTTTTCTCTTATCACTTGGTTTATAATTATTTGCTTCCTCTATCTCCTTTCATTACAGCTAAATGTATTGTCATATATACACAGTCCTCTTGCATTTTTCTTTTATGTGGGCCTTTACCAAAGATTTTTGGAAGGTTAATATGTTTTTCACCTGATGATGTCACTTGCAGTATTGAAAATATTTGATAAATAAAGAAAAATAAAATAGGAAGTAAGAATAATTATGATCGAAGTGGGAGCTATTATGTTATTCTCTTGATGTTTATTTTGTTAAAGAAAAAGCATTTGATATCTGACATTTTTAAACTTTCAGCCTTTTCACAAGACATACTTAATTTGTGACACCAAAATCTTTTAAACATGCAGTATGAAAAATTATGCATCCAGGAAAAAAAAAAAAAAAAGGTAATAAAGTAATCCCCTATTTTCTGGCCTAAATCGTGTATTTAAAGTATTTTTGCCGAAGAGTGTGTGTCTCATGTTCCACCTTGTCCACTAATTCTTCAGTGTAGATACCATCTGATCTTCCTGAGAAAGGTCTAAGGAGATCCAGGTCCCTCTGGAGGTCTCATCCTCCGTGGCTGGAGTTTAGTTTGATACTTGAACCATGAGATTTGGAGTGGGTTCATTTCCAGCATTAACTGTTACAGTTTTGGGCATAGCTCCTTCCTGAAAGACTTGCTGTGAGCCCATATTCAGCCTTTTAAAATATTGAGTTCTGTACAGTTGCATTATTCTGCATTTTTCTTTGTGGTGAATCAATATGAATGATTTCTCCTTAAAACTTCTTGTGGACTATGGTGCACACAAAGCCTAAATGAAACATTTTGATGCTTCCCTGGTGTCCCTTCTGTTCCCTTGAATACTTCTGTGCATCAATTCCTGAATGCATTCTCACCTTGGAGCTTCACTTTCTCCTCTTGCACTGTGGGAATCACTGCAGTAGTTCATAAAATCCAATGGTTTTGCTTCTATTTGGTGTTTCCTTTGAAAGATGATGGTGGGGGATGTACTCTCCCCCCATCCTTGTATAATGCTCTTGCTATAGGTCAGTTAAAAATTAATTTCCGGGAGAAGCACACAGAAAGAGATTTGTTAGTGATCTCTTTGATTCCTCCTTGCACCAAATTACTGGAACCTTCTAACTCAACTGTGTTAGGTGTAATTACATTGGGGGATGGGGGGATGGACACAAGTCTCCACCTATCTTCTCACCCATTCCCTAAATTCTCAGAAGGTAACTTAGGACCTTGTGAATTAGCTCATGATGCATAACTGTTAACCATTGCTTTAATGTAGATTAGTACATGGTTACTCCATGTAGGAGAAAATTATGCCTTTCTGTGTGCAAACGTTTATGTAAAACTATTGCTTTGAAGAACATATTTTTCCTTCACAGGGTACTACAAGACTGGGAGACAAATCCCTATGGGAATAGCTCCCACTCTGCAAGATAGATTCACTAAATATAAAAATAGGAACTCTTAAATAGATTTAAAATCGGTACCATAGCTGCATGTTGTATTTACTGTGCTCATTTATTCCATTCTTTAGGTTTGAAGATGGTACAGTCTCTTTTCTTGATATCATTGCTCTGAAACATGGATTTGATGTTCTGGAAAAACTCACAGGTCAGTTAATATAACTCTAATACTGAAGACTGCAGGTCTGGTTTTATGCTCAGGGCACAGGTCTGATAATGTTTCTTATGGCTCTAGCTTAATTTTCCTTTCTGCTTTTACTATCTATGTTCATCATTGTGAAGATGAGACTCAGTGTAACTGGCTTATTCACATGCTCTCTATTAGATTATTCCAGCCTGGTTTGAAAGAAAAAAAAAAAGGATCCAGACTGTTCTGCATATGCAAGATTGAGTACATGGAGAACTTCTTATCTGCCTCACACTCACAAAGATGTGATAGGAAAGTAACACTAGAAAGTAGCTGCGTGACTCACACTGAGTCAACCTTTGAAGCTCTTGATGTGGAGCTAACACTGAAGTCCCAAATAAAACTTCAAGCTGATGTTCAGGCCAGAACCTGTATGTGAAGGGTGGTACTCATGTGCAGTGTTTACTCCAGGATAGACTGCTGCTTGTCTGGCTCAGCAACCCAAAAGCAGTGTCTCTGTGTTTGCTGCCATGGCTCAGGGACTTTCCTGAAAAGGGCAGCAGATGACACCTGGCCAGGGAAGCCTGCACCATGGGCTTGCAGCAGGCTTGTACCGTGGCATGTTTCCACGTGTGGCATGTGCCAGGTTAACAAAGGATGTTCCTGAAATGGTTGTCTTGCTCAGGTATGTGTGTTATTTAATGTATAATATCTGAACCTCCCTTCTCCAGTGCACTCTTCGATTTCCTATATAAAGTCATAAAGTGCATCATGATGTAAAAGATGCCTGAGTCCAGAGTGACATTGGCTATGTACTTTTCAGGTTATTATTCAGTGTAATTTCAGTGAGTGTCTGTGGAGGTTTATTGTCATGATTTATCTGAAGGATTCTGGTTTCTTCTTCCTCCCAGTGCAAGGCTTCTGTGAGCAGTATTGTTAGATGCTTCAGGTCTTGTTCATGTGGAAATCAATAGCGGTTTTCATCTATATCAATAGTCTGACTAAGCCTAACAAGTAAGGATGTTTTACTTTATGTTGCCCTACATGGGAACCAGGGATCAGTAACCAGCCTTAACTATATGTTCTTGTAGTACAGAATGCTTCTCAAAAATGTGCAATCTTAAACAAACACATTCACTTGTAAAGAGGGCTTTGGTTCAATGTGCAGGAGAATTGCCTGCCATGCATGAGAGAGTTGATGATAGCACCTCCTCTGTTGCATTTCTCATCCATCTTAACCTGTTATTGCTACCTATTTTAGCTAAACAATTGAAAAATCTCTTTATACTAGACCAAGGAGACTTAACCCTGTATCTGAATAAAGTGGATATCATTCGATGACATGATAGAAGAGAGGCATGAAAAAATAGTGTATTGAGATCTTTCTGTTGTCAAAAATGTGAATTGGATTCAAATTTTCATACTTACAATTCTTTCATAAAAAAATGAAAATAAAAAATTTAGGACTATTTCTATTTTAAAAATTTAAAAACATTTTTTTCCCACAGTGCTAAAATGTAGAAAGATGGGAAAACACAAACTGAAAGAGCAAACAAGAAAGCTATATATATATATATATTAAAAATATATAAATATATATATATTGAAATATATAGAAACATTTCTATATATTTCTATATATATAGAAAATCCTATATATTTTCTATATAAGTAGAAAACTGAAAAATAGAAATTGTTTTGAAAAATACTGGAATTTTAAAACTTCAGCACTGCAGGTATAGTCTAGGTACTTTATAGTCAAATTCTGGAGTGCCACACTGAAGAAAGCAGAAGTGCCAGCACTACCTCTTTGTAGATATAGGAGACTAAAGAAACCCGTAGTGGAGGAAAAAATGGAATTATGCAAAGGATTTTAATCACCACATGATCCAATACTTTTCCACAAAGTTGGGCTTGTCCTAGACCATTATCCATGATCAAAGATGAATTAAGCTTTTGTTCCAAATAAGTAGAAACTTTCTGTATGTTCATGCTAAAACTTTTGTGATTATGCTCATGTGTAGGTGCATGTAAGTAGAAAAATTTCCATGTGATGTGTTTTTGCTAATTAGAATTTAGTCATAATCACTCAAAGGTGATAGTAGAGCGTGGCACAAGTATGGTCATGTTTGGAGTTCTTCCATCATAAAATGCATTTCTGTGGGTTGACTTTTCAAAGCTGATGTGAAGGGTGGCTCAGCCCTATCAGGTCTCTTGGCTCTTCTGTGCTGGTTTGGGGGCCCTTCTCTTCAGTTTGTGTACGCATTGAATGTTCCTGGCACAACCAATGCAATAAGAGGTTCAGGGATTTGCAGTAGCCATTTCCTCTCCCATCCTTTTCTCCCCTGAATATCATTGACAACATGGAGTTTTGCAGGTTATTTAATTTCTGTCAAAGGCACAGTGTTGCTTTTGAACAGAGATTATTAGCACTTGGGTATATACAACAAAGCCCTTGCACGCTGTAGAAGCACTTTGTAATCCGGAAGGACTGCAGATTTGTTTTAAGCCTCTTTATGCATATTTTTTCCACTTCAACTGTCAGAGTTTTCAGTGGCAAAATGCACTGTCAAATGTGAATCACTTTGCTGTAGCTACTGGAGCACTTGCTTTGCACTCCCCAAACACAAACAGTGATTCTCATTCTGGGTTGGAAATAGCCTGGAGTAGAAACGAGCAAAATAGGGAAATGTTGTTGTTATTGTGTCCTAATGTGTAATAAAAGCACTGTTGAAGTTCTTTGGGGATGTGCTGTAGCTGAATTATTCTGGTGTAATTATTGAAGATAGGGAGGGAAATCACTAGTGGAAGGTAACTTAGAGTTTCAGTGTTAGTCAGTGTTGTGAAACATACAGATCAGTTTCTGACTCTGATATCATCTGAATACATCCTTGACCTGTCTCAACTTCAGTTTAGAACAAGGCATATTTCCTTCCAGAATTGCATAATGATGTGCATGTGTATTTAAACCATTCCCAGGGGTTTCACATCTATATGATTTTTAAACTTATAGTTTATGGTACGTATTTTTATTAATTAATTTTCATCTGCTTTCAAAATTAAACTAAGGCACAGCATTTGTGCCTTATTGTTGTAAGATTTAATATGATTATAATGTTTGTTCAGGAAACATTAATTCACTTCAGAAGAAAATATAAGAAGTATGGGAAGAAATTTTAAAGTGCAGAATAAGTCTCCTAACAATGATGAATTGAAAGTTGTTTTTAAATTCATTTAAATGCTTGATTGCTTAAAGAGTAAAGGTTATTTTGGCTTTCATAAAGACAATTGTACCACAAAACAGCCAAAGGAAAATGTAGCACAGGATGTTAAATGGTGATGCTAACATAGTTTTTCAGCTTGGTCTTTGGAACTTTTGTTGTGTTTTGCTCTGCTCCATCAAGGACTGGTTGCAGTCAGTGATGGGATGTTTGGCAGGGTGCATTTAATGGTACTTCAGAGATTCTCATGTGTGTTGTGTATAGACACTTATATGTCATCCAGTTGAGGGGCCAGAAAAAAAAAAAAAAAAAAAAAAAAGCTTCAACTTACTCTTATCTGGTCACATCACCTAACCTTGGACCATGGGTGTGATGCTTGTGTATTTTGCTGCTTTCATCCTTAGTGCTGCTTTTATTCATAATTTTAATGGATTTGGGCATTCACTAATGTGAACACAAGCTGTACAGTCTAAATATTTTGCAGGTTTGCATATCTTTCTTTTTACATGTGGGATTATATAAGAAAGGTGTTTTTTCTGCCTTACATCAGATGTTGGCTGTGAAACCAAGCCATGGCCTAGGGATGAGTCAGAACCTCTACAGAGGAATTACCTGCACTTGTTCCCTTTCAGATTTGCAACATGAGGTTGTGTTTCACTGTGAGGACCTCATCTGTGTGGACATTGCTGAATGCTTCCATTGAAGTCGATGAGGCCATGAAAAGTCTAATAAAATGGCCTGGGAGCTAGCCAAAGAATTGGGATACTTGAGTTCCTTTCCTTGGCCACAAAATTAACTTAAAATTTATTAGATCACATCACTAATCTTAAGGGGAACAGGGAGTTAGGTAACTAAATATGTTTAGAGATCTGCATTTAACCTCTGGATGGCATTTACCTTATCAACACTGATGTCTGAGATACCATTTTGATTCCCACTGAAATCAGTGGAACATACAGTGACTTCACCAGCCTTATCCCTCTGAATTTTTGGAAATTTAGAATGAGCGGAGTTACAGATAGCAATAGCAGCTCTTTTCTTTGTCTATTAAAGGAGCTTAGATGATTAGCTTAGTGTGGTATAGGGCATTTCTTTAATATTATATAACTTTCCTGCAAATGATCCCTTTGAGACTAGAAAGCTGAACTGCCAGATTAGTTAAGGTGGAAATAGTTTTGGGGATTTTGCTTCCCTTAGATCTGCAGCTTCTTTTGAGCAGGTCAGCTTCTACATTTCCTGTGGCTGAAATAAACCAGTAAAGCATAACAGGAAATGTTCTGGAAGTACCCTGAAGAGCATGAAGTGAGGTTTTCTATTTGTGAAACCTTTATCTGTCCATTACTCTAGGAGTGATTTCTGTTTTCCAACGTATATTTCATGCTTCAAATCCAGGTTTATTCAGGTAGATGTTGCTTTCTCTGAGGGGGAAAGGATCACAGTCTGACAACAAGCTATCCTGCAAAGGCAAAAAAAATTCTGTCTCCAGGGTGAAAATGTGCCTGTTTATGGTAAAAAGGGATGTCTTATATAAAGAATGTGTGTGTACAGCTGATTTTAGAAGTCCGTGGTGATTTTCATTTTCAAATGACTGGTTACAGCAGATTAGAAGAAAAGAAAGCTCAGTTGGTTCTTTTGCATCAAAAGAAGCCATTGTTGGGACTGTGGTTAATTTATTAGGAAGAACATGCTCAACTGAGCACATGTTTACTAATGGCAATGGATGAAATTAAAACAATTACAGAGGCAGTATTACAAAATGAGCAAAGAGGTGAGGCAGTCTTGTGCAGCTGCCTGGAAGTACAGCCAAGAACATACAGTATGTTTGGAAGGCAAGTTTGGATTAATAAATGGGAGCTACATTTTATACTGTAGATACAGAATATTTCCCAGTTCTGCCTGAGTGATGACGAAATCCCTCACTTCCAGGAAATAAAGTGGGAGAAATTATTGTACCCCCCATTGAGAGGCAATGACTGTAAGACCAAGTCTTCAATAAAGGCCATAGGAATATTAACAGCAGTCAAGTGTAATAAAACTGAGATCTACTGACCACTACAATGATGCAGCATTGCCTACATATGGCCAAAGGATATCTTGGAGAAGAAGCACTTTCTGTCTGTAATAGCTTTTTCCCAAGATCGTTTTCTGTGTCAGATATAGTTAGGACCTGAAGGACTTGTCATTTTCATTACAAAGTTGTCTTTATCACTCCTAAGAGATAAAGTCCTATGAAGCCAACTTTTTCAAAGGAGAACAGAGGTGACAGCTTTTAGACTCCGATGCAGATCTTTCAAAGACTTTCTGATGTGTCTTGTGATTGATTAGGTGAGGGACCTTGTTATTCTTAGAATACCCTTTTGAAGTGGGGGTGAAAAATCTTGTTCAGCTATATTCTTAAAACGTGCATATGAAATATTCAAGAATTGTCTTGTATAGTTCCAACTAAAACCTGAAAGGGAAATGGCAAATAAAGTTACAAATAAATTAATTGTATTACATTTTTAAAGGGTAATGTATTGCTAATTATTTTTTGCCACATCTTGATATACTAACAAGGAAATAAAATGTCACCTAGTGGATACTAATTTCCTTTTCTGATAAAGTGAAAAATTTTCTTGTTAACATGCACCTAGAAAATGAACCTTGACATGGTGGTGAAATAATTCAGTTTTAGAAAAACTAGAGCGCACTGGGACTGGAGAAGGATCATTATTTTGGCGTTTGTGGAAACAGTCTGGCTGGTGTTAGGGGTGCTCACTTCAGCCATCCCTCAGAGATCTCAGGATCCCGCTCTAGTATGTGCTGGCTACCATGGCAAGGATTACCTTATTTTATTTGGTACATTTTTTAATTTCCTAGCTAACTGGATCCAGCTGTTTCAGCCCTTCATGCAACACCGAGATTTTATGCTAAATCCAAAGGGGCTAAATTAAAGCAAAATGAAATTTGCATATCGTAAAACTCTACTTGTTCAGCAGATCCAGATTATATGGTGCTAATCACAAACACTAGACAGAGTAAATCCTCTTGAAGTCACCCTGGGGTTAAGTCAAATGCTTTACACTCTTTGACACATACCCATGAAATATGTAATCAAGTCTGTTTGACGTCCTCTCCTAATTATGTGTGTGTATTTTAAGCAGATGCTTTTCCAGCTGATCTGTGCCTTTTGAGATTTTTTTTTTCATTATTAATCAGAAAATCATGCTGTATGTTAACGGCAAGTGCCAATTATGCGAAACTAATATTAGTTTCTTTGCTTAGAAGCTATGCTTTTGCAAATAAGGCCATTGCCAAATAACATATAGATGTAAAGACAATATAAGAATCTCTGAATGTTTTCCATCAGGGGCATAATTATTCTACCATGCATTGCACTATTTCAGCCTAAAACCAAAATTTATTTTTCTATATAATGGTTTTTCAGTTTGAGGCAAAAATATTTAATAAAGAAGTTCTCTGTTGGAAGTAGAAAGGACTGCTTGTTTTCACAGAAGTTAGGATTTAAATGATAAAAATATATTTCCCGAAGACTCTACACTCATTATTTCTGTCAAGGATGTTAATGTATAAGTTTAGTCTTTCTTGAGTCTCCTTACTCAGTGAGATAATGCCAGGAGACAAATTTAATATTTAAGTAAGTTGGGAGTCACTGAGTTTTAAGTAAATGCCATTTTTATTGTGGAAATGTAAAGGTAGTCTTGAGAAAGGACTAGTGACCTACTTGGTTCTACCCTGCTCTTCAGCTGAAGTATGCAAACTTCCACTTGCATTTCACTGAAGTCCCAAATTGAATATTTTCCCTTCAGTGTGTTTAGCAGAGACATCTACTGGCAAATTGTTAACTGGCATTCTCCTCCTCAGGTCCTACAATGCCATTTCTTACATCTCTGAAGGAGAGACTTGCTAATATGGAAATGACTACTTTGAAGCTTTTAGATGTGCTGCAGTATTAAATTTATTATTTGGGAAGAAGTGTTAAGTAGTATATCAACAGATACAAAATCAATCAAGGCAAAATAAAATTTTCCTATTTTCTTGCTAATGTTACTTCCTGTTGAACTGACAAGCTGCTTTTAGCAGAAATGTGCATATCAGAGAAAAGGAATTTATGATCCATTATAGATGAACAGGACCAATTGCAAATCACGTAATAATTGTCGTCAGCCTCCATTGATTTTGGTTCAGTCAATATAAAACTGAAAGAAGGAAACCACAGGATATAATTGGAAGAGTTGTTTAGCCTACAGAAACTGGTTTCATTTCTAATGCTTGCTCCACACTCGCAGTTTATTTTTTCAACAAAGATCTGCCTCAGCTGTCACCTTTGCCCAGTTGTTAATGGCTCTCAATAGAGCCATTCTAGACATGGGTTCAGCTCTTGTGTGCTGCCTGCTCTAGCTGTGGTTTAAACGCTTAGAGGCTGTCAGGGCGGAACAAGACTCACACAGAGCTACCAGTGAGTCCCCCTCGGGTTTAGGCCTTGAAGAAACCCCTGGGAATACATCTGGCAGCTTTGTCTCTTCTTTCCAGCCTTGCTACCCCCCCCAGGAGACACTCACGTACCTTGGGGCGGCCGCAGCCTTGCAGAGGTGAAAAAGCAGAAATGAAAGGACACAGATGATTGATTACATGGCCCCAACAAAAGGTCTTTAATATTTCAAAATTAGCCTTTGCATTTTTTGAGCAACCTGTGTGCATTTGTGTGCTACATTCCTACAAACATTCATTTTATATTATTCTAGGTTTGTATGCATTTGTAATGCCATTTCAGGTCTGTTATGCTTTCAGGACTCCGTGTATACCTTGCCTAATTCCAGATTTGAGATCCACACATCTGCTCATCCATATCATGCCCCCTATTCCCCCATTTTCATCCACATCCTAATTTCCATGAAAGGAAGACTTTACTGGGCAAAGAATCTCCATTTGTAAGTTGCTTTAATTGCAATTGTTGCAATTCTATAATAGCTGGGGAAATATTTTTTGATGTTTTTCTCTCCTTTCTCCTTTCCTTAGTTGTTTCCCCAAGCAAACTAGGTTGAGTATTGTCAAGATGCTGGTATGAACCATCTTTATGATAGAAGGACTTTGCTACCATAACTACACTAGCAAAACCTTTAAGGAAAAGAAAACAAAACCTATTTGCTTCTGAATGTCCAGCTGCAAAACCTCAGTATTTTAGTCATGATGTTCAAGCATTTGAACAGGCTGCTTAGGGAAGTTTTGGAATCACTGTCCCTGGAAGTATTCAAAAAAGGCTTAGGTGTGGTGCTTAGGGACAGGGTTTGGTGGTGGATTTGGCAGTGATGAGTTAATGGTTGGACTCGATCTTGGAGATCTTTTCCAGCCTTAATGATTCTATCATTTTATGATATAAACTGCCATAGTTTATTGATGTTAGTGGAGACGTGATCATTGATGCTACCCATTCCTAAATCTTTGGCAGAGATCATGGAGGAGTTGCTTGAAAAGCTCTCATTTACAGATGGCTTTGACAGATACCTTCAGAGTACAGACCTGTAACAATTGTGCTAGTTTCAGTCATTGGACATGGCTAGTTCACACCTTAAAAGAACTTCATCCTAGAAATTAGAGAGTGAGGCTGGAGATCAGAATTATTGAGCTAGTTTTATTTATATAAATAAGTTTTCATAAATCTTTGCAATACTTGACAGTGGCATGATCTTCCTTCTGTAATATATAAAGAAAAATTGGAGCAAATTGATTCTAGGTGAACGAGCAGACCACAGGGAAGGTTGGGTTGCTCACATTTGTGTTTGAGCCTGTTTTGGGAGGGAGGTGGAAATCTGCATTGGAAGGGGTTTGGTTTTTGGGTTTTTTTCAATATAGTTCACATAATCACAAAAATTATTTATTTTCTTTCTTTGGCTATAAGTTAAGCTATGAAACTCAGCTTCTAATTAGCAGAGAGCTGGGGCCCAAGGGTAATTTACTTTCTAAAGTACACAAAAAATTGTTATGTGGACAACTGAAAGCAATAGGCCAGAGCCTATTCAAGGTGCTTCCAGGCACCTGTTTGTAATTTTTTACATTTATTTTTCCCTTTTTTCCTCTTGATATTAGTGGAAGTTTTGTTGTTGTCGTTTTTGTAGGGTTTTGGAAGTGGTGTCATATTGTTAATGGAGATGTCTTCAACTATATTTTCAACCCAGTTTCAACTGGAACAAGTATCATAGATTTTTTTGTTGTTGTAATTTCTTTTTTCTCCACAATAATTTATTTTTATTGTCTGGTGTGAAAATATCTGCTTTTTATTTTTATTTTCAGATAAATAAGGTCTTCTAAAGAGGCATGAAACTCAGGTTTTACTTAGGCTTTACTTTGCATGATCTGCTAATTCACCATCGTAACTGCTGATTAAGTGATTAGTAGATTTCTGTTTCCAGACACTGCCCCCAAATCTTGGCCAGAGTTGATGCCTAGAGGCTGAGTAGTCAATGTACTGACTTCTGAGCTCAGGCAGGTGGCAGCCCAACCTGCTAACTGAAGTTTCATCCACCTGTCTCCACAAATAAAAATCAGGAGACCCTCCAGCTGAATGCTTGAATTCACAATCCTTGTTAGGGCTGTTGCCAGAGTTTGCCACTTCTGTCTCCTTTTCTGTAGCCAGAGTGTCATGTAAGCTGAAAGAGGCTGCTAAGCAGAGGCTTGAATTTTGTCAGTAGAGGCTAAAAGACTTGAGTAAGGTCCAAAGGCAGTAGAGACATAAAGCCCCTGGTAATTTTAAATTAACATGCTATGGGTGGAGAACAGAAGCTCCATGGACTATCTTGGAGAATCATGTGGAAGATACATAAGTGCCACCCTATAAATCAGATGTTTCTTATAATCTAAAATGTCTAATGCAGTCCTGATTGTCTCACCACACAAGTACATCCACAGAATTGGAGGGTTCTCAGCAGCAGCACAAATGAGTGCTCACAGCTCACATGAACAGAGAATAAAATAATCAGTGGCATCCTTTAGGGACATTTCTCTGCTTATCAAAAAAAACCCAAACCAAACTAAACAAAACAAACCCAAACCAAAACAACAAAAAAGAAGCCTGTATGGACTTAAAACCCTTTTTAGCAGAACATAAATCTCTGTGTTTTCCCACATGTCTTTGGTCTCACAGTGTTTGCCATGTCTGAAGCATTCCTGTAATGCCTGCTGTTCCACAGGGCATTTGCTATTCTTAGAAGAAAGTCACCAGCAGAATTCGACCAGTGTTCAAGAAGCAGGGAGTAGAAACAGGAAAAGAAACTCAGAGGACAATCCAGTTGTTGCAATGCCACTTGATTCAATAAGAACAATAACATTAAAAGGATTTGGGGTCTGCAAGCTGCTGTTGTCTGAATAATTTACCATGTGAGTGAAAGATCGATGTAGGGGCCTTGAGCTAGCCAAAAGGCACTGTTGATCTGGGCAGTCAAACTGCTGGGTACATCCAATTATTGAGGAAAACAATGAAGTCCAAACTCCAGAATATCTTTTTCTTTATTTGGGTAATGCATGTGGATGTTTGGATTGTGCTAGTTTAATTGTGAGAAACATAAAGCAAAGATAATGATTACGCAGTTAAGTTGGTTGACATGTTTCTATTAATCACTTTCATTGAATTACTAAGCCACTTATTTGTCTTTGGCATTAATACACACTACATGACTAGTGAACATTGCATTGATAACAAGTCAAAAAGGAATTCTTACCCTTTTCAAGATGTATCAGCTAAGCAAACTAGATCGCTCTCTGCATCCATCACATACTGACAATGCAAAAGGTTGAATCAGCCTCACTGCAACTTGAGCAACTCCATTAAGGGATGCATGATTTGACCCAACATCATGAGATTTTGAGAAGAAACCATAACTTTTTCATTATGTTCTGAGATTTTTGCTCCCATGAAATAGCAGTTCTGTATAGGTAGCTATGTGTGTCTATATTGTGTGTGATTTGCAATTGTGTTTTTACATTGCACCAAGCTAAAATATAACTGGCAATTTTCAAAACACTAGCTTTGACAGGCCTCCAAATTATTTCACTGTCCAACAAGAAAGATCTCAAGTAATGCTGTATGTTTGGCATAAGGTATTGTGAGAAGGGTATGTGGTTGGCTTCCTGAGTTGTGATTGGAGAGAAGTGGGGAGGAGCATTTTTGTCAGCTAATCAGGGGATAAAAGGATCAGGCCAATTGCTGCGTCCAGCACAGAAAGTTATCAAACTGAAAAAAAGATATAATTATTACTTATGTTTCTCCCTCACTATTTGATATGTATAAATAAAATAAAATTATAAATCCCCCCCTTTAGTTCTGTATGTGAGACACTACTGCGAAGCGATATCTTGCAAGGACCTATGTCTGCCACATGTGTCCTATGGAAGGGCTGAGCCTGGGGTGCTGGGTCACCTCTTGAAAAGGTTCCCTTGGTGTTGTGCAGTTCCTTCCTCTTTACACTGAGCGCAGGCACAACTGGTTCAGCAGAGCAGCCGTGCTTGGGGTGAGAGGCTGTGTGTTCTCCTGGGTCTTCATTCTGCCGCAAATTGTGTTCCTCCTTTTCCAAGTACAGAAGATGAGGTTTCCTGCTTGTTAGCTGGTGGAAGCACAGGCAGGAGGAGTTTCAGGGCAGTATAACAGAATGAAGAAGATTCTGAAGTGTTTCTAAATGGTTAGGGTGCAGGAAGTACATCAGACATTCCAATTAGAAAATTGATTTTAAGAAGGGTAAGAGTAGAGGCAGCATTTTTGTTTAGTTTTGTTTGTTCTATTTTTTGTTGGGGTTTTTTTCATCAAATTCCAGAGAAAAAAACTTGCTGTGAGTTGCTGCTCATAAAATCTAAAAGCAGTGGGGGTCACAATTAACAGATTGCTGCAATTTGTGAGGTGAAACAAGAAATAAATTTGGCTCATGGGTTTTAGTAGTGCAAAGATGTTTTTATGTCATCCTTTCTTGTGCTTGTGATGTTTCATAATGGCTAGATAGAATGAGATAAAGTGTGGTAAATATTTTGCCAGTGCGGGAGCTGCTAGAAGAGCATATATAATACCACAGCAACAAAGGGCAAACAACATCAAGGTCAAATAACTCCATTAGACAGCACAGGCATGTGGTCTTTAGTATAAAGCATTGCAGGTAGAGCAGCTGCTGGAAAGAATGAAAAATATCAGGACAGATCTGAATAAAGCCCAGAAATGAGATCTATTACTATTTCTTTGAAGTCTTACTTACAACATAATGTCAGATCACCAACTGATGTAAAGTGATTTATGGCCTAAAAATATTAATGGAATTAGTACAGCTGAGCACCATTAGAAATCTGTCCACTGAGGTCTCCACCCACCCCGTAAACTCGAATTCCCAGTGTTGCATCAAGCTTGCCTAAGCACCACGCATCATCCAAATGGCAAGCAATGACTAAGCAATGTCGTATTTTAATGAATATTCAAACATAGATACATTATTTTACTTCTGTTGGCTTTTTAATTTTCTAATGCCTTTTCAAGGTCTGTGCATCTGGAAGGGGGAGGGAGACGTTTGCTCTTAGAGGAAAAAAAGAGGCACATTGCCATTTCATTTCTTTGTAGAGGTTCGTAATGCGATTACCAAAATGTGAATAACAATCAAATAATGCAGAGGCTTATTCCCTATGGATAGCAAAAATAAATTTCAGTCAAATGTTTCCGGCAGAAATCTCAAATTTGTCATGCAAAGTACTTCTCTGCATTCAAACATAATGTATTTATGTGACTCAGAAACATCAAACATTAGGATAAATAGCCAGATTATAAGTACAGTCCGCTTATGAAATGATTGGAATAGAAGTGCAATTAATGAAACTGGCAGAATGGCTATGAAGCAGTGTTAATGCCTCGAGATTTAAAGAAAGCATCCAGATCTACTTTACAGGACAGGGTGGAAGAGACATTTAGAGATTGCTTGCAATTCTCCCTGTTAACAATCATTGACTACTTTTTTGTGTTTGTGACTTATAATCACATCAGAAGGAATTTTGCAAGATTCTCCTGGGCTCAAATTTTAAAGGGAACTGAGGCCTGAGGAGTCAAGGGGAAGAAAATTAAAAGATTGGCAACATCATCGATGCTTTCCTTCTACCTAAAAGCCATGTAGCACGGCATACTTTTTTAAAACAAAAACAGAAAAAAAGAATCCCAAACAAAAGCAAAAAATAAACAAACAAACCTGGAGTAGGGAAGAATGGTGAGTTCATATCTCTGACAAAAAGGCTGGCTTTAACTCCTTATCCCAGCTCTCCCAAAAGCACTTACCTGGCAGAAGTATTCTCTTCAGTTGCTGCCAGATTTCTTTACCCCAGATGATTTGCTGAGTTTCTGTCTTCTCACTTGCTTTCTCTGCATCCTTTGAAAAGGAATGGATATAGTCTGAGATACCTGGATTGAATCTACTGATATTTGTGAGAGGTTAGGTAGGAGTGGCATAAAGCATATGAAATGGCATGTTTTAATAATTGTGTGGGTCCTGTGTTTCTGGGGCTGAAGGGTGCATGTTTGGGAAAATCAACAGGAATAAGCATTGCCTGCTCTGCATTAGTTTGTGTGGATGTGGTTCTTTACTGGACAGATATTTTGGAGATGTGCATCAACAGCCTGTGACCAGTGGATTTATTTTTCAGCAGATTCTGTTACTTGTCTGTGTCCAGCAGCTAGTGGTGATAGAATAAACATTTCAATTTTGTGAGGACCTTGGAAAGAATGTTCTGCAGGCAACACTAGGTTCAGTTAGCATTGTCTGATGGCGGAGGCTGCCATTACTTTTAAGCAGTGAGAAGTGCTGAGATGCATCTTCCTATTGCTGGAACCTCTGACACTACCGTTATGGAGTATGTTGTGGCTGCTCTTACTGTTTAGATTTTTTCCCCCCTCTGGTCTTACTAATTATTAATATATCAATGTGACTTGATTAGCAATAGCAGGAATTTTTGAAGTTACCATACTGTACTGTTTCAGGTACATTATAACAGCCTCCTCCAAATAAATGTTAAATTAATCAGGCATTCAAAACTTAATTAAGCCTGCTCAACACTAAGATTTCATGATACTTTGAATACGTTACTACTTGAGTAAATGAATGTATAAATAACAAACCTCAGGATGGGTTTCATGAGCTGATGTAGGTAGAATGCAAGTCTGGGTGACCTGTGCTTAGTACTGAATTTAGAGCATATGAAAGTAAAAATTAAAATAACTAAAAAAAAAATAAAAAAAGAGAGAGAAAAGGAACAAATGGGATTAGGACACCTACATTTTGAGGCTGTACATGATTTATTACAACTTATATAGCCTTGGAGTTAGCATAGCTTATATCCACTTATCTATAGTCTACAGATGTTTATGAGAAGGTGTTACCAGGAAATAGATGTTACGCTATAGTTCATCATAGGGGAGTGCTCCTCTATAAAGGAATGAGTTTTATTAGTCTCAGATTTTTCTTTTCCTGGCTTTAACAGGACCTGCAAATATTTTCCTCCAGAAAACCCTTTATAAACCTTCCTCTTCAAGTCAGCAATAATGATTTCAGATGTCCAAGCAACCTCTGTGCACTGAAGCTATACTTGCAGTAAACGTGGAAAATTCACAGGGGCCACATGAAACGTTATGAATTGGTATCTTACACCAGTGATTTCCCTTCTCCCAGAAAGTTCATATGAAGTCCTTATGTGCTCACATACAAACTTTATTTCTATTTGATGAGCCTCACAGACTACAGCTAGAAGGAAAAGTTGGCAGTAGTCTTTCTTGTACCCAAGCAATGCCCATGATGGTTTGTGATAAGGCTCATTCCCAAGGAATTGTAAGACCATCACTTCAACTGTTAAATCCTGAAACTATTTTTCCTTTCGTTTGTGTGTTGAGGCCAACTAAGAGTCTACCAAATCTCAGAAAGGTTACTCTAGAAAGAGTTGCGTCTTCTGCAAAGCTCCTTGACACCAACATAGCCTTTGCTTGCAGATGTATTGGACAGCAATGTATTTGCTAACCAAGTTACTCTCTGACATTTAATTTTTATGAAATTTAAACCCCTTTTGGAAACGTGCCATTTCTGGGCTTTTGGGTTTGTTTTTCTTTTCAAAGAAATGTCATTGATCTCGTTTCTAGAAAATATGGATAGGCTTTCTTATATTTTAAAAGATACTAGTTTTTATACATCTTCTTAAATGCTGTCAAATGATAATGAGATGTGGAGTTTTTTAACTTTAGAAGTTTTCAGAAGTCAGAACTAACCAACATGGTGAGCTTTTCAGTTACATCACTCAGAAGGTATTTGGTGGAAAGACACTTCTCTAGGATAGAAAGTTCTACATCTTCAGCAGCTCCAGCAACTTCCTTAAAAAAACCTGTTTATAAGATACTGAGAAGATGTTTGTTCATGGCATTAACTCTGTGGTGAATTTTGAAAATTTTCACTTTACAGGAATTCCATCACTTTATATTTGCAATTCAAATCAGAAATACTTTTTAATATGTTAGAATTTCATATATAACAGGAATTGCATTTCTTGAGCAGTTGAGTTTCCCTTCAAAGAGACTGAATTTTCTAATACAATGAAGAAAGTCATAATCAAGTCTGGCTGCTCACAGGTTATTAAAACTGTTAGTCACTGTGTCCATATAAGAGAAGAATGAATATATCATTGAAAAACTAAACTAGCAGCATAAATAGGCAGGCCTTTTTGTTTGAATGAGTCCATCTGTCTCTTCTAGGCCCACAGAGGGACTAAATGTTTTACTCAATGGAATGAAGAAAAAGAGCTCTCCCATTTCAAGGCTGAAGACTTTCTGGCAAGTTTTTTCCTGATGTTTATGTGGAATTTCCTATTTTTCAGTTTGTGCCCATTGTCTTTTGTCCTGTAACTGGGCACCACTTAGAAGAGCCTGGATTCATCTTCTTTACAACCTTCCCTTTGGGTACATCAAGAAGATCCCCACCTGAAATATCTATTCTCCAGACTGAACAGTTCCATCTCTCTCAGCTTCTCCTCATATTAGAGATGGTCTAGCCCCTTATTCATGTTTGTAATTCTTCCCTAGACTCGCTCCACTACATCTTGGGCTGTGGAGCTCAGGACTGGACACAGCACTGCAGATGTGACCTCAGCAGTGCTGAATAGAGAGGAGGGATAACCTCAGTTAATGCAGCCCAGGATACCATTTACCTCCTTTGCCACAAGGTGATCAGCTTGTCCACTAGGACATCCAGACCCTTTTCTAACAAAGCTGCTTTCCAGCCAGTCAGGCCCTGACCAATACTGGTGCCTGGGTTTGTTCCTACCCAAATGCAGAACTTTGCATTTCTCTTTGTTGATCTTCATGAATTCCTCTTTACAGTTCTCCAGCTTGTTGAGATCCCTCTGGTTGGCAGTGCAATCATTAGTTGTACCATCTGGAAATCTGTTGAGTGTGCATGTTGCCCCATTGTCCAAGTCATTAATAAAGATTTTCAATGGCAAAGGACTCAGTATCCGCACCTGGTGTACATCACTAGCTTCCAGCTGGTCTTTGTGCCATTGATCACTGCTCTCTCTAAGCCTGGCAGTTAAGCCATTTTTCAGTTCCACTTCATTGTCCACTTATCTAACCTATACTTCATCAGATTGTCTGTGAGGATTTTATGGGAGAGAGTGTCAAAAGTTAATAAAGTTAAGATAAACAGCACCTGTGTTCTTCCCTCATTTGCCAGACTGGTCATCTCATTGAAGAAGGCTATTGTCAGGGTTGAGCTTTTCTCTTTAAAAGAGCTGAGCAGTTATTACTTGTTATAAAGTTTTTTACTGTAAAGGCACAGCTGTCTCAAAAGGCAAAACGTCTTAAGTGTTAAAGTCCATGCTAAAAGTTTTTGGCATGGAGTCCCAAATAGAAGTAAAGTCCCGATTAGAAGTAGAAGCTGCTCCTGGTGCAAGGCCCTGAGAAGGCTGAAGTTGCAGAGCCCTGAGAAGGGGCAGAGGCTGCAGCCTGGTACAGAGTCTCGAGAAGCAGATACTCCCTGTTTTTTTTTCTCTTCTGTTCTTTTTCTACCTCTTCTTTTTCTTTTTCATGTGGTGGTAGTGATGATGACGATGGTGGAGAGCAAACAAGAATACAATACATGGATTCTTATTTGCAAATTACCCAATAAGCTAAAAACACAAATCTGAAGCATTTCTTCTCAAGCTATTAGAATTCTAGTTTCTTAGTACAAATGTTTATGTATAATCTACGCATATGGTCTATCTCTTCTATCTGAAAAATGTAAGCAATATTCTTAGTATATTTTTATTGTGTCCAAAACTATGTTTTGGAGCTTTCACAGAGACTTGGTTTTAAGATTTATTTTCTACACTGATATCTAGGACTAAGTTTTTCAGCTCTCACTGCAGCTTGTTGATCTCTCTCTGAGGAATTCAGAGAGGCTTCTGTTTTTCAGACTTCAGCAGGCTATGAGGTTGGTTAAGCGTGTTTTACTCTTTGTAAATCCAAGATGACTATTTCTGATCATCTTCTTGTCCTTCGTGTATGAAAATGGTTTCAGGACTCATTTACTTTATCACCTTCCCTGAGACTGAGGTGAGGATGACCACCTGTAATTCCCCAAATCTTCCTTCTTGCCCTTACTGAGAATGACATTCGCTTTCCTCCAGTCCCAGTCTTTGAGAAATTATCTCATTCACCATTACTTTCCAAAGATTATCAGGATTGGCCTTGCAAGCAACAGCAACCAGCTCTGTTGGCACTTGGGGGAGCATCTCATCAGGGCCCATGAAGTTGTTAATGCCCAGTTTAATTTACAGGTTCCATAACATCTGTTCCACCAATGGTAACTTATCCTTGAAGTATGCTTTTCCTCTGAGCTGAGGGCCTGGGATTCCCAAAGGCAAGGCTCACCAGTAAAAAATGAGTCACAGAAGACACTGAGACCTTTACCCTTTTCTGTGTCCTTCCTCAACAGGACTTTTGCTTGTAGAAATCCTTCTTGTTACCAGTTACATTCCTTACCAAATTCCTATTTGCATCCATGTGTGTTAGAACCATGGCTCTGTTTTTCTCCTGGGTTACCTGGTCCTGTTTTCACCTTTCTACTCCTGTTTTAATTTAGTGGGGAGCTCCTTGTTCATCCATTCAAGTTTGCTGCCTGAACTATATTTCTTGCTTGCTAGGATGGACTACTCTTGAGTTTGAGGAAGGTGATCCTTGGAACCTGCTTTTTTAACTTGAAATTGAATTTTTCTTGTCAGATTAAAACCAAATTTTTGCAGTCACTAATCCTAACTGTGCTGGGGAGCATTTCTGAAAAGCTGGACAAGGTCATCAGCATCTGGGTAATAGTGGGCATTTGGGTATGTAGACTATGTATCTGCTTCAGGAATAATTTAAATCACTACCAAAATTTCTCATTTATTTCCATAAACACAGAATCAGGAAGTGGGTTATTCTTGTGGTTCATGAGATCATTTTACCGTTCGGAGAAGAGTCAATCTATGCTACACCTATGGGAATGGTAGCAAGGGAAGAAGATGGAGTCTGTAAGCTCCTTATGGGCATAATAAAAAATGATTATTGAAACTAATCTTAAATATTTAGGGTTTAGCCCTTCCTGAAAAAGCTATCAAGGATTTAATAGAAAATAAAAGCTTTTCTATTACATTTGTAACCCTACGCTAGCAATTAGAAGAGAATTATGAACTGGATATAGAATCCCATATGAAAGCATGAAATGCCTCCAACCTCTAAAAAGGAAAAATTCTCTCTTAAACTGTACGGACTTCCACAGTAATTGCAAGGCAGCCCAATAGATTTGACTTTACTAGGTTTTTCTATAAGTAGTCTCTTACAGGCATATAGCTATTAATGATATTTAATTAATTACTGCCAGGATTGAGGTCTTAATGAAGTTTTTATTTTCAAGCAATTTAAGAGGCTAGTGCTGATGCAGTAATTTCTTTAAGCAGAATGTCTTCATTTTAGAGCAAACTTATTAAACCTTTATCTGCAATACACATCTGTTTATCCATCAAAGTTAGAATTTCTTATGTACATCTACGTAAATATGCTTATGTCCCTTTTTTTTTTAAAAGTGTCTTGCTAAAACAAGCCCAGCAGATCTTCACAAAACAAGTGCTTTTGTCTCTGTTATTGGATTTTAGTATTTCCCTCAGCAAACAATACTTACAGAGATATGTTTTATGTATTGATTCTTAGCAAGAAGTGGTTTAGATCAATGCTAATTTTGAATTGTCAAGGTACTGAGGAGAAGCATAGCTGCAACATGTTAGTAGTCGATGGCTTTTCTGTGTTCTACTAACATTAGGAAGTGGACTTTATGGGATTTTTTTTTTTATTTTGATGGAACAGCAGTTCCTAGCAAACATACAAGTTCAGCAGTGTATATTTTGTTCTCCCTCTGTATAATCTGTGTGGTATTCCAGGTGTGTTTTCCACTTCGGCATATTTAGTGAGCTGCACATAAACTCAAAGAACATTCATTATTTTAAATATTATTATTATTAAATCATTTATCTTTGAAGTTTTAAACAGAATTCTTTTTCATCTCCAAAAAGATCAGGCTTTAAAGTCAAAGTTTTGAGCTGAAAACTCAAATACCTGGTTTCATGTTAATAAATACAATTGTCATTTACATCATGTCAAATTTTAGCAGTTGCAGTTACAAATTTTGAAGGGGATTAATAAAATGGGGGGAAAGTTGTTGACGTTTACAGAGCAAGGCTGTAGAGCTGGGAATTCCTGTAGCTTGTACAGTTCTGCCTCCCAATAGCAGTGGGAGCTGAGTAATTGAGTCATTCACCCAAAGCTAGAAGATGGGATCAATGCCATCCAAAGGAGAGCCCCCTCTGGGGGCTACAATATCATGGAGCAGGCAGCTCTCCAGCCATTTCATACACGGGAGGAGGTGAGGTACTTTTCCTCAGAGATGCCCACCACGTGGCATGGCATTCATCTTGAGCTGTGCATGGGAGGATTTGAGCCTAATTAAACAGTAGCTGTTGACCTGGCATGTTCTGTAAATAGGCATGACACCGTTTGGTACTTAGTTGTGGTCTAGCATCAAACAGCTCCCTTGACGTGCAGATCCAAGGCACAGCTCAAAGAATAATTCCGTTTGCCTGCGACAAGCCAGGGAGCAGCTGACAGAACAAGCAGCATTAGCGAGGGTGGAGGCTGCCAGCATCAGTAATGATTCTATGTGCTGCTTCTGCCTGTGATGAGCTGCCAGCTTGTAAATGCTGAACAATTGAGTGACCTTGGACAAACCGGTCCCAATAATGATACGGCGTTTGGTTTAATATGAAAGTGGCAAGAAGGAAAAGATCACAGTGTGTCTCTCTTTCATCCAATCCCTCATCTCCAAAATGGATGCATCTCAAGTGAGTTTAATAATTCGTTTCATATGCAAAGCCTCTTTCTCTGGTATTAAGAACATCTTCATTTCAAAGCTTAGAAAAGTTAAAGACTGAAGGCTGGAGTCAAGAAAGGAAGGTAGTTCTTATACCTGCAGTGGCTGTCATCTGCTTAGAGTTAATAAAAATACTTTCTGAAATTTAAAACTGTGCTTTGTCTCAGCCTAGGTACCTGCAAGTTTTTTGTATTTGGGAGCAGTGGCAGCCTGTCCCCCCAGCCATGGCTGTCTTGAGGCACTGCATGTGGCCCATGTGCAGGAAGAGGAGGAGGAAGAGGCATGGGAAGGTGGTTGCCTTGGCACAGCATGCCCTCCAGTGATGGCAAGTCTGGCCTCAGCATCCAGGGAACTCAGTGTGGTCCCATCCCAGCACTGGGCTCTCTCTCCTGCCCCATCTTTCTCCTGGTACCTCCTCTGAAGGCTTGGCAGCCCCTCAGCAGGCTGGGAGTTGGTGTTCTCCAAAAGGATCTCCATGGTTGTCTTTGGCATCCTCTGCCAAATGCTGCCTCCTAAGACAGGGAGCTGCTCTCCTGGGAGCTGGGCACCCCAGGGCTCTGTGCTCCTTCAGTTCTCCCAGGACCAGGGTGCAGCCCTGCAGTGTCATGGTGGTCTCTGGGCATCTCCAAGCCCTGGTGGCAGATCCCAGGCCCTGCTCCAGCTGTCCTGTGGCAACAGATTCTGGTTAAATTCATTATTTTCTTTAATAATTTAGAAAAGCTAGAGGTGAGAGGAGGAGCATGGGAATAAGGGTCTGAGAGTCTTATAAACTGGAATTTTAAAATTGAGGGTAGTGATACCAATTCATTAATTGAATAACATCATAGGCATTTAAAAGCAATATATTTTTATGGCTGTGTTAAATGGTTTTAAAGGTATATTTTGCTCTCCTTTTCATAAATTAGTCTTGATAATATCTTCCTGCTCATGAAAGCAGAAATTCTCAAAATCTGTCTCTTGGCATTTTGCCATTTTGTGGCAGTAATAGATCATTCTCTTCTGATGGGCAGAGTTTTAAATGAATGTCAGCTCAACAAGCAGCTGTGTGAAACAGACTGATCCAGCCTCTGTCTTTGGGTCAAATACTCACTGTCTCTGCTGCAAACAAAATACAAAAATACTAAATAAAATACAAAAAAATAAAATACAAAATACTAAAACGATGAAGTCCAATGGGATGCATTCAGTTAGCACGGAAGAATTTCAAAACACTTTGAAGGATGGACCTACATCTCAGCATCACATAAGATATGGAAAAATGTTCTTGCTGGTTACTGCAGGAGAACTTTACAGCTGTGGAGGATCCTGTTGGCTTTAATAGGCTCTGAATATATTACTGACTAACCTGGCTTACAAGCAGCTGACATAAAAGTGCCTGATGCCCCTGACACACTCCTTCATCTCTTCCCTGCCTGTAGATGAAGAGACAAAGTCTGCAGGAAAGTAATACCAGCATAGCCAAAAAGCCAAAATAGTTGAGCAGTATAGTGATGTGTTTAAATTCTGTCTTACAGAATATTTTCAGATAAAATTGCAAACATCACACGTACCCAAGATCAGTGAATGTTATCCATAAAGAGATGTGGAAATGAGGGGGGAAAAAAGAACTGTATGAGATGTGGGAAACAAATTAATCCTTTGTAAGAAAGCTCATCATATGTTACAAGAATGTGTGATATGAGTTAAGTCAAAGCTTGGGATTTGCAGAAGAAAATAAAGACTGCAGTTGCTGTCTCTGGCTGTTGAACAAAGCGAGCCTTCAAGGTTCAGCTTTTAGTCAGAAATAATCAACGTGCTGTCTTGCTACCAACACTTCTTGTTATCTGCTCTGATAAAGAAGGATCTAAGCTTTATATTAGATCACATACTGAACTTGACAGCATCATTCTGATAAAGAAAGAAAAAAGGGAAGAGCTGTAATAAGTATGTTTGGCAGGATGCACATTGTCAAGGCCTCAAAAAGAAAGGTTTTTATTATTTTGATTGATTGATTGATTGATTGATTGATTGATAGGTCTGACCTTACAAGTGAGTCAAGTCTCTGCAGGACCATGAAACTAATTTTTCTGACCCTTCCATTTATAGTAGCTTCCTTTTTCCTTTTCTGCTCTGTCCAGAACAGGTGAAATGTTTCAACGCAGCTTCTACCGATCCTAAAAATTCTATGATTCAACGTAACTTCAGGATGTTAATCGATATATTTTTTGCATGTTCAGAGATAGAGAAGGAAAGAAGCCCTTGAGCCAGCATTTCTTTACTTATTAATTTATTTGTTTATTCTCCAGCTGTACAAGGAATCTTTTAGTCCTGTGAAACTTCTGTCTTCAGATGGCATGTGAGAGACTAGAGCTCTCTGGGACATTAGAGAGTCTCTCTTTAGATCAAAATATATGCTTTTCTATCACTTCTCAACACTGTGGAAGTTTTGATATCAGAATATCTAGGAAGAAATTAAGAAAGCAGACAGAACACAATATTATTACGAAGACTTAAGAGCAAGAGGTATGTCACATAAGTCTCTTCATACTCTGGAGAGCATGGTTGTCAGAGTATGTGAGAAGACAAAAAAAAAGGAAAATTGCTGACCAATTAAAAAAACCTCCCAGGGCAGTTCCAAACTGTTTCAGCAGCTTGCTAAAGTGGGACTTGCTGTATAGATGTCACTATTGCTTTGTCTCTCCTGGGGAGTTCAAGTTGACTGCCTGCCATTGCCAGGAAAGGCCAGCTCATCCTGCATCTTCTGGCCTCCCTTCATAGTTTGTATTGATGCCTTCTCCTTTGAGAAGGCTCTCTGGTGAGAGTTATAACAGGTATTATAATGAAAGGGAAAAAGGTTGAGAAGCCACATCACAATCCAAGCTAATATCATCTGATAAATGCTTCATCTGATCCTGGTGTCACATTTGGCCACCCTAGAATAGAACAACACACTAAGGTTGATGTCCTTGCAGTTGCCTCTTGGTCTCACCAATTCAGGAAAATCTCCCTGTTGAAAACTGCTCAGTAAATTCAAAGCATTTGTAATAATCATTGAAGATATCCTTGAATTCTTAAAAAATTATTGAGGAGATTAATGGGAGAATGCCACTGAGTACCAGTAAAAGATTTTGCAGATGGGAACCCGCAAAATTTTGGGGCTATAACTGTTCTTGTAAAAGGAAGCAGGGCTGCTTGTTTGCATATTGTTTCTCCCTTATCCTACCATATCCAAGAAGGCAGAAGGGTTTCAGAGAGGTAAGTGAATATACCAGTTCTGCATGAAATGTCAACATTAAATGCATTGCCATGCATTTAAATTCACAGCTCTTAGTTATACAAGTTTTCCTGTTGGGTTTGCAGTCAAATGTTTGAACAGTTTGATTAATCACTCCACTTCTAATTGGTCTAAAGTTTACTGCTGCTTCGAATTAGGTGTCTTCTCTCTCCTGTGAAGTACCTCTGCAGGGTGATGTAATTCCTGTAGGATCCTGAACTAGGTATGTAAAACTACCAGAGGTCTGGTGAGGCCAGAAGGGTTGAGTCAAAGTATTAGAGAGGTTAAGTTAAGAGAAATATTACAATCTTGAGTAGCCTGAGACAGTCATTCTAGTTATTAATAATTAATAAATTAAATAGACTAAATAATAATCTTTAATAGGCTTAAGTTATTTCAACTGCAAACCAAGGCCCCTGACTGGTCAGCTGGAGACTCCAAATCAAGACAATGTTATCTACCAGGGTGTCTTGTGTCCTATTGCAGCCATTCAAATCATCTCATGTATTGAGTTAAACACCTTTCAAGAAAGAAAAAAAAAGAGATTATTGTATTTAATCAACAAGTTTTGTAATTCAAGGCTAAGGTATGAAAGCAGATTATTTTCTCTGCCATTTGCATGTTTCCTGTTGTACAGCACCTCTGTGTAGCCAAAGGTCATGCAGCTGAGGATGTGCCAAATTTCTTTGCCAACAGTAGTGACACTCAGTGCCTGTCAGGCATAATGGCCATATACAATGTGAGTAATTTCTGAGGGTTTTCTTTTCATGATGAATAAGAGGCTCTTTTCATGGCCATACTTTTCATTTACAATAGCAAGATTGCACTTGGTGGGGCAAGAATGAAAAGGAAAGTAATAAGGATTGTCTGTGTATTTCTTTGCTTAAATTGCTTCTCCCTGAATATTTCCATTTACAAATAAAGGCATTGTAGATATCTTTGGAAAATATGCTGCATAAAAGAAAGAGTGAGATGCATGGTAGGTAATACTAAATAACCAAAAAAAACCCCAAAAAACAAATAAAAATAAAAAAAAAAAGAACAAAAAAACCCACCAAAAACCTCAAGAAAAGTTGTTGTTTCTGATGTTTTTCTTCATTAGCCCTGATAGTGTTCTTTAATATCTTAAAATATAAATCTCATAGAACAGTCTGAAGAGCAGTAGCCACTATTACCACTTTGGTGGATCTAAGAAAAAGCATTCCAAATACTGAGAGCTCCTAAGAAACCAGCTTCATCCCTACCTTGTAGGAAGGGAAGCCTTGCTGTTTTGTGTTTTCCTTGTTACCTAAAAATGGAATTTTTGTGAACAGGGCCTTGAGCTGGACCTTCAATTCTAAAGCCTTGCTGTTGTAAAAAATACCTGAAATGGAAATGATGAGGAAAATGGTTTTTTTCAACCATTTGTTTACCTTTTAACTGCAAAGTTCCCTCATTTGACAGAACTGAATCAGCCCCTACTCTTTTTCTCTTCCTTCTGCAGAGCTCATAATATAATGGGGTGCTATGGGAAAAGGCAAGGGCTTCCTCAGTGCTTGCTGCCTTGCTTCTTTTCCCTGTCAGTGGCTCCCTCTGTGTTGGCAGCACTCATCCTTCACAGTGCCTTGCCCACATCAGGGTTTTCTTTTAACCTTGCCCAAGTCTGTCTTCAGAGACAGTTCCCAAGCTCACCATAGAGCTTGATTTACAGCATGAGACAGCAAGCGGCACACATAAGTATTGCTCATGTCTTCAATACTTCAACTCTTCTGAACTGAATCTGAAGTACAGATTTTGACTGATTTATGGTGTTATAACTTATTGAAGCTGATATAAGGCCAAGAATGGCTGTTTTTTTTTCAGAAGCACACTACCTACAGTCTTTATAAAGAAGCAAAAACTGTAGTAAATTTCTTTATAATATTAACATTTTCTACCTAAGATTTCTCTTCTAGTCTTCTGTTTAGTTGATCTGTTCTTTGAACTAACAATTGAGTAAAATACCTATTCCATGCTTACCAAATTACAAATGTTCAGTCTTAATCCAGCACACTTACTTATTGATCATCAGCCCCTTGACATGGAGACCACACAAACTTCTAGGTGCAGTGGGCTTCAGAAGCTCAGAGGAATGAGCAGTGTAATAAAAACCTCCCAGAAGTTAATTAATGCAAGCCAACATTGCGTGACACCCTGCTCATAAAAAAAACCTGGTGCTGTTTTACAGGAGTGATTGCTGAGCATCCCACAGAAATGGCTGTCCTTTAAGAAATACTGGCATCACTCTTTTATTCCATGAACTCTTGAGAAGTGAGGCTGGGCCTATTACATCATTGCTGAAACCTGTGTGTTGAGAGTGTGCAGTACTGTGCCAAAATAGCCCCTTTTGCTCTCAGTTTTTGCTTTCACTGTCTCTGAAATGCATTGTGTGTTCACACACCTCACAAACTTAGCAATGAACTTCAAGAGGTCTGAGCCTGCTACATCCAGTCAGAAAAGACAGCCACAAGAGGGAAGGTGTTCAGTGGGCCACCTTTTGGTCCTCAAAAGAGCAGTGACTGATGTAAAGCAGACTTAATGCTGTGACCTCAGGGCAGATTTTATGTTAGCTTTAGGTCTCTCTTGTGGTGTTAGTGTAGACAATTATTAAAACAACATTAGCCTGGTTAACATGCCTGGGGAGAAGCCCTAGCATGATTCAGTTAAGCATGAGGTTCCAGAATTCAGAGCACTTTTTAATATTGAATGCATGCTTCCTAATGATTAAGACATCAAATTAGAGAAATTTCAAGGCAGTTTTAGAATTCATTGTATTTGCTTTATTACAACTGTTTTTTTAACGACATCTTCCTTCCATGGTAGCTATTACTATTATTATTATTATCATTATTATTATTATAACAGCACCAGCAGAGACCTAGTCTGAGAATGCAAAACAAATGGCAAAGCATCCTTTAAGGATATTGAAAAATATGATTATCAGTAAATCCAAAATTTCACTAAGAAAAATATTGTTCTTTTCATAAAAATGGATAGAAATTATTTTACTAATTTCCTGTATTCCTGAATGTTACAAATAGAGAATGGGAAAATTGAGTGATTTTTTTTCTCTTGTTCCATCACTATTCAGCAACATGCTTTAAGATTTGTCCTATGGAAACATTTCTTTTATTGTATTGTGATTCTTGGTTTAATTAAATGAGCTAGTGGTATTTTCTGTATTGCTGTGATGGGAAGGTTCAGTGGAGCCTTAGAAAGAGCAGGATACAAAGACTGCACAAGAGCAGAGATGGAGCATCCCCCTACTTCATATGCTGGCAGGAAGAGCCTTGGTCCAGAGAAAAAGAGGAAAGGTGTCCAACCAAAATTACGAGTAAGGAAAAAGCTGTACTGCAAATCAATATGCTGCCTTGGACACCAGAGTATTTCACTAAAAGAGAGATTCCAAAAATGTTATGTTAAATGTTCTGCTAATACAAAACCTATAGGAAAGTAGAGTCAAACCAATGGCTACTGAGGTGTGAGTTCTGGGCACAGCATTAGCTGTTATTCTTCACCTAATGCAGGCAGGGTGAGCTTTGAAGCAGAACTGATTTATATCCCAGCAAGGCTTTAGATTGGGATCTGTCAACTTAGGAAGGAAAAGAAGGAAGCTGTCAGGGTTCACAGAATATTTTAAAGGGTTCTCTTGATGCTGAGGGAAAAATTTCCTCCTCCAAACCCCCCCACAACATTTGGCTTTCTCTTTATATCCAATCTATTTTTGGTGCAAGTTGCTTGTATCCATTGTTCTGCACCTCCCCTCAGGGGAAAATGAAAACAAACAACCCACAAAACTGTAGAGATGTTAGAAAATCATGATACTGTCAAGCAGCACTGGTGGCTGGGTCTTACAGAAAAGTTATTTTTTGGAAGAATTCAACTTAACTGCAGATCTGATGATAGTATCAGTTTAGCTGAGCAGATGACAAAAGTTTTCCTCCAGCTATGTTATATTTGATTAGAAAGTCACTCCTAACTCGAATAAGTTAAAAATTAATAAAGAGTGTTCATGCAAAATTAGGGTCAAATTAGTCTTATTGGCTTGAAAATATAAGATTTACTGCCTCATCTTACATTTTCTAAATTCCCATGATACAACTGTGAGAGAAAGAAAGAGCTTTATGTTCTGCCTTATATTAGCAGAGTAGTTGTGGAGAGTTAAAAATTCCAGGGAATAAGCAGCAGTTATGCTTCCACATTCTGATTTCAAGGAATTGTGCATAGCAGGCTCCATTAAACAAAGGACAGAGACATTTCATAATAAAGTAAAAAACAGGCCTGTATTCAGTTTTCTAACAGCTGCCAGGAGAATTCATGTGCTTTTATAGTACAAGCTTCTCTTGCATTTAATCCTTAAGGATGACAGAATCATAAGCAGAAGTTGTTCTGCTGGACTGATAAAAACCTTGGGAGATACAGCCTTTAGAGGTAAAATATCACATAAATACATACTTTTAGGGATGATTCTGCTGTTCTCACAGAAATCTCTGTGAGCTCATGTCATCCAGCACTCTGGAGGTGCAGTTTGAATGCTGCTTTCATGAGGTGTGTGAGCCCCTCTGCCTTTTTGAGAAGGACTCCCCAGTCATCTTTTATGTTGCTGGTTTTATGGTTTGAAAAGTCATCCTGTAATTATTACCTCTGCTGTGAGAGTATGGCATGGGCACATGGAAGAAAAGAAAGGATGGACAGAAATACCCTCACCTGGCTCAAAAAGGAAATCTCTTAATAGCAAACAGTAAATTCAATGTATCTTACCTGGAGCTTATTTGAATTCTTAGATAGTTATTAGTCCATGAAGCAGTTAACTGAAATTTAATTATACCTGTAATTAAAATATTGAACTAAAAGTGAGTCAGACAGCTGGCATGTACAACTTCCCTGCTTTCATGCAGCTCCCAAGAAATTTTTTTAAAAGGCAAAGTATTCCTCATTATGATGTTTGAAAATTAGGAGCTGCTTCTTTCAGAATGCACTGCTCATTTTATTTAGTACAGAGACTTCGAACTCCCCTCACTGTGTGAAAACAGGGCTTGAATTAGCTGCTCTAAAGAAGTGGGAGATGGGGCATCAAAGAGCCTTCTGTTCATTAAGATAACTACCAAAACTGTGTTTCATGTTTGGTTTCAGTATAACATTCTGAATAGAGGATTAAGCAGTTGCTTCCCACAGTCTTAAACTATTGAGATGGTGTGGGAGAAGGAGGAGTATAAAAGGATTTAAGCTATTATGCAAAGAATTAGTGTTGAGAGAGTAAAAGGTCCCCCTATTACCCATTGAATTCTGCATGGATTTAGTTGTGTTGAGAGTGTAACATGGCTCTCTGTTTTGGACACACAGAAAGTACATAATTAGGTTGCAGGAGTCCATCTAAAGTTTCAATCTGGACAATGATCTTATGAAATGGATTCTTGCCAGTTGATTATATACTTTCAAACCATATAATGTACTTTTCAGGAAAAAAAACAACCCATAGTTTCATAACTGAAATTTTCTTTTTATGTAATTCTTTTTGTTAGATCTTAACTCAAGAAAGAAGCCTGCATTATTTTTTTAGAAGTACCAATGACAGCTGGGGACACAGATTCTACCCTTCTTGCTCTCAAATGCAGTCACCTTCACTGCAGAAATGGTCATAGTGCACCCCACTTTGTGCTCCCCAAACCAATTTTTATTACATATGTTTTATAAATCAAGTTGATTGAACTGGTCATTTGAGTCAAAGAGGGTTTTGCAATCTGTCCATGCCTTATGCCTTTTCTGTGAGTGTGAATGATACATATTTTTATGAATTGGCTGGTAAGCCATTTACAGTGGTTTATTTTGAATTAAATAGATGAGATTTTGGTAGCAGTTATGACCAATATTGCAGTTCTCTTACATCAGAGGAGCTCTTTTCTGTTGACACCAAGGAAATGTTAATGTATTAATTGTAAAGTTCAAGATCCCCGAGTGGCTTTTATACACTTAGTTTTGTTTTAAAAACTAATCTTTAGCTGCTGTTAGCCAACTCATAAGGACATTTTCATATTTTGGGGTGTTTTTTAAATATATATATTTTGTTTACTTCATTGTAACTGATCAGAAATTACAGTCATTTCTTCATGTATTTTTTCCTCTAGGCATCTGTAACTCCTCACTCTGGGAAACAGGCAGTAGCTAGATTTGGTCTTACTTAGGGCAGCTATTCTCATAATTTAGGGGGCAAAACTCACCTGTAATGTATATATTTAATATTTTTTTTATAAATGTAGAAGCTCTGCCAGGGGATGACTGATTAAGTTGATTATATTTTCTCCTCTTTATTTTCTTTTCTTGTATTGTATTTATAACATTCCAGGGTTGGTTGGGGGCAGGGAGTTGGATCATCTTCAGAATATTTCATTTTCATTTTTGCAGCATTCTGTTTAAAACTGGAGTCCTAAAGAATAGCAGTGGTTAGAATATATTTTTAAATGTGATTTAAAGCTGAAGCACTCAAATTAGCAAAAAACTACCATTACCAAGTTTATCCTCATGAGATTTTTAGTGGGAAAAATAACACAGTCAGAAAAATAATAACAGTCAGAGACATCCAGTTCTATGCAAAAAAAGAGCACCAAAAAAAGCTCAGAAATTAATCTTAATGTACACTTCTTGGAGGAAGGGAAGGAAGGACTGCAAATGTTTGACAGGATTTCAAGGTTCCATGGCTTCATTAGCACATTGACTCACTGGTCCTGCCTGGTGATCTGTCTCTTTTGGGATGCAGTAGAAGGTGGCTATGTCTTGGTTTCACTCCCTGCTGATTGGTTTGCTGAGATTTCAGCTCATTATTTCTCTGCTTCATTGCTATCTATTAGGTGATGCTGATGAATAGTGAATCACATTGATCTTTCTCTTATCCACAGATATATGTGAGACTGGATTTACTGGAGTGGTAGAGAATTTGTCTCGCTTAAACCTCAATTTGTGTAGCTTTTTCACACCGAGTTAGAACAATAACTGTATATTTGTTTTATGTCTCTCTTCTTCCTTATCTCCAGTATTTAGCTTCTCATAGTGAGAGATAAGAAATGTATTTGAATGCATATCACAGAGGTTTCTGAGTACAGCCTGAAAAGTTTAAGCACCAGAGCTTTCATTCTAAAGGCTCATTTTCAGTCTTTGCTTTATCCTAATCTCTTTATTCAAAATCTTTTATAGGTGTTGACATACACTTATTTGTCTCCAGCTCTTTCAGGAAGAACTAACATTTGAACATTTAGGTTGCTGAAATCCTGGTTCTTTTAGAGAGTAGATGATATGCTATTACATGTGTGCCATTATGTAATGCAAAACCAGGACTCTGCTAGCTCAGAATCATTCTTCACTGAATACTTATTGGACATCTCTATATCTCAGACTTGTCTGTTTAGATAAAATTCCACTGGAAAAATAAAAACTTAATATATTCTGCATAGAACAAGCAGCTAATAAGACAGAGGTAATGCAAATACAAGATGTTATCACCAGGCGAGACAAGCAGTGGATTTACTACACCATGATGACAATTGTGAATAGTTTGAATGCCCAACAGTTTGTACCCTCTTGTGTGGCATTACTTCTCCTTTTCTTCCATATGACTTAACTGTCCCACAGTCTCTGTGGAGAAGCATTTGCACATTCAATTCCTCTAGAAGACCTGACATTATAAATTTATCTGTGGATTATCTAGTGCAGTGGCACTCTGAATTTTCCACACTTGAACAGTGTTAGTTTTCATAACAATACCCAGACTGAGATATAAGTTGGGATGGCAGGTCTGAGATGGTGCTGATCTATCAGAATGCTTGTAGTGTGCAAACATGCATCAGCAATATGAGGTGTAACAGCATCTCCACAGGTTTGCTAGAATACTTTGACAAGAAGGTTTGTACACAAAAGTACAAGCTTGCTTTGTCAATCTCTTCTCAAAAAGTTTACCACTGCAAAAGTGTGTGATATTCATTGGGGCAACAAGTTATGTGAAAAATCTGGTGCTACTGGGAAGAATAAATAATTAAATTATCATGTCTGGCTTAATGTAATGTCAAAAAATACATGGAGATGAATTAATAAGGGGCCCACAATCCACACAAATGCAGAAGTTTCCCTTTTAACAGAGAAATCCTTACCATTCTGCTATAGGTACAAGCCACTCATGAGTGCAGATGGTCAACTGTGAGCATTCTTTGTGCTGAATGTGTTCCTACACACATTACACACATAAATACAATGGATGGTATTATATACACTTCATCTGATGTAACTTAGACATGAGATTAATGCTGATCCAAATTACAGAATACATAAATTGTTCCTAATTTTAAAATAATTTTAAGAGCAACTATAGATGCTATTCACCTTAATGAAATAATCCAGCAGTAAGGAATAAAATCCCTAAATTGGGAAGGAGTCAAGGCATTTGAGTCCTTCCTAGCACCTTCTTGAGGTGAAGTGTCAATGATTTTTCCAAATTGTAAGTCTTATAAAAGGCTTATGATATGTTACTACTTTTAATCTCAGAGACTTGTTCTGGTTTTTATTTTCTCTTGCTTACATTCTTTTCTATAGAAGGGAGATGAGGTAAGCACTGGATTTATGTAATAAACAGTATAGATAATTTATTGACCAAAATAAATATGAATCACAGCTGTCAGAATAAATTTCAGATTGTTGGCAGTTTTCCCACAAGGTTTTCTGTGACATCAGACCTAATTAACACCTATTCTGCTACTTAAAAATATGGGACCCTGGCAACACGGCTTCCTTTCTCCAATCACAGGGCAGGAAAGCAACTGCAACTATTGCAACTATTGCATTTGGATTTGTCAGAATAAATAAGTAAAAGGCTCATCAGCTTCTCACTAATGAACAAGGAAATGTGATTAAGAAACTTTAAAGGAGAATAGCGGTAAACTATATAGAAACGATAGCAGCATGATTGCTCTGAATGAGTGACTGAAACTTCTGAATAAGAGATTTCTTCAACCAGGCACAAGGACAGTAGTTTTATCTTCTATTAAAAGAGTCCTGTCAGTTTGGAAAAGCTCTGAATCAGGAGATTAGACACATCTCAGAAGCTGACAAGGCAGTCACTTCTCTTAAGACAGCTATTTTCTGGCAAATGCTCAGAAATAACTTTTTTGTGTGTGGTTTTGGTTTTCTTTTTTGCTATTTCAAGACTCAACTTCTACCCAGCAATGACTAGGACATTTCTGACTAGTCAATCTTTTATTCTCAGAAAATACGAATCATCTTTCAGACCAAAATGTTCTAGAGATGCTTGCCAAGTTTACTGTGGGTAACATCTAGAAATTGCACTGATTAGCTTCTGGCACGCTTCCTTGCAAGTGCTTTGCATGTTAGTATCTCATTAAATATCTTATTCCTCTCTATTATTCTTCAGCATCAAAAAAAAAAGTACTTCCACCTTATATCTAATCTGTTACTAAGCTTTTAGCGTATGCTCTCCCAGTTTATCTAAAAGAGATAGCATGTAATAGGGAAACTAAAAAAAAAACCAAAAAAAGGGAAATAACAGATGCTGCTGCAGTCCTTCTGCATGTCAGGAAAAATATATCTTTTTTTTTTTTTTCTTTATATACATACATAAATGATGCTCTCCTTTTATGAATAAAGGCAGAGAATTCAACAAGATTATAAAATTTCAATTCAAGTGTGGAACTTCCCAGATACTCACATATAAAAGTAATATGCACAGAAATAAGTGTGAGATTCATAGTTACAAACATTGATTTTAAAAGGTATAATAAAATGTGAAACATGCTCATGAACTTCAAATAGGATAATCAGAATTACAAAAAATACTCTGGGTCTAAAACCCAGAAAGAAAAATGCTCTTCTGCTTCAGGAGGTCTTTGGTGATTCTTTATCTGTTTTTGTTCTTTCCATGTGATTTAGACCCACCGTGGTGCAGTGTATAGTGTGCATAATAGAAGCCCCTTCAATAGGGACATCTAGGAAAGACACAACCTCTCCTCAAAGAGCAGAGATGTTGAAAAGATCTTCGTCTGTCAGGAATTCTCTGCAGTTCTCTCTTCCAAACTTCAGTGAAGCAAAAAAAAAAAAAAAAAAAAAAAAGAAAGTATCTTTCCTCTTTATGCTTTTTCTGTTCATTTCAAGTTCTGTGAAAACTTGTCTGTGAAGTTTCTTCTATAGAAAGAAGTCTTGAAATAATAATTCCCCACTATTCAAGTAAATTCCTTGTAAAATAACATTTTTATTCTGTTATTACATTTAGAATTTTATTATTTTTATTTTATCTTAGACATAACAGTTTCCTTTTTGTGGTGTGTTCCCATAATCTCCAGAGTTAGATCTGGACAAAAACATGTTTTTCAATTTATTTGTAGCAGAACATCTTAGTTTTATGTATAGACTGGAACTATGCTTTGTAATCTTCTGATTCCTGTAAACCATTTCAGTGAAACTTCAGCTTTCTACAGTAGATTAACTAAAGATAAATCCTTAGTGCAACAGTACTTTTGGAACTTCTACATGAAGAAAGAAACATTTGAAAATTGTATATGCATTTAAAGAAACACAAAATTACCAATTTTGTGCTAATTGCCTCACACCACGCCATTCTGAAAAGTCATCCTTTTTTTAAAATTGCCATAAAAATAATGCATCTAATATTTACATGCACTTTTCCTTTGTAGGTGGAATGGAGAAAATAAAACAGCATACCTTTGCATTAGCTCACTACACCTATACTGTGCTGTCTAACTTAAAATATGCCAATGGGGCTCCTGTAGTACGTATCTACAGTGATACAGATTTCAGCAATCCTGATGTCCAAGGTCCAATCATTAATTTTAATGTGCTCGATGAAAATGGAGAAGTGCTCGGCTTTTCACAGGTATGTTTTTCTCTTGTCTTAACTTGAGTTTATGGTTGTATTTTAAGCATATTCATGATGAGTTCTTTATCCTATAAGAAATCTGTTAGTCACAGTAGTCCTTTCTGAGGTTTTGGGTTTGTTTCTTCATAGTTCTGCACCGTATATACACACCATTTCTAAAGCAGTAGAAAGAGAATCCAATAAATAGTGCTAGCACAATACAAAATACGTAACAGCCAGAGGCAGTATCTCTTTTGGAGATTTATTACTCCACAAATAGGAAGTTTGGAAGTGGGCTGTTTGAACAGGATACATTGGCTAGGCAGTTTGATTTTTGCTGGCTTCCTTCTCTAGAGTACTCAAAATTGGGAATTGAAGAACAAGTCTGGAAAAGCTGATAAAGAGACTGCCTTGGAGCTTTGACATACAAGTGAAATTAGATCTCAGAATATTGCAGTCACCAACGAAAGAGGAGTTCTCTTTTCCCTTCAGCTGTAACAATTACATTCTTGTAATATTCCTGAGGAACCATGGAATAAAGTTGAATGATCAGTGTAAAGAGTGAGGTTCAAGCTCAAGAAATCCTTAACACTGTCTTTCTCAGCAGCTTTTTGTATCTTTTATCCATGAGATGTACCAAGTATCTTTAAGATGAAGCTTCTTTAGGCGTTTCAGCAGAGAGTGACCTTAATTGTGTGTATGGCTGTGCACCATGTAGGCAGTGGGTGACATAGGGGACAGTAGCTCACTTGCTCTTTAGCAGAAGGCAGAAAAAACACAGTGCTCTTGTTTTGCTTGCTTCTTCTTTTTCATTGGCTTCCTGAGAGAATAGGATACTGAGGGGAACATAGAGATATGTCTACAAGAATACAAGAAGAGATCTATTTCTCATAAGGGAGAACAGAAGTGAAGCTCTTGTTTTTTAGCCTGCAAGTGTGGAGTTTAACATTTTTGTAAGGCATTTACCTGATGAACATGAGATTACCAAATGCAGAGTATTTAATAAGCTCTTCTTCACATCTTTTTTTAGACAATTCTACCAAATAAAGGCAAATGTTCACTATATTTCATTTCAAAGCAGTCCACATTTTAGCAATTAACTGGTCATTTATATAGCCTTCAATATGTGACAGTGTTCAGAAAAGATTGGAGATATTAGCACAGCTGAGTTTGTAAAAATCCCCAAACATTTCAATGTTTAATTAAAATCAAAATCGTTATTCTGATTTCTGATTTTCATGATTTCGTAGTAAAATTGGCTGATCCATGTTTCACTTTTTAAAACACAACTCTACCCTCAAATTAAACATTCTTTTACAGTCTTACGAATCCATGTACCTGTTTGCTACAGTGGCTGCTCATAGAAAGCTTCTTTATTGATCTGTATCATCTGGATTGTGCTGTTCACCAGTTTCTGAACATTTCTAGCATATGTGGAATGAAGAACTATAAAATTCTCAAATTAATCTCATTCTCATCTGCAGTGCCTGTTAGACTACTTTATTTAATCAAAATAGTGTGCAATTTAATAACTTTTAGAAATTAACAAGCACTTATCTTTCCAAAGCTGCAGTATTTGTGACATATATATAATTGGCTTCTTTATGGAATAAAATTCTTTCATAGACACCTTATAGAAGTTATGGGGGAGAAAAACCTTTGCTGCTTCTTGTTTATGATTTCAAAGAAAATACATATAACAGAAAGTAAGCTTCATCAAACTGACAATGTAATCTCTTCATACCTGCATGCATGTCTAAATTGATATAGGTTTATTCAAATCAAAGTTAAATCCAATACTTTAATTGTTTGGAAGTGAAATAGCGTCCTCTGCTTTGGTTGTGTTTGTGATCTGCACATTCATGTGGATTGTCTGGGCAGTCTCCAAATGCAATCCAGTGGAGTCAGCAGAGCACAGTTTCAGAAGGCTCCCAGAAAACATTTTGGGGAAATTTTTATGGAGGGAAAATTGGATGGCATTTCTGTCTGACATACCTTCTACCAGTGGCCACCAGTTAATGACTAAGGTTATCTTTGGATATTAAAAGAGGAATGACAGAACATCCTATTCCTTTTTGGATGATATCCCAAATATAATTAATTACTTATAACCAGAGATCAAGCCAGTTGTATTTGCCTTTCTGACAGGCAATTGTTTCGTGCCCATTGCCTATTGTAGGGCACAGTGTGACAGGACATTAACATTTGGTAGCTTGAAAAGGACAATATCGCCAACTGATTCCAGAGAAAATATTATGAGGAAGCTTGGAGCAGTTTATTTGTTGAGATTGGCAAGAAAGACTTTGTAAGTAGACAGTCTTCAGAGGATACCAAGCTTACATTTAAGCCTCAAGATTTGCATAATTGGCATGATATTCAAAACTCTGAACTAAGCCCAAGATGTTTAGGATGTGAAAGGCGTGTAGTGAAATACGTGACATGTAATACCACTGCTGAAAAATGAAAACAGAGAAAAAATTATGTCTTTCTTCTGTGTAGCAATGGGGAAGAAAGTTATTCTTACCTGCTCATGTGGTTGAAATCCATTTCTCAGTGTTATCAGCTTAATTACCAGAGCTAAGATTACTGGCTAAGATTTTGCCAGTAAACACAAACATTCTTGAATTACACACAAAGGGTCAATTGCACCAAGAGGAAATAGCCACAATCTCAGGTTCATCTTTGAGTAAAACCTTAATTGAAGCACTGAGAACAAATGAAGGCATTTCATTATCATCATACCATGATTGCACTCTCAGAGATGGCAGCAATTTTAACAGCCTCTTGTCCCAATATAGATGGTATAGAATATTTGGATGTTAAGAAGTGATAGGGTGGAGAGTGTAATAATTATGCAAGTTAGTATAATTGTATTGCTTTTTTGTTTAAATGTTTCTTTGTGACTGTTAAAGGGTAATACTGTCTTTGAATATTATATTTGGAATAAACTTGTGTTTAATTGACATTTTAATTACTAGTTTAGGGTTTTTTGCTCTTAATGGTAATTAAAACGAGTAAGAGGAACTTGTGGACTCCAAACAACAATACTTACTCAAAAGCTTTGCTTATAATTTACAATTTTCATTAAACATTTCTTTATCTAGAAATAAAACTACTACAGTTTTGAAATTTCCATAAATCTTTCATCTTTGAGCACTAAAATGGCATTAAATTTCCTCCGTTGAGCTGCACCAAATACTTTCCATGAAAATTATTTCCTTCAGAAAAAGCTGTCTTGTAGGCTACTATTTGTAGTAATTTGTTCTTGAAATCACTTGGGAGGACACCTGTATTCTTTTCACACAAGAAGCCTGTCCTCTGCAGTAGCACCTCTGTCATTTTGTTAAGTGTTTATTTGCACTGCAGCATCAAAAAGCCCCTGTTATGAACAGGGGTTGAATTATGACAAGTACTTGACAGGCCCAGGACATAAAGATGGCCTTTTTGCCAAATAGCTTCTTCATATATACTTGTCTAGTCAAGAATGGATAATTCCCCAACATTATATTTTTTCTGCTAATGAAGTGTGGACAGATGACAGACTGGTAATTTGGAAAGCTGCGAAAGTGCAGGGGTAGAGATGAAGGACCTCTGCAGGATGGAAGCAGAAGAGCTGACATTAAAGCAGCAAACTGTCAATCTTCTGTTTCCCTGTGAGGCTACCAGAAAAAGAGAAGCAATCAGCCCTAGACTTTGAAGATGGCTTGTGATGTAACAAAAGATGGTGTTACAGATATATATATATACCTGGTGCTGAAGTAATGCAGCAAACTCTTCACACAGAGAATCATCAGCTCATTTATTAACAGTGAATATCTGCAGCCTTCAGTATATATAAATGCCATGTGTTCTGTCATCCTCAAGTCTTTTCCAGCCTCTCGAGCACTAGCAGCAATGACTCAGCTTCAATTTGCATCCTTACCATCTTTTTTTAGCAAAAACTTGCATAGGACTCTATGAGGTCCAACCTGAATTCAATGTCAAAGAGATGGAACAGTCGTAAGAGAAAACACAGATTTGAAATGACAGTCATACACACAAAAATGTGAATTTCTTATAAACTGGGTCAAAGTGCAGATGTTGTTGTATGTTCTCTTCACATTTGCAGATGTGAAAAAGCATCACCATCTCTGCTCTGGGAGATCTTTTATGCCAATATAATTTATACAATTTTCTCTTTGTTTTGATAGAGAGAGAAGACCTGTGAAATTCTCTTTGTATATTCAGTAGATAATTGCAGAGTAATTTTATAATCCCTTCACATTTTATTCTATAAAGTCAGTTTGGAAGCCAGAAGAAAGGAAAGAGGTAGGAGATACAGATGGCCAGATGGAATTTTACCTGAAACATTTGTTGAATTGTGAGAGCTCTTACCCAGCTGCAACTTTCAGTTCAGTTCACTACTGTTTTAGTAGTGAAAAATAGCTCTTCCCTTATCAAACTTTCTGGTTTTCCACTCTGATCTTCTAAGGCAATATTTTTTTGTCCTCCTGTGTGTAATGCAGCTAGCAATGGGCTTTAAAAAGTGAGCAAACCATCATGGATATGTTTTGAAAAATGACTGTCATTTCACATTTCAGCTGTGGATTACCAGCATCCATCCCTACTCTGCTTTTTCACAGTGCCTCCTTAGCTTGGAGCCTGAACCTAAGCAGAAGTAACTTGCTGTGATTGGCTCACCTGCAAAAGTTCCCTTAGTGTACATATATGCTTGCCACGTCCCCTAAAGATCCTGCCAGGAAGGGAATGAGCATCAGTCCATTAGCAGTCTCAGCCTTCTTGCCTAGCACTTCACACTTGTGTGTGATAGACAAACTGCTAGAACAGGAATAGCTGCCAAAGACAGAGAATGTAAACATTTTGGTTTGCCTAAGGAAGGCTCTTCTGCAGTGTTGCATATGAATGAGTTTTGCCTCTCAAGACTGAGAACACTGTTCACATAGATTATAATCAGTTTTGCCTAGGAGCCTACATTAGCATGTCCTGGCTTACCCTCATCAATCCAGATAGAGTGAAGGGAGATCTAGATTTTGAGTTTACTTTCTTCACCCATTTCTCAAAAAAAAATTAACAGTTCTCAAGAGACAACTTTTAGTGTGCATCCCTTCAGTTTAAATCTATAAAACTGTTTGATGACTGCTTTTATTATGTCATGTGCCCACTGTCACTCACTTTCCTCCATGTCAGTCACCCCTGAATTAATGTAATGTAAGGATTGGCTTGATGACCCACTGCTGGGTTTTTTCCTTTTCTCCCTTGCTTTCTGTCATTCTGAAGTGTAGAATAGGTTCTTCCATCAGAATGTATGGCCCCAAATCACTTACATCCAACCACTCGCTGGGGCACCTTCTGTACTCTGGTAGGCTCTTTCTGCTAGCAGTATATGTTAGGAGTATAAGCTTTAGTTACAGATCATAAAATATTCTGAGTGGGAATGGATCCAGGTCCAACCCGAAGTAAATGGCCCATACAAGGATAAAACCCAAAACTTCAATGTTATTAGCACCTTGCTTAAAGAAGGCAAAACCAAAATGACACTCCACAAATAAACAAAATTTTATTTTCCTTTTAACCCCATTTACCTTCTAAATCCAAAGTATTCTATGTTAGTGAATTGTCTCATAAGCAGCTTAGCAGCTGAACTAAATTCAATCCTGTGGTTTGAGATGTAGAGGGAAGAAAATATATCTTAGAATTGCATGGTCATCTTTACTTAAACCTTTCTTACCAGAGGCAGTTTGTTCTGGAACTTCTTTAGAGTGAGAAACAAATAACCACACCATGATTGCACTTTCAGAGATGGCAGCAGTTTTTACATATTAAATGAAGTACTATATTCAGTACTGCAAAATATTTTCAAGTAATTAGACTGAATTTCTCGCGCTGCAGCTAAACTCCATTATTACTTGTATTGGGCAAAGAAAAAGGCACCAGTTTGGGCAGAAAAGCAGGAGAAAAGAGGATTTCAGACATCCAAGATGGGAGAAGAACTGGACAAGAAGCATGAAGCAGTGTTGTATGGGTGAGGTGTGACAAGGCAAGATACAGAGCAGTATATGCAGGTAGAAGTTATTCCATCTGCTTATATTTGGACAGGTCTGCAAACAAAATAACATGGGACAGAGTAGTGTGAGGCAGGATGGGATATGCGCAAAAAAAGTAGCTTCTCTAGATAAATATCATGGTGATAGCCATGTTCTGGAAGTGCTTTCATACTGTAGGTACACTTCCTTTGCTTTGGTTTCACACTATTCTCTTTCAAAAGATTCCTTTTTCTTTAGTAATATCTTAAGGAATTGTTTAGCTGGACTTAGATTAGTAACCAGGACCTGGCTATCAGGTGAAAATCCAGATGAAATGCCTTCTTTCTGCTGTAGGCTTTCAGTGTCACCTTGAGGGATTCAATGTCTTATCTTCCCAATTTACTCTCACCTCACAAGAGTGGAGAGAAAATATGTTAAATACTGTCAAATCTTCAGATGTCAAGTGGCGGATACATTTGTGTATACACACAGCTGGTTCAATACATATTCATATCACTGCTTATCATTACCTGATAAAAGGGACCAGGCAATACCTGAAGTGGGTCGATTTCTCAAAATAATTGTTGTTTGTGTCTTAGATGATATTTTAAGTTTCACTAGAAGATCATCTCCATCCTACTGTACACATGGTGTATAGGTACAGAATTAGAGCAGTGGCAACATGTGAATTACAGGAGTGAAAAAAATATGAGCTACAGCATTTCCCATGCACAGGAAGTTGATACCAGGTCAATTGGATCAGACTGATCAGAGCCTGATACTACTTGTCTCTAGTCTGAAAATTCATACCACATCCCGGCAGAAGAAAGTGGGCAATGAAGGGGAAACCTCCTACTACATTTGACCAATTTGAAATAAATCTTCAAAGAAAGACTAAGACATCTTTGTTGCACTTCATATTTAATTCTTTCTGTGTTTTTTCCCCATCTGTTTCTTTTTACTTCCGTATAAAACAATAATTCAGTTTTGTAAGTGCAGCGTTTTTTCATCTGGGCCACAGAAAATGGAAATCCAGCATTTTTTAATTCCAGCTAAGAATGGCTTTGCAGTAATGGTCGTATGACTCTGAGCTAGTTACACTAATGCTTTTAGAAGCATAACCACTCATTATATTAATTTTGATGACTCAGGGAAAGAAAAATGTTCTCTAACTTGCTTAATGGGATTTTTGGCCATCTTCCCAATAGCTACCTAAAAATTGCTGAGGTGATTACTCACTATTGATTTTAGCTATGGATTTAGCCATTGATTTCAGGAAGCCAGGAATGGCAGATGGACCAGCACAATAGAATGCAAACAAGATTATAAGGACAAAAAGATTGTAGTGAAGATTCCTGTTGAACATATACTGATTTCCTTGGTTCCAATTAGTTTCCAATTGTGCTGTGGATGTCTTGGACCAGGGAGATAGCAGCAATGCAGTAAACCACATTGGCGTGTCAATAAATGGCACCTTGTTTCTTCAAACTGGCAAGAAATCATTGCAGTCTGGATCTTTGCTTTTGTGACATGGTACTGGATGCTCAAAGACAGCCCTTGCAAAAAGGAGCTCACAATATAGGAGGCAGCTTCATTGATCTAGGTCTGAACATAATCATAATTGTTGATCACTGACTGAACATAAGGAGGTGCTGTGCTTCAGAGGCTTAATGTGAGAAATGCAAACCTGGCTAGTAAGTAAGCTCTCTTCTTGTTGAGGTAAGTAGTGACAGAGTACAGGCTGAGTTCTTTGTGTTTTATCTCATTGCAGGGGCACAAAGACACATGTGAGTTAGTGTGCTTGAAATTGCCTACTATTAAACTGCACATCAGAGTTTATCAAGTTAGAAAGCCTCATGAAAGACTAGACTGAAGGTGTTGTCTGACACTGTTTCTCTGGAGTGTCCTTGCATGTTGCTAAGGAAACGAAAAGAGATAAAAGAAAGATGCTCATAGTTGTTCAGATGAAAGAATCTGAGATGAATGAGGGAGGCTAAATATCTTCTGTTTGGTAACAGGGCCAAACTGTAGTTCTAAACTACAGACCTTGTCACATGGGAGAAATGTGGAAAAAACCCCATGATACCAGGAAAAGAACTACACTTTTGACAGCTTCCACTGGATTCCCTTGTCCTTGATCTTGTAAAAGCAGATAAGCTGCCTTTGAATGCATGCAGTGTCTAGTTTCAGTCCATCATCTAAATCCTTTCAAGACAAAATGAGACTGGCCCCACCTTCTCTATTACTCTGCTTCCTTGTTTGCATCTTCCTGCCCCCACACTCCTCTACCCCACCCCACCACACCACTGTATAGGATCCTGTGACTCTAATTAAAGTAATATGTGAATTTGACCCCACAATCTCCCTGTGTTCTATTATCCCTGTTTTCAGTGGTTAAATACAGACAGAAGAGGATTTAGCTGCTTTAAAAGAAAAGGGAAAAGGGGAGAAGATTTTGACTGTGACATGAATTAAATCTATGTCATTGGACTTTCAGTGGCATGCACTGCACACAGTTATTCCTAGGCATAATTTCCCCTTGTATTAGTGTGTTACATTCCCCTTCATCCCTATTGATATGAGTTATAGCTTAGTCTTCTGTGTGGTTTTCCTCTGGCTTCAGCATTTCTGACTAGCAGCAATTTGACCAAAAGCTTTTAGCCTACAAAATAGCTGGGGATGCTCAATGGGATGGAGAGAAACAGATGTTTTTCTGTGACTCACAAGAAGATGTTTTGTTGAAGTCAGTTAGGAAACCACAGAGGGCTTTAGTTCCTTTACTTTGCTTTCTTCCTGAAATCCATTCTTTCCCTGATATCATTTTAGCAAACCAGATTTTCATTGTCAATGAATGCAGTTTGAACTGGAGGGGAAAAAACCAAATCAAACCAAACCAAACCAAACCAAACCAACCCAAACCAAACCAAACCAAACCAAACTAAAACATTGGCTGGAGAGACCTATGGTCTTTAAGATACCAAATCAAAGAAAGAAAACCCAAGTGTTTAGCTTACTCATCAGTCTGTTCCATTTCAAATAGCTGGATCTTGGACTAATGAAGTTTACATATGTTCAAATAGGTCCATGCCAAATTCCCTTGCATATACAGCAGGAAAGAAAAAAGCAGTTGAAAAAAAATTTTAGGTCATCCATTAGCAAGACTGTGTTTCATTGTTTCATTTCATTTTTATAGCCAACCAATCCCCAAGAAATTTTCTAGCTTCTAATTGTCAGAAATGTAAAATTATCGTTACTCCTTTATGCATGAAGAACCTGCAGTTCACTGTGTATATGGCATCTCTTAAGTGAGAATTCCTGCAGAGTGGCAACCCACATATTTTGAATTATGCTACTATTTCCAGCCTGCTTCTCTCCCATGCAATCTTACCTGCTATTCAGCTGTCTTTAAAACTAGCCGAGAAAATTATCACACTGACTGTAAAGTTCCTGATAGGATAGCATTTATACTTAGCAAGCATATTCAGGACACTGAACTTGACAATTTTAGTAAATTTCAATATCTCTGTCTAATATTTCACTGCCTTCTACCAAAAGGATTTTGGATTTAGGTGATGAATGGATGAAGACTAAATAGAGATATGCATCCTCTGTTTGGTTAATTTAAACCATTGTCAACAATAGACAGGCAAAAAGGAGAGGATGAGATTACTCAATACTGAGGGAATCTGCCCACATAGAAATTATTTCTCCAAGATGGAAAAAAATTCCTTTATTGCAGAAAATCATGCAGTTAAAACAGTTAATGATACTGATGATAGTTATACTGATATAATGATAGTTAATGATAGTTAATGTAAGCCAACTAAAATTCCCCCTTCCCCCCCACTCATTAAATGATTTGGAAACAAGTGCTAGGTTTTTTTTCCTTCTGACCTACTTCTTATTAAATTGTATTAAACAAGATTAAGTGTGCATTTGCATCAGCAACAGCGTTTCACAGTCAAATGCTGGATGACAGAAAGAGCTAGCTTACTTTCTCTTCAATTCCATACCATGAATCAGTGAATTAATTTACCAGTGGACATGGAGAACAGCATCATGAAGCCTATTTTATAACCAGCCATCAGTGATGTGCAGTGAAATTCTTGTAATGAGCAAATCCATCAGACAGACAAACTGCTCTGATATTTGGGCACTGGCATTGTAGAAAGCAGAATGAGAAGTCCTAATCCCAATTCCTGAAGGACAGTACTTGCCAGTATTGAATTATATGATTATTTTTTTTCAGAACACTTCATGATGTATTATAAAAAGTTCCTTTATTCATGTGAATAATTCTTGTGATAACTTACACAAATAAGTACTTGCTTGGATAAGAACTACAGAATTGCATCCTATGGGAATTACTTCAGCTACTTCAGAGGTTTCTAAAGCATTCATCATTCTCAGTGAAAATCTTAGATTTAGTTGATTAGGAATAATTCAAAATTATGTGCTATTTGTAAATCTTTACTCTCATTTAGTATATGTATACCTACAGCAAGTATCATTCTCAGACTTATTTCAATGGAACCTGAAGCCAGAGAAAAGCTTACAGCTTTCACTGGGTGCTCCAGAAGCCCTGAAGTGAGTAGTTAGCAGAAGTCAGTCATTTAGCAAACACAGAGAGCTCACCAGTGCATTGTGTGACAAGGAATGGGAAAGCAGAACAGACCAGAATCTCATTTCTTCTCTGAGCTTTCCAGCTGATGAGCGTCAACTAAAATACCAGATTTCCAAGAGGGGACTACTGCATTAAAGTGAAAGCTCTCCACTTCAATATTTTTTATATTTGAAAAAAAAAAAAAAAGTATTTATCAGATACAGCACTATGAAAAAAACTCAAATGTGAGCATTTGATGAGTCTGGCAACACTAAAGGAAAGCTCACTGATGGAAAAAAAATTAACTGTTTTAAAAAATTGGTTTAAGCAAACTTCTTTTATGTGTCTTTATTAAATTTGAAGACCATGACTTGAAAGTATGAAAAGCACATTTTGCTTGTCAAAAATCAAGACAATGTGACATCAGAAGTCTTGGGATGTGAAGCAGTCTACAGGGCCAGGCCCTGTAGCAAAGAGCTTCAGAAAAAGTAATGAATGCCAAGGGACTCTGAGATACAGAAGGGACTCTAAGATAGCATGATGGCTTGATTACCATGTCCTCACTGACTGAAGTCAGTAAAATGTTGCAAGATTTCTGCATTTGTTTTGCAGTTTAATTGTAGTCTTTAATCTCTAAAACACCAAGGCACAAAAATTCCAAGTATCAGACCCAGGGAATCACCAAAACTGACAGTCCAAGACAGTACATTAAGCTGTGTACTTATCATTAGTACCATTCATGCTTCTGTGCCTCCATTGATGAACGCATTCCTGGCTCCCAAAAGTCAGCCTCTGCTGTTACAGACAGAGCTGAAGTGACATTCTGTATTTCATAACCCTGAGCTCAATATCCATTATTGCTCCTTATGGCAATTCTAAAGATGTGCTTTATTTAAGGAAGCTTTTCTTCATCGAAATAACTGTAACAGATGTTTTATGTTCTATTTGTTTTGCTATGTGATAGCACTGCAGAGAGAGATTAAATTAACTCCCCAAGTAGTGCATTTCTAGGGTGAAACTAAACAAGAAGAAAACAAAACATATGTCCAAAGGAAAACCAAGCATCTCTTCCAGGGACAGATATTTTCGCAGTGCTGCCTTTACTGGTTCTTTACATGCTGTCATTGTTTCCAGTGAAAAGTGTGCATCACATTCTCAAGATCTGTGCACATTATCACATGGGTGGTAATGAACTTCAGTTAATGCTAAACCTATTAATAACCTATATTTTTTCTCCTGAATCACAATTCCCATATTCATCTAATCATCATCTTTTTATGTCTCAGTAGTCCTTGTCTAATGTACAGATTGATATATATTACAATTAAAGTATTATTGTAGGTGAGTATTGGATTGCATGGATAGAATGAAATTACTGTTCATTAAAGAACAGTAATAATTTATTTGATAAAATTAAAAAAAAAAGGCATAAAAGTCTTGTTTGCAATTACTTGAAGATGTGTCATGGAAACTATATTACACTACATAAATTTTGATAGACAAAGCTGCCCCAGGAATGTTCTTTTAAAAAGTATTAATAGTAAAAAGATTATACACTTTAAAGGTTTTTGTATACTGAGTAAATAAGCCCAAACACTGTACAATTTCAGTAGTGAAGTATGTCATGATTTTTGCCTTGCTTGTCATGATTAATGGAATGACAGATCCGCCCACAAGTCACTAGCACCATGACAAACCATGCTCTGGGAGAATGACAACTTTTCTCATCTAAATGAAAAAAGACATCAAGAAAATGTCACTGTTCCCATACTGAAGTCTTCTGACAAAACAAAGCTAGCGACACCACAACAGTCTCTCTCAACAGATTCCTTTTACTAAAACTTCAATTTGAGAAACATGGTTTAAACACAAGATATTCTCCAAGGCATTAATCATCAACAGGGATCTTGGGGCTGATTGTATTATCTGCTTTCCCAGTCTGTATATATGGAGTTATTTTGATTATGTCTGTGTTGGAAAATCAAAAAATTTTGAACTGAACTAGTGGTGCAGAACACATTTAAATGTGAACTTGAGAATTTGTGTGCTATAGCAATGTAGATTTTTTTTGTATACAGCACATTTTTGTGCAGAGACCCTTATGCCCCACACATGAAAAAAAAAGCAATAACTCTGCTTGAACTGCTTTTAGAAGAGCAAAATACTATTTAGGTTGTATTATTTCAGCATGGAATAAGTTCTAATGAAGGCTTGGGTTTTCTAGCCACTGAGGCAGTGACTTTAAAGGTGCTTGGTGCATACAGTTAAACTCAGAGATATTAGAAGATAGAAGATTGACATACCAAGACAGAAGATAGACTATATTATAGCAGAAAGTGTTTGGTATATGTATTGGGCCACTGTCCTGTACAGAGGGAATTTATGTTAAAAATAATAAAAGCCAGTAGAGATTTAGCCAGCTACAAAAGCTAGGTTGAGCATTTATACTGATACCTCAGACAAAGCATGAGTTCATAGTTAGAGAAGTGGTTAGTATGAGTTAGTTGACACTCCCTTTCCTGCCCCTTTAGGCTGAGCTGTTGCTGTGCATCCAGCTGAGCCCAAGTTCCCTGCATGGAGGATTCTGTTCCTGGTACAGCAGAGTCCCCTGAGTCTGCAGCATGGTTGTGGTCATTGGAAGGGCTCTCTACTCTCCTTTTGTAGAAAAGGAGCAAAAGCACAGAGGTGCTAATGCAAGTCATGCATGGTTGTTTTGGGAGTCTGTGGTAGAGATGGGGGTCAGATATTTGTCTGTCCTTTCTTGCAGCTCTGACTAGGAATGCATATCATTTTTCGTCAAAGAAATAACTGGTGGTAGCTCAGCTAATCTTGTCAGCTGCTGCTGTTGTTTTTTGAAATCAATATAAAGTATTTCCAGGTCCCTGCATTGAGGTTCCTTGGTTTCTTAGCTGTGCTTAGAGGTTCCCTGTGGTGTGCTTCCCTTGTTTCTTAGGTGTGCCAAGAAACCCTGGCAATCCGTGTCCCTTGCAGTGCTGTCCTCCCAGTGCATGCATATATATGTCTCCTTCTGAGGCACATATGGGCACGTTCTTCTGTTCTCTTTGCACATCATTTTCATTCTTTCCCATAATTTATTCATGCTAGTTTGTCATCAAGTATTGTATTTCTGCCCATTCATTATTCAGTGGATGATAAAGAAATTATGTAATACCAAGCAGCACAAGAAAGAAATGCACCAGGGACTTGGTAGATTGGGGGGGTTGTAGGTGCAAGACTCAAGGAGACATTCCAGTACATTCTCTGTCCTGGCAAATGTTACTGCTTTACTGAGGAGTTGAACCTTCCAGCACTTGTGTGCCAAAATCCCATAGAGGCCATCAGTTTCTGTAATGAGAATTTGCAGTTTCAGATCCTTGGAGCACAAGGTTTTCTTTAGCTACCTGAAAAGGTGCCCCAGGCTTCTCTTCTGTCTCTTCAGAGGCAGGTGACTCTGTCAAGACACCAAGTAACACCTGCAGGCTGCAGGTCTGTAACTAGCAGTACTGATGTGAATAAACCTGTTCACAGCTTTAAAATTCAGCAGATGTACTGGCATTTACAGGTTCAGGATGTGATTGTGTGTGTTTTGTGTGTAGCAGTTGCTCAATGCTAAGGTAAACATCTCTGCACCTACCACTGTTTTCTTCTGGCTGAAGTAACAAAGTTGAAAAACACTAAATCTGTATGGGAATGGTGGAAGCTACAGTAAGTTGTTAATTATTTAGAGATGTAATTTACCTCTATTGATTTCTACCTTTAAAACAGTATATCTTGTTGACCACAACTTTAAAATGTCTATTTTTTGTTCTTCTCCTGTATCTTCTGCTGGATTGGGCAGGTGGACAGCATGGCGAGTCTCCACAACATACATGTTCGCACAGGCTGCTTCTGTAACACAGGAGCCTGCCAGATGCATTTGGGCATAAGCAATGAGGACATCCAAAAGAACCTGCAGGTTAGTTTCTGAATGTGATTAGAAGTTAAAAACTAAAGTAAGTATGTCACATCTCATGGTTTTGAGTCTCTGACTTTACAAATGAAGTTAGTTTTGACTTGCTTTCTTTAAGATTTCAACTCCCTTGCCTTGTTAGAGAACTAAACTAACTGAAATTTGGTTCATTGAAATGAGGTATTGAAACAAAATATTTGATGGATGCAGAGATGTGTTGCTTGTTATTATTTCATTGAAGAGTAGGAAATTGGACCTTCTTGTTTAGTTTTGGAATTGCATGATATCCAGACTTCTAGCAGAACAGAATTTCCTGGACAATTCCTCACTTTTTTTTTCTTTAAGTATCCTAATTAATTATTGTACCTAATAATGTTCAAGTCTTGACCTGCTGCTGTTGGGTGTTACAATTCAAAATACATATGCGAATTGGATAGGAAACAAGAAAGGCAAATACACGGTGAATCTCAGAGAATGAAGCAAATTTAGATGACATCTACTTAGATTACTGGTATGTTAGGTTTTTAGAATATGAATGCAAAGACTGTTTTCAAGATTACTAATGTTTTCCATAAGCTGTCATTAAAAGATGTACAGCAGGATGTATTACAGTGAAGTGGAGGAAGGTTCCTGTCTGCATATTTGTCAGAGTTTGAAATTACAGTAAATTAATTCAGAACAATAAAAAAATTTATTAATGGTGTTCTTTAAAAGGTAAAAAAAAAATCTAATGGTTGTTATGATATTATAGCTCCCTTATCATTTCACAGAGATATATAGATAATTTTGCAAACACATTTACATGCAGGACTGATAGCACCAGTTCTTAAAGGCTGCTGCAGTTCTTTAATATCTTTCTTGGCAAAATGGTGCTTTGACTTGCCATGGAAGCCCTCTCCTCTGAGAAAGCAAAAAAGGGTTTACCCTTTTGCTGAAGTGAAAATTGCCAAATAACCAGCTGCAATGCTCTTGGAACTCCTTATACAAGGAGTATTTTTCTAAGGAATGAGTGCCTTCTTTTAGTGTTTCATTTAAATGGAGATAGGCTCAAATTAAATTTATGAAGAGATGCTTAATCACCAAAGGTTGTATAATGAGGTGGTACAGTTACACAGTCGCTATTTTGGGACATTCCATTCCCATCAGTGCTTTGAGAAGGATCAGGATGAGTTATTGACAACATTACTACGTAGAGGAAGGCATCTTTTATCACGTTATTTGCACATATACTTCAGTTTCATCTTTTCCCAGGGTGCTGGCTGTATTCTTCCTTCTCTGATGAAGTTTTACATGATAAAATGTCTGTGAAGGAGGACTTTCTGTCTTCAAGTGTCCCTAGAGAAGTGTGGTTAGTTTTCTTAGAATGTTATGTAGGAACTCGTTTACTTATTTGCACAGTAGGAACCTCTCCTTCAGTCAATCAAGCAATACCTGGCAGAAGGGTTGCAGAAGGGTATGCTAACAGATGCAACCTAATTTTGCAAATATTGCTTCTGCTCTGTTGTCAAGGATAAAAACTACATCACACTGTATTAAAATGTTTACTACTGTGTTGCATGCTTTGACATAGATGTAGGGCTTTTATTTTTCTTGCATAAATGGCATGTGTTCACTGTCCTGTGACATTTCTCGCTTAAAAAAAGCCATCATAAACTATTCACCATAAATAAACTATTCACGTGTCCATTTTTAATGGGACAGGAATGTGTGCATAGATTAGGTTCTGAGAAAAAAACACCCCAACAGCTGCTGCACTTAGGGAATAGGATGCTGAGTTAGGACTAAATCTCAAGTCCATTGGTGAGCTGATATTAAGTGGATGAACAAAGGGGGACTCTAGCTTGCTTCACTGGTGGTAAGTGGCAGCACTTACTGACTCAAAGAATGAGAAATTTTCACTCTTAAGGGAGAGTTTTCCATAGAATCTTGTATGACAGGTGTATCAGATGGGCATCTACATGGAGGTCACTATAGAGCATTCAAAGAATTTTTCAACAAAATTTTTTCAAGTGGCAACTTGTGCTCTTCAGAGGAGGAAGTGTTAGAGGAAATACTAGTTCCCTTCATCCTGAAAGCAATGTGTTGACTGGATCAGCAAGACAGATTTGATGGATGTTTCAATGTCACTTTGGATGTCTGAGGTCTAGATTTGAGTCTCTGCTTTGCTGCAGTACCAGATAACTTAGTTCTCTGCTGTTTGGACTGAAAAACACAAGCTATGAAAACATGGTGTAAAATGTCACTCTTCTGACAGTGAATATCCAGAAAACTGCCCCAGAAAAATCAACCATCTCATAGTTTGTTCACTTATCTGAACATAACATTATAGTTTGAATTCCAGTTTGAACCAGGTGAGACTGGAATATCCCTGGAGATTGTTCAAGCTGACAGTCATGGAACATAGAACCTTTTTGTGATTCCTGATATGTTTTTGAGAAGTTTCTCTTCCCCCAGAGTAGAATAGGACAAGCAGCTCAAAATTATCTTCATAGTCTGAGTAAATCATGAGATGGTTGAGGGTTTTTTCTTCATTTTCTTTGTATTGATGACCTAAACTATTTTTACAACAGTTTTTCAGGTTAGATTTAAGACACTCATTTATAACTAGGTAAAATTAGAGAGAAAAAAAGAAAAGTATCATGATAGCTCTCTGTTTTTCTTCTTATTTCAAACTAGGCTGGCCATGTCTGTGGAGATAACATAGACCTGATTGATGGACGTCCCACTGGTTCTGTGAGAATATCCTTTGGCTACATGTCTTCTTTTGAAGATGCACAGACCTTTTTGAATTTCATCATAGCCACCAGACTCTCCAAATCAGACACTGGGATTCCTTGCCAGTCTGTTACAGAGCCGACAACAGAGTCTGTTCCAGATGACCACCTTTCTTCTAACAGTGCAGATAAATTGTCTCAAATACTGCAAATCTCAGACAGAGAACTCAGGAATATTCCATCTGAGGCAGACACAACTGGCAGGTGGCAGCCACTGGAGCCTGAGGCAGAAAGCATAAGGGCAGCTGTTTCTGAGACTGCAGTGCCAATGTGTAGAAAAGGTGGCAAGCCCATCACCATCGCCAAAATTTACCTCTACCCCATCAAATCCTGCTCTGCATTTGAGGTATGTGCTTTGAACTATTCAGAGGTATTTGTGCAGCTCAGTCTTGTGTTTTTCATCAGACACGTGTATATGAGATACTAGGAAGTAGTGTGTGAGTACCCATGTTTCCTTTTTGCCAGTTTCTGGGATCAAGTTCCACATGTTAGGCTAAAATTGAAGGATTAGGTATTAGGCTGAAGTTATGGGAGAGGGGTAAATGTGTCTTCTGCTCTCCCCCACAACAAGTAAATTTGCACATAATATGCTATCTTGAAGGAAATAGTTGGATTTGCAAAACTTGCCTAAAATATAATCAAGTAATTAGTATGCTTTTACAGAATGACATGTGATGGGCTTGTAGGCATTGATGGGTAGGCAGCAATTGAGAAATAACTTGATTAACATGTTATAATTGAGAGGCGGCTGATTTACATTACAAAGAAATGTTATCATTAAAAATACATTTGCAACAGAAATATGACATTTAAGTGTTGCTGTGCTATTTGAAAGTTCACTCTTTGAAGATTTTAATTGCTTTTTTACCAAGTTAATAATATCATCACCTTAGCTGGGACTTTTTTTTTTTTAAATAATGCATGATGAAATAGGTGTATGGCCCACACATGACCTAGAATGTCACTCTGCTTAGTACCATACTGGGAAGTGATTTAATGAATGTCAATAATGGTATAACTTTCCCTACGAAATCTTTCTGGTGTAGGTTAGTGTCTCACATCTGAGAGAAAATTGGGGTCAAATCCAGTGATGAATCCCCTGCATTTCAAACAGGGCTTCTCATCTGATTTGATCGTATTTTGGGTTTTTTTTTCTTTCTCAGTGCAGAGAGGTTGGGCAATTAAGCACTATTAAATGATCAACAAAACGTCTGTATTTTTAAATTTGGGTTGGCTTATGATGTCTTTAATTCAGAGGCACAATCCTGAGCATTAAATGAGAACTGAACAAACAATTTCCACCCCTTATTAACCTCCCACAAGATCAAACTATTTAGAAAATAAAATTAATTGCCCATTTCATGTGAAAATTTTTTAACTTTTGTTGAAGTGTTTCATAGCTGTATTACAGAAGCCCAGTATAGAAGCTGCTGAAACACACTGGCAGTGTTCATGCATGTTTGAGTTTAAGTTCTATTTTTGACATCAGGCTGCTGTTGTGAGATACATGCCACAGCATTCAGCATTAGGAAGTCTTTGAAGTGATTGTGCCCAGGAGCAGGTAAGACATACCTCAGCATGAAGGAAAGCTTTCATTTCCCCACAAGCTGAGCTGGGTTTCTCCTCTTCAAGCTCTGTGAGGGGAAACAGCTTTAGGTGATAAATTTGCACAAACCTGGTGCTCCCCAGCAGACAGGACTGCAGTTCTGTATGGAGGGGGGAAATCCCCATGCCTCATGCATAGTGCTTGTGCCAGCCATGTGTTAATGGGCCCAGGGTGAAAATAGGGCTCATCTTAGCTCAGCTTCATCTCTACAGTTCAACACTGTTCTGTAAGCAGTGAGAGATGGATACCTGCTTATTCATTTTAGCATAAGATAAGCATATATGCAGTAGGAGAAATAATTTTTCCTGGATATTTCTGTTTCTTTTCATTGACTGCAAGAGGAATCCAAGGCAACTTATATTATGCAGCTAATACTAGCTGATCTGAATAATTTAAAAACAGATATAAAAACTGCAACTACATTATGAGGTTTAATTTTGCATGTCTAGAGTAATTTTTGAAGTCTATTTTGATTTTTTTATGACAAAGCCTCAGCCATATTAGAGCCCTGTAGTATAAGCTCTGTCAGAGCCTGTATTGCTGAAGAGTAACAATTACAATTGAAAGAGAAAATTAAATAAATACTGGATTGAGTATATGGTATTGGAAGGGACTGGAATTTCACTATAAAGAGCATTTAGCTTTTCTCCTCCTCTACTTAAAAAGTAATTTTTGTGCATTTCCACATAGTTTCCATGTGGTTTATAGAAGATACATGAGCACATATGAAAGAACAGTAGAAGCTGACCTAACAAATCCACTTTCACTGCATTGAGAGAACCAGGAGTTGAAGTCAAAATAGTATTTTGATTTTTATGAGGTTTTTATATTTAAGTAAATCCCTGCAAAAATATTTTTTATTACTTTCTTCCTGTCCACCAGATGTTCTTCATGTTTTTTCTTCCCAAAAGTCTGACTGGCACTTCTAGACCTGTCATACACTTATACCCTGCCTATGAAAGATCTTCCAATCTCACTGTCTGCCTATTGAAAGAAAAAAATGCTATCTTACAAATGCATCATTTGTAAAATGAGCTTTAAAACTCAATTAATCCCATTCTAAATCCAAGTGGATTAGTCTCTTCCCAATAGGTAAGAGTAGAATAGAAAGCCATGACTGCCAGGACCTAGAACCTGCAGAGTGCACTAACCTCCAACATGTATCTCTATATGTGTTTTTATATGTCATTACTGCAGCTTCAGCCTGTATCACCTTGAAACAGGAAAACATTGTATGTCGCATGCACTGGAGTTTGAAGCAAGACATGCTAAAGAAGAAACCTTACCACAATTAAATAGAATCAGATCCTGAAAATCATTTTGCCTTATAAAATATTGATTATACCAGAATCTCTAGGCTTTATATTGACTGAATCATACGCAAAACTATTCTTTTGCCATTAGTTGAGTGTTTTTTTAATATAGACTTCACACTTAACATTATATTATCTCCTTACTTCAGGAAACACATAGATTTCTGAAGTAGAAGTCATGTAGCTTTAGTCTTTGATTGGAATGCAAGAATTTAAATTCAGTGGCTTGTTTTTAATCTAAAATATCTTTATATGCTTTGTAGTTGCTAGAAATTTAGAGCAGTATTTTCCCAATTAAAAATTTGTTCTTCATGTTTGTCAGTTATAGGGTAACTCTCAGCTAGCTGATATGAAAAGGTAAAAGGTTCAAGTCTGATCTGCAGTAAATTCAGATTTGTATCAGATCAGATTAGAAGCTCATAGATTTGTAGGTTCATACTCCTGCTGGTATGGGAGGTCAAATCTGTAGCATGTGTAGTAACTAGGGTTTATTGTAACTGCATGATCACTTGAGTTTTCCTAAAATAATATATGCAGTGGAAAATTCCAGCTAACTGTGTGCAGCACTCAGCCCATCTGCCAGTGAAATCTGCCCATGGACTTGCTGGTTGCAGGATAGATGATTAGTGGCAGGAGGACAAACTTGAGGAGGAAGTGAGTGCAAACTCACAGCTGTTTGATCTCCTTTTTAGAGGCACATAATCTCCTCCTCTCCTAAACTCTGATTTCTCTGTTCTATTCTAAGTGGTTTAGTATGAGAGGTTCTTGACCTCCAGAGAAAATGAGAGGGCAGAGTGCTTTGGCAGCTGGGAGGATGAAAGTTGGCGTGAAAATTGTCAGCTCACTGCAGGTTGGGTGGTTTCTGCAGAATTTTATGAAGTGCTCTGGCCACTGTTGTCCCATGGATTTTGTGCACATAGTGCAGAAAGCAGAGGGCAGAATTTTCTAACTCAGCTTCTCAAATGTGTTTTCCCTACAATTATTTTATTAAATGGAGAAAAGCAGAGGAGTAACCTTCTTTTTTCCAACATAAAAATGTGTTTTAAACATGCATTTTTAAACAGGAACATCTCTCATGTCGATGACTTTTGCATAATTATATAATGCAATGTGCCCAGTGAAAGAGGTTAGGAATTTAAACTAATAACTAATTAATAACTTTATTATTCTTGCAGGAGGTTTCAGAGTATAAAAAATTGCATCTCAACAGAGAAGACAAACTGGCTTTTAATTTAAAATACAATGCAAATTCCTAGTGATCAGTGGATAAATTATATGTAAGACCACTAATATTTTTAAACTTCGATAATTTAAAGCCTTTTCAGTGATTCCTTTAATGTGTTCAAAAACTGTGTTAGCCTTCATGGTGACATTACTGTGAACTATGGGAGAAATGCAGCCCAAAATATCTTACAGAAAATTCTGAAATAAAGAAAAAACCAAACAACCCCACATGTTTTTGCAGTGGATATTTTTACTTTGCAATAAGAAAAGATGGACTAAAGCAGATGGAACAATATCAAGTACTGGCTGTATTATGCAATTGTCCCTGTGGCAGATAGAGAAGACATTACATTGCATGATCCTGGGATGCATCATCACCTGCCATGCTTGGAATGAATGTGTATGCTGGTATCTATCAGTAAAACTCTTGCTTTCCATCTATCCTCCCACTTTTAATTTGTCCCAGCAGCCAGAGGTGGCCAGGCAACTTCAGGGAATCACGTTACAGGCTATAATGTAATGCACTATTGCTCACTGCCACATATGCTAACCTGTCCTATTTTACTTTATTTAAGAATCCCTTCAGCCTCTTTGAAATAAGGGCAAAGTATGCTCTGCACAGGCCACAGTTCTAAATGCTGAGAGAAGAAATGAATATGTTCTTCCTTGCTCATCTCCAGTGTCAGTATTAGCAGTAAACCCACTCTGGTTGTTAAGAGCCATCTGTGACTCTCCATCCAAGGCAGGGCACAGTTGTTTTGTTGTTGCAAGTTTCTTTACCAGGGTCCTAGCAACATGTGCAATACAGTGAGCTAAAGAGTGGGGAGGGAGTTGGGCACTTGACAGTGCACAGAGGACATCCATGAATACCCAGAGGCAGGGGGAAAAATGGGCTGAGGACCTGAAGTCATGTGCTGCATCATATTTGAGGTGTGAGTGAAGCATGGAGTTAGTTGCCATTATTTTGGACCTGTCAGAGGTATCTTGAGCGGAAGATGTTGATTATTTCCAAATATCTACTAGCTAGTTAGCTGGGCTTACCCTTTAATACCTGTCAGCATGTAAGAGCTACTGGAAACTGATTAAAGAGAGGTTTTGTTTAGCTCATAAAATCTATTGCCTTCCGTGAAGGGTAAGCAAACACTTAAGCTATTTCCTGAATAAGATTGCTGTCCTGAAGTGGAACCAAAATAACTGGATGTTGCAATATGGAACTGAGAAACTTTGTGCTCTTTTTCTATTTTTCTGCTTTTTTAGTTTATTCTGCTCTCTGTATCTTGCAAATCCTGTCAAGATCCGCTGGATTCATGAGAGGATGTATTACCAATTAATGATCTTCTTTTTTGGAAGGGAGATTTGTTAGCAGGAAATTCTCACAGCTTTCAGATGATCACCAGCTGTTCAAATGCATTTTGTAGTCTAATTATGCAGGATAACCAAAAATGCTGGTCTCTCCAAAGAATGATTTCCACTAAGAACAAAAGTGTGTTCTTCAGCTGATATTGCAGTCTTTGGGCTATGATACCTCTCCTAAAAAAGACAGGGTAAAGGTTCACATAGCTGAGGTGCTGACAGTTTGAGGTACTTGGATCATGTGATTTCAGGTGAAACCTAAATTTCTATTTAGCACTGAAATTTTCATCCACATTTGCATAAAAAATTGCCAAATAATATTATCAATCAAGTGGCTTGATAGTACATGTTTCTTCTTTTTTTTTTCTCTTTTCTGTATTCAGTATAATTGGTAGCACTGTGGTGAAATTATTTTGAGTTCAGCTTTGATGTTTTAAGTTTTCAGTTCTAGTGTGCCTGCCCTTAGCTTTCTATAGTCAGGCTGTCAGTGTCAAACTGCTGCTGCAGTTTGGACAGAAAAATTTATAAAAATGAGATATTTTAGGTTCTGTTAAGTTTTGGGTCAATCACATGATAAATAAAAATGTGTTTTTTAATTAATCTAGCCAGTGCTTCCAGACATGCTGTTTTTCAGAGCATCAGGCTGTGCTTGACATGTCTTTTACTCAATAGTATTTTGCTGAAGTCTTTTGTCAACTAATTCATGTGAGATGTACTCAGCTTTTCTGTAAGAATTCAGCAAAGTTCAGCTGTTTTCTACACATTCAACTGTGACTAGAAAGCATACATAAGCTGAAGAATATGTTAGTGGCCAGCTTTATATTACAAGAATGGTATTAATATTTTAACATTCTGGAGAAGAAAGCAGATATTAATGTCACCCAAAGGCATTACTAAAATTGCTCTCTTTTTGGATTTCAAGATTACCATCTGTGTAGCTTCAGAAACAGATGTTCTTTTCACCAGAAAAATGTATGTGAAAGCAAGGACAATATTCTTGTATGGACTATTGAATGTAAAGACTGCTATAGAAGTAGTGAAAGAACAGAGAGCAAAGAAGACAATGTGTTTTGTTGCAAGGGAATCTAAAGAACTATTATTCTCCCAGCTAAACCAGAAGCTTCAATGGCAGAGTTTCTCAAATGGATTAATTGATAAGATGGTCCCATGTTATAAAAAACAAGTTTTTACAGAATTGTGAATTTCAGAGTTTTCCTGCTGTCTGTTTGATTGGTTTTGCCTTAATTCATAAAATTCCTGTAAAATTTCTATGCTTTGTAAGTTAAATGAAAATTTCTGGGGGAATAGGTCCTAAAAATGGATGAGTATAAAATTGAAGACAGTTTTCAGAGTGTTTCAGAGATCGTTTATTCTTATAGCTCTGTTAAACTGTATGGTGATATGTAACAACTTAGAGTAATTTGATTTTATTTTTTTACTCAGCTTTGTGCAGTGATATCTTTATCTTTGATTTGCAATTAAGGTTTCTCTTATAAAAAACTGACATTAGCTTGCATAAATTTTCCTGATTTCAATGAGTTTCATTAATGGATTCTTTTCCCTCTCTTTTCAGCATGAATCTATTAATGTGGCTAACATTTCTTAAACTCTTGTACCCACTCCTAATGTTTTTCCAGGTTACAGAATGGCCAGTAGGAAACCAGGGTTTGCTCTATGACCGAAACTGGATGGTTGTAAACCAGAATGGAGTCTGCATGACTCAGAAGCAGGAGCCAAGGTTGTGTCTTGTGAATCCCTCAATTGATCTGAAGCAAAAAATTATGATCATTCAGGCAGAAGGTTAGTAAACAATATCCTTTCCTTCCCTTCTTTGTTGGTGTCAGACTTCTAGGCAGAAACACCTGCATGCTCCCACCAGACTACTGAATGCTGTGCATGCTTACTGGTGACTTCAGGAACAAGTTCTGTGCCACCTGTGGGCAATGAAAGCCCAACCTGTTACATGCAGCCCTGGGGATCTTCCTAACTTATTGTTGGGTTAGGCAGAGAGTAACAGTGACTCCCTGTGTGCGCTCATGAAGTGAATGCTCCAGGATGGAGAAAAGAACAGACAGATGTGGAAATTTACTGACTAGTGTCTCTCTATAGCGTGAAGTCCCATAGCTGAAGGGATTGTTAATGCTGCAAAGGTAAATAGAAGTATAAAATTATAAACACCCTGGCTAAAAATCTTCCTATTTTGTGTCTCTCTTCCTTCTTCCATCTGTGGGATTAAACGGTAGAGTCTTCAGTGGAAATTAGTATCAGTTAAAATAAGGACCAGACATTAACTCTGTTAAATACTTGCACTAGCAGGCAAATATTTCATGATGTTTGAGCTTTCTGGAAATTATCAAAATCCTTTTTATTCACTGCTGAGGGTAAAAAAGCGAGGAAAACAAACGTAAAGTGTTACAGAAAGCCGTTTGATACTCAGGGGTGATAAATATTTGTTTTTGTAACAGTGCCATTGCCACTGAACACTGGAACAGGTTTGAATTCCACAAAAGTCATTACTAATGCCGAGTTTGCATGTGTCTGAATGGTGTTCATCATTTCCCTGGGGTCCAACATTTACTCAGTCTGTATGTCTTAACCATTAATAATATATGTGTCCGCATTTTCTGCAGCTAGAGCAAAACAAGGGAACCTGTCTCCAGATTTTTCACCCTTTATTAGAAATCCACAAGTGGATCTGTAACCACAGTCTCCTTTCTGTGTGTACATTGCAGTTGTGATCTCCAACTGTCTGAGCACTCTCCATGGAATTAAATCAGACTCATTGATTCTTTTTGCCTGAAATAGGTTTCTCAAAAGTACTTCTTTGATGGTTCCACTAATCATGTGCTATTTTCTGTGTTTCCAATCCCAAACACAATCTACTCTCTTCTTAGGGATTCCAGACTTGCTCACTGGCACACACTTTCCCCTCTTTCCTCCATACTCTTTCTTTGAAAATATATCATTAAGCCATTTCAATTCTATGTGGAGCACCTTGCACTCAAATTTCTGTAGTACAATTGCACAGACAGATTTCTCCCACACCTTTTAAATTACAAAGTGCTTCAGAACTAATTATTTCTAGAGATTTATTTCCTTACCATCTCTCTTCCTTTGTGATCATTCTGAATCTGTTCTTCATTTTTTTTTCTCTTGCTAGCATTTGTTCAGACAAGTGCATACCCATTAGTATGTTCAACTGCCAATAACACCTGTCAGTAACACCTGACATACTTCAGGGCATCAGGAGGAAGTTTTCTCAGACAAAAAAGACAGGCAAGACTTCACACTGAGATTTACAATCTCTTGCCACAGTTAGTGCTGGGTGAAATTTGCCTTTAAATTCTACATTTTACTGTGTGTCTTTTTTGGAGTTTTCACTGTCATTTGCCTTCCTTCCAATGAAAGTGAGAACCATTTCCACACAGAATTGATTGCCCAAGTCTATTAATCATTTTTCTACTCAAAAGTAATTGATCACTGTGCTCTAACAGGAATGTCATTGCCATTTATTTACAGCCTGCTTTGCTACAGCCAGTGTGGAAGAATGGAGTCATTTTATTCTTTGTATAACAACTCTAGCTACCAAAATCCTAGCCCATGAGGTGATCTGGGCCCTCTTTCCTAGTAGTCCTGCTGTTTTTTACTCTCATGGTGGTCTTGCATTTTTTAAAATTCTTGATGGTGAGAGATAACGGCTCTCTTTTCCTCGAGGAGTCTTTTCCAGAGCTTACTGCTCCTAAGATGGCACAATGATGGGAGCACAAACAAACCAGCAGGATAAGACTGAGCAGATAAATCTGTAGGAAGTTGTTCCAATATTTATTATGTTTCCTTTCTTCTTACCTGCAGTCTAAATCTATTATTTGTTTGTTGGTGTTAAATTTTTAATTTTTTTTCTTTTATCCCTTCACAAACATGGGTCAGTGTTATATCATTTCACGGCAGACAAATTGAATTTAATAAATTGACTCTTTCCTTGAAAATCCCTCGTTAACCCCTGCTACTTTTGTCACCACTCCTCCAGTCTGTCTGTAGCTGGTTGCAAATGTAGGACCTGAAGCTGAATGGTGCATGTGAGCAGTGATCCCTGTGGTGGGGAGCTCGGTTGAGCAGGCTGGTTGTTCTGAAGCTCAGAACCTTCACTGCCTGTGTCAGTGCCTGATGTTATTTCAGACCTGTAGTGTTGGGTTCCTGGGATATTTTTTCCTCTTACTTTATATTTACATATATATGTGTACACAAACAATGGGATGGGACTGCTGGAGCAGCTGACTCGAAGCCTTTATTCTATCACAATCATTTTACAGAACCAAGCAAGGGAGATGGAAATGGCTTCAGCCGCTTAGAACAGTAGAAGTTCTCTTTGTTACAAAGTATTTTAACAACTTTCTACCCAACAGCAGTCCAAGCTTTGATGCTTTAAGTTTTCAGTTCTAGTGTGTCTGCCCTTAGCTTTCTATAGTCAGAGTGCCAGTGTCAAACTGCTGCTGCAGTTTGGACAGAAAAATTTATAAAAATGAGATATTTTCGGTTCTGTTAAGTTTTGGGTCAATCCCATGATAAACAAAAATGTGATTTTTATTTAATCTAGCCAGTGCTTCCAGACATGCTGATGTTCATAGCATCAGGCTGTGCTTGAGCTGACAAGAGTTTGCTCTAGCCAATTAATATACTTAAAAGTACCTCTTGCTTTGAATAATGCTTGGTTGAAATAGCTTAAAACAATGGATAAAGCTTCATTAAGCTTACCTATTTCTACTATCTTGATTAACATATTTTCCTGAGGACCATCTCTACACAGCTCATAGCCCTATTGTTTCTTGTCCTTGTATCTTCAGCGTTCTTGCATTTCTCCATCCTGAGATTTGCTTTCACACAGCTTTCTGAGAGTTTATACCTTTTCTATTTCCTACACCATAGCTCTTGCTCTGCTGACTAGCAGCCACCTCGGGGTCTCTTCCTGCTCTGCTCCTTCATCCACATGGAAGGCCACCCACCCAAACTGCCTCTCCTCAGCCACAGCCGCATGCATGCATCTTTCCAAGATGAGTTTTGTTCCCTCCATCTCTCCTCGCCCTGCCCTCACAGTCCCTGTGTGAGTTTCTCTGTTCTTTCCATTTCTGCAATGCCCTTGCTTCAGTGCCTGTGCCAGGCCAGCTGCTGGGTGCTGAGTGCCTGCCCTGGGCAGGAGCTGTGCCCGCTGTATTTCCCTGCATTCCCGCTGCTCTCCGTGTGCTTTGCTGGCTGGAGGCGCCTCTCTCCCTGCACAACAGAGAGTCTAAGGGAACCCTGCTGCTGGAATGGGTGCTCTGGTAAGTGCCTGAATCCCACAGAGCTGAAGTACACAGCGTTTTTTCAGAGCGTTTTGCTGTTGCACTATTAGATTATGGTGAAGACTTTATCTGTGCCACTTTCAAAACATATGAGTCTGTTCTCTCTTCCCCTCCAGGCACATGCTTTCCTCTCCCTCTAGAAGTTTTCATTAGTGGAAAATTTGTTTATGGCTATTTTATTGCAATGTGGCTTAATATTCTCTGTCTTCTCTGTCCAAGAAAAATTTGTCAGCATGATTTAGCATGACTGTAACTACTTTAACACCTTTTGCTGAGTTCTCCATGTGCTGAAACACCCTTTCAGGGTTGTTCTTTAATCCCTGCCTGTTGGGTGGCTCTGTAGCCCCAGCTGTGGAAGGGCAGAACCTGCTGTCTGACCAACCGTGCTGTGCAATCCTGCCACTACTGTGGACAGCAAGGATGTCACAGTGGGGCTCTGCACAAGCCCAAAGCTGCCTGAAGGCTTAGGATCCTTGCCTGGCATGCCTGCCAAATAAGTTGGCTTGCATGGCAGCTGGGGAGCTCCAGGTATTTCCTGGATCTCTGACAAAGGGGTTAAGTGAGAGCAGAGGGAAAGGCAGGGCTTGTGCATACTCTCTCACTGGCTGTACTTTTCTTCAACAGAGGGAGTGAGATTTTAATTTTGAGAAACTGTATTTATTAATTTTGTCAGAATTATTTTCTTAGGTTATGTGATTGTTAACAGGCATTTCCTATTTTGTTTACTGTTAAGAGTGTAACAAAGCCTTTCTATCACAGAACTCACTTTGAGAAAAATCAGTGTACCTAACTCCAAATCAGCTCCCGTGGAGAGAAAAAACTATTTTTGTCTTGACTGAAGTTATTAGAGGTTTGACTCTCAGTAACTTGAAGGTGGGCAGGAGCAAGTGCCTTCATTTCCAGAAATCCTATTACTTGTGTGAGAATCAAGTGAAATCTCCTTGTCCTCCTCCATCAAATGTGTGGGAGCACAGATTGCATTGCACTTGTTCCTGACCTACACAAATATGTAGCCAAACAGAATTTGGCTGAGAATACATTTCTGGAAAAGACTAATTTCTCTCTTTCCATTTTAGCTGACAATCAGCATTACTTTGGCAAGTTGGGCATTAGTTTGCCACTGCACAGTGAGAGAAATTCTGAGTGTTGAGGAGGCACTTTAAAATATTGGAGTAGAAAGATGCTAGCAAAACTGAGCAGCTAATTGCACTTTATGGAGTTTATTGTGCCTTCAAATAGTCATGTGTTACTGCCAATAAAAATAAAGGGAATTAAGCGCATATACACTGATGAAAGAATATACATGAATGGTTCATATTTCAGTCTATTGAAATAACAGATCTCTAATTTTCCTCATTGACTGAAAATAGGAGCTATAACTATAAGGTTTTTTTATATTAATACTGTGCACACATCTGTGTATTTTATTATCAAGTAAATGGCCATGGAGAATGACAGCTTTTACATTTTAGTAACTGGCAATATTCTACTTTATTTTTTTTGCCTTAAAGATAGAATAAAATTGTAATTAACAATGTTTAACTGACCTAAACATCACTGTAAAATGTGTACTATTCAGTGAAAATGTGATACACTTGCTGGTGTATAAAAGCCTTTTTAAAGCCTTGAAATTCTATTTTAAGAAATTTTGTGAGTATGCCTTTCATAGAAAGTATTTGAAAAATACAACAGTTAAGAATGCATCCAGGATGAAATATTTCAAACTCTTTTTTTTCCAGAAGGGATAATGCTAATGTTTCATTGTTTCAAAGTCCAAGAGTTCTAGTCTATAAGATGATAACATTGGCTTTTTTTCAGGTTGTTACAGGGCAGATCAATGCATTTATTACATGTAATATTTTCATAAGTGAACCCAACTTCTCCCCCTCTGTCTTCACCTATGTCATATACTAACATAATTAACCAAAGACGAAGTAGACTGCTTACTATTTTGAAAAACATGCATGAAACAGAGTTGATAGTCATGTTATAATTAATCTGAACTACATTTCATTGCTCTTCAGAAGAAAATAAGCCAACTTGATTTTACCATATCACAGAACTGGTAGAACATGATTCTTACTTGTTTTACAATATTATGTACTACCAAAATGTGTGGTTATAATTCTGGGAGATGGTGGGGGTAGGGTGAGAGTATTGGTTAATATATGTTGCAGTGTAATGGAAAAGCCGGATTCCTTGCAGCCACATACTAAAACACTTTGTTTTTCATTTAAGATTATTGTTTTCAATTAACAGAATGAAAATAGTACAGCTTTTCTTTTTGCTTCTAGTTAAGTACAGTATCCTTTCCAGTCTTTGGCTCATTCTGTTCAAGATGAGAAAAATGTGGGAGAAGTAATTAAAGTAGATCATTACCAGGGAATCCTCAGCTGGTTTAAACTTGGAGATAGATGGGAATAATTGTCTCATTCACAGTTCCATACATTTTGTCTTTAAATTATTGTAGTTTTATGTCACAGTATGTTTCTTTTCTTGAACAGACTGTGCCTCTTTTTTGTCTTCTCCCCTCCTCCATCTTTCAGGTCACAGTCCCTCTACTCCAACATGACAGTGTTTAACATCATCTCCTGACTTGTCAGAGGAACCATCCTTTCAATAGAAACCATGGCTGAGGCTGTAATTCTCTGCCAGTTTTGCTGCCTGAGATAAACAGAGAAGGAAGTTATTCAAAGCTGAAATTGTGTATTTTTTAAATATGCTTTGGGTACCAGGGTCATCTGCAGCCTTTGCACTTTGCTTTATCATTTGGAGCCACCTGCCGGCAGAGAATATAGCAATTCTAGCAAAAAGAAAAAAGATTTTTTTTTTTTTATTTGCTGTTTGTGAGGCTGCTGTGACTGTGAAAAGGAGCAAAAATAATAACTTTTTTCATGGACCTATCATTCTTCATAAGTTTTTTATTTAAATATGACTTGCTCTCTACCCTCCTAGGCATGGACCCAATATCTGTGCCACTAGAAGACAATACTGGAAAAAAGGCTGTGATCTGTGAGAGTAAAGTCTGTTCACACAGGTAAGTGAGAGCAGAGAGGAAATGAAGCTGAAAATCACTGTAGTGACACTCAGGATGTGAACAGATGTGCACACAGATAGAAATCCTTGAAAAAATGGTGGAAAGCAATGAATGGTTAGTGGACCAGGAGAGTGGTAAGTTGGAATGCCCAGCATGTCTTGTAGAAAACAGTTAAAATTTTAAAAAAAATTAGAAAGGAGAGGAAGAACAGTACAGTAAACTGACTTAGCCCTCACTTGAATGAGTGAGATCTTTTTTTTACTTGCTCCAAGCATGAGAAAAGGAGAAGGTGTCCCCAGTTACCTCCAAATGCCAACTGGGGGTCTCAGCTGGACTTGAATTCTGTTCCCACATTTAATAGTGATGATGCTGGCAGCTTTGCCCATTTCATACTACATGGATTTAAAATTACTAAAACCTTCTAAAGTTATAAACAGCTTTCCATATTTACGACCCTCTTTAATTTTGTTTTGACTACCAATGTTGTTCAGTGTCCCCTTAACAATCTTGGCTGCAGGTAAGTTAAATAATGTTAATTCTAATCAAGAGACATACCACTTCAGTGAATATAGCCTTATGAATAAATTTATTTCATATCCATAATAAACTTAAAGTGTTTATTCATCATATTTTCTAAGAACTTCCTGCAGTCTCATTAAGTTTTCTGAGTGGCAGAGTATCAATGCCTTCCTAAAGTACATTTGTATTATCTACTATGTTTCTTTTCAATGAGTCTCTTGGTAAGTCCAACTAAAATAGCCACTTAAAGATTAATGTCTTCCTTTCACCAAGGTATACTAATTCTTTTTAACCCACTACATTTGCTTCTCTGAGTAACACATAAACAAACCAGCAGAAGACCTGGCAATTTCCCCATGGAGCCATGCAGAAAATTATCTTCTCCTTCTTTTCTACTAGCTATTCAGATGATAAAGAGGATCTTTTCCTCAGAAGTGTATTTTCCTCAGGTAGTGGAATCCACCCAAGAGTCATTTGTTTTAACCATCTGTCCCACTTCCCTTAGTGTTGACTCATCCCTAGCCTCCCCATGGTAAGCCCATCTATTACAGGCTGTAAAACAGCCTGAGTTATCTTTCTCTCTGTGTGCATAAAATTTGTTGCCATACTGTTTATTGTAGCTTCTCTTTCATGTAACTGGCTGTGTCATTTTTATCATATCAAATTGGAAGTTTTCACTGAAAACTTCTTAGAGTTTTGTGAAGGAAGGAAAGGACAGAATGAACAAGAAAGGGTTTATGAAAGCAAATTGCACAGAGTGGACTGTGACTAGCAAATAAAAAGGACAAGGAAGTAAGGCAGGATGAGTGAACAACATTGATAAGGCTCTGAAACTGCTCATAGATCCAATAGCAATTGATGCCAGTTTCCAGTGTTTCAGCAGAGTAGCCTCCAGGGCCAAAATTAATGAGAAAAGCAGTACTTTGCAAGAGGGCAGGAGGTGATTTGTTGTCTGGGGTGTTTTCTGCAAAGTGTCTAAGGTAAGCAGTGGGACCAAAAGCCTTTGTTAAAAGGCTTTTATTTGAAAGAAACACCTAGTGAATGTATTTTCTATTTATTAATTTTGTGCTCTGATGCTGTTATTTCATCCAGTTCTGCTGGCTTACTCTGAATTTAGACTGAGATAACTGAGAAAAGTACACAATGTAGAATCTGCAAGCAGTCATGTGAGGAAGTTTAATTTCGCTGTAGCCAAGGAAGTTTAATGAGCCCAAATTTCCCTTCTGAAGCAATTCATCAGCATTAGCCTTCATCCCAGCAGGGGCTGTCCATCAGTATGTGCTGCTGACATCAGAGGGACATGGCTTTCTGATGCAATGTCTAACAGTGACATAAATGATGAAAGTAGAAGCTAATGTTGATAGGAATGATGTTGAAGAAGACCCTAAATGCTCAAGGTTGCTGCTCTACTGAAATAAACAGGGACACAGCCTCCCCTTTGACAGGTTGCAATATCAAAAGAGATCAAGGGAAGTGTAGCAGTGGTAGAAGACAAAGGTGTAGTTAAGAACAAGGTGAACTGAGCCCGTTGTTTTATATCCCATGGGATCAATATTCAGACTTCATCTGTCCTTGTTTCTTGTTCTGTAAATTACCCTGCTGGAGGGACCAATTGTAGCACACTGAAGCTAAATGACATAATAGAAAGATGAGTGGGAAACTCAAGGCAAACAGCAAGTGAAATCAGAGAGAAATAGGTTCTCCTTTATAAATTGCCTGACATGTGCCAAAGGAAATGTAATGCTGACAGATGTAAAGTTATACTCCACGAAAATAAACACAAGAAGAAAACAACTAGAATTGAGCTACAACAGAATGACTTTGACTAAGACCTTGAAGAGATTATGGTACTTGTTCAGAAAATGGTCTGACAATAAGGGAAAGCAATTTGAAAACACATGTTTTGGAATACAAAATCTACACCATGATATTTGATGAAATACCAAGAATGGCGTGAGTCTCTAACTCAGCTACTGTGACTCAAAACAATAAGTGTATAAAAAGAGGGCAAAATTTTATACAGTATTAATTTCCAACAGACTGCTAGAGGCAGTTGGCTCAGGAAAGATTTTGAACACCCCTGGTACCTCTGTGAAGGTACCTGCACCTGCACTGTTATCATGGAAGATTCATGTGTTCTCATTAACAGCCTTCTCCCTAACACAGTGGTGGTCAAGGGCACAGTTCAGACTGTGAAATCTCACGTGTACATTCACCTTTTGGCCTCTTCCTTGACACAGTACCTGCATCTCATACCAGAACACCCTTCCAGTTCTAGGGCATCATTGACTAGATGCATGTGGTTGACATCGGCCCATGCTGAGTGGGGAGAGAGATGCAAAGCTGCGCCATAATTCAAAATTCAGAACACTGAAGAGATGCCTGATCCATGCAGGATTATAAAGTCTGCTTGGTTTCACTTCTGCTGGCTTTGTACCTGTGTAATTCAGTTGAACCATACAGAGCATTTTGTAAAGCCAAGTCACTTCCTCTCCATCCTGGGGCTTAGCACCTTTTGCTGTGACAAACAAGCTGTCTTCTTGTTTCACAAAGCAGATGGTTTACTTGCAGATCAACTTCTTTGGCTGGGTAGGACATCAAGGTGAGCATAGGAGCGTGACTACTTGACTTTCCTTGCTACAGGAATCCTCCCTAGATCAGCACAAGAATTCACATTCCTCTTACATTTAAAGTTAGGTATCAGTTAAATCTCTTTATGTAATCAATAGAGTTGAACATTCCCACAGTGAGAGTCATCCCATCTTTATAGATGGGAACTACTTACTTCTTTCCATTATCTGTGAGTGAAACTCAGACAACTCACTTAAATTAGATGTCTGGATTTTGAAAGATTGACATTAAATTTACTCGGGGCTGAGGAATCTAATGTCAAATGGATCAGTTTCCAGTGATCTGACCTTTGGCATTCTTGGTTTGAGAGAGGTGATTTCAAAGTCCCTCTAGGAGAGATTTCATCCAGGTAAAGAAGGCAATTCTATTGCCAAACTTACTAGACATTTTGCAAATAATGGAAATCGTCTTTAGAGAGATACTTGGCCTCTGTTAGTGGTGCCATGTTTTAATGTGAAATGTCTGTACTAACATGAATTAAATTAGAGAAGTAACATCATTGTACCTGATGGGATCATTAAAAATTGCGCACAGCAGAGCAATCTTAAATTGAACTGAGATCATTCCTCTCTGTTTTTAGTAAAAAGTACAGACTTGAGTGTGACTAATTCATGATACTGTATTGTAATATTGTTATATGGGCAACCACTTACTGTACTTCAGAGTCAGTGTCATCAGTATTATGATTAGTCCTTTGTTCCACAGTAATTTTCTGTACTAAACTAAATTAGATCTTGTGAATGTTGACTTCAAGAGGAATGGAGTAAAATTGAGAAAATGGGGAGTTAGAATCATGCAGAGCTTCCCCTCAGACATTCATCAGACAATATGCATTCTGTACTTTGTATTGAAGGAAACAGAATAACCATCTTCACAATTTGACTTCTGTTTTGCAAATTAATGTTTGGGCATCAAATTTAAACTTCCTCTCTTCTTGTGATAGGGTAAAAACATATGACTGTGGGGAAAGAATTGCTGGCTGGCTCTCTATGTTTCTTGGTCATCCATGTCGCTTGATAAGACAAAGTTCAGATGTGAAAAGCAAGTCACATCAGAAAAATACAAAAGGTATGTTGTCATTCTTAAAAATATTTGTGATTCCTCATGCAAACATCAGGCTCATGGACTTCACACTTAGTATATAAGTACCCTGAAAAGACTGAAAGAATTATCCAGTATTGATCTAGTCATTAAGTTTTTACCCAAACTGACTTTTGCTGCCCTTCTAGTTGTTAAATTTGGTGAAAATTCCCCCAGTATGGGGGGGAAGTTATCATCTTAACCATGATTTTGTCTGGAAACTCAAAGACCATTTGGAAAAATAATTGAGAAAAATCTAAGAATCAAAGAATTTATTGAGAGACTAAATGTGATTATACAAATAATTGAAAGAGCTCTGAAATTTAAAGAGCATTGAAAATGGGTAGATATTGATCTTGTAAACTATTTTACAAATTTGGTAAAATCTCAACTCTAGCTCAGTTTCTAACTTCATTACATCATTATAATTTGCAGGTTTGAGGGCATCCTTGGAATATTTTCTTAGTGCCTGGAACCAAATGAATAAACTAGTAATGAGAATGAGTAAGAGGTCGAAGGAAAGATGAGGTGAAATTACTAATTTTTATGATCATTTTAGAATGTTGGATTGCTTTTGGTTTTTTAGGTCTGTCATCTGCTACAAACATTTCACTTTCTCTTGTGAATGAAGCACAATACCTCCTGATAAATGTAGCAAGCATTATGCAGCTGAAAGAACACATTTCTGCAAGGTAAGATGCTTCTGTCTCTAAATGTCTCTCAGTGATCTTGGATTCCAGAATCTCTCCATAAGATACCAATATAGGTGTTTTATGTGTAAATTTAGAGGTATTTACTTTTCAACATTCAAAAAAATATAGCAACTAAACTACTATAACTACTAATTATTTTATGACTTCTGAAAATTTGGATTAAATGCATGAGCATCATCTGTCTACCAATCATCTTTAGGAAAATTTAAATTAAATTTTTGTCAAATGATTTGGTGGAAAGATATTATTGAGAAGCAGCCAACTTCTGTTTGTCAGAAGAACAAGGATAAATACGTTTTCTCAACATAAATTGTCTGGCAGGTAGAAATACAGTGTTACTACCAGCTGAACTACTTCTCTCCATGGGAATTATTAAGATTTAGAGTAAATATGCACAACAGAAATACTCTAAAAGTATTTTTAGGGCTGGGATAATTTTATTTCTTAATTTAATTTGGCTTTACTTATACAAAAGTGGGAGATAGAAGCAGCAAATGAAATATAGAGTCAGACTATGGTTCAAAGATAACAAGCCCATTACCAACCAAATTTTTGTATACTGACTACAGGATATTTTTGGTTCTTGAATATAACTAGGAAATGTTCAAATTCCACAAAAAATCTTCCCTCAAGGCCTCCATCATGTCTGTGCATCCCACACTCCCAGCATTTGTCTCTGAGCCCCTTTTCCTGTTTCTCAAAACTTCTCTCTTGCTTCTTCCTGGAGTTATCTTCTCTACTCTTAGTCACCCTGCAAACGTGTCCCCTGCATTGAAAATTCCTTCTTTGAGTAGAAGAGGAATATAAAAAAATATTTTAAAAATATAAAAAAAATATAAATCATGCTATATGAATTTTCCAAATATTGAACTATCCAATGTACTTTCAAGAACTGCACTTATGGTTCTTTATTAAATACTGGAGGGTTTTTAGAAAGTATTATGTAGCTTCTTGGCATGTGGCTTTGTTTTTTGCTTAATGGAAACCTGCTAAGTTTTACAAAACAATTTCAATTTTCAGTTAAGTTTTTATAATTTTATTTGTATCTTCCATAAGTAAAAACTAGTCTTCCAGTTTGCACTTGGCTCTTGAAAGGTGATCTAAAACAGAAACAGCACTTCAATTAAAAGTTAGAATGCAACATACTGCTGGAGGGCTCCATGTACCTGCAGACATTTGTCTCTCTGGTGTTTTCCACTACAGGTCACCTCCATGAAAATCCCTGGTCTGACCTAATGCTCAAATGTTCTTGTTAGAAAAATAACCCTGAGGATATAAATACTAATTTTCAAGTTTGACTGTTAAATATAGGTAACGCATTCTTCATCACAGAGCCCACTGCTGTGAAAATCCAAAGCACCTAGGCTGACTTTGGCACGTTACACTGATTTTCAAAACAGGTCCGTGTTGGGATTTGCAGGATGAAGGTGTCTGCCACTCCATCCAACCAATGCATCTTCTGTGGGAGGAGAAATAATGGAAATTTACTCGGATGCATGTTGCCAAGTAATTATAAGCATTTCTGAGGGCTGGAGGAGGTGCAAAAGAAGTGAGGTATTCTGGACATGAGGAGGTTGAAGGCAAGAGGTCAAGGGAAGGGGCATTGCAGTCTTTGAGTTCAGCAGCAGGAGACAGATTAATAGAAGCTTGAAGTTTTTTTCAGCAGCTGTCTCAGGACACTGCAGGGCCAGCTCTGAGGTTACTGGGGCTTTTGATGCACCCACCAGTACAGGCTGGGGTGGCAGGCACTTTTGATTTTGCAAAATACGTTCCAAACCAGAGGCTCCACAGCAGCCAAGCTCCAAGGGCCCACAGCAAAGCTGGGAAGCACAGCACCATAATTGAGCATGTTCACAAGTAACTGCTAGTTTCCTCCTTGTTTGTATGAGCACTGGCACAATCTATGCTTCCTGTTGGCTCCCACCTCCTGCATTCATTATAAATTGTGTCTCAACCATGGGATCACCTGTGGGATCTTGAGGGAAAACCTGTAGCCTTGCAGCTTCCCATCCCACCTTCTACCCCTAGGCTGCTGGAGCCCTTGTGAACACTGGGGCTCAGTGGAACTGGGCTTCTGTGGTTTGACTGAAAGTCTCCACAGGCAGCTTATCCTTATGCACTTTTGTCTGCTGGAGAAGATCATCCAGACTGTTTTAAATAAAACCAAGCTCTTTTTTTTTAACTAGCAGACCTCCTCTGCCAAGGCTGCTTGATGTTAAGTTTTCCCTGTACTTGATTTTGCATGTTTTTTCTCTAACTAAAATACATTTTAAACTGTATGTCTTACTTTTTTTCTTTTTTTTTTTTTTTTTGGGGGGGGACAGAAATTCCTCTCTTCATATCCCAAAGTTGTCGTTGTCAGACTACAGTTTCTGGAGTATCAAAAATGGTTCATTTTGCTAATGCAAAAAGAAATGTTCTTCTTGACTAACAGTGGCACTGAGAGAGCTCTATGCCAAATTTTAGTGTCTTTTTTTTTTTTTTTTTTTTTTGATACTGTTCAACTTCTTCTTTAGAAGAAGAGTGAAGAATTACAATTCAAAGATGCAGCAAGATTTCTGGTATTTGTATGCAGTCTGCTGCTCTTTCTGTCTCATATACATTCTCCACACTGACACAAATCTACACTCTGGCAGCTCAAATGCTTGTAAAGAGGGGGAAATATCACCACACAGAGATGAAATTTTTTTAAAACACCTATCATTTTGTGCAATCTGCTGCCTCCCAAAGGCAAATAATAATATGAGGGATATATTCTCTCATAAAATTATTTTACTGGCCTTTTTCACCTTCAGCAACTGCTGGTTTTGTCCCTTCTGACATTGCAGCATGTGCAAAATAAAATTTAATTTGCCTTTGGTTCTAGAAGCTTCTATTTCTACAATATTTAGCAAGTCAAATGATTACTAACTGAAAAGATCTTTTTTATTTGTTACCATTAGCCTTACATATGGTAACAAATTGGGAATTTTCTCATAAGCATGGTCTACAATCACCTGTCTACATGTTTTCATACCTACAGTTTCAGGTTACACCTCTGAAGAAGCCTCCTAAAGGGTTATTACATATTATAGTTGAAAGGTTACAAATTATAGTTTCATACCTTGTGCCATTTCCATAGCCTTTGTAATAAAACTTGGTCCAGGTTATTCTGGAGAAGCATTTGCTAATCACATGAGCCACCAGATTCTTACAGCACAAACATCTAGTGCAAAATTAGTTAATAATTTTATTTTTTCTTTTGCTCTGTCAACTCTGTGAGACAGATTGAAGGAGCCATTGGAAATAGAGGAATTGATCCGACGTTTCCGTGCCAACATTGTCATCAGCGCACCAGAGTCCTTTGAAGAGGAAGAGTGGGTTGAGATTTCAATAGGTGCTCTGCAGTTCCAGGTGTGACCTTTTCTCTCTTGTCCAAGCTCCAGTATATCACAAAGCACTTTGATTCCTGGATACAAACCAATTTTTGCAAGGCTTTACTAGAAACTAGAATATGGTGCATGCTTTGTGCAGGTGAAATTTATGAAGCGTGTAAAAAAAAAAAAAAAAAAAAGGATGTGTCCTGTGACAAACATTCTTCAATATATTTAAGAGGTTTTGCCATATTTCTCCACACTTTTATTGAATTTCAAAATTCACAGCATTTCTTATCTTTATCTATCTGAACCGAATAATAATCAGGTTTTTTGAGGCAGAGTTTACAGCACATATTTAGCCAGCACTCCAGCAGAGAATACTTGTTGCACTTGTTAAGCACAGTAGTTCAAATGTAACCTCACATTACTGTAAATCAAGCAACTGATTGCCAAAAGACTGGACATGAATACAAGTGAACACTCATGGTCTATTGCCCTCTGTTGTATACATCTTATCCTAGTCTTCACTCAAGGAATGTTTCTAATTCTAGCCTGGTAGGGTTTTTTGGTATGTGCTTCATATCATAGCTAATAACATAACGTCCTTTGTACTGTAAAGAAAATGCTGAAGAGTCAGACCTTGTTTGTAAACACATTCTTTCAAGAAAAACTCTTAAAAAAGAATCTGTAAAAGCTACACATCATACCTAGGAAAATAATGCACACGTGTATTAAATGTTCTGCTGAATTTATCTGGCCAAGAGATATGAAATATGTATTTGAAGATGCTTTGCCTAGGATGTAAAAGTGGCTTACTCATTGTTTTCTTAGAAACTATAATTTGAGTGTGAATGACAGAACTACCAAGGTCAAATCTAGATGTGATAGGCATCACTCCTTTTTTTCTCTGGTCATCATGTTCTAAGAAACTTTTTCAGCAAGGGTGGAAAATACTGCTTTTCTGCTCTCTTCTTATGTGCACTTTGATTAGTAAGCTGCAATATGAGTTGAGGAATATTGAGGAGAAATTCCTCTAAGTAAGAAATGAGGAGCACAAAGGGCAAAATCTGTGGTATATAGCTTGTTGGAGGCTGGAGTTACACTGGGGAATTCAGTGGAGGATCCTGTGGATAAGTTACTATAAATCTACAAAATAAAAGGCATTTCTACTTCTGGCATTGATATACTTTAGGAACACAATACAAAAATAGAAAGGCTTATACAACTTGCATTATCTTTCCCCATTCTGCTAGATCCTTTTTCAGATACTGATGTAGTAACAGTAGAAATTATGTTAATGCTTCTTTATACCACAAAAATGGTAGAAGGTGCTGTACAAAGTAAAACAGGGAAAATATTTCCCTCTCTGTCTTGTTGTTCTTTTAATAAAAAAAGAATAGAGCTGTGGAAAATAATTTTTTAAAAGAGCTGATGTTTGGTATTGATGATTATACTGAAGAGTTATACAGGCAGTCTAGATGCATCTCAAAAACCAGAAATATCACTTCAGATTGGCACATAAAATGATTGAAGTGTACAGTTTAACTATTTGCTCTGTTTGAAATTTATGGCACATTTTACAAAAGTAGAATGTGTATACTGGGATACTGTAAGATGTAATTTCTGTAATGTACAGCTTTGCTAAAGTTAGGGATGCAGTGTTAAGTGGAAGTGCAGCATGTCATCCTTCTCCGTTTTAAAGCTCTAATAAGAAATTTGTTGCAGGGTTATTGGGGTCTTTTCCCTAAGAACATACTTTAATTCAAACAACAATTAACTTTAAGAACAATTACATATTATTTTAACATCATGCATAATAGATGATAGAGGATTAATTATTTCTTCTGATTAGGTAAACTTGTATATTTAAATATTTTACATTCTGAGTATCTAGAAGTGCCATGCATATAAGAAATATATTGTGCATTTCAGCTGCACTAAAACAGTCCCAAGAAGATCCTCCTTGCTTGAATCCCGAGGCATTGGCTTAATTTTGTATTCAGTTCTTTGGCCAAGCAGCCCTGCTAACCCACAGAAGTGAAGCCATCAGGAAGTACAAATACGTAAATGTCTGGTATTTCTCAGATCTGTCTCTGAGAAAGTTTGCCTTAAAAAAAGAAAAAAGTGAATTAAAAATTCTGTGAGACTTGGGAGTAGACCTACTGCATTAGGTGAACAGACTTGACCTTTTACATAATGAAAGCTTGAAAAACCACAGGGAAAGTATGCAAAGAGTATGTGTTTAAGATATTATGATGATCGGAAGCTTCTACTGTTTAATGCTGTACTGCTTTGATAAACAGCCATGAACTTTCTTTAACTAAAATTTCAGGTTGTGGGTCCATGTAGCAGATGTCAAATAATCTGCATTGATCAACAGTCTGGGGAACGAAACAAAGAAATTCTGCAGTCCCTGTCTGCTGCCAGAGGTAGAAAGGTCAGTACAGTACTTCAAAATAGTAGTGAAAGACTTTATTGCATGGGTAGTGAAATATCTGCTGAGAGAATATTCACAATTAAGTTGTTACCATTTGGATTTTTTCTGTAAAAAGATGATGCACTTACAACCCAGATATGCCATGGTTTATTTCTATAAAATGCTCAATACTTTTTAAATTCAGAAATGGACTATTAATATGCATTATTTTTAACTGTGCTTGATTTTATTCAGCATGTACTTCTTTACAGTGTGTTTATTTTGGTCTTAAAAACACAAGCTGATGCATTGATGTCTTTTAAGAAAAGAAATATGCTGAAAAATCAGAAAGTGTTTGAAATTATACAGTTGGTGTGTAAGACTGAACTTTATTCTAACTCTGAAAAATCAGTTAGCAGGAGAAGCCAGGCAGATGGTTGCTTAGGAAAGTGACCAGAAGGTAAGTGTGAAATTATTTGAGGTCCTGCTTCCTAAGGTTGCATTGCTTCTTGAGAGTGCACAGATGATGGCTAGACAGTTTAGCATCCCAAAAGCTCCACAAATCTCCTCAGACTTATTTATTTAGCTGAAAATCCTTATTCAAAATTCATTGCTTCCTGTTGGTTAAGCTTCTGTTGTTAAAGTGTCTCAGGCAGTTGGGGCTCGGGGGCCTTGCCAGTACTCGCCAAGCACCAGAGACGGGCACAGCACCGGCACAGAGCAACAACAAATAGGCTGAAAATCATTCAACCAGACAACGCACAAACTAGTTACAAATACTGCATTCTATGTTTGGACAGAAAAAAAAAAAAATTGATTTGTCTCAGTGACTCATAAAGCAAACAAAGGGCTTTCTTTTCGTTGGCTGTTACCCTTGGTGAATGGCTCCTCTGGCCCCGTGTCGGAGCCAGCCCGGTGCTGTGAGCCAGGGAGAGGCACAGGCCAGGCTGGCTGTCGAGGCGCAGCTTCCCAGTGACCTGAGGTGACTTAGGCTTGCACAGCAGGCTCCAGGTCATCACAGTACATGAGTCTCTGTGAGAGGAGCTCCTGCCCATGGTGAGGACAGGGGCCCTGCCCAAGTGGTGGTGAGCCACAGCTATAACATCTGGGACACTTGAGAGCACATTTGGGCACTCGGGACAGGGATGCTCTCTGCTGCCACTCGAGGAGTAGTATGGAAAGAACTTTTTCTACCCATGTGGTTTTTACTGGATTATGACTTGTAGAGAGAAAGCACTCTGTGCTCAGTGAGAAAATAGCAACAAAACCTTACTCAGGATGCAGATTCTCAGGAGAGGCAAAGCATCTTCTGCATGTTTCCCACAGCAAAGATGAGCTCCTTCATTCTGATTAACTCAACAATGAAGAGATTTTCTTGATGCACTGCTAGAACCAAGTGGTTCATTCACACAGGACTAAGGCAAAGAGAGCAATCCAGCCTGTGTAGAAGGAGCTGGTGCCTGATAAAAGATGAGGCAAGGCAGGCACTGCTGCTCAGCGCGGGGGAGTGCTCAGCTCTCCCTCCCTCAGCTGCGCCCATATTCACGCTGCATAGACACGGGCATTCAGCCCTTTTTATTTTTTCCCAGCATTCAGTGCTGCTGGCAGATGGGGTCTTGTGAGCATGCCCTGCTCTGCATGAGTCCTCTGGCTTAGCTGACAATTGAAAGCGAGAGTTTGAGCTGGTAGCTTTGCCTGGTCTGGTCTGAGAAGACCTCTGAGCCCATCCCTCCTGCATCCCTCCTGGTGATGGGCACCAGCTGATTATCAGTGAGCAGCACCCAGGAAGGGCTATGGCATTTTTAATGTGCTCAGCAGACCTAGCAGAGAACATTGATCCAAACTTTTCACAGCTCACAGTGGGGAGAGAGAAAGAACATCGAGTTCATGTGACTGTGTTAAATCCCAGAGCTAATCCTTCGGTGACTCATATCTCTACCATGTGCTTTTCTGAAGCTAAGGAGCCATCTAATAGATTTAATTTTCTTTTTTTTTTTTTTTTTTTTATCAGATGCAGATTCAGTGAGGCAACTCAGCAGTGTTTGCTCCCATCTCTCAATAATCAGATTCAAACTACAAAAAAAAAAAACTATTGCAGAAAAATAAGATTTAAGAAAATTTCCTATGTTTTTGGAAAGCTGCTGTAGCAAGTTGGTTGCCAAAACATTAAAGATGCTGCATATAGAAAAGAGAGCCAGATGTCAATATTTACCATTTTATTTTGTTTTTTCCAAGAACACCACTCTGAAAAAATTACATTGGAATTTATCAAGCAAGTAGCCCAAATAACAGCACTGCCAATGAACTTCAATAATGAGCTAAATAATGTAAGGCTTTTAAGAAGTAATTCAATATTTATTTCTAAAATCCCGTTTTTCTCCATTCCACTCTGAGACTCTGAGAACCTGATGGATTGCAGCTGAAAGTCAGAACCAGCTACTGTAACTAGCCACACAAACAATTTGCATTTTTCCTGATAAATGTAAAGCATGGTGCTGAAGCCTTGGCAGCTACTTTTTATGAAACCTTTTATGTCATTGTTTGACATGAAATGTAAACACCTCTATAAAGTGAACTCGAGCTCTGCTTTCTGAAGAGACACTCATAAAGGATTCCTTCTGTAATTTCTGACTGGAAAGGAAAGATGAGCTATCCTTGTGTGACAGAGTGCTCTCTGTTGCTGCAGGAGATTAGGAATGACTAGATAGCTCCATTAAGCAAATGGCCACATGCTGTTTCACATGCCTCACCACCAGACACAAAACACACATGGATGGAAAAGGGAGAACACAGAATTCCTGCCTCTCTTTGGTGTTTTACAGATGCTGTTTAGTGCTAATGATAGTGGAAGCCCTGTGGGTAGATGTGCAGCAGTGCTCTGAGCTGGGACTTGCTGTCAAGGTAGCAAAGGGAGTTATTGCATTAGCAGTCTGCCCTGGTCTAAATGTATGGATAGCATTACATCAAGGGAAAACCATTATGTTTGCACATGCATTCATACACTAAAAGGCTTGTGTTTTTTCCTGGGGGCTGTTGATCCTCCTTTATGTATCTCATTGTGCCTTGGGAGAGCTTCTTTTCCTGCAGAATTAGATGCTGTGCCTTTGGATTGCTTACTGAAATGTTAGTGAGGATAGCAAATGATCTCTCATATCTGATGCATCATTATCATTATTTTCATAGTAATGCAGAGCTTTACACCATGTAATGCTTTTCATTCAAATATCTGGAACATTTGAGAACAGTGCTTGTTGTAATTAATAGGCCTCTGAATTAATATGGTTCTCTTTTCTCATTGGTGGCTGAACTGGGAAATGCATTTATTTAAGGTAGAACAAAGGAAATTCGGTTCTTAAGTCAGAGAAAGAAAAAAAAAGGAAAATCAGTTCTACAGTCCAGATATTTTCAACTGAACAATATGGGGTTTTATTTACACCAGCTCAAAACTTTCCTGTTTTCCCGTATTAGAAATCAATGTGTCAAAAGTGAGTACTTCCACTCTCCTATTTTGTAAGGCTTTAGATTCTTGTAAATCTAAAGGTAATAAAACATTATTACATTTTAAAAAAACACAATAATTGCATCTCCCAAATCTTTGGATGAGAGGGAGGTTATGTTATTTCATGAATAAGTGATCAGACCTGAACAGGTAAATTTATCTGCTGGGATATGGCAGCTGAGAGCTACATCTGGGGGAAAAATTCAGAGCTCATCCATCCAAAGCTAAGTATTAGCACGCAGTATGATTTATGTGCTTTTTACATATTCTAGCAGGATATTGCTCTACCAGGATCTAGTCTGTGTTTCTTTAGGAGCTGTAGCTTGAAGACATCTCACCTCAGGCCTTTGTCACATGTAGCCCCTCAGATTTCTGTCTTACGAAAGGGAATAGTGTACAAAGGGTATTTCTCTGTCAGTGAATTTCTAAGGAGAGCATATTACTGTTGATACAGTAAATGAACTTGAAACAACATGCAAGAATGACAGCATTTCACAGCTCCTCCTTTAAGTGAGTGTAATGACTATCATATGATTCACTGTTGGCAAGAATATGTATGTTTTCTCTGTTTCTCCCAGCAGTGAAGTGGTCTGCTTTTTCCTAATCAAGAAGCTTTAAATTGTTTGTCCCTGTAACATTTTACAGTGATGGGAAGTGTCTCAACTGAGAGATAAAGCCACAGTGCTCACAGTCCTGCACTCCCTTGCCACAGTTCTTGTCGTGCTCTAGGAAGATTATATGCAGAATAAAATTCCCTTGAAGTCAGGAAAAGGTAGCAGGCAGAGATTATGTGTCTCACTGTAATAACTCTGCAAGCTGTAAAGCCTCATTTTTCATCAGAAATGTGAGGATTTCTACATTTTGTCTTTCTCTTGAAACAGACAGAGCTGAAGTGGCAAATGCAGCTTTTGTGGTTGCTTGGCAGGGGTGTGTGTGTGATTGCTATTATCAGTACTTGCTGAGTCATTATTTGAAATTATTGAAAAAAACAGGGAAATTTACTTAAAAAATGTTAAATCCACTTCAGGCAATTACAGGCTAAATTTTGGGTTTAAGAATATTCACGAAAAAATATAGAGGTTGGTGATTCCAAACAGGCATTAGTACTAATATATGTGCACCATTAGTATATTATCACCTTGGAAACTCCTTAGGCATTACTCATGGAAAAAAACACAGACTTTAGATGCCAAATCAGAGAAGAAAAATACTAAGAACCACTATTACAGCAGTATTTGAGAACTCCTGAAGACAAAATGCATTCAGACATGCATTTTCTTAAATAATTCTGAATACTTAAAGATGCATTTAAAAAAAAAATCCCGCTAAATGATTTTTCAATAACAAAAATTGGTAAATTAAGTTCTTCACAGTGAAAAATCTGCCCAGATTAATTTTAGTCTCATTGTAAGATACATCAAGCTGATAATACAGTAAAATTAACTTCTCATGCATCAAATAAGCTCATTTACATGGATGAGTTGTAAAATTCCTTCCTGTGTGAAATGTGGTCTGGCATGAACTGATATTAATTTTACAATATTTGTTTTATAATTGCCTGATTTAAAAAAAAAAAAAAATCATGGCAACTGTCATTTTTGCACTAGGCTATGGGAGGTGAATCCAACTTACTAATCACAAGGCTGAAAAATACATCATTTATGCCAATGGAGAAACTCGTCAACGAATGAGAGAAAAGCAAAAATAAGGAAAAATAATCAAAAAATGAAAAATAATACTCTGTATTTTAATATTTTAAATGAAACAGTACTAACACCATTACAGCATCACAGTTGATCCAACAGAGTCATTGTTGCTAGAGGCTGGGATCTTACAGTGCTGCAGCATTAACTTTAGAACACTGACCACAAGGATGTGCCCTGTGTCCACCTGGCATTGACAACATTATAGCCACCAGTATCCAAAAATTGCCAGCAGTAGGATAGGCATGATAGGTCCAGCTCATGCCCTATACGTGTCACATGCCAGTGAGATAAAGGAACAGCAGAGGTGGCCAAAAATACCTAAGCTTAGTGCCCATTTTTCTCACTGATGTTTAGAATTACAAATGGAACAGAAAGAACCAAATTCAGGGTCTGAGGCCATGTTTGGATAGTTCTCTGCTTTACAGCATCTCTCGTACTTGGGAGTAGGTCTCAACCTTACCTCTTACGAATTCTTCAAAAACTAAGAGCTGATCTCTGTTACCTCATTGTTGCATCTTTATTTAATTATTACATAATGCTAGAATAGGAGACAACATACTGCCTTCATATTTAGTCTGTGAAATATGCCCCCTTAAATTCATCTATTTTTTTTTTCTTTATTGCAATCCCTTTTACCTACTTTTTTAACCTGCTCTAAATGTAATTCACTCAATTTCAGAATCATTGATCTGAACAATGGCAGTAAATGTAATCAGGAAATAGAAAAGGGTAATAGAATTTTGTTTTTAAGTAATTTCATTTGCTTATTTATTTACTCTACATTTTGTAATGACTTGTACATCTTGGCTGCAGTCTCCCAAAGCAAAATACTTTTTTTTGAAACCTGCAAAAAGAGACAAGAAAATTAATACTGAGTTTCCAAGGTCCTCAGTTTAAAGAGCAGACTTTCTGAAGTCTAAAAGTCTGTTATCAATTTGGCATGGTCTTCAGTGTTCCTTTTATTCCTACTTCACATATTTTTTGATTAATTGTTATCTAATTCCTTGGAAAATATTGTCATGAAAAGACAAATCTTTTTCTTGCATATTTCTAAATTCTCCACTGTTGGAAACAAAACCACAAAACCACACCAATCTCTTCCTATGACATTTCCAGATCACACCCACAACTCTAACACTCAGCTGCTTGAGATTAAGACCTCACATAAGAATGCAGACACTCAGATCAGGTCTTTGGTGCCTGTGAGGATTGCATGGTCAGTGGGAAAGTAGATATTCCATTCTTCTTTTCTTAATTACTCCGTATCCCAAATACTTATTTTAAGTATTTCTAATATTTATGCAGGATGGATTCACAGATAATGACACTTGACAAGTGGGAGCAACATTAAAACAAACTTTCTGAATATTTTCTGTAAAACATGCTAAATATTCATAAAAACAAATGAAGGGAAACTCACAGAGGCTAGGCAGAATGAAGTTCTGTTAACAAAGCGAATAATTCATGGTAGGAGATGCAAGACTTCCTCACTGTTGGAACATACCAGTGTTCCCATGCTTCAGAGCCTTTGTTTGTGGCAATGCATTAACAGTGTTTGTCATAGAGCCAGAGCGGACATTAAATAACAAGATTGTGAGGGAGTGTGCATTACATATATAATACTGTGGAGCTCATGATGAAATACATGTTATTTACCCACTTACTTAAGCTATTCTTCTTGAATAGCCTGGTGTTAGCTTCTGTTTACCTGTCTATTATAATTAACGAGTTAAGAATGTTCTTAATTACATGGACATAATACATACCTCTTTATTCTTAAAACAACATTTTTCTTCTAAACATATCTGGGTTGTGAGATCTTCTATAGATTTGATTACTCTAACATGCAGTGCAATGCATCTTAATAAATATTTTGCTTTTTTCCAGACCAACTTTGGAATATACCTGATGAACCAGCCCTTGCACTCATCCTTTTCAGATACTTTATCAGTTGGGTCTCAAGTACTTCCAGTGCTGAAGGAGAATACAGAAATTCAGCCTCCAACATCCCGTGAAGAAAAATGTTCAGGGTAGATTCTCTGGTAGGGATGAAATTTTTATCCAGCTACAGGGAAAAGTCAGTAGTCAATTACTCAAAAAACAAAAAAGAAGAAAAAGCTTCCACTCATTTGCTTCTGGTAATTTTCTGTTTGCTGTAAATGTTATCAGATGGCAAAACTGTTGATAATTACAGCTCACCTACATGTTTTTGCTTGTGATTAGGTTGCAGCAGCCATAACTCTATTTTGCACAATTGCTTCAGGATGCAACAGGTTTGATCAAGTCTTACTGGTGGATGACTCCCAAAACAAGCCCAACTTTGTTGTCAGAAAGCCACATCTCAATGAAGGAAAGTAAACACAAAAATACACTGCTTCCTTCTACTGCTTTGTCAAAACCCCAATTAGGAGAGAGGATACAAGACATATTCTAGAAACAATGTGAGTAGGAAAAGAGCAGTGGGAGAGTGGCATAAGAGTAGTAGTGCATTCAGCTTTTCCAAAAGGAAAATGAAGGTGATTTGTAGAAAGTCTGAAAGCAATGGAAAAGAGGGAAATTACTGGGAAATCTGTGTCTACCCCTTGGCAAGTAGTGTGTGAGGATGCCAACAAGGCACAAAGGTAATCAGGATTCAGGATGCCATTTGCAAAACACATTACCTGTGAAGGAATTCCATTCATTTATTCTCAACTTCTTTCTCTTCCATTTGCTGCTTTTCCATCTATGTGATATCTTCCCTGAGATTTCTTACCTAATGATGTCCCTGCCTATGGGAGAGGAGTCGGAGCTAAATGATCTTTAAGGTCCCTTCCAACCCAAGCCATTCCATAATTCTATAGCCTCCACATTCTTGTTTCCTTATATATTTGTGGATGTTGATACATTAGAGATTTTTCAAGTAATACAGTTATTTTCTATACAAACTTGGTTTATCTTCTGCAGTCTCGAATGGCCACTTAAGGGCACTCTTGAGAGTTTGATTGCTTCTCAGTCACAAACAGGTCAAAGAATTCTTTTTTCTTACTCTTTGTTCATTTCATAATGCCCTTCTTAAATGGCTGTTGGAAGCTCCTTAAGAAGACTTATGCTTTCTGAGAGCAGTTGTCTGAAACCTTAGTCTGAAGTATCAATTACTGTGAAAATTACAAAAAATAAAGGAAGACATGGAGCAAAAAAGAAACCCACATGGAAAGTCTACGTATATCAAGACTGAATAATTGAGGCCAGGTGTTTTATGACCCTCAACATGTATCCAGCTAGCCATGGGATGATTACATGCTTCCAGGAAGTCCTCCTGGACAACAAAATTCTCCTAGGCTGGCTGCTCTATTGCCATCTGGGAAGTGAAATTTTGACCCCACTAAAAGCACAGTCAAAACTCTCATCCAGTATGATTTAGATCTTCCTTGGGGCAATTTTGGCTCCAGCTGTGTGAAAGTGCTTCTGGCTAAAGCAATCCTTGAGTTGTTTGAGCATATCCCCGGAGGGAGACAGGCAGCTTTGTGTAAGAGTTGGTCAAACAGTCATTCTGAAAGGGGAACAACTATCACAGAGCAGCACAGAATGGGAAGAAGGAGGCCCATCACCCAGTGCACAAATCAGAATTCAAAAATGCTCTTTATTCTTTCTCTCTTTCCTTTTTTCCTCTTTTTTTTTTTAATGTATAATGGTTTCTTTTTTCTTTTGTTCTTTCGAAGAACTGGTTTTACTCACTTCAGCTGGAACAGTCTCTCAGCAGAGCTTTGTAATGGAAATGAGAAGAAACATTATCTGTTTCTTACAATCTACCATAAAATATGAGGAAAGAGAAAGGTTTTTCATATGCATGTAAACTGAGAATCAGTTTTGAGAGTTGTACCTTGCACTTCAGAGCCCAAGGTCTGCTCCTTGATGCCTGCTTTGAAAAGCAGGGGGTTTATCTCTCTAATAGTCAATTATCTGAGGTTGTAATGAGCAGGGGTCTTTGTAACCTTGAAAAGCAGTTCCCTGGTATCTAAATCTCTTAAGTGCTTCACTCTTTGCCTTTCTGTTATTCAGAGCATTGCTTTGTTGGGTAGAAAGCCAGCAGAGCTCTGGCAGATTTAATATGAAGAGACCTGTTTTATGCTGACCTTCGGTGATTTCCTGTGCTCTGCTCTGTCCTCTTCACCTCAGCACTGTGTCATTTTTTTAAAATGGCACAGAAGTTAGAAAAGGAAATTGAAAGCAACCTCAAAAAGCTCTGTTTCACTCATTATTGCATTTAGTACACAATAAGTCACTTTAGTACACAGTGGCTTGACAAATACTGTTTGTGAATATCCCTAATGCAATGTATGATAACTATGGATGAGAGGATTTGAACTTTAAAAATGTCATGCTTGGTCATTTCGACCTATTATTTACAGTCAATTACACATTCTCTCTGCTGTGGCTTAGTAATACTAGATCAAGAATAATTTTGCCATTTTACAGGGGGAAAAAATGATTTTCTCTGATGTATGAACATACCCATTAGTATAGTCTGAGCATTTCCCAGAAGGAACATCCTTGTGGTACAGTGGTAGGAAATGTCACAACACTTCAGACTGATGGAAGATACATAAGGAATCTTTCAGCTAAATAAAGGATAATATTTCCCTTCTAGTAAGTGGAGTGTTCCCACCAGTACTGATATGTCTTTCCATCGGTGAAGACAAATTCTTCTCAGTGCCAAAACTTGTGGCAAATCTTGAAGTACGAAGAGTCACTTTTAAATGGCATGCACTGTAAGTTTGTAGAAAGAACATCCCGTCCATAATGTGAAAAAATAATTCAAAGGAAGAAGAAATTTAGCATACTGCAATCCCAAGGACTGCAGATACATAACGGGCATAAACACTTTGAAACACTGTATTAAAAAAGTAGATGTTCTATAAGGATTTATTTTATAACTTTCCAAGTATATAGAAAATAAGACCGTTTGATATGAATGTAGGCTCCTTGATCTAAATACTCCAGTTACGGCAAATTAGATCTTTGGAATAATTGCAGATATATGTTTGCCTTATATGGGTAAGAAGTATACCTATTACAGTATTTCCAGAGTGCTATATGTAGAAAGTCCTCTATATATTTGAAAACCAAATGATTATTTACTTGCAAGGAATTATTCAGATATATTCAATTTTCTGTGAGACCTTCTCAAATCTCAAGGTAAAAATGGGGATTGTTACAAGCTCTAATAATAGCCAGGAGGCTGAAATCACAAAACAGAAATCAGCATTTTTAGAAGATTCTGTGCTCTCTATTTTCTGAAATGACTAAGATATTTCAGGTTAGTTTATGATTTATATACTTTCAATGGTGTCCTTCAAAGTATAGTAAAAATCTTAGGTCATCTTTCTGTCAAAATTACACCCAAATCAAAATGAAGGACTGCATAAAAATTGTGATTATTCTTCATAAATTGTAGAGATTATGCTATGCAAGTCCTCTTTCATCTGGTTTTTAACTTCCTTGGAAATTAAATCAATAAAATATATATTCTGTTTGATGTGTCTGCTGGTGATGGTTGCATTCCTGACCTTTGAGCTCATGAGGTGCTCAGTTCTGCTTGGAGGCATTGCTGGGCACATGGATGAGTATGTGTCTCAGGACTGAAGGGATGTCTCATCACTGCTGGGATTCACAGGTGAGGTATACCCTCTGTCTGTGTAGCCACATGCCAGTCAGCTACACACTCAAGCCCTGCACAAAATGATCTCATAATCACTGGTTTCCTTTAAAATATGTGTAGTCAGTCCTGTTGAATCCATCTTGTTATCCAGGGGCAGGAGCTTTCACCGAGGGTGAGATGGTGAGAGAACAGATGGTTTATTTCCCTCTCCTGGAGGGATCAAACGGTGTTTCTCCTCACTGTCTAACCTGTCAGTCAGTAGGGAAGACTAAACAGGAGTTGGTGTGTGTAGGAATCTTGGGGAAGGCTTGTCCCTCCCTTCTTATGAGGTTTACATGGAAATGATCTGTGACTCACAGGGCCAGCAAGAGACAGACATGAGCACAGTGAGGCGGTGTCCACACGTGACTTCGAGCTACTTGTTCATGCATTTTTTGGTTCACTGAGTGTGGGAGGGGAAGAAGAGCAGGACTCTGTAACCAGACAGGTAGGTCACTCCCATGGAGGTGAAATGTGGGTACCTGCCTGTCTCTCCATTATACAGCTGTCATGAGACAACTGCTTGGGGAAAACACAGGCATAGCCCCCAGAGAGGGGAGGAGAAGGCAGAGTGCTCCTTTCCACTGGGCATTTTGAGACAGTGGGTTTGCAGAGGCTGCCTTGTCTCCTTCCTCGTGCTACCAGTGTTTAAGTAAAAGGTGGAACTTCATCAGGAATAGAGAATAACCTCCCTAATGTGCTTTGGAATAGGCCATTAGGGGAAATATGAGTTTGAGTCATCAAAAGATGAAATCAAAATGTGCCTACATTTCTGACTTCTTGGTAGGCGTGCCAGTGGCAAGGCCAGAGTGAACAGGAAAAACTGTGGGAGAGAAGGAAAAGGGGCATTTCCTACAGTCAGAGTTTAAGAGAAAGCTGTGATGCACATGCTTTTATCACCCAGTTTGTGAGGTTTTTTTCCCAGAAAATAAAGGACATAGGTATTCTCAAGCCCACAAATCACATTCTGAGAACTCAGAGTAAGTCATTGACAGAGAGGTGCCTCTTAAAGCACCTCTTCCCTCCTTTCCATGCCAACCAGTTTGCTTTGCTGGTCACTTGGTGAAGTGGTGGTTGTGGGTCCTTTGCAGTGGGAAAGAAAATAGTTTTCCTGCATGAGGAGTGAAGTGATTCACTCAGGACTATGGACAAGGAGAGATGTTAGGGAAGTTTGAGATGGGGCATCTTTGAGCATCACTGCCATGGGCAGAATACATCAGAAACCTTCCTAATAATCCCAGAAATATGTGTTACAGAAAAAGTTAGTAATTTTTCTGGTGATGCTGTGAAGTCTTCTTGTAAGGGTGACATTCAAGAATTGTGCTCTTGGGGAACAGATCATTGCAAAGGCAGGATGGGGGAAGGGAGAGGGGTGGAAATATTAATGTTGTAGCATTTGTCACTCAGAATTGCTGAGGGGTTTTTTAGATACCCACCAAATAAGACAAAATGTGAGAAATCAGGGAATTTGATTTAGTAAGTAGTTTCATGGCAAATTTGAAAGGACACTGATCTCAAATGTAAAGCCCCTTCCCTTGCATGGCTCATACATAGCCTATAACTAGGTGCATTTCTGTGTTAAACCATTTCTGTGAGCCAATCTATTCCAAACTTGCGAGCAAGCTTGTCAACACACTTCAAATCTGGAACTCAACATTAGCTTCTCCTAGATAACCAGTATGTTCCATATTTGAGCCCCTTTCCTGCTTTTTGCTGGCTTTCAGAGGAAAGTGTCCCATCTGGATTAAAGCACTCTGTCCAGAATTGTTAATGCAGAGATGATTCCAGAAGTGAAATCAGCTTTGGATTTCTGAAGAAGAGCTGTTTTCCATGAGGCTGTGTTTTAAAAGCCAGCAGTGATCTAATATCAAGTCTGTTGTTTCCTGGTACTTATGATAGATGAATCAGATAAAGCTGTTGAAAAGTTTGTGAGTTATTATTTCCAGAAGCTAGAGAAAGCTAGAAGACAACAGGAGGCCCTGCACTGCTGAACCCATTCTACAAATGGAGGAGAACCTCTGCAGTATCCATCATTCATGGATGTAATTCCTGTGAGTCATGTATTAAGTATTTGTAATTTCACTGGTTTAGCCAAATGCTTTCAGTTATTTCTTATCCTTGGAGCTTTTGCATTTCCCATCAAAGTTTCTCCCAGCAAACCCTTTAATACTGAAATGAAATTAAATTTTTCTTGGGTCAAATATTTGGTTTTATTCTGCTTTAAGGAATAAGAGGAAACAGTCTCAAGTTGTGCTGCAGAAGGTTTATGCTGGATATTTGTAAAAATTTCTTCATGAATAGGGTTGTCAAGAATTGGAATAGGCTGTCCAGGGAAGTGGTTGAGTCACCATCCCTGGAGGTATTTAAAAGACATACAGATGTGGTTCTAAGGGACATGGTTCAGTGGTAGATTTGGCTGTGCTGGCTTAACTGTTGGACTCGATGATCTTAAGGGTGTTTTCCAGCCTAAATGGCTCTATGATTGTAAGATTGTAAGTTTTCTGTGTGTGACTTGCTATCCAAAGCAAGTAGTGATTATGTAGTTATTTAATACACTTGAAAAGAGAAGGTTCTTGTCTGAGTTGCTTCATCTGTCAGCCAGAAGTTTGAAAAAAGCTACGGTGTTCCTCAGAAATGTCAGTTAGAAAAGAAGGTGGAGAGAGAGAGAGAGAGAGAGAGAGAGAGAGAGAGAGAGAGAGAGAGAGAGTACAGTGGCCCAGGGATGGTGTTGGAATGCTGCCCTGTGCTGTAGCACAGAAGTAGTATATTGTGGACAGAGACTTTAAGAACAATTAAAAGCCAACAGTCATTGGTAATTTAGCTTACCAGCCTCAGAGGACTTCTTATTAACTGGTTGTGCATGTTTTTTTCTGAGGGAAGGACTTTGTTGAGTTCTTATACTATTTTATGTCTCCTACTGGCATCATGTAATCACTTGGTATTCATTCCCTCTCCCTTGCCTTTCCCCCGGCACAGCATGGTAATTTGGAGCTATTTACATGCAAAGTGAAGACTATGTTGAGGAAGAGGAAATCTGAGGTTTCATTGAGTGGGTAATCTGAAACAATTGACTAAATCAGTCAAACAAGACTGAGAGCTGTGTAGAGCAGGGATCTGCATGAAACACTGGGAAAAATGTAAGTGGATTTCTACCAGCCCTTTTTGTTAAGTGAGAAGACAATACAAACCATCAATCGTGTATTTAAGAAGCTATATGTGATCTAAATGAGATTGGCAGGTATTGCAGTTAGCATATTTATCTGCATCTATATTAAACCAATATTCTACTTCAAATAAGAATGGTTGCATTGGGAGGGTCATTATAATCTGTGTTGTATTTTTTGTGATTGCATCTATCATCCCCAAAATACTAATGGGCAAAATATTTGTTTTTGTTCATCTAGTAAGAGGAGTTGAACTTTGAAAACACCTGAACGAGACACAGCTTTCTGAATTGAAAGTCTACAAGTTAGCTGAATAGTGATATTACCCAACCAGCCATTTGGAAAAATGGCCATGACACTTATCAAAGAGAAGAAAATTGGGAGTGATTCAGCACTTAGGAGGAGAAGCATATAGTCAGGCATCATGTTACGGCTCGGGAGGAATGTTTGCTGGAAGAGAAATCCCTTAACACACACACATATCTCTCTCAGAAACTGCCCAAATTAGGACATTTACTTTAAGCAGGTGTTATTTTTCTGAAGTCTCTGGTGATAATCTTTATGCCAGAAGGAACAGGTAGAGATTGAGAGGCAAAGTGAGGCAGATGGAAAGTGCCAGAATACAGCAAAACAATGGAATTTTTTTTTAATGAAAATGGCATACTTTGACTTTCTACAGCTTTCTCTGTAGGAAGATAATTAAGTTAAAAAAGAATATGAAAATACATATAAAAGTGAGTAACAGAAGTAAACAAAACTATCTAAGCCTTCTAGAATGCATTAATATAAGTAAAATCAATTTCTTGGGTTTTGAAGGTCCAAACCACAGTTCATCTTACCAGTTCTTGTTATTACAGCCCCCTAACTGCCAGATTGATGGACAGAAGTCACTGGAATAGTGTTGTTATCAGCTTATTACTGACAGAGATACTCATGCTGGATGTGGACATGGAGATAAAGTTGCTAATCAGTGTAGTTATATGACAAAGTAAACCTTAAAATCATAAGGGAAGGCCTCACAGAGAGACACACTTTCTAAGGAAGAGGAAACTTCTGACCTTAATACTGCAATGAAAAGCTGAAAAGCTTTCTAGCTGTAGCAAGACTTAATGGTTTAGAAACATCATGATTTTTGACCTCTTGATGCTGGCATTATTGTGACATACATTCAGCCTTTCTTAACCTGGATTTTCCGTGGAAGAAATAACTGCAGCTGGCAGGAAGAGGATGTCTGAACATGAATGGCAGAGAAGATGAAGCCTCTTAAGAGCCTGTAAGTAGAACAAGACCCCTTGATGCCCTTAGGGCAATAGGAGCCTGAGCCCAGTAATCCATCTCAAAATGCAGCTACAGATTCATGAATGGACTTGGGAATGGGGAAATGCTATCTTAAAAGTGAACTCTCCCCTCATCTTTTAGCTGTTTCTCATTTCTGTCTAAAAATTAAACAGGATGAAAACACCATGAGATTAGAAAGCTGTGTATTTCAGTGTGATTTCTTTTTCATTGTAAGTCAGTTGTTTTCTCATTTAATGAGCCAAAATATTGCCTTGCAATAGCAACTTAATAAATTTTTAAATATTTGTATGATTGGCTTTACATGAATTCATTCATGTAAATACTTTTTTCAGTGCTGCTAGCATTCATTAATTTCTGGTTAGCCTCTTGGTGATGGTGTTGTCAATGTCAGGGTAACTGTGTTTGAAGGGACTTCTGAAGATCCTCTAGTTCAAAACACTGCTTCAAGCTTCAGGGCTAGATCAGGTCTCTCAGAGTTGTGTCCAGTTGAGTTTTGAGTCTCTCCAACAATGTTCCTGGCCAACCTCTTCCTGTGGTTTTCCACCCTCTGATGAAGAAGTCTTTCTTTAGACTTAAATTCAGCTTCTGGCTGTTGCTTCTTATCCTTTCACTGTGCATCTTTGGGAAGACTGGTCTCTACCCCTGCTCCATAGGTAATTGTTCCCCCTGGCCTTTGCTTTCTCTTCTCTAGTCTGAAGAAACCCACTCCCTTAGCTTCTCCTCATACATTATGTGTTGCAATCCTCGGCCTTTCTCTCCAGTGAGAAGTATCATGCCTGACTTCAAATATCCTGTGGTGAATACTGGAGGATTTAAACCAGAGAACTCAAAAAAATCACTGCCTGGCCTACAGGGCTGCACAACATTCTTTCATCTCCTCTTTTGGTGAACAAGTGAGAAAGGCCACACAGTTCATGCAGGCATCATTTCCCTAGCAAGCTGGTCAAAGAAGTTACATTATCATCAGTTTAGAGACTTGGCTGTGATACATCCATTTTTTCTCCTCAGAGAGTGCTTCTGAATTTAATTTTAAATGAAACCTTTCACTGAGTTCAGGGTATAAGTCTATTACCATTGACTTACTGCCTGATTCTCCTTTTGATTTAATCAAGGAAAATTTGGGGGTTTATTTTCAAGGATTAGGAAAAAGGGGGTGTTTAGTACATTCTTTGCAAGACTGGAATGTGGTTGAAATCCTGGACTGAATGAAGTCAGCAGCAGAACTAAACTCGTCTCTGCTGAGTAAACTCACATTTCCTCTCTAGGCTGCCAGTAATCATGTTTGCTTCCCTCAATATGTTCTAAATGGATCTCCACAATATTCAGAAAGTTGCTGTGCAACTGAGGCAGTTCCGTTTCTGCATGCCCAGTTTTGGATTCGTAACAAATTTGATTTTCTAGACGTATGAGCTGAACACTCAATAAAAATTGGGTTGATTGAGCAGTGCAACAGTCAAATATCCATGCAGCCCAAGTACTTTTGAAACTTTAGACAAAGATGTGCCACTTCCTAATTTACTAAATGAACCACTTCTGAAGGTAGTCAATCAGCTGTTTCATTGCCAGCAGGCAAGAGGAAGTTGACAGCTGTTCACAACTGTACCTTTGTGCTTCTCTCCTTAGCATGTACAGTGCAAAAAGTGGGAATCAGGCAGAATAGGTCAGTGAGATTTTCAGGCAATCACAGGAACAAAATAAGGCCTGAACTGCTGAGCAGCCTCATTTTTCTTTCCCTGGCACCTGGCATGCTTATTTGTCCCAGTGCCACACATGGATAAAAGGTATAGTCACATGGGAACAGAGAACACTCCTTGGAGTATCGTTCTGAAATCCCCATGCTTAGGTGATGAATAACCTACATGAATTCCAACATGATGTTGAACCAGGATCAGTAGGATGTCTGTATTGTAAAGAAGTTGAGAAGAGAACCCGAATTCTTTGTCTGCTGAGGTGGCAGAGCTCAAAATAATGCCCAATTTTTTTACTTTTTAATTTTTTTTTTCTGTTGGATTAAGCTAATGTTGCAAGCACAGCAGCTGAGGTTTATGAATCTGAAAATCCTTGCAGCCAAGTCTTTTATTACCAGGCAGAGGTTGTTAGTAAGTCAGTCAACATTTCTTGCTTTTATGGGCTCTTCTTCCCTTTGATGGGATATCCTCACATGCATATTATCTAGCTGAACTACAGAGGAGTTGCACAAAGTCAGGCTTTTCCAGCAGATCACTTGGAAGAATCCCAAGACTTCAGTATTTGCAGTGATGTGCCATTGATCTCAAGGATGAACATCATCCAATGCATTATAGAAGAACAGCAAAATGGAGGGAGAAGAGTCCTTGAGAGGTTATCAAATATTTCTCTCAGCCAGCAACAAATATAGCAGTGCATCACCTGGCAGGTGACAAAGGGGTGAGAAAGGGTCCCCTAACACCAGCATTCTTCATCCCCAGCCTGTTGCAGCAGAGGACAGTGCTGAACAGAGTGTCCAGATGGAGCTGAGACAGGTCTCTGTGCTGAGCAGGGGTAGAGGTGGGTCTTGGGAGACTACTCAGGGTGATTGTGGCATATCAGTGCCCTCAAGGCCTGAACTTAGGGACAAGCGCTCTTGAAAACACACAGCTCTCCCTGTGTGACAATCAGGATCATTCTCCATTTGGCACAGAAAGCAGCAGTAACTGCTTGGACCAAGGACCAAAGTGGTCAGTCTGCTTCTGCACAAGCCTGGACACCTCAGTCTGTTCCTGCTTTTCTCCCTGAGTTTTACTTCCTGTCAGGTAACTGATATGGGCCAAAGACCAAGGTGATTATTTTTCAACTAATAGCTGAACTTGGAGGCTCTTGCTGTCCCTGAGCTGATGCAGTCTGACAATGCACACAGACTTACGGGCACTGTGTTCACAGGCTTATGTTCATGCAGCATAATGTGGAAAGGGCAACTGTTGATGAAAGGGTTTTGTCAGTCTGCTTAACTTGATCTTATAATCACCACCATGCCACCAGAGATCTGAAAGACTTCTATTACCATGCTCCCTTGTAATTTCTCAGATGAAGGCTGTGTATTGCTCATTCTTTATCAGCAGAGCTTTAGCTATTTTTAAATTTCCAAAGTAGAATATAAAAAGGAAAGTTCTTATCAGGCAGATGTTTACCACCACTGATTGATGCTCTTGCAAGGACTAATGTCACCTGAAAGGCATCAATTAGCAGTGTTTCTGTTGCTTTCATCACAAAAGTCAGTAAAGCAGGAAATAGTATGAAACTTGAGAGAAAGATAAATGAGTCTCATTAGGAGGAGTGAGGTATGATTAAACAATAGGGTACAGCAGGGTGGGTGAAATATGAGGCCAGCACTGATCTGGGGACAACTCATCTAATTGTTATCAGTTCCCCAGCCCAAAGGAGTGGTAATTCAGAAGTTAAACATAGGTACCAAGGTATGTCATTGGAAGGCTAAAAATTAGGTTTGGAGGATTAACCACACTGATCCCGAAAAGTGAACTCAGAAGAATCCTTGAACTGATGAGTTCATAATTAGCCTGAGGGATGACAGCTCACGATCAGTCGCGTCCGCCCTGGTGTAAGCTGGCAGCGTACTGACTTCCATTGACATGACTCTTCTGATATCACTGTGACTGTGAAAAGGCAAAACCACAGTGAGCCCTCTTCTATTTTTAATTCCTGTAAACTGCAGAACTCATTTTGATTTCAAGAGAAGCAGGATAGGGCTATTTGCTTGACTATATGAAGTCCTCCCAAATGTAATGGAAATTCATGAGAAGCTCTGTTGATTGTTTTTGCTAAGCCTGAAGCTGGAGGGACATATTACTTTCCATCCAGTGAAATGAGAGTAGTGCTCATTCTTCTCATAATCTCTTTGAAGCATCTGCACTCAAGGCAGAAGCTAAGGTCTGAAATTGAGGCAATTTAACAAACAGTGTCACTGACCTTGTGCCCAGTGCTGTATCCAGATAAATAATTGCACCACCTCTGGTGCTTACGTAACACACTCTTATGCAAGAGAAAGTAGCTGGGAGTCACTTTGTGTGTTTGGCCAGGGTGAGTGGCACAGCAGCCTCAACTGGATTGCACATAGCCAGGGCAGCTTGCTTTCACCTCAAGAGCAGGAGACCTGATTTTCTTTGGCCTTGCTGCCTGGATGCATTCATGCCTGCCCACCATGATCACCTTCCACTCCAATCCACACATGGGGTTGGAAATCCTGTCAACTTTAATAAGCAAGTAATATGTAGCTGCTCTGGGGCTCACACCAAGAGGCATCTCCTACCCAGGGACTGCAATGTACCTCTGAGATTTTAGGAGGAAACGGCTGTACCATCCTACTCCTGCCTTATCAACTGCATTTTTCAGGCAGCTCCAATAGCTTGTGGCCTGGATCCTTTTCTGTCCCTGTGATCCTCTTCATGGTCTAAAGACTGTCTTTCTGTGGTGAGCAGAGAATGATGTCTTGACTGATATTTTAGTCCCTTGGGGCATTTCCCTCACCTATCCTGCAGACTCCACTTCAGCAAAATATCAGGGCACAGATTCACTCCTTTGCTGTCCCTTCTTATTATTACACAGAAAGCACTAGGAAAGGAATCTCACCATGGAGTAGTTGTAGGAGCAAGATGGAGCAGGGATCTTTATGCTGGGTAAAAAGGACAAGTTGAAGGCAGATCTTCCTATCATCTTGTTCCAATCTCTTTGATAACTGGCGAGTTATGATCAATACTAAAATGTGTCACTTGCTCTTGTTGCTCTGATCATGCTAACACTCAAATGAGTAACTGCAAGAACAGGTTCAGTAGAAAGAAAAGTGGATTTCTGTACAGTTCCTCTAGATGGCAAGCTTTATCTGTTCTATTTATCTTATCTGTCCAAAAGTGAGTGTGTTCAGGCTCAGCCACACTGGAAAAAAACTTCCTACACTACTCAGACCATTCTGAACTATCAGCTCCTAGAGGCTAAGCAGGTTTCTGTAGGAAAACAAAATTGTGAATGATGCACCAATTTCTTGAGAAACGTTTTTCATGTGGAATATGATTTATATAGTAGAACAATGAAAGTCTTTTTGAAAGATGGCATATTTTGCAAACGTTGTTACTTCACCTAGTGATGAAGATGTGAATCAGTTTGCTCCTAGAGGCATTCTGCTGTGCTGGATGTGAGGGAAGTCTCTCTGTCTCTCTGCCCCAACTTTTCTAGGAATTAGCACTGATCATTACTTTCATTGCTGCTAAGTCAGTGAGGAATGAGTGTAAGAAATCAGAAATGGAATTAGGAAATCAATAAAATTGCCCTGAGAGCTGATGTAAGTCCTGTGTAATTAGCAATTATGCCAGTGGACTTCCTGGCATAAAATTCCTGTAAAATGGTCTTGTGTGCATCCAATATTTCAATATTAGAGAAAAATATTACTAAAGAACAGCTATTTTGCATCCTAGGTTGTCTTTTGAAAAGCTATAAAATAAGCATGGTGGTAGTGTTGGGACACAGAATTGGATTATGGATTTCATGGTATTAGATGATTTACTGGGAAGCAAGATGACAAAGAATCAAGCCCATATCTCTCTGCAAATCAGAATAGAGCCCTTACACTTGACACAACAGAAGAGGCTTCCAAAAACACTCTTGGTGTTTATGAAAACCCCAGCTGAGCGATACATCACTGGTGTAGTGGGTGTTTATATGGCATTTGTTGTTCTACATTTTCTGTGGGCACATGTCCATAGAGGCCAGTGCTTGTGTCCAGTGCTCTGCTGTTTGCATTGTTTCTGCATTCCCCTTGCTGAGACCTCATCTCTGCTCCTTCTCCTCTGTGAAACAGTGAATTCCTCTAGGGAGAAATCCTTTCATGCATTTTGCAAGTGATACTATACATAACATTTTGTTCAGGTGTGATAAATGGAGTATTTAATCAGTTTTCTTGGATGATTTTGCAATGGCCTATTTGAATTTTAATTTCAATTTAAGTTAGCCCTGTCTTAGTTTCAGCACATTGTTTATTATTATATCCCTCCATTTCCATTTTCTTGCCTTTCATTCTTTCAGTCATGCATCCTGTTATGCCTCTGACTAGAGCATAAGGGTCTCAGACTATGGATTTTTATTTGTTTAGTAAAATGTCTGATCACTCTTTAAGTGCTGTACAAGCACATAATGATCTGGCCATAGTGCTTGCTCTGCCTTAGATGATTTGTCTCCCTTCTTCACCTCCACCCTTCAAATAATCTTGTCACAGAAATTGCCTGTAGCTTACCCAGGCTCTCCTAATTTTCTTCAAGTCAGTTTTCCCAGCTTGGACAAATCAGTCTTCCCAGCCCAGAAAATGTTGCTGGCACCACTTGACCTCCCTCTGGTCAGGGATTTGACAGAAATTAGAAAGCAGGCTTTGCTTTCTAAAAGAGGGGTACCCAGACCTCTGTGCAGTTTTGTTGATCACACCTCGGCTGAGTCACCTGGAGGGAGTTACTCATCTCTCCTCCCTGTCGAGAAGAGAAGCCTCCTTGGTCGCTGCCTTCTGCTGCCACTGCACACTCCTGTCCCTGACAACACCTCTCCTACTTGCCTGGAGCTCCCTGCCTTTCCCTTCCCTGGGGACAGTGCCTGCCCTAGATAATGAAGTGGTTTGTGCCTGCTTCTTGCATAACTATTCCAGTCAGGGCACCAAGAGACCTGTTTTCTCCATTTCCTCTTCGGGTCACCACGCACCTCTGAGCACTTTGTGGTCAGACATGAACTGTCCTCCCAAATGGCAGGGGAAGTGGATTAAGGTAATTCTTTCATCTTTTATGGAGTCAGAGTTTTGACTGATAATGAACAGGAGAATGTGCCATGTCTTCACATGCCAGTGCATAAAATGCCTGGCAATATAATCTTGGCCACTACTATCCATGAACATGATTGAATTCTTATATTGTCCACAACAATTATTTCTCCCTATATTGACAAGAAAACTCTGACAATTTAATCTGTCCTGATCTGAGCCAACACATTCTCTTGATTTTACTCCTAATTTTACTGCTGAAAGAGGGGGAAAAATGGCTAATTGGCTCTGCTTAGAAGCAAGGACACAGCAAGCATGACCCAGTGCACATAGTGTCCTGAGGAGCCTTTTTCTTCCTCCCTGAGGCAACAGTGCAGCTGTCTAGAAGGTCCACAGATAATCAGCCTTCCCTTTCCCTGTTGCATCTGATCTCATGGCCTTTGCATATATTTAGCATATCCCTTTGAACTGACTGTGGGGTGGTGGGAATCCCTGCCCTGTGGCTCTCAGCAGCTCAGCCTGGCTGACAAATGAGGTGCTAACCCCTTCTCCCGGAGTGAGAGGAGAAGTGCAGTGGGACCAGAGCTCCCACAGGTCCCTGCAATGTGCTCTTGCACAAGATGGCCTTGGTCTTACCTCATGGCTGGGAGGAATAGCCAGCACCTGAACTGCCTGTTTTCCCTGCCTGTGAAAGGCATTCCTGTTACCTGCTCAAAAGATGCCCCTGGCTGACAGGTAGGTGCATACAGACCTTCTTGTTCAAGGTCAGAGTGTCCCAAAACACCCAGATAAACGCTGGAAAATCTCCATGGGATGAGTGTGTGTGACTGCTGAGAAAAATGGTGATGTTACAGACTCTTGTGAAAAAGAAGCTGCAGAGGAAACAGTGGCTTCTGACAATGTGCCAGTTAGGGAATTTGAGGAGAGGATATATTTCCTCATGGATTTGTGTTTGAAATATGATGTGCTTACTGTGTATTGCAGCAGAGTTTTACTCAACTCAAGGTCTCCTCTTCCTTCCTGTTTTTTTAATACTGGTGCTTTGAATACACATGTAATCATCCATGCCTTGACTTTTTAGTCACTTTTATTTCCTCTCCACACTCTTCGGAAGTGGATCTGTGAGTGGTGCTTGAATATTTATATATCTTGTATTGTGTTTTTACAGCTCCTTCAAGTAAGAATCAATGGAAAGACCCCGAGGAAATGAATTTTGGCCTGGCTTTCTAGTTGCAAAGGAGTAGCAAATGAAACACACCCCTACATCCTTCACTTCAGGCTATGCCCTGGGGCTGGAGCAGACCCAGAGAACAGGATCTCTCACATGGAGCTCAGTGCGTGGAGGTTGTATTATCCTTTTGTGGGGTGCAGAAGCACTCACACAGATAAGTTGTCCAACCTGATAGGAAGAAGAAGGAGCAAATTAGTAGGAAAGTTTCAATCTCCTTCTTCCACTTACAATGGGCAATGGATCTGTTACAATTTGGACTCTTGTTTTCATCTCCTTTGCAATGCTCTAACTGAGAAGCAGCTTAGGCACAGCATGAGTTAAATCTGAGCTTGTGTTCTGCTGTCTCCCTCATTAAATGTGCAGTAGGGTGGAGGTTTGCAGTACTTCATGAGTTGGGTTCATCACCAACTTTTTTGATTATATATATTTTAAAAACATTCTATAAATGCATGTGTATAGGTATCTTATAAGACTCCTCACAAATCAGAAACATAATACTGACAAAATGGAGCTTTGGAATAAAGAATTTCTTCACCTATCTCAGTAATAAATATGATAGACATATTATGTGATGTGCCTATTGTGCACTGCAGTGTATATTGATAGCTGTGGATCATACTTCTAAATGTGAGATGGTGACAAGGTAAAAAATTCTGTGCCTTTGGAAAAGTCATGCTTTGCAAGTCTAGCCTATACATGATCTTAAGCTGTGTTCATACTGATAGCAAATGCTGAGTGTATTTCATTACCAGGAGGGCAAGGCTGGCTGCCAGCTGGATGGCATTTGCAAATGATCCATCCCTAATCTGCTCTTCCAGAGCACGACCTACATCTTGCTGCTATCTTTCCTCCTTTTCTTTGAGTGATTAACTCTCAGTTCATGAGACTTTTCCAAGCAGGACCTATCCTTCAGGGTGCCTAGTAAGTATCAAGTGCTTTTGTCTGCTTGCACTCAGCTTCCAGCTCTCCAGAGCAGAAGCATCCCAGATCTCATTAAAAATATCATAAATTTTAACCCAGAGACCCAGCATAATAGTGTGATGGGAATCCATCAGTAATCCATCACTGTCACAGTCAGGTATTATCCTGTACACAGGGATAGGTGGGCTTTATGAACAGGAGCTGGCATCTAAAGGCCAGTCCAACTTCAGAGCCAAGCCAGGGCTGCCAGGTATCACCAGAGCAGTGAAGGGAGGGAGAAGGCCTCACATAAGGCTAGTCAGTGCTCATAATGCAGCCTGGGCTTCCTCTGTGAGAAGGTTTTCTAATGTAAACTGTGCTCTTTGGGTTTCAAGGAAGCCCTGGGGCAAATGGCTGGCTGCACAAAGGACTTCTGTTGCTGCTTGACCAGTTGGCTCACTCAACATCTTACACCTCCCCACTGCCCTTTGGCCAGAGTCATGTTATTATGAGTATATAATTGTATATTTAGCTCCTCTGTTAGGGCTTCAATTTAAAATAATGAAGGAATCTAATTTAGATCAGTGTGTTCCACATATGAGCTCAACACAAACCTATAATAAGCCAATTTATAAATGACACATATTTCCCCTAAACTCAGACAGAATGAAAAATATAAATAGGAGAAGGACTGACTGTTAATGTGTTCATGAAAGCTCATTCCAAAAATAGAGCTTAGGTGACCAAAAAGCATTTGTATACAAGCAATTTGAAAGTTTCTTTATAGTTTTCACAGGAAAATTAGATCAGTTCATGAATAACTGACTCACAGGACATTGTGATTGGCTGCTCTTTAGCAAGAGTTAAAGTAACTTGTGCTTTCCTCACAGTGTTGGCAAACAGATTTTGTTTGTTTGCAATTTGATTTTTGAAAACTAGTCAGGCCAAGGGTTAAGAGAAAGCTCTTAGACACAGGCAGAATTCCAAAGCAATCTGAGAGTCCATTCACTAACTGAAGCTGATGTCAGGAATCATGTCTTAATATCACCTTCAAGAAGTTCTTTAATTTTTTGCTTTTCCTTTTTCTCCAGTATAAACAGCAACTTTAAACATATATACCCACATATATTATTCTTTTTTTATCTCCATGCTCCAGCAAAGGCAGGAAAAGGAGCTGCTGAAACTGAACCAAGACAAAAGGAAGCTGGTCATTCCTGGAGAAGATGCCTCTCTCTCCCTAAAAAGCATGACACAGCAGGGTGGCTACCCACAGATTAAGAAACTGTTGAAAACCTTGGAATTACTCAAATGAGGTTATTGCCTTTGGGTTACCCAGATGGCCACAGCAGGTCAGCCCCAGCACTTCCACCCTTGCTGCCCAGAAGGCTGAGTCAGGCTCTCTATGGCCTCAAATCATCCCACTGCCTCTCATGTGTGGTAGTTCATGGTATCAAACCTCAGCTGTTGTCACTCCTGGCACCATGACTAAAAACATTCTCTGGTTTCTCTTGGGTTGCCTTTGCCTGAACCATTTCAGCTGAGCACTACCCTAATCCTGAGCATCTTTCCCCACTCTGGCCCTTCCTTGAGGAGATCCCTCTTTCTCAGTGTCCCAGCTGAAATCACAAGAGGGTTTTGCTCTACTGGAACTGTAACTTTCCTTCTGCATGCCAAGAGGGAGAAGTTGTGCAGAAAGTGAGATGAGACAATGCCCAATAAAACCAAAATGCCTGTGGACAAATGGCCATAACTAAGGTCACATGCAAAGCCCATTCCTGACCTTAGATGCTCTACCAGAATGTCCAAAACCTGTTGAATAAGCACAGAGTTGACTGTGCACACTGTTATAAGGCTATCCCAAAAAAAAAAAAAAGCATTGTAGCATCCACTTATTCCTGTCTGGGAACAGCAGGAGCAGGATTTTAAAAAGCAATATAATTTTTACCACAATAAAAGTGGTGCAACCCAAATGAATTAGAAACTCTAAATCTTTCTACTGCCTTAGCAGGGCAGGTGAGCTTGCTCTCAAAGATTCACACACCTTCATGTTAATGTTTTTAATGCCACATCTTCAGGTTGAGAAGAGAAACAACTGTCATTTTTGACCTTGGGAGGAGTCCAAATGTTGTGGGTGGTGGTAGAGCATTAGATGAGAAAAGGAAGGGAATATTTGCTGCTCTGCCTGCTCAGAAACATTTTTCATTGGCAGGGGCAGAGCCTGCACCACTAGAAAGAATTTTTTTTTTTCTTTTGGCTCTGCAAATGCACAAAACTTCATGAATGAAGAGCACTTTGGAATTTTTTGTAGGAGGACAAATTAACAGGAGCAAAGGTGAGATTCCTTGGGCATTTACCAAATCTGGATGTACAAGTTAATTTTCTGCTGCCTTTTCCTGGGAAATAATAGCTCACAGCAGAGAGAGGGTTGCAAGGTGGCAGCAGCTATTGAAAGGAATTGCAGTATATGGCTTTGTTCTGAAACAGGTGCTTGGCCATATCTGGTATAGTTGTGCCAGTTCAGAAATAGTTTAAGCAAAGAGCTTCCTTGAAAATGAAACCTAATCCTATGAGAAACTCTGGTATTTCAAAATCATGCAAGTTTTTTTAAGGATTTAGATGATAAACTGCTTTTTGCTTCTTCGTTGCTTGGTTGTCTTGTTTTTTGCTGGGGTTTTTTTTGTTGATTTTTTTTTGTTGTTTTTTGTTGTTGCCTTGAGGTAATCTTATCTGAAAACATAATAATAACTTTAAAATAATTTTTTTATAAAGTTAAAATACTTTCACTCTTAGCTTAATATATACAAAAACATATAATCCTGTAAGAAATTGTCTTGTCAATCAAAAAGCCCTCAGCCTCCACACCCCAGTCAGTTCCATGACACGGAATTAATTCAATTATCCTGCTAACCCTTCCCTCCATTAATACAGTCTGTTCCCCCCAAGACCTTTTGTTTTATAGAAACATATACTGTCAGAGGTGATGTGATTCAATCACCCAAAAACCCACAAACATTTTACTGAAGTAGCAACACTGAGCACTCTGAGGCCATGTCTACATTAGCAAACAGCACAAAGCAAGAGGAGAGGCTCTATAGAAATGCCCAAAATCCCTGTCACAGGGATTGTTTTACTCCATGGAGTGAATGTTTTCTTTGTGGCTGGAATTTCATTGGATTGGTGCTCTCTTAGGCCAAAGCTATGCACAGGAACTGAGAGAGTCACTTCAGCATACCCTCCTCACCTGGACTAAAATGCTAATAATATGAATATGAAGCTGACTCACAGCCAGAAGTCCCATCTGCTTAGATCATTAACTGTTGAAAGACATTATATGCTGAGGTACCAACTGCCTGAGGAAATAAGGTATCCAAAGACTCCTTCAAAAGGGTGGGGATTTTGGTTAGTGGATCTTTGCTCAGAGTATCAGCTGTTATTATCTATTATTTTTATATCTGGCTTTGTATTACTCTAAATACAGTTAATGGAACAAATATTACTTTGATGTAAATCACCAAACAGGATATCTGGCCTTAAAAGCAGAAATGCACAACACACAATGGTAGCTCACACTTCTTTCCAAAGCCTTTGCTACACAGCACTTGGACTGCAGTGATCACTGACATTTGCATCTAACAGTAAACACAGAAAAAAAGCTGATCCTATTCTTATTTAGCAGATATTTTATGCCTTTTTCTTAAGGCATAAAATATATGCTAAGTAGGAATAGGATCAGTTTCCTATTAATTATCTTATCTCCTTTATTTACTCAATTACCAGTGGACTATCATTTCACTTCTGTTTTTCACACTCACTGAATTACAAACTGTACCTGGTCCTAAGGGACGTGCAAAAAAAAAAAACAGATTGCAAACCACAAATTATTTAAGAAATATAATAATTTAAAAATAATAAACTCCCTAAATAATAAAAAAGCATGAAGTGACAGAAAATCGACACTGTCAGTGTAAGAACAAGGCATTGAGAGTTATCAAGGAAAGAGTAATGAAACACTTCCATCAGCTCATGGATTAACTTGTGTTATTAGCTATTTTGGTTAGAATTTATGGCTTAAAAAATGTGCTGTTCAAAGGGAGAAACACATTGTGAGAAACCACCTTAGACAATGCATTTCAATCTCTTCAGTGGCAGATTTGTGCTTTCTTTTGGAGGCACTTTCTTCATAGGCAGAGAGGCATGCGTGTATGGATAATAAACAAGTTGGATCTGTTTTCCAGGAAATGTTAATGTCTTCTGTAAGGGCATTCTATTAGCTCTGAATGTTTAGTTCTCATAGAGATTTTTATAAAAGAGTTGTAAGACCCACTAGATAATGCCTTCACTCTCCATGCTGGAGTGTGTGACTACACAAAGAACAGTAATATTTTTAGGCATGGCATCCATGTAAATTCATAAGATCAGTGCAATTAACAGCAGAAATACAGAGAGGTATATGCTGGCTTTTTATCACAGACCTCCTTTTATAAGCTGCAAAGGGATGGTATATTTTTGGTAAGCTGAAGGGTAATATTAGAAGTGTATAGATCCATAAAGTAGTGTAAAATATAGAGCTTTAGCTTTTCTTATTTCTTTCAGATGTTACCATAAAAACAGCATGATAATGGCAAGAAACTGGATAGAAATTATTTTGTTAGTGAAGTTAAATCAAATAGCTATGTGAAAAAATATTTCACCTTTGGGAAGTTAATGTCAGATCAAGCATTAAAATATTCTCTTTGAAACACTCATGTTTACTTTGCCCAACAACCTCATCTACTGTACATGTTTAACTTTTACATCTAAGTTTACCTAAATGAAGAAAATAAAGTTAAGCCTAGATTATGTTTTCTATTTATATCTTTGGTTGAATCTCCTGATCCCCAGCAGGCAAAGCACAAATGCTAAAGAAATCAGTAGCCAAGTAGATAATAAGCTAGATGTGATCCCTTACTGCAGAGAGCATATGAAAAGATAAAAGAATTCTTAAAATTCTTTGTCTGTACATAGCTGCAAAGGCATCAATGGATACAGTACTTCAAAGTGCTAAGGTATGGAGTATTTCACACATAGATGTGAGAAATGTGGAGCTCTATGTGGAGATGAAGCATCATCTATATGTAATGAACATAAATAGAGACTGATTAAATTCAACTAGCATACCTCTAAAACTCGTATTCTTGAAATACTGGTCCTGTGCAGCATTAAAAACAGTTTCTTGCCGTTGTTCTCTAAGCTAATGTGTACCAAACTTGTCACTTCCTTTCATCTAAGGTCTAAATATCTAACTGAGCACTAACCTGACTTTTGATCTGCACCCCCTGTTTGCACAGCTCTCAGTGAGGTGGTTAAGAAGAGGATGTCCCAATGTCCCATCTTGCTGACTGACTGGGAGACATTTTCTTTGCTGGTCTGCATGGACACATCTGACTCCCTCGCCCAGGTAGAATTGTACAGGAGTATTTCTAGCTTCTTCCTTAAGCATAAAGCTTAATGCATCTGGAGCTTCAAATTCACTTCAATTGTTGAACATGGCATGGGTCGAAGCTTTATTCAGAGATTGCCCAAATTTGGATTGCCTCTGCAAGGCCTTTTTGCTTTTCAGGATCCTTTGGTGGCCAGCCCCTTCTGCATTAGGCTTTCATAAAATTTGGAGATATAGTTAGTAAGGGCTTCTTGTTTTATGTGCAAGAGTCATACTTGTGTGTCAATACAAAAGTATTGATGGCACTTAAAACTAGGTTAGGAAGGAGCCACAATTCTGAGACTTATAGGCATGGAAAAGGGGCAAAATGTCACTCCATGTCATTAAGGTGTCACACTCACTAGTGAATAACATGGCCATGTTGACAATTTGTGTGATGATAACATGGTGGTGATGAATGCCACCATTCTGCTGCATGAAACCATGTGGATGTCACTTGGAATTCGTCTACCCTAAGGTATTTACTAAATACAGTGAAGCTTACATGTGTCCTCTGGTCAGCACATTGAAAAGAAGGCAAGAAGCTTACTCATCCAAGAAATGCAGGGTAATTAAACCCTCCAGCTAACTCTGAGCAACCTCCAACACCCTAAATGATCAGTTTTATGATTTTTTAAATGAATGTTTGTGGTTGCATTTTTCTCCTCCACTTGGAATAATCCCCTTCTTTCAGCTGACATACAAAATCATACCAGGAATCTCCTGTATATTTAATACCCTCAGTGTGTCCTCTAATTTCTGCCTATCATTTCCAGAAAAGATTGGAATTATTTGCCAACCATATGTAGTTTAACAAAGACAAGTGATGGATTCTGCACCCAGGATGGGACAAACAAACATACAAACTGGGAAATGAGATACTGGAGAGAAGCACCACAGAAAGGGACCTGGGGGTCCTGGTCAATGGCAAGCTGACCATGAGCCAGCAGTGCCCTGGCAGCCAGGAGGGCCAGCCCTGTCCTGGGGGGCATCAGGGACAGCATCACAGCCAGGCAAGGGAGGGGATTGTCCTGCTCTGCTCTGGAGTGGCCTCATCTTGAATATTGTGTGAAGTTTGGGGTGTCACAATACAAGAAAGAATTAAATTGTTAGAGAGCATCCAAAGGAGGGCAATAAAGATGGTGAAGGGCCTTGAGGGGAAGCCAAAAGAGGAGCAGCTGAGGTCACTTGATCTGTTCAGCCTGGAGAAGAGAATGAGGGGAGACCTCATTGCAGTCTGCAACATCCTCACAAGGTGAAGAGGAAAAGCAGGAACTAATCTTTTCTCTGTGGTGATCAGTGACAGGACCCAAGGGAATGGCCTGACGTTGTGTCAGGGAAGGTTTAGGTTGGATATTGGAAAAATATTCTTCACCCAGAGGGTGGCTGGGCCCTGGAACAGGCTCCCCAGAGAAGTGATCAAAGCATGAACCCTGCCTGAGTACAAGATGTGTTTGGGCAAGGCTCTCAGGCAGATGATGGGATTCTTGGGGATGTCCTGTGCAGGGCCAGGAACTGGACTTCAGTGATCCTTGTGGGTGCCTTCTAACTCAGTATATTCAATGATTCTATGATGTAGTCTATTTATGCTTAATTACTGTTTTCTAAAAGAACCTGGCTACGTGCACTGACTAATAGCAAGACTACCTCTTCCTCTTGTTATTATACCTCTCTGGTTTTCGTTCATGGCAAAAATAAGTTTCAGCACTAATGGTGAGGAAGTGCCAGTTTATGCTAATTGTAGTTGAAAAGTAGATTAAATTCCAGACAATCACTGAAAATTATAAGCATCAAGAGGAATGTGTCCAACAGGGGGTTTAGCCAGATAGTTTGCACCTAACTGCTCAAGGAGGCTTCTGGTCCCTGATGTACACTTAGATGCCCTAAGAGATGGGAGCAGCTGCAAATGGCCTCTGACGGAGGCACCTAACTGAGGTTTCCACAACCAAGGGTTCTATCTATGCCTTCTCTTCTCCAGTTATCCTCCCTTCTTTAGCTACATTAATTGGACTTCTTGACTCCTTTGTTTTAGGGTAATTCACAGAGATTAACTGTGGAAAAAGATCCAAGCACAACCAGTGGTGGACACATTGCTCTCTATCAATACATTTTTAATGGAAACAACAAATAAAGTCCTTCTTTTTCTGTTTAATATAGGAGCATTAAATAGAACTTATTATGCATTGCCCTTATTTGTCATTATAAAGAATTTCAGAGCTGATACATTAATATCTACCTCTCCCTAGTTTTTTCTGCAAGAAGAATATTTATCTCCAGAGTATGAAATTTTGACTTTAAGGTGGAGCTTTCACAGTTTCCATCTGACTTTGTTTCATCCATAGTGGAGTAGTATGACTCACTACTGGCAAAACAAAGAGTTATGGACCTGAGCAGTTCAAAGCTGCAAGTAATGAATCCAGTCAGTGGGGCTGTGAGGGGAACTGCTGCAAGTGGGAGCAAACAGCAAAAGCAAATGCAGGCAGCAGCCCTCCTGGCTCACCAGCCAGTCAGCCAAACTCTCACACCACAACATAACCAAATATGAAGACCAGACAAGTTGGAAGGAAAACTTAATCCTTAAAAAAATGTTCTACCTGATTATGCCCCCCTTAACAGGCAGGATTTGGCAGTGGAACAGCCCACAGACTTAACTGGGTATCTGTGTGTGCTGGCAGCAGTTTATTGCTGGATTCATTATTCTGCATGGTTTTGCCCTTGCAATTACTACAACTGCCCCTTTTTTCCCTTATGCAGTCTTTTTGTTTGCCTGTTTTAAGTCTGAGGTTTGTATCCATTCACATGTCCTTTGTTTAAACACATCCCTGCTGCTTTCAGGTGTATTTGTTGATCCCTTGAGCTGAAGCTAGGAAAAAAAAATGTAGCAGTGGATAACAACACATTGCATCACCCTCACAAAGAGTGGGAAAGCACATCACTTCCTCCCAATCTTTAGTACCTGGAGCCCTTCAGGTTTCTGCAGCCACTTAGCAGGCTGACTTCATTCCCATGGTCCTTTCAGCCTGATGGGATTTGCTCATTTACCTAAAGCAACTGGAAGTTTAGAAGGAAAAGCTTTGATAGTAGCATTGAATGGGCTGGTATTTAAAGCTGCATTCCTTAAAATGATTCCAGGTGAAGTAGTCAGTGTACCAACTTATCTTACCACACTTTGCACTTCAAAAATCTCCGTTGATCTGACAGCAGATACACATCACACAGAAATTACCCTGCCAGTGGATGCTTGAATTAGATTTTGTCTAAAAGTATGTGACTTGGTTTGTGATCTTGAGAAGTCAAAATATGAAGTTGCTATTTAATTTCAATTAAAAAAAAAAAAAAAAAAAAAAAAAGACACAACAACGAAACAAAACAAAATGAAACAAACAAACAAAAAGCAACCAAAATAACCCAACAAAAAAATTATTCAACAGTTGAATATCATCTTCAGAAAATCTTGTCTTAGGATAAATTTGAGGTGATCTGTGCAGGTCCCCTATTTTACTCCTAGGCAGAGACATGTTCAGCGCTGCTATTGCTGTGTATTGCTTTGTGTTTCCTCTTGCTTTTATGGTGCCATGAGCATCCTGGAGTCTGCAGAGCACAACTTAATGGAAACTATTCATCCCCTTGTCTGAGAAAATAGATAGAAAAGTGGACTAAAGCAAATACAACCTATCTGGTTTTGTGCAGTGTCTGGAAAGCAGAATTCATATTAGTAAATGCAGAAGTTCACCTCAGAGCTGGTCGTGGGGGAATCCCCTTTCCAGACAACAGAGAGCAAAGCAGTGGTCAAAGGGAATTAGGGCGTGGCTCACCTCCTCCTAAAGAACATGTCTGGAACAGCTCACATGACTTTTGCCCTCAGCATGCCTGGTTTTCTCCATGACTGTGGAGACAGTCTGGGCTGACCACCTCACACACAGGCATCTGCACCACAGGTGTCTGGAATTCAGGATACAGCCTCTCCTCTAAGCGTACAGATGGAACAAGATTACACTTCCTAAAGCCTTTCACAGGCAGCAGCTCAGCCCAGTGTGTGCTGTGCCTCTCACCTGCACACAGTGCTGTGGATGTGTGCTGCCCTAGTGCCATGCTTGGCACATCTGTGTTTCATAACCTCTTGGCTCGCTGCTTCCAGGGCAAGGCAGCAGTTCCAGCACAGTTTCTCAGCAAGAGAGCTTCATCTCTTCCAAAGAGAGCTCTGGCTCCCTTTCCTCTGCTTGCCCCAGTCCTGTGCAGCAATACCCGAAATCTTTTTTCAAACAAACACAATCCTGCTGAATTAAGCATTTTAAGGTTCTTCAGTTAGAGCAGAAAGGCAAAGATTACCCAAATGGCCTGGATGACACCATAACATGCCTCTCTGCACCAGTGTATTCAGGACTTGGTGTCACATAGCACTGGCTAACAGAGTTATTAACTGTAGTGGAAAATCTGTGCTGTTTAAAGAAGCAGCTTAAACCTGTTCCATTGAATGCCAGTTAGGGTCCACCCTCAGATTTTTGGCATATTCCCAAATCAGCCTTGAACTGAACAACCTTAGATCAGTTCCACAGAAAGATGATGATACATAATTGTAGGCTACAGCAAGATATTGAGGTGAGGGCAAATGTACCATTATAAGGAAGCAGCACAACTTAGTTATTTTGTCACTTCAGTGACAACAGTCGATTGCCCAGTTACTGTAAACCTGCACTGTTTGTTTTGGGTTTTTTTAAGACAATGATTATAACTATAGATATGAGCCTCTGGAAGACTGAGGACAGCAATTATGGGATGCTTGTCATTTGAACACTCTTTGAAGTAACTGAGGTACAAGTGTATGCATCAGTTTGAATGTTTGGAGTCTGTCCAAAGACATAGATGGCTGATACCACTTCATACTCTTAATTTCATGATTGCAACAGAATGCTATTGTATGTAAATTTGACTCTTCCTGGTGTTTTGGCTAAAGTCGACAATACTGGCTCACTTAACTTATTAGAAGGTTTTCAGATTTTAGGATTTGATGTTTAATCAAATGCATTCACTTATCTATTACCTCAAACAAACAGCACAGCTTTAGTTGATTCTTTTTACTTCTGTGCTGTAAAAAGTTGGAAACAACTCACACTATGCCTTTTATTTCCAAAGACTGAGGAACTGTTTTAATTCTTTACATGTTCCATTCACAGGAAGAATTACACAGTGAGAAAAAAAATTAAAGTATTGCCTGTGCAATTTTTATACTATCTTTCTACAGAAAGCTTTTCTTTTTTTTATATAAGAGTTCTTTCCACTGATATTCAAATCAGACTATGCTTATCTGATGCCAAATATGAGTTTGGTAATGTGCTTCATTTCAGAATGTGATTATTGAGAAGTCACCTATTGCAACTATATATATTCAGAACCAAGAGGTTCTGAGCTTGCAGCTCTTAAGTTATTCACCTCATACTATAAATTGTCAGTGCAGTGACCTTAGGACATCCTAGAACATGACTCTGAAGTTAGTGGATTATGGAGTAAGAAGCAAGTAGGTTATGCATTTATTATATGCATTATTATCCTGGTCTATAATAATGCTGGCTGGCCATGTTAAGTCATGTAGAGAATTATGTTTCAAGACTCAGGTAAGCTTTCAGAATGTGCCAGTATTAATGTTCATTAAAAGGGCATTTCACAAAAAGCTATTTCTCCATATCCACTTATCTTCAGTTCAGCATTGCCCAGCCTAATCTCTGGGCCATCACCCACGTTAAGGGCTTTAGCATAAGAAGGACAGTGGATAAATAAATATCTATTGAGAATTGTCCTACAGAAAGATGCAGAAGAAAAAAGCAGTAACTTCACTTCTTCATAGACCACACAAACCATATAAGTCCTGAAAGCTTTTGCAAATTTGTTATACTTTTCAAGCTTATATGAGCCCTCAGTGTATCATCTCAAGAATGTTGCCATCATTTGAGATGTCTTCAGCCTGACAGTCAAAGTACATAGATTATGGCAGCAGAAGCACAGGCAGGAAAGCCAAGGCAGATCCTCTTGCTCTTCTTGCAGCCCAGCTACTGCTGTCTTCCAATCAGAGCAGGTGAAAAATTATTTGCTCTAAACTCCAAGGGAAAATAAGTTCACTGTTGTACCCTTTACAATCCTCCTCATTGAGGAAGGCTCCTCGATGAGCAACACTGCAAAAGTGGGGGAATACATGCACAGAACCACAAAATGGTTTGGGTTGGAAGAGACCTTTAAAGATTATCTAATCCAAGCCCCATGCCAGGGGCAGGCAAATTTTTCACTAGACCAAGTTCCTTAAAGTGCTGACCAGTCTGACCTTGGGCACTTCCAGTGATGGAGCATTCACGATTTCTGTGGGCACCTCTTTCATTTTGTTCACTGTAGCATTAAAAGAAGTACAAGGCTCCCATATGAGTGAATTTACCCTCTGGAAAACACAACTTTGCATCAATCGGTTCAATCTTATCTGCACAAGAATAAACTAAAACAAAACTAGTCTTTGTAAGGATTGTTGAGTTTCAGTTTTCAAAGACAGAGAAAGAAAATGAGAATGAGGATTTAGACCCATTGAGTATAATTTAAGTAGTCACAGGCTGTAAAATGAGAGATTTTATTAACCTAGATGAGAGAAAAGCAGGAAATTGCCATATTATATCATTTTCCACTGAGAAGCCTCTGGTGGAATTGCTATTTCCAGTAGGGCGTAGTGTTCCTAGAAGTGAGAATTGATTTAGATTTTTCTCTCATCATTCCACTGCGAAAATAGAATCTGGGGTCTTGCCAAATTCTGTAGGAGTATCTCTTTTTAAAATCATTATTACAATAAGGTCAAGTTCTTCTTAAAACAAAACATTTTATATGCTTACAATCTCATATGCTTGGTGTTTATTGTCTGCCACATCCCAATATTTTACAAGTGTCCTATAATGATAGCTTCCTCTTTCATGCTGCATTTTGTAAAGAGATTTCAAAGCATTTCCCAAAGAAAGTGAACTATAATTATGCATGTGGTAGAGATGGGGAAATAGAAACACCAAGAGGTAAAGCAATTTGCCCAAGGTGACAGGGCAAATTAGAGGCAGAGTCAGGCATAAATCCCATGTCTCCTGCTTTTTGCTTCCTTCGCTAACCACAGCCCCACTTGGAGATGGTATCACCAGCTTGTAAAAGCAGTAGGGAACTGCTATGGGAGTACTACAAGATGCACCCTGATGTGAAGCTGACACAGGATCAGAATCAGGGTCCACCTGCAGTTCATGGTCACAGGGGTAACAGGTAATGGTAACTGATCTGAGAGGGGCTTGCAGGGCTGTGCTGGGGGCTCCTCGCTGGACCTTGGGTGGGAGACAGGGACTGCTGAAAGGCAGAGCAACAATAGTTGCTGCATGGAGGAGCCCTCCCTGCAAGCACTGAGGCACTAATAACCTCATGTTCCTGGAGATGCATTCCTCAGAAATCAGGCTCCTTCTCCCCTTCAGCAGTGATCAGAGCAGCTGATGATGGAGACAGAGGGCTCTGTAGAGCAATGTGGAGCTGCTTTGTCCCACAGGACATCGTGCCCTGGAAAGATGCAGTGGCAGCCCTCACCACCTTGTTCACAGCAGAAGGATTCCTGCATTCCCACAGTGCAGAAGCACTCGAAATCTACCGCTATTTGTGGTTTATTTGGCACGTTAAGATTGATTTGAAATTATTTCCTGTGTATTTGCAAACCCAGCAAGTCGTTTCCCTTTAAAGTGCACCAGCTGTGACATTGGGCAGGTTCTGTAATTTCAAATGAGGCGCTAAGAGACTACTCCTTTCAACAGCTTTTTTTTAATGAGGGTGGGTACCTGTTGCAATGAATCAATTAAAACTCTTCTGACACACAAGTTGTGTGTTGCCAGACCCGTTTCACAGGTTTCTCAGGAGGGAGGATAACATGTGACAGCACACAGAGAAGCCAAGAGTACTGGAGAAGATCAGAAGCCTGCATGAGTGAGCTTAGCTTTCCAAAATATTTTCTTAAAGCGCTGTTCAAGGGACCACTGACCTCTGCCACAGGCAGCACCATGGTGGAGCAAGAGATGCTGCTATCCTGTGCTTATCCTCAAGAAAAGTGTAAGTGCCCAAATATGATTTTGTATAAGAAATGAAAACAGGACACTGGAGGAAGGAAATGAAAGAAATTATCTAGGTTGTATAATTGAAAAGACTGAGGGAGTAGAGGGGAAATGCTGAAAGAAGGAAATAAGGATGCTATTAACTTTATATTGTAGGCATGCAATTGAAATACAATTAGCATACTTTCAAGCAAAAGAAAGGATGCTTGTATGCACAACTCTGATATAAAGGCTTCTTGAAGAATCTTGCTTTAATCTTTGAATTTCTGCTCATATTTGCAAAGTGCTGTGGTGTGGAGCTGCTTGTGTGGTAGAGAATTTGGGCAACTAGCTTTGATTTAGTTACTTAAGGAGCAGACTGGAGTGCAAAGAAAGCATTTTTAAGAAAAACCTGGTGTGATTAAAATGAGCAGTTTAGGCTTTTTTAAGAATGCCATGCCTCTTTTTCCTAAGACATCAGCATGCTTTCTGATATTTTAACCAAATGTCAGCTGATATTAGGGCACAGTGGGAATATACCCAAATCCATCCCTCCTTCCTGAAAGAATGCTGTCACAGAACCTCTTTATGAAGAATAAATGTTTTTATTACCAGAAAATATAATACAGGCAACAAACTCAATCAAATCTGTATGTATTGGCTTTTAAAATGCCTGGGAATGTTCTAAAAGACTAGTGAAATAACCAAGTCAGACTTCCAGCATGCTAAAGATGAGTATTACAGAAAGGTAGAAATGTAGCTGACTACAATAAAGTCGGGTAACTAAGTCTGGACTGGACATGTCTGAACAAAATATTAAGCAAATGTAGAAATGGAACTGGTATGTCCTGAAGCCACTTCAGTGTACTGCCAGAACAAAATTCAGTGAAAAAAAAAACCCAAACCAAAAAAAACCCTTCTCCCTTTCAACTAAAGAAATACTGCTTTTGAATGCCCTAGCTTGCTCCATGAGGAGGTTATTTAAATTTTACTCCAGATTGAAGGATAGTCTTTGTTCTCCTTGTAAAAATGCCACTTTGTACAGGGCTTTGTATTCATTTTTGGGAGCAGAATGTGACAGGGATGTCAGCAAAGATGCAGTTTACCTGTGGAGAGACATTTTCATTTTGTCTTGTTTTCTATTCCCTGCTTTGTATATGCAAAAGGCAAGAGAGAGATAAAAATCATCCTTACCACAGTGTCCTGTTGAGCTGATTTAGAAGCTCATAACCAATTGACTGTAACAGAGCTTAAATGAAACCTGGAGTTAAAGTATTTGTGCTGCTAAAAAAACCCCAACCAAACCATACTTTTCTTTCTGCTGCCTAGTGTCCTATTAAAGGCTTTTAAAAAGCAGGATGGCAATACTTCATTTTTATCTTTGCTGTAACCTTAGTAATATAAATGATTGTTTTTGTTTCAAGGACAGGTTTGGGGTTTTTTTTCCTGTTGTTCACTTCATGTTAAATAGAAAATGGGAGTCATAGTGGGTTAAAATCATCCAACTGCCTTTTATGGAAGACATAAAGGGTCAGTGGACCTCTTGAATTGCTCAGTTTTGTGTATGAAATTTAACTTTTTACTGTGTGCCATTGTATTTACATGTGTGTGTAAGAGTGAGAGATTTCTCAGTCTCAGTTTGGCTGTCAAATTCACAGAAATGTGACATGCAGCACTCTAGGGGCTGAAAAAATTACATAGAGAAATTAAATCAAGCCCAAAGGAGCTAAATCCATAGGAGGAAGGAAGCCATGTAATAGCTCAGGATGGATGAGCTGGGTCCACTAATTACACCTTGTGGTGGCATGAATCAGCAGTGACCCCCCTGAAGCCAGCTGAGTTACCCCATGGGCTTAAGAAAGGACTATGTGGAGGACCAGCCTCTCTGCATTTACAGTATTAAGCAGTTAGGGTGTGTATCTGACATGTTAAAAAGATAAACAGAGCACTGAATGGGTCCATCCTAGTTGTAAAGGGTCAAATTATGCATCAGTGGATAATGCTTTTCAGCTCAAAACCAAGTGATGTCTTGGATTGATCCAAAAGGTCAATCCAGTGTAGATTTAAGCTTATAAATAAGAACCTAGGTATTTTAAGAAATTCTTTCTGCTAAGCAAAATGAGCATGGTATGTCTTTGGAAGTCTGGACTACTTGTTGGGAGCTGTTTGTTTTCTACCTGTTGCTATGTGAAGTCTACAAGAAACTCAAAACTTTCTACCTGAACCAAAGGTCTGTGCATCTGTGATGATGCATTTCCACATGCCTTCTGCTCAATGTCATTTGTCTCCCTAAAAGTCTTGCAAGGAAAACTAAGATGTTTGTAGTTTGTATTTTTTTTTTTACCTCCAAGACACACCAGGATGGTCACAACATTGAAAAATTAGCCTGTAGTTAGTCATGTGCATTTTTTTTTTCATAGAACCATGATGGTCTAGTGCTGTAGTGCCATCTTATTCAGTCCATGGGTGAATACTTTCTCTTCTCTTGAAGGGAATATGACCTGGGGTTTTCTGTGGTCTGTAACCTTATTTCACCAGGTATTTGGAGCAAGCTTTGTTGAAGCTATTAGAAATTCTCTTGGCAGAGGCAGCTTTCAAAGGGAAAATACTAAATTAGCCATTACAATTAATTTTACTCCTCTTAGACAGAAAAAAGTGTATCAAATATGTACTTGCTCCTACAACAGGATAAACAGACTTCTAACTATATGACATAGTTCTAGGTATTCCTAAATAGCTGCTTGCAAATATAAATTTCCAAGGAAAATAATATAAACTGTCTTTTTGCACTTCTTCTTTTGCATTATTATTTATTTTAATAATGGTTTAATATTTTTTCATGTGTTTTGAATATCTTATGTTAGGCTGCTTCTTTAGGAAATATTTGTACATTCCCAAAGCCCAAATATAGATAAAATTTTTTAACTCTAGAAGAGCGTATGATAAAAATACACTGGTCTAAAAATTTGTTTTAAAAACCCCAAAGATCAAACCCAAAACAAAACAAACAAAAACTCAACAACAAACAAACAAAAAACCCCCAACACTTTTGTGCTTGTACTTTAATTTTCTGTCACACAGTTAATGACTACTTTTTTTTTTTCAATTATTCTAAAAGCAAATAACCTTTATGACAGAAGCAAACAAAGATATTTCAACAAAAAATTGTGTTTGAAGTGAGGGTTGGGGGGTTTTTGTTCATTTGCTTGTTTTTTGGCTCAGCTGTGAAATGCCAAAGCCACTTTCAGGATGGCTTACTTAGATTTCAGATTTGAAAAAATTTATAAAAATTGTAAAATTAATATATTTCATTCTTGCTGTATAAGAGCAGCACTGTGGTATTATGTGTGTGCTGGTGAGAAGATGTGGGAAATATCTGTTCTCTCTCTGTCTTGAGAAGACAAAAATGTGGTGTTGCCTAGGAGGAATATTTAAAAAGTCTTTATCTGAAACAGTTTTCCCAGACACTTGCTCATTCTCAGTCTCATTTTTTTTATTTTCTTTTTTTTAATTTTCAAATCTAAATTTTTTTATCTAGTCAGAATGCATTATTTTAGACTTAGACTTTTAAATTAATGATCATCGTCAAAGCAGATTAATTCCCTGTTAACAATATCTTTTTTTTTTTTTTTTAACTGCTTCTCAAATTTGCCAGAAAAGACTTCTTCTGTTTTGTTTGGATTGTGGATTAACGTATTAAATCATGTCAGACTAACAACTGGTCTCAGGTGGATAACAAGTAAAACAGCCCTAGTTATCTCCTGATGAACAGCTACCTTTTTAAAACCTAACAGGAATCAATTTCTAATCTCTCTAACACACTCTCTGTAAGTTCCAGTAAATGCACATTTTGAATAAAAAAGTCATGTGCAGTTAAATTGCATGTCATGGAGAAATCAAAATATACTGCTCCAATACAGATACAGTTCTTGAACAGAGCTGTCATACTGTCAAAACAAAATATTTATTTAGGGAAATCTGTTTTCCAGAGAACTGTGCTGCCTGTCAGCTTTTTTTGGCTGATATTTTGATATCTTGCCAAATTAACACATCAGCTTCTGTCAATCCAATCTATAGCTGTAGTCAGCTAATAGGAAATGAAGTCTGTAACATTCTTTAATTTCTGAAGATCAGATGTGTCCAAAGGAAGAAAAATAAACTGAAAACAAGCCAAAAGTAATACACATGCTCTTCACATGCTTCTCCACTCAGAGCCACATTGAAAGATACTTCCATGTGAATTCCTGCATGTTGAATTATCTTTGGAAGAAGGGCTTATGTATAAGGTAGATATAGATATAGATATAAGATGGATAAATGTACCTGTCAAAGGTTATAGAGAAGTATATTTGGGGCAGCAGTTTAAGCTATGTTCTTTCTGAGTAGAATGGCCACTAAAAATCTTCTCTGCATAAAGTTGGTATAACCAGTGCTGACTGCTCATTTTGCACAGATTATCTTAGTTGTCTCAGAAAAATGCCAGGCTTAGCTGGAAAAGGAGATGGAGAGGCAACACCCAAGCTCTGTAGACTCCTCCAGGGGCCTGGCAGCTGCATAAAGGCTGCTCAGGAGCCTGGAGGATGCAGGGACTTTGCCCACACAGCATCCTTGTGTTTAATGTTTTGCTGTTTGTGCTGCTGTGGTAACGTGGTGGGAATGCTACCAGCAGCTGGAGGCTGCAGCTCCCTGTGCAGGAAGATGGGCTCTGAGGGACAGTGGGAGGCTGGCCTAGGCTAACTCTGCAAGAAAGGGAAACTGTTTTCAGGGAGAAAACAGCAGAAGGAGGTTTAAAATGGACTCAATATGCCTGTAGTATTGCTCAGAATATACATCACATCTGAAAGGCATCACACACACATCTACAGCCCACTGTAGTCCTGGGTCCAGGAAGGTTTCTGTCTCTCTTAATATTTACTTATTCAATGATATCTGTGGGGTTTTTGCTGTACTGGATTCCCAAGGGGTAGAGGCTCTACTGCACTGGCCACAAAATGCTGTTGGTAGTGAGGTGTCTGCTTGTATTTCTCACCATACCGTAGCATAAACTTGCCCATGAAAAATAAAACAAAAAAACAAAACAAAAACTCCCACAAACCAATCCTGCTATCATATTTTTGGCTCAATTATGCTGTCAAAGTTGCAATGATGTAACTGAGAACAAAATTTTGCATGGTGTTTCCTTCCAGAGGGATGGAGTTTGGAGTGCTGCAGTCTGCAGGAGACTCTGCTCCTTTAAAATGAGCAAGGTGTCAAATCCATACCAGATTTTCTGACCTGGGACCTGACTCAGCTGAGAAATTTAAGACTAAAATCCCAACAAAGCTGATGGTGATTAAGCTCAAAAACTTATTTGCTTTTCAATTTACCAAGATCTTGAAGCTGTATGTCTGTGTGTATCCTGAGATGCCCCATTCTTAGTGGAGTTGAATGAGTAATTCAAGTGTCATTTTATACATACCCCTAACTAAGCCTATTATAGGGACACAAGTGTACTCTAAACATACTCAGCTTTCAGGGACATATTTCTCACCTTATTATATGCAGTGACTCTTGCTTTTTGCTGCCAAAATGCAAAATTCCTCTTCTCTGCTCAAGCACTTCATAGTAGACTAAGTATTTACTTCAGAGGACTTGGAGATTTTTATTCCCTATTTAAACAGAATATTCAAACCATTTCAGTCTCTTGAGACAAAGCCATGCCAGCAGCAGAGAGGCTACTCTGGCAACAGGCAGCCCCACTTCAACCATGCCACCAGCCTGGTGCTGGTTACTCATTCCAAGCAGAGCTGGACAGCCCTGAGTTTTAGTTTCCCTGCTGGGACTTCTTTTTCTTGTCATTCACATTCAACTGCCAGTGGTTAAAACACAGAGAACCAAGCACAGACAAGGGCCAGAAACCTGGATGCCCTCATGCCAGGTGAGTGTCCTGAGCATGAGGAAACCTGACTCAGTTGCCTAATGTGCTCTTTCTCTTTATGGACTAGTGTTTCTTGAAATGTTTCCTGCACACTTGCAGATGGAGGATGAGGAGCACATCCCTCCAGCCCACTCAAACTGACCTACTTTAGAGCTGCTAATGGCATAAGCCTGGGGAGGAGGGTGGGCAGGAATAACAGCCCCCTTCCCACACACACTGTGCAGCCAAAGAAGGAACCAAACTTAGGACATCCAGTTCCAGGCCACTGCTTCAGCAGCAGGGTCTCCTATGACTGTGTGGCAGCTGTGGCAAAGAGGGAGCATTAAAAAGCATAAGGCCTGCACAATTCTCTGAAGGGAAGGAGAAAAAAAGAAAAATGAAAATAAATAAAGGGGGCAAAAAAGCCCAAGAAGTTATATTTTGGGAGGGATCCACTTTGCAGATCCCAGCCAAATGCAAGAGTCTCCTTGCAGGTCTGACAGGTGGGTTTTAGGGTTTCTCTTCCCACACAGCCAGCTTTATTGGCTAGGTCTCTGCAGGTACATGCTAAGCTGCTTGGGGTTGTTATTGCAAGCTCCTAACACTCTTTGTGCACTTTATAGATCTATTGCTCAGGATTCAGACTCTGCTCAAAGGCCTGAGATCTTAAATACGGGTATTACACCAACTTAACACTGAGTCACCAAAGCCCTTTATTGAATCTGGCCCCAGTGCATTTTTCAGGCTTGTTTGCAGAGCAGCAGGTATTATTACTAGGAGTAACTGGGTTAATAACAGGGCCTCCTAGAGAGAAAGCAATTTGTAACCCCTCTGATGCTTTGACTGAAACATGTTCATTATCCCAAATCTCAGTTATGTAATAGGGAGAACAATATAAAAAAAATGCTTCTTGCAGTAATCTCTGCAGTGCCCGCTGCCTGTGTACGGCCACTGTGTCCTGTTTGCTCAGATTTACATGGTTACAGTTGCCTGGAACATCCTCAGCAGAATGTCCCTTGAGTTGTGGTAGCTGGACATTTGGTAGCTGGGTTAAAAAAAATAAATGCAACAAACACACAAAATAACAACAAAAAAAAGCTAAATGAAACAAAACACTAAAAAACCCCAAACAATCAAAAAAAACCCCACAACCAAAAAAAAAAAAAACCAAATAAAAAGATTTATCTTCACTGTGGACAGACAGTTGTTGCAGACTTGAAGTCTGACAGATGTGGTTTTCTGGCAAGTGGGTGAGAAAAAAAGCAATATCTTGAATCATGTTAGGGAGAAGGGTGAGTCTTCTTCAGTTTGAGAGAAAAAGATTTGAAAACTTTTGAAGCTGTCCTTAGCAGTTTACATGCAACATATGGTCCTTCCTGAGCTTTTGACTGTTCCCAATGTGGGACTCTGCCAAATGAAAGTTAAACAAAAGCTACCCTTACAAAAATATTTAGGAAGCCCTGTTTTAGAAGTGAGTGCACATGTTGGCTGTGACTCAGAGCACACCCACACACTGGGTAGATAGATTAGCATCTAAACCACTAGGCAAGTTCCAATTCTTGCTCAGAAGGTCAAAAAAGCCTGGGAAATGTCCATTGCTCCCTTTCTCCTCAGAACAATTATTTTTTTTCCAGATTACAAAGTCATTTTGGATGGCACTGAAACGGTGAAGTCAACTGATTTATTGTCATAAACAATTGTGTTCCAAGTTGGGAATAAATTTTGAAGTTTCTGGACAAAAGAATAAAGTAGAGATCAAAAAAAAGAAAAAAAAAAAAGTTTAAAAAAAAAAAAAAAAAACCAAAAAAAAAAAAAAAAAAAAAAAACAACCATAACGATAAGGCGCAACACTCCAAAAGCCAAACTGTTTCCTTTAGATTGGTTTCTTTTACCATTTGTTTTTGCTGCACAGAAACCAATGGGATTCATAAAATATTTGCTAGGGAGGTACATATTAATTGAAGAAAGATGAAAACCAAAAGCATCCTTGATGTTTTGTCCAGAACTGGAAAAGGTCAAATCTTATGTAGTTAGGTTTTATTTTTTTTAGTATTTTTTTCTCCTCCACCCTGAGGAGACACAGGGATGAAGCAGGGGTACAGCTATTTGCACTAGGAGCATTTATTAGGCTAGAAATTAAGTTGTCCTGAAGTTTGAGTTACCTCCTAATCAGGAAAGAAGAAAAGACCATCAAAAATTTTCCCTAGTGGTGCATGTTTTATGGGTTGTGGTTAAAAGGCTTTTAGTATAGCACTAGAAGTTGTGGGTTGTTCTGAAAACCAAGCTTTACTCTGTTCTAGAAACCTCAGACATTCATGCAACCTAAAACATGATTAAGAATATTTGTGAAATCAAAGTAAAGAAAATAAAACTCAAACTGCTAGAGATGACAAAAAAATGTAAACAAGAGAAAGGCAGAAGTAAAGTCAGAACTAAAAGCACCTTACAAGTTTCCAGCCATCTTGCATCAGATATCAAATCTGATTGCAAAGGGAAGCTGACTAGTTAGGTAATTCTTGTGACATCAGGCATTCTAAGATAGCTCCAAGCTTTTTTGTCTGTGCTTCATTCTGTACTTTTACTGTTGTGGCTGAGATAATGAGAAGGAAAATAATATATGGTGGGCAAGGAGAATGACAGCAGAGTCTGAATGGGAAAAACCTTATTCCTTTTTCTTTTTAATGATAATGGAGAAAAAGGGTCAGAAAAGCACCATGATGTGAGTTTCAGTAATGCAGAAACAGCCTGGAGCTATATTCATTGTGGTAGACTTGGCATGGAGGAAATACAACAGACCTACAAGATGTATGGCATTATTAATATTTCAGCTGTACAGGCAAAGCAGAGATTAGTTAAACCTTTATTAATAGTTAATCCCTTGCAAAACCAGGGGCGGAAATACTAACTCACCTTGATGACTTGTGGTTTGGATTTCTTTTCCCCCAGTGTGGTTTTTCACTGAGCTGCCTGTTCTCTGTGATTCAGAGACAAATGGCCCTGTGAACCCCCTAGAGAATCCTTTCCCAACGTTAAAACCAGCAGGAATGAGAGAGAGGAAAAATAAACGGCATGAACGAGAGGGCTTTTATATTTTCATTCCTCCCACTGGTTTCTGTGTGAGAGGTAGTCCAAGAAATTGGACAAATACCTACAGAAGTGTCTAGAACCAGTGTTCAGTAAAACTTGCTTTTCTTCTGCATTTGCAGTGCCATTTCAACAAGTTAGATCTTGTTCCCTCTTCCTCGGTAACCATCACGTGTTCAACAGCGAGGGTGCTCTTGCCAAAACATTTTTCTTATCAGGATTATTCTTTTGCATGATAAAATATCAAAGACTCTGTGTGATTAATCTTTTGAACTCTGCCTGTTAATAAATACAGAATTCTCTCTGGCCTCAGAAATGTTTCCTAGTAACTCTTCAAGTGGAAGTTTTGAAGTTTATCAGGACTATTTGGGATGCTATTCTTACTCGGATTTTTCATCTTTGTTGAAAAAGAAAAAGCAACCACCTTTCATTAAGAATATTTTTCATTTTCATTCAATTTTATTTACCTATTAAATTAAAGAGAGCATGCCTTTTCTTCCCATCACATTGCTGCAGGAAGGAGCTAGTCAACCATCCTACAAGCAGTTCATGCTCAGAGAAAGCAATACTGGGCAATTTTGCTTGGCTTCCCTAGAGAGAAGTTATCCAGGAGGAAGAAAAAAGCATGTTGTTGTGGAAAGGTGCTTTCCTTTCTGTGGATCCCTCAGGAGCAGTGAGGGACCATTGCTTCCCTGGAGCTGTGGCATTCCCCAGGAGTGCAGTGGGACAGTCACCATGGTCATGACACAGGACAGGCTGGCAGTACCTGCCTCCCTCTTGTTTTGTAACTATCTGAGATGACAGGAAGCTATTGGCCATTAAATCTTTTTTAATAGCTAGTAGTCATGGTTTCTGTGACAGAAAAAACAGAAAAGCCTGTGGAAACTATGGTTCTGCTCTGCCATTTTGGATTTTTCGTATGTTATGAGATGTCTCAGGCAAGCTGTCTTCCTTCCACATCTTAGTATCATAGTTTGCTCTTTCTTGCTGCTTCCACGTTTTTTTTTCCTTCGTTTGCGATATCAGCTTCCCCTCACTGATGATCAGAGAGGGCTCTGCTCCTGGCCATGGGAGAAGATCTTGGATGAGAACTGATGGCCAGCTGTGTAGATATCTGCCCTTCCCCCAGGAAAATGCTGCTTTGGGATGGCATGGTGAAGTTTTGGTAGCTGGAGAGGGGGCTACAAGCGTGGATTCTGTGAGAAGCTGCTAGAAAATTCCCCCATGTCTGATGGAGCCAGTGCCAGCTGGCTTCAAAATGAACCTGCTGCTGGCCAAGGCTGAGCCCATCAGGAACGGTGACAGAACTTCTGGGATAACATACTTAAGAATGGGAAAACTTACTGCACAAAGGCAACTGCAGCCAGAGAGAGGAGTGAGAATATGAGAGGAGCAGACCCAAGGTCAGTGGAGGTGGGGGAGCAGGAGGTGCTTCAGGCACTGGAGCTGAGATTCCCCTGCAGCCTGTGGCACAGACCATGGCGAGGCAGCTGTGCCCCTGCAGCCCAGGGAGGAGCACAGTGGAGCAGAGATCCACCTGCAGCCCAGGGAGGGGCACAGTGGAGCAGAGATCCTCCTGCAGCCCAGGGAGGGGCACAGTGGAGCAGAGATCCTCCTGCAGCCCTGGGAGGAGCACAGTGGAGCAGAGATCCTCCTGCAGCCCTGGGAGGAGCACAGTGGAGCAGAGATCCACCTGCAGCCCAGGGAGGGGCACAGTGGAGCAGAGATCCTCCTGCAGCCCAGGGAGGAGCACAGTGGAGCAGAGATCCTCCTGCAGCCCAGGGAGGAGCACAGTGGAGCAGAGATCCTCCTGCAGCCCAGGGAGGAGCACAGTGGAGCAGAGATCCTCCTGCAGCACATGGAGGGGCACAGTGGAGCAGAGATCCTCCTGCAGCCCAGGGAGGGGCACAGTGGAGCAGAGATCCTCCTGCAGCACATGGAGGGGCACAGTGGAGCAGAGATCCACCTGCAGCCCAGGGAGGGGCACAGTGGAGCAGAGATCCTCCTGCAGCCCAGGGAGGGGCACAGTGGAGCAGAGATCCACCTGCAGCCCAGGGAGGGGCACAGTGGAGCAGAGATCCTCCTGCAGCCCAGGGAGGGGCACAGTGGAGCAGAGATCCTCCTGCAGCCCAGAAAGGGGCACAGTGGAGCAGAGATCCTCCTGCAGCACATGGAGGGGCACAGTGGAGCAGAGATCCTCCTGCAGCTCATTGAGGAGCCCACACCAGAGCAGGTGGATACCTGAAGGACTCCATGGGAAGCCCATGTTGGAGCAGGCTCCTGGCAGGACCTGTGGCCCTTGGAGAGAGTAGTCTATGTGGGAGAGTGTTGCTGCCAGGACCTGTGACCCATGGGGAACCTGCACTGGAGCAGCCTGTTCCTGAAGGACTACATCCTGTGGGAGGGGCTCACTGGCTCTAATGAGCACTTGGTTTCTAGTCACAGCCAGTCTTCCACAGATGACTTTTACCTCCCAAATGCTCCTGGTGGGGAAGAGTGCCAGGCTTTCCCACTGCTGTGGACTCAGATGAAGGCTGTGAGAGCTCAATCCAAATCTGTGTGGAGACAGGGTCTTTGTTACCTGTGAATCCCGGGTAATACCTTCCATCAGTGCTGCAGCTTTACTCAGAGCACCTTGCTGGTGTGATTCCCTCCAGCTCTCCCTGAAGAGCCCCACTGGTATTATGGTATTATAGCTAAAGTGCTCTGGCCAGTGAGGACAAAGATGAGCAAGTTTCTCCCAAAGTGTCTTCTTGAATGACCTCCTGTAGCTTGAGCTCACCTGCCCACAGGACAGCAGGCAGAGGAGCCCTCCTTGGGAGCAAAGTGAGGCCGCCATATCTGTTCCCTTGGTCAGAGCAGACCTGAGGGAAAACTTGTGGAGAGCTGTCAAGTTGCTGAACCACAGGCATGGCAGGAAAAAGAGTGGGAGAATGTACAGGCTCCCAGTGTCAGAGCAGACAGCTGTTCCCAGCTTCCAGTGGGACAATTAATTGAATACCACTGTCATTAGCTTTACTGCTGTTGGGGTTTTTTTCTGCTGTGTAAAGATGGAGCAGCAGCAGCAACCGCCAGTCAGCAATTATCTATCCCAGCTCTAGCTGGGAATATATAACATATATGAGCAAAGTGAAATATTAAGTTTCAGCTCTAGAAAGGGAGAGAATTAGGTGTGGTGTCCATAATAGAAAAAAATAATTTTAGCAATCTAAACTGTAGTCCTAATAACATTGGAATTAATATGCTGTTTTCTTAATTATATTTGATACCATTGAGCTGGAACTGTTTGTTTTTTTAACAATAACTTAAATTGTTATTGTTGTATTATTGCTTGAATTTTTAATGAGGCCAATGAAACAGTATTCATCAGTTTAATTTCTCTGAAGTATTTTATCAACTCTAGGATATTAACAAAAAATTATACAAAAGAAATATCTGAGACGTGACACCACTAATCAAGTTCATGCTTATCATCCTTACAATCTCATAACTTCTTTGTAGGCAAATATCATGGCATTCCTGTGCTTTTTCTTTACTAGACAATAATCTATCAGCTGACTCATTCTGCCAGTTTGATTTTATATCCTCAGATAATCTAATATTGAAAAGCTGGAAAGATGCACCAGACTGGCTACTGTGATGAGTAAGCAAGCAGCATGCACCTCAGGCTTCAGTGGAAAGGAAGGGCTGTATTCTAATCTCAGACTTGCAATTTGGTATTTTCATGCCACATATTTTCTAAAGATTTCCACCAAACCTTCTAACAAATTAAATCTTGCTTAGCCATAGGAGGAAAACAGATCTGTGAGATGATGTTTGAATCAAGTATGCCTCTATATCTGCTGAGAGCATGTCAGCACTGTAACAAACATCTTGCAAATTCTTCCTGCTGCCCCCATAGCCATAGTACTTTCCTAAACTGGGGTGCAGGTGCTTACAAAACATGAGTGTTGCTTCCTAGCAAAGTGATAAGGAAGAGAAAGAAAGCTGAAAACTGACAGCAGAGTGGATCTACTTGACAAGTTCTGTGTGCCTGAAGAAAAGACAGCTATCAAATTGGACTTGATTTGCTAGCTTCTTCCCTTTGTATGCTAGCTGACTCCCCTCTGAAAGATGCTTGCATCCTTTTCTGCTGTTACTTGTCTGCATGGAATGAATCTGCTGTATTCTGTGCCAGAAAAAATGAGTTAAACAGAAATCTGATTCATGAAACTGGAATCTTGAGAGAAGAAGCTTCCTGGCAAAGGGGACTCCTCTCCCCTCTGCTCTGGTTAGCACTGATGATCCTTCTGGAAAGGAATACTTAATAAATAACAAACTACAGAACATAAAGATATATTGTGTAGGAGGTGTTACCATCACCTTCAGGGCACAGAGGCAGCACAGCCTGCCTGTGCTAATTGAAACAGGGCAATTCCTAACCTTGCAGTCCATGTGACTCTGGGTACACGGAAAATTTGTCTTTATAAGGGCATGGCAAATTCCTTCCTTGCTTCTAGTGCCACTGCAAGATCTGTGTCCAAGATGGGTGTAGTGATTTTCCTGAATCTGAGCCACAAGACATCTGCTGGAGGACTAAAGGGAGGAGAAAATTTGAAAGTAATTCATGGTAGCAGATGACAACAGCTTCCCCAGGGCTCTGGGGTGTCTGCTGTGGGAGGGGAGCAGACCCAGCCCAGCTCTGCAACCACCTTCAAAACAGCCTGGGCTGCCTGCCTGCCTCATCTGCAGGGTTTCACCCCCACACCACCACTCCTCCTGCCCACCATGGGCTCTCCCCATGCCACAGTGGAGGTGCTCATGGCTGGAGACCCCTCCTGTGGTGTTCCACACGTGGGTGGATCAGCTCAAGGCTTGGGCTCCTTCTGGGTCTCTGCAAAGACAGGGTCAGGCACTGCTTCTGTGCCAGCTTTAGAAAAGCTTTGATAATGTCTAGTACCTCCAGAAATTGTCCTCCTGAGTTCCTTCATTATTTTCAACAAATTGCCTCTAGGCCATGTGTCCTGGGTGGGTAGGATGTTAAGGAATCATGATTTCTTTTGGTGTAATCTGCTGCCAGCCAGGGACTGTAAAACACACAGAGTTGCACAGGTACTTCCATGTCATTAGCTCAGCCAAAAAAAAGGCTCCTGGTTTAAAAACAAACAACAGGCAGCTGGCTGGACAGTGGTTACAAATTGGAAATGACTAGCAGCTTTTAAAAGAAAGTCCATTGTGTCTGAGAACTACCTAAGAAAGAAGGGGAAAGAGCAGATAAAGCAAACAGGACAGGTGACAGATACTACTCTCATTTTCTGGTAGTATGCCAATTTGCAATTGCTGGATATTAGCAAGGTGAAAGGTGTGAATTACAAAGACAAAAGAGTCATTAGGCCAATTCTCAACAAATATTCTCAAACTTTGCCTTGTTTCTGATGTAATATAATCTCATTTTAGATCTATGTTTACATTAAAAGGAGTGAATTAACCCTCTTGGTAATTGCAGACCAGTTTATCCTGCTTTTGCTTACTATGAAGGAATACTGTCATGGGGCAGTTGCTAAAGAGCACTGGATCCACCCTGGCTGTTTTTGTTGCCTTGCACAGGCAATCACATCATCTGTGTCTCTGTACTGCCCCCTAATCCCTCTGACTGTGCACCCAGGCAGCAAACCTGGCTAAGAACTGCTTACAGTGGAGACTTTTGTTTTGAGGACAAAATGGTGAGGTGGGAACTCACTGGGAGCTGCTCCAAAAGAAGTCTTGTTTCCTCTCTCAATCATTCAAAGACTGTTTTTCCAGTTTTGGTTTTTTGCTTTTTAAATGGCTTTGGGCTTTATACCACATTTCCTTCAGACTTTCAGTGCAACTTAGTTTTTTTTTTAAACCCTATTTTCAACCCTTCTCAAGTGTGATATTCATTCTTCCTCTGCCTTGGGCTGCATGACCCCCTAGTGCAACCACTCTTGGTGTGATCCCAGTATTACCATACTCTCCCTGTCTAGCTCATGGCAAAGCCCAGCTGCACTTGGAAGTAAGGCCACTCCTATGGAAGATGTATAAGTGATTAACTAATAAATAACCTGTGAAGAGTTTTTTTAAAGCATGATTGATTCTTCTATTCACAGTCATAATACATTACAAAAAAGGATGGAATGGGTCCAGTGCTCTATCTCTGAACACTTCCTTGGAAGCAAATGTTTGTTCTTTCCAACCTAGATCTCCATCACTGTCTGGGAGCAATGTTCTGTGTGATGGGGAGGCCTTCTCTTCCAGGGCCTGTCTTTTTTGCTCTTCAAACTTCTCCATAATTCTCACAGATCATTCAGCCTCAGTAGATTTCTAGATACAATAACAATAGTTTAGACTCTTTTTCTTCTTTTCTCTTTCTTTTTTCTACTGTAATCAAATATGGGAAGAAAACATCCTTTTGGGCTATTCCTAGCTGAAGGCAATTCCTGAATATTTGTCTTCCCTACTGTTTCTTCAGGACATTATCATTGTCTCTTGTTTCTTTAAAACTTTTCTATTAGTCTTATGCATTCAGCCATTCATCACACAGAACCTGAATTCCCCAACACTGTTAATGAGCTGATTTGTAAGTGGTGGGGCCATTATGAGAAATTCTGGTACAAATTCTCCCATGTTTAATAAGATTTATATTTGTTCTTATACCCCTAATGGTCTATTAATAGTGTTTCTTTCACAGCTTCACTTACAAGCCTGCTTTGCTGACACTGTAAGAATTGTAGAACATTCTGACACATTTCATCAGAACTAGATTCAAAACCTTTTGGGGGTGTAGGAAGAGAGAAGGAGGACAGGCAAGCAGAGACACATGGAGAGAATGATAATGAAATTTTCTTAGGACACCAGACCAAAGTATATTACAGGCAATGTTTTTGTACTTCAAAATATTCCAAAATAAAAATTTAGTTAATCTGAATAAAAAGCCACAATTTGAGTTTGTTTAATGAAAACATTTCAATGAATATAAAAAAGTGGGGGTTTTTAATTCTTTTCTCATAATATGAAATCTCTCAACTAATTTCTTTATTTACTGGCCAAGATTCAAAAAAAGCACTTAAATGAAAAGCAGGGAAATACAAATCTTTGTCTTATGTAAGTAATGGGATCAACTCCTTGTCTTCTGATTATGATGACAAAGGCTGAAGATCTTCTGTTTCTCTGTATTTTCAATGCAAAACCATTTTGAGTGTTGCTCTTTCTAACCAATGATACAGTTCTGCTGTTGGGATGGAAAGCTCCATGGCGTTCCCAAGTAGGGGATCATACTACAGGTTTGGTGTTTTCCTTCTTTCTTTCTTTCTATTTTTGGGCTTCGATTGAAGCTGGTGAAAATGATACTTTTCCTTTTTATTGAGGATCCAAAGATTCTGAGTAAGGACAAATTGAGAAAAGATGTTCTAAATATTCCACAGTGGAAGAAAAAAAAAAAAAAGAAAGAAAAAAAAAAAAAAAAAAGAAAAAAACCCACACAAAAACCTCAAAACAAACAAACAAACCAAAAAACCAAACAATAAACCAAAACCAAAAAACCAAAAAAAAAAAAAAAAAAAAAAAAAAAAAACCAAAAAAAAAAAAAACCAAAAAATCCCTCCTTTTAAAACCCAAACAAACAAACCCAACAAAACACCCCCTGAAACAACCAAAAAAAGTTTTGGAAACAAAAAAGGAGTTGAGTCTGGAAACCTCTGCATAAAGAGGATTTCCAGCCCTGTATTGCAGAGTCTAAAGCTAAGGTTCACTGAAGATAAAACCTCAGGGTTACCTGTCCCTTGTTTCTGCAGCAGAAACCTTGGGGATTATTTTTTCACTCCATGTAGCAAGGCTGTGCAGGAATCTGTCTGAAAAACCCACAAACAATTGCAAGCATTATAAGATGTGGGAGCACCAGAGCCCACTGAGCATCTTTGCAGGATGTCTTATTTCCTTGTTCTTTAACAGTTACATTTTGGAGAACCATTTTAGTTCTCAGAAATTGAATTTTCCAGTAAAAATATTTTGTTGGAAAATCCCATGACCCTGTTTTCTGCTGCCTTTATTAGACAGGTTCATTCTGAGACAGAGAACTTTGGAAACAAATAGGTTGTAAATGTGGTGGACTTGCAGAGGGCAGAGATTTACTACTTAGACATCTTGAGGTTGCACTATAATAGGTGCTGTCCTACAGGGTGCTATGACTACATCTCGTGTATTACACAGGTTTAGCCACATTTTTGTGAGCTATTATTAATGCTGAGTTGCAGCATACGCCTTTGGAAGCAGTACAGTCAATGCATACCTGCTTACAGGGAGAAACAAAAAAAGCCTCAAATTTCCTCTTGGCTGGCTCCTTCCTCCTCCACCCAACTCGGTCCGTGCCATTCAAAAACAGAAGTTGACATCAAGTAATTTTCTATTGTTGGAAAAACAGTCATAAGAAAACCCACATCCCTTGTTGTAAAGGCATTGGAAGGTTGTGGAGCAGGTAAATTTGAGGACTGCTTCTTTTTAGATTGTTTGCAAATGTGTCATCTCCGTTTTTTGCCCTCGCCTACTATTATTTTAGCAGTGGTAGCAGGAATGGGCACCTTAGCCACTTTCTAATCAAATTAACCATGCCTCCTCCCACTCAGGTGGAAGTCTGGTTGGATTTTCCAGCTTGGATTTATGCCCTGTGGACATGAGTTCAGAGGCACTTTGCCCACTCTCACAGTTTTAGTTGGCTTGCTGCTGAGGTTTAAGTTCTGTGGAAGTTGTTGGTGAAACTTTTGCATAGCTGCACAAAGATGGATTAACTACTGCACCAAAAACCCTGAGCTATTTAACTCAGCTGAGATGATCAGATTTGTTATTAAATGTAGAAATCAGAAGCAGAGAAGAGGATGACTGAGGTTGGCAGTTTAGCAAGGAGAATGTTTGAGGAATTTGGATTTAGCTCATTTTATTATTAGGTGAAGCCACATAGGTTTTGAAATATCCATAGAATAGGCAGGTGCCAAACTGCAGTTCTCTTCTGTGCAGAAACTTGCACTGGGATTTATCAGTACAGCTCCAGTTATTTCAGTGGTGATTTGAAACTTCACAGTAACTAAGGGGCTTTTGCCTAAGGTATGTTTCATCTCACAGTCTTAATTGTGCAGACAGAAAAATTATTTTTCAGGAAGTTTTTATAACCCAAAGTCTAATTTTGGCTTTACTCTGGTATAACCAAGAAGAAAAAAAAATCAGGTTTTCTTTTTGAAATGCTTGTGTTTTAATAGCTTATTATCTATTTCTGTACCAAAGCTGTGCTGATTTCCATCTTCATTAATTAATTGGAACCATAAGTGTTGCATCTGTAAAAGATTAACTTTCTAATATTCCCTTTGGAAATTATTCTTCTTAAACCACTAGGTACTTAAGGCTGCCTTCCTGTCTGAGATGGACTCACTTTGGAGAATATCCCTGCATAATTAAAAATTATTTTTTGATTTTTTTATTTATTCACAACTTTCTAATATGCTTGAAACTCATTAGGATGCAAGACTTCATTTATTAGACTATTCTTGAGCAGGAGCAATTGCAATAAGATTCACTTCATTAAAGACAAACGTAATCCTTACAGTAATCGACCTACTGTTCACAGTGAAGAACTTCATTAACCGATTTTAGTTTGAGGCAGAAACCTGCAAAAAAAAACAAAACAAAAAAACCACAAAACACAATCTCAAAGTGAAGGTTGCTAACTTTCTTTTGTCCTTTCTTTCCCAGTGGCTTTGCCACTAGGTTTTCTTTCTATGTATCATATAAGATGAAGCCACTTAAATTATCACTGGCTTCAATAAAGTTTTTGTGCATTATATTAGCTGTACATCCAATCTAAGCTGTGGCTTTACCTTTGGAACCATTGGCAATGTTGAAGTCGTCTCTGAATCGGTGTTGGATTCATTGTGTAAAAAAATAAATCTATTTTTAAAAGAAAGAGTAGCTACTCTTTTAAGGCTACCCTACTATTTCACTTCAGTTCATCCTGTGGATCAAGGCACATAGAAAAGGTAAAAGCTGAAGGTGTGTTTTGGCCCCTCCTTTCCCTCTTTTCCTGGAGAAATGCTGGAGATTTCAGAGCTATAATGTCCTGGAGTGCATTTCATACACCCTTTCCTGCTTGTTACCTCCAGTACCAGGGCCCAGGTGGGGGCAGACCAGGAGGAAAAAAACTACAAGCTTCCTTGCTAGTTGACCCTGCAAAGGTTTATACTTTAGAAAAGCCCTTTTTCTTCCAGGACAGGGTATAGGGCTAAATGCCAGTTTCCTGCTGCTTGCATCATCAGTTTGTGTGTTCCAGTTGTCTTAGAGATGAAAAAGCCATGAGGTTACACTATCTCTATATGGCACCTAAATCACCATTCTCCTCCAAAGAGACGCTTCAAATTCACATAGATTACTGCTTAGCAAGAAGTGCAAATCCTCAGGAGACCCACCCAAGCCTGAAGAGAACATGTCCCTAATACACAGGATTGGGCAAGTCCACACCAAGCCATAGCTTCCAATCACCATCAGGGGTGCCCACAAGCCTGTATGTGAAGTAGCAGCCCAGCATTCAGTGATGCTCTACCTTCCCTAGTGTGAGTATTTCCAATGGACAGGGCACAGATTAGCCAGGCAGAGAGGCATTTCTTCAGTGACCAGCCTTTCCCAGGGTGATATTTCACAGAATCTCAGAATGGGCCAGATTGGGAGGGACCACAGCAGGGTCATCTGGTCCAGTCTCTGTGCTCAAGCAGATTGCACAGAATTGCATCCACATGGTTTGTGAGTATCTGCAGTTAGGAAGACCCCACAGCCTCTCTGGTCACCCTGTTCCAGTGCTCAGTCACCCACACAGTAAAGAAGTTCCTCAAATTCAGGTGGAACTTCCTGAGTCTCATTTTCTCCCACTGCCTTTTGTCTTATTGCTCAGCACTGCTGAGAAGAGCCTGGATCCATCTGCTTCAGATACTTAGAGATACTAATTGCCTCCAGTTTTTGTTTTTCTTAAGGTCATGTAGGAATCCAGCTGAGCAACTGTACACTGTGAACATTTCTTTACCAATATGAATATCAGCAGATTATGGAAAGTTGTGCATGAAAAATACAATTATAAATTAAATCACACCCTGATTAATTTTGAAGGTCCAGCTTCCACAGCAGTAGTTTTTGAATTTGTTATCACAAGGTCCTGGACATTTTGTTTATTGATGTGAATGAAAGATATTTAGCACCATAACAAACTAGGAAAAGTTAAAGCTCTTGAAATGAAGTTGCACCTACTCTCATCAGGTCATATATTGGGGTGAGGAGGTGATCCTGAAACAGAGAGCATTACAGCCTTATGGGTTTAGGGAAGCCGGTGTATGATATTCTTGTGGATTTTCCTTTCAGCTAAGCACAAACTCATTGAGGTTCAGGAAAGCTCTAAGAGAAAAGAGGAGGTAATGGACTGAATGTTGTGATGGCATCTTCCTTCAAGCAGTCCCTAAAAGGCCATGGCATTTACACTCCTGTTCCTTTCTGAACTTAATAGACTCTGCTAATTGAGCTCCCTGTGATATGCAAGATTTATTTATCCCAAGAAGCATTATACATCCAGTGCTTACTGTAGTTCTGTTCTGGATAGTGTGGCTATCAGTATTTCAGCTTTGCAAACAGCTGTATGCAGATGATGAGTGTATATGGTGTATTGTTCTACATGTGTGCAGGGCAGCTCACTGCCCAGGCACCAGTCCCAAGGGCAGTGGGAAGGCAGGGATCATCATGGAGGCACAGCCATCCCAGCAGTGCTTGGCATTGGATTTCAACAGCTGGGGCCAACAAGGGTGCCAGTCCCTTGCTGGTTGATTGCAATAACTGGGAGCAGAGGAAGGATGCCCAGTTTTATCTCTGGAGATCACAGCTATTCAGAGGCTGGCACTCACTTCCCAGCACTAGGTTATCTGCAGCATGACTCTCTAGATAACACTGTGGATAAAAGCATCACAGCTCTGGGCTGGCTGCACCCATGCAGGTCACCAGAGCTCAACTGCAGCAGCAGCTGCAATAAGCACAGTGCAGCCAGGCCAGCCAGCACACCCTGGCACCTCACTGGGCCTGCAGCACTGTCACAGAGCTGTCACCCCTACCATGGGCAGTGCTTGCTACAGCCAGGGGAAGCTAAGGCTAAACCCAGACACAGATTTTTTTTTGTTGCTGTTAGAAACAACTACAATGCAAATCTTACTGTAAAACAACAGTGATAACTATATGAGCTGTTCAAAACTGCAGTTAGAATTTGCTTTCCCTCTCCTTCTCTGGTATCAGAACAGAATAATACACTTTCAGCCTGTGATAATGTTTCCTATGTTATTTTTTCCATGTAATAATGCACTAACATTCATTAATTTTCTTAAAGAATGGAATGTTTGCTTCCTTCCTGCATTTGGCATTAGTTAATGAAGTGCTAGCAAATGTTAACTGAATTCTCAAAGATCTGTTCTTTCATTTTTTCTAATTAAGGTTTAATGCAGCCAAATGCATATGGGGAAAATCTTATTCCTATATTGAAAACAAATGGAAGATTCGGCATCAAATGTTAATTTCAAAACTGTTAGTTGCTAAGAATAGGAGTAATTACTGTTACCTCAGAATAAACTGCAAGAGCATAAAATTGATCTTGAGCCTAAAATTTATAAGTCAGTGGGGTAGCAACCTTCAAACTGCTCATTAAGGCATGTTTAAAACCCATATTAAACTAATGCAACACACCTCAGTTAAAAATTTGTGCATGTATTTACCATGTTCCCATTCATTATCTTAGGGAAAGGTGAAAATAACACATGCTGATATTTTCTAGTTTTATAAGTAGTGGTTAAGCCTGTTGTTATGCTTTGCTGATCCAGTTATGTTTCATTAGAAGTCACAAAAAATATTAATTTTACTTGTCTGTGATGACTTTATTGCTCAGTGGTGAAGGAGAACTACTTCTTTATCCAGTGTCAGGGAGCTCATTTTGTTGTAGTCAGATCTGTGTAGTCCCTTTGCACTTTTAGCAATGCCAGGAAGAAGTTTCCTCTTACCTTCAGTGAAAAAATGGATTAGACCCTAAGCCCCCAGTCCAGCAAGTTCTTATGCACACTGACAGCTCCATCAAGGAGCCAAATGGTTATCCCAGTAGGAAATGCCAAGGAGAGGTCCAAGGACTGAGTTGGCAGTTGGGGATAGCTGGGAATCTAGCTCTTGGCTGGACAAATGACAGCCATGGACACTGGCTATGGGCATGTAGGACAGGTCCAGAAGTAAGTCATAAGCAGTTATAACTTGCAGGTTTTAAAGTTTCTGATATCAGCTTATACAGGAACTGAGGTTTGTTTGTTTGTTTGTTTTTAAAATATGCCTCATTTAGAGCTAGGATTTGAACCCCCTCAGGGCTGCAGGGGAGGTAAATCCTCAGACCTACCAGCAAAGTAAATGGAATGACAGGTGGCCTTGTAATCTCAGTGCATGTGGCACTGTCCAAACACAGGTGATCTATATGTGACTGTGAGCTGCTCTTTTTCCTTAGACTCTTTGTGTGTACATAGAGTAGTGAGATAGAAACAGGATTATTTTGTGTATAACTTCCTGTTATGACCATATGTTTCCAAAAATATTGCTATCATTGTGGCATTCCTGAGAGTGGAGAGGTCACTGTTACACGAGATGATCCAGAACTGGTATCTGAGCTACAGTACTGAATAATTTAGACAAGATTACCACTGTAGGTAGAAAACTAAAATTAAGACTTTACAGCTTTCTGGAGAATTCTACCAAATTCCACCTGCACACAGGTACTGCCTGTGACAGAAATTGTAGTAGCATTGCTCATGTCCAAAGGGAGGTGAAATCCTCTTTGTGATAAGCTTGTGTGTGCAGAAAGGGTGTATCTGTAATTATAGGCGATGAGAAACAGCGTGGTTTGCTCAATAATGCACCTCCTCCCATCATGACAGACACACACAGGAACATGCCACATGACAGTGGTCACACTCTTACTCCTCCTCTTTCTTTCAGAGCTTTTGGCTCCCCTCTCTGATGTTAACTCATCTCCTCTGCTCAGTCTCAGTTCTGAGCTCTGCTGGCTGCTGAACAGCCAAGGACCTCCAGCAGCCAACATGTCTCTGAAGCCCTCATCTTAATTTACATTGCATCCTCTCTGCAGAGAATCTAATTTCATCTACATTGTAAGGCTCAAACACTTATAAAAGTGTATAATCATAAAAAGATAAGTGGCAAAAGAGAAGCAGAGTTTTTGGGAGCATCCTTGGGAAATGGCAAGCTGCTTTCTGAAAAGAAAAAGGTGAAACTTTTGAAAATGACATTGAAAAAGAACTGTGCAGCAGGAGAGTTGCAATACACATCAGAAAGGATTTGAGAGAGAAAAAAAGGAGTTATGGAATGAGATCCTTAGATAGGGGATTTGTATTTTGTGTTTAACTGTTTTGGCTATTACTGCACATGATTTCAGTGTCAACACTCCAGAAACCACAGGAGCATCAGCAACAACAAACTCTCAGTTCAGTATACCAGGGCTAATACATTTGGGAATTCCACTGTTTTCTTTACAGCTAATGTCACATAGTTTAAAACAAAAACAAAAAACCACCCAAATCAAAACCCCTTCATTTCCAGAAGTCGTAAATTGTTATTACCATGCTGCAACCTAGTGTAAACAGGTTCCTGGCCCATGACTAAGGCTGGTCGGCTGCCCTGCAGTGCAAACAGCAGCGAGGATCTTTTCCAAAGGCGTTGTTGGATGCAGAAAAGGCTCTGCTTGCTTAGAGTTCCAGACTTCCAGTTTACAGTTTCTTGCTTGATTGGAAGCTTCAAGTCTGGGGCATTTCTACAGAGAGCTTGAGTGCTGCAAATCCGGAGCTTTATAGAAACTGCTTTGCTCAGGAAGCTCGGGATTACCGGGGACACCCAGGTCCGGGTTCAGCGAAAGGGCGCACCTCCAGCAAAGGAAGGAATGCGTCCCCCCGGCGGTGCCAGCCTGTGTAAGTGCCAGCCTAGGCGAGCAGAGCAGCAGGATGGGCCCTTTCTGCAGGAATGGCATCTTTCCCTTCTTCCCCCTGCGCGGCCCTGCCCCGCTCAGGCGGGGGAGCGCAGACGGACGGCGATCACCAGAGGGCGGCACAGGACTTGTGCAGCAGCGCAGCAGCATCTTCACACACAGCGGGGGAAAACAGCCTCACAGCCAGCCTGGTGAATTAGCTCCTTCCAGCTGGAAAGCTGATTTGATGCTCATGTCATTCTCTCTTCCCTTTTAAGAGGGGGAAAAAAAGGAAACAAAACCTGCAGCATCATTTCCATAACCTTATGAACTCTCAGAAGTGCTAGGACTCTGACAGGGTTTTTTTTTTTTGGTTTGTTTTGTTTTGTTTTGTTTTGTTTTGTTTTCTTTGGGGCTTGTTGTTTTGTGGGTAGTTTTGTTTTCCCCCCTCACCCAACCCTTTCTGAGAATGATCATTTTGTTTGTGACTTTTTTACTAACTTGAGGCCACCTTCACAGGCTTTGCTCTTGTGATCCAGCTGATCTGAGCACTCTGATTTGTGAAGAATTTATTGGCTGTGGATAGTCGGAGTATGTTGCAGACATACATTCTTTTGAAGGCAGTGTAAGTGTGAAGGGTTTATGTGAATTTCACTTCCTGCAAGTTTGTCACCAGAGTTGCTCCTGACTCATCCATGAGTTACCCACCTGCAAAGGAGCACTCCTCTCCCACAACCAAGATATTCATGCACAAAATTACTCACAGATATGCGTCTACTGTTGTTCAACACCCTCTCTTCAGTTCAGGTGTTGACTTTATTCAACAGATATTTCCTTTTGCGTCCAAAGTGATTGTACTGTTCTTGAAGTACTAGAAAGACAGCAGGGCTGAGCAGAAGCTTTGTGCTGTTCTTTTCAATCATCAAGCACTGTAAATGACCTATTAAAATTCCCATAATGCAGGCAGAAATGGAAGTGATGCATTTTCTATTTAGAAAGATGCAACAGACATTGCTGGTATGCACTGCAGAGATTCTATGACCAAGCACAGTGTGCTTGGTCTATCAGTTCATCTAATGAAATTTTACTTCTCTCTACAAAGCCTTCTTTCCTGAGTTTTACACTTCAGGATCCAATAGAAACCTGTACATTTTGTGGCTACCTTGGACAGTGTATCCATTTGACTGAATGTCACTGGAAGTAATGCCTGAGCTCTGCTGTCTCCTCTGTGCCTCAAGTATCCAGACCATTATTTTTCAGCATGGACACTTGCTGTAAGTACTAACTGTCAATTAAAATAAAATTCCAGGATTCCATCATAAGGAAGGTACTTTGGCCTCCAAGAAAGCAGTTTATACTGACTCATCAGTATGGCTTGCTAGCCAAGTATAGCTTTATTCCTTACCCTTTAGTTAAGGTACTAAAGGCAAGTAGCCAATAGAAAGACAGGGAAAATATGGGCTGATACAAACCTAGAAAGAAAAGGTTGGCAGAAATCCACAGTATTTTTGTCTGTTAAAGACTAGCGGGTTCCCTGGCCCAAACTCTTGCAAAACCACTCAGGACACCATGGGATTTTTTTTTTTTTTTTAATTTTAGGGTTTTTTTCTTAAACCTTCATGAGTTTATATTATCATAGGAAATGCTATACTACAATTTCAAGCAGGTTTCCTAGGTTTTTTTTCCAATTGACATACATTTCTGGTGATTTCCATCAGTTTTCCAGGGTACTGAGAACATAGGTGGCAGTTTTCTGTAGAAGAGTATCTCCTGAAAAGTTATCACCTCGAGGACGAAAAAAAAAAAAAAAAAAAAAAAAAAAAAAACATATTTTTCTTTAGTCATTTAACTGAATGTAAATTGAACTAGGAGACCACACCTAGATCGTTGCCAAATGAATTAATGCTACAAGAAAAGAAAGTGCTGCTTGTAGGTTGTGCCACAATACAATTCTGCCATTATGTAGAAACTGTATCTTGAATTTCAAGTGTTCTTGACTCCTATTAAGATGATAGAGTTTCATTTATATTGGAAATATAAAATAAAATCACAGCCTCTCTAGGGCAAAGGAGAAGAGCTGGTGGGAAGAAAGCTTTATGTTTGGGAGCAGGGGACTAGCCCTCTAAAGCATCATTCCTTAGATTAGAGTTGCAAAATGGATCTCTTTAGTAGGCCCTAAAAATTAGGACAAATTAGTTTCATATAGTTTTACTTCAATTTCTTCATGTTACTGAGAGGTCTTCAAACTGGGGCAGAGTCAGATAAAATATCTCTCTCCTCTGAGATGGCTAATAATAGTGGTTTAAGGGATTTGTTTCTGAACCTCACTCCCAGTCACCAGAAAAAGCATTCTTTAAATATAATCTATTTGCTCATTCTCAGCTAAATGTATGACCACACTGAAAGTGTTTTCCTCCTTTCCACATGCTCAAAAACCCCCACGCTGCAGTTTCAGAATGGAAAGTTTTATTTGGTTAATCATACCATCTTATATTAATTAGAAGGTCATTTTCCTTTCAGCAAAACCCCTAAAATCACATCTGGAACCCCACTCACCTATGGCAAAATTTTTCTTTTCAAGCTATTTATTTTTAAATACATTTCCTCATGTTGCATTACTGCAAATGGTAAGATAAATAAAAAACACAGTGTGTGGGCAGGTAGGGTCCTTTGTCTGCATTTTAAAGTGGGTTAAATCACAAATCTGTCTTCTGTGTAAAGGAAGATTTTTTGCATTACCAGAAAACAGCACTGTTGACTGTTTTAAAAAGTAGTTTGTGCCATTATGAAACAGTAAGGCCTGGTCTCTCAGGCAGTCAGCATCATAGAAATTTTTGCTATGACTCAGCTTTACCAAGTCATTTGAGTTCATGCTCAATTTATTTTGTTGCTTTAGTCCTTTTCAAGTTGTCCTCAGAAGTGACTGACAGGCAATGCTTTCCAGTGATTTGATCTCTGGTGTCACTTTCTATGTCTAAACTCTCATTTTGTTCCTGAAATACAATCTGAAGGAGTGGCTTTAAGATATTGAAAAAACATGTCCCATAGAAAACTTCTCACACAATTGGGCTGACAGTGATTTTCATTTCTCTCCTGTGATGTGTAGAGTTACAAAGCAGTTTGTCTGATACAAAAAAAAAAAAAGAGATTTAATATACCAAATGCTCTTTTCACTTTAAACATAAAGGCAATAAAATGATGGTTCCTTAATGATTTTTTTAAACTAGCCCTTAAGTTTACAAGTGCTTAGAAATATGTTTTAATATCATGCATGTGAACAGTCCTCCTCAGTTTCCCTAGGACTCTTTATGGGCACAGAATAAAGCACCTGGACATGTGCAGTTTAGAGTCCCAAAGTACATAATGTGATTTTCTAAAACCCATTTCAATACAAAGATATTAGTTTCGTCATCAGGGGGCTTCTTATTCCCACTCTCTATTAGAATAGGAAATAAATAAAATTTGAAAGAGACTAAAACAGTTATTGATTGTTAATATATACCAAGGCCTGCCTGCCTGAAAATTTTAATGGAAATCAATCTTAATATTTTATACTCTTGGCAAAATATTATTTTCAGCATGAAATATTGTATTCAAAGAAGTTCTCTTTGTTACACAAAATACACAGAAGATATTTCAAAGGTATCTACCATCATATGAAAAGGCGTAAGTTTTGCTTCAGTGTTATGTAGATTACCACTATCAATTTCTTCAAATAATTCTTTAACTAAACTTACCAAGCTCCTTTTAATAAATCCATCAAAAAATTAGAGCTAAAATATTTCACTTAAAACTCTTTTTCTAAGTCTTAACTATAAAAAGTTAATAACCAGTTCTGAACATTTGCATGCTTTTGATGTGAAAATCTGTGCTAGTTCTATTAATATTTAGGCACTTGGTACTGAGGGTACCAACCAAACCTTTGCATGAAGTTTGGTATTGCAAAGTTAATGGGAATAGCATTCTACAGTTGGTAGAATCCCACAAAATAGTCTAAGTACTACATACTCCTGTTCTACTTCATGGACTACAAATCTTAGTGTAGAATTAAATAAGTTATGAACATTATGAAAGTGGGTTATTTGAAACTGCATGCCTTTAAAAATACTAGATTTTCATGAGTATATGTCTAAACATGTAACACATATATCTTCTGTGGTGGCAATTATCTCAGTGTGTGGAAGAGACACAAAGATATTTAACTGCAAGGGATACCTGGATAGACATGTGAAACACCTAAAAGGCATGCACAGGTTACAGATGAAAGGATGAATTGCCCTCTCTGCCACAAATCTCCAAACACTCCCAGACAAATGTGACTTGCAGGAAATGCCAACGTTGTTAGGACTCATCACATAAATAAGCACGGGGAGATCACAAGCTCTTCAGCATTTGCTTCAGGCCTGCAATATCTCTTCCATTTCTTTGAGCTGCACTTCCTGAATTTCACAATAGGTGGGAGAATAGATTTTTATGGATTTATGGTCTATAACCCTGATGCTGGTTGTTGCCAAGGTTGAATTTATCGAACCTGCTAATTCAAAGAAACTCTTGCATATAACAGTTGTCTTGGTATTGACAGGAAGAAATCAGCCAGACCTGCACCCTCTCACATATAATATTGTTATATTTCTGTTCTACTTTTATCTACTTTTTTATCTCTTACCTTCTACCTTTACATATATGTTTTCAAGGTGAGGTTATATACATACCAGATGAACTGTATAACAACACAGGACAAGTTAAATTTAGGTACAGTTAAAATATTCCCTCTTAATTACTTCTTTGGTGTCATTATAATCAATGTAAACTGTTCCATTAACAAGCTCTCAGAGAGCTTATAAACAGTTTGTGCTAAACCAGGGATTGAAGGGCAGCTTAAACTCTGAGCTCTATTGCTCAGACAGGATGAGCTTGGACAATGCTGCACAGCAGTCAACCACACCAAGGGGCAAACCTTATGCTCTCATCCTGCTCACCCCTAAGAGTAATCCAGTTCATTCAAGCTGTAGACAGGAGAAAGGCTGGCTGGACTAGGTTCCTAATAACTCTTAAATACCAGAGGCCTTTTGTGGTTTCATATCAGTAAATGATGCCAAAATTTCCAGGGAAAGAAAGCTGCTGTTTGTTTTATTTATTCTGAGAAAGAAATAATTGTTTAAGTTTGTCTCTACAAGTTTTTGCAGCAGAGCAGCAATGAAGTTCATTCTTCTTATCTCTTTAGAAATATGCATATGTGATGCAGGAGAGGGGAAATGGGGAAAAAATAGATTACCTTTTTTATCTTTATTTTGAAATTTCCTTTCACTTTTTCAAATATGCAAAGAAAATCCCTTGAAGTTATGTGACATATTTTTGCATATAAGCACTCAGAAGCTTCTTATGGCAATATATGGTCCCTTAAGCCCACGAACCTTTTGGCAGTCTCTCAGAATTACTTTTTCACTTCATGCAAATTGTGACTGAAATTAGAAATGACCTTCAGAGACAGCACTGCAAATGATAGGAAGAACATTTGCAATATAGTCTCTGGGTTTATATTTCCGAAGGACCATGTAAAATACTTTACTTCCTTGCCCATGCTGTTTTGGTGGCCAGCAAACCAGAGGTCATTATGTTTGTTTTACCTCTCTAATGACTATGCTTTGCCAGACATGTGTCTGTAAGATACATCACAGTTCTTTAAAAACAAATTGTGTCATGTAGGAAAATTAATAGTTTAAAATCATTGTGTCAAAGGCTATTTCTGTTCCCAGCTGTTAAAATCCTAGCACGACTTTGCTATTTTCTTTGCCTTTAGAAAGCTGCTGATCTTGTATTAGTAAGTGAGTCTAACTTTACAATAGGAACAAATGATGAAATACAGTGAAATCAATAGTAACAGTGTTAAAATAAATATTGTGCAGAAAAATAAATGTTACTATTTATGAATCAGGAAAGGTCACAGGCTATAGAAAATAATGGGCGCATTTATCCGAACTACTGTATCAGAGTCAAACTGAAAGCCCTCTGATCTGAGTCACCCTTGCAAATGCTCCTCTATATATTGCTTATAATGGAAACAACTTGTGTAGCCTTTGCCTTTTTTGTCACTGAGGCATAGCTGTAGGACCCCATCATATAGCCCTCACTCCCCTTTAATTCAAGTGGAGCCTTGTTTGATGATAAAACTATTGCAGCAGGGAACTATATTTAAAACTCAGTGACTCATTCATCTTATGCCCTTTTTTGGAGTCATTAGTGGGTCAGATAACTCTATATATTTCATTCAAATTTCCATTTATATTCCCTACCTATAATTGTAGGTATTTTGCTCCAAATAATTCTCTGACCAGAACAGCAGCCACTAAACCCACTGTGAACAATCCCTGCCACCTCCACTTCCCCTCCCCACCCATCCCCACTTTATTTTGTGGTCTGTTCTTTGACAATTTTTTAACAGAGTCTAATCTGAAATTTACAGATAGCAGCATACCAGGGTACAGCAGTGTTTGGTGTGTGCTACTTGGAGCTATTGACTCATAAAGAAAGGTTTGGAGGACAAGCATCAGGAATTATTTGCATAAAGGCCAAATATCCTACACTTATCAATTTATTTCTTTCCATACTTGGTCTTTCACCAACTAGAAAATTTCCAAAATTCTTTTGCTTTGCCTTTTCCATCCAGTAAAGAAGTTACAATAATTTTTCTTTTCCTTTTTGAATAGATATAAAAACTTAAGGTTTGTTTCAATAACAAACACATCAGTTTATACAGAATCTTATCATGCTAAAACATCTTTATGGACAAGCATCAGTAATGAGATCAGCTTTGAAAACAGGTTTTGTTAGCTATCAGGCTTTACAGAGATATAGTGCTGCCAGAGGAAATGTTGGTGATTATGTCATATTGTAATTCAAGAATTATAAAAATTCCACATGGAGTGGAAGGCAGGAAAGGCAGAACATGTGATGGTGTTATATATTTGTTTATTTATAGGGATGGTACTCACCCAAGAGTACACAAACTCTTCACATCAGCAAACTAGCTCCACACAGTATCCACATGCATCTGGGCATCAAAAACTTCAGATCCCATTGGAACTACGTGCCTAGTGACATCTTAAGTCCTTGGATTCCTTTGTTCCTTCCTTTCCTAGTAAAATGGCAAAACACCTATATGTGAACCTTTAAAACTCAGCATGTCCTCCTCCACCATCCTGAGGATTTCAGAGCCATTAGATGCCACTCTTATCACATGTCTAATCTAGAAATGCTGGCATTCATTTTTTGCTAGGAAAGTAGGAGATAATGATTAGACTTCTTTCTCTAACTAAAGCAATTCTAAATGTTGCTTAGGTGCCTGCTCACTCGGGGCAAAACCTGTCTCACTCTGCTTGGAATAATTAGAAATGAGAGCACTTGACTGCAGTGCTGGGACCTGGATAATAAATTTTGTTCCTATTTATTCTGGACAGGAATGAGTAAATCTAAGTATCTAAAGTAATGCCTAAACCAGTTTTCCTATTTTTGCCTTGCAAGGACATCAACTTCACTGCAAATTCCATCACAAGGTGGTTCAGGGAGAAGAAAACCAAACACCATTGTCTGTATAGCTTTGTGCTGCCTAAAAGTCTAACTTTTGAGAAATCATGTTGAACTTAAGAAATGCTTTTTTAAGAAAGAGGAAGAAAATCAGGAGGTTATGTTTCTTCTCAAAAGTGGAAAATATTTTAAAACCATTCAGAAACCCCCAAAAAAGATAGCTTTGTGACAAGGAATATATAATATTTCAATATTAAATGAGATGTTGTAATTGAGGACTTTGCCAGGATGTCATAACTATAAATTTGAATTATTTTAACACATTTCAATTGATCTCTTTCAATTCTTCCCTATGTGTGTAGTCCATAGAATGATGAGAGTCTTTTCAGAGCATCAGATCATTTATCATGAAAAGTCAGGTACAACATGGGTATTTAGAAAATCTAGAGTGGGATTTGGACTAAATATAAAATTCCTGCTTTACAACCCTTAATGTTTACAAGACAACAAACTGCAGACCTCAGGGTTGCACCTGGGGTTGGCAATGGACAGTCTCTGTCCCTTGAGTTCCACTCCTGCCCGCACTGACATTTACAGTAACAGGGCTGTGAAACCACAGCTTGGAGAATACCTGGTCCTGATCAGAATCCAGAAATAAGGGACATAAATCCTACCTACACTCAAGTGCACACTTGTGAAAACAGTCCCCAAGTGAACAGAGGTGCCTCTCTGGAGCACCTGAGGCAGAGATGTGAGAACACAACATGAACTGGAAAACTTTCCCTATGTACTCTGCTGAAGCAGCTCAGAAGCTGAATGTAGGATTTTACTCCTGATCCAGGCATCTGTACAATCAATGCTAAAACATTCAGCTTTTAAATTCTTTGATACACACTGTTTTTTTGTTCCTGTCACAACAAATAGCACCAGACATATCTGAGACATGTTTGGAGGGATCATAGGAGGACAACTTCTACAGGTGCTTTATATCCTAAATATCTGGAGCAAAAGACCTCATAGTTACTGAAAGTTACTGGAAGTTCATAGTTAAATTTAGAACTTCTTCTCATCCCTCCAAAAAAGGAACTCATTAGTATTTTAACTGTATAGGTTTTTAAAACATCAGCCTGTAAAATCAATTAGTCTAGTCAAGCTTTTGACTTCCCCAGACTCCAGACCTAATTCTTTATGTCTTTTCCCCTTAGGTACATTATAACCCCATGTGCTACTGAACTGAATTATTCTGAATACAAAAATGCTGAAGCATTTTCACATTTCATTAAGAATCTCTTAATAGAAGCATAGTTAAGGTTTTATTTTTTGCATTGATTGTAACCTTTAGAAAAAAACTGCTCTATTACTCATCTCCTGAAACATAGTTTCCTTGTCATGGGGTGGAGAGTGGGTGGGAGGAGAGACCTGTTTTTTTGTTGGCAGGGTTTTTTTTCCCGTTTCTGAGTGTTAATGAACACCATTTTACAGCAACACAGACAAAAGGGAAGGCCTTTTGTTCCGTTCATACAGGACACCAAGTAACGAAGGAGCACTTCTGTCACTAATTGGCCTGTGTGCCATCTGTTGGAAGGTACTTTTGATTTTCATAATGGTCACAGCCACACCACAAGCAATGCAGCAGAAACAGTTACCCCGTTAAGCACCCTGGGTCGAAATGTTTCACGAAAATCTTGCAAATGCAGAGCTCTGCCTTTTTAGAAAAGAAGTCTGATTGCAACAATTGTGTATATACCAACAAATTAGGAGACTGATCCAACCTCTCTTAAGTAGAGTGATTTTTTAAGGCAGTGGAAAGACACAGAATGGCAGCCAAATCTGGCATACCCTCCAAAAGTAAATCAGAAGAGCAAAATAAGCTTTAGAGTTGTTTTTCCTTTAGGGGACATCTCAAGTCTCATCATTAAGGCTTGTTGGTTGTCTGTTAAATTCAGAACAGTACTTCTCAAGGAATCAGGACAGTGACATATTAGGTTTAAAGACTTTTTTCCACCTTGTTTATATACCTGTGAATCAGGAAAAGAAAAAAAAGAGAAGGCACTTACTCAATATGAGACTAAAAATAATGCATTGCAGCATATGATATTCTGAGTTGACTTAAATATCACACTTTTCAAGAGTGTATATAGTGCTACTTTACTTATTTTGGCCTGCAGCACAGAGTCTGTACTAAAGCTTGTATGCTCGCCCCTCACTTTAAAGCTGACACAACCAGTACAAAATTAAAATGGACAGCCTGATCAACAACATTCCCCACCCACATCATGCAAATCAATCAACCAGAACGACAAGAAAAGTGCCCAACACTCCCTAAAGGCTCAATTCCATATCTTTTAAGCTTCAATTAAAGCAGCTTTCTTCAATGCTCCATCTCAAATTCAAATGATGCAGAACTTAAAATGGACTCCTGTTTTACTTCAGGGATTGGTAATTTTGAAAGGAATGAAATATGTTCTACAGAAAATTAGCATAGTATCATGTTGCTTCTCTTGTGCAGCATATATATGCTGGGTTGATTTAAATAAGATTAATTTAAATATGCTTTTCATGGTTAATTGCTAAATGTAAAACATTTACAAATTTTAGACAAAACAAAAATTATTTGACACTTCTTTCCTATGAATCATACTTTTTGAGATTATAAAAGATATGTCCTGGAGTCGGGAAATACTGTTATAGGTGAATGAAAAAAAGATTATGTGAGTTCCAGCAGTATGTCTCCTTCTTTCATAATTTACAATCATTATATATAACTAAGAGGAAACCTTTGAGTGGCCGTAAGGAGCAGTTAAGGAAGACCATGCCAAAACAATAATTTGAGATGAACACTTGTCAGAAAGGCCAATATCCATGTAAATACATATTCAGCATACTACTGATCAGATAATCAAAGTAGATATAAAAAATGGCTGCCTAATTTTTTTATACGTGTACATGAAAAGTATTTTACCAGCTACGTGTTTTAATGTACCCAAGTTTAAATGGCTCAGTTGATTGTACTTTCACTGTTTCCCTTAGAAATACTATTTTGCAGCCTGGTACAACTTTCACTGTTCAGGTGTAAGTGCAGAATTGTAGGCTTATCCCCATTGTCAGTTTTTTCCAGCACCCTTCCACTCTGTTTAACCAATATTTCACGATACACATTTCATGAATCAGCACATGTCTTGTTTCATACATGCTTGTAAGTAAATGTAAGCACTTTCAGAAATGTCAGCCAAAGTGTGGGAGGAGGACAATATCCATGAAGACTGTGCAAGCACATAAATTACTTTGGCCAGACAATTTACTGTCTAACTGCTGGGAACATTCACTGCCTGTGTGTATTCACACTCCCAGTCTGTATTCACATTAAACTAGTGTTTTTTGATAATGCAAAAATGCTTTAAGCTGCTCAGGTTTTTTGTTTTTTTTTTTTTAAGTTCACAGTGGGTTTATGTTTTTACATGTCTTGTGAACTTGAGATAAGGATGGTGGTTACAACTTTAGTTTCTCTGGAAGTGGAGAGAAGTTTATTTTGTGCTTGCTTATGCAGATCTATCTATAAGGCAGAGTGACCACAGCTCAGATTGCCAAATATTTTTCTTGTAGGGATCCTGCTTCTGTTAAAACTGCCAGAATGTAATTATTTGGGATGAAGTTTCCCATCATGAGTTTCTGCCTCTGGCTGAACTGATCAAAATTTTGCCTTTTCAAGAAGAATTAAGATAAGGAGTTGTAATTAAAAACAATCATACAAACTCTCTACTTGTAACTATCTTTTGAGAAGCTTTAGCATGTCCATGATTCTGATAGTAAGGGGTCTTGTTGACAGGAAGGAATTCCTCCTAAAGTTGACGGATTATGTTCTGAAAATCTGTATGTGTGTGTGCATGCACATATTTTATGGAATCATAAAAGGGTTTGGGTTGGAAGGGACCTTAAAGATCTGGTTCCAACAGCTTCCTCTAGCCCAGGAGGCTCAGAGATCCATCCACCCTGCTCTTTAACACTTACTGGGATGGAACATCAACAGCTTTTTACAGTTGCACATTTTCCCTTGAATCACTACTGGTTAACATAACTGCAGAATTTATCTATATTAAAAGTAACACTGCTCACAGGTTCTTTCCTCATGTGATTTTAATCAGTACCTGATCCCTGGGTAGGCAGCTGCTCAAATTGCTCTCAGAGATGTTTGTTACCATGACAGCACTTCTGGGTGATGTTGAGGAAGTTACTCCAGCTGGACTTCTTCCCTCTGATCAGTAACTGAGCATTTTTTTTGAGTAAACTGAGCAGAGGTTCAGTGATCTTTTTTTATTTAAAGAGGTACTCAGAGATGCGAATAAAAACACTCAGAAATTTAGTTGAAAAACGGTGTCCTAGATGTTTTCAGCTGGATACTCAAGAGGATGAGAGCAGACATCCAGTCTGTAGGGGTTAACATGTGCAGGAAGCAGCCATTGAAACATGCAGTGAATGGGAGATGATCCTGCAAAAAGATAGTTTGTTTGTGTAATTACGGACAATAATAACGCCCCAGCCACAAAAGTTGAAAACAACAGACACAACCTTTATTCTGTTGTTTTTATGGGGTTTGTTTTTTTCTGAGTTTTTTTCTTCTTTTTATTTTATTTTATTTTATTTTATTTTATTTTATTTTATTTTATTTTATTTTATTTTATTTTATTTTATTTTATTTTATTTTATTTTAGGTTTTTTTAGTTTTTTGTTGTTGTTTTTGTTTTTTTCTGAGAGGAGTAATGGTTTTTCTTTTTAACTTGAGGTTGTTATTCTCATGGAATTAATATCTTGTCCACATTTTTGCTCATGTGATAGGAAAATAGATTACACTAAATTAATTAATATTTATCTGATTTAGCACAATTTTAACAAGTAGGTGATAAGTAGAGGATTCACATAAGTGTTTGCTGTAAGCTGATATCACATTTGGAGGGACAAATCATCTTTTGGTGAGAGACAGTGCTTCTATGGTATCCCATGTATGGCAACGCTAGGTATTAAATTCTTTTTTTCTTTTCCATGCTCTTAATCACAATAGGATTCTCTGCCTTTCCAAAAAGTCAAGGAATTTGGGAAAGTACTTTCCAAGAACAGAAAGTTGAAGCTGAAATTAATTGCATGCAATAGAAAGCTGTGGTCTGTTCCCATTAAATCTGCAACTCTTAATCAAAAGTGGGGATACCCTTCTTCACTGGAATGACTGAAAGCACTTGATAAAATATGTAGTAGTTTTAACTCAGAGGAAGAATGGGATTACATATTTCCTTAAAGATTTTTCTGCTGCACAGATTTGGACATGAGTCCAGGAACTGCACCACTAAATCAAAAGCTTGATACACTTGTATTTAATCTCTAAAGTCATCAGGCCCTGACTGTGATTAATTGGAATGGATAGGCTCTCATGCCTCTGCAGTAATGCTCCTACAGTATTAGATGGGACTATATGAAGGGCAAGATACAGTAACCTTCAATATGGGTAGCAGCAGCTTGGCCCTTGATGGTGTGTTTGCTTTGTGCCTTTGTTATGTAGCACTGTTTTCCTGCATTGTCTCTAAAGGAAAAGATGATGACTGTTGTTTGCAAAGTACTTTGGAAAATGCTGAGTGTCACTTTGAAGAAAATTTAACTTCTTTCCATGGGACACAAAGTGTTAGATGGGTCTAATCTTCACTTATTAAGTAGAAAAGGTTCTGGTGGAAATACACGGACCAACTGGGCTGATTTGGGATGCCAATGCTTTTTAACACTCTTATTGTTCCAGATTTATATAAGCTCACATTTTGAGGTGATGTTATAGAATTAGCAAGTGAACTAATTCTCACTTTGAGTCTCAGAAACAGTTAAATAGAATGAAGCCCATCAATATTCCTTTAGGACTTAAATGCATGGAAGATTAAGAAGATTTATGTATCTTTAATAAATGGCAGGAGATTAGATTGTCTGATGGCTTCCTCAAACATTTGGGATAGATCACTTTTCAGGGTAGATATTAGTGAACATGAGTATAAGAGAGAACATTCAGAGAAGCCTGTAGGAAATCTTTGAAATCTAATGAATCAGCTGTGCTGAGCAGCAGTGGGCATTGTACCTGGTGGGAAAACCTGACATAGCCATGCTCCTCCCAGTACTCAAATTCAGAGAGGCAGTGCTGCGTACACATGCTCAAACTGGCTCCCAGTCTTCTGCGTTCACCAGAGCTGCTGCCTTCGTGTTACTTTCCCCAAACTAGCCAAGAACATGGTATACCAAGAAATGGCTCACTTGAAGAGCAGATGGCAAGAGCTAAATTGCAATTTGGAATGCCTCATATTCACAGCAGACATATTTATACTGTGTACTGTAGCACAAGGGTCCCTGAACTAAGCTTGCAAAGGAAATTTGGAATTTGAAACAATACAGCTATGTCAAGGAATCTTCTGATATGCTTTTCTCGGGCTTGTCTCTTGGAGCTTTTTTCAGGATCTGCGTCTCGCTTCTACCGCATCGGTTCACTCTCTCCCTGCTCCCAGCCCTGCATTTGGGTTAAGGGAGATGGCTGAAGGCAGGGGCCAAAACAGATGGGGAGAACACCATGCAAGCTTCACACAGCTCCGGAGGGTTTTTCTGAATACTTTAGTCCGGACTGTTCCAATGATCTCGCGTACAGTCGCATTAGCACAACTGTGCCACAAGGGACAAGCACCTGGAAATTTCTTTGAAACTGGAGAAAACATGCCACGGGCTTGCTTGGCCATTGAGGCATTCTGCTTCAGCTAATTAGCGCCGCAGAAAGACTCAGCTAACGAGCACGGTGTAGAGTTGCTCTGGCACAGTTACTCCGCTTGCAGGACCCGAGCTGAGGGCAGGGCCCGGCGGGGAGCGGGGACACGAGGGGGAAGCAGGAGGCACGGCCGGGCCTGGCCAGGCCTCGTCCCGCGGGGCAGGCGGTCGGGAGGGCTGTGGGGACACTTCGCACCTCCTGTGCCCGCCCCGTTACTTCCCCAGGCGATGGCACAAGGGACATCCTCCCCTGGCATTCCCCCGCTGGAGCCAGCCACTACAGCTCCCCGTGCCGCGCTGGCAGCGGGCACAGCCCGGGACGAGCTGCGGGCAGGGACGGACCCGGGCGGGACCGCGGCCACCACGGCCGGGCGGGAACAGGTGGCGGCGGGACAGTCCTGCGGGTGGAAGGCAGCCGGGGGAACAGCCCCAGCGCCGCCATCCCCCTGAGGAACCGGCGGGAAGCGCCGAAGGGACCCGAGCGGAGCCGAGGCGGGGAGCGGCGGCGGGGCGGGCGGGCCTGGGCCGGGCGCTCCCTCCGCCAGGGGGCGAGCGCGGGCGGCGGGCGCCCATCAGCGCCCCGCCCCGCCCGGCCGCGCCCCGCCCGCCCAGCCCAGCGCAGGAGCGGAGCCGGCGGCGGGAGCGGGATCGGCTCCGTGGTGCCGCGCTCCGCACCTGCTCTCCTCGCTCCGCACGGTGGCGGCGGCCGCGACGGCCGTGACGGCCTTCTGCGCCCCCTGGGGGAGCGGGGCGGCGGCGGCGGCGCGGGGCGGCGCGGCAGGTACCGGGCGAGGCGGCGGGAGCGCGCGGGGCGCGGGGAAAGTTGGCGCCGCCGGGGCGCCTCCGGGAGGCGGGGGCGGCGGTGCCGCCGGGGCCGCCCCGCACCTCCCTCCTTCTCCTGCTGCTGCACCTCGGCGGGGCGGTGGAGTGCCCGGGCCGGGGCTGGCCCCGCGCCGTGCCTGGCTGGCCGCCGGCCCCGCGGGAGAGCGGGGGCGAGCGCTGCTGCCGGCGGCTGGCGCGGGGAAAGTGAGCGGGGAGGTGCGCGGCCGTGCCGGGCTGGGTGTCAGCCCGCCGAGCCGTGCCGGGCTGGGTGTCAGCCCGCCGAGCCGTGCCGAGCCGAGCCGTGCCGGGCTGGGTGTCAGCCCGCCGAGCCGTGCCGAGCCGAGCCGTGCCGGGCTGGGTGTCAGCCCGCCGAGCCGTGCCGAGCCGAGCCGAGCCGGGCTGGGTGTCAGCCCGCCGAGCCGTGCCGAGCCGAGCCGTGCCGGGCTGGGTGTCAGCCCGCCGTGCCGAGCCGAGCCGAGCCGTGCACCGGGGGCGGCGCTGCTCCGCTCCGCGTTGTCCTCCGTTTGCTGTGCCGCTCCGCGCCTTGCGTGTTCAGCGCCGGGCATGGGGAAGGTCCGGTCCCGTCCCGTCCCCGGCGCTCACCTTTGCTGCCTGTTCACATAAGGGCGAGTTTGGCTTATTCCCTGTTCCCAAATTGCTGGCAGAGCACCCGACTTCAGAGTATTCTCGGGTGCCTCGGGGGATTTTAGGCGAGAGAGGAGCGCTGCGGGCGCAGAGCGGCACTGGCCGTGCCCCTGCCCGCATGGGTCTGCCGGGGATCAGAACCCCAAAGCCCGGAGATGCAGTACCACGGAGCGGACAGGCTCCACAGCGGTTACTTTTCAGCATTTTGGGTGCTGGCTTGCGCTGTGGAGGTACAAATATATCTGTAATACATCCATATATGTCAGCTGCGGCAACTATTTTCCTCATTGGTGTTACGGAACAGATGTGACAGCAGTAAAACAGGATATTTCTTTTAATATAAAATTCTCATTCATCTTGCAGCACTTCTCGTTTCCTCTCTTGTCTGAACTTATCCGAAGTAATTAGTCAGTCTCTCCTTCTGTTGCTCCTTGCTTTCCTCTCTTTCAAAGATCCAGTTGGGATTTATTTGACTTCCCTGCTAGGATGGTTGCTTCCCTTGTGGCACTCTTCCACCTGTCACACAAATTGCTCCTGTTCTAATGCCTGGGTAACAGAAAGCAGAACAAGTTAGTTCTTTAATACTATTTAATATTGGTAATGCTATTAAATATTGGTACTGCTACTCTGTTAATCACAAACTGTCTTCATAGTAGAAATACATATATTACTGAAGTATTAATTTTGCACAGTGTTGCATTGAATTTTTTTTTTTTAAAGTTAATGTAGGTGTAGAATACTTACTTAGCTTTGGGGGGCAGTTGCACTTTCCCTTTTTTTAAAACAAAATTTCTGAAACTAGTTGTACAAGAAGCAAGCTCTCCCTATTACCTGAGTGGGTTTGATCACAAGGGAAACAGTCAACAAGCAGAGCTGTGGGGAGGAAGGGTCTGCTCAGTTGCCATACCTAGAGAGGCTTGCTCACTAGTGCAATACAAGTGCTAAATTTTTATGATGGTGACGTTCTCTGGCATCGTCCTGTGGCAAAAATGTCTTGATAGGTGGTGACAAATACCTAATACATTTTTGTTTTCTAGTTCATAAGAAAAAATGTAATACTCTGCATAGTTCTGAGTACACTTAACAGAACAACTCATTTGAAGGACCAACTTGTGATGATAAGATTAATTTCATTTCATTAAACACTCTGATATTGCTGGCAGTGGATTCCTGGAAGAACTCTTAACACTTGTCATCTCTCTCTCTCTGACTTAATGAGCATTTCTGATGCTTCCATCATCAACTTTTTGCATATTCTAAGACTGGGACAGTTCATTATTTTAAGACATAAATTATCACAGTGACACGTTGTGCTTTACAATACTTAACTCTTTACCCTCATGCTTCCAAAATACTTTCTGTACAAAGTAAGATGCTGATAAAACTATAGTTGAGTGATATGCTATTAAATTACAAAGCTCCATAACTGCTTCTCAATTAATAATCTTGTATTATTGGTGTAATATGCTTAAAGCAGTAGGCAGTAGCAACAAAAAAGCTAGTGGTAGTATCATCATCTTCTTGAATATGTTCATGACTTACCATGTGATAAATCATGTTTTCATCCAATCCAGGACTCTAAAATATCAGCTGATTTCATAAGATCTTGAGTGGACTGTTTTTTTAGCAGTCAGTATTATAGCAGAGACATGTGTCCATACTTTTCTAAGCTGTGACCTACTTTTTATGCTGGTGGGTAAATGATAGCTTTACATGGACACTGAAAGAGTAGCCTTACATAGGTACAACACCAAAAGTCTTGTGCACTGAAGTCATTAATGTTAAATTCTCCAAGGTGGACTAAATGCCAGTACAGTGAGCAGGTCTTCCGTTTTGTCACTTCATTCACAAATAATATTTGCTGTCCTGACATCTATGCATAGGGGTATTTGTTCATTAGAACTTGACCAGTTAAAAGTAAAATGTAGTTTAGTGGTGATGAAGACCACAGTTATCTATTTCACTGTTTTAAATGTGGTAGATGTCATAGTAAACTTTATACAAACCTTGTGCTGTGGGTTTGGTTTTAGTTGTTGTGGGTTTTTTGTTTGTTTCTTCTGTCTGTTTTTGACTGAGAAACACATTCCCTGAGCTTCATAACTGTGAACTTGAGAACTGATTTCTGTCAGAGGCAATAGTGTGTGCTCATCTACTGAAGAGTTTGCACAGGAAAATGAGAGAGCACCTTTTATTTTTATTTTTTTTTTTTTTTTGGGTGGATAGCTGTCCCAAAACTACAGCTTTGAGTACATTAAGCAAAAAATATTCATTTTGCTTCCTCCTTGTATTTGTTGGTGTTTGTAGCATCGGTTTTTCTTCTGGCTACCTATGTGTAGCAGTGCAGTGTACATTTTGTTCCATGGTGTTGAGTGCATGATGTTAATCAGCAAGGGTAATTTGGCACAACACTGATGAGAACCCATAGCTGTAGCATTTTAGCCCCTGATGGAAGCATCCCATGCCTTGGGCTGGAGGATGGGATGGCTCATTTGAATAGAAATCAATCAAGTAACTCTGAATTGGGGTTTTCTCTTAAGAGAGACAGAGTTTAGGTAACTTAATCCAGGCAAGGGAAGTGTCAGTATCAAGTAATTGGATGCTTTTCATGAGCTGTAGTGTTTTCTTGTTGAAGCCTAAAGTCAGAAGGTGTATGTGGGCTTTCCTCATGACAAGTGGAATTTATGGGAGGCAAGTTATTCTTCTGTTGAGATGTTTACTAAGGAGAAAGAGCAGGCACACTTGCAGTTGGAGTGGAGTAACAGATCTGCTGCAAGTTTCATCCTTTCATACCTTGAGATAATTTATTCTAATCTCCCCATACCCTAAGATACCATTGCCTTCAATCAATGTGTACTGAACCTCATTGAGTAGTTCTAATTTCTGTTATTAGCATTGTAATATGAAACTTAGTCACGTGCCCACTATGGGACATTGTGTTCCTTCTCTTTCTTCTTTTCATATCCTTGCATTTATGAAATGCTATGAAATCAGATACTATAGAAAACATTTTCTAATAGCTTGCTTTACAAAGCTTTTTTTTTGTCCTAATTTTTCTTCCTATTGTGGAACATTATTCACAGTCTTGAAGAGTTTTCTCCCCACAGAAAACACTGACACTTTGTACATAATTCGGTTGCTTGAGTTGTCCTGAAATCACTGTGATGCTGAAGTCTGGTCATTCCTATGTGCTAGATTTTGGTTTAGATTTCCAAACATTTCACATAAGTAATGGTAACAAAGGGTTCCTGTCTCCTGGATCGGGAGGAATCAAGAGAGACTTGAAAACCTTGGAGGTTCTTGGTGCACTGCTGTGCTGTTGTTCACCTGAGTCTTACCAAGGGCTCTTGGCTTACAAGTTAGAGATGTCCAAGCAAAATATGGGCTCTGGAATTAATTTGGAATACAGAGTATCTGATACTCCTCAGGAAGATGCAAGGTATTATCTTAATGAGTTTCCAGAAAAAAAAAAGTTGGTAAAAAAAGATACAGTTCTGCTTGTATCTGCCTCTTCACTGGTCTTGGGGTTCCTCTGGCTTTGTCTGTCATACTTCTGTGGTTTGAGAGCCTTCTTGTCTCACATTGTCTTACTATCCCTTCTCAGCATGTGTCTCCATTCAATAACAATACTTCTCCTTTCAAGAAATGCAGTTCTTCTGTCCAAGAACTGTCACCATTGATTTAACAGGAGGCCATATCACTGCATAAATGATGCATCTCTGCAGGCTCTAGGTCCTTAAGTCTGAAACAGCACATTATCCTAATGGCCTCTGTTTGAAATTAAAATCATTAGGACTGGTCTTGTCTGATGTATCTCTCTGACTAAGTTCCCTCTGTTAAACTTCTGCAAATGTCTCTTCAATATGAAGATTACAGAACATTAGACAAGTAATGCAGTTTTACAAATAAAATAGAAATCCCAGAAGCAGTGAAGCTTGTGCATGCTATGAGCATATGTTAATCTGCTATATTGGCTGTAATTTCGTCAGTTCCCTCTCTTGGCAAATTTAGGTTTGATAAAAGCACAGCAACATATGTTAGAGGGGGAGAATGTCCCAAGCTTTGAATTATGACTAAGAACACTGTTGAGGAAGCTGTTTTTCAGAATCTGGAGTTGAGATGAACTCTTCAAGATAAGTGATCTCAATCCCTTTTTTAGCAGAAGGAGTATTAGGCTTTCTGAAAGGTGTTGTTTTGCCAAAAGTGAAATGGGTTCTTTTCCGTGCATCACAAAGTTGAAATACAGCCAAGCTAGTAAATTGCATGCTTGCTTGTATTGACCAATTCAGTGAGTATGTTTCAAGAGGCAAAGTAGTAACCCTTGTCACAGCCATCTATTTTATCATCTTTGTCAACAACCAGCTTTTTTCTTACTGATTCAAGCTAGTGGCTGGTGCTCTGAAATTGGTTAGGTAATTATTCTCAATCAATGCTGTGTAGTATGAAGGTAGTAACTTGCCAGTCACAAGGTTCTTGGTTCAGTCACTACTTTTGTTTTTGCAACTCTCCCACTAATATTAAGTCATGCTGCTCATAGAAATTCATAAAAAGTGAAGCAAAAGCCAGTCCTCAATTCAAACCTGTACATGTGATATCTTAGTGAGAGATAAAGTTTTACAAGGAGTTCAAGAAGTTTTTAGTTATTCAAGGTGAAAATAAAATCAGTGTATTTTTAACTTCTCTGCAAGAAGAAGAAAACTGGCTGTACAGAAAGTTAATCCAACTCTTTGTTCTTCTACTGCAATTGTGTACTCTTCCTTTCAGTTCATACAACCTTTCAAACAAGCTAAAATATTTAATTTCTGATGTTAAGGTGGACAGTACAAAATATGCTTCACTTTTATATTTTCTGAAGAAGAAGTAATGGTAAAATTTTTGTGGGATCATAAAATGCTTCAGCCTTTGTAGCTGGCAAATACAGTTGCAGTGTTTTGGTGGTAACTCTAATTTTGGTGCTTCTGACCAGTGCCAGTAGTACTAACCAAGGCTTGTGCCTCAACAATATGGTTTAAAGGTCAAATTAAACATGCATCATGTGCACTAAGTAAAGCTACTCTTTAAGGTTTTTTATAGCAAGATGCAGAAAACCACTTTTCTTTTCAAGTAATTTATTATTTATTCTGAACCAGACTTTTTTCCTTTCTTAGTCTGAGCAAGGCTTCAAAAAATAATTCTAGAGAAGGAGCAGCTGTAAGCAGCTGAAATCAACAGTGAAGTATTTCACTACTAAGTCAAATGCTGTTTTATTTGCGCTCTGAAGTATGAAAGTAATTATGATTTGACATCTTGTTCATTGATTTCCTGCTATCCTTTCCCTCCACCCCCGGAGAGATTTTAATCTGGTGTGTGCAGTGTTATGGAAAGCCAGAGGCTCATAACACCAAGCTGTGATGAGTAACCATGGCTGTTTCCCTAGCAAGTTATGTGATACAGTTATGCTCTCTGGAATGACGCCTTTTATGAATCAAAGCTGTGAGCCTGAGCTGTGACTTGTATACATGTGGGATTTCATACTGTAGTGTTGTTCTTGTGTTGTTTGCCCACAGTTCTGTGACTATGGAGCCTCTTGTTCAACATAGGGTGTTCCCCAGGGATTGGCCCAAGTATGCAGAGGTCTGATCTCTGCCGTTTCACTCAGCTTTGGTGTGGGGTTTTTCTCTTTTTTTTGGACTTAAGGTTTTTATCCTAGGTATTGGATGTCTGTGCAGTTATATTCAGTTTCTACACCTGTGTCACTAAAGGCTTTTCGTAATTTTTGTGATTTGGCTTTCTTTTTTGCATATTCTTATACAGATGGGGAAGGACTATGCTTCTGGAACTATAATGGTGTAGATAGAGGCACAGCTTTTGTTTGAGGCAGATTTGCATATGTACCTGAAGTTAAGGACATGCAAGTATTTTTTTTGCCATAGTTTCAGTGCTAGTGGTTTGTCTGGATCTTCTTGACTGTATTGCTGATATCTAACTAACACATTAAGAGCCTGCAGATAAAACATATTGTAGGTTGGTCAGGTTGAAGATCAGTTAGCACATGTTAAAGTACAGCTTGCCTTATCTTCTCATTGTTCTTTCAGAATTTATGAGTCCATGTTTACTGTAGGAAAAAAAGGCATTGAACAACCTCGTGAGTACAAGCTGTCCTTATTGGGTTTCAGAGGTTGTTGTAGGATGACATAATGTCTATTTTTTACACATGCTTGTAGCCATATTTATATCTATATGTATCTCTCTATATATATCTGTATATGTATATATATATAAATAAATAAATAAATAAATATATATACAGTAAAGATTTATTAAAGCACTTTGGATACTTGTTTAAAAACATTTGTCTGACATCCTGCCCTACTGAGTGCATTAAGTTCATAGTTATGGTATGGCTCAAATTTTTGTGATGTCCCTATCTTCTTATTTTTGGGTTCAGTGTGTCCATTGTTGTGTTAATTGTCAAAAGACTTTAAGGGGATAAAATTACTGAACTCTGATAGCTTCCTCTTTCACACAGACTTGCCTAGACTACTGCTGTTTGATTAAGATTTCCACTCTTTCCTATGCCTAACTCAATTTTAAGTCTTGGTTTTCTCCATTTGTGAATTGGTGCAGTTGTTTATTAGAACAATTCTTCTATTAAAAATAGTGTAAACCTCGTTGCCATTTTAGTATCTGTTCTGCCCATTGCCACTTTCATCAATGGTATTCCCAGATGCCTAAAAAAGATTTTACAATTTTCACTTGATGGAAATTCATGATGAGCTTGACTTTGGGTAAAGCATAAGCCATTCTAAATATTGTCTTGTTCATTATTCTATTAATAATTAGTTTCAAAAGAGATCATGTCTTTTCGGAATATTTTTACAGAAAGACCTTATTGTTTTAATGATCATAAACCTTTCTATCTTCTCAGCATGATTTTTTAAGTGTAGTTTATTTTGCATAGCACCTGAAAATGTTGCTAAGAATTTAGCCATGCATGACTGCCTAGTTAAAAAACTTAAGTTTTCCATGTATTTAATAAAACAATTTTAAAAATGCAATAGTGGAACAAGACAGCATGGGCTGCTTGGAGAGGTATGCAGCATTTGATGGCTGTTTCATAGAATGCTGCAATCCAGTGATAAAAATCCAATATTTGTTTATAACTTAGAATTGTGAACAATTTCGGGTGTAATCAATGCTGTCTGGTTTACCCCAAAAGTGTAGGTAATTTGAGGTATCACTGAGAAAATTCAGATGTGCAAATATTAGCCAACTCCTAATTTGTGATGCTGTACTTTATTTTATTACATTAACAGCTTTTAATAAGACTGCACATAGGTGTAGGGTCTTATATTTGCAGCCATGGTGGAAGTTTTTCCTTCTTGTTGCTTTCAGATTTGGCTTTAGCAACACAGTTTTTTTTTTAAGTAGTTGCCAGAAAGTTTAATAAGTGGAGAAAATTTCTGTAGGACCACACCATTCAGGGAGCACTACTGATGTGACAAGAAACCAAAAATCCCTGACATATTTTAGAACTCCCCAGAATACTCTTGTGGTAAAGCAGCTGTCCTAATTGTAGCTCTTGGTAACTAGGAAGTGATTTAGTATTTAATAGTGGGAAAAGTTGTGGGTTGTGTGTTTTGTGGGGGTTTTTTGTCTTTTTTTGAACAGATAGTGCTTTATTATTTTTTGGATGAATATTTAATCTTTCAATTCATTAATGTGATATGTGTTGCTTTTGACCAAAGGTACCAAATAACTGATGTATCATGCAAGTGTCCCATTACTGTTCAGTTACAGAGCCTGCACTGGCCAACAGCATTTCCTTCTTGCCAGTGCACTGCGTTCATCAGGTTGTATCTCCCTAGAATGAATCTGGAACATCATACTTCTGTTGGAGCAGATTGTGTAGGATTGCAGCATCACAGTTATCTCCTTGTAATTTTGAATAATTACACAGTTTTAAAAATCAGTGGTAAACTGGTAAACCCTATTTATTACTTGTTGATATATATTGGCTTTAGATCCTGAGGTAGCAGTACACTTGATTTTACTGTGAGTATTATTCATCTAACTGTACTTGGTTTCTAAACAAATTTATCTGACTTGTAAACCATCAAAGATCTTGTGGTCATCAAACGATGATGCAGTGGAATATGAAGTTGGGCATATTCAGAATTAGGAAAATTTTCTTCACCAAGCGAATCAGCAATCTCTGGAACAGGCTGTCCAGGGAAGTGGTGGAGTCACTATTCCTGGGCATATTTAAAAGGCATGTAGATGTGGCACTTAGGGACGTGGATTAGTGGTGTCAGTGCTAGGCTAATGGCTGGGCTTGAAGATCCTAGAGATCTTTTCCAGCCTAAATGATTCTATGATGCTGATAAAGGTAATTGATCACTGGAATAACAACTTCTTATTTGTGTTGACTTCTTGATTCTGAAAACACAATATAAATAATGTTTCTTTAAAACAACCCTCCATCTTCTTGGAGCAAAAGGATTGCAGAGGTTTTGTGATTGTTTTATGCAGGAAACCAATTTTTCTACTGATGTGTTTCCCCAATTTCTTTAGCCTACGAATAAGGACCCTGACCCTTTATTTAAAGAAGTTTTGAAGGATAATATGCTATGAAAACGGAATTTTCAGAAATTAATTAATGTGGTCTTGAAAGCAAGCGTCTAGAATCGGTTGTATTGGGATCTAAAGTTAGCTCTGTCGCCAAGAACTCTCAGGAGCAAGTGACTTTGTTACTATTATCAGTTACAACCTCTGTTACTTGTTAACCAGCGTGTGCTACTTTGGACTGACTTGGAGTAGTGTCTTGTTGCGTACTGTGGTCCTCCTTGTTTGGTTTTGCTTTTTTTTTCCTGATTAACTGGGAAGTCAGTCTTTCCCAGTATAGAACAACTGGCTTAAAATTTCTCTCTTGGGTGTCAAAGTAAGCAGCCAAAGACAACTGCAAGCTGTGTTAACTGGATATGAAGGAAATAAATCTGCACATTTCTTAGTCTCCCAAGTGTCCAGCACTGCAGCTTTATTATCATTTACCAAAGGCAAAAGTAGATGGTTTTTGACCCATGCTTGTTACGCTGTCTTCTGTGCCCCAGACATTTATAAACACATTAATGTAAACACCAAATGTGATCTGTCTTCTCCAGTGCTTATCATCATAGAATCATTGAATGATTTGGGTTGGAGGGGACCTTAAAGATCATGTTCCAACCTCTGTGTTGTATGCAAGCAAGGACACCTTCCACTAGAACAGGTTGCTCAAACCCCATCCAACCTGGCCTTGAACACTTTAATGGATGAGGCATCCACTGCCTCACCACCACCACCACAGGGAAGAATTTTGTCCTAATATCTAATCTGAACCTACTCTCTCCTAGTTTAAAGGCATTCCCCCTTGTCCTGTCACTATGCTTGTGTGAAAGGTTCCATCTCTTTTTGTAGTCCCCTTTTAGGTACTAGAAGGCTTAGTTTATTCAGTTAAGTAAAATTACATCTTAGCTCAAGATGCTATGCTTATCCTTACAACTTTTTTTACAGAAGTAGGTTGTAGGCCTAATGTTGCAGAAGCTCTGAATAAAGTGTTGCTGTAGGTGTCCCTCAGTTGTGTGGATGGTCACAGCACTGCAGGAGTCCTCTGTTTATCAGTGGTCCTCAGCTGCCACGTGCCAGTACCCAGAGCTGTGAAATGGCCTCTCTTGCTTAGAGATGGCTTGTGGCACTCCTTCAAGCACATTTGCTTTCCTTTTCTGGCAGTGTGGAGAAATACTGGCTTTACAACCATCTGCGTGTTATAAGGCAAAGTTGAACTTTTAACATGGGTAATAAAAAAGCCTGTTTTACTGGATTGATTAGAGGCAACTTCAAGGCAATCAGCAAATGTGCTTCTCGCCAGCAGATAAGGTTAGACAGCATGAGGAGCCTGGCTTTATTAATGTCCTTCTTTTCCATCAATCGAGATCCCTTTTGGCAGTTGATGTGTGACGAGTAAATGAGCTGCAAGTTTGTGCTTCTTCATATTCTTAACTCTGATTTCTGTCAGCTGACCTCTAGCAACATTGGGTCAAATAAACACTTCACTCCTGCGCTTTGCTGTTTCAAAAGCATGCTGCTTGTCCATCCCTGCACCAGTAATGTTTGGTCCTCTTGGTTTCAACGCATTTTTTATGTGTAATGTCTTAAAGACATCTAGCTGTGAACTGTATAAAGAGGTTACTGCCTGCCCTAGGGCTGGGGCTTCTGAGAGAGGCTCTGCAGATGTCTGTATTGCTTTGCCCACAGGGCAGAGAGTGGGCAGGTGCTTGACTTATGTTCAGTCTCTACCTACACTGGTGCTCTCTGCATCCTTTGTCTGATGGCTGGGCAAGACTGGCACTACAGAGGAATGTGTGGTACTCACAAAGGCCTGGGATCTGGGAGAAGAGGGGAAGGGCTCATGCTTGGAGAGCTGGCAGCTTGGAATCCTAAGAGATGAGAGTAGTAGTAGCATGCTCAGAGGCATTCGGGAATGCCTATGTGACTCTCTTAGGATAGTGGATAGTGCCAGAGTTACCAAAAGAGATCACTGATATATTACAAAGTTATTTAATAATAAACATAGGACTTGACCAGTTACATCTATTATAGACCTGTAGTTACTTGAAATAAATATTCTGCAGATATTGAATTCTATCATTCTGATTTTATTTGCAGGGTACAAAAAATAATTTACTGGTTTTTTTTTCATTTTGTTTGTGGTTTTAGTTTTTTTTTTTTTTATTAGATGCCTGTATGTCAGGGAAGAAATAATTTGCTTTGAGAACTACTTAATTCTTAGAATATATTGTATAGAGAAGTATTGAAGTCTTCCTTGCTGGAAGCATTCAAAGTTTGACCTGATAGAACCTTGGAAAATCTATTTTAAAGCCCTACTTTCAGGAACAGTTAGACCAGATGATCTCCAGAGGTCCCTTTCAACCTAGTTTTTTCTATGATTCTGGGATCTAGGTCATCTATAGCCATGTTTTTCTAAAATATTTGTGGTAGCATAATAGAAATTACATTAATCTTATTAAAATAAAGGATATTTTTTTCTGTTGAAAATAAATGTGGGAAATCGTCCACAATGCAATACTGTTTCCGGTACACAATGATAAACTTACTAAAAGAATTTACATTGTTTTATATTAGAGAAATAGCTATAATGCTGATACTCAGTTATTTTTACTTACCTTAGAGCAGAAAAAGCTCTTAGTGAGGATGAATCCTGTAAGGGTTTGCTTGATGCAAACAATGCTGCTTGAGTAGTGTTTAAACACCTAGTTTCAAACCTAATCAGAAAGCATTTGACTATTAGTAGCAAATACTTCCCCACCCCTTTATTTTTGGTTACATGTAAATGATGAATACCTGAATGAAGATTTTATGGCTGACAGCATGGTGTGTATGTATATGTATGAAAATAACATAAAAATTGATCTGTTTGTTACAGAACAAATTAAGAGTGTTAAGACAAGCTTACAAATGGTGGAGCTATATTTGTTTCAAAACACTTTGAGGTAGACATATCCTGTTTGTAGTTGGTTTCTGTATATTTTTTGTTGTTGTTGTTGTTTTGTTTTGTTTTTTTTTTTTTTTTTGTTAGTCTGTCTGTTTTCCAAATTGGCCAGCTGTAGTGGTTGGCCTTCCTGGTGTAAGCCTTTTTGATTTTGTCCCAGCAGTTCATTGTAGCAATTGTTACAAAGTCAATGTAATCTGTTGGCATTCCCTGTATGACATTCCAAGTTAGCCTTTCAAATTTTGCCAAGGTAATTCTGCTGTCTATTGGTTCAGGAAATAATCCTGATGTCTGTGCACATACTATGTGAAATCTATACAGTGCTGCACAAGACCTAAAAATTTAGACCTGGCTTTCAGAGTGGAACTTACGGATCTCTTACTGGAGATAACAAAATCCTGTAAGCTACATCATGGGAAAGTATACTTAAATATTCAAAACCTTTTATGTTAACCTGATTTGCATGTAAAATTAGGTGCAGGGACTACTTGGTTTAGTTATGATTTGGCTTGAGTATATTTAGCAGGTTTTAGATACTGTTTCTGGTGCTTAACTTTGCAATAGAAGAGGAGCACATGTATATGGATATACTTTACAAGCCTGTTTTATAATGACTCCTCGGATTCTTTCTAATTCTTTTTTCTTTTCATTAAGCTAGTAGAAGTATTTCAAGCAGGCAGGAAAACAGTTACAAGGTCAGCATTTCTCTAAATGAAAACCTTGTGTTTTTTTAACCTGGTGTTGCTAATGATTTATTATTTTCTTTGTTGCTTGTTTAAATTATTTGATATCTTTATTTTTGTTGCATTTAAATCAGCCCTACTTTTTTGTTTTCCTGTCACCTAACCACTTTAGAACCTGCTCTTGAAGTGGGCAGAAGTTTCTTATTTTTCCACGACTCCTTAGCATAATTGCAGCCATCACAGTGTTCAAACAGCGCTGCTGCAGGCACTGCTGTGCTGTCACCTTTCTCTGGATAGCTAGATTTATAATTAACTACTGTTTGCACGATTACAGATATTTTAATTTAGGTGACAGCTCCCCTTGACAGGACAGGGAAGGGGATTATTCCCAAAGTAGAAGAGTTGGTGGCTTTGAACGCTGCTGCCAGCGCTGAGCCCTCTCTCCCGGGGCAGGCAGCCCGCAGGCTTTCCCTGGGGTTGGTTCCGGGAGAGAGGGCGGTGATCCCGCTGTGCTGGCTCAGCTCGCAGGTGCCCTGGGAACACCCCCATCTCCGGGCGGCGTTTGGGAGCCTCCTGCCCGGCCCTGGTTAATGAGTAGCTCGGACCTCCGTGTTCCCCCGGCGGCAGGGAGTGCTGGGCTGGGCTGCAGCCACGCTTTTGGGGGTGGCAGTGCGCCCAGCACAGCCTGGCTTCTCTTCCAACCGCAGTTTTCAAGCCTCTTCTGGAGGGTTGCATGGCTGAAAACCAGAGGAAAGTAGCCATCTGAAATCTGCATTTTTGAATTTTTTAATCCTTTCTTTACTGCATTTGTAATGGGAGTTGTACTACTGAATTTCTTAGTAGTAGCTAGACTTCTGAATTTAGGAAAAAGTGCTGCAGCCTCATAAGGATTTAATTTTGCTTCATCTACATTGATATTCTACTCTTTTTGCTTTCCAAGGGTTTGATTAATTGATCAAAACAGTTTTGTTTTTTTCCTGAAGCAAATTCCAGTATGATTCCTCTGATTCCACCTACACAAGTAAGAATGTACATTTCTTTCTTACAAGCTTAGTACACTACAGTGTTTAAGTTTGTACATCTTTGACAATGTTGCCAGTTTTTTCCTTCATGGTTTAATATTAGTCATTGAGCAAAAAGTTCTTGGACATAAGAAGGTGATAGTTTGCTAAACTGCTGCATACTGAAAGCTTGGGGTAGAAGAAATTAATTAGTACGGTCTGTGATGATGGTTGTAATAATACTGCCAGAAAGAGTTGTAATCCTTGTTCTTCTGGAGATATTAATAATGTGGAGCTGAGGAGTTGGTCTCAGAGCATTAAAAGTGAATGATGGCAAAGTCATCATGTGGCAGGCTAAATCTGTATCTGTAAAACAAGATGTTAAGATGTGTATTTAAGTGTAGTAGTGCATGTTTGGCACAGAAGTTAATGTGTGTATGTGGTCACTGTTAGCTATCTGCACACAAATAATTTGAGTCATGTTGGAGAAAAAGGTGGCAAATTCAGCAGTAACAGAATGCCAGATAGTTGAATGAGATGCATCTGACTCCTTACCCAACAGTGTAGATAACATTTCTTGAGACTGGCTGGGACTAAAATGAGGTGTTTTCAAGGAAGCACTTCAGACTGGGCATGAAATCATACTATCTAACATTTATGAAGGGAAACCCACAAAAGATAACTGAAAATTCAATGGACATTTGAAAAACCAAGCAAACATGACCTGCCAAGAAAACCTCAAACCAAAAACATGCCTCAAACACCATATTTAATTTTACAATAATTGATGGTTTGATTTAAGCCATCTCTTTTTTTTTTTTTTTTCTTTTTTTTTTTTTTTTTTTTTTTAAATAGTGGTAGTAGAAATTCGTACAAATCCTAAATACATTTTTCTTTTATGACTGGCACTGATCCAGTTCTTCAGGGGCAAACTTCAGTCATTTTTTTAAAGATGCCAGGTAATTCCCCTTCACTATCTTATCTAATTTCTTCTTCTTCCAGTCCCTGCATAGTTGTTATACCCATGTTACCATTTGCTTTGTTCTATCCCCTTATGTTTTTATTAATTCAGTACTTGTTTTTATGTCTGGTCTTCTGCTTATTCTACTTGAAACCCCCTATATTCTTCAGAGCCTGCACTAGTTCCTGATTCAATTAGTCTTATCAGTTCTGATTTATTTTTACATTTGAACATCATCTGATATAATGCTTTTAAAATTTATGTAAAAAAAATTTATGCTCTTTCTTCATGAATGTGATAAGAAATAAACCAGGAAGCACTTGCTTTTTGATTTTTCCTCAAGGTTTTGAAATGCTTCCCAGCCAGCGCTCTGCTGTGAAGTTCTCTTAGACCTCCCTTCCAAACATGCTGCTGTGATTCCTTTTGGCTGCTTTGTGTTTGCTGGCTTAGGGTAGGCAACCAGTTTGTCATTGCATTCTGTCCCCAGCAAAACCATCCCACCAATTGTTCTTTCTAGTCTTGCAAATTGCCTTTACTTTGAAAGAATTTCTGTTCTTCCTGTATTGCTTCAAGAGGGGGACTCTATGCTGCTGCATGAATTTAACCCGGTTGAAGGTTACATACCTTGCAAGTTTTGGCTAGATTTAGCAGTTAATTTGCAGTGCAAGCTGAAGCTGAATCCCCACCCCATTTTTGTAAGGGACAAACTTGCTTGGGTGAAATACTAGGTTTTATTAATCGTAGGAAAGTGTATGTGGTGAAGGTCAGAATTTGTACTTTGATTCCAAAGATCAGGTAGCAGTTGAGAGCATTCAGCATGTGTAAATATTGATGTCACATTCAGAAAGCTCTCGTGGGCAAGCAGACCACTTACTTGGTCATGACAGGGTACATTTTGCACTAGGAAAGCAATTAAGATTAAATAGACTAAGCTGAGTGTTTTTATTTAGGTGTAATTTAGGGTAGACAATCTGGAATAGGGGTCATTACCTTTGTAACTGATTACAGCATAAGCTTAAATATTAGAGATCTATGTAAAGGTTTAGCTAATAGCTTTCAAAATCAAGTTGTTAATCTGTTTTATTCAGTTGCTAAGGTAAAATAAGCTTGATGACATTGAAGAACCCATTTCAAATTAATTTTTCCTTTAAAGCTCTCATGATGATCAGTTATTTCCAGGAAAAAAGGCTGTTTTGTCATTGATTTGCTGTACTGCTTACTTTTGGTCAATTGACTAGTCTTAAGCAAAACTAGAACAGTACTGTGTTTCTAAGTAGTCCTTGTTTTGATGCCTTTCCTTTAAAATGCACTTCTGGTGTATTGCTGGGTCATGAAAGAAACACGAAGGCAAAAAATATTTAGTGGTGGACTTCTGTCCTGTTTTTCATTCCAGCTGTTCTGTGATCATAGCTCACAGAAGGTGATGAAACACTGCAGTCAACCCCCTCTAGCTCTCCCAGCCCTTCTGCATTAGATTTTGAGGAATTTGCCTGTGGGGAGCCATTGCCCATTGCCTCTGCCTTGCAGCAGTGCTGAGCAGTGAGGAAACTGGGAGAGATACCAGATCTCAGTGCTGTAAGAAGAGCTCTCCCCTTTTTGCTCCTGTTTCAGTATAAACCAGCAGTGCTGGCCTAGTGCCTGCATTCCTCTGTAATCGGTTGCCACAGCATGCTAAGATTGCTTTGTGGGAAGTAGATAAATATTCTACCTGCCAGCCAGGAATAGAAATCTGAAATAGAAAGGCTTGGGGAATGTCAGGTTTACTTGGCCAAAGTAAATCTGGTGTGTGTGTTTGAAAATGCTGGGCATTGTCTTGTACACTGAACGATTTGGAACTTAAAAACCAAACTAGCCTCTGAATTATAAACTCTGAAAAATAGCAGCAGTTGATACATAGGGATGCCTTCTCAAAAATGAGATAGTTTAATTCTGTAAATTATGTGATCTTGGCTGCACGTGGGAGTTTTAACAACCTTGCAAATACAAGATTGAGGAGACTTGAGTTACTTCAGATAACAACACGAGTTTTTTTTATAAATGCCCATTTGCTGGATCACTGTGTTAAAAATAAACAGAAACTACCTAGGTTGACTTGAATTATTTGTGCAAGTCAGTATGTCAGTAGAAGAGTTGGAGAAGAAACAACAAAATAACAAAAAATGTAAAATAACCCCCTTGTCCTGTTTCCTGACAAAAACAAAGTAGTACTTCACTCAAGAGCAAGTAGTTCATTACCAGTCTCCTTTACAAAATCTCACTCCAATCCCTTCCATTTTACTCCCCCAAACTCCAGTTTGGTTTGCATGGCTCATGCTCATTCTACTTTGGTGGCCTCATGGCAGAAGGTTTAGCAGGTATTTGTCTAAAAACTGGCCCAATATATTCACCCCAGCCTGTGATGGTGGAGGGATGCTCTGCCTTCCCTGGTCTAGGGAGTTATCTGTCCTGCCGGGGACTTGCTGTCCAGCCAGAGCTTGGCTCCAAAGTTGTGTTGAATCCTGAGTGGGAAGCTGCTTTTTGGCTATTTGGGGGCTTAAATTAATTAATATGTTGAAAGGAAGAAAATGACCAAGAAATAGCTGCCACTGGGTTTGCAGTGGAGGGAAGATGCAGGAGCATCTCTTTTAAGTGAATGCTTTTTGGAGCAGCCTCTTTCTGGTGTGGTGCATCATGGTCATAGGGTGTGTGTTAATCTTGTAGGGTGGTGAAAAAATTGCTTAACAGGGATGTAAAGATGTAAATATTTAGATTTTGCTGGTTTGAAACATACACTGTTTAAATACTGATAGGAAACCAGAAAGCACAAATTATTTGCAAGTTGGGACATGTTCTGTAGTATGTTTCCTCTGGTTTTTTCTTCACTGTGCAGAGGAATTGCTTTCTTCTTTTAAACTGAGGATGTCCAAGCACATGAAGAAATTGGAAAAATGTCTATCCAGTTTGGGTGGCAGTGTTGCCTTTTTTTGTTTGCTTATTCTCTTTGTGCAGGAGGAGGACTTGTGCAAAATCTACAGAGCTGCAGTCAGTGCTAATGCAGGTCCTGGAGAAATAGTTTGATCTTACTGAAAACAAATTCTTGTGATTATAAATGTTTTGCAGTCTGTGGAACAGACTGAAAAGGGAAAAAAGAGGTGTGCTTTGGTAAGCTTAAAATACAAATATTTCTGTTAGTCATAAATAGGGGAGGAAGATGTGAGGAAGAGAGGAAAGAATGGCAGTAAGCTGTTCACCTCTGGCAGTTGTTTACAAAATGCAGATGTTCCCAGACTAGTGTGTGTTTGCTTTTTCTTCTTGACTTATGGATCATCATATAATGGGTTGGGAGGGGCCTTAAAGATCACCTAGTTCCAGACCCCTTACCATGAACAGGAATATCTTCCACTAGGCTAGGTTGCTCAAAGCTCCATGCTGCCTGGCCTTGAACACTTCCAGAGATGAGACATCCAGAGCTTCTGTGGGCAACCCATTCTAGTCACTGTCCTCATAGTAAAGATTTTCTGCCTAATATCTAAACTAAATTTCTCCTCTTTTAGCTTAAGTCATTACCCCTTTTCCTATCACAACATGCCCATGTAAAAAGTTATAAATTTTCTGGAGGTAGTCTTCTCCCTTAGTCCCCTCACAGGGCATGAGCAAGTAAACTTATTTCATGAATGTCTTCAGTTTTGTTAATCTGAATATGTAAAAACAAGAAATTATGATCAAAATATCAGGAGGTGTTTTAATTTTATCATGTTGTTTAGGTTTTGATTCTGAGATGCAAGACTTCTTTCACATTTTCAAATTCTTTCCTGAAGGTCATGGAGTAGAACTTTGTGTAATTCCTTCAATTAGTTTTGTGAGACTTGAGGATCTCCTGAACTTGTGTAGTTTTGAACAGTCCTGGAGTATAAATGGCATTATAGTCTCTAAAAGAAATACTTTTTTTCTGTCCATATAGCTTGAACTTCCCTTCATAACATAACTTTCAGTTTCCAAATTGCTATTGTGTCCTTCCTTTTTCTTTTAAAGGAAGAATTGCTGCAAATTGATTATTGATTATTTTACCATTTTATCTTCTCCATTAGTATTCTGTGGTTAACTACAGATTGCCAGTGCTGTGTTCCAAATCTCTTTGGGACCCTTTTGAAGCCATAGGTTTTTTAGCAGAAATCTTCTGTCATGTGTAATGGAAAATATTTCAAAAGCTTGTGGCAAAATGTGAATTATAAAATACACGAAACAGGAATGTATAGAAAACAGTTCTGTGAAGTTTTAAGCTTTCAGTTCTAAAAGAAATATGGGGGTTCAGAAAGATAATTTGTAGCAATTCTGAAGGATGTTTTGTTCATTAACACAATGTACAAGATAGATTTTCTTCTGAGATGTGAAATGTTTTCTTGCAATAAGTGTGGACTGGGCTTTTTTTTTATTGCCAGTGATGAGACTTTTTCTTCCCAAGCTTGAATGATACAGTCTTCTGTTGTGTTTAGAAGCAGATTGAGTATTGCCCACAGTGGAAAACACCAGGTAACAGTGGCAGGTCTTGATCCGCTACTTAACTATGCCCATGCGTGAAGGAAACTTCAGTCATCTCTAATTTCAGGCTATTTCTCAACAATCCAGCACTGAAATTTGTGTGGAATTTCTGTTTTCTTTAGAAGCTGAGTTAGTGGCATCAGTACTCATTAATACTCTCACAGCCATGATTAAGGTGTTCTCTTTCCTTCTTTCCCACTTGGCAACAAATAGCGGTCACCACTGCCAGCAGCATCTTTCTGAGCTGACAGATTTAAGGGCCATTCAATCCTTCTGTAGAAGAACAAGTTCTTAATTGTATCCACAGTTTGGTTACCTATCCCTGCTTTTTCAAAGTCTTGAAAAGTGTGCTTTGGCAATTATTTCTGTCATGATCTGTGTTCACTTTGGGGAGGAGGAAAGTGACGGGTTCACAAAATGTCAGTAGTGCCAACATCAGAAATAGAATGTGGACATTTGGATTCACAGCCTTGTGTTGAGTCTATATACTGTTCTGTCTACAATCTGCTGTTTTCGTCCTCCTTAAAAAACAGCTTAAATTTCTTTTGCTTTAAAGAAACAGGGTGAAATGTGAAGTACAGTGACATCAGTCCTCTTGAAAAGACCGAAATCTTTGATAATTGTAGCTTTGACATGCAAAATGTACTGTGTTAATTGGAGGCAACAATTAAAAAAGCTGTCTTTTATTTGTCTGGTTTATATGTACAGGAAAAAATTACTTTAGACATGCATTTGAGATATGAGGAGAGGATTATTTTAAAAAGCTGGTGTTTGGGGTTTTTTTCTACATGCCTCTCATTATCTGCAATTTGTCTTTTTTTTTTTTGGGTAGGCCATTGTTTTGCTGCATTGGCAAATGAAATGTTTCAATGTAGATCAGTTGTCTTTTAACTCATGGGGGAAGACAACAGTTCAAAGTTGCTATCAGAGAAGAGGATGTCTAACACAGAGAGCATTATCCAGGGACTCTGTGCTTTTCTGACACTCTCAGCAACATTCTCAAAAGTGAAATTTATACGTATTTCTTTATGTTACCCTATAGGAGGTAGAGATTTATATTAACCTTCAAGCATGCTGGATAGTGTAGGATTTGTGTGAATAATCCCGGTTTTACTTTAAGGTGTTTTTAAAACCAATAGCTGTAGAACAGATAATTTCTAGACTGTTTGATTAATATAATACTATGGATATAGTAAAAAGTAGAATTTCCCTCTAAAAGCATGTTTTGGAAATACGTTTTAATCCTTAGAGCTTTGGTTATTTTCTACATCTTTCCCCAAATCTGTCATGTGGATGATTACAATTCTGCTTAGATATCACAGCTTTACTTGGCAGGAAAATTGACATGATGGTTCTTGTTTTGTGTCGTGTGTCATACAAAAGTTTCATGACACACAGTTTATTGCTAATAGAATATGAGGTCTTTTTTTATATTTCAGTTTTGGTATGGTGATTAATTTGATAACTAAGATTTCAGAGCATTTTAGTTGCTTGTCTTCGTAAATTTCAGTGGTGAATGCTTGCTTACTTGGTTTTGAAAATTTGAAGGCATAAATTATTTATTCTATATGAACCCATATATTTATGAGAAATGTTGATATAGCTGGGCACTGCAGTGCTCAGTTTTCACTTTAACTCAGTGTTCACTTCCACTTTTCAGTGATGTTACTGTAAGACACTACCAAGCTGGGAAAGGTAGATTTTGACTTTTATTCTGCAGTTTTTATTTTGAATTCAATGCAACATTGTTAGTTACCTCCCAAAAGCATTATTTGGAAAACAAAGTAGTGATAACCCCTGCATTTTTTGGTGAGATGATTTTCTTTTGTTCTGTGGTCTGCTTGAAGCTGAGGCAGGCAATAGAGGAAGCCATAGAGTTCCTGAACGCTTTGATTGGCAGGGTGCAGGAAGTGAAGCAGCATGCTGTTTACTGCCCTCAACACACTGGCTGAAGGTGTTATTTTACAAATGGCTTTTAAAAATAAACATCATAAAGATCTCTGACATGAGTACTAAAAACTGCAAAAAATGTGAAAGCATTTTAAGTGTGTCTTGTTCTCATCTGCATTTCACAGTATTTTAAGCAATGTAGGGAGCAGGTCTCTTGCTTTTTTTCCCAACAGTTTTTCTGCTCTCACTCATTCTGCATGCAGTGGATACTATCTCCGTATTTGACACATTGGATCTTACAATGACTTACCTGCATGGTGTTATTGTATGTTATTGTAAAAAAAACATTTGTGAAGTTGCCAAGACCATACCCTTGAAGTTTGAGAGGTTATTCATACAATCTTGTTTGATCCTTTGCAAATGCGACCAAAATATTTACATCAGAAGTTGGAATAAAGGATGTTAAAAACACAAGATCTGAACAACACTGAAATTTATGGTCAATATTGCTTTTCCGCTAATAAACTCTTCTAGAATTTGGTTACCTTTAGGTTATCTGATTTCAAGATTAAGTTTTCAGATAAGCAGTCTTTGCTGCTGAACATGTTGCTGAAAGGCTGGGATAATCCTTCTAACCCCCAGTCCCCCATGTAAAGGCTATTACTATGTAAAGAGCATGGTTATTTTGGTCAAATAATCTCTATTACCCTGTGATGGCAGCCTGTTCTGCTTCTTCAGTCTTAACTGCAAGAGCTGTTGGGATGCCTGAAGCTGTGCATGTTTTAAGACTCTTTGGGTAAAAATCTTTTTGGTAAATCGTTGCACACCTTTTTCAAAAGAGGAGGGGGTAGAGGAAGAAGGGTGTCAGAAAAGTTGAAATGGAATCTTTGTCTCTAAAACTTGTTTTGGAATGAATATGTATGTAATATGTACATACAGAACAAATGTTTGAGGTGAATATTCCCTTTTTTAAAAGGATAATTTGGTCACTTAGTGTTTTTACTCTGCCGCTATAAGATGGCCAGAACAGAATGTTGTCCCCAGTGCAGCTGCATGAGTGTACGTAGGTCCCAGGAAGCAGAACTGAAATAAGGATGGGTAGCTTATTGTGATGCGTGGCTTTTCTGCACCAGATATTGCAGCTGCTCACACGGTTTGCATTACCTGCAGTATGAAAGGCCTATTTCCTCTCCCATCCATCTCTTCCAGTCATGTGTGCTCTTGCTGAATCCAGAGTTTAAAACAGCTGGATTTCCCATGAAAACACTTTGCAATATGGATTTATCAGGGTTTTGTTATAGTGAGAAGCTAAATGAAATGAGGGAAGGCTTGCAAATCACTTAATTACCAATTTTATGCACTAATTAAGCATATAACCTTTTATAGGAGTGTAGGGATTTTTAAAAATTTATTCGCCTGCATATATTGGATTGTCTTCTAAGAGGCAATGATTACTGTAGATAGGTAGATACTTGATTTCTAGACATAGGAAGAAATCTAGTTTATTTACTTACTGGCTTTCAAAAGTGAAATAAAAAGCTAGATTCCAATTCTGTACCTGTTAGAAGAGGAAAGAGTATTCACAATTACTTGTGGTCTGGTTTTTGTTTTTAGAACGAGCCTTTTTTCCTTGTACCTGCCTTCATTGAAACTAAAATGCTTTGAAGTGCATTCTAAATAAACAAATAGAGGTGTCATACTGTATGTGGTCTACCCTGAAGGCTTATTTGTGGGTGAACTCCAGCATTAAGGGCTATTAAATGAAGAAGAGGTATCATTATATTTTACCGTGGAAGGATGTTTTCTCTTTGCTCTGTACTGTTTCTGGTAAATTATGGGCTGGCAATATGTGTTATGCCTGTTTAAGGTATAACTTCAAAATGCCTATGTTTTTTGCTTATATGGACTAATTTTTTGTGAAGAATCTCTGCCTATAGGGTTTTTTGTTTGTTTGTTTTCTGGAAAACCTAAGATGATAACTAGAACGATTTAAGCCTTATTAGTGCAATTTTTTATAACATTCTTAGAATGCTTTGCTAGACCTATTGTTTACTAACAGCAGATAAATAAATTTGCTGTGCTTGAACAAAATATTGGTGTGAAACAAATCTAAGAAAGCAAATTCTTTAATTTTATTAATGTTGATTTTAATATTGGCGTGAAGAGTCTATTATAATGACATTGCTGTCTTTCTTAAAGAGCAGCGGTTTGAAAATTTACAGCTACTGCTTTGAAAGGTGTATGTGTATCTACACACATGCACTAACTTTCAACATGGATATTAACCTTTATTCTAAGGAAGGTAGTCCTTCAACAAGTCTTTTATTATTTTTATCTCAACTGGGAGGTATTTTTATACCATAAGCTGTAGGGTTTAATCATCTAAGGCTTTCATGCTTGATCTATATTTATGGTTTAATTGCTTTGGATAGAATCTTTTTTAGCTTTTATTTTTCCCAATGATGTGAAGTTTCATCATATTGTTTATGACTTCCGCTCTTACTTTCTATATAACTTGAATGAATATGTCAGGAAAATTTTGTGAGGACATCACTGCAAATAAGGAGAAAATGGTGACCTGCACACACTGCTCAAAATGAAGTTCATGATCTTCTTCTTTGTTTGTTGCTTTAGTAATGCCCAGTATTTTGTATTGTGGTCAATACCTCTTGGGATTTTCCAGCAAAATAGAAGAGCTGAATTTTTCATTAATAGGCAGGCATCTAGTTTCTTGTTGGGAATGTAGAAAAGGTGAAACATTTCCTCTGCAGAAGGTGAAAGCAGAACCTGGTGAGATATGTGGTGAGTTGAGCCTAATTCTTCTATTTGGAAAACCTGGCTGAATAATTTAGTCATTGTTAAGAAGCACTGATGATAGATACGGCTTTGAGGTGTGTGAATAATTCTTACTAAATAGGCTGGTGCACACTGAAGAGCATTCGTATTAGTTGTCTTAGGGATACACATAGTTACCAAGGCACCTTTACTTTGTTATATCTCTCTCCAGTCCTGTGTCATTTATTTTACATCTTTTAAGTAAAGGAACAGATCACCATAAAATGTAATTGTTAATGAAAGGACCACAAGACTTGGCCATGTCTTCAGTACTACTGTTTTCCCCTTCCTTGTCAGGGGTGGTCACTCAGACAATGAAAGTGGGTTTGAAGCATTATCCTTTTACAAATAGAGTTCACACAGTTTCTGTTATATATGTGATTTTTGAGAGGCCAGCATTTTCAGTCAAGACTGTAATAAATTGAGAAAAATTAGTGCAGTAGTCTCCTCCTAGAAAAAAACCATGACTGCACCCATTTACAGGAGTAAATTATCACTATTTACCCAAAGAAATGGAGGTATAAATGACTTATTTAAAAAAAAAAAACAAACCCAACTCTCAATCATAAACCCAACAAAACTGTTAACAGTTATACACTGTGATTATATGTAGAACATTCTTGAGTGTATACTCAGCAAATCTACCTTTGATTTTATTACTTGGTAAAAAATAAGTTAATGGTATTTTTACTGATATTGGAGTCTTTTTTAACAACAATTTCTGAGCAGTTGGAAAAAAATCAAATGCTGGTATGGAAAAAAGGTATTTCTAAAAGTCAGTCTTCAAGACAAAAGATGAGGAAAACATGTTATTTTTGTTCTGCTTGACTGCAGCGTTACTGTACGAGAAGGCATGCATAACCAAACTTGTCCAGAAATGTGTTTAATGTACTTGGAAAACATTAACTTCTTTCCACAGCTGTACTTGTCTTTGTTTCTCCTGAAAGCCTACTGCATGATTTCATTATGGGATAGAATTCCACATGTTTGTTTTATAGATTATAACTGTGAAAATAACTGTGTCTTGGAGTGGCTTTGTTTGTTTGTTTAATTAAAATATACCTCCCAACTTCCTGGCTTTTTTTAGGGAAAATATGCTTATTTTAGGGAAAGGGGAAAAAAATATTAAAGTATTCACTTGTTGATAATGTTCAAGTGTCTTACAGGTTCTTTTAAAATTTGATTTTTGTTTCTGAATCAGCCTCCTTCCTGAGGCTACAAACAGGAACCGAGACTTGCGTGTAATGGCTGGTTCTGGTTGCTCAGGGCTGGAATGTGATTGCCAGTGCTTAAGAGCCCTAGTCTTAGAAGCATAAGACTTCTGGTGGTGCTGGGGATCTCAGTGGCCCCTCTGCCTTCCCCAAAAGCAGTTGCCATTGCATTCCTTCATGTGCTTCATGTTGTACTGAGATCCATAAACCATTCCAGTGATCTGGCCATATTTGAAATCCAGCTTTGAACACAGATCACTTATGGATGAAAAGTCATTGGAGAAGATGCCAGCCATTGAGCTGCTCACCTCTCTCCTGTTTTTCTTCCCCTGCCCTTTAGGCTAGGGATTCACTTGGTTGTTTCCTTGCAGACTTGCTGAGCATGCAGCACGCTGAGGTGGGACATGCAAAGTGGTGTGGGCAGGTCCCTGCGGCGTGACACCTGTAACACACTCCCTGAGGCTTTGCACAGCGCTGCTCAAGGCCATGGAGGTGGGAAGTAGAAGGTGTGGCTTTCTCTGCTGGGGACTCCAGCTAGTGGCAGTTTCCTAGGGCTTGATTAGTCCCTGTGAGCTCTGGTTGACTGATAGCTGTGGCGTCCAGACACTCAGCCATTTGTCCCGGTCTTGGCACAATTCCTGTGGTCAGCTGGCTTTGTCAAGGACAGCCTCAGCTGGGGCTCTTTGCATGCTGTAAACACAAACCATGAGCTCTGTGTTCCTGGTGTGATTTTACATAAAATGGTAAGGCAGGTTTTCATTTGTGAACCCAATACAAACTGGTCACACTAGCAGATTTGAATTCCTCATCATGAATTTCCAGCTTACTTTGGGCATTGGGCATATAACCCGGCATCCAGCAGATTACCTGAAGGTGTTAAACCAAAGGTAACTGAAAAACTTGTGCAAGACTAGAAATTTCAAACTAAGAATCTCTCATTTTATAATGGACTGCAGTATGTATGTATGTGTTACTGTTAGTTTTTTGATAGCTTAGGTTATCCAGGAGAGAAGCTGGGCTTCCTACAGAGGGACTATGGTATGAAATGGATCTGCAATTACTTGTGCTACTATGCACAGTCACTTAAATAAAAATCATCAATTTGGTTTATTCAGGTTCATTTTTTTGCAGTGATAAGAGTTTTCTTTTTGCTGGTGTTTTTTCTTGGTTTTTTTTTTTTTTTTTTCTGAGTGGCAAGCACATTTGTATATAAATGTTATTGATGCTATTTTATTGGCCTCTGCATTTGAAGCTCGAATGAGTGAGTAGCAAGATCTGGCTATATTGTAATGTTTTATAAAATAATGCTCTCCTGGAGAGGGATTAGGGTTAGGTATCAAAAGACCTGAAGGGTCTCCAAGTGTAGTGTAACCTACAGCATGTTATGCACTAGGGCTTCAGGGGCTGAACATTGTTTGCTTCCTGTCTCTGGGTATAGATCAGGAACAGGGTGATGGAGACTCCTCTGATTTCTGCTCTCTGTTGAAGCCTGACAAAGTTGGAATATAATTAGGGCATAAAGGGAATGGTAGAAGTGTAAGATAGGTTGGGGATTATAAGAAAAAGGGTCAAATAGCCTTTTTTCCCAGGAATGGAGAAGTCTCTGTTCTGGGGCCATTAGGCATTGCAATGCAGACTGAGCCCTGAAAGCCAGGCTGATGAAGCTTTGAATCTGACTATCAAAACATTCTCTGTCATCTAGTGGCTGGCCCACGGTGAAGGATAACCTTCCACTTACCCATCAGTGGACTAGTGGGTAGAGAGCTATTTCTGCAAATGAGAAGCCAGCTGAGGTGGGGAATGGAGAAAAGATTTTGTGGTATAATTCATGTAGTCACTTGACTTTTTGGTGAAAGGTGAACAGAGTGCTGAATAAATAGTTTAAAACTTATCTGCTAAAACTGTATGTTTTATTTAACAGCAACCATTCCTGAATTAGCCCATTTTCTGGATATTAAAAAAAAATACTATGATTAACTGCAGACAGTATATAAAGGAAAATTGCAAAGCGATAGGAGTGTTTAGTGGTTTATATGGAAATATTGTTCATAATTCTCCTAGAGATTTCCTATTCCTTTTTGACCCCTCCTTTAAAAAGAAAAAAAACCAGAGAAAACAAACAGCTAAAACCCCCAAACCACACCTTTTCTGAGGAAAAAAATGCATGCTGACTAAAAGATGAATCTTGATAGCTTTCAGTTTTGATTTTAGAAAAATTACAATGGTGAACTATTAATTGTCTGACAAAAAAAACCCATGAGAGTATTGTTGGAAGTGTTGAATGCTAATGTGTGTCTGACTTCTGAGCTGTCTGTGAGAAGGCAATTGTTTTAGCTGCTTCTGAGTATAGATTACACATGATTGAGTGAAGATGCATCACTGCGCTGCTTTGTTGTCTTTGCAACCCCAAAAAGCCCACTTTATACAATTTTACATTTCATGGCTTTTCATGCTTTTCATGTTTCCCTGTCAAAGAGATGTGTAAGAGATGCAATGCTTTGATATTTTAAGTGATTTTTTTTTCCCCCCTAAATTGTCCATTTCTATAACTGTGTAAAAGAAAAGCCAGCCTGTGTTTTAAGGCAGATGCACAAAAAAGGGAGATGACAAAATAGTACTCATATAGGTCCTGTCTAGCTTGGCCAGCAGTCTATGTAACAGTCATATTATGCAAGTCCCTTTGTTGCTGTCCCCTTATAAGTGAGGTATGGTTTGGTAATTGGTATGGTAATTAACCTGGAAAACTATCCTCTGCTTCACTCGCCAACTGGCTTTAAACGCTGTGATGTTAATTGGTAACCTGATCCAGTGAAGAGAGGCTTGAAATGTTTACAGGCTTGTCTGAATTTAATTCACCTCGTATTTCAATGAACAACTTTTTCTTCTTGATGGGATGTTCTTTTGGTTGTTTTGATTTGTAAATAACTGGTTTTCAGAGTTTTGATTTTCATGAAGAATTTTTTACAAAAAGAAAGAAGCCTGAGCAGCAAAATAACTATTTTTTTTTTCCTTATGGTGTGTTCTTCTTTGATATCAATTTCTGGCTTCATGAATTTATGTATGCTAGACTGTAAAATATTGACATGTTTTAAGGTTCTGCTTGCCTTACATATGGTGTTTTTTGTATATATTCCTGAAACAAAGTGTTACTTGATAGAACCTGATTTGCAGTAACTCAAGACTGTTTTGTCAGTTGAGAGTAAACAGAATTATTGTAGTGAAACCTAAAAATGCAGAAATATGTAGAAAATGTAAAAAGGGGTGAAGGATTTCCTATTTATAGATGATAAAAACTTGTCTTGACATTGCCTTCCTACTTTATAGTAGATGTTTGAGGTTTTTTACTGATTTGAATTCCTAACCTATATATAGTATACATAACCTATACAACCTATACAAGTATACATTGCAGGCATCACCTGAGATTCTCTTGAAAATGTTCACATTTACAACATGGGAACCCTTTTATACTTATGCATTTATGTTCTGGTTTACAGCAGGCTAATTTTACAATTTATTCTTTTCTATAAGAAGCATTTGGTAACTTGGGGTTATCATGAGGTCTTCATGATGTTGTGAGTTACTGTGAAAAACAAACATAGAGAATTGTAAGAACTGTCATTAAACATAATTTTTGTTTTGTAGGTTATTCAGCAATAGTTATGAACTCCCGTTTACGAGCCTTAGGTGGGAGGATAAATAACATACGAGCATCAGAGCTACCAAAAGAGAAAACCCGATCAGAGATCGTCTGTAACGTCCACTTTTTGGATGGCTCAGTACAAAGCTTCAAAGTCAACGTAAGTTTGGAAAACTACTTTCTTTTTAAATACATAGAAATTTGTTTGAAAGCTGCAGATGAAATATGGGACCTTGAGGCATGGTATCTCCAAAAGATGTAGCTTTGCCATAACAAATTGCAGAATTACTGCTTATGAAGTGGGTTTAAAATGTGCTGTTGTAATTTACTTTCAAGCCAACCAACTTCAATGTCATAAAATCATGGCATGCAGATTGTATATGGAGAAGAGTCTCCTATATGATATGGGAGCCACAGAGGAACAGATCTGGTGATCATTAGCAACTATGAATAAGTAATTAATATTTAAAGGGAGCTGCTGTATTTGGATGTGCTCCTCCTTCAAAGGTCAGGTAAAAAGGACTCCTCCTGAAAGAAGGAAGCCTTACAAATTCCTGTAGTGATGTCAGTACATATTTTCAGAAACGCAAAGATGATGTAAACAGTGAAGATGTTGGGGCTTAGTAGGACTGTTGTATTCAGTCTTTTGTACTTCAATGCAGTCTCTTTAATTGGGTGTGGGGAGGGAAAGGGGATTAATGGAGGTTTGTATTCTGTATTTTTAGTGTATTTATTCTGCAAGGTTTATAACCTTTAGTACTGATTTAAAATATTAGTTCATTTTTAAATGAAAATAAGGGAAATAGCTTCACTTCTCGATCAACTTTCATTAGAATTGCCTGACCATGCAGAAAAACTGTAGAATTGTGTGTAAGATTTGTGTGTATTTCTTTATATGATACTTATTTTATCTGATTTACCTTGTTTGAGAAGCAGCATTTTGCAAGGAAACTGTTGTTTCTATATCTTAGGTTACACAGTGCTTTCTAATAGGACGTTCAAAAGCTGTATTTTCCCAAGTCTTATTCTCTGCAGATTTATTTTTTAACTTTTCTGTTCGATATTAATTGAAATACAAATAATTTGATAGGTTAAAAAGGTTATTTTCACCATAGTATATACATAATTAGTCTCATTTTGATATGTATTTTGTGTGCTATATGTTCATGTAAGTGTATAATGTTGGGGAAAGGTGTAGAAGAGTAAGAAAAAGAAGGAGCAACATGTTAGTATACAATTTCCATTGTTTGTTTTCAGCATGCCCTAGGAATTGCCTTGTCTGTCAGTGAGCTGGCATGATTGCCACCTGCTCTGCACAAGGGTCTGTATAAAATGAGGAATTCAAAATTTGTTTTAAATCCCTGCATAGTAGCATATTTGTTTTTTGTAAACAGATGTTTACACAGCTTTACATGCAGTACTTGGCCTGAGGTCCAGCATTATACAAGTGAAATTTGCTTCCCATTTCCCCCTTAAGGCAGTGAGTGCAAAATGGGAACCATTGAGAAGGAGCTATGTAGACCTTCTGGTTCCATAGCAGCCTTCTGGTACCTAAAGAAAGCTGGAGAGGGACTTTGTACAAGGGCGTGTTGTGATACAGCAAGGGGGGGAACAGCTTCCAACTGATTTAGATTTAGATGAGATATTAGGAAGAAATTCTTTGCTGTGAGGGTGGTGAAGCACTGGAATGGGCTGCTTAAAGTTCCAGCTGTAGTGGAAGGTGTTTCCGGCCATGGTAGGGGAGTTGGAACCAGATGATCTCTGAGATTCCTTCCAAACAAAACCATTCTATGGTTTTTTGAAATTCTGAACCCAACTGATTTTTCTCCCTACCTTCAGCATATCCCCAGGGTAGCACTTCTGGTTGCTTCCTTCATCCAGGAAATGTAAGGGCTTCTTTTACTGCAGCTGTGATGCTGAACTGCATAGGGATGATATAGGACTCATTATTGCTCTATCATTACTGCTCTGTAGGAGCTTTCTATCTATTGAGAAACCTGAAGATAGCTGCATGATTTCCTTTCTGAAAAATTATTCTTATTAATCACTTATCCTAAAGAGTATTGATATAAATGTAAATATAGACTTAATTGCAAGAGAAGTACCATTCTACTTCTGGGCTTGTTGCTTTGGCAGAAAAGCAAAATGATTGGCTATTTTGTTCAATGTTTTTATTTAAAAGTGTTATACTACAGTTTTGGTGAATCTGAAATTTGGATTCATGGTATCACAAAGAGTTCATCAGTATAACCTGTGGTATGTGCTGATTTTAGGTCATCATTATCAAGAAAGTTCACATGAGAGTACAGACAGATACATTCCACTACATTGCTTACAGTCCAAAGAGTATGTTAACTATGCAAGGCTGAAATGGCCTTTCTTGTTCCTCTGTTGTGTGTTTCAGTACTTAGATGCAACATGTCCAAAGTCCAGGCAAAGAATAGAAGGTACATGGAAACTGAGAGTTGGAAATGTTCTTTCAAAACCATGTTTGAGACAAAGATTTGACTGCATTTAATGCTGAATGTTGCACTTGACTTTAATTATATACAGGCTTTCTTGAAGCCTCCCAGTAAATTTTGGGTGTTTCAGTTTTATGGTAAGCTTAACTCACTTCTGTCCCTAATGTCATCTCTGTTGTGTTCTAATACTGTACTGCATAGGCTTTTCACCTGGAGAAAATGTTAGCTATCATTCTGATATATACAGAATTTGCTCATATACAATGTTTGAGTGTGTTTAGTAGGTATTTGTTGTATTGTGTATATTACATTGTGCATTAATGCAAATTTGTCTGTAATTTTTGATATAAACATGCAGGAATTTTCTGGTTTTGCTCTACTTTGACTCATTTACCAGGAATGACCACTTGAGAAGCTCCTGTCCAGTTAACTTACTTTTGAGAAGGGATAAAATGGACAGTGTCAGATCACTTCTGAATTGCTTTGTCTATCTGAGATAATGTTTTTCTCTTATTACCGCTGATTTTTGCTTTCAGACTAGTTGGCTTTTAGTAATAGTGTTTCCTTCTAGAAATAAAATGAGGCTGTAATAATTAAAGTTGCATGAATTGAAGCTTGAATTGTAAGGTATGTTTTCCCTTTCCTTCCATCTCAGTTAAATTTCTTCTTCCAATATTTGAGAAGGAATTTGATTGTTAAAATGAACATCTATAATCGGTATATTTAAAATAATGGATGGAGATACAAGTCTTAGAGGTTCTTTTTGATTGTGGGTGTAAATTTTATAATTTTAAACTCATAATAAAATGCAATTATGCAAAATTTTTGTATGTCTGTCACCAAGTTTTGCTATTCAGTATTGTTTGATAATACAGGATGGTTTGATGCTACTCTGTGTCCCTGCATGTTGAAAGAACTGCTGTATGAAGTTTCAGGCTGGCAACAAATATTTAGTTTTGTATTGAGACAGGGCAGTATACTCGACTGGAAAGCAGCAAGACAGTATGAAATTTGATGATTCCTTTGAGGACAGTGAGGAAGTGATCTGCCCTACAGCAGGCTTGTTAGTCTTAGCCCTTTGTGGGGCATGACTTCATAATAAATGCTGAAGGAAAGAATTAGTGGAGGGGAGATTTTTCCGATGTTAGAATGAAATTACTAACCTCAAATATATGTTTGTTTTAAATCATTTTTGTGAGGCAGAGGAAATGCAGTGGGTTAAAACTCTGCCCTTGGATAAATATTTTGTGTGACCTTTATATAGGAAAATACTGTGCTAAAGTGCATGGAATCTAGAAACATTATGGCATGGGCCAGGAGTCGACTGAGGAGGTGGCTATAGATCTTGGTGTAAAGGAGATATTAAATAGTGCAAGGACATTAAAGGGAGTTCTTAACAGATTTCATTAATGTGTTGCTCTTGAAATTTTTTCAAAAAATCAAAAATATTAAGTTTGAGCCTCTTTAACAACAAAAAGGATACAGGAATATGAGGTAGCAGGTCATCTTAAATGAGGAGTAATTGCAGAGAGGGAAGTCAGTAGTGTAAACTAATAGCTTTTATGAGATGAGGTAATGTTTTTTTAAGCTCAATTTTCAGTGCAAACAATAGAGAGCAGTGGCAGTTTGCAGGGCTGAGCTGCTCATGTATTATTGTTCTGAAAAAGGTGAGTGCTTTCATGCACCAGGCAAGAATCTTCAGCCAGTGTCAAGGAACTATTTACAGTGTTGGTCTTGGCATTGAGGCAGCCCTCCAGGGAATGTCACGTTTGGATCCTGGCCTCTTGCAGGCTAGAGAGGGAAGTTCCAGTCAGGCAGGCATAGAAAGTAAAACTAGGATTCTCTGCAGAAGACTGGACCTTAGGAAAGAGCCTGTTCTGTTTATTCTAGATGAACAAAATCTTCTGTGCTTGAATAAGAGTATCAGGTGGGTAAATAAATTCCAGGAAGAGAAAAGGACAGAGATAACAGAAGAGCAAATTAGCTGTATGTAGAATTACTGTGGAAATTAAAAGAAAGTGGTAGCAGTGTGCTCAGGCTCATGCATCTTTTAGGACCAAAGGCTGTCTGGTTGTGAATGAGTGTTACAGACAAAATTAGGAAAGGATGACCTCCAACAGCATGTGACAGGAAGTGAGTATTGTGTCTGAAGTGAGACTGAATTTACAAAAGCTTAGGTGGTCCTTAACTGAGTGGTTATCATTATCAGAAAGCAGGGGCAAAGCTTCTGCAGGGGACAGGGAGATATGCTTTACATTGCACTGTCCTCTGAAATTGTCACTTTGTGCCACTTACCTTGTAGAAGTTAGCAACCTGAAGAACTTTACATGCATATTTACCTCTTTAGTCCAAGGTTCTAATAATCTCACCTTAAGTTTATGCAGTTCTTAGGGCAGAGTCTTGAGCACTGAAGTATTTGACATTAAAAAATAATGAAGAGCTTTTTTCTCCTCACAATTGTTTAACTTACTAGAAATTGAATTTGACTAATTAAAATTCCCTTAATGTTGTCGGAACTTGTTGTGGCATGGATAGAATGTAGTAGGTGTTAATTATAACTGCTTTAAGTATTAATTTTTGGCCTATCCAACATAAGTTGTAATTGATTTGAAGACAGATTTAAATGGAGGTGAATAGTGTGTGGTTATGAGGTGGTTGATGTAAAGCACTTAACAATTCAGAATAAGGATTGATAGATGGCATGAAGGTGAAATAAATGGAAAGTTCTTTTCAGGTGGAAACAAGCAAAGTTCTTGAAAATGTTTATTTTTTTCAGTAAAAATTTTGAAATTGTTAAGGTTATCTTGTGTCATTATAGCAGTGCAGGCTAGTGCGTAAAATCCATAATTTTTTAAATGTCATTGTAGAAAAGCAAGAGTTTAATTAGGAGTGTCTTAAATTTTTGCTCTAATGGTTGATAGGGCTAAGGAGATCTTGATTCGAATACCCTGTGTAGCTGAGCAACTGAGGTGATGTTTTGCCATTCTCTTATGGCACAGGGAAGCTAAAATGTGTTGTAAAGCACTTGACACATGGTAATATTTTAATATGCTATGACTATGAATTGTATTGGAATGGATGTCAAAATTCAGAAGTGGTGATGTGACATGCTTAGCCTGGCTCACTTTACACCTCAGTCTCAAAACTGCTAATGCACAAAGTAAATTGAAGGCTGTGCAGCATGAGCTGTATGGTAATTTTTAGGTATATAGTCTGAAAAATAATACAAATATTTCCTAAAGCAATACCAAATGTAAGGAAATAAACATTTCCTCAAAAAACAACAAAACCCTTTATAACTGAGAACTTTAACAAGAAGCCTTGAACAATTTAAAACAACATTTTTTACTTACCTTCGATTTCTTGACTGGTGCTTGACCTAGGCACTGGGAAAAAACCTGTACTTTTAGTACCAGAGGACTAGGACTGGAACCACATAAAAGTAGTGCAGGAATGTTTTGTTTTTTTTTTTCTAGGAAACATGGAGGGGCAGAGGGGAAGTAAATAGATGTGTAGGTGGATGAAACTAGTGCTGGCTGAACAGCTGGGTTTAGAGTTGGGAGACCCATGGGAGCATTGCATAGAGAGAACTGTGACTGCTGAGCAACAATGTAGTAGTGGGGAGCTTGCTTTACAGAGAAACAATGAGAAGGATTAGCAATTCTTATATGCTGGGGGAGAGGCAGGAGTGCAATTGTGAGGGGATGGGGAGAGAGAAGGTAAAGGCAGACAAATTGGGATGAAAGACTGGAAGCATGGAAATCGAGAAAGGAATTAGGAGATAATGCTATTTTGAAGAAAGGAGACCAATAGAATAAAGAGTGTTGAAATTCAAACTTAAAAATTTAGCAGAAGAATCCACCCTCTGTGGTCTTGTCCTGCCCCTTTTGTAATGAAACCTGATATTCCTGAACACCTTCTTTCATCAAAGTATCCCCTGTAATTACTGCTGTTGGTCATAATATAACTTTAGGAGCTCATTTAGGTGCTGTCAGGAGTGAGAATCATAGGTGTGCAATTAGGCCTTTGAGTTGTGCTGGTGCTTGAATGTGTTTTAACTTTCTGCTTATAAAAACCCCACCCTGGGGAAATGAATATGTTCAATGCTAAAAATGAGCTTACTGATGTCAGGAAATGCCCATTGTTTCAGAGGGTGGCATCTGCTGTTTCCATAGGGCCCTCTTGTGTACACATATGGATAATTTCTGTTGGACAAATCTCAGTCTGCATGGTGGTGGCAGTGTCACTGATGATGCTGGACAGGTGCATGGTGCCATGGCTGTGTGTGAGTAGGAATGCATGGCTGCATGGCCCTTACCTGTCACTGACAGTTCAGAGTTTCTGAGCTGGATTTTAGGCCTATGCTATTTTCAGAAGAAAGTGGGATTTGATCAGTGCTGTGGTTTGACTATTCCAGTTTGAAAGGTGGGGAATGGGAATGTGGAGCTGGAGTAGAAGGAGGGCACAAGGCTGCTGATCTTAGTGACCGCACACCCTTTAGAGGCCCATGTGGACTCACATTTATTGTGAGATCTCAACTGTTTTCTCTGAAAGTTAAGTAAGATGGGAGACTGCTGGAGAGGAAAAGGTAGTCTCAACAGTTGGGTGTTGCCTACATTGTTTTCCACATGTGACTTTACTCTAGAAAAGTGGGCACAGCTTTCCACAGGAGGCCAACATCCTGATATGGTAACACTGAGCATTCAAGTCACAAATGAGCTGCTAGGAGTTCTTCTCTAGCAGTAGAACATGTTAGATAATATTCCATCCTCCAAAATAAGATGGGTCAAGTGGGTGTCCTTTGCTTGAAATTCTGTTTTTCTCTTCCCATCTTTTAAATAGGAAGATAGCTCCTATGAGATAAGGGAAGACCATGGAATATGTTGTTTTTAAATATGTTGTACCCTAATAAAAAATAATAAAAATTTGTCTTTTGAACAGCACTTCCGGCTTTTCTGTTATAAAAAAAATTTAAGCAAAGAATTGAATTGGCTTATAAGTGAACACTTACATACTGAGCAAGACTGGGGCCAGCCACAGTAATGTGGCTTGTACATTCAAGAGATTATTTTCAAAAAAATCAAGAAATTTTCTTAAAAAATCAGAAATAATAAAACCAGAGCTGAATTTTAAAGAAATTTTTTCAAGAATAAAGTGCTTGTCTTTTGGAGTTCAAATAATTTTCCTCAGAGTTTTTGTTTTAATGGTTTGGGGTTTTTTTGAGTTGGGGTTTATGTGCGCAGATTATTTCTGCTTTTGGAAAAATCTTAAACTAATTAGGACACTTTTTTTCTTTGATTTTCTTTTTTTCCATAAAAAAGTAAACTGGCCTGATTTTTGCTCTGTTCAGAAATTCTGTATATAAAAATCTACAGCTAAGATGCCATACAGCTCTGCACTCACCAAATACCGTTGCAGGCAAAACAGACTGAATTTGGGGATAATCACTGAATTTACTACAAACAAAATCAGAGTGGGATGAGAAGTAACATGAATATAAAAAACACCTTCTCACCCCTCATCCCTCCTTCTCAGGCTCTGCCTTCTCCCCTGCAGTGGCACAGGGAGACAGGGAATGGGGATTTTAGTCAGTTTGCCACAGATTGTTTTACCTGCTGCTCAGGGAGAGGAGTCCTTACCCTGCTCCAGTATGGGTTCCCTCCCATGGGAGACAGTTTTCCATAAATTTCTTCAATGGGCTTCCTACAGGTCACAGTTCTTCACAAATTGCTGCAATATGGATCACTCTTCCCTGAGGTGCCGTCCTTCAGGGTCACAGGTTCTACCAGTGTGGGTTTCTTTTTCTCTTTGTGGGTCTGCAGATCCCTGCCAGGAGCCTGTTCCACCACTGGCTTCTCATTGATTCACAGCCTTCTTTCAAGCATCCACCTGCCCTGGCATGGAATCCTCCACAGGCTGCAAGTGGATCTCTGGCTCTCTTGTGGGACTCCATGGCTGCAGGAACAGAGCTGCTTCACCATGGTCTGCAAGGGCATCTCTGCTCTGGTGCCTCCCCAGGACCAAAATCTAGCCACACAAACACAATACAGCAAGCTATTTATTACTTATTAGCATATTTAGGATTGCAGTCTTTGTGTTTTCTTTCCGTGTTTGGTGGTGTTTTTTTTAATAGAATTGGTTCACAGTGTTCTTTGGCAGAAGTTGGTTCATGTGTTCTCCACAATGCTATGGCATGGGGATTTTTTTGGTTTGGAGGGAAATTATACCAGCCTTAGACTTCTGATCTCTGCTGCCTGTTTGATACCGTGTTGCACATCTAGGCAGAAAATGGTGTGGCTGAATGGCAGCTGAGCATGTAGGCACTAAGAGGCAGGTGAGAGTGCAGGCTGAAGTATGGGATCTTATGGCTGGATCACAGGATCCCCATCCTGTATACTTTGCCTTTAGCTGATGTGGAAGCACGGCTTCCTTTGTGCAGCTTTGTGGTGATAGCTAGGGTCAAAGCAGCCCCACGTGTCTGCAAGCCATCCCTGCAAGCTGCTGCTCCAGAGAAGGACATTGCTCCCACTGTGGGCGAGGGAGGGGTGACCTGCTTGCAGTTAATTTGCTGCACCTGCATCAAGGGCTGGAATACATGTCTGTTTCTGTTAGGAAATTTCATGTGCCTAAGGTATTTTGGGAAGAAACCCAAACCTTCATCGGAATAAAATTCTTATTCCTGAAAAACTTTGAAATGATGAATTAGCAACTATTTTTACTCATGAATTGCATTAGAAAAAAAAACAAAACCAAATTAGTTTCAATTAATTGTATCTTAAAATGTAAAAGTGTTGCAGGGTTTCACTTATAAACTTTTCTGTTTTCAGAAACAAGACACTGGACAGATTTTGTTGGATATGACCTATAACCAGCTGGGTGTGACAGAGAAGGAGTATTTTGGTTTACAGCAAAATGAGACTTCAGTAGATTCACCTGTAAGTATAGTAAATAATAAATGTGTGTGCATGTATACGTGTGTATAAATATATACACATGCATGTATACACACGTATTCATGCACACACATACATATAATGAAACAGTATTTATTTGTAAAAATTTTTAATCTATCTAATAGTTTTTCATTTCACAGCGATGGCTTGAACCAAGCAAACCTATTAGAAAACAGTTAAAAGGTAAGACTTGTTTTTATTATCTTGATTGTAACTTTGTAGTTCTGTTTTTCTATGCTCCTATGACTAGAACAAATGCATATTGTCCAGATGGTAGATTTTTCTTCAAGAGCAAGTCTTGTGTCTATCAGTCTTTTCAGCAGATCCTTCTGCTTACTCCTACCTGAGTGGAAATAAGACCTGGTAGATTATTAACTTTGATGCTGTAATAGCAGCTAAACCTGGTTTCTGAGCAGTGTTAGACATGCTTAGATGGCATGAAAGTAGTAGTCATATTGTGGTGCCAGAATTCCTCCTGAAAGAGATACAAAGGAAGAGGGGTTTTGATTGAGTTTCATGTGTAGGTTCTGGCAATTTCTTGTCTCACATACAGTAAGAAACTCTGAATTGCATTTTTATTAAAAAACACATAACCAAAAAACCAATGCTACATACTTCCAGGTGCATTTGTTGTACTAGCAGGTCTTGTTCTATACAACTTCGGGTAACACAGAATGCTCACCAGGAAGGACAGGCCAGCCAGCAAAAACTCTGGCTTGGAGAGTAGCTTAGGAGGCCTGAGTAGCACTGTCTTAGTTTGTGCTGTCACACTTGAGCTGTGTTTTTCAGCAGTCTCATTTCTACCTTGGGCTACAGATCATGCATTTTTATTTCAATTCATACACAAAAGTAGTTTGGTGATTTAATGTAAGGTAGAACTGAGCATTATCCCAACTGAGAATCCTTAGATATATTTAGTGCTTCTGTCTCTCATAATACTTAGGAGGCAAAGGAAGCTCAATAATGTCTTTTATGCAAAGTAGAATATGCAAAGGTCATTTTTAAAATGAAAGCATTACTACATGTGAGAGTATTCTCAAAGTTGATGTTGGGCTGTGAGGAGAGACTTCTCATAGTTCCTTTTAGTTTTATTAAAAGATACATGAGATTTCTGTGTAGTTGTTCATGTAATTTTTCTGTAAATATAGAAATGAAAATATTAGGCTCTTTCCATTTTGAACTAAAGATTGATTTGCTCTTCTAAAATATTGCAGGAGGTTTTCCCTGCACGCTTCATTTTCGTGTAAGGTTTTTTATACCTGATCCTAACACACTTCAGCAAGAACAAACCAGGTAACTTCTGTTTGATGTTTGCTTCCATGAACTAAGAATGTGTCTTGCCCATGTCTGCAGCTTGGCAAATTGTGCTTTATTACATAGGTAACTTTGTGTAACTATTGGTATTGAATGCATATGGAATGGAGAGCTTGATGCCATGCTCATTACGAGTAGTTTCTCATATACACAGCTTACAGCTCTGAGATACAGCAGGAGTGTAAGTTATTACAAAGATGTAGGTGTTAAAAGTACATTTATTTGTGTCTTAATTTTTTTTTTTTTTTTGTCTGTATGCCCTAAGTCTATCTCTCTTAGAAGTTTTGTATCAACACTGAGTCAGTTTTGAACATGTGTAGTAGATTTAATGCTGAGGGTGTGGGAGGGTGGGGTTTATTTTTTCTGGGGTAAGAACAGATAGCAGTTCTTGTTTTCCAGTTTGCCCATTACTTGTAACATACAAAGATGTATAATGCTTCAGTTTACAATAGACTTCTAAAGTTTTCTTTTTTAACCTGTCTCTGAGTTTTTGGGGTGGTGGGGTGCATGAATTATAAGCAATTTTCAATTAATTTGTCACAATATTTTAATTGCATACTTGTTTTGTTCAGTGCCTGTAATTTGGAGCTTAGAATTTGAAGGCACACATTAATCTGGCCATTAATCTGGCATTTCTGTAGCACTTTCATTGCTTATTAATTTCAGTGACTTGGGAATATAAATAGTACAACATGTGAAATTATGTTTCTTGTAGAAAATTTAGCTTTTGACCTGTTTTGTTATTTGTTAATCATGCAGTTAAAGCTGTTCTGCAGTTTAAAACTGAAATTATTCTAAGGTCTCTTTAACGTTCTTCACATGCCCACTCTTTAGTATCACTATTAGTTAACATTGTCAAACACACTAATAAGAAGACTGAACTGCTCTTAGAGAATTGTTTTAAGAGCTTTTTGTTAGCATATGCTGCTAGAGAAATGTCTCATCCTCCATTGAGTAGCTCTCCCAGTCAGCTTTGATTGAGATTTGGGATGCTTTGCCTTTTTTTGAAATTATTTTTTAAAAGTTGCATTCAAAATGAGTATTCCAGGGAGAAAAAGAGTGCAATTCAGTAGTTTGGTTTGGTTATTGTGGTGTTATTGCAACATTAATACTGTGGCCCTGGAGTTTCAGTAGAGAATGCCAAAAAACCTTAAAAATGTTGTGAGAGTAAGTGGGTGTATGATTGTATATTTGTAAATGCCACTAATATTTGTTCATCTGTTTGTATAGCTTGCTGGGAAATCTAATGAAATAAAACTAATATATGTAGCTATTTAAATCATACCATTTAAAAATAAATGCATATTTGTTTCTTTTCCAAAAAAATATTTTCTAGGCATTTATTCTTTCTGCAGTTGAAGACTGATATTGCAGAAGGAAGGTAATAAGAAGAATCTTCAATTTCTCTATAATTCTTTTAAAATAAAATTTAAAAGCCTTTTACCTGAGGGTATTGTTGATGTAAAATTGAGGGTATTGTTGCTGTAAAATTATCCCAGTTATCCCATAAATATGCCTTGTGAAACATTACTTTAGAGGAAAATCCTATTGCTAGGAAATATTACAAGTTTTCTCATAGCTCACTTATTAAGAACAGTTTAGAAGTCTGTTGTGAATGAGCTGTAGGAGATGCTGTGTGTCAACAGGCTCAACATCAGCCACAGAGATATTTATGCAAGGCTTGGTGTGCCAGACATGGAATTCCAAGCCTGAAGACCTACTACCTAGTGCAGTAATCAGGAGCAGCAACAGCAGTTCATGTTATCATTTCTCATGATTTCAGGGTATATTACCTGTATAGTGGGCATATAACCAATGATTTATTTGACTGTGATTTCTGTGCATTTGTACATTTTAAAAAAGGATAAAGGAAAATGTGGTTCAAGTATTTGCTGCCAAATCTCAGTTGCCTACAGGTGTTGGCTTTTTTCTTTTATAGAGTCAGTTTTGGTCATAAGATCAGAGCTGTCTTTGTGCTTGGCATTTGTGTAATTTTAGTATTTATGTCTAGTTTTAAATACACCAGAACGCAGCTATTAAAGTAATGTCCAGAGCCCCATAAAAATATTTTTATTTTTCTTTCCTGAATAAGTATCCAGTAAGAATCTGAGCATGTCCTTTTCTGATTAGACTTAAGGAGCTTTTTAATATCCAGTTGTACTGTGCTTTAACAATCAAACTTAGTAAGAAAAAATTAGATACTCTTTGAAGATAAATTAGTCTGAGACAGTTTCAATAAGACACACATACAGCCTATGTTTAAATAAAATTATTTCCTCTCCATTCCAGGTTGTCATGCCCTATGGATTCTGCTATTGTCCTGGCATCATATGCAGTACAATGTAAGTAATAACCAACCGTTATTTTGTTAATGAATTAATTTCATTTCAACTACTTTCTTGGCTGTTTGGCGCTGAAAAGTCAGGAGAGATTTCTTTCCTTATCTGTTTGTGCAGAGTATTCAAGTATGCAGGTGCAAGTTATTAAACCAGCTTCCAGAGACAGTCTAAATAGAATAAGAACACTTTTTAGGTCCGTCAAAAAACAGGTTGATACAAGAATAATGTTGCTATTTATGTGTGCTTCTGACTGCTAGCAAAAAAGTCAGGTTTGTGTTCTCAGTGGAAACAAAACCATGAAACTTACTGTGCTTTACAATAGCTATGGGAAAGCATTCCAAGGGAATAAGTGGTCATCTAGAGAACAGATAAGAGGAAGGTAAACTCATGATTAAGAAACTACAGTGTTCTTACACAATGGAATTTTTGTCACTTATGTAAAACTGACCCTTTGCAGTACATTTAAGGTGACTCTACATATAAGAAGTTACATTCTTCTAATCTGCCTTCAAGTGGCAAAAAAAAAATTCAAATGATGATACTAGAAAGACATCTTCTGTAGGAAAGCCAGACTGGAGTCTGACAATGCCTCACAAGTATCCTCAACAGATAGAGAAAAACAGCTGGAGGAAGACCTTTCTCATTAAACAAATAAAGAAAAAAAAAAAGGTTGAGGGTTTAGTGGAGTTTGCATATTTGTTAAAATAGTCAAGGGAAAGTAAAGAATAGTTGTGTAATTATTTGGCTGAATATCATTTCTTTTATGGAAAGGCTAACAAGGCCCACAAAAACAATTGAGGTAATTTTTGTTTGAAATAAGAACCAAGCTAAAATAATTAAAGTGTGGTTTTCAAAGGAGAATGTGATAAATTCTTAGTATCTATCTAAGAGTCTATGAAATATTTGCTTTTATGTTTAAGCATGTCATATGTTGCACCCTTTTGTAAAGTGAAATTGTAATCAGATTCAAGCTTCAGTAAGAACAGTTGGAATTTTCTATAGTATGTGGCAGTCCCAGTTTTGAACTGAATGAAATGCATCCTGCTCTGGTGTTTCTGAGGCCCAGTAAGGGCACTTGAGGGCTGAAACACTCTGCACCATTAGGATTGCTAAATGAACTATTGGTGATCCAGTTGAGCTAAAGCTCAAAAATGAAGAATGAAAAGGTTTTATCACAAAGTGGAATTAATGTCGTATCTAGTGTACCCCAAAGTTGTTCCTGTTTCCCCTTCAGTTTTATGACTGTTCCCTGTTTAGTGCTTAGTTTAGGGTATCTACTAATGCAGTTATCTGTACTAAAGGAGAACAATAGAAAGACAGTGAAGATTGTCAAAGGGTGCTAGGGTGTGTTTTAATCATTGGCTTTCATGGTGGATTCTGGATTTCCCATTAAGCTATTTGCCTGTTTTTTCTAACTCCTGATAGTGCTGCTTTTACCAGGAAGTGGGGATTTTATTTTTGGTTTCTTTTCCTTTTTTAGTTAAAAAAAGCCAAAGCACAAAAAACCCCAAACCCAAAAGTAACCTTTTTTTGCTATCTGATTTCCTTTCTGTTGCTGTTGTATGATGCTTATGATATTCATTCTCTGCATTGGTAAGGAATGAAATATATAATTGAAAAACATTCCCTTAAGATTTTTTTTTTTTTTTTTTTTTTGCTTTTACCTGAAGATGATGGCATAGAAAAGACATTTTTGAAATCAAAGGTTTCGCAAGGTTTTCTGTGTCATGTTTGCTGCAATTCCCGTCAATTGAAATTAAGTAGTTTTCTATTAGTGTTTTAATTTCTAATCATACATAGTTAGGAGAGCTGAAGTTCTTGGTATAAGGTAGTTGCTTATGAAAGGTTCACTGTCTGAGGTTGTCATGAATCAGTTCTACCTGAGCTATTTACTGCCACTTTCTGCTGGCTTTCAGGCTGTCCTCTCCTTCTGTGGCTTCCCTTGTATGCAGAAAGGGAAATCCTTATTGTCTAACAACCTTGTGGGTTGTTTATTTAAAAGGTGTAGCAGTTGTTGCTGATGAGAGGGCTGAAGCATATTTCTTTCACAGTGTCTGAAGTCTGGTGTTTGATATTCTGCTCTTGCTTCTTAGTTAAAGATTTCCATGTACTCGCTGTCTGGTTGGCCTTCAGAGGCTTTGTCTGAGTTTTGCAAGGGGATGGTTTTCTGGTGGTTTCTGCTGTGCTGCTGGGATGCTACTTCTCTGTAGTGCTCTTTGAGCAGGCATTTGGTCTGAAATAAAGCTCTGATGTGTCCCTCTGCTGCACTGCCTGGTGGGGCTAGGTTACAGGGGAATGCAAGTGGGTGTGAATACTGTGTCTGAATAACATGTGACTGAACCTGATTACGAGCATAGTTCAGACACTTCAAGAATAAGTTGTTACTGTATTATCAGGAATGTGCTTTGTGACAAAAGAGTCAGTGAATGTTTAATTTTTTTTTAAGAAGAATGTGTTAAGGTGCATTTCAAATAATTTCATCATTTTGAAGACACTCATACTGAAAAATTTTAATGATAAATCATGTGTTTTTAGTAGTGTAAAATGGGAATGTTGTACCATCCATAAAAACAAATAAGGAAACCTATACAGTACGACTATTCCTTTTATTAAATTTCAAATGTCACAAAGCTGATCTATCATCACTTGTTTTCTATCACTTTATGTAGCAAATTGCCATTTCCAGGCCATTGTTTAAGTGCCCAGTTACTGGTGTGTAAGAAATCCTATGGGTTTTGTGAGAATATGCTCTTGTGTTAATAAATCCATTGCATAGGGACTTGAATCTGAAGCACAACAATAAAACCAATGAAGATGTTATGAATGCTTCTAAGCTTGACATCAGTTGTTCTTTTCTCCTGTGGTACTGCTCCTCTCAGCCCTGCTTTGGGAACCAGGAATCATCTCTAGCACACTACTGTTGGTCTTTGAGACTTTATTCAGAAAGGGGTTGACTGCTTGGTAGGGATGCAAATGGACTTTAACCTCTTCTAAGGGAAGGAAGGCTGGTCATTAGGAGTCAAGGAAAGCTGAATTTAGTGTGAAAGTCTCTCAGGAACTGGGAATTAGGAGAGTTAGAATTTTAGGAATGTAAGAAGGTAGAGGTGGGCTGTAAGACTTAGAGAAACAGCAACAGCACCTCCACATTGAGGCCTGACTCTTCTAACTTGCCATAATTTTGCCTCACTTTATAGAAATTAGGTTGACTCCTCAGACTTACTAGTTTATGGAGACTGCTCTCTTTTCTTGGTTAGCATTTGGGGATTTTCCTGTGTGTGCTCCCCACCCATGCTTTCTTGAAGTGGAATAGTGCTCAGAAGGACATCTCATGTAAGCTGAGAGATTTGCTTACAGATCAGCCAGGTTTCTGCTTCTTTCCAGTGCATCTTTAACCCTTGTGCCTTAGGATCAAAATCAGATTGGACTAATAGAGAGAACTTGGAGCTGAATTTCCAGTGTTTGAATTTACTTACTAGTAAATTGGGTAGTCTGAGGATTGTATGCATGTCACATCTGTTCTTCTGAAACCTGCATCAGTGCTGTTCAGTCAGAGGTACCTTTTATCATATCTTACAGTACCTGTCATCAGCAGTGCCAGTGTTATCATGTGATGGTGGTGAAACTCCCAATACAAGAATCAGCTTGGGGAGAGTAACTGAAATACATTCTTATTTTCTTCCATATGGTTCACTGAATTCTAGATTGCAGCTCCTGAGCTTGTTAGCATCTCTGTACAATGGATCCTCTAAGAGTGTCCTGATTGTTTATATACAGCAACTTCCCAGGTCTTTTGGGCTGATTTTCCTTAATTACATTTTACAGTTGTGTTATGTGATACAGAGGTCACTTCAGGAGATCATTGCTTCAAATATTGTTTTTATGATGGTCTTCCACTAAGACACAAATAATTTTTTGAACTATAGCATTTCAAAACAAGGTACAGTCCCCAGAGTGGAGGACCCCAGATTGGGATACTGGCCAGTGCTGTAGCTGAAGGAGCTGACTTTCTGCAGCGCCTCATAGACTTGATACTATTCTTCTGTAGTTTTAAGTTGGATGAACCTATTAAATATTTTTGTGTAACATAACTAAAAAGAGGAGAAGAAGAGTCCTCGGACCAAGGTCAAGGTCCATGTAATACAGTACTGCACTCATGGTAACAGCCTCAAATTGCACCAAAGAAGGTTCTGTATTAGGAAAAATTTTTCCACCAGAAGGGTTGTCAGGCTTTGGAAGAGGCTGTCCAGGGAAGTGTGGAGTCATCATCCCAGGAGATATTTAAAAAATGTGTAGATATGTCATGGAGGGATATGTTTTAATGGTGGGCTTGGCAGTGCTGGGTTTAGGGTTGGACTCAATGATCGTAGAGATCTTGTCCAACCTAAATGACTTTGTGATTTTCAAATGAGTAGTGGTGAATGATGAGAAACAACATATATGGTAGAGGATCAGATGCATTAGTTTTGTAAAGCCTCACAATGTTTGGCAGTACTGGTAACTATTCCCTTAAGTCTTTTATCCCAATACTTCCTCAAAATAAATACTCTGTACTTTGAATTATACTTTTCTTTTCTGAATAGTTTTTTTTTATTGTGTCTATATGGTTTCTGAAGTACATGCAGAAACAGAAACTCAGTATACTTTATAGTTTCTAATTTGTTTCTTCCTTTTCTTTGTGACTATTTTTTTGTGTCATTGTTTAACTGTGTTTGGGTTTTGAGCTGCTGATTTTTATTTTTTAGTTCCTTTAATAAAAGGCATTACAAGGACTGGCTCATTTTTCATTCTGGAGTGGTAAATAACTTGGAGACTACCATTGTGCATGCATAGTTTTCTTTTTTTTTTTCCCCCTCCACAAATGTTCCTTTGTTTTTATTAATGCCTAATTTCTCATTCTGTCTTACCACAAAATGGCCAGCTGTTGTAAGTGGTCATAAGCAGCTATTTACAGTCATGCCTAGGCTGAACATTTTGTAAGGGCTCTTGAGTGTGAAGCATTATTTCCTTTTACAAAACAAATTAGTTTTAACTCACATGATAACTAGTTCTACTTGTCCTATAGGCACATCACAATTACTTAGGGACTGAGCGGGTTAGTGTTCATGTTTGCATCCTTATTTGGATTCAGGTTCCACTTGTTTCAACACCTTTCCTTCTCTCAACATTCACTTCTGAGGATTTTGGTACTTTTAGGAATTTCTCTCTGGAAACCATTTTCAACATGGTGTCATTTTGCTCATTTCAATGTACCTTTTTAATCTGTCATTAATAAGTATCTACATTTATATAGTGGTTCTTTGAAACTGAATTCTGCTCTAGCAGATTGTTTTCTGATTCCAGAAAAATTTTAATACTTGAATAATTTGTAGTTGCTGTTGAGAAACAGCTTATGCTGTTCATATGTTTATGAAGTTCATCTTTTTTCTGTTCTCTTTTTGTGCCAAGAAGCAATTGCTTAAAATTTCTAAACTGATTAAACTGTGTAGATTAAGTATCTTTTCTTTTTGTACCTCAGTCTTCATATGAAGATAAATTAATCATTAGCCTTTAACACTACATTTCACCCTCATGTCAAGAATGTGTCATAATTGCTGTCCTGATTTGAAGGCCAGTTATGTGATCCTAACTATGTTTTACTCCTAGACTGCAATTTTATACCTGAGGATTTTTACAATTTGTATGCAAGACTCTTCCCTGTGAACTTGATCTTTATATGTAGTTAACCATTTTTTTTTAAAAACAGGCAACTCAATTCACTTTTGTGCTTTATTCACGTGACCTAAAATATTAAAATTGTAAAAAAGTTAGCTTTTATAGGCATTCCTTTGGGTCAGTTTTTCCATATGATCTATAACTGATCATCATGGTTAGCCAAGAAGTCATTAATATATTTGCCTTCTTGTATCTGAAGTTATTTAAAATGCCAGAAATAGGTTCTGGTGCTATTACTTTGTATGCAATTTTAAAAATTATTGTTATTTACAAGCAAAGTCTGTAGAATTGGTGAACAATGTCATCTGCTCCTTAAAAGATATCTGAACAAATTACTTTCGAAAAAAGTATGTAGAATATATATATGAAGGCTTGTTTAGGCTTCAATAAGGCATTGACAGATCCTATGCTCTGTAAACATATATGATCTCAAGTGTTTCAAGCACTTATAAGCTCTTATTTTGTTGGAAATTTGTAGAGCTAGTGTTTTGGCATGTTGACATGGCTATTGAGCTCTTCTTTTACAAGAAATCAAAAAATGAATATTCTCTTCTTACTGAATATGGCCTTCTAAATTAATGGTCCATCACATTCCTTTCTTTAAAGCTTTTCATATTAGACATATAACTCTAAAATAAAATATTTTGATATTCAAATGTCAGGGGTTTGTTTGGTTTTTTTTTTTTTTTTGACTTATCCTTATATCTCCTTTCTTTTACTGTGTGCTATATTGTTTGCCAGTTATAATAAATTAAAGAGCAACAGAGGTCTAGAATGGAGAAAGGTTAAAATGTTATTTTTATACTCTATCTTCATTGACTTAGTATCTGCTGACTCATGATCAGAGCAGGAGAAACTCAGATTAGAAATAGGTATTTTGTATTTCGTGCCCTTCTGCTCTCTTCTGGAGAAATACAGTAAAGAGATAGGAGCATCGTGGGTTATTATTCTTGCTGATGTCTTGATATGTCCTAACTTTTTTTCCTACTTGGATAATTAAATCTTACACAAGATCATTAGTCTTGCAAGATGTTTCTTTTCTACTGTAACAGCTGGCTAGAGAGTTGGAGAAGCTAAATTGCTCCCCTGGTTGGCATGGCCTCAGGTAGCTAGTAGCAAAAGGGGAAAAAAAAGAGTAGCCTATTTTAAAGATTAGGAAGAAGACTCTATCTCATAATGTATGAAGGAATAACAGTTGTCCAATAATAACTTTAGAGAAGGTAACATTATAGTAAAAATACCTTTTCCTATTGCAAACAAAATTGAAGTCGAAAACTATATTTTATTCCTGGCAATTTGGTCTTTTCCCATTGGCAAGACTGGAATTCAAACTGGCTGCAACAAACCTTTAAGATGTAGATTCATAGAAAAGATGAGTTGTGTTAATGACTAGTAAGGGAAAGGATCCTCAATCAACTACTGTCATTGTGAAATTGTGGATTTTATTTCATACTGTTATTGGCATACTATTTAGTTCTAAAAGTTCAAAATTTTCACTTTTATTGTTGCTTTAGACTTAGCATTGCCAGGCTTGGACTTTTTCAATATATGGATGTTCCTAAAAATCATTTCAATTTCGTATGATACTTGTGCATCTTCTGTCTTGGTTGGTTTGGGATTTTTTTGTTTTGGTTTGTTTTTTCTTGTTCTTATTTCTTGTTCTTCTTCAGATAAATTTTATAGTAATGTTCAAATACGTGTTTTGGCTGTCAAGGTAAATATTTAGTCATTTGCTTCCCATTTGGTAATTAATTTAAAGTTTGGGCTATCTTTAAAAAGAAAGAACTAAGTATGCAAGACCATCTGCATTCAAAGTAAATTAGTTACTCTTTATCATTCCATTTTTTATTTAAATATCTCTGATGCAGACAATTAGGTGTGCAACTATATTAGCTTTTGACTGCATTTCCCTGGAAATTGTCTTGTGTCATTGTAGTTCCATTTTCTGGGCCATATAAACTATGCAGTTTGAATATATATTAAGTATATTAGTTATCCCCTGCATTACAGATCCTATATAATTACTATGTGTAAGTTATTTCTGGTGTGCCTCTCATGCCCCTCAACTTGAATCACTTAAATATCTCCTTTGTACTTTTTAAAAAAAAAAAATCTGTAAAATAGTGTTAATATTATTGATAGTATATCCTAAAAGTGTGCTCTTGAACTTTGATTTAGTTGAGGAGCTTTTGATGCTGAATTGTTTGCAGCCTATCAATTACCTTATTTTGTGTTAATTTGCAAATCGTACCAATAACTTCTGGGAAACTTTAAGGCTTTATAATCACTGTTACATACTCCTTATGAAAAAGAAGATTAGAACAGGTTATAGTTATTTACTTTTTGCTGCAGCTTGGTAATATTATGTGTCAATCAGCAGTTATTTCACGTGTTCTGTTGAGTAATTCACAGCTGAAATTCTGGGATAGTGCCAGAGTTGCTAGTAGAGTGATTTCCACCTGAATTTGTGAAGAGTGGATGCTTTCTAAGTGACAGATCTTGTTGAAGACTTCTAATATGTTCTAGTCAAGTAAATGTGTCAAATTGATTTCATTTGCCATCTCTTACTGAAGCAGTTTGGTGTTCTCTGATATAGCAGTGCTGCACATCCATGTGGACACGGCACATGACGTCTGTCTGCTGCTGTTACAGGTTGTGATGCTAAAGTCAGGCTACACAAGCAACTAAATAAAGTACTGAGTCATTCAGTGCCTGAGACTATAGTTATGGTTAGTGTATTTTGGAAAAAATCCTACTTTCCTGAGGTCATACAGTTCCCTATGTTCAACACATCTTGTCTGTTGGGAAATAATTGGTAATTTCTTCATTTTCCCATATGTGTATGTGTTTTAATGAGAAGCAATTTCTTTTAAACAAAAATCCAATTAACTATGAAAACTTTGTATATGTGTTTCTTGTTTCTTAACAGCACAACTTGGAGACTATAATGCTGCAGTGCATTGTTCAGGATATCTGTCAAATTACAACTTCATACCAGAGCAGAACAAAGATTTTCTTACCAAAGTAGAAACGCTACATGAGCAAAACAGGTAATGTAAACTTTTAGTTCTCTCTCACCTCTTGAGCTTTTAAGTAAAAAAAAGGTGTCAAAAGGAAGACTCAAGTTCTTAGTAGTTTCATTACAACAGACAGTTGTATTTCATAAAACTTCAGTTAAATGAAATACTTGGGTTTATCATAGAGGTGTTAGATTAATTCAGAGTATGATGTTAATGTGTTGAAACATTTAAATAAATTTTTAGTTATAACCTACAGTAGAGTAGTTAACCTTAAACATTATTAAAGGTAACAATCTGAAACACTATACTAGATGCTTGAGGGGTTTGCTGCTTGAAGAACATTTGATCATTTTTCAAATTCTATAGTTTTTTTTGTCAATATATGTGGAAAAAAAAACTCCAAGAAATGCCATAACCATAAAACACTTCAATTAACTTTGTGCTTTCGCTCCCCTCTCCTGAGTGTAATTCAAAGGCTGCAACAGATTATTTCAGTCAATGCACTGCTAATTATTTTTTCTGACCCTGCTGATTTATCTCTTGTAAGACTGCAGCTTTGGAATTAGTGCTGTTGATCAGGTACTTGCAAGCTGAATGCAAATATACCAATCCAAGAAATTGTCTGTGAGCAAATGAAATCCAAATCTCTCTAGGCTTGTTTTCTCTGTCTGTATCTTAACTGCAGCAGAGCTAATTCCCCACTCTCTTAGTTTCTTTGATTTATACCCTGAAATGTTTCCATTTTTGTCTCTTCGTAATGTCCTTCAGCTGTTTTTTCTTCACATCTTTCAATACTCTTACTTTTCCCTCTAGTGTCTTTACTGCTGATGGGTGTAGTGAGTAGTTCTGAACTTCATGTGTGCTCCCTAGCCATACAGAATAGACATTGTCATTTACGGAGCAAATGAAGATAAGCACTGAACTCTTAACTCCAACCATCCTTTCTGTTGGAGATACTAATCTGGACTGCTTTCTGAACAGCTCATGTTCAGGCATGCAATAGCTAATGCCTCTACTCTTTCCAAATTTATTTGCAGTTTCCAGTAGGCTCAGTAGTTTTTTTGAGGGGGAGTTTTAGACAGGAATGGATAAAATTCCTTATCTTTAGGAAGCAGTCATCTTGGAGACCACTGAGGGAAGTTTCTGAAGAGTCTTGAAGTGGCTGGGTTGAGCTCGTGTATTTAGTGCTGTGGTAGCAAGAGATATAAAACTGGTTATGCTCTGCAAAGGAAAGATCAGAAGTTAGCATTGGTCCAGACTAAGGTGTGGTGGGATCTGTTGGAAAGACTCCTTTCTTCCCTGGGTCCTTTCAGTGATATCAATGCTTTTGTTGTGTCTTTTGGTGGGGTGAAGCCTTTATGGTTGAGAAGTTTAACTTCTGTATTGGAATTAACAGAGATGTTGGTAATTGAAGGTCTGAATAAAAATATGGAGTAGATTGGACTGGAAAAAAATATTCCTTTATTGCTTTGACACCTCTTTTGAAACTTAGCTCTTAAGACCAATTTACTTCAGAGGGCAAGAAGAGGCAGACAAATTTTTGTTTATTCTGGCAGTATTTCCTGCATACTCCTTTGGCATTCGTAGAGAATACTTATGTCTCAGACATGAATTGCACTAGATCAGTGCCAAGAACATACTTGACAAGAATGATTCTGGTGTTCACCAGGGATGCTGGGAAGGAAACATGGAAAGGAAGAGTACTTTTTTACCTCTTGAGAGAACATTATTGCTTTGGAATGAGATTTCTGCTAATCTGGAACAAAAAATATAGCTATCAACCATATAGGTTATCTGCAAATTATCATAGCTTTGAAACTGATATTCTTATATTACAGAGTTTCAAAGCTAACCCTATAAACATCTATCCTTTTTTCATTCTTTGGTGTTATCCTTTGGAAACTTCCACAAAGGAAAAGGCTTGAATTGCTGAAATACAGACTTGAGAAGTTATGTGTTGTGTTATGTGTTGTAACTCAGTTCAAGGTTTTTGTTACCCAGATTTTATGTTGCTTTGCAAAATCTGAGGAAGTATTCCCTGAGTAAGTCCATGCCACACTATTCAGTACGTAGCTGTTAAGAAAGCATCTATTGTCATATTGAACTGATATAGTTCAGAAATTTTCCTTCTGTGTTCATCCCTAAATCCACAGGGGTTTTTCTTTATGTAGTTGGTTCAGACATGGTTTTTCTGCTGTGTTTTGCTTAGTTACATAAGTAGCCTGAGATCTTAGGATGCAGATATTGTCCAAATTGGTAAGGTTTTCATAGTGCTTGCTTAGATGCAGCCACCAGTTTGAAGAGAAAGATGTATTTGAAACTAAATAGGATGCGTATGTTTCAGATGAGGTTTGTTAGTCCTTGGGTATCAACAACTATAAAAATTGGAACATCAAGACCAGTGTCCTCTTGCTCCTTTATCTCACTGAATAATTGCCATCTGCTTAGGGACCTGAAGGTTTCATTTCACCTCTAATTCAGTAGGAGGATGTAACAACAATGAATTAAAAACCTCTGTCTGTGCTGAAATACCTGTTGGCCCTTCAAGACACAAGGCATGACTGTTCTGGTCTAGATGGAGTATACAAATTAAGAATTAAAATTTGCAGGCATATCTTGTGTTCAGCAGACGTTCTGAACAAAGTACTTGACCAAGTTATTTAAAATGACAGTAATGTACTCCTGCAAACATATTCAGCATCCTTTTACATAACAAAATGGCCATTTTGCATTAGTTTGCTTCTGTAATTTTCTGACACAATGAAAGAGATAAGGTCTACTAAAGTTTTTCAGAAGCAAGGTGACAATAGTCAGTGTACATGTAGATCTGAGAAACCAGTTAAGCTCAAGGTTGTGACAAACAGCACTTTTTTTTTTATCTTTGCTCTCTTTTTTTCTGATATTATGGTATCCTCAAGGCACACTGGCCATGGCTTTCCAGTTCAAGGTAGCTTTCAGTTTTCTGCAGCGTGATATAATATTTCCTAGTGTGGCTGTTTCAGAGTATTGTATTTTGATGGCTTTGCATTTAAAAGGAGGGATATTAATTGGAAATATTAGATGCTGGAGTTCTTAACATAATTCAATGTTATGTCAGCTTTTTGCAGGTTGTACCTAAACTGCATTTGATTAATGTAATTTTATGCATGTTGTTTAGGAAACTCACTTAGCAAAGAGTTGGTTTTACCTGTATTTATAGAATCTTTCTTGGAGATGAGAAGGTCAAATGCTTGTATGTCTTAGCTGCAGGAGAAAAAATATTTCAGGATTTACAGATTTTAGGTAAATTCAGGCTTTTCCTAGGTGAGTTTCATAACTTTTAATCTGTTCTCTCCCTTTTATTTTATTAGTACATTCATGCTTCTAATCTTTCTTCTAAATTATTTCTTTCTGAGAGATTATGAAATATACAATATTTAAAGATACAACTTCTTACTAAAAAGTAAGACTTTATAGGGGAATTGTATCCTCATCCCTTTAAGCATAGCAGATAACAAAGATTTTTCTAAAAAGAGCAGGTCCAGAATGGCTAAGGTAATAAAATAATGAATAATTCACTCAATTTTTTGAGGGTACTTTAGCAGGGCCTTCACCAGTAAAGAAATCATGGCACTATTTAATGTGAGGTCATTTCTCAGACACTGGACTTTGGCATTCTTCTGGTTTTATACATTTGGAATAAATATGATTTAATATCTTTTATTTTTGACTTGTCTGTGGTTCCTATTTATTATTTTTTCCCTTCTTTTAGTGGCCTCAAGAAATCTGAAGCAGAGTCCTGGTATATAAATATAGCAAGAACACTTGAATTCTATGGAGTGGAATTGCACAGTGGTAGAGTATGTTTACATTGTAATTTTTCCCTTGGAAAGTAAATTTATATGCTTTTTTAAACATTAATTAATAGGAGTTAAAAATGTAATATTTAAGTATTGATTTTATCATGTGTTATTTTTAATTAGAATTGGGTAGTTTTTCAGTAACTTGTGTGACACAGATGCTGGGATTTCAACCAAATAAGCTAGAGCTCCTCCAAAGTTCTACAATGTTTTTTTTAAGATAAACTATTTAGTCACTGCAATGCATTTTACTTAATAATTTTACAAAGGCGTTTTAGCATGAAATAAAATGAATGCTCTGTTTAGTGCTATTAGTTGGCAAGTGTTTTAAGAGTTTAATTTCTCTGAATTTTTAGCACAAATTTCTTATGTGTTAAGAATATAGAGTTGTTTTTGTTTTTTTTTTTTTTATTCCTGTATTCCCTGATTCCAGTTTAAATCTAAGAAGTATTTAACATCTTGAGAGATGACCAATAAAAATGCATTTGAAATATTTTAGATACAGGGTGTGCATTGATAAGAAACATGTCCTAGTATTACACTGTCTACTCCTATTTAATTTTTTTACTGCACTGTTTGTCTGAAGTGAATCCCCAAAATGCTTTTTTATTTGTATCCTAGTGTGCAAATTACCTCTTGTGCTTCTATGCAACAGTAAATTGTTTTGGTGTAAGGCTTGTAGTGCAAAAACTAAAGGATTTGTACTGCAGATAATTGATTTCCTAGGTGAAGATGACTTCTATTTTTCTTAACATTTTTTTGGGTTTTGGTAATAATACTGACACTGGTAATTATAATGAAAAATTTCTTTAATGATGAGGAAGGAACAGAAAGAGTAATTTGCTTCCTTCAGCATATTTTCTTGTTTTCCTTTATGCTGCTGTAAATGAGTGATTGTTGCATTGGATTTCTAGGAATTCCTAAAGTGCTTCTGTACGAAGCTGCTGTAATTACATTCATATTCATGAAATACACTGCTCAAAAGGTAGATGCTTTTTTTAAGAAAAGTAGAGAGGAAAGGAAATGATCTTATTAAATCTGACTTTGTATAGGTATCCTCTCTATGTATTGAGTCATCTGTCACCTTTGTACTTTATTGAAGAAGCTCTTAGTGTTACACTTGAGATCACTATATGCACTTAACTTGATTGGATATTTGCCTTTTAACTTCTGTTATAGCCTAGTATTTTGCTAAGCCAACTTGAGTGCTTAGACTTCCACTATGTGACCAGTCTCTTAATATTAACGACATGCTGTTTCTGGAAGGTCTTCCGATTTCCATTATCTTCCCTGAGCTGCAGGCCACTGAACTGCATGCAGGATGTCAGTAGTGGTCATACCAGTCCCAAGCAGAGAAGATAGACTGGATTCAGACATTTTCACCTAAATGAAATTTCACTGCAGACCATCTTGCTACTGTTTCAATTCAAAATAATAGTTTTATTGCAATTCAGTTTTTTAAAGGGTGTAATATTTGAAGTGTTCTGTTTTTCTAGCAGTTGAACTAGACATCTAGACATTTAGAAGCTGCTAGGAAGGAAATAGAAAGCAAACCAGAAAATATCATGCCACCTTTCAAATTGAGTTTCGATATCATTTGGATGTTGAGCTTCATTCTTCTTCTCCCTTCCTTATCTCAGAGTACGTAATGGAAAAAGAAAAGTACCGAGAAGGATAACAATTGTGAATGTTTTACGGAAAAACCTTCTGTAGTAGGTGAACAGCATGCAGAATGTGAATAGCCAACAATGTTCAATTTTTTCCTTTGGTAATAGTCTACCCAAAAAGAGACAGGTTTAAGTAAAGGAACTTTTTCCATAAGGCTGTAGTTGAACTGTAAGTAACACTTTAAGGGATTGCCCAAAGGGAAATAGCTATCAGGAGCAGTTAGGCAGTCCTAGAGTCCATTAAACATAAAAGAAGCTTCTAAACCAGGAAATCCTCTAGCTGTAAATGATCTGAAGCTGAGAAGGGCAGTTGGTAGTAGGGGTGTAGTTGGTTGTCTCTGAAGTTTGGTACTTCCAAAACATCAGTTGCAAGTCAGTTTGGATTGAATGCCATGAGGAAAACCTCTCAGCCAAGAGAGCTCCTGTAGGCCTGTAAGAAGTTTGCAGTCAAGGTTTATGAGCTGCTTCTTCACAGAGGCTGTCCCCTGCCCCTGCTTTGGCAGGGGTTTTTACAGTCCCTCCTGATATCCTTGACCAGATTTAGCAGGGGCTAATTAAACTGTGTCTCTGTGAAAGGCTTTATCTCTGTCGATTCTGATGATCTTGTTACTGTGCATGGCAGAAGAACCAGGTAACACCTGGCTCTTATACTAATGGCCCAAAGAGGCTGGTGCTCCTCTACTGGTGGTTGAGAGTGGGATACTTTTGGATAATGTTTCTTGAAAAAGAAATGAATGTATAGCTTCCTTTTTGTTTTGTTTTTTTTTTTTTGTTTGTTTGTTTGGTTGGTTTTTTTTTGTTTTATGATACGAAGTTAAATATTTAACATGAGTGTGAGCTTTCTTTTTAGCAACTTACTAAACATGCAACTTTAATCTGAGCTCAGTTTTCATATGAAAACATTTCTTTTTTCTGATGAAAAATCTGAACTGCTAAAGTATTTAAAAATTCAATAGTATGAGGAGACTCAGGAGAGTGAATTCAATATCTTAAAACTATATTGATATTTCTTGAATTCCTAATCTCCTTTTCACTCTGGACTACTATCCCATCTGCTCAATAATTAATCTGCCATTAGCTGATCTTTCATTTTTACTCAGCGAGTCGAAAATAGGAAATTTGTTGAATCAGTATTATTTCCGTATCTGCAAAAATCAAGATGGTAATTGTAAATTAAATCAAATATGAATCAGTATGTAACCAGTTAGATGCCTGGCATGATTTTTTTATAACTTTTATAAAATTTTTATCTTTATAACTTTTTCATTATATTCTTCATGTTAGTGTTTTTTTAATAAATATGTGCGTGTTATTTCTTTGTTGTGCAATTTAACAGCATGATGTTTTGAAAGGGAAGTAGCTGTACATCAATATAATATTTCATATAAGAGACCTCTCTTTATGCTATTTCAGTCTCTTGATTTTATGTTTCTTAGGCTCAACACAAGAGAATTAATAATAACAAATAACAGGGGAGATTAGTGATTTGGGCTGGTGCAGAGGAGTGTGAGGAATGAACTTTGTCCTGATAAAGCTTCTGGAGAAAATAGAGTAGTTTAGCCTAATTAATCTCTATCAAGTGTTTTAGATAATCCTTTATTTCTGCTTAATCATGTAGATTTTCAGCTTTTACTGTTAAAGCTGCTTTCTCTTCACAGTATTGATTTTTTAATGCAGGAGCCTGGAGTAAGCTCTAAGTGCTAGTAGTACTATTTTCTACCCTGCTTTAGGTTGGCCTTATCATGGCAGAAACAGCTAAACTACAGGCAGTTAATCTCCTGAATACCTCAGTGTTCTTTCCAAGTATTAAAATACAGGGATGTCAGTTCTGGATTCCTGTGTTATGCTTTGCAAATTAGGTTGGACGTCACTCATGTGCCTGTATCACGCTTCTATTCAACTATTTTTAAAGGATTTATTGTAGACCTTCTACAGTATTGTCAGAGCACATGCTACCTGTTCTACTTTCCTATGCCTTACTAATATAAAGAAGTTGGGATTGGACATGGAGGAAAGCCATATGTTAATTGAGCCCAGAGTACCATCTAGAGGAGCAAGTGTGCTACTGACGGCTTTAAAAGAATCTGTTACCATTGGCTGTCCTTTAAAAACAGTCTGAAACTGCTTTTGAGGCAAACCTGATGTTTTAAACAATGAATTCTACTTACATGTGGATTTATGTATACATTTATTCTGTTTAGAAATCTGTGTAATAACATATAAATGTGTTTTGATCATAAGAAGTAGGAAGCCAAGATTTGTAGCTTCTTTAACAACAGTGTGGGTTTAGGCTCAAAATGATCATACAGCATCTTCCTCTCTTCCTGATTTGTTTTTTAACTCAGATGTTTGCTTATATGAAAGAATGAACTTTCTCTTGAGTAACTCAATACCTAGAAAGGATTGTAAATTTATTATTTTTTTCCAGTTGCATGTATTAAGCTAATGCACAGCTTTTGGTTTAGTTAATAATTGATTTCATTTAGTGTAGGAAATATTCATGTACACGTGTGTTTCTCCAGTATATTTTCATATGCAAAATTGTGGTCACCTCCTGTGCAGTCTTTCTTTGTAAGACCAAAAAAAAAAAAAAGTAAGAATTTATTTCTTCTCTCTTTTTAAAACAGCATATAATCAGGCAATTTTCATTCAGTTCCCAAAATTCTGTGGCATTTACCTGACTAATCTTGGAAGGTACTTCAACTCCTTTCCTGTAATGAATAAGGCTAGACTTGCAAACTTTCTCTTCAGACAGACCTAAGGAACATCTGGGGTAGTAGGATGAACATTGGAACTTGTTTTTAGACTATGTAATAGATATCATCAAAGGAAAGAGATGATAGAAAATCAAAACTCAGAAATTTCATTGATTTTTTTTTTTTTTTCCCTCAAGTGTAGCAATTTAGGTATAGAAAGCTTGGAAATGAATTTATTAGTAGATAAAGGTGAATGACACAAACTTAATCTATGTTCTTACAGTATTTTTCTTTTGTAGGACCTCCATAATCTTGATCTTATGATTGGGATTGCATCCAGTGGAATTGCTGTATATAGAAAACTCATCTGTACAAGCTTCTATCCCTGGTAAATTCCTTTATTGTGAAGAAATGTGTCCAGTTTTTTCAATTTTACTTCAATTTGCTTTCATATTTATTCCAAAGAAGCCTACAATACAGATATATTAATTCTTTATGGAGTATTTCCTTGTGCTTAGATAAAAATGAAAGCTTGCCTAGGCTTTTAAATTTTTAAGGCTTTTGAAGTCCTTGCACTGTTTAAAATCTTGATCAAGTTAATTTACATACAGGTATGTGTATGTGATTAGGAGGACCCTGTGGTCTTAGAGATTTGCTGCTGTTATGCCCAATAGTATGTCTCTTTAAAAACAAACAAAACCAATCAGTATTGCTATGAAAGCTCAGCCCCTAATTCAGTCTGAATTAAGTTCAGTCTGAACTTTTTAACATGGCATTCAGCAAGAAGATACTTCGTGGAGTAGAAATGTAAAATGAGTTATTTGGAGATTCAGATTTGCAGGAAGCAGGGTAATATAATTTAGACATTTTTAAATCTCATCAAATATGGGTATATAACATCAACAAGCAGGCGAGAGACCTTCACGTTATTCTCTGATACATAAAACTTTAGAATGCATGATTGTGCTGTAGAAAATAACCTCTGCAAAGAAGTAATGTGCACAAGAACTCTAATGTGAATGACATGAGAAGCTATATTTTTTAAGTGCTTTTGGGCTTTATTAGTTATACCATACTAAAAATTATAAAATTATAAAAATTATAAAATTTCTAATTTTATGGAGATTGGGCATTTTCTTAAGGTTTTTTGGTTTGGATCAGAAAGAATTTTTTTTTTCCAATCTTTCATTTTCAAAAGAAGTCTGAACTTCTTTTTTTTATCCTTGATAAAACTATAGCTTTGTCATGTTATATATGAGTTCTTTGTCGAATTTGTAACAATTTTTTGATAACTTTTTCAGTATATTAGTACAGTGTTCTTAATCATGACAGAAAAAATGCATTCCAATGGGTTGTACTTGCTTTTTGGCCCTTAATTATGCAGAAAAAAATAAATAAAAAAGTTCCCTGGCTGTATTCTTTAAATACTACTGTCATTCCATGCTTTCATTTATGAACCCAACCAAAAGCTATTTCCTATAGAAAAGCAGTAAAATCAGTTTCAATTAAAATTCTAGGGGAAAATGCACTGCATAGTCTCTGTTTTTTTTTTTTTTTCTTTTTCTTTTTTTTTTTTTGTTTTGTTTGTTTGTTTGTTTGCTGTGAGCTGTATTTCAACTCCCTGGGATATACTGCAATCATCCTGGATAAATGCATGTCAATAATAATGTGCTCATACAGCAGCACAGAGAAAACTTATATTTTTCCATTTCTAATGCACATTGAAGCATAAAACACTTATCTTTCATCTTTGTGCCTTTAGTGCTGCTCTTTCATATATCAGCCTTGCAGCTTCTTTGAACCGCTGCAGGTTTTAAAAACTGCCAGCTGGAGGCACATTTTCTGTCTTCTGCCAGTCTTGTTCTGCCAACTTAGTTGAACTACGTAAGATATGAATGGATAATAGTAGTTCCTAAAAACCACAGAGTAATGGCATTTTAAAATCTATGACTATATGAATTTTTAGGGAAGGGAAAGGTAGTTTACAGCACATAAGACAGGAAGAATCTGCAACTTCCTGTGCTACTTTTACTCCTGGAGAGCACAGAGGAATAAAACACAGATGCTGAAACATTTTTCGCAAAAGCCTATTCTCATTTACAGAAAAAAGATTGAGGAAAATAAAACCCTTAGGTTTTTTCAGTTCAAATAATTCCCACTCTAAAATATGAGGTTTAGACAGTAATATTTTCAGCTGGCAGCAAATGCAAGTTGTTCTGAGCTTGCCTACTCACTCTCTCTCCCCCTCTCTCTAAAAATTTCTTTTCATCTTGAAAGCAAAAGCTCCCTACACAGGGGCTTTTTGATATTTTATTTCTGACATCTTGCATGAGTTAATCATAATTCTTTGTGCCTGAATGATGTCCATTCCCTGATCCCACGAAAAAATAAGCAAACACTGAAAAGCCACCGGAGCGGAGATGCTTGGGTTATATTTGTAGTATGGATTCTCACTTTTATTTAATATCTCAAAGCAGGATACATTTCTGTAATGCCTGAAGTGGTATTTATTTAGGCTCTTTATGTAACACCATTTGTATTATGTGGTTTTTCTTATGGACTGTGCAATTACATCCACCATTAACAAGTTAGAGCTCAAGGTGGCAGCAAACACCATCAAAGCACTCTTTCCAAAATTTTAAATAAAATACTCTGCAGTGGATGACAACAATACAACTATGCCATATGGTAGTAGTCAAAGGGGACCAAAAGTTTTCAGGAACAGAGGCAGTGAGAGAGTTCTGCCTTGGCAAAAAGAGGCTTTTCAATCAAAGCAACCTACGTAAAGAGCTGACTGATCAGTCAGCGGCAATGCAAGTCAAGATAGGTTTAAAAAATAGCTGTGGATTTAATGCACTGTTTTATACACTCTGCAGAGTTATTCTCAAGGGTCCTTCTGTGGTAATTTCCAAATTGATTTTGCAAGTAAAATATTAATGACAAAACCAGAAATGCTCTCTATATCAGCAGTGACTAGTTAGGTATTAAATGCTGTTTTGTGTGTGCAGTTTCACTGCTTTGAAAACTTCAGAGAAACTGCTTGAGGAATACATAATGCATTGCTAGTTAAAACTTGGAAAACAGCTATCTTACATAGCAGACAGAACCTTTCTTCAGTGGCAACATATAGGGTTTACCAGTAAAGAAACTTTTTTTGCTTCAAGTCACAATTACCAGCTGTTAGTACTAAGTGCTAGGACAGGAGTACCAGTTTAATTAAAAGTTAGTGATTCTGTGGCTAGCCTACAGAGTGACAAATCTATTTTGATGCCTGTGAATGATAGGAAGATGGGACCCAAAACATCCATCATTCTTAAAATGCTACAGCCAGTGAGTGTCTTGTAAGTAAACCATGAAATTTAACGCTTTGTGAGTCTTCCATGGTCACTGGATAGATCATTGGTGAGAGGGAGCCACCAGTTATAATAATAGTAACTGCATTGCATTAATATATTTTTTGGGTATGGCATCTTCAAGAATTTGTTAAGTCTAAATGCTTTGACACCTTAATCTCTTGGATCTTTGGGGTAAATTTTTCTAGGTGTGAACATTCAGTCAATTTGTGGGCATAACATTGCAAATGATTTTTAGTTATTGTTAAATAAAAATGTTAGAGTTAAAAGTGTTCTTCATGCCTGAACTAAATAGGCTTAGTTGTACTTTAAGAAGAATGAATGGAATCAAGAACAGTACTCTATTTAGGAGAGTGTCAAAATAAAGGGACTTAAAGCCCTGCTTTGGCTTGAAGTGATTATATGATCATGTAGTGAATCATGGTTTTGGTGGGGTTTGGGGGTGTTTTGGTTTTGTGGTTTTTTTCTCACTTTTTTGTTGTTGTTTTTTTTTTTTTTTTTTAATTAAAAAAACAAAACAGGATGTAGAGGAGGGATTGAGAGAGTTTTGGTGCTTTGCAATGCTGTTTCCCCTTTTGTTGTAGGGTGGGAGGTTTTTTGCTTTGTCTGCAAGGTTAGTTCTGACATTTTTGATGCTTTCATGTTGGGTCTGCTCTTACCATGACAGCAACTGTGTAAGCTGAGAATATACTCCAAAAACTTGTTTGTGAAGTTCAGTCTAAGTCAAGAAATGTAAGAAAGAATCAGAAGCACAAAACTTGGGTGCTGCTATTTCAGGCAGAGTAGCAGTAGCATCAAGAAAGAATTAATATATAATGAATTGCAGCTCAGTAAGTACAACTGAAAATTTACATGACTTGTCAGGTAGTTTAGAATCGAGAACTTTTTGATGAGCAATGCAGATCACTGATGTTTGAGGTAGCAAGTCAAGTGACACAAGTATTTTAAGAGTTGTCCTAACAGGAGAGGTGGATATGATTTCAACTTTCCATTCATTTTCACACCAGTTTGTCTTGTCAGAGAATGGTGTTGAAATACCTGTTTCTTTGTGGTTCTGTAATTGATGGAGAAAAGCATTTTCTGAAAATGGCACACATACTTTTCCACCTCTTGTGCAGGAAGAGGGGTAGGTAATTCCATGAATATTCTTGCTAGTAACTGGAAATATACTCATCCTGCATCCTGAAGGATGTTGCTCTATAAATCAAGTGCCTCTCCCATGAGCAGTGGGGAATGAGTTTTATGCCATCCCACTTAATGAGAGTGATGCAAAAATTGTGCCAAACTGAGAGGACTTTCAACATACTTCATACCTGATATCTAACATCAGCATCGTGGAGTATCAGTTCACTAAAACATTATGGGACTTTTAGCAGTAAGCTTAAAAAATCCTTTCATGATTTTATTTTCAGGCAAATATGACTTGATCAGATCTTAAATACATTTCCTTAGGCATCCATAAATTCCAGCTGACAACAGATCAGAGATTTTTGTCCAAAAAGTTCAGGTTTTCAGTTACTGTTGCAGAGAAAATTTGGGTATTTTAGGCAAATCTTGTTTTGCTGTGAGTAGGTAGAAGTTTGTTTAATTTAGCAAAAGTGATCAGCATAAAATTAAAATGAAAGTTGCTTGAGCACCGATTCCAGTTGTAATTTTTACCTTAGAAAATACTTATTCACACTGTGTATATTTAAAAAGATAAATAGCAATGTTAATGAAATGAAAAATATATTAGCACTCAGTTTTCCTACAGTTTTCATCCTTCTAATTATGATTTTGTCTACAGATTCTATTTAATGATTAGCACAAGTACATGATATCTTTCACATTACGAAACCAATTCTGCAAAGCCTCTGTGAAGTTTCAGTTGTTCTAAGACCAACCTTGTCATGTCATTAGGGTCTTAAATTTTATTCCTTTAGTCATAGTTGTCATATGACAAAAGTTATACAAAAGTTGACACATTTAACATTTGTGCAGCTTAGTGTAGAAGATGTCATCAAGTTTTTTGATGCAAGAATAGATTTGGTGGGAGAGAACTGCTGTGAACTATTTAAAGATTAAACGAGGACATCTATTTGCCACTCAACAGAGTAGATGGCTGCATATTATTCATTGAATATTTTACAGCCAGAATCTTTCAGGTTCACTGTATGCAGTATTATTTTTCATTGTTTTATCAGTCTAAACATTGTTTGGTATTTCATGGCCTGTTTCTTTCTTTTAGGGTGAATATATTAAAAATTTCCTTTAAAAGGAAAAAGTTTTTTATACAACAACGGCAAAAACATGTAAGTAGTCCTCTAATTTTGTTTTGCTCAAATGACCATATTCAATATTTTATGTTGAATGTAACCTGCAAATTGCTGATCAAAAGGCTCTGTTGAGGTAATTTGCCTTTGAAACTGTTTTGTTAACTTGGTCTTGCTATTCTGGTCTGCTTATTCCTTCTCTTTTTCCCTTTTTTTGTTTCTTTTCTGACGCTGAACCCCTCCACTTTCACTCTGTTGGACTGTATCTTTCCCATGGAGGTTTCTTCTCCCTTTGGGTAAATGCAGATCTCCATCCTTTCTCCCATATTTATTAATGTAGCATATTTCCCCTTTCTCATCAGCATCTGCTGCTCTTTTGTTTGTTGCTTTCCTTGCCCTGCGGAGTTCCTTACTGCAGAGAATCTATTAAACAACTGCTTATCCCATCTAGGGGGAGTTTGTGAGGTCCCTTTAGTTTATGGGGCTCAGAGCTCAGGAAAAAAGCAAGGCTCTTGGAGAAAAGGAGAGCTTTGCAGCTTGAAAATATGAGGTTGAAAAGGGAATAGCATATCTCCTGCTGTAACATGGAGGGCTTTAGGAGTTGGCAACTTATGTGTAGTTGAATAAAATGAATGTAAAAATTTTCAACTGTTAGGAGTTGGCTTCTGTTGGTTGCTTTGTGTCCTTTGAAGAACAAATATTAGTCTATTTAATGGGGGAGGAAATCTTGATTATTGATTATTATTGTGCTCCCACAATATGAAAAAATAAGGTATCTTTTTAGAAAAAGTATAGATTATTTAATATGACAGAAAAAAAACCTCAGAAATTAATGATCAGCAGATGTATAAATATTTTAATTCAATTGAGGACAGCACTTGGGAACTTAGTAAAAGGTAAGTATTAACTTGTACCTTAACTTCATGAAGGTTCTTTCTGGTAGTACACAAGATCTTAAATTTATAAGAACTGTGTTACAAGACCACCTTTTGACCCACATAAATTAGAAGGTCTGCTGAACACAGATTTCTAGGAGGCCTTTGTTTTACCCAAAAGGAAAATATTTTCTTCCTTTTTCTTTTCTGTGTGTCTTTCTTTTTCCCCAGTTTGGTGAGTTCTTGCAGATGTGCATGTTACTTTTAAGAATTCACCTTTAAACAAAGTTAGTATCCAGAGACAGTGTTACTGCACTAATGCTTGCACACACAGGTAGCATGCACAGGGTGTGTCCTTACACACTGTATATAAAGGGATCTTAAGTCTTTTTGTTAGCTGTAAGTTTCTAAACATATTGTTTATATGAAGACATGTCACGGTCTATTCATATATATATGTCACTGCATGAAGAAATGGGTGGTTGATAAACCATTCTACTCACTTGTGAGTGTAAAGACCTGCAAAAGTTGAGTTTGAGGATTTAAAATTCAGTGATAAATAGTAAATTTAAAAAAAATATGTAATTTTAAATAAATAGTAATTTAAAAATCTAAATATTTTCAAACATAGATAAGTACAGGCTTTTAAACAGCAGTTTCCAAATGTGTCTTTGAGAATAAACGTAGTAACAGAACTCTCTAAGAATGATTAGTAAAACAGGGCTTGGAAGTCAATAAAGCAAGTCACTTCCAACCCAAACCATTCTGTGATTCTCTGAAAATGGGTGTACTCACAACGGTTTAGGAATATGAAAGAATAAAGTGTCAATATAGAGCAATCTGTGAACTTAATATTCAGTAAAGACTTGACTGCTGCCAAAACCAGAATTTTTGTCTCTGGAGACCTGTGTCACTTTTGAAGAGAGTCTTAATTTGTTCGATTAAACATTTGAAAGATGATGACAACTCAAGGCTCTTGATTCTTTTAGCTTACCTTAAGTGATTATAGTTCTTTATTTCATAACCTACGGAGATGATAGTAACGCACACAGTGTCACACTTAAAGAGCTACAGAACTAAGAAAAGTAAGGCCAGCTGCATGACCTTTTTAGTCCTTCTCAGTACATACGAAAAAGCAGACCAGGTGTGCCACTAAATCTGTGGATGCATCCATCATTGTCAGCTCCCTTTGCTTGAAATTTAGGGCATCCAGTGTGCAGTTCTCCAGTGGTATTGCTTGGAAAAGCTTGCTGGTGCTGTGCAGTGGGAGAGAGGGGAGTGGAGTCCTAGGGGTTTCACCAGAACAGTCGGATGCTTGAGAGGTGTGTGAGGGCAGATGAATGCATTGTTGTCAGTTTTTGAATTGTTCCATTTTTTGCTTGGAAATACAGAAACAAATAGGTAAATGAGTCTTAAAGTAAAAGAGATGAAAGAATGTGGGGAAAGCAGAGCAGATATTGTATATTCATAGCTGAGGTGTGACTAAAAATGAGAGTGTTATAGAATTTCTTTTATATTTTGTAGGTCATATGTAGATTCTTTACAAAGATCTACAAAAAGTTTTCAAAGGCAATGAATTTACAGTCCCCTGGGATGTGCCATGTTTCACTGATTTATTCTCCTTACTTCTTTTACTCCATTTTTCTTTCCTTACATGCCTCTTCTGAAAAATCAACTTACCTTATCTCACTCTTTCCCTTCTACTCACCTTCTCTTTTACCCTCCCACTGCTCCAGTCTGTTGATCAGCTACTTGATTAGGAGTATGCAGTATTTCTGTTTCTGCTGAAGAGCCAAATAAGGACTGGGGAGCAAGACTGATGAATCAGTGAATGTCTGGTGCTATAGAAGCTCATGACATGTAGGCTTAATGAAGGGTGCAGGATTTAAGGTAGGAATAGGAACTCTGCTGTTTACAGGCAACATTTTGTACCTTTCAGAAATGAACTTTTATTTTCAATGTGCCTATCTAATGCTTAAAACCAACTTCATTTGCTGCATACTTAAATATATATCTTTACTCTCTATGCTGTAGATATTTTCAGATTTTCTGTTAATGGAGTAGGCATACAACTGATGCAGAAGTTCTTCCATATTTTGAACTAGCCAGACACTTCAGCTATGTGGAATTGTTCCCTTTACCTTAATGACCTCAAATTTCTCTAATCCTCATTTTCTGATAATTATTAAAATGCTCTTTTAGAACTTGAGTTGAGAAGTATGATGGGCATTAGCTCCTTGGATTCCACTAGAACTCTGCTCACCTTTAAAAAAGTACAGATTTAACAGCATGACTTGCAAGGTAGCCTGTTAGTGAGGCATACTGTTATTAACGAAAGGTTATATTAGTCTAAAAATTGAATAAATTTTTATGAAACCTCTCAAAATAACTTTCCTAGCTTAAATCCATGTTAAAACTTTCAGCCTACTTAAAAGCTTCTAAGAATGTTCTGTGACAACAGAAAAGCACACTTGTAACAAGCAAAATTCATTACTGTTTTCAAACCTAAATTTAAAAACCAGAATATTAGTCGTACTTACTTCCTTATCTATGTATTATAGCTTTTCAATGTAATTGAGATGTTTGGATAAAATAATTTTTGTGGCATTTGAAAAGCCAGCCCTTCAGGCCAACAAAAATATCTATACATTTCTTTTTATTTGTTTGCTGGAGCAGTAAAACCCTTCAAGTGATGTACAACCAACAGGGATTATGTCAGAAATTGCATTTGCCATTAAACCATTGTGATATATGCTTTATATATTTCAAGAAACTCTGAGTTTAGATTTCACTATGTTTTCCTGCTTTATTTTGCATAACTGCTTAGAAGCAACTGTGGTGAACTGACAAAGGTGAATCAGTTCCAGTATGCAAGAGACTCAAATAACCAACCCATATCTTGAAAAGAAAATACTTTTTCGATGCTTTAATAGATACAGGGAAAACATTCCTGAAAGATTGTAATAATTTAAATGTTTTTCAGTGCTTATTTAAAATCCAGAGGCAAATCATTTTTTTCTCTTGAGAGTCTCACTGTTTTTCTTAAAAGCATGTCTGAAGCCATAGATTCTCTGAACTAGACATGAAGAGATTTGCAAAATGCAGGATTGGTCTCAGATATGCCACCTAGAAATAAGAAGAACAGAAGAAAAACAGATTGACTATTCCAGACAAAATGGTTTGTAGTTTCTTCCCAACAAGACTGTTGCAGTGAACAAGCAAAAGGTTGCCTGTCTAATTATGTGTTGGGATGTCAAAATAATTTAGAGGAGCTGGAAAAGATGAGTGATGAAAACTTGCGGTTTTTTCATTGAAGTGCTGAGCTGTGCTGGCAATTGACTCAGGTCGCCTGTTACCTTTATTTCTACTCTTTGCTTTGCTCTCATTCCACTTTCCATCAATAACTAGATCAACTAACTACATCTTTCTCTGTACAAAACTCTTGGGATAAACATTGTTGCCACAATTGTGTCGCACTCATGTTTCACTGTCACTTTTGCCCTGAAGTTACTTGTAAGGGTTTGCATTGAGACATGATGCAAACAAGTTTTATATTCTGCTGCCTTGTGATCCTCTTCATTGTGGCCTCACATTATCATCCAAGCAGGAGTGGATTTCAACAGCAGTAGCAGCAGCTCCAGCCCCATCACAACTATTTTCTTCCCCCAAGAAAGATCACTGTTAACATCTTCAGTTTCTTCTGAAAGACTATCAAGAATAGGCTTTTTGCATATTTATGGCACTTGAAAGAACATTATTGAATTGAAGCCTTACGTGAAGAGTTTGAATTCAAAGAATGAAGGGATTTTTCCTTTTGACATTGCACCCTTAATGGAATGTTTTAAAGTTTTTTTTTTTGTTTTTTTTTTGCCTTAAGAGGTGAAAATCTGACTGGAAACCTGAAAATATATCTATCAGTATAACATGATACTCATATATACCCAGTCTTTACTGCTCTAGATTTAAATAGCTCATTAACATTTCATGAACTTAGAAAGTGCGCATTTTGCAGTTTGGAATTTCATGTAGTCACAGAGGTATTTTAGCCATCATCCAGCTCAAAATCTACTATATGCTGATTTTTTGTTTGTTTGCCACGATGTATTTTTCATGTTTAAGCTTAAAATAATTTTACTGGTTTTTTTATGACCTTGTTTACTGTTTCATCTACTTGCATATGTTGAAACATGGTGTTCCCTACTGTTACAGAATGAATCCAGAGAGCATATTGTTGCCTTCAACATGTTAAATTACAGAGCATGCAAAAATCTTTGGAAATCTTGTGTAGAGCATCACACATTTTTTCATGCAAAGAAGACACTACCTCATGAAAAAAAAATATTATCACATTATTGGACTCTGGGTTCTAGAAATCCAGCAAAGTAAGTATTGTTTGAAAGCATGTTTTGCTCTATGATGGGAATGGGTGGATTTTTGTCCGTGGTACCTCAAGTTTAAGTGGCAGTTCTGTCCATAGCTTTATTCCAGTCTATATAAGAACCATTTGGCAAGTTATATGGTTGTGGTTTTACGTTCTGCAATGTGATCTCCTTACAGTAGAACTTTTCTTATAATTGCCTCAAAAGGTGTTTGGATATATGTTTTACTGTTATTTTTTCAACTTGCTGCTTCAGTCTGAAGTGTAAGAACACTGGAAAGGAAAAATGTCATGTAGCTAATGATCCGGTAAGAGAATTTTCAGAACAGATTTGTTTTGAAATGTTCAGCCATTAGTATCATGCACACATTCTGTTTAACTTGTTAGGGCAATTTGTGAAGTTCGTCGCACCAACCACTTATTATTGACATAAAGATGAAAAACTTCTTCCCATTCAGGTATTCAAGATACCCCTGTTGTGACACTTCCAATCCTTTATTTGTGTCATTGGATTCTTCTAGTTACAGAGCTGGTAGTTTCCTAGTGTTATCTGAGATCTGGTCACCAAGAAGTAATTCTTTAGAGCCTGTGATTTTCCTAAATGAAGCTAGGATAATTCCTCCCCAAATGCAGTAACTGGGCCCTATTGTCATTAAACTTAAGCTGCCAGTTTATTGTCCAGTCACTTGACATTGCAATGTCCTTCTCCATTTCTTTGCAGTTCTTTATTTTGGCCATCCTGTGTGATTTTGGAAGTGGGAGGTTTTACTCTGCTCTTTTGTCTTAGGGACTTTTAGACTTTTTTGATAAGAATCAGTCACTGTGATTGCTTCCATTATGCTGATTTGTTCTGTTATTACATTTACCAGCAATTCAGCTACAAAGGTGTCATGTCCTGTGTCTTCATTGTCTCGTCCACGGTATCCTAATACACCTACCCCAGCCCCCAAAAATATTCTGTAATGAAACATAGGAAAAATATTTCATATTAGTAGTGAATGAAAAAGGAAGTTTTGTGTCATTATTGTCTCTGGGTTCTGGGGGATTCTTTCACCCTTTGGTGGTCTGTAGACTCTCCAGAAAACTGCATGTTCTCATGATTTTTGGAGAAGATTTTATTCTTTTCTTGTTGTTCATGGGTAGTGTGTTTTTGTGAGTTTTTTGTACTGTGTTCTCTTTAAAATTTAACTATACATTTAATTTATCAGACTGATTTTTCTGTCTTCTATCTGGATAAGCTTCAACTTCTGAATGATATCAACATGCATCAAATAACTTGTCAGACTTTGGTGACTCTCTGGTTTTTCATACTCAGATGTCTCTTTTGATATTCTAGAAATTGATATCAAGTGCAGTGGTATTGCCTGTAAATGAAGCAATTGACCCTGTCCAACAGCAGGAATTCTGATAAAATACTATGTTTTCTGCTGGAGTGTAATTTCGTGTTTTCCTCTAGTACTAGATCATAGCTGGATGATCTGGTTTCTAGATTACAAGAAAAAAGTAGTTGTACAAATAGTATTCTAATTTTCTAACATTTTACAAATCCCTATTTTTAGAATTTACTCATTTATGGAGTGTTATGACCTTGTTTTTCCTCTCGTGGAGGTGTTGAGGAAGTGGCACTCAGAGTTTGTTGGATTGTCAGGTCCTGGAATCTTTTATGTCTTTCATATTTGCAGAGATTCAAAACCCTGATCCTCCTACAGACAGATATATACACACAGGCATTACACGGCCTTTGTAATGTTAAGAAAAAAACCAGTATGAGTTCCAAAGGGCACTAGTTTAACAACATTCAATTTTCTTACCAAGCATATTATTTATAATCTGCTGTTACACTTTCTTAATATTCTGTAGCATACAGGACAGTTCTTATTGCTGATCTGAATTTCTAAGAAAAATAATTTTCAAGCAATTTCAGTGCTCTGAGGCATTGTCTCTGCTGAATAGCTTACTTGGAATTTTCAGGAATCTCCAGGGGGAGAATCAGTTATGGAGATACCTTCCATTAGCTTAATGATAACCTCTTTGGCCTTATTTATAGGATTAGAATTTTAGGATCTACATGAGGAAGAAGTAACTCAGTAACCATTGTTATGAAAGACTGCTTAACTACATAAGAGCAACAGTTATTTTGAAAAGCTTTGAGTAGTTCCTATGAACTCAGCAAATTTTTTTCTCAAAAGATTTAATAAAAATTTTAAAAAAGTAAATTCAGAGGTAATATTTCACATTGGAAATTTTTACTTTTCAACTTGTTTATAATTGTGGAATGTTGTAAGATTTTCCATGTTCCTTTTCCAGGATGGCTCTGAACTCATGTGGAAGTTGCACAACCAAAAAAGAGATTCTGCACTCTCCCTTATGAAAGGGAACAAATTTTTGCGTTGTATAAATCAAACAAACACAGACAAACCAAACCACAAAGCCAAATGTGCACACAAAAACTCCTCTGACCACATCGTGCAGTCCTGAAGGTTTTAAGATTGACTCGCACTCAAGAATTCTTTTCTTGCAGCTGCCATCAGCTTTGAAGGGTGCCACATTCAGGTTTTACCATCTTAACTATCATAAGTTTTCCTATGGAATTTGTGGCTTTCTTGTTCTGTGTTCTTCTACACTTGTGTGAGGCAGATAGCCTAGCATTTTTATGTGAGTTCAAATAGTTGCATTACTTGAGTACAATTTCTTCTTTGCACATACTGTGCCCTTCTTGATTCTCTTAGCTTAAGGTACTAGAGGCATTCCATTTAAATTAGGCTGCTGAGTTGTATAAATTACTTGTAAGCCTTCTTCAAGGAGCAGACGGAGTCGCATCTCCCAGATTCTGAGAGGTAAATTCTGGACTGAATGCTGAATAACCTCTCCTAGACGCATTCTCATTCCTTGTTGAAAAGCTAAAAAATGTATCTGTATTTTTCATCAAGGATAGCCTCAGTAATAGATGGGAGAAAGGAATCATTATTTGAAGATGGTACAGCCCATTCCAGAAAGACTTTGGCAGCCTCCCAGAATGTTTGCTGAGAAATATGCTGATATTTGGCACCTGAAGGACAGCTACTTGAAGTTCAGGAGATAATTAATCTTCTGTGTTTTAACTGAAATATCTAGAGGCATACCCTATAAGTGATTTTGTAGTCAGGATTAGGGGGTTAAGATTAGAGTTAGGGTTTAGGGTTCTGGCTTCCATCACATGAATTGTGTTGCACTTCAAGTTGTCTGTGTAGGAAAATGCATTGGCAGCCACTTGTAAAAACGAATGTGGAGTTCTACACAATGGATTTTTTATAATGCATCCTCTTTTTCCAGTCTTTTGCTCTGCTCCAACTATGTAAGGCTTCTTTGAAATAACTCTGTTTCTGAAGAAGCTGAGTAGCTGATACCTTGTCATTGTATTCAAAAGTCTTAGAAAATTAAAATGGGTAGTATAGCCACGAGCTTCTCCTGTGTTGATGGACTTTGTTTTCTAAGCATGAAAACATACATGGATAGCTGATTTTAATCATGTAGATGCTTCATACTAAGTTTTTCTTCTGTTTTTTATACTTTGAGAAGCTTTTAAATTACATTTAGAAAATGAAGGAATTGATTTCCTTTAAAATCAAGAACAAGATATATGAAATACTTCAGTATATATGAAAAAATTATATGGGTTGCTTTTTCTTCTACTTATATGAAGAAAAAGTAGTACAATGCAAAGCATGCTTAGGGTTTGATTTTAACATAATACCCACAGCTTTAACACTTTTTTTTTTTTCTGCTATGTAAAATTGAGATTTTTCAGCACTGTAGTAAGATCCTTACATAGCCTGCTATCCCAGCTTCCCACTATGTACAGCTCAGGGCTTAATGAGCCAAAGGTGTTTTCTCTGCAGCTAATAAATTTTCTTCCATGAGAAATTCTAGGCCTGTAAACTCAAGGATGCGCAGCTTATCTCTCAGCTTGACTTGTGGAATGCTGCATAAAATGATGAATAGGACTTAGTTTGTCTGAATTTCAGTCTATTTAAAGTTTTTCTTCATGCTGAATATTTTCACTATTAAGATGCTTTTATTGCTTTCCTAGCTGTGGTTCTTATCTTGGTGCAGCCCTTTTCTTGTCAGATTCTTGTCACAAGAAGCAGTCCAGATCTGGAGATCCTATTTTCACATAATATTTTTTTAATGTTTGTCTCTATGAGGAATACGTCACTCAAAAGTGACTTCCTTCCACAATAGTGGTGTCTGGTGTAGCTCTTAATTGATGAGGCAGCAGATAGAGGGGTAAAGTTGTCCTGTGCTCACTGTAGCCCTTGCTGAATTGCTACCCCTTTGTGAATATTAACAGGGAAGCTTCAGAGCATATTGCCTGTATTTGAACTGTGTTTTGTAGGCACTCAGTTCAGTGCCAGTAGGACATACTGAATTTCCTGTTTTCCCCTCTGTCTTCTTAAACACAATTGGGTTAAAAATAATTCTCAGAAAAAGTTATTTTTACCCAGGCTCGTGATTAGCAATGTAGCAGGGATTAACAATCACTTTTATTGTCACAAATAAGGGACAGCAAATGTGTCTGTGAGAATGTAAATGCCTAAGTGAGGAGAGGTAAGCAAGGGGATGCTTTAAATTTAAGGTTGACTTTCATAAGCATATTTTATTTCATTTAAGTTTTCTATACACAGTAACTCACATGTATTTGTTTTGTATCTTTTCAGATCTGTAAACAACCAGTACTGCAGAAAAGTGATAGGTGGGATGGTTTGGAACCCATCTATGAGACGATCCTTATCAGTTGAGCACCTAGAGACCAAAAGTCTTCCTTCTCGATCACCTCCTGTTACCCCCAATTGGTAAATACATGTTCAGCCTTTTTCACACTTCTAACCTTCTACCATTTCTCATTGCATGTACTCTAGTGGAATAATTATGTAGCATGTAGATATATATTTAAACATTTTTATTCTGAGAATCTATATGACAGCAGAAGGGTCACTTACCTCAACTTTAGCAAGGCTTTCATGCTATTTGCCAAAATCTTATACCCAGATTAAGATATTATGTTTCTGGATGAGTGGACAACAGGGTGGTTTAAAAAAAAAAAAAAGTTAAAATGGTCGGATGACTGGACTAAGAGGGGAGTTGATGGGTTGCACTCTACCTGGACAACATTAAAAAGTAGATAACTGCAGGGATCTCTCTTGGGACATGTCTGGCTCAACATCTTTATGACCTGGAGGAGGAAAGGATATGCTTGATCATAAAGTTTGCAGATGACACCAAACTGGGGGTGAGTCAATAAGCCTGGGGGCAGAGCTGTTCTCCAAAGTGATCTCAATAATCTGGAGAAATGGGCCAATAGTAAATGTGTGAAATTCAATGGAGACAAACATAGTGTCCTGGGGAGAACCCAGTGTAACAGCATTGTCTGCAGTGCAGCTTTCTGGAAAACAACCTGGTAATCTTTATAGGCAGAAGCGGTACATGAGCCACCTGGTATGCCCTGACAGCAAAGAAGTCCAACTTGGCAGAATTAACAGAAGTGTAGATAGCAGGCAGTGGAAGTGGTAGCCCCCTTTGGCTCAGCATTCTCTAGATTTTGTTAGAATGCTGTAACCATTTTTGTCTGCAAATACAAGACACACTTATAAACTGGAGCAAGCTCAGCAAAGACCTCCAGCTCCAAGGCAGTTAGAAGGCTGGAGCACCCACCCTGCTAGGAGAGGCTGACATAGTGGCACATGTTCAGCCTGGAGAAGCAGGGGTTTCCCAGATGCCTAAAAATATCTGGTAGTAGGCTAATAACAGCCTGGTATTACTTAGGAGAAGGCCCGCTACAGGATGAGGCTGGATTTTTCACTATAACATAATGGGAGGATGAGACAGCATGTGTATGTTGAAACAAAAAAGAGATTTTTTTAAGGAAATAATGGAAAAACTTCTTCACCACATGGACAGTCATTGCGTGGAAAAGTTGTGTGGTCTCCATCCTTCAGATTTTTTGAGATATAAGTGAATAAAGCCTGAAGCAGCCTACTCTGGCCTTAATAGACCATGCTTTGAGCAGGAGATTGGACTAGATGACCTCCATGAGTCCCTTCCAACCAGAAATCTCCTATGATTAAAACTTTAATAACATAAATTGCATTTTAGATGGAGGAAACCCCAAATCGGTTCAGTGTACTGAACCCAGCAGTGTATGATTGCCTAGTATACCATAAGAATGCTTAAAAACTGCTTATTTGAAGTGAGACTTATAGGCCTGTTAAGATGATGCAGATCATAATTTAAAAGTTTCATGGAATATTCTACTCTTCCTGCTTGTGTTTGTGTTCTGTATTTTAAGGCGGAGTCCTAGACTACGTCACGAAATCCGCAAACCACGACACTCGTCTGTAGATAACCTTACGAACGAGATTAGTTATATTACTGAAACAGAGGATGTTTTTTACACATATAAGGGCTCTCCAACATCAAAGGACAGTGATTCAGAGTTCTCTCAGCGCCGTAGTCCAAGGAGGAGGTAAGGACTTCTGCAAACAATCAATTTCCTATTTTGATTTTTTTTAAAAGCACCAAACAGAAAACCCAAAGAGCTGCAGTGTGAAGCAGTCACAATCAGTTACAATGTTACAGTGAGTTCAAACTCAAGTTTTGTTTGCATAAGCTTTATTTTTGCCAATTGCTATACTGCAATTTCATTACACAAAATGACAAGTCAAAAGCAGACCAACCCTTCATCGCTAAACACAGTACACAGTAGTTGAGCTGTTAGTAAAACTAGAAGAACTACTAAGGCATGCCTGTTCAAATCTGTAATATCTTGTTTCCTAGTAGCTTTTGCAACCCTTTCCTATCTGTCAGAAACATTTTTTGTGGGAAGAAAGACTCTTTTAAGAGTTGACTCACATTCCACATCATCAGCTCAGCCTTGTCAGTTAAAAGAGGTATTGCATTTGAGTGTACACAAGAGCATCATAATGCTGGTGGTCATCCATCTTTTTCTTCTTCAGAGGAACTGTCAATGGCTTGTCTTAAGGCAGTGTCTGCTTTTTGGCTGTATTCCTTGAGGACCAAGTTTGTTCTCCTCTGCAGTGCTTTAACATCTGCTAGATTTGCTGCCAGGAGTTGAAGCACCTGTCTTTGTGCACTCTGATTATTTGTTTGCTCATGTATTACATTATATCTATGGCTACACTCAACGAATAACTTCAGATCATCACAATATCAGCTTCAGAAATCATGTACAAAGTCATTACTTGTTCAGTCACAAAAAGAAAACAGCTACTTTAAAGCTTGGAGCTGGGGAGAATGTGTTTTAAAATACATGTTCCTTTGTAGCATTGCAAAAGGAAAATGGCATTCAGTGATGTCTAGTGACTTTAAGGCAAGGCATATTTTGGGAAGTGATGTCTTAATGGAAGTTGATAGGACTCACCTGCCTCTGTGACAGTGTGCAGGTTCTAAATACAGCTTTAAATTCTGATTGAAACTATTCTCTTAAAATTCTGTAATAATATTATTACTACATTACAGCAGAGAGTTTTCAATAAAAGAAAGGAAAAATTGACATGTATGCATATTTGGATTTTGTCATTCTTTTGAGTATATTAAGTATTTTGAGTTTGTCACTTTGTTTTTCTATAGTTCTGACTGGAAGAGAGCTGAACCTTAGTACTATTTATTAGTACAAATGGTGGAAGAAGCTGTGATAATACATAAAAGTTAGGCCTTTAGACGTTGTGAATAGTCATAGATAGCAAACCATGTCTTTGCTGTGTTTGAAAGTTTGCAGATGATACACTTTTAGAAGTATTTTCTAAGTAGGAATACTGGGAGGCAGACATAAGAAGAGATGATGAGGGTAGAAGCTATAGACAGAAAATTGTGTTGGCATGCTGTGTCTTGTGACCAGCGAATTGTGTCCTGCCATCTAGTACGTTGTGGGACTTTTTATTTTCCTTATTCTTTTCTTCTCCTGTAGTTTTTTTTCTTTCCTTCCTCTTTCAGTTATCTTATACCTACTGAGAATGGAGTGGGAAAGCCTGCCTTTATGCCTTTTCTCAGACAATGAAAAAAAGGATGTTCTAAATTTGAAAATAGCACATTCATTTATTTTCTGCGTCCCAGTGACTGTGCTGAATCTGAATAATACCACTCACTGTGGAGATTTTTACCGTTAGTACCTCATATAAACCATTGCTTTTCTTCTTGCATATTATCCCAAATGCATTATCAGGTTTTTGGGTATGTTTATAATGTTTGATACTCTGCAGGTAAATCAAAAAATGCCTGCATAAATCTGAATAAGTAAATTCAAGTTGTGTGTTTTTGAAGAAGAATGGAGTAAATGATGCTTTGTTGTATTGGCTGTTAGACCTTTGTGAAGTAAAATAGTCATTAATAATTTCTTTTTCAACACTTGAGGTAAAATACAAAGTAGCCATTAAAAAAAAAGTAGTTTTTCTCTACACTGAAGTTTGTTAGTCCACATTCCAGTTTTTTTCCTTTTCCAATCTTACAGTAGATATTACTTGCTTCACTTCCCTTGTTGAAAGGTGCAAAGTGAAATCAGGTATGTATGTGTAGTGAAATCTTTCTTTCTATGAATGCTGATGGATGGAATCTTACCCTATCAGCTAAATCTTTTTTGTAAGAAAAAAGTTTACCTTCCATATTCTCAGTATTAAATATGGATGCTTTCCCTGGGCTTTTGCCACGTGTTGGGAATATTTAGACATTAATTATAAAACACTTTTTGGTGTACTGATAAGTCTTGTAAAGCCAACTACCCATTTTTGCCATGTTGGTCTGCAGTGGATTTGACATAATAGAAACATACTATGGAAAAGAAAAACCCTGATTTTCAATTTCTTTTTTATTAGAGGAGAGCCAAGAGTAGCTTTCCATAGTCTTGCTAATACATGTTGTCTTTAGGGGGCCCTTTTTTTACTGCCTAGCCCACTGGGACTGTTAATAAAGGTGTTAGTTAATGCTAATTATAACTACTAAATAGCTTTGGCATGAAAAATATCTGAAACATTTTTAGAGAGCTGCTGGCAAACAGCTATAAATACTGGCATTTAATCACTGAATGGTTATGTCTGTGAGCTCATATAATAATTCTGCAACAGTTTGATTTCTGTAAAGTAAACATCAAATTCATTTACAATTTCTGCAGCAAGACAGTGCAAGCTGCAGTTAGCATGGGATATAGCTCTTGACTTATTTTTCCAGCTGCCATCAGCATTTCAAGGGTATGGGTAGTCTTCCCTCTTTTTCATTTTTTTGTCAAAATGAGTGGTTTGTTATTGTTCAAACTGACTTGTTCTGATGGAATGGTTTTTGAGGCAGATCACAGATAAAACTCATGTACAAGGCTTGCTACCTCCCTAATCCTGCCAAGGCACGTTTGGAACATTGGGTATCAGAAATGTAGAAGCAGCCACTGCTGTCAAAAGTACATGCACCTGCAATTATTGCTTTATACAGCTTTTTTTTCCTTCCTGACAATGCTATATTTATTTTCTTAATAATTGATTTTCTTCCTTGCTCTGTTTACTCACATATAGAAATCAATCAAGTTCTGCTTTCTTTCTGTGAAACAGTACACAATTTAGAAAACAAATTATGTGGAACAGCTCTTAATTTAGAGAGCATAAAACATAGCAGTTGTTAATATTTCTTCTTCAATTTCTTGGAAGATATAGTATGTCATCACCTAGAATTATTTTTGATGTTAAAATCCTTTAAATGAACATGCTGGAAATGAGGGTCGATAATTTGTCATTTCTTTTGTTGTTAAGAACAAAATAACTGTTTATAAAATGTGCTTTGTGTGAACACTGTGCTTTCTAATTGAAATTTGAGGTGTGTACCACAGGATGTGACTGGAAAAAAGAAAATTGGAAAATAGCTCAAAGCATGCAGACAGGTGAACTACAAAAAACAAAGGCAATCTTATGAGTACAGTGTTAGGTGTAGCTTCATTGCTCTTGCTACCCAAATTATCTAAGGTACTTTCACATTCAAGAACTGCTTGGGGCTCAGACACAGTGAAAACAAGCAATTTTTCTCTCTCAGTTTAGTGTCTACAGAAAAAATTAGAGCTGTCTATTGCATCTGTATTATAGACAAAAATTTGCTCTAATCCCAAATTAACATACATTATTTAGAACTTCATTTGCAGGACATGAATAGGTTTGCCTATCTAAGCCAAATATCCCAAATCATTGCTGCTTACAAAACCTGTCAGAAAAGACAGTGCTGAAGAGGACTTGAACAGAACTTTTCTTTAGCCCAGATCTCTCCATCCTTTGTGAGGAAGGTCTCCCCTGTCAGTTTTTCTTTTTTGTTGTCCTATTGCTGGGTATCTCAGCTGGTTGCTACTGCCACTGAAAAATTAGCACTAGCACGGACATGGAGCCCATACTTGGCCTTCTGAAGTCTCATATGTTGCATTCCCTGTTGTGCAACACTTTTTTATGGCTGTGCCTCACCAGTTCAGAACAGGTAACCCAATCTGTTTCATGACTACATGTTATACTCACTCTGTCACTCTGTTTATACTATGCCTGCATGTATATGCATATGGTACCATTGCTATTTTGTTCTAAAAATTATTTCAAGAACAGCATTGAAATAAAACATACTAATTAGTAAATGCAATTGTTTGATAACTGTTTTTCAGATAGAATTTGCTTTCCATAGTCTTAGCTTCCCTGAAGATTATGTGTCTTCAGATGTCCTTAAACCCTGAGATATACATTAGGGAATAGTGATGAATACAGGAAACTGGCTTTCTTTTACTATACAAAGTGAGTTATATTATGAGACTTTATTATTCCTAAAGTTAGCTCTGTGGAAAATTTGCTTTAATTTGGGAAGTTTTTTCGAAGTTGTGTCATACCAAAAGGCTACCTGGCATCAACTCATCCTGACCCTCTGCTGTCCTGATAGGTAGCCTCAACAGAGATCCTGGAAGATGTTGTCTTTGAGAAAAATGTTTCTATTTCAGTCTAACAGGTTTAAGCCACAGCTAGCTGTTTTTAAAGGCAGACTGATGGACTTGTCCAGGGAATTATTTTTTACTGCAATTTTTGCTTTGTCTAGCCTGGTGTAGTGCTTGAAGATTAGTACTGTTTGTAGTCTGTCTTGATAAAGGTACCACTGTAGTTTCCAAATCTGGAATGAGACTCTCAGATGTAGAGGAACAAGTCATCCTTGCTGATTTGCCTTTCCCTGACACTACTCTGATCTGTATGCTACTGTCTCATTTAAAGGAAAAGGGTACAGGAAAAATACAATAGTCATACTGAAGTATGTGACATTGTTTCAATATCAGGTTGGTAAATTCCAAATAATTCTTGATTTATGCAGTAATCTTCAAATCTAGCTTGGTTTTAACTGGAGCAGTAGACTAGTTATGTTTCAGAACCGTGTACTCTGACATGCTTGATCTTTTATCAGGTATTAAGTTTTCTCCTGAGAGGCTGCACTGGCCATCCCCAGTGCAAGATCTGGTTCTTGGCATTGGTAGCTTTAAAAAAAACAATTAACATGCAACCTATTGTGTAGGATTCTTCATAGATGAATTCTTAGAAAAAGTGGGAAAAAAAAATTCCTTATAATAAGCCTGCCCTTTACCCTCTAGTAAATAAGTGAAAATTTAAACTGATATAACAGTTTTGCTAGTGTCGTTATGTTAAGGTATTTGGTATAAATTAAAAATTTGATTTAAAATGTTTCAATAATACACTTTTTAAACACTTGGTGAACTTGAAATACCAGGATCTGCCATGAAAACTTAAAGTAACCAAGTACTATTTATGGATCTTTAGACTTTAATTTTTCTTTATTTTCATTGTTCCTTTCATTTTTCTCAAGCACCTTTGGGTGCATGAGGTGTGATACAGATGTTCACCCTTCACTAGGCAATGAGAAATAAAAACAAATTATGAGAAATGAAAACTGAAGACCACGGTGTTATTTAATGCTCTTAACCTCCAAGAACCCAGGTGTGGGAGCTGCATGGTTTTCTACCGTTCAGTATGAAAAAGGAGTGTACTCCATTTTTCTCTGTTCATGGATTTAAGGTTTTTATCAGGCTTTGTGGGAAGACCTGAGTTGTGGTTAGCCCATGCACCTGCCCCTTAAAGGAAAGTTAGTAACCTTGAGTTTCTGTAAGAAAAAGTGTTACATGCAAAGGATTACTGAAACCAACAGTAATTTATTTTGGCAGTTCAGGATAATCTTAGTCATGTTACATTTACAGGAGTTGTTCCCTGTTTCCCTTATAGGAGAAGAGCTTGTGTTTGACCTTTTAAATTCAGGTTTAATACCTTGTGCTTTTTAAAATATTTTTAAATTGGTTTTTTATATCATAGACTAAACAGTTTGGAGTGTTATATAGCTGTTGTTTGCCCTCTCCTGTTCTTGAACATACTTTTCTGAATGGGAAGGATACTTGCAAGGAAGAATATATAAATTTGCATTGGTTTAATCCCAGCCAGCAACCAAGCACTATGCAGCCAATTATACCCCCACCAATGGAACCAGGGAGAGAGAAGCAGAATTGTAAAAGCTAGAAAACCCATAGGCTGAGAGAAAGACAGCTAATGAGGGAAAGCAAAAGCCATGCACAGGAGCAAAACCAAAAAAAGGAATTCATTCCCAGCTTCCCATGGACAGGCAGGTGTTCAGCCATCTCTGGGAGAGCACAGCCCCATCACCTGTAATGGTGACTAAGGAAGACAAACTCCATCACTCCAAATTCTCCTCCTTCCTTCTTCTTCTTCCCACTTTATATCCTGAGCATGATGTCATATGGTCTGGAATATCCCTTTGGTTAGCTGGGGTCACCTGTCCTGGCTGTGTCTCCTTCCAGCCTCCCAAAACTTCTTCACCTGCATGGCAGTATGAAAAGCAGCAAAGGCCTTGGTTCTGTGTAAGCCCTGCTCAGCATTAACAAAATCATCTCTGTGTTATCAGCCCTGTGTTCAGCACAAATCCAAGACAGAGCCCTATACTGGACACTCTAAAGAAAGCTACCACAGCAGTGAAAACCAGCACAGTATACAAGGTGCTAAAGAGAAAAAATAACTGGCTTATTGGTGTGGAAAAGTAACCTGATAAGCTGGGTGGAGGGTCCTGTTATCGGAATTGTACTCAGTTTCTCCTGTTCACCTTGTAATTAAATAAACCAAACATGTCTGTTTGGTTTGAAGCAGCAGATTGCGTAGGAGCAAGTGTTTTGGTACTTTTTTAGAATAGATTTGCTTGCCCAACAGAAGAGATTAGCTGTGAAATTTTCTAACCAGAAAGAAGATTATTGTAAAACATATTTCTAAGTGATAAGGTATAGTAACAGTCAGCAAGAAAAGCTTTCTGACAGGTGAGATGATATAGATCGTTTATATAGAGTCATACATTGGTTGATGAGATATATCTGGCAGGTTATTCACAGGTGCAAGCATATGATGCACGAGAACCAGAAGGCTGGGGGAGTGGTGGAGGGGTTGGTCACATTGTTGCCTTGCTCTGCCAAAAGTGGATTATCAAGAAAATAGAGCCAACTCTTCTTGGAGATGAAGAGCAAGAACGTGAAGTGTTTTTGACACAAGTTATAGCTAGGGATATGCTCAAAAAATAAGGAGGGGGAAAAAATTACATTTTGATTATTTAACTCTTTTTACACCTCAGCAAAAAGGGGAGTTATTTCCATCCTTGGAGAACCTCAAAACACAACATGTCAAGGACCTGAATACCCTCATCTAGCTTTTATGTCTATTATTTGAATAAGAGTTTAAGTGACCTCTCAGGTTTCCTTCCAACATAAATTATTTTGAGTCTACAATTCTTCTTGTTATAAATGCAATATATCCCTTCATAAACTTTTGTCTGAAATGCTTGCAAAGCTATAAACATCTTTCAATTTACATTGTAAAACTATCTTTTGCTAGTGATACAGATGGAATAATGTTTGTAGCCCCAGAGTTGGAGGGGAAGGAAATGAAATGATGAACTAATATACAGAAAGGAAATTCACTTGCACTGTGCTATGAATTTCTGGAAGTGCACATACGTTCCTGGTGTGAGTGTGATGCATCATCTGGTGAAGGTATTGCTCTGAAAATAGATTTCCTGAACGGATGCTGCATTTGTTCAATTCTTTTAGCTTAGCATTTGAGAGACAATAAACTGTAGCTGCATAGTGAGCTTTGGTGAAAGTACTATGGGAACACATCAATAATTTAACTAGAATATGATTTTTTATGTGAGGAAAATTTTTAAAGCTTTAGTGTTGATAAAAGCACTCTTCGGATTTATCCAGCCAAGTCCTGGTAGCTATTTTTTTGCTAGAAAATTGCAAATAAGTGAAAAAGTGCACATATTTTAAACTGTTATTTATCCTTAGTTTTTAATCATGCACAGATATGATAATTTCTTTGTTCTTACAAAATCTGTTCCATTTCACAAAATTCTATTGTCCTTGTTTGTGTACTTCAGCCTTTCTCAAGGAAGGTAGCCTAATACTAGACAGTGAAGCTGTGAATGTTTCAATTGTTTCAAACTGGAATTTTAGGGCTATTACTAATAGGCACTAAGTTTTACCTGCTTTTCCACCCAAATAGGCATGAAAATAGTGCATGTATATATTTTGCATAGATGTAAACTTTTCTTTTAAAATATATATCCTTATTCAAACGTACTACAGTTTTCTTGCCAGTTCAAAAAGCAATAATTTTGCATCCAAACAGAAAATCTCAAAGTTGAATTCCAAATCCGTGATAAGGCAAACCTTGCAGCAATCCAAGCAGTTGTTGTGTATCAAAACACATGAAATTTTCATGGCAAGCCAGTAAACTGGAATACGGTCAATAGAGGCAATGCAGAGTAACAAAGTATCCCTTTAAAGGTGATGGTAGAAGCTTACAAATGTGAATGACTGGAATTTACAGGAAATCACTGTGTATGTGTGTGTATGCCATGAAGTCCTCAAGTTTTCTGCACTTGTTCTCTTAATTATGCAGTACCAAAAAAACTTACGACACCTTTCAGAGCCATTCTCTTCACAGTAATACTGAATATTCTGTGTATGAATTCCTCTAAAAGACAGCAGAAAGGTTTTGCTGCAATACCTTCCACTTATTTTGCTTACAAATAAAAAATCCAGTTGTAACGGTGAGTCCTCAGAAAAAGGTGCTAATGGAAATGCTGGCAGGCTCGCCCTCCCCTATAATACCCTGCAGGTGTTACAATGAAAGAAGCTTTAAAAACTTCAAGTACAACGTAAGGGCAAAACCTACAGATGTTTCCTTCAGTTGTTTGTAAAGTGGGAGTTTTGCTACAGTGCTATTGTTTCAGTTGACCCTTTTCTCTCGGGGTTTTATTCTGCTGTAGTTTGTCATCCTTGGTTCTCAGAATAGCAGAATTCCCTGGTAGGTCACACCAAAATGAGGAGGAGGGCTCTTTCCCTAAGGCTTTTCCATTGTGTCCTTCTGACAGAATAGGAGAGTTAGACTTTTCAGGGCAAAGACCTTTATTTAAAAGACAGTTATCAATAGATCAATCCATATTGAAAGAAAATTGAAATGGCATGATTTTAGTTATATTTCGGAGTGAGGAAGAGAAATTACCTGAAGTTTTGAAGTGTTTGCCTATCTGCTGCACCAATGGAAAGCTTAATCTCCTTGCAAGGAAGGGCTCTCTTCCTTGATGAAAAAGTCGAATGGCTGGTGTGGTGAGTGTTGTCTTTCATTGACTTAAAGTACAGTCCTTGTGTGTTGTGCAGTGAGGAAGATGGCTTAGTAAACTGTGTAACATTGTAGCTAAAAAAAATCACCTAGTTATTAATGTTTAAGGTATTTTATCATATTGCTGAGTAACTAAATGCTAGAAATACTATCTAACTGTGTTGCAGTGCAAAATTCTGCTGTTCCAGCATACTGACCTACTAAGGATTCAGGAAGACACAGCTGCACTGTCTCTGATGAATTCTTTTAGACTTTGAATTTGGTCACTTTTCTCGGTCAAATATTTGGTCTCCTTTCTTCCCAATTTAATAGGTTACAGAATTTTCAGTAAATCTTTTAGAGCTAATTTGTTTGAGTTCAAGTGCAATAATTTAACAAATAAATCTTCATCAAATAGTACTAAGAATTTACATCCCACATTCATCTTCAAAGGTAGAGATAATGAAAAATTTACTGTAAGTTTACAGAAGGTCTGTGAATGAAAGCTCAAGTTGGTTTTTTTTCCTCAAACTTCCTCTTTCTCTTGGGAAGATAGAGGGGAGATAATATATTAAAACCAGGTCATTGTATTGATTTTTATCACAATTCTATGTCTGTAAGTTTTTGATGAAGACTCTTGAAAGGGTTAACTCAGGATAACTTTGATTCTACACAGAATTTGGTAATATAGCTGTTGGTCTCCTTTGACAAAACATAAAAAAGATGTACAGTTTCATTGTTCTTTTCCTTACAAGGAAATCCATTAGCTTAATGAAACTAATTCAATGTTTCTTTATTTTTAGTGTGACTTCCTAAGGAAATAAGGCTTATGTCATTGTACAGCCCCTCTGCCTCTGTTTCCACTTGAGAATATTTGGACAATGCAGTCAAATGTAATGTAGGAGATGAGTTCTTGAATATGCAAAGTTTCTCAAGGCTAGTGAAAGTCAGTGACTAGGCAGGAAAAAATCCCAACACTTTAAGACATTCTCTTCTCACTGAGCAGTTAAAGTACAAGTTCAGTATTTGTCCCATTTAGATGTGAGCTGGTGAGGCAGCAGGTGAGTTTACATACCCGTAGGATCTGCTTACACTTGGAGGGTAAAAATTCTCTAGGGATTGTGGACAAATAGAACCAGAGATATTAGTGGGTAAGTGGGGATGGATGTCAGTGGGGTCAGAAGTTAGGTATGACTGCAATAAAGGGGAATATGCTTAATGTTTGAAAAGTATTAAAAGTACACAGAACTCAAACCTCCAAAATTCCTCAGGGATCAAGCTTTACCGTCCCTGCCTCTCAAGGAAGAATTTCTTCATATTGTCGAATCGCATAGAAGGAATCTTAACTAGACTGATACTGGTGCTATTTTTACTGTCATTTTGGTGAAATGTAGTATGTAATTCTTAGTATTAAGGATGATTTAGGGAGCGCGTGTTGAAAATTTAACGGTGTACTCTGAATTGCCTCTTATAACTTGGCAATTCAATAAGTCTTCTTTCGAACTCAACTACTTCAAATATTTTTTTCCAGCATGGACGTATACTACTCCAGGATTTTTGGTCACTGCTTAAATGAATTTGTAAAGTTATCCCATCTGCCTTAAACTTTGCTTTGTAAGCACCTTTTTAGGTAACTTTTATTTTAAAAATTGTCTTCGTAGCACTGCTATTGTTTTAATTTATGTCATATCATTTAGCTTGCTGTTTCAGATGATTTTTAATGAAGTTAATTGAATACATTGGAAAGTGCTGTGTACTGCAAATTTTGATTTCTTTTCCATTCTAGGATGTCCTCATTGCTGTAACCACTTCTACTTTCATTATGCTTTGTCTCAAAATTTTCTGTCAACACCTTCTCTGCTCTCACATCATGAGAATAAGCTTTGGAAATGTCAGGCTTCTGAAGCCACCTGTGCTCATTTCTGGCTACCTAAACATAAAGATCTTACTACATTTTGACTTTTACAAAATGCAGTCGGTGACATCTGTAGTCATTGTAATCCATACCTAAAACTTTCTAAAAAGATGTAGTGTATCTGGCTAAATAATTGCCTTTGTAAACACCTTTGAGTTTGAGTTGCAGTAGGAGATGTGTGCTGCCTGTATTGGGCTTGTATCAAAACCAGGAGTGATCAGAGCTGCTCTGGGATTTTTGCTGAGTATTTTATAAACACCCTAGTTATCTGATTGAGACTTTCAATATAGGATTAAGTATTCTTTAGTTTTTTGGCTTTTATGCAGGTTTGGTTTTTGGTTTGTTTTATTTTTTTATGTGTTTGGGTTTTTTGTTTGTTTTAATTGGAGTTTAGTTCTTGTTTACTTGAAGATTTAACTTATCTTCATTTCATGTTGTTTTTTGTTTGTGGTTTTTTTTTACCAGGTCATCTGAACAAGAATCACCAAAGTGAGTTTTCTTTACACTTTCTCCTATCTATTTAAGATAAATAATGAAATATATAACTTCAACATATTTTTCAAAGCACTGGTTTTTTATAATTAAAAGACAAAAATAAATGTATAAATCAATGAAGATTGTAAAGATTTGTGAAAAAAGTAAGTTTTGGGGTTAGGATTTGGGAAGTGTTAAGTTGTAATAGATCTCTCATCACTATTAACAAAAAAAGTTGGAAACTGTTGCAAAAGTTTAATGATACAAAAATCCACTGGTAATTTTATGTGGTGATTCTTTGTATACTGCCTGGTGAAACTGAAGTATGTAATCATTTTTCTGATATTATTAGATTTCTTTTCTACTTGAAAAATCATTACATGGGCTGTAATTTCAACTTGTAAATTAAATGGTTTTTTGGACTGTGTTCTGAAAAACTTTTTAGGATGTATTTACATGCATGATGTTCCTCCTTGCTTAACATTGACTTCATCAGAATGATGGAAAGTCTTGGAAGCTATCTGACAAAATGAGAATTTTGACAGTGCAATTGTAATTCATTACTGCAATGTATTCTGAAACTTTGAATGCGTTCAGAAAGTGCCACTTTCTATAGTAACTGAAAATCCTGCAGATGTTGTATGAAACACCTTATTGCCATTGCCAAGTGTGCATAGTCTAACTAAAAGTCAGAAGTATTATGGCAAGAATACATTTGCTTGATGTCATTTTTCAGGAGGTTTGCATTTGTTGTGATCAGATTTTCACAGGCTGAAAAACAAGTGTTTGTAATATTGAAGTTCACTGCAGTACAAGTCCTGTATGTTAAAATCTACACTCCTTGGAGTGTAGAATTACGTCTTCATTGGCAGCTCGAAATGGCTGCTGGAAGTGATTCAAAAAACTCACATATATAGACAAATACCAAAGCAGAAATAAATGTTTGAATTTACAAATTTTTATGCCAAGGTTTACTTGGCAAGACATGTACTTCTGCCACTTAAACACTGTCAAAATTTGATATTGCTGTACCTGAGCTTTCTCCAAGAGAGATATTTTCACAGTAGGTAGTTTTTATAAGGATGGAGCAGTTAGTCTGTATGGTATCCATGAGTTTGGTCCAGTTAAAGAAGGGGAGGGGCTTGGTTGTATGAGAGGTCTGCATGTCATCCTTTTCATAAGAGGGAATGTAGCTAAATGAGCATTTGGGAAGTCCTGGAGCATCATCAGGAAACTTGAGCAATTCCCGGATTTAAGAGTTTTAGTTACTGACTTTTGTTGTCATTGAATGTTAAAGTTCTTGAATGGCCAGATCTCTACCCTAAGTTAATTCTGGGTCCTTTTGTGTGGCTATAACTATACCTCAGTAAAACAATAACTGCAATTAAACCTGTCATTGTCACTTCATTTCCTATTACTCTAACAATTTACCCTGGCTTTTCTGCAAACTGTCTTTTCCCACAAGGGTAAGGTTGAGATGGCACTTGTAAGAGGGAGGAATCTTTAAAAAAAGAAAAATGTGCTTTCCAGGAATGAGACTGGGATCACAGCAAAAGATTTTTCATGGATAGATTTGGCAACCGAAGTGCCTTTCTGTTGCGGTTCAGCCCTTTCCATGTGTTACTGTGATTTTCTGTGCTGTTGCAACAATGCCTTTCACTGCTAGCATCCAAGTATTTTGCTCAAAATGGTTTTGCTATTCCAGAATTTTTGTCCATTTTTCTGGATGTCCACTGATCAAATGATAGGCTTAGATCACGCTCCAATCCTGTTTCCCAGTGCTTCCACTAAGAAGTGGCATTAAATCTTTTAACTCTTATAACTTGCTCTTTTTAAATCTTTACATGTAAATCTGGATAACAATACCTTTGTAATATTTCTCCTTTCAAAATAAAGGAATGTGTCGGGAAACAATCCGACGCGGAGTTCCCTGACCCCTCTCTCACCTAAAGCCTTGGCTCGGTCTCCCAATGGAGTTGGCAACATTTCTGGCTCTTACCCATTGGAAGGGGTGGATAAGCAGTTCTTAGAAACGTATGACAACGTTACAAAAAGTAACTCAACAGAAGATTCCAGTCAGTACTACTGCGATAAGGTATGGTCAGTTGTGTGCTTTTAAAGTCAGAGCTGTAGTGAATGTGACTTTGAGCTGTGGTTTGGGAATGCACAAAAGTGGTGGCTGTGTTGCAGGATGGGGAAATTTTATGCAGTAATGAGAACAGATCTCATGTTGCTACTCACATTTATCCAGAGTTGTGTGATAGACAAACTTACCAAGTGCATTGATTTCCAAAGTGTCCAGCATTGCAGAAGCTTCAGGGAAAGTTCCTAGTGGAATAGAAATCCTTACATGATTAAATCTTGTTTCCTCCAAGGGAAAAGATCAGCTAACTCAAGTTGCTATATGTCTGAAAAGCAGATACAGCTCTACTTTATCCCAGGCATCTCTTAGGGATAGCTAAACATCATCCTTTTGAGTTCTGACCTGGCTAGAGACCAGCTGCTCCCTGATAAGGTTATGATAGTGGATCATTCTTCCCCAGCCTGTTTCAGAAGGGTTCTAGCTAAAAGTGAGCGCTTACAATTAATTAAAACAACTAACTAAAATTAGTTAGAATAATTCTATCATTTCCTACATGCCTGTTAGTTGCTGGCACCTTTTAATTCTTCTGCCTTGTGGATCTGTTGTGTAAAAATACACCTATTTAAAGGAGAAAAGTCAAGGGAAAAATAGTGACCTCTCAGTTCTTGGAGTAGAATCAATTCTATTCTTGTGTTGCATCTAAACTTTTAATGTCAACAGGTTGAAACTTTAATAGGATTTATCAGTTGGGAGGGAAAGCTAAGATTAGAGTAACAATGTTAGGAGAGAGCAACCAGAAAACTTTTGCTGAGATGTACATTGTTATTTTTACTATTTAAAAGGTTAGTACCATGTTCTGCAACCTCTTCCTATTTCAAAGGTGGATTTACATAGAGTATTTTCGCTCAGCACATCTAAATTTGCTGATATTTTCTTCTAAAAATCAGAACATTTTCTTTCTTTTTCTATATATTGCAGAATGACCTAATAGAGGGTGATTTACTTTTGGTCCGTATCAAACCAGATGAAGAAGGGAAGTTTGGATTTAATCTAAAGGTAAACCAGCTGTCTTTTAATTATTTTTAAATGCTTTATGTATAAAATGTTTTGACTTTGTGATTATTTTTTATTTTTTTTAACATAATGATTTGGAGAAAGCACAGGACTGAGAGTTTTTAGAAGTGGCAGCCTAATCCTTAAAGTGCTAAAGCAGCACTTACAGAAATAAGTATCTAATAATTCTCTGGTTTTGAGTTGCATATATTATGGTCATGGCACATATCCAAGGTACACTGCCTATTTAGCTGCTAAAATATGAACTCGGAAGCCTAATTGAAGGCATCAACTTTTGAAAAATTGGACCTCTGTATTACAAAACAATTTAAATAGTTTGTTCTGTTCCATTCAATTATGTCAATTAGAAACCATATTGAAAATTTGAAAATTAATTTATGAAGAAAATGAAAATTACTATTGATGATTGACTATTGTTAAGGTTTTTCATTCCCTCACTGAAATTCCATTTAAGCAGAATATTGTGAATTTGCCATATTATCAAAATTAGAGCAGAGTTTGGTCATTTCACCTTGGCTATTTATTGGTGTGGCAGCAATTGAATGTGATGTAGAGAGAATAAGGGAGTACAATTGTCTGGAACTTTGATCCTAACAGATTCCTTCCACATTAGTCACAAAATCTAAGAAAACTGTCTGCTTTGCAAGTTCAAGTATTAAATTAGGCTTGCTTCAAGCCCAGGGTTACAATAAATGTTCAGTTTTATCTATTGGTTCCTATTAAAAATATATAGCCTGAAAGAGACACCCAATCTAGTCTACTGGAAATTGGTAGATTTAAAGACATCACAACCCACCCCCTAATTCCCCGTTTACTTACGAAAGTTTAGTCCTACCAACCGTGTCTAGATGACACAGCATAAAAAATTTATATAAAAAGTAAAATAAGCAATTACTTATTTAAAATTCTGTTTATGTTTAATCATGGATTTATAGTTGCTATTTACTTGACATTCCTCTCATTCCTCTAGGGTGGAGTAGATCAAAAAATGCCACTGGTGGTATCAAGAATAACTCCAGGATCACCTGTAAGTAAATTCTTGAGACTTTTAATCCCTTCCATTGTTACTCCTTCCACCTCTCTAATGTCTGTACACATAGAAATTTGGACACCTGTAACCACTATGAGATAGCAGCAAAACTGTTCTCATTAGGAATTGGTTTTACCTGTAGTTTCTTAAACCAGAGATTAAAATATCTGGAAGAGTTAGTCAAACAAGATACAAGGAGAAAGTGTCTTTGTGTTCTCCTGTCATCTCAAAAAGTGCATCCTGAACTGGAAAATGTTTGATGAGGGGCAAGGACTGGGGATAAGGAACATAATTTACTGAAGAAGTAAATAATTTGGGCCCCTGCATAGTACAAAATATAGCTTATTTGCGGGAGATGAAGTAGGGATCTGCAAGATTAGGAGCACTGTGAAAAAAGGAATTCCAGCAGAAATATGGGCTACTAAATTAAGTTTGTGAAGGTCAGATTCTTCATGTTTGGTGAAGTAATTTGTTGTGCAGAAGGTAGTAGACCTGTGAAACTCCTTGACAAAGGATGCTTTGTTTAAAATAATTTTGTGTGCGGTCAGGAAAGGACAAATACTTCGGGGAAAAATCTTGTTATTGACTGAGCAAACTACAATAGGCTGAGGAAGTCCTTAGGGCTAAAATTATTTATAGGATGGGAGAGTACTTGGCAGGAGAGAGGGAGCATAGAGAGGGAGCATATGTTTGCTCTTCCTATTTTACCATAGACTTTTTGCTTATGGAAATATTTATAGACTAGGGAAAATGTTTATAAGAATCAGTAGAGTCATTGAGTTCTTCTGTTGTATTGTGAAATAATAATAAGAACATAAAATCTTTTTTAACTTTTTACCTAAATAATTGTTACATAAATTTGTGAGGACAAATGTTGTATCAAATTTTTTCACTTGCCTTTTTACAAACTGTATTTCCTAACTCTCATAAAATAATTTCAGTGCAGACTTGTTAGGAAATATTACTGAATTAGTCCTAAAAATAAAATGCACTCTGAATCTTCTGACTCTTCTGAAATTTGATAAACAGTCACAGGACTGATATCTAAATGTCATGATGCAAATCAAGCTGAAACAGATTGCTTGAGAAGTTATTTTTTGTCACATTTATGATTTTTGGCCTGACTTACATGGTTCATAGCACTTCTTAATGAACTCTAATAATTACTTGGGAAAAAATTGGTAGGAATTATAATAATAACTTGCATCTAGGAATTGAAAACAATGTCTTGTTCCTAAGACTTTTCATCATCAACCTAGAAAATGTTTTAAGAGTGATTTGAGATTCTGAAATTGCGTAGGGCAAATAGGGGCATTCTGCAATCAGAGAATGAAAGATGTTTCTCTAGAAGCAGTCATTTCCTTGGGCAGATTCTGATGGTCTTTTGGAAAGTATTGATCTGTATTTTTTTCTCTTGGATTGAAAAAGAACTGGACTTCTAACTTTGAACACTTCATTGATGTGTCTCCCTTTGGTGTCATAGGCATGGACAGGAGTCACCAATTATCTCTCTAGCATAGTCAACCACCACGTGAACAAGTTACCAGGATCACAGATAAAATTGGAAACAGTTATCCAATATAATATAGTCAGTAGCAGTGGTAGGGAAATCATGTCATGTTATAGCAAGAGGAAAATGATATAATTATTTTTAGAAAATAGCTGTATTAACATTGATTATATTGTTTTCCATAAACAAATTTTTTCCCTGTTCTTTACTTTTTAATGAAATATAGCTGATATTTCAAAGTTCAAATTTAAGTCTATGGAATGCATTTTGATATTATTTTAGCTCAGTTATGTCTTACCTTCATTTCTGCTATTTTAACGTGCTCTAGATTAACTCATTACCCTGTAAATTGTCTTCAGAGAATCTATTTGATAATATTATTTGCTAAGATTATTTCACAGGTTTTTAAGTCACGTTTTTCCCACTTTCCTGCAAAAAGATGTGCATTTTTTGTAGAGGAGAGAAAGCAAATCTACTCCTCAAAATAAGGCAGCATTCTCCTTTACACATCTTAAAGTTCCTTTTTAAAAAAATCCTTTAATAAAGCAGCAATGTAGTTTTAGTGAAGGAACAACCATCTATTACATGTTTGGTTTTGTTTTGTTTTTTTAAAATAAAGTTCTATACATATATCTTTTCACAAACAGTATTATCTCAGGTGCTAAAGAGGTCATTATAGTTTTATTTAATAGAGCTTTTCATGGCATAAAAACATGCATACTTCTTGGAGCAATAAGTGATTAGCATAAAATGACATATTGGGTGTATCAATAGGACAGAGAGCCTTTGACCTAATAAATTGCCTAGAAAAGCTCAGACTCTGAAAAATCTATAAATTATGCTTGCATAGGAGGAATTAATTCTCTTTTGAGATATATTTTATATAGTCAGATGATTCAAATAAGAAAGATGATGCATTAACATATAATTTGATTTACAAAGTTTGTTTGAGCAAAGATATTAGTCTTCATCTGTAATAAAGACTAACAGCAGCCAACCAAGAAATCTAAATTATGGGCAGATATAGGAGCTCAGAAACCATTCCTTCCAAGTTCTTGTTGACATCTTGACTCTCCTAGACTGACTTGATACAGTCTGTATATTGCCCATCTTTTCAAATATTTATATTTCATTGAGAATAACTTAATAATGTTTAAGAGTGATTAAATTATTCAGCCATTCATAGTTATAATCTTTAGTCTTGCCTTTTTAAATTGTACAAAATATCACAAGGGTGTTCTTGGGGAACTGTGAATACCTAGTTAAATCAGTGTTGAAGAACATCATGGCTGTTCCTAACTCCCATTCTTTTTCTGTTTACATTTCTTATGAATCATTGTCAATCTTCCCTATCCTTCAGAATTTTCTCTCCTTATTTCTGTGGAAAAAGTTGGGGGCAGCTATTCTTCTTTAAATTTTGGTTAGCTTTTCTGCCTGGGATTTTTTCCTCTTGCATGTATCTTTCTTTTCCCTTGCTTCTTTCTCATCTTCTTTGTCTGTTTTGTAGTCTTAAGTTTTCTCTTCTTTAACTTTGTTTGCTGGTACAAATGACTCCCAATTTGTTTTCTTCATATTCTTGCCTCTATTTTTGTTTATCCTGCATTTTTTTATCTTATTGATTTTTTTCATTATCATTTCTCCTTTCCATCTTGTATTTATTAGTTGGTAATATCAATATATTAATAGCCATCAGGGCAGGGCATAATCAGCATTAGATCTGATGTTAATATCTTGTTCACAAGGGATTGGTAATGGTTGTTTGGTAGGCCTAATGATATTGTGAAGCAATGGTTAATGCAACAATATTGGTCAAATAAAGCTCAGGGAACCTGTGCTGGCTATTAAGGAAATACAGGAACCACCTATGAAAAAATAAAAATAGTAAAGGTCTATGTCTCCTTCATACAATAAATGAAATCAAGTGTTTGTATATCACTTTCGTGTAGCTGGAGACTTCCTAAACAAAGATTAGGATAGTAATGAAGATAAAATTGTTACATTACTTGACACTCAAAGATTGCAGAATCCCACACATTCATATCAGAGAAGCACAGAAGGTTGGAAGGGACCTGGAGGTCCTCTTGTCCAATCCATCCTGTTCAAGAGTCACCTAGAGTCACTTGCCCAGGACCATATCCAGATGGCTTTTGAGTGCTCTGAGGTGGGAGACTCTACAGTACATCTGGGCAACCTGCTGGAGTGCACAGTCACCACAGCAGTGGAACTGTTTCCTGATGTTTGAATGGAACCTCCTGTGTTTCAGTTTGAGTCCTTTTCCTCTGATCCTGTCACTGAGCACCGCTGAGAGTTTGGCTTCATCTTTGCCTTCCCCTTAAGTATTTATGTACATTGCAAAGTCCTCTTGAGCCTTTTCTTTTCTAGGCTAAATACTCCCTGCTCTCTGAGCCTTCCTTAATGCAAGAACTGCTCTGTCCCTTAGACATCTTTGTAGCATCATCATCATCATATTCTGGCCATAGCTTTAATTGCATTGTGCTGGACATAGGGCTAAGCATACTGAGAACTGTGGCAGAAAAAAAGCCAAACAAACCCTGGAGTCCAACAGTTTATCTAAATCTAAACAAGACTCAATAAAGATATGAAATGTATGTGGATTTCTTTAAAATTTAAAAAGTGCATGCCTGCGGAATGTCATGTTACTTAAATAATTTTCAGGAAAATTGTGTTTGGAGTTCTTAGTATTCACTGTGTAAAAAGTGAACTGGATTATCTTATGTGCCCAAAACACTTTCTTCAGAAATTCAGTGGTCATTGAGACATGGAGTCTGAAATACAGATCTTTGAGAGCAATCTGATGGTGGCAGTTTGATTAATGTGAATTCCTTTTAAAGCTATCAATATGCTGTTTGAACGGTTCCTTAATCGTCATGGAGAGGCTTTGAAGCATGAGAGCTTTAGAGCTGAAACCGTTGATAAAACCTGTGATACAGAATATGAAACATTGTCAAGAGAACTGTGAAGACTTTGCTTACACAATGTACTTAATATCCTGATATGTTCCTGCTTGCACAGCTGGTTGTGATGACATTAATGTGTTTCTTTGGTCTTGAAACAGGCTGATAAATGCATTCCAAAGCTGAATGAAGGTGATCAGATAGTGTTAATTAATGGCCGAGATATCTCAGAGCACACACATGACCAGGTGGTCATGTTCATAAAAGCCAGCAGAGAATCTCACACAAGAGAGCTTGCACTTTTGGTCAGAAGGAAAGGTAACTGGGCTAATTTTACTCACTTCTAATGTTTTGAAGAATGTTGCTTTTATGTTGGTGGTATACTCTCTTCTGTTTGCATAAACATGTTCTCAGTGCACTTGGAATAGGTCTGTGCAAAAGATAGGTCTCACTAAATTTGAGTTAGTAGTACAAGTAGTTTAAACAATGTAGATTCGTAGCACTGCAACAATGAATCTTGCAAGTTAGAATTTCTTCATCTTTTTTTGGCCAAAATCTATGAGAATAAATAGTCTCTTGAAAGAGTTTGTTTGGTGGATAAGGGGTGTTGTTGTAAATAAAGCATAATTTTAAACCCCCCCAGCTGCAGACTCACAAAAATTCATGGGCTGTTCCCCTGCACAATTATGTGATGAAACAAGTCAAATAAGCTGCTCCTCACCTCATTCTCATAGGAGACATTTTGTGACAATTCTGAGATAAATTTGTGCTGGTTGCTTGCAGAGCTGTTGCCTGCAAAGAGAGGACAGTCTTTGATACATGCAGAATCTAAAGCCTGTATGTTTAAAAATGGGGAACTCATCCAGCTTGGCTTTGCTTGCTCCATATTTAAACACCTGTAGATCCCAAGAGCTTTCAGATGATGTCAAACTCTTAATTTGTTATTTGCTTTCCTTAAAAGGTATGGTAAAACATTAGCACACACAATTACACAGAGTTTTTGATTGCATGAAGATATAAAAATCTGAAGGGATTATGCATTACTAGGAAACAGGAGGGAATGAAACAGCCTAAGTGATATGTACTTATGTAACATTGGTTTCATTTAAAATTTCTTATGTTTCTAAGAAGACAGATGGGGTCTTTATTTTGTTTTCTGCTCTCTTTATGCAGCATTTAGTTTTCCTTTAATTTTCTAGTCCCTTTCCAACTTGCAGATAAGAGAAATCTGCTTTTATCTAAAGATAACCTGTGGCCCCATACAAGTCATTTTTTATGGGCATGAGCATAACCAGCTCCCCATTGTCTGCAGTTTGGCAGGTATGAACTGTTCCCATCACTGCAGAGAATAACCACAGCTGGACATGTCTGGTGATACAATACATTTCATAGGGACAGAACCGCTGTGCAGATTACTTCATTAATGTTTGCCATGTTCTTCAATAGCAAGGAATGTTGCAGAAAATGGACTAATAATTCTTTGTAACTTTAGTTAGTTCCTTCAATGTTAGCATAAGAAATTGCAAAAGACAATTCTCTGTCTTCTCTAATGGCAAAGGAGTGTGATGAAGGGATTTTTGCATTTGTTTTGCTGTTGGAGATGCAAACTTATAGAATTTTCTCGTAGAAATTCCACTAGTTATGATCTACACTTCTTTAGGTAAAACTCCATTGTTTTTTACCCTGGTGGGTGTTGTGTTTCAGTAGCCTATTTAGCAGTACATTTTGTAAGACAAGGTTGTGAAAACCTCCTTGTGTTAGGAATTCAAGTTATTTGCCTTCATAAACAGGCATTTGGAGTTTTTCTTTCAGAAAGGTCATAGAGACATTTTACTCTTTATAGTTTCTACAGTAATATAGTACAAAAAGGAATGTGATTAGATGTGTTGCCATTTGCTTTTCTGAGGTTTTGCAAACTCTGTTGTTATTTCAAGCTGGTAAATTTTTAAATCTGTTCAAAACACATTAATGCTCTTTGTAATGGATTATAATTTTGTACGCATCTTTCAGTAGTTAAACAGTTTGTGGAGCCCAAATCAGAAGATGAAGCTGATTCCCACACTCTGCCAGAATCTATTCTTCCTGTCTGTTCTGAATATGGTGGTGATACACTGGAGGAGTCTATGGAGCAGCTAAGAAGAGGACTAGAAAGCGGGACTGTCCTTATTCAATTTGAGGTGGGTGATACTCAACTCTGTAATGCTGTTAGCATAGAACAATAGCTGTAACCAGCAAGTAATGGAGGGGTTGTAATTAGTTGCAAATCTCATTCTTCCTGTTCAATCTTATCTCAAGAAAGCAACAATTTGACTTCAGTTTCACACTTCACTACTCAGAATAGGGAAGAATGAGTTTTAAGTGTTACACGAAATTCCATCTGCTGAGAAAAATGTGTTTGAATTAATATGTTTCTGGATCAACTACCCAAAGTTCACTAAATTAGTATTTTTTGCAGTTGTTTTATTGAGTAGTAGAATTTTGGCAGAGGTCAGTCTTTTACTTTGTTTGTTTTTTTTTTTCTATGTTCTTCTATGTGTTCCAACAAAGGTCATAGAAAACTAATAAAATGTTTTATATTTTATTAAATTAATTCTTTCAGTATTAGTGTAAGAAATTCCAAAGGATAATTCATCTGCTTCTCTAATGACAAAGGAGTACAGTATGTATGTTTGTGGTTGCTTTACTGTTGTTATAGTAGCTCTGGATAAACCCTAGTTTCTTATGATTTATAAAATTGTCATTGAGTTCTGGAGTAACCCCTTCTGTCACTCAAAACTTAGAACATCAATAAAGTTTTTCCCCCTTTTGATATTCTTTTCCTTCACTGTTTTTTTTTTTTTTAAAGCTGGAAAATTTAATGGTAGTGGCTGAAGAGTTGTGGTATTGTTTATTGTATAACCACTCTTTATATGAGGTTTCCTTTCTTTCCATGATTTCTGAGAATTAAAATTCCCCTGGTTTTAAGGAATTGTAGACAATAGTTCATACCTGCCTTCCAAAATCCACAGTACTGGATGCAGTGCAGCAATTACAATGAATCTGTTGCCTATTGAAGCAGTAGCTCAAAAATGTGAACTGACCTTTCAATACTTATTTAATTGTCAAATTTGCTGAGTAATTTTGTGCACAAATTTCCTGGCAGGAACTTCATAGGATATTTGATCCTTTATAATATTATGATATATGATATTATGATATTCCTAGCATATTTGATCCTGTATTTTATCCTTTTTTATGGCACTGTTTATAAAGGGATTTTACAGAAAAAAATGCAAAAGCTTTTTGAAATCTAATAAACTAGGCCTTCTTGCTTTTAGTTCATTATTTAGTGATCTTGAGAAGCAGAGGCAATGGCAGTGTCTCCTCATCAAACTCTTCATTCCCTTTAGTAAAATAGTAAATAATTAGTCATTAGACTGTGAATAATCAAGTTTTTCCAGAATATCTTCCTCCATTTCATCAGAATTTACGAAGTCTGTCAATAGCAAATTACTGTTTGCAACAATGAAGCTGGTTACTTGACTTAAAATTATTCTTCCTTGTCTTAAAAAAGGCAGGAATTTTAACCTGGCTCTAGTAAAGTGGAACTTGACTTATAACAGATAGAAGCTTTTCCATTACATATATTATCAATTTCTCTTTTCACATGGCTTGTTTATGTTGTATAAGTTGAAAAGTGCAGTGAGCTGTGATTCAGAGTTTTAAGGTCCAGCAAATCTCAGTAGGATAAATTTGTGTAGCCTTCTATTTGTTTTATTCCATTTTATATATGGATCAATGTTCAAAATCGTCATTAAACATTTAAGATATAATGAGCTCTTTGGTATGTGTTCAGTAAAGGATGTAAAACTCTGCCACAGCCAGATTAATAACTCAGTTGTAAGGTGCTTTCATTTATATTTAATGTTCAAAAGCTATAGTTGAATAATTACATAATTACAGTTATTGTGGGTTTGTTTGGTTTTTTCGTTGTTATTTTTTCCCCCTCTGTACTTTTTTTTTGCTTGTTTGATGTACATAGAAGCAAAAATCATGAGGGCTTGAAAAAATCTTCAAGATCATAGATTCCAACCTAACACCAGCTTCAAAATGTTGGTTATCATACATCATATATACCTCATTTTGTATGTTTACATTTATTCTAAATAAAGTCTGCCCAAAAGCAAAGAAGTCACATGTTAAGAGATTGTGATACATTGAAGTTTTGGTTTTTTAGGTATTTGCAGGATTGAAATGGATAGGTTTAGTCCAGAGAATAATTTTTTTTCTGAAATTTTTGTATTATAGTTGATTCCAGAGAAAAGTCTGCAGCTATTTTTCTGTTCTGATGCCATTTGATGCTCCCTTGTTCCACCCTTAACCACTGTTGTCCTTCTGGTCTGCAGTTTTAAAAGCAGCAGGCAAACTTGCAGAGCAACAGTTTATATCTATAATGCTCACTTGCTGTTTCTGTTTTTTGTTTTTTTCCTAGAAATTCTTCTAACTGTCCTGATGGACTATCAATAATAGAAATTCTTATCATGTTACATAGAAAAACCTCTCAAGTGAATTTTGCAGAAGGATAGGAAAACATTAGAGAAAATCTGAAATTTTTTTGTCTATGTATTTTTGTGTGAATGTAATTAGTGTGTGTATAGCATAACCACATTCCTCAAAATACTATAATTTTTAATTCTATTTTGCAGCAACTTTATAGAAAGAAACCAGGATTGGCTGTTACATGTGCAAAGGTACCTCAGAATATGGACAAGAATAGATACAAAGATGTTCTACCTTGTGAGTTTTAAGTACAGTTTCTGCATATTTTGCTTTCTAAAACTGCTGTATTGAACTTGCTGATTAAAGATTTCATTATGTAATTGAAGTCATTATTGGTCGATTTACTTTCTAAAAGGTAATTTATAATGTTTGTATTCTGCTGTTTGTGTTTCTGCAAGTCCTCAGTGGTTTTTTTTTAACATAATAGAGGGGAAGTGTGTCTCTTAATTGCTAATTTTATTCCCTCTTTCTTGTGTGTGTGCAGATGATGCCACAAGAATAATATTGCAAGGAGATGAAGATTACATTAATGCAAATTATGTGAATGTAAGTCATAGAGAGACCTCCACTTTCTATATTACTAAAGCAGACAAAATTGGGCTTTTTTGGGGAATAAGGATATTTTGTTTTAATTTGGTGAGATTTGTAAATGCTAAAGATATAAAATTTCATAACCTAAAAAAGGTGACTACCCTAAATACACAATGGGTGCTACCATGTAGTGATACACTGTGGTATGTGTAGAGTCTTTAATCAGTAAAAATTGGGGTTTTTTCCCATATACTTCAAATGCTGAGGTGGTCTCCATAAAACTAAGGTTTTTTTCCCTCTAGAACCACTTATCACCTACCAGCTATGCTATGAAGGATTCAGAAGATAAACTAGAGCCTTGATTTCCCTTATCAATCAAGTGTAGGCTGGGAGTCAGGGAAAAGAGGGGGAAATGTGTATATGTTTCTGTCAGATACATAAGTTAAGCACCTAAATAAGAATCAATTAACTTCCTGTGTTTGGTATCAGGCAGTAAACAGCTTTTGCTACACCTTTGGTGTATATACCCTGCCACCATTCCTTACTAAATATTAAAGAAAATTTAGAAAGCTTTGCAGTTTCAAGTTTTCAAATACATTTTCACTAGTGAGAACAAACTTAGGATTTTTCTTTCCCTCTGTAGATGGAAATTCCTTCTGCTGGCATTGTGAACCGGTACATTGCTACTCAGGGGCCTCTTCCACACACATGTGCACACTTCTGGCAAGTAGTCTGGGATCACAAATTGTCACTGATCGTCATGTTAACAACTCTCACTGAACGAGGACGGGTAAGTGCCCAGGTCCTTGGTATGCTGAAGAAATGTGTCCTACCTTTGAACTTGTTTCCCTTGTTATGGTTAAATAACCATGAAAGATGCCAACTTATTCTGTTGAATCATTCTTCTGATGGCCAGGCTTTCTGAATTACTTAGAGCAGATAGTCCTCAACTTGCTTTTTGTTATGCTGCTTTGCAGACAAACCAGCTGCCTGATAAACAGAAATCACTGCATTTGCTCTATTGTGCTGATCAGACAAGTACTATGTGCTGTCGTTTTTCTCCCTGAGTATTGGCCTCCATGTGGCAGTTTCCCTCCAAAAGATTCAGCAAATTTCTGGAAGCATTGAGTGGGCTGAGGAAACCTTGGAGTCTAGCTGTATAAAGGAGTCTGCCATTGTGGTATTTACTAGTAGTCAGAATTTGGCTTGCTCATTTTTATTTACATTTCAGGTTCCTTCCTAGAATTGCTCTGATAGTTCTTTCAATTATGTTTAGATAAATTCTGTCTCTCCTTGAATTTTGGAATAGCACAGTGAAAATCTGGTATATTTTGATTTAATTTGTCCTTTGTAGTTTTAAAGATTAAGTTTTTAGATTAAATGGGAAGGTATTGGTTTAGAAGTTTTAGAAGCTGGAATATTTAAGAGGTGTAGAAGGTGGTGACTCCTTTATGCCCTCACTGTAACCTTTATCTGTATTTCATATGTGATCTGCCCTACATTATCAAATTTATCTGGCATCCCAGTCAAAACCCAGTATTTTTAGAAAGCAAGAGAGTGAGTAATTTAGGTCTTAAACAGCATAAAGATTCAGATGGAAATAAGTACAGTTAAACAACAATTAAGTTCTAACCAAGGTTACATTATGTAGCTGCTCATGGAAGCAGACATTATTGAACATCACCTGATATAAAAATGCTCCCTTCATCTTTTGATTGTATTGGTGAATTCATTTCCTTTTATTGAGGAGAAACACAGATAAGTATTAGCCTGGAGTTCATACGGTCAGTTGGAAACTTCAAGGCAGTTGTTGATAGCTTGTAATCATCCTGCTGGTACCTTTGCACACAGACACTTTATGAGTTTTGTTTGCTTTCAGAAATTATTTAGATTTGCCCAGTTTGTGGGTGAACTTCAGACATAGAAAAAGATGTATATTCATATCAAGAATATCCCCATTGGCAAATGCCAAATGTTTTCCTAGTCCCTGGAGGTTTTACATTCCAGACTATCTTTTTCCAATGGTGTTAAGATTTGTATGATAGGATTTTTTTTTTTTCTCCACAGTAATATTCATTTTTTCAGAAATGGGTACGTTATTTTGGCTTAAATTTGAAGGGAAAAGTTAAGATAAATTACCACAGTAAAACTTTCAGGCATAATGGTTATAATTTGGATTTCAAGACTCTGAAAATTGAGCTCTATTAAAAGTAAAATTAAAAAATCAACTTTTCAAAGATTTCAGCTCGTGCTCCTCTGTATCAATTTAAAAGTTACAGGCAAAAACAACTTTGAACTTTGTGCAGGTTGCAGTGTCACATCAAGTTTTAATTACTTCCACAGGTGGAGATTTCATATGAGAATGGATTAAGGCTTCTTATTTCTGTGCTTGTCCTTCTTTGTGGAATTTTTTTGCGAAAATCTAGTCAGAATTTCCCTTGTTGTTTCTTTACAGTTGCCTCTTGTCCTTTCATTGTTCATTTGCAAGAAGAGAGTGGCTTTGCCGTTGTTGTAACCTACTATTAGATGGCTAAAATTAGTTTCAAATTTAACCACTGCACTTTTCTTAAGATAGAATAAATCCATCTTTATTCTCCCACATTATGCCTTGAGAAGTCATTCTAGCAATTACAGATAAGCAGCAGACAAAGCATCACGCATCCAATTAACCTGAATATTTATTCTAAATCCCTGAAACAGAAGTTTATGGAGAACTTAGCCTATTTTTTTCCTGCTATTTTTCAATTTGGATGGGAAAAAAAATCTCACCAGATAACTGAAATTGATTTTGTACTGCTCCTTGAATTCCCTGAACCACAGCACAGGAAGGAAGGCTGGAAATGGAAGAGCTTGTATACAACAGTCTTGACGTGAGCCTAATTTTCCTTACAGACCAAATGTCATCAGTATTGGCCTGACCCACCAGATGTAATGGAATATGGCTGCTTCCGTGTCAGGTGCCACTCTGAAGACTGCACGATTGCTTATGTTGTCAGAGAAATGGTCATTACAAACGTTGAGGTAAATGCACCTTGCCTTTAATTATCCCCAAACAAGCTAAATGAATACATTTGTAAATAAAGCTGTGTGTTTAACAATGTATATCTCTGTGTGTGGATATGATGCGTGTTTGTAGACACACATGCATGCACATTTTTTTGAAATAGAATGTGTATATTATATGGATCAACATTGTATGATTATTTCTTTAGAGCTTCTTCAAAGATACATTTTTTGAAGTTCTATAAAACATTATGCTGTGCAGGTACTGCAATAAGCATCATAAGGAAGTTTATTGCTTTTCTTTAAACAGTTTTGCAATTGCTCACTCTTCTTAAGTACTTTGATTTATAATGAGAGTTTTTTTTCCCAAGTAATTCTTCTCTTTCAAGGATGAAATATGGGTGGGTCACTTGGTTAATAACACATGCAGCTGAAACAGCTAATAAAGAAGTGAAACATAATAAAGTTGTTTTGAGAGAAGATGCAGAATCTCACCAGTTCCTTTTCATTGTGTTTAGTCAGATTTTAAAAAACGAAAAAAAGTCCATATATATCTCAATTGAAATGTGTTCAATTTATGAAAAATAGTTATATTCCATAACTCAATACTTTCATGCTAATGTCTAGGGTGTTAGAAAGCAAAGCAAAGGCAAAACACAGCATATTATCTTGTGTTGTGAAACCTGTGCTCAGGTCACATCTAGACTTCTCACAACCTGAATTGTAGGGGTTGAAGTTTGGTTTTTGTTTCTAAGTTGACCTGCATTTGTCATATGTTTCCCTTCTTCATCTCTTTTCCAAAATTCTGTGGCCACAGGTGTTTTCTAAAAAGATGAAAAGTTTATGCTATCATAAGATATGTAAGAAATCACTTATACTGACCAAAGGCTAATTTGCAGTCAGTATTTTAAACTTCTCCATAATTAAGTAGCTTTTACTGTTACCAGAATTGCTAGTAGTAATAGTAAGTAGCAAGCCAGGAAAAGTCTCACTTGATAATACATCCAAATTCGTTTTAATGTGATTAAGTTTTCCTTTGCAGTCATAAACATGTCAGATGTCAGTACTTAAAGGTTTTTCAGTTAAGACAATTTACAGTACTTCTGTTTCTAGATATGAGAAACCACCCAGTCAGGGAGCAGCATGATATTTGTTTCTGTATTTTGGCCATGTATAATGTAATATCATTATATGACAATATACAATATTGTGTATTGTCATATAATGATATAATATATTTATTGTGTATTTAACTCTTCTCTATAATTTACAAGCTTGAATGTCAGCACAGAAAAAATTAACCTCATAAAAGTAGTGCTGCAGCTGTACCCAAAGTTTAGTCCTTGTCACTCAAATTATTTATTTGTAACCTTTTGAAGTCTCATAAAATGAAGAAAGGTTTAATTTCCCACCCTTTCTTTTCAAGACCAAGATTGAAAGCTATACTGTAGCACTAAGTTTAGGGGTTTGGGGAGTTGGTTGAGGCTTTTTATTAAAAAAAAAAAGCTTCAGAACAAACAGGCAAAGGAAAGAAATTATGTCATAAGAGTGCAGAATTCATCACACAGTGCACTATTTTGTCAATTGAGATACGTATTTCTTTATAATTCTTGACAAAATAGCATAAGAAGCCTGAAACAAGTTTGTGTTCCATTCCCTTTAAGATAAATGCCTTGCAATATATGATTGGCTATTAAATCTCACTGGTTTTGAAACATGAAGAGTCAACAAAAGTAAGTCAGAAGTGTTATGGCAAGTGTGTACAGCAGCATAATAATGTGTGAACAAGTCCAAGAAATGCCAAATGCCACTTGCCAGAGTACCTACTCTTTAGGAACTGGGCTTTAACCCTGATTATTCAGACTCAGCTTTCAAGATATGTTTGTGAAGCTCACTGGCAAAGAGCAAACCTTTTCCTGCTTAGAAGATAAAAAGACCATTTCAGGGTTAATGTAGTCCTACATTGTGGTTTGTTTGGTTTTTTTTTTGTCTCATTGTTGAAGATTGTTATAACCTCTGCAAAAAGGGACATTAACTGAAACCTTGAAATGCAAAATCAATTGCTTGGTCTTTAACATAAGAATTAAGGTTGACACTTCAAGTTTAAATTTCCTACATTCTGTATGACTGTTAGGATTCTAAGTTCTGTGTGTTGCTTTTCAGAAGAGAACACAAATCTTTTATTAATCAGGAAGAGTCTATCATTTAAGGAGAATGAAAACAAGGAAATTTGCCTTTTGATGTAATTATAATAATCAAGGCTGCAAACTGCAGAAGGATGAAGAATGGATATTTTTGTGGCTGAAGGTCTTGACAGTACAGCTGTATTGCAAGTGTTAGAGCAGCCATTTGAAGCATTACCTGTGACAGCTCTATTCTTTGTCAGGAGTTTCAGCCCCAATAGTAGACTGACTGGAAAAAATTACGTGCTTCTGAGCAAAATCTAGGATGTTAGCTTAACCACATTGAAGCTGCTGCTGCAGTTAGATATCCTGAATTTGCCCAGGAGGAGTAGGGACAAGTAGACAGTTTTGTTGCAGATTTTTTTGCTGAACAGCTTTGCTGTAATGGCAGCAAAGAAGCACAATAACAAACAGCTGGGGACAAACATGATGTCTTAGAATTCTGTGGCTCCTTACTAAGTAAATGTGGATCAATGCCATGAAGAACATAAATGTTGGCCAAAGGGCTGATGATAAACTGGGAAAATTACATAATCCTGAAGTCTTGCAGGAGTCTGTTGTTTAGGCTAATTTTTTTGAATAATTTTTAAACTGATTTGGAGAAATACCAAATACTTTAATTCCACTGAAATCAATCCACATGAGTGCAAAAAAAAAAAAAAAAAACCACTTAATAATTATGGAATAGCAAGGTGTACAAGGTCAAGTTAAGCAAAAATTGCAGTCAAACCATAAGCAGCTGTTGCTGTCTCACTTTCTCTAAGGGTCATAAAACAGGACTAATAAAGTCAGATTTTTGTGAAGAAAGAATTATACATTTATCAGTCATTAGGATGACTGTCATTGAAAACCTCAGTGCAAAAAGAAAAAACTGTGGAAAATACTTAAACTGAGTTGCAGAGAATAATGGTTTGATAATAACTTGAATACGAGAAGTTACCTCTTATTTTCCATTATCAGGTTTGTATAAAGGAGCAAGATCTGAGAGGAATAGTGTTTAAAAACAAGTGTTGCTAACAGAACATGTACTGTAGGGCTAACTAGGGAACCAGTAACTAAATTCTAGCATTTTTTTTAATCTACAAGTGCTAGATTTTAGTAACTGGGATGGTTTTTAATGTAAGACATTTCCATGTGGGGTGTTGTTTGGCTGACATTTTCTGTATTTAAAAACTGACTTTCACTAGACTTGAAAATATTATGTTTTAAAAAAAGCCCAAAACCCCGCTAAAAATAGCTTTAAAAATCTGGACTTTATCAGAGTCTGCTTTGACATTTTCTGCATGAGACATAAAATCTTAGACTTAGAAAAACTAATTCAAACATAAACGAATATATTTACTGTTTACATTAGGTTTAAATTGATAAAAAAACAAAGTGTTTTAAAATATTTGTGCATTTTGGAAAGCAAGTGGCAGAATAGTCAAGTTTCAGCATTTTTAATCATTTCAGAAGAGCTCAAAAAAAGAATCAAAACTGATCATGTTAAAGTACAAATAATTGGAAGGCTGCACTGAGGCTTGAGGCATACCTGGAATAATTAGCAAACACCTATATTGGTCTCTAAGGCACATAACAGAAATTGAAGATGCTTATACCAAAAGCAGCAGCTTTGAGGACTAAGAGCATGTTCTTAGTGTATTCTCACTCTGAATAAGTCTTATGTAATGTACTTTTTGTACTTAAGTCTGTAAACTATTTAACCAAATGCAGCTCACTCTGTTTGAGCCTGAAGTACTGATAAGTAAAAATTAAGTCAGCTCTTTCCTTTGTTCTGAGCTTATAAAACGATTTTTTGCTTCTGCAGATCACTCTTAGTATTTCTCAGGTGTGCCTTATCCATGCTGTGTAGCTTTAAATTCTTGAAGCACATGGAAGGCAAGTGGATGCTCAGTCTTGGATAATTTCAAATTAATCAAGTCTCTGTTTTACCACGATACTGTAATTCAAATGTCTCTGATTTAAGAGAATTAGCACAAACTGTTACATGTAATTGCTCCTTTATCTCATTTCCTTTATGATGAGGTTCTGATGAAGCATGTGCAGATTTTCAATGGAGGACTTTTTAATGACATTTTCTAGATGTGTTTTTGTTTGGTTTGTTTTTTTTTTTTTGAATCTGTGGCATTTCAGAAAAATGTGAATGGTAATCATTTGATCAAGGTCAACTTTTTCTACTCAGTAGAGCTGGGTAGCACAAGGCCTTGCATGCTTTTTCATGCAGAGATCCTGGTCATTGTGCATCTTTTGATGATGTGGATGGTAGATGCTGATGTAATTTGTATTACAGTGAGCTTGGTCATTAATGTTAGATTATGTTGTCAATGTGGGCCTTATGCTGGACCTTTTAATTGTTGATTGCTCAGGCTCTGCTTTTAAGAAGCCAAGTATGAGCTGTGTCATTTTTTTGTCCCTGTGGGCAATTGTAAATTTCTGCAATTGCTTTAACTGGAGTAAATGTGTTCCCTATGGTGCTACTTAGTACATAGGTAGTAGTTATTCCATTTTTGTGTCCTACTAGCCTGTTTCCTAGGAGTGGAACATCCTCAAGTGGGAGAAGAAAACAAGCAGTTGAAGACATTTAAAAAAACAGGTCCTATATTTCAGCAGTTGTGAGCCTAAGAGGAAAAGGAAAAAACCTTTTAAAGTCACTAGCATCACAAAAACATTCCTGTGTGGACCACTAGGGAAAGGCCAGATTTTATAGACTAATCCAGTCATAAAGGAGAGTTTTATTTCAGAAGAGTGCCAAATGTTAAGTCTGGTAATGGGCATAAATTAAATGCAGGTAAAATATGCAAAAATATGCAGCTTAAATATTGCAAAACGTGTGGAAGGAGTAAAGGAACATGAAGACTTGTCTCAGTTTGTAAAAGTTCAGATCCTCGCTGCATCATGCAGCAGAGCTCACGAGCATTTTAGGTCTTTTCCTTCCCACCCTAACCATCAGTTACATCTGTAACATCAGTTCAGCCCAACTGAATGCAGAGATGATTAAGTGATTTCATAATCAAAGTTAACAAAAGGCTAAACTGAAAGAACTTCTGTAAAACCGTAGGGGGTTTTATGTATAATTGATTAAAAAAAAGAACTCTTTGTGCAACAGAATCTTTTAACTAATTATATTGCTTCCATACAGAAAAGTATCCTCCTGTGGATCATACAGATGTCATTCATATATGTACAATGAGCATGTATGTATGAACAATATATATGTATATATACTGTTTTCTAACAGAAAACAAATTTAGCAAGTGTTGTTGGTGACTTTATTATACCTATATATGTAAGTTTGCAAACGTTTTCTAGACCACCTACCTCTTACTGCATCTGCAGAAAACACTTGCTGTGAAAAATACGACTTTTATCTAGTAAACATTGGTACAGGAGTCATAACAGTGGCCATCTTTTGAAAACTTTACTGTATTTTAGACAGAACAACAGCACACCGTCACCCATCTCCAGTACGTAGCTTGGCCTGATCATGGCGTTCCTGATGACTCCATGGACTTCTTGGAGTTTGTGACCTTTATGAGGCCAAAGAGAGTGAAGGATGAGCCAGTTCTTGTTCACTGCAGGTACTTGTGTTTTAAAACTCTGATTATAGATCTGCTTCAGCCCTAGAATAAGCATTTGATGAGAAAAATTTGTCCCCAAGACAGGAGATTCCTTGAATTAGATGAAAATGTTAAACTGCAATATTATCATTTACTGCTGACAACAGAAACACTGATGTTGTATCTAAAGGATGAGTTTACTTTGTCTCCCTTTCTCCTGCAACCTTTTGGTGAAATGGCTTAGTCACATAATTATCACAGATCTGATAATCTGCTATTTAATTTGTTCTCTGGTTTTTATCCTCTACCACTGTTGTGATCTCATTTTGAATGGTACTGCAAAAATTCTTTTCCTGCTGTTTAAGTGTGCATGACATAAAAGCAGTCATTTAGATCTTACCTTTTTTAAGACAAAAATACCAAACCAGTTCAGTTTGAGCAGTTTAATTGTTTAAAAATGCATTTACTTTAGATAAGGTTTTAGTTTTATTTATATTAAAAAAAAATTCTTTTTAGTAATTACCAGAAAATTTTACTGAAGTTGCTGTAACAATAAACTTTGCACTCTCTTTGAATTTACTAGGGTCTACTGTAATTTCCAATGCTGTCCTACTATTAAGACTGTGATATGAATTTGGTGCATTGCAAAAACCTAATTTTCTAGACTATTTTCCTGTTACATTTCACAGTGCAGGAATCGGTCGCACTGGTGTGTTGGTCACTATGGAAACAGCCATGTGCTTAATTGAAAGGAACCAACCTGTTTATCCACTGGATATTGTACGGAAAATGCGAGACCAGAGAGCTATGATGGTGCAAACATCAGTAAGTGGTGAACTATCATTTCTGCATATATACTGCACTTGTCAAGTTGTAAAACAGGTCCACATTTTTTTAAAGGATCTAGTAGTATGAATCTTCAGTTGCCATTGCATTTCAAACTTCATAACTTTAGCATAATGTAGCATGGTGGCAAAGGCTGCTTTGCTAATGAGGTATGTATTTATCTAATTTTAAAATATTTCTTGTCTTGCCATGGAAAGATTTTGATACATTGTAAGTAGTTAGAATGCCCGAAGTCAGACTTGTACTGATCATCTGATCATGGTCCTTTGTCTAAATTCTCTGCAAGAAGCTAGAATAAATTTTTGCTTTTTATTCTAGTACAGAGCACTATAGGAAGTTATTATGTTGAAAGTGAAATCAAAGTGTATGTGACCTGGTTTGAAAAGGAGGAAGTGGATTTTCAAAAGGCCACTTTAGAGCAGAAATTCTATAAGAACATATTATGGATTTTTTTAAATTTTGCCACTACCCAGTTGGAAAAAACTAAGGACAAGTTGAGTAGCATCAGTAACTGAGACAGGAAAGTAGATGGTGATTTTTAAGATGAAAGTGAGACAATTTGAGTTCATAAGAGCAGTTTTCTGTCAGCTTTAGAAATGAACATATTGATGTTAGAGACAGATGAAGGATGAGAACTTGTCCTTTCTTTAGGAGAGGCTGGATGACAAGAATTCTGACTGTGGGTTATCTTGGAGAGCTAAACACCCTATGAGAATGAGAGTAAGGGGGTTTAGACACAGAAAGCCAACAGTTAAATCCAGCATTTCTGTCTCATCTTACAAAGAAAATGCCTGAAATGCACTGAAATCAAATCCATTTGATCACAGAAAGTTAACTTAAAAAGACAAATTCTATTTATTAACAGGTTAATGAATAATGCAGGAATTAGCATTATGACTAGATGTGGGGGCAATCTTGGATCATCAGAGGGCATAAAAATGTCAGGATCTGCAGCTGCCTGTGCACCATTAGAGTGCTCAGTGAGCAGAGCTTGTCCATCCGTGCTGCTGTGACTCGTGATCATTGCAGCAGGAGTGCAGTCTCTGGAAGAGAGTCAGGACTGTGTGGCTGACAAGGGAGTTGTTTGAAGGGTGCCCTGCCTGTTCCTTGCTGAAGTGGAAGCAGAGCTGGTGACAAAGGTGGTCATGAGATGAAGAGCACTCGCTTCAAGTTTAAGGAAGCTGAGTGTTAACTTTTGGAGTTGCACCTGTCTACACCCCTCAGTTTCTAAAATTGCCTAAACAAGTTCAAGCTTCAACATTCTAGAAGTGATCCTCTTCTTGAAAATCAGAAGCAAAAACCTGAAGTAAACTTTAGCTTGCCAGAAGGCTGAATCCCTTTTGTTACAACAGAAATCAGCCAGAATTGTCCTTTCACTCCACACTTTGACATAACTAAAGAATAGAGGGAATAGTAATAAATACAGCTACAGTCAGACTCCTGGTATGGAATATCTAAAATAGGATTCTTTACCTTGTTTGCTGTGTTACACAGTTTGCTGTCAGCACAATCAGGAGAGGGATGATCTGTAGCAGCAGTACTGGGAAACTAAATTCACTTGTTATTTCTGAAGAAGGCAGATAGTGTTTTGAAAAGCCAGTGAGCAAAACTGGCATACTGTGCTGTAAATGAGACACAGAAGCAAGCGCTCAACTGTGAGAAAACAGAATACTAGAGAGCTGCATGTTAATATTTCAGTCTATCCTGGGTGCTCTATCACATTCCAATGCCTGCATTCCAGATAGCCTCCCTGCTCATATTTGATATCCTGCTTAGGGTTTCTGGGAGAAGCCATTAGAGATTATTCAGTTGTAATAAAGGGATTGTTCAGTTTCAATAGCCTTGCCTAAAGTGTGTTCAGCTGCCCTGTGGGGATTGTGTGTGAGCTCCAGTTCTAAGGTGATATGATTTGCCAGATGCATGTTGTGACAGGGCATACTGAAAAAGAGTGGACCTATCAGAGCTATTACCTGGTCAGTTTAGTGTCTGTTGTTAATCATGTGAATGCTGTAGTTTCTCAAAGACCAGTAATTTTGTTACCTTGAGCAGCAGAAAAAGCTTCAACCAAAATGATGAAGCTATAACAAAGTTGGTGTAAGTGTATGGCCTTTCATTAATAAAAAAGAAATATTAACCATTATCTTCCAATAAAGAGAAATTAGGTATCTAAACAATGGAGAATACTGTGCTTAGGATGTACATAATAGAAGTAGCTACTAGCTGAGTGAGCAGTAAGAACACATGCAACAGATATGAGCAAAGAAAACAAGTAGTCAGAGATTGAGTCAGAGGAAGCAAGCTGAAGTGCTCATTCTTTTATTTGTTCAGTAACTTGATCACACAAGTTAACAGAAGTATTGAACAGAGGGCTAAATACCACACCTGGCTTGTTCAGGCAGTAGAAATATGGAAATGACAATAACAATGAAGAGACAAGTCATGGTAATTAAGAAATAAGAACAAAGTGATATTGAAGGTGGGCGAAGTTGACTGAAAGGTTGAAAGAAAAACCAGGAAAATCAAGATGCAGAAAACTCATTTCCACCTTCCTGTTTTCCTTGAATTTTTCTGTACTCAAAAGAAAATGTGTTGTGTTATGTTATGGACAAGAACATTCCTAACTGCTGGTATATAAAGGCAACCTAAGGTCCTTCACAGTACAAATGTTATCTTTCCGCCCTGCCCTTTGGGAGATAGTGGGAGAATATTTCTGGATGCTCCAGAAGAGTTAATGGGAGCTGACAATACAAGGGCAGCTGGGAGAACATTTCAAAGACGGAAAAAGGGATGTAAAAAATGTGAAGCTTTGCTTCTCTGAATATATGACATCGAACTTTGGAGGAAAGTTGGGGCTTTGGGGGTTTTGACAGTAGTACTTTCACAGAAGAAGTGAGGGTACTTTGATCTTTGCAAATTCTTTTAAATTTCAATCATCTTACGTTCTCAGGATTGTGTTAGTCATAAAAATTTATTCAGGCTTACCTGGATGTTTAGTTCTGCACTAGTCCTATTGATAATGTCTCCTTGCATCACTTTTTAGAAAGAGGTTTACTGGCTAATTGTTTTTAACAAATAGTTACATTACAAAGGCATGGAAGAGCTTCATAATAGTATAGTGTAGAAACGAAACTCTGATATGTGAAGACTTTAATTGAGATTAAAATGTTGGGTGAGAGAGGAATTAATTTGGCTGCTGATCTTAAAAAATATCAATTTGAAAGGTTTTGATGTCCTTCTGTTATAAAAGGAGATATGATGTCTGATCAAAATTTGAAAATAAAGTGACTCCTGCAGTAGTGTAGGTGGTAGGTGTTTTAGGGGGAAAAAAAAGGGGGTTTCAGCTAGGTAGTTGCACCTACAGGTCCTATATGGCAACTTTTAAGTGTGATCCTGTAACTTAAATGTGCCCAGTAATATATAACTGCACAATTGGCAAGCTCAGAATGCTCATAATAATCAGATAACTACTTAACCCTCCCTCACCCTGCCCAAATACATGAGAAGGTAAATATCAAGTTAAACTTAGTCAAAAGTAATGCATAGTTTTTACAAGTAATTCCTATTCCGTGAAAATTAAGAACATATTATTTTATTTTGGGGAAGTGTATTTTCCTTGGTGTGTGATTTTTAATGCTTGTCCTACAAGGAAAAGTAAATGTCAGCTTTGTTTACTGTGAACACAGACAGGAGAGTGGGATTTTCTCCTCCCATCCTTGTAGCTCCTCTCCTGTCATTGCTCAGGAAAGAAGGAAGCCGTGGAACTGTTAGTCCTTTTCAATAATATTGTCTAATCAGCAGTTTAACTGAACATCCATAAATGTTTTTGTGTTTTCTTTCCTACACAGAGCCAATACAAATTTGTTTGTGAAGCTATTCTTCGTGTTTACAAAGAAGGATTGGTTCGACCACTGGATTCCAGTTAGCATTGCAGTGGAGGATGAGTTCTTTTTTCACCTAAAAAACCTGCTCCTTAAGTAAAGCAAGGGCTTGTTTCTGGAAGCACCTAGAATGGACTAGAAGCCCATGAAAAGAAAGAGGAGCACATTTGAACTGTGGCACTTTAAATTTCTCAAGAAGATTGTTAAATCATGTACAGTATAACAAAGTCACATAGATAAATATATGACAACAATTGTGTGTAATATGCTTTATTCATATAGACCACCATAAACAATCATGGAAACCTTAACACGTCTTTTACTGCCTTAAAACACCCTTTACTTTGGAAGTTGCAATGTTTCTTGTGTTTTCTTTGAAATAGCAGGAAGAAAACTCCTATTATTGAAATGATTCATCTTAAGAAAGCGTTTAATATATTTGTATTGTATGAAAGTTCATTGAAGGTGAATATTTGTAACTTTCTTATTGGGATACTAAATATCCATGGGACTGTAACCTTGACTAAAAGGCTGATGAAGAGCTTTAAAGGCTAATGCATAACTACTGTACACCGAGCTGGAGAAATTTAGTATTCAGTTACCATAAATCTATTAGTGGATATGCCAGCTGTTATAATATGCTGCTTAGAAATCACATCTACTGTATGTGATGTGAAAATAATGCTGCATTTAGGCATTTATGCAGATGGTACAGTCTACATCTTCTGTTGATCAATTTTGGTTGCTATTGCCCTTTTGACAGTGACCTACTTCTTACAGTTTTAGTTACTGCACCGCTTTTCTTCTGTTTCTGCTGTCCATCTCCTTTGTACTTTTCACTGCTGTTTCTATATGTGGACTGAAAGCATTTTAACTTAAAACGAGGTTTAATTCTCTGTCATGTTTGTTTCCATGTGTATTTATGAGTTCTCAGATGTAAATGTGGATTAATGTTGCACACAAGTACTAGACTTTTGACTTACTGTGTATACAAAGTAGTGTAATCCAATACTGGAAGAAAAATTACTACTGAACCCATCAAATATGTTGCTGCTATTTCAAGGTGTGAAGCTTACAAGGGCACAGGTGTTGCTAGTGTTCAGGTGGTGATAAAAGATTGACTTGGTGCCCTCCAGCAAAGCACTCTTATCCAGTGAAACACGACTCCCTTTTGCAAGAGTTCTCCAGATTTACTGTGTTTCTTGCTTATACAGAAATGCAGTTAAATTCGCCTGAAGATTTACATGGAAAGAGAGAATGAATTTGTACACTGATGAGTAATTCACCCTAAGGTACACTGGTCTCTATTTCATTTCAGATGGGAGAATTGGACTTTCTGAACAGTATAACCACATTTGTATAATGTTAAATTATTTTGTGTGTGCTTTTTGATTAACCTGAGATAGTTATTAATTTTTTAATAGTGTTTAAAAAATATTCTAAGGGACTGTTTAAAACTCTGTTATTTAAAAAATTAGTCCTAAATAGGGAAAAATTTTTATGGGGCATAATAGCCAGATGTTTATATGTATAAAAGAGAAACTTAGATAATTTTTTTTTCAGAGACATATATATATATGCACACACATACTCAGATGTATTTTAGAATTATGGTTTGTATTATGGATATTATCATTTATGGCTGGAGTTTCATTATAGAAACTATCACAGCTGTACAATACACATCTCTCATATTACTGGAAAATTATGGTTTTTTTCTCCCAGGAGATAACTAGAAAGTACATGTAGGATGAGCTAAATTGCTGACTTGTCTTTTGTTGGCTTGATCCTTTCTCCAAGATTACATTTTTAGCTGTAGCTGAAGAAGATACCTGGTTACTATTTATTGATCAAAAGAGTTTTAATTGAGATGTGCAAAGTAGTTGGCAACACGGAAATCTTCTTGGCCTTGTTATGTTGAATAGGTTTGTGCTCATCCTTACATACTGCATTCCAAATTTCACTTTGACTGGAGTTTTCTGTATAATTTTGGATCATTGTCATCTTGCTTGATTGGGCATAGATTAGAAGACTGCCTTACCTTGCTAAATTGCATCAGGTAGCTCAATCTGTCTGTGAATCCAAATGTAAAATGATAGTGGACATGCACATATTGCTTGGGAAGCTTTGTTACATGTGTGCCTGTCTGTTACAACATCTCTTTTTTCTTTTTTTAAAGTTTTCCTGTGCCCAGCTCTCAGAGTCATGCCTTGCAGTTGGCATGACTTATATTTAATAGTTTGTCAAGAAGTGAAAAAAGGCAAGAAAATAAATTGTAAGAAAATGTTTAGAGCATCTTTGTGACATCTGTGTCTTTCATGGAAGTACTCACTGTTTCTTTGTGTTCAAGGTTATTCCTATATTCGAATTGCTATTTATGTTTCTTCGTGTTTAATATATACTTACCAAAGCACTGTAAATGTATTTCTTGTATGACTCCAGTCTCAAGATACATGGTATAGACTTGGGTTAGTATGTGTGCATTTAAATGATGACTGTCATATTGTGACAAGAAATGCTGCTCTTGTTCTGGTAAACTTGGGTGGGTTTGGTAATACCATTGGGGAGCTCTTGGATTTTAATAACTTGTTTGAAATTGCTGGCCACAAAGAGAATATTCAAAGCTATATAAATAGTAATCTCTGTAAGTTTTTTGTTTGTTTTTTCTTTTTTTTTTAATACCTTAGAGGAAATATTAGCAACACAAGTATCTTGTATAATGTGTCCATCTTTATTTCACTTGCTGGGTTTTGCACATGTACCTGCAGGGTCCATAGGGGAGAATTGAAAGGATTTTGTCTTCTCTGTAGTGTGTGATGACTTTGCACTGAATGAAGTATGCCTTAGATCTGATCTTGCAATGAAAGCATAATTATGAAAACATCTTAACACCAGCTTTTGTTTCCACAAAAATTAAGAAATTGCAAAGACATAGATTTAATTGATTGGTTTAGGGGGTTTTGGTGGGAGTCAAAACTTGTGACTACAAGTTTTTAATTGTCAAGCAATTGGCAAATGGTAGAAAATGCTGTGAAGACAAGATTCTGTATAACCTTCATAAACATTTTACCCTTGATTTCTCCTGTGCTGGCATCATCATGAGAATAAGTATTCAAAATGTCTGGTGTGGTGGTGGATGAAGAGGGAGCAATAAACCCTTGACGTTTTCATCACTGTGAAATACACTAACATTTATTTCTGCAGAATTAAACAAATTTTAACTTACTGGCTTTATATTTGATACGGAAGTAACTAAACTATTCAGCATGTCTTCAGAAATCTCACTTCTGAGACAGAGGTGAAAGGGACAGGTCTTGCTATATATTAAAAATAAGGAAAACAGTGCCCTAAACCATGAATGCCTTTTGTGTAACCAGATGTATGAAATAGAAATCATTAAAATACAACCAAACCTTTAATAGTGGTGGTGTTTTGCAAAAATAAAAAAAAAAAAAAAAGAAAAAAAAGAAAGTAATCCAGGGGCTTGCTTTTAATTATCCTGTCTTTTAGGTGTTGATACTAAATTATATGCAGTCAAAACGTACCCACAAATTCAGCAATAAGTCTTCATATGCACCCAGTTTTTTAACTGTTGGTTTTTCTTTTTCCCCTCATATTCCCTTCTATGCCATACTTAGTTAATATATATGTATTTTAAAAGAACTCTAGTTCTGAACTATATAATGAACTTTGCATTTGCTTTATTACAAGCACAGTATAGTACTTTTGTACAAAAAAACTATTTCCTGTAGACAGTGTTCTTGTGTCAGGCTAAATGCATAAATGTTGAAAATAGATGCACCTGGTTCATATTCAGTCAATTATAATTTAAACATAGATATTTCACTGATAATGGCTTTATTTTTCTATCCTGAAATGTAGCATTTAAGTGCAAGTTTATTTTACTCTTCAGCCTTTCCAGAGAACATGTGCTGGGAAATGTTTGTATTTTGATTAGTAAACTGCAATCACTGTAATCTACTTAGCTAAAAGTATTTATTAGGTGAAGCTATATAGAAGGTAAAGTTTTCATTAAATATTTTGTTCATTGTTTCTAGCATTTAAGTCCTGGCACTGATTATGCTCAGCCATCACAAATGGCTGTTTTAACCATAGTTTACATTAACAGTTTAAATACACCAGTCTAATGCAATATGATTTAATTTTAGTGTACTTTAATACTGTATAAGCTCCAAAGAGTAGCATACTATCACCAAATCCTGTCACTCTAAAGAAAAAAGTACGTTTCTCTGAATCAAAAGGAAGAACTACCACATAATATCAATACATTCAATTGTTTTTCAGCTCAGGCTAACTCTGTGACAGTAGCATTCTTACCACTCATATAAAGAGGAAATGTTGAGGATCAATAATATTATGGAAAAAAACAAATTGTATAGTCTGTAGGAGACCAGGAAATATTGTTGTCCTTTATTTATTTTTTTAAGACAAATTCATCTCAAGAGGGAACAATTGCTTGCAGACTACTTGGATAAGAGTAGTCTTTGTGCTTTCTTTTGGGCTTAGCTGCAGGTTAACCTTTAATTAAAGTTCTATTTAAAATATTAAAGCATTTATTTTAACAGACATTAGTGAAACACTTCAGTTTACTGCTTCTGTTTAACTTCTGTTTACTTGGCTTTCATGATTTTGTTTCCTGAAATGTCATTGTTTTGCCTTATAAAATCACTTTGAGGTTTCCTATAGTTGTGAAGCTGGCTTTGTCTCAGACAGGCAAAGTGATATTACTGCTGCTTAAGAAAGGGTGGGGTTTTTTCACATGCTGAAGGGGCAGTGTGGTGTTCAGACCAGTCTCAATTGATCTGCTTTCTGAGGAATTTAAACTGCTGCTAGCAGTGATAGAAATCATAAAGATATATGGAAAAGCATGTAAGAAGTGTTTTCTTCGGGGCAGATAAACCTGGGTTTAACTTAAATATTAAAAGAAAAAAAATCAAACCTTGTGAACATGAAAATGCTTTTAACAGATAAAGTCGGTGTGGGAAATACATTATTTTTCCCCCCTCTTTTTCCTTTAAAACTGTTCTGTGTTTTAAACACATGCATTTCTCTTGGAACAATTTCTTTAGTGAAGAGCCATACTGCTGGCCATGGGATTTAATTTTTGTCAAACCCACCTAGAAAATAATTTTAAGTGAAATGTTTTCCTCATCTGCTGGTTTGTGCTCTTTAGTAACATTAACAAAACCTCTGAAATATTTTCATCTTAAAAACTATATTGGCTGTTTTCATTTGATGTCTTTTTCTGAGACATAAATGAAACCTGCATGTGGCTGGATAATTGGTGAGGTTGCCCTGCATGCTTAAAAGGAAGCAGGTGCTTTGTTAGGGCTATTAAACTCCTTATCTAACATCAGTTACCAGCTTAAGCCAGAGTAGCCTCATATTTCTATCAGCCTTTTGCAAAATAAACATTTTGTAAACAGTCCTTTGAGCTTGTTCTCCCAAGGAAGTCGTCTTGCACCAATATAGAAATTATGCTTTAAAAAAACCAAAAAAGTTAAAACCTGAATCTTCAAGTAAGGCATGACTATTTACCAAATTCTGTACAGAACATACCTTTTAAAAGGAAGAAGATAAAATATTTTTCTGCAAAAATCTAAAGGTTAGCTGCTAGAAGTACCTTCTTAGCTGTAGGTGCAGCTTACTTAGACATAAAGCAAATTTGCTCTCAGCTAGTGTGCAGTATGGCCAGTAAAGCACAGAAAGTGCATCATCAGCCCACATGCCTGATTATTTATCAACTTTCTTGCACATGTTTGGTTGCAATCCTGTTTCAGGAGCAAGGAAAAAGTGCTGCCTTTCTTAGGGAAAGATACTGAAATCCTGCACAATAAATCCATAGCCTATATTGATCTTAGTGAGGTTGTACTTGATTCTCTGTCTAGTTCAAAGCGAGATCAGATGTATCTCTATGAGTCCGCAAGAATATTGAAGCACTCTATTAAAAAAAAAAAAAAAAAAAAAAAAAAAAAAGCTCAGCAATGTTAATTGCAGTGGGCTTCATTTGCTTCAGTTAAGCAGCAGGTGAGTGTGGGAGCACTTGAGTTAGTCCTGATCAGTGCCCTTCTGATTCAGAGCTTTGCATACATTATTGAAAACTTGGGGTTTAGCAGGAATTAAATTACTGTCTGTAGAAATCAGTGTATGCGCTCAAATGTAAATCTATTTCTAATCCCAGTTTTGCAAAATGAGTGACAACTATCAGATTGACCTGTGCAGTGATTACTAAACATAATTTATTTAGATTTTCACGCTTCATTATGTAGCCTTAATAGAGAGATACAAGGTATATAATGGGGACAGTCCTATAAAAGCTATAAAAACCTGCCTGCCATTCATTCTCACAAATGATGTACTGGTTAAAACTGATCTTGATTACAACTGATATGGAAACGTTTATAATACTGGAATAAATTGCATAGCAGTTGGGAAAGCCAAAGTTGTTTGGGTTTTTTGCAAGTTTTGAAGAAGACTCCACTATTCTAGTCACTAAGATTGTATTTTCATATAAGTTCAGTTAGCATTTTTGACAGCAAAATCTTGGAAGGTAATATCCATTTAGGGACCCTGGCTGTGAGGTTTTTTAATTTTTTTTTCCTTTTCCTGTAGCACTCTGTAGTTTCTTCTAAGATCTTAAGTGCCAGTGCATTAAAGAAATAAAAGAATGTTTTTGATGTATTTGGAAGGTAAGGAAAGAGATTATTTTGTACCCTATGCTGTACTTTTATTTTCAATCATTTGAAATGTAAATTGATGTTGATATTACAAAGCTTAATTTATTGTTTAAAAGTGTAGACACTTCTTGAATGTATAATTTTTCTTTTTTATTTTTATAGGAATAAAGGATTGGTTTTCAGTAGAGGTTTCTTGGGGTTTGGAACTGTTTTGAACAAAAATATAGCCACCATTTTATGCTTATTGGTTATATGGCTAATGGTGAAATAAAACATTTTTGGCTGTATGGTTTTACTGTGACTTATTAAAAAAGAAAATAAGAATTGCATTTAAAAGTTACAGACCTTTTTGATAGTAAAGGAATTACCTAAGAAATCACACATGGATGCAGCTTGAATTGTATCTAAGCAATCAAACTTGTATGGGAGATGTCTGGTCTATATACCACAGTAAGAAAAGAAAACCAAGCAAGTGTCACAAATTCTTAGGAATATTTCACTTGCAACAAGCTTTATGAAAGAGAATTGTCTTGGTTAATTAGGAGAATAAACATTTGCAGTCACGTCATGCAAGTTTGAGTGCAGATTTTCTTTTTTGCTCCTGTGTATAAAATCTGGAGCCTGTCCTTCGTTTTGGGATTTCATGTGTTCTCAGGGTACTAACCAGGCATGTCTGAGTGATCTTCTACACCGTCTGTTGCCCCATGGTGCTTATCACGTTTTCACCAAAAAAAACAGAGCCCACTGATGCTGTTCTTGAATTATTTCTGTTTACATGCATATTAAAATGCAAGTTCAAAATAGAGAACACATTGAACGAAACACTAACAGATGGATAGAGCATTGACCTGAAAATATGTTTGAGATTTTGTTAAGAACTGGGATGGTTGTTAGCCAGCACTTTTTGCTGTTTACAAGGCGTGGCTCTGCCTGCTGATTAGTCTTTTTAAGCTTGAGGCCAATAACCCTTCATGATGAAGTTATGAATTCAATAAAATCTCAGTGAAAGGAAGCACAAGGCCAAAACCAACCTTCTGGACAGCTCGAACACAGGATATGTGTGCATGCTGGAACCTCTTACAGGTACATAGAGAGCTATCAGGATGAGGTTTTGCTGGAAATCCAATTGAAGCAGTTTATTGAAAGATGTACTGGTATCTTCACAGCTTGATAGCAAGATAGGATGCAAGAAGGGCCTTTTGGAGGAGATAAGGCAGAAGTAAACTCCAAGCTTGTAGCTGTATCGTAGCTGACTGCTGGAGGGGAGAAAAGGATTTACCTTGCTGAGTGTTACACGTGTTTTTTGTACATGAAGGTGTTCCATTCTTTCATACAAGGCAATCCTTTAAAATCCTTATGGTACTGTTACCCTGCAGTGGAATGAGATGCTCCACTAGGGAGCCAGGAGTATGGAAGGAGTGCCTTCATGTAACTCAAGACTCCTAAGGAGCAGTCAGAGGTAAGAGAACCTCCCTTTTAACAGTCTTGCTTGAATTTGTAAAAACTGGGAATATAAATGTCAAATGACATTCCCCAGTATATGTATTATTTTCATGTCTAGCTTTTTCATGCCCTAGTTCAGTGATATAAACATTTCCAAGCAGTGAAATGAGCAATTTAGCTTATCTTCCTTGTAGTACTTGAAGTAAAATATTTTAACTAATATAATAAAAATTATTAATATCTGAATTCATGTTGATCTGGGATTAAGTTGTGGTTTTTTTGCCAGTTCTAATACAATGTAATTGAAGTGGATTTCATGTGCTAAAAAATAAATATGCATACGTGGCATGTGCAAAAGCCAATCTGCTCAGAAAACTCGTTTCTTCATTTTGACTGGCAAAATTCACAATTTGTTAAAATGAACCCTGTGAAAATAACTGAAAGTCATTTGGGGTCATTGCTGCTGGTCTCTGGGTTCAGAGCCAGTTCAGATTCCTAGGTCCATCTTCAGGAATAAGGGGCACCAATATTCTGCTGGAGCATGATAAAAGGCCAGACTCATGTACCCTTCTGTGGCCTGACACAGCTACTGGGGGGCTCAAATACCTCCTGCAACACTATTTTAAAGCAAAGGTGTTCTGATTTACTTCTGTTTCATTGAGTTTAGCACCCACCCGCAAAATATGCAACATCATTTATAGCAGGAGCCTTTTAGCTCATCCATGCATCAGGTGCAGTTTAAGAAATTAGTTAATGGGCACTGATAGGAAAAGGTTTCCTCAGCACTAGCTGTCTCTTAAGCCCAAGGGTTAATTGCTCAGGACAGTCAGGTTGCACTGACACAAATGATGGTGTGAACTGGGGTGTAAGATGGTAGTAACAGGATGGAAAGGTGTGTGAAAACTCTCACTGTATACTTTGATATAACTCAGAGTGCTGTGGGAATAGGAATGCTGATTGCTGATGGGTTTGTTCCTGCTTAAGTGCAATTTTTGCCTTCATGATTTCTGTGTCAGTGCAAATGCCTTGTTCTTTTAGACCTGATAAATTCTCATTTAAATACTGTTACTCCTTGCTAAGCATGATAGTCCTCAGGTCTGATCTGGTTAACTCTGCTTGGTGCATGTTCATGCAAATGTCATGGAAATGTAGCATAGGTTTTAAGCTGTGCATTCAATTATACAGATTCCAAGGTAGCATAAGCTTGGTGCTTTCAAATGGGGCCAATTTGCTTATGTATAATACTTAGCCTAAAAGGATGCAGTGGCTCCAGCATTCAGGTAATGTGCCAAAAACTGAAATCCATTTTGCCTATGAAATTACTTGTTGCTGCTTCCTGACTGGTTGTGAGTGTTAATTTTTTTTATTTTTTTTATTTTTTTAAAGAGTCAGGGCTGTGTTATTTTCATCTGTGTTGCTGGGTTGATTTTTCATTTGTTTTGTGGTGTTTTTCGTTTGGGGACTTTTTTGTTTTGTTTTAAGCTTCTTTTTTTTCAGTTTTAGAAACACTATTGCAAGAAAATCTCGCATTGTACTTCTGAGGGCACTTGCATTTTGAATAGAGGATGTTGTCTTGTCCTCCATGAAAACAGCTTTCAGTATTATGATATTGCACCTCTGCTACCTCAGTATCAAATAGGATGTCAGCACATGAACAAATGTCTCAAGCTGTCTCAGCTGGGAAAATGCCACCACCTCTGTAGGAACTCTTCCTTATACAATTTACACAACACAATGGATAATTCCTCTACTTTGGTAAGTAAAACAAGAACTGAGGAGAAGTGGAACTTCCAGCTGAAGGAAAGTTAGGACTGAACATAGCCTAGATGCTATGCAGGAAACCTACAGAACCCAAGAGTTATTAGATCTGCTGAAGACTGGAAGACAACCATTTACAAGGAGCTTCCTACGCTTCTCCCTCCTCCCCATCCCCCTTGGATTTTTACTAAGGGAAACAGGCTCTCCTTCAGTCCCTGTGGCAGGGAGTGCCACAGCCAGTCTGAGCTCCCTTTGGAGTGGGAAGGTTTCTTCACTCCTACAGAGTCATCTGTTCTCTCATTGCATGATGCTGGTCATGCTGGTTTTTCCCTGTTTGGCCTCTCTTACTCAACTTCACTCTCTACGGCAGCAACTGCTCAGAGCTGGCATGGCTTAAAACTCCTCAGCTAAGAAACTCCATCTGGGCAAGTGCTCTTACAGGAGTTCTAAAGATTTGTTTAAATGGTATTACTTTCAAATATTATCTCTTTATCAAGACAGGATAGGAAGGGGGTGTATATATATATAGAGAGAGATAGATGTATATGTGAGGACATACATAGAAAGAGAAAACAGAACATTTAAGTGAATAGCAAAACTAGCTCCAAAAATGGGCAGAGAACACTGACACTCAGTTTGACATCTCAGCCCTAAACAATACTAAAAAGAGTCAGTCTAAAATGAAGCTGGCCATACAGGTAATAGAAATAATATGTATAAATAAGGAGTGGGTTTTTTCTGGCATGCTACAGTAGTTTTTGTACTGAAGTAAAAACTTGATTCAAACTATTGAAAAAAATCTGTATATATGCTGGTTTTACTATTTATATGCATATGATTTTGCTTTTGTAGATCCTTGTAATACATGCATAATTTACTATTTCAAGTTACACTGAATCTTGCTTGCTTTATTGCCAACTGTGTAAACTGTTTACTCTTTTGTCATTACAAGGTTATATAGATTGAGGATATTTTTAATATCCTTAAATGACTTAGGAAAGTGGTATTTCTGGGAGTTTAGATGTCAGAGAATAGGGAAAATAAAATACTTTATGTAGCAATGATTACATTCAGTCTATATTCAAGCACTGGTTTACATATCATGCCTTTTGCCCTAATCAAGCCAATTATTAAAGTTTGTAATCTGGTGCAGTTAGGGTGCTTGATGCTGAGCTAATAATTATCAAATGCAATCCCACTTCCAATGAGCTTTCAGGTTTGTTCAAAACAGTTTATACATGCACAGTCAACCAAGCAATGGTATATAAGGAAACAGGGGTGTGACACCTGTTAAAGGGTTAAATATGGGAAGAAATTACTTCTTTAATAACTGCTCAATGACAGAGATGAGGCAGATATAATTTCAGCAGATATTTGAAGAGCCAAAGTTTGGCTGTGTGAACTGATGGAATTACCCCAATGCAAAGGGAATGATACTGCATGGAACCTGGATTATCCAAGTACAGCAAGGAAGAGAGCATAAAGTCATAGAAACTGGAAGTACAACACTGGCAACATGCCTTGAGAGGAAGCCTACAGCACAGAGCCCTTTCTGCAGGAGAATTGAAACCCTGGATGCTACCTTGTTCTCAATGTGTTCCTGTTGCTTCATAGGAATTGCTCCTTGATGGGATTGTGCTAATTGTTTAAAATTCTTACAGAGAAAGGTCTTGGAAGATGGGGGTAGTGGAGGAAGTAGCAAGAGCTGAAGTCCATCAGGAGAGGATACATTTTTGTTTAGCTCCCCATGGACCAGGTACTGTAAGTGTCATGTTGCCAAGCAAGGTTGGTTTTACAGTCCTTCCTGTTAGATGCACTTATTTGTATCTTTCTCCCAAGGTTACATGCAGAATCTCATGGCCACAGAGCAAAACTATTGGATGAGAAAAGAGAATTTGAAGGCCAAGTTGTGGTCCTCTGCCCATGTCAGGGCTGATGCCAGAATTCCCAGGCTGACTACCAGAATGATTTACCTGTATTCCATGGGATACTTGTGGAAAATACTCTGTGGAGCACAGCACTAGAGGATTTTCACACTAAAAATAATTGGATTGCTGACTGTGGCTGATGGCAAGGAAGCAGTAGGTTTGGATGGCTGCATCAGTACTAGGCAGCTTACAAGATAGTGAAGCATTTGGTTATCCCAGGATGAATTTCTCATCCTTCTCAAGTGTGGCCAGTTTGCTATCATCTCAAAAAGAAGGTTTCATTGCAGAACTGCACTCTGCTCCCCCTCTAGCAGTGATTGTCCCTTCCTTATCCTAGTTTGCTCTCCTCCACCACTCACAACACATGTGCCTCCCCTGCACATGCAGCATGCACTGCTAAATTCTGGTCATGCTGAGTGGGTAGAAGTGGGTGAGTTGCTGTTGTGCTGGAACAGATGGTGTCTGCAGTGCAGCCACTAGTTATGTTCATGTGTTGTAGGAGGTTGCTAAAGGAAAAGGAGAAAATTTAGCGTTTTTGTTGAAAAGGTTGGTTAGTTTTCTCTTAATTATTTGGATTTGAACAATTGGAAGGTTGATGTTAGTTTGTTGGGGTTTTTTCAGTGGCCAGTGGTTGTCAGTGGTTTATTTAGATGATGTGTAGTGAGCCAAGGTAACCCAAGGAGGAGAGGAATCTAACCAATGATTTTTTGTGTGTCTTGATAGCTTTAAAGTACCCAGATTTCTGAACCACAGTCCACAATTTCCAGGTGTTCCCATCATCTTCTGTTATATCCTCATCATTTATTGCAGCCCTGTTCAGGTCAGCTGCCCCTTGTACCATGCCTGCCCAGCCTGGTACCATGGTCTGGAAGCTGCCCACATTCCCTCACAAGGAAAAGCCTGCAGCTACCCACTAGGTTTCTCCTGTGGATCCCTGAAATCTGCCTCATGCCTCTCACCAGAACTTCCCCAGGCCACACGTCCATCCCCAGGCAGCTGCAGCACTGAGAATCTCTTTACCACCCCTTGCCCCAGGGGCTGACATGCTGTGCCCCTGTCCTCAGAGACCTTCCCCCTCTCCATGTGAGGTGATAATTCACATATTGTATGGTTTTCACAGCTTAGTTTTTCCTGCTGAGTGTGTAAGGTAATTATCAGCCAGTTTCACATATTAGGTCTGTGCCTGCACCTCCCCACACTCAGCTGTGTGTGGATGGAGGCTGACAACTCTGCCTTTATGAAACCTTTCCTTGCTCAACCCCATGACTAATGCACATAATTATTTTTAAAACAGCTCTGGATGCCACTGCAGTACGCTTTCATGTGCACACAGAAATGTGTATTTACATTCATCTGGCGTTTGTGAACACCAGATTTCCCTGTAATCCTTATTCCTACTGTGCTCTTTAAAGAAATACTTGGTAGCACCTGTGTCATGGTGGGGAGCCAGCACCAGTGATCTGAATAGCCAGACATACAAAGCAGTGACTGTAAAATATAGAAATAAAGAGAGACATTTAAAGAGATCTCATTTCATGGCACATTATTAAGCTCCTGTATTACCAAACTCCCCCGAGGTTCCTCTGTTTCAGCGACCAATTATTTCTTCTTTCCAAACCTAGCTGGATGTGGGGAAAAAACAAAAACAGCTCAAACCCAAAATGATGGGGAGAGGTTCACAAAAAAATTCCCAAACCAAGCCCACAAGCCTCTCTGAGATTTTATATTCTGGTATGGCAAGGTGTGAAAAACTAGATTGATTCGATGTGGGTTTTATTAATGAGTTGGTGATGTTGGTTGCTTGTAACATGTTTGCTTACTGCATGTTCACTTATAATTAGATAATTTGTTCCAGTGCTTTTCTAGGAATTGCAATTGAAGCCACATGCTCTGTTATCACTGGTATCACTGGACAATTAAATAATTTTTTAAGGACCATTTTACTCTTCTGTTTCCCATTATCTAGTGCCATTTTTTCTCCAAGGGCGCAACAAAAATTTGTGGTCATTTTGACATGTTCTCCCATAGGCTGATGAGCAATCTGGGTACATTTCCTCATGTCTAACCAGTTAAACAAGCTTTCAGGCATTTTCTACCTTTTCAGTGTACATTTTCAGAGTACTCTATGGCATGTTCTCTTCTGGTATCATCTTGGCTCTTTTACCCTTCCCCTGGGTGTTATTCTCCTGCCCATCCGCTCCAGCTAGCTGTCTTTTCCAGTGCAAAGTAAAATGCCTTGCTCCATTCCTCAGGGCTAGCTGCTCCTTTCCCACTGAGAAGTGATCTCTATTGTCTTGCTAATGCATTAATTTACATACTTTCCTGGTAAAATCCTGCTCTGTGTCTTTGGCCTTTGATTTTACCCTTATAAATTCATGCTCTTCTGTCATACTTTTCTTGAATATCTTCCCCTATGTCCTATTTTCCTATTCTCCTCAAGTTTCAGGCTGTTTCATAGCTCCTAGCAGAGCCAAGCTGCTCTCCTGCTATGCTTCCTCCGCACTGGCAGAGCATGTGTGTGCTGTTAATACTGTTTTTCAGAGAGCTCCCCATCCTCCGAACCTCCCTCTTCCCTTTAACTTTGCGGAAAATCATTCCCATCATATCCCAAGAAGCTCTTCTATCACTTGCCTGTTTCATAGCTTTGTGTTGGGAAGGAAAAAGGTTACCAAAGTCTTCAGCTAAAGACTTTTTAAAAAAAAAGAAAATAAATTAAAACTCTCTACCTAATGCTGCTTGTTGATGACCTGTAGCACATCTCTCATGTGTCCCAGGCTGCTTCTTTCATTTTCCTTACTAAGTAGAGACATCTAAGTTTATCCTGTGTCCTGTCAGACTAAAAACAATATATATATTTTTTTGGAAATTATTCATTGACATACCAGACTAGTTATTTTACTCTTGCTTGCCCATTTTAAACAGCTATAAACTTATTACATAATAGTCCATCCACAAGTATCACCTATCAAGCTTTTGATATTCCAATTGCTTTGAAATCAATTGCTTTCTTTAACTCCTTCACAACTGGTCTCTTTGCTTTTTAAAAGTGCTTTTTATTTTTAAAATAAACTAGTAAGTAGTACTAGTAAGTTATTAAGTTTTTGCTAAAAAGAGTAGCAATTTTTGCTGAAAGTTAATCCTAGGAAAGCTGTTGGCTTTCTTTGCACTCTCAGTTGAAACATGACATGGACCACAGAGGGAGCCTGATAGAAAGGGCTGGGAGAAGCCTCTGAGTGTGGCAGTGAGCCAGGGAAAGCATTGTTGTATCAGGGCAAGAGGACAGTTTTGGGAAAGAAGGACAGGGCATCCTTTCTGAATAACCCTAACCTCTGCTCATATTTAACAAAAGCAGTCAAAGCAAGCTAACGAAAACAGCCCACAGGCAGAGCTCTGCCCTGGTTCATTGGTGCAGGCCCTTGAGGAAGCACACAGCAAAGGGCTGGACAGGTCCTGCTCAGCCCCTCAGCCTGCCAGCTGCCCTGAGCCCCAGCACTGCTCCAGCTTTGGCTCGGTGCAGCCTCCCAGGAGGCTCCCTTGCTCCTGGGACCACGTCTGCTGCTGCTCCCTGAGCACAGAGGGGAAGCCCAGCAGTGACTGGTGCCAGCTCAGGGAGCTGCTGTGCCTGGTCTGGACCATACCAGCATTTAACTGATAGCTGTGCCTGCTCTGAAGGCTGCCCATCAGAGCTGAGAAGCAAAGCAAGTGGTTCTGCAGTTTTGCTATTTAACCTCCTCTGTTTAGCAGCAGCTAAGCATAAAATCCCAAAAGGTTTCAGAAGAAGGTTATTGTGAATTAATGGGGCTGTTTTCTTTTGCTTTGCAGCCCACAGCATTGATTAGCTCAAGTAAAATATGTCATTGTGACATTTTATCCTCTTCCTTGAAAATGGATCAAGGCAATTAGGAGGCTGGAGAAGCAGGTTACCTCAGCTGCATCCTGCCTCACCAGGGGCTCCTACAAAATCTCTTGGCACTTTAGGACTGCTTGGATTTTATATGTGATCTGTAGTTGGGGTTTTTTGCACATCAGTTTACTACTCATAATGAATCCAAGAACAATACAGATGGGTTTCTGTAGTCACTGTGCCTCACTTCCAAGGGCTCAAAGTGGTGATGCATGCAGTGATTGTTTAATGCCCCAATGCATCTTTTCCCTCAAAAGGGGATGAAGCCCATGCTTGAGCAGCAGCTCTGTGCACTAAACCCACTTGCTGCCCAGTCCACCTGGCCTGTCTGCCATCCATTCCTGATGGATAAAACAGGAGGACTGCTTTGCTTGCTGTTTTCAAAGTGCAAGGTGGTATTGTGAAAGCTGACCCCAATGATTTCCATTGGCATTTCTGTTGGATAAATTGGGCTTTCACAGTTATTGTGGAAAGTGCTAGCTATTGACAGGAGCAAAGAACTTCTCACCATGAGAAAGAATACTTCCAATAAAAATAATGAATTTTAGTCAATCCAGATATCATAATGCTTCCTGAATTGTGTTTTAGCTTTTACCAGGCAGGCTCTCTTTCCTGACATTGCCCACAGAGAGCAGTAGTCTTCCTCCTACCTTGTACCCAGTGAGGAATGCTTTGTGTGAGCCTGAGTGGGAGCTCTAGTGTGCAAAAGAGACTGGTCTAAAAAATGACAAGGTACAGCTCTTATCAGGCCCTCAGTGGCACTTACAGCTAAAACCACTCCAGTATTATTATTTTTCAACCTCTCTTTCATCTCATTTTCCATGAAAACTGTAACAATGTGACTTTTTTCATCAAACATTTTCCCTCAGGCTAGAAATTCATTTGCTGTCCTCTTGAAATTCTTGTTTCTTAGACCTCAGGGGAGGAATACAATATCTGAGCCCAGAATACTGCAGTAGCACATGTACAATATTCTGACAAGCAATTGGAAAGTGAATCTATTGTATTTGCATCTCACAGCAGCTGACATTATGTGCAAAGTTAGAATGAACCCAGGCGATATCATAGATTTATGATCAATACTTAAGCAGGTTGTTTACTCAGTAATCAGAAAGGCTAATGATGATTAGTTCTGTCTGGAAATATGCTGGCCTGCAATAAGTAACATTTTTATCTCCTTGCATAAATCAATTATGTCTTGAAGCAGTGAAGGGCTTAAAAAGTAAAAAAAAAAATCATTCTTTCTAGCTGTGTGTATGCTTCTGCAAGCCTTAGAGACAGTCTCTGGTTTTTTTGTTGTTGTTGTTTTGTTTTTTAAACAGCAATAAGTACTTTCAAAGCTAAGCCTGTTGGAACACTTGTGCAAGCAGGCATTGGAAAGAGGAATGCTGTGAATGGAGCTGATGCAGAGCAGCAGTTTCAGCCTGGCATGGCCATTACCTGAATTGGCTGCTGAGCAGTGCAGGCCCTTATCCCTGCATTTATACAAGTGCTGGGTTGTTCCCCAGAGCCTGTGAGTGGGAATGGTTGCCTCTGTGCTCCCTCTCCTTCCCCCCTTCCTTTCCCTGGTTTCCAGGTGCACACAGTGCCTTGGGGCAGCAGGGGGGCATGTGTATCCTGAGGCAGCAGATGAGGGGTTCACAAAATCCCTTAGGGCTACTTATTTTCTAGCCTCTGTGCACTTTGTGCCTGAAGCTAGAATAACACTGAAGGAAACATCTGCAGCTTGTCAGAGCAGGGAGATGAGCAGCTCCCACAGCAGTGTGGCATCCATAAAATGGATGCTCAGGCAGCCCAGGTTACAGTATATCCTTAGATGAGCGTTTTCCCATCCAGTGGAGTGGGATGACTTCCCTGGTGCCCAGGTTGATTCAACAGCTCTTATGAAGAAACTTGGCAGGATTTAATCCAGCCAACCCTCTGGTCAGAGAGGAGAGGCAAGACAGTCTGGGCTGGTTCCCCAGGCAGAGCTGCAGCAAGGCCAGGCTCATCCCCTCCGAGAAGGGCAGAAGTGGCTCCAGAGGGTGCCGTGGAATGCTGCCAGCAGGTAAATCCAGCCGTGCTTTGAGCCTGCTGTGAGCAGTGCTACTCCTGGGAAAAGCTCCTTGGCAGCAGTCAGCGGTGGGATGGGCAGGGGCACGAGGGGGCCACTGGCACCCGGGGAGTGCCAGAACCCTGCTGGGACACGGTCACAGTTTGAAAGCTGTAAGTGTGGAGAGCAGGTTTGCTGCTCTGGAGGATGGCACCCGGAGCGGAGGCAGCTTGAGAGGAGGGAGGAGCTGGCGCTGCAGGCAGCGCTGGGATGTGCTATGGGCACCAGCAGAGGGGAGGGGGCACACGGAGGGCAGAGGGGTGGTGATGTGGCAGCTGCAAACCTCTGCTCACCATCCTGGAGAGCCCAGCAGCACAGAGCAGCCCAGCCTCCCGCTGAAACCTCTGACCAAGTTCTTGTGTTTGCTGCATGTGAGCACAGCACCCATGCTGCTGGAGCAGAAGTGTAAAGAATGAGAGTGTGTGTGTGTGTGTGCATGGTCTGTGCCTGTTCTGCTGCTCCATTGTTGAAGGGGAATTTAGTTAATAACAGAAGCTGTGCCAAACTTTTTGCCTCCCTTGGTCCTCTGTAAGATGCTGCTAGCCAAGTTGGTACGGTCTCTGCTACAGTGCACTGGGCTTGCACGCAGCTGGAAAAATGTTTTCCATTCCCATGTATTATTCACTGTAAGATTTGAATATTTTATCTAAGGCAGGTTCTTGATATTCACTTACATTCACTTTCCCTTTCTTTCCCTTTCCTCCCCCACAGCCCAGAGAACAACTAAGGTGAAAATACAAAGTCAGTATCTAACTTGTCTCCTGCAAGCAGGGACAGTGAGAGATGCTGATGGAAGCTGGCTGTAATTGAAAACAACTGTTGTGTGGAGAAGGCAAGGCTGGGAAACATGTAAAAAGCCCTTGTTGCTTGCCTCAGTGCTTAGAAATACATGGATAATTTATTTTTGGGATGAGAGGTGCCACTGTTGAAGAAAGGGATGCAGACAGCAGAAACCTCTTCTCTGGGAGGTTTTCCTGCCGTAAGCATCCTTTAATTTATCTTTCTGCTGCATGTAACATTTTGGCAGCAGGGGACACCTGCTCAAGTTTAAGAACAGTGGCTAAAAGGTCTCTCTCTGACACCACTCTCTAGAGCTTGCAGCTATAAACCTGCTGGCCTGCAGCTATAAACCTCTGCCACCATCCCAGGTGTGGCTGTGTATGGCTGGACACAGCACTTGATCATGAGGTCCCATGTAATCATGAGAATTTTTAAGTGGGAAATGCCTCTTGTTGTGCCAAATTGCCTTGCCATTTCTAATTGCAAAACCTTCTCTGCAACAATGGGTAAGCAAAGGGGATTCTCAGACAGGTCAGGCAGCAGGTTCTACAGATGTTGTGTGGTCCCAGCCACTTAATGTGATGGCTCAGTTTATTCAAGTGAAAGGCTAGAACAAGCAAATAACCCCTGAAAGGCCCTGCAAATGGCCAGAGCTAATTAGCAAGGTGGTCATGGATTCATCTCCTTGGCTGGAAGCTTAGGAAAGGACAGTGAGTATTTTAAAATGCATAGTTTTTCTGGCTATAATGTGCCAGCTAATATTCAGTTCCCTCTCCACTGACACCTTGCTGAAGATGAAGATTTGTTCTGTTTAGTTTGTTGAATAAATTGAAGAGGTGTGGGCTTCTTTGCTCATTGGTTTTTCCCATCTCCATGACTTTTGTGGTGGCAGCAGGTCTTTTGGAGTATGCACAATCTTGAATTTATCAAGTGTTCAGACTGCAAGGTCAGCTCACTGCTGAAGAGCCAAACTGGTCTTTGGGTTTTCCTTAACTGGAGGAGTGCCAGGCACTCTTCGGTAGCAGAGGTGGCTGCTGGCAGGAAATATCTCATCAATAACTCAAAAGTAAGTTTTGAGAGCTTGCATCACTCTTTCCCCACAGCACGTCCTCTGCTCCCATTATTTCTCCCAGGCACTAATGATTTCTTCTTTTCTAACCTTTTATGTCTCCCTTTTCCCAGCAGACCCAGAAGAAGTTCAACACAACGTGCTGATACTCTGTGCTCTCCTTAAAATTTGCAATGCTGAGTAGCCAAGCAGCTGTACAAGGAATGAAGCACGGAGCTTGGTCCAGATCCTCAGTGCTGGGAAATGTGACTGTGGGATTTTTTTGTAGTTACAAACTCTTTCACTCCCAAGATGCCTTCATGCTGCAGCTGTACAAGTGCTTACAAGCCTCACTGTATAAACACTCCTGGTTTGCTAATTGGAAAGGATTGCAATGAAAAGCTGTGTTGCAATGGCCTCTCACAGAAGCACAAATAACCTTTGAGAGGACAGGTATCACATTACAGGATTGAAAAGCTGATACTTTGTCCTTGTAGAGTCCCAGGCAAATGTAAAGGGTCCTTGCAAATGCAAAAGCCTTTCCACTTGGAAAAAAACCCAAACTTGTCCTTTCCCTCCTGGCACTGAGGCAAACCGTAGCAAACCTCTGGTGTACCTTTCTACTGAAGCAGACCAGATTATCAGCTGCTCAAAGCCCATAATCTTTTATTTATATACATTTACTAACTTTAGAGCAAAAGTCAGCTCAAATAGTGCACAAAGAAATCTCCTCTGAAAGAAAGTTCATTCCTTTGAGCCCAGAGTTGTGGTTTTGAAGGGTTTCTGTCAAAATATAGGGAATAAACCTCCCAGCAAGCTCTCACAATCATATAATGATTTCTTTCAAAATTAGAATCCTTTATTTAAAAAAAAAATAAAAAGAGAAAAGTATTTAAAGGCTCCAGTCCCAGTCCCTAACAGTACAATATTCTTTTGAAGATTAAAATCTTGCTCATTAGAAAGAGACAATCTAAGAGGGCCACCTAGTGATATCCCCAGTGACAAGGCACAGCAAGGACCATGGCAGATCCCAGCCTAATCACCAACCTCTCCCTGCAGATGAGGAGGAACCAAGAAAGACAAGCTGGTGCCTGTGCTCCCAGCACTCTGGGGTCCCCATCAGAAACTGGCCTCAGGGGTTTGGCTCAAACAGAGCACCTGGTCTGGATGGACTGATGCTGTTTCTAGGGAGAGGAAACCATCATGGGAGTTGTGAAAGAGCCTGCACTAGAACCCACCTCCCAAAACTCAAGATAATACCTTCTCTGGAAAGCAAGGTTACCACATTGTACCAAACTGTGACCAAACTCAGGTGCTTTTATACTTTCTTCCCTTTTTGTAAAAGGCTGGCAAACCATATAACCACTTTATTGCTTTTTGCTGCCTGATTTCTCTGTGCCTATAAGGGCAGTGTGGTTAGCACACTGCAACCTTGCATGAAGAGCTTGGCACTTAGCCATGCTGCAAGGAAAGCCCTTTATTTCTCCTATCAATTCCTCAGCAGCCAGATGTACTTCACATCTTGGGTCATAAAACTGAGTGTGATAGGATTCATGCCCAAGGAAGCAAGAAAAGGCCTTGAGACAGCAGAGTTAAAGCACTGAGCAGATGCACTGGTTTCTTGTGGAACTCCCACACAGGCTGTTTAGCTGGACACTGTGGTTGCCTCTTGCAGGAATACAGGTGGGTAAAATCATCTTGGCTGCTCACCCTCAGCATTTGTGGCAGGCCAGTTATGAGCCCATTCAATGACTTAAATGGGTGCAGGCCATGAAGTTTTCACCTTTGCAGAAGTTGGCAAATTGGCCTCAGAGATGTTCAGTGTGTATTTTCTGCTAGGAAAAAGTTGGGCCAGGTCAGCCCAGGCAATCTGTTTGGCAGCCCACTGTTTCCTGGCACCGTGGGAATGTGTGCATGTTTTCCAAGGAGCAAATTTGGCTTCAGTGATCATCTGATGGAGCCCACGCTTCATGTGCAAGCTGCCTTCACCAAGCACCACCAAGGACTTGCAGAGCCTGTGCTGAGACCTGGCAGGGGCTCTGCCAGGGGTTTCTGCTGCTCTGAGGGGTCATGGGGCTTTCTTTGGCAACAGGGGGAAGCCCTGATGGCAGCTTATCACATCATTATCAAGGAGGTTGATGGAAATTGGTTCAGCTGTCCTTGTGCTGGCTCTCACATTCCTTTTTTCTGTGACTCTAAGTACAAATAATAGCATAGGTCTGTGTGTGTCACATTTGCACATAACTTGTAGGGATTTGTAAGTGCAAAGATATATATGTGCCCTGGCCTTTATTGGAACATGCTTTTAATTATGGGGAAATTGAAATTAAACAGTCAGTCTTCAGAGTCTCTTGCTTCACAAGAAGGCAGAATCTCAAAAAATGAGCAGTTTCACTCTGTGTTCTCTTTGCTTTGTTACACTAATATTTGCAGAGGAGTATTATGTTTGGTGAGACATTTTCTGTTACTTAGAACAAAATCTCCACTAGTAAATCTTTAAAGAGAATTTTTTTTTAAATCTGGGTTTTGGTCCTAGAAAGATGTGATAACTTATCCCTTCTGTTTCCCAATGGCATGGAAAATGCCCAGTCACCATCTGTTTTGTAGTTCAAGGGGGCAGCAGCAGTGCCAGGACCCTGCCCCTGTGGCCTGCTCTAGGAGCTGGAGCAAGACTCTGGGTTGTGAATGGTGTGAGTCCCATCAAGACCTCCTAAAGAATAGCACTTTCCATCATTTCTGGAAAATTATTCATCTGCCCAGCTGCTGTCCAGCATGCTTCTCTTTTTGTCTCTTGCATGTAGGAACTGCTGCATCTGGACTCTGGGATCTCAGAGTTACCTGAGCAAGGCCAGGGTGTGCTGCAGAGAACCCTCAGCCCTCAGATACCACACAGCTAAAAGCAAGCAGCAGTCACAGCTTCTCCTATTAAGGGTTTTACTGGGGCACCCAATACCCAACACTCACAATATTCTAAATACCAATGTAGTAACCCAGAGACGTGATCCCAAATCAGCTTCAAGTATTTTGTATCAGAACAATGTAAGCTGATTACTTTTTCCTCAATTCATTCAGCTTTATTTCTTCTAGGTAAGCAGAATTGCAAGAGCTGGATTTGATATTTAGCTGACTAAGTTCCACACAGCCTGATGGGACTAATGCAAATGAGGTGCACGGGTTGTAACCATCCCTGCAGGATGAAAGATGGAAATGTGGCACATCACAACTATGAGAGGTAGGGAATCACCACAGTGCTGGGGTCCTGTGCATTTCCCAGGTCCAAACAGAGTTCAAGCAGTGGTTAAGACCTATAAATTCCAAAGCAGACAAGGATTTTGACTGTGTTAAAAATTCAGTGGTTTTACTCACAAACATCACTGCTGTTTTTTCAGTGGTCAAAGCAGAGTCTCTCCTGGACTGCTGTTGTTTATGTGGCAAGACAAAACCAAAGCATTTGTGCTCAGGGATGTTCTGCAATGTTGCAGCTGCCACAGTGAAACTCTGGCTGCACAGGAGAGCCTGCACTGCATTGTGGCCTGTGCAGAGGAGAGTGAAGCATGAATTCCTGTGACACATCTTGGTATTGTATCATAAATGAGCTACTGGGCTTGGGCTTGAGCACTTGGGTTTAAATCTATTCACCAAACACAACTTCCTCCCTCGTGGAGCAGGCAGGTGTTAGAGCCTGCCCAGCAGCACAGCAGCCCTGCAGAGAGATGCTGTGCTGTGGCTGCTGGAAGGGCTGAGGGATGTCCTGCTCTGCTGCAGGTGTGCATGACAAGCCCAAGAAAGCAGCCAGGTCAGCAGCCAGCAGTGCCTGGACTGGGAGCCTCCTGGGCAGGGGAGGGCAGCTGGGCAGGAATGGAGAGCTGTGGCTCCTCTTGGCTGAGCTGGTTTTCCCAAAGCTCCTGCCCATCCATTCACCTTGTGTCTGTTCTTCACCAGCAGCCAGAGAGGTCAAGCCTTGAATATGGATACACACAAAGGCTTTCCTGCACTTACCCCTGTTGGGAATTTTGCCTGCCAGATCTGAAACTATTTGAGAGACACAGACACTATCAAAGCTCTCTTTGCTAATGGAGGGTGGTTTGTGTTTTTATGTTGCCTTCTGAAAGAACCTTGATTTGACACCCAAGGAGTTACAAGAGTGTCGTGCTGATGTCTTTCTGTTGCTGTGACACCTTGAAAATAGGCTAACAAAGTCACACTAATTCTGCTTCCTGTAGTCAAATTGTCAGGCTTTCTTGTAAAGTTGTACATGCCATTTTATAAAAGTCTGGATTACTTCATTAGGCCAAGAGGTTTTTCTGTGGCAATTATGCAGGGAAATTGCAGGCTCTTATTTGCATTTATAACCCTGTGGTGTAGGAAAGGATGTGCTATGGGCCACCCCAAATGACTCTGGCAGGCCACACCAGCAAAACCAGCATCATTCATTCACAGTCCATCTGACCTGCTGCCCTGGACACAAAATCAGCTGTCTTTGTCACCTGGCTATTGCAGAGTTGAATCTTCTTTTCCTACATTTCCTGTGACAGGGTTGTACTGGGGGAGCAGCCACAGCTGAGGAACAGGGCAGAAGCAGGAGGTCAGCAGCACTTATGGCTTCAGGAGCTTCTGCCCCAGCCCTAGCAGGACTGAGTGATTGGTTTGATTTTATTTGCTTAGATTTCCAAGTAAACTGGGACATGACTTTTTACCAGGCAGTTCTAACCTAGAATACATGGCTGGGTTTGTAAACAGAGAGATTAATATAAAATGAACCTTTGAAGTGACTTGTCCAATCCATTCTGGACATATGTGTGTATGTGAGGGTTGCTGGCTTTTCCTGAAGAGCCTCTTCTCTTCAAATTGGTGTATGTGAAAATGGAAAAAACCCTCCAGCCCTAAACACAGTTAGCCTCAATATTCAAGAGCTAAAAAATCTGCCACTCAAACCTGTGAGATGTTTTCAGCTTACTTGAGGCCTCCCTAGCCCAGTGTATCAGAGTGTAAAATGTGTGGCCAGAGGGAATACACAGCAGTGTTCCTGATACTTCTCCCTGCTGCTTGCAGGTGACCCTGTCACCTCACATCCTCATCCTTGTGCAGTGCAGATGCACTTGGCAGTGCTAATCAAAACAAGGATTTCCAAGCAGTTTGTGAAAAGGTTTTCCTAGAGAAAAGAAAAAAATGGAAAACGAGCAATAGTTCAGTGGTTTGACCTTGCACTGGCTGTGAGCTGCCCTGACTCCCAGTGCTCAGAAGTGAAAAATGAAAAACTTTTCTTTGACAGGTCACAGAGTAATTGCAAAGAAAAGAACCATCCTGCCAGCCCTGAGCAGCTGGGAAGGTGTTCAGGCCTTGGCTGCCGTTCCCCTGCTATCCATCCAGCGGGCAGCCCCATCTGGAACCCAGTCAGAGGCAAAGGCTTGAAAGCATTGGGTGTGTTTGTCTGGCAGAGAGACCCAGCTCCAACAGTCCCTGCAAGCTCTGCTCACCTGCAGGAATCACACCCCTTTTGCTCCTCCTCCCACTACAAGGTCACGTCCAGGACACATCACAACCAAAGTTTTGATTTCTCAGGTAAAAATTAACAGGTTGTCATTTGCACTTTTACCCTTTCCCTTTTGGACTTTACCTGAAATGCTTTCACTTACTGCTTTTACAACACAGATATACAAAAGATAAAACAGAAGATAGGAAGAAAAAAAATTATCAGGAATCTGGTTGAAATCTCCTTAGTGGAAGCAAAGATCTAGATCGACAGTATTGCCCACAGCAGTAAAATATATTATTAGATGGTTTCATTTGATGGAGAAGTGCTTTCATTCAGCCATTCAAGAGAGTGAGTCCAATGTCAATAAAAACAGTAATTCAGAAAATAATTTCCCTCACTATGTTTGGAAGCTGATGTGTGCACTCATATAAATGTGAGTGTTTATTCTATGTGTATGCCTCACTATTTTCTTACTGCCTTTCAGCTGCATATTAGCCTTTGCTTCATTTCATAATTAAACAGCATCTGTAAATGTCATTAATATGTTATTCATCTTTTCTAGTCATTCATGCAGAATGGACTAAATGGAGCCCATCCTGAAGAGGGTTCCTCCCTGAAAGCCTTTGCCATATCCCTGATGACCCAAGGACTTGGACTTCACAAGGCAGATGGCTGAGCCTTCCCTATTGCCCAGTCCCCTTAAGGCCATTACCTTTGTGGGGGACAGATTACCAAGTAAATTTCTCTTCCTCTGAACGTTTCTGAATATGACACAGCTTAGCATTAGAAATTTTTGAGGCAGCATTGATGCTTTACATTTCTATGAAGGCAGAGAGAACTGCATTTTGGTGCTTTGCTAGGTAGGGGTGTAAAATTTGCTGCAACTACTCATATAATTTGATTTCTTTAAAAATCTTACATTGTGTGCTGACAACTAAGACTCCCAAGCAAGGCTATTCTTTTATATGGTCAGCACTTAAAGCCACGTGTCCTGGAGTAGCCTATTTAAAAAAATGGTTTATATCAGCCCAGCTTCTTGTGGAACTCAAACACTTATCCTGTGATACTTTCAAATACTGCCTTAACTATATTGCTCAGAAGAAGATAAACAGAATTTGAATTACTAGCATTTTGTTTCCTTTCAGATTTTTGGGGAGGTTTTGTGGTGTTTGTTTGTTTGTTTGTTTGTTTGTTTGTTTTTTTGGTTTGGTTTGGGTTTTTTTGTTACTGGCAGATTGTCCAGAGATTGGTACTAAATTCTGTATTAAAATACAGTGGTGTCTTGTCTGAATTGATGTACTCAATTCTGTACCTAGTATAATTTGAAAACAGTTCAAATTGCATGCCTTCAATGTGACAACATTTTGTCTGGTTTTCCACCTTTCTCCAGTTTCCTCTGGAATGCACCCAAAATAGTTCAGTGTCACCAGCAAATCTTGGAAATGAAACTCAATTTCAAGCAGTGGAGAACTGTTTCTGGAGCTTGATGTGTTCCTGTCTGCTTTTATTTTAAGCACTCATGTAATGTTTAATTGAGACCAACACAGCTTCATTTTTAAGCCAGTGTTTAGATATTGATGTCAAACTGTGAAGGCATTCACACAGCTCTGTTATCTTCTGTGTCCATGAACCCTGGTCCCACCCAAAAAATGCAAATACTTCTTGAGAGGACACCATCTCCTGTGCTGCTGAGCAGGCTGCTGGCACTGCCTTGTTCCTGGAGCCTGGTCTTCCTGTTCCATAAGGCATTTGCAGATTTCAAAGCCAGTTTAAGAAATATTTCTGCTATTTTTTCTAATCCTTAAACCAGTGACCTGGGACTTTGCCTAGATTGCAAATATCAAAGAGCTGATTGAACCGCTCTGGACTCTCCTGACCTCCTGAGGAACACTCTGTAATCCTTTTGTTATGCAGGCTTTAGTTTCTCCTGAGCTACCATGATTTATGGATGGGAGAGGACAGTGTTTCCTGTATGAACCAAAGGCCGCAGAGTCTCTCTCAGGAGGCAGAAGTTGCTCTGGGGCTCTCCATGTGGGTGATGGCTGGTTTGCTCCCCAAGGGTCTCTCTGCTGTACATGCACCAGCCTCCAGCTGTGGTTGCAAGGCTCATGAGGGGCTGGACTTCCCAAATACACACACACTAGGTGTGGTGGTGCAGCCAGAAAAGCTGGGGTTTATGCACAGGTAAGTCCCAGTTGGTTCCCAACCCAAGGCTGTATGAAGTGACAAGGGTGGCAGCCTCCTTTCACACTCTGTTTTCAGAAATAGGCCAGAGCACAGCTGCTCTTGCCACTTGTCCCCAGCTCAGTCTGGGCTGTGGCAGGGAAAGGTTTGAGGAATGAATGTCCTCAGAAGTGATAGCCAGGAAATGCCAACATTTTCATTGTCCTGCAGTCCCCTGCCATAGGCATCACGTGTTGCATGTTGAGCATCCCTGTCCTCAAGAAGAAATATCTCCCTATCATTGTGGAGATTGGAAAAAAAAAAAAAGAAAAAAGTAGGCGAAAAAAGGAAAAAAGCAGCCCAGACCTGTGTGAAAATGCCAAGCAAATTAAGACCTCTCATCACAAGAAAAGCAGTCTTGACTCAGGGATTTAAATTTCATTTAATTCAATTTGTTTCCAATTAACAGAAACTTCTAACAATTACCTTGGCTATTGAGAGGGAATATAAAGGGCTGATCAAGAAAGCAAACCTTGAGGGAAATGTCTTTCTTCCCCTTTCCCCACACTGGTATCTGTCCAACAGCTCTGCTCCACCTTTTCTGGTCCCTACTTCCCTGCATGTTGTACTCAGTCCCTCCCTGTCCCTTTGAGTGAGTGAGCCATGAGGTTGGGCTGGTGCAGAGCAGGTTTTTTCTGCACATCCACACCACCCACTGCTCCTCATCCTGCTGTGGATCCTTCACGGGCTGCAGCTCCTCCAGGGGCCTCCTCAGCAGAGATCCACCACACAGGTGTGTGTCTCCAGCCCTGCCCCTGCTGCTTGCCTCCCCTGGGTAATTTCTCAAAATTTTGGAAGTCACAGCAGTAAAGTGTTGTTGTTCCTCTACTGTCCAAATTTATTCTCTTCCTGACACATGAAGCCTTTTCTTCAAATATGAGCATGTCTCTTTTCCTTGAGCCACTGCAGTTTGCCCACAGTCTCAGAGGGTTTTTTCCCACATTACAGGTGGTCTTCAAGTTTCTTTTAGTGTTTCTTTTTGCAGGTGGAAGTGCTAACCTTGTGAGATTTAAGCTCTCACTTTGACAATTCCTGGCTAAATAGTTCGTGTTTTGACACACATCAAAACCTCTCCTTTTCAAGTATTCAAGGCACATTTTAGGTCTATGACTCTTAAATATCCTCTCTCAGGTTTATGTGAGAAATTTGTGGAGTGTGTGCTCAACTGAAGGAGCACTTCTCTGGAGTTTACTGTCGAAATGAAAAGGTGTGGATGTTCTCTGGAAAATAGAAACTGCTCAGCACGTAGAGCAGTACCCCTGAGTCACTGTGATGCAAAAATAGCTGCTGTCTCTTTTCCTCTGTTCCTCTTAAGGGACTCAAGGCACAGCAGTTTGTTTATATTGATTAATTAGTAACTGTGCAGCTTACTACAGTTTTTGAACTATCTATGAATGCCTAATTAAACATAGCAAAGGATTGTAGCAGAGATATCTACAAGATAGTCATGTAATACAAGGAATTATTGTTTTGGCAATGAGTTTACTGACAGAAGTATGCTTCCTACATCTAGAAATTAATAAGGAGCAATTTTCTTGGCCATTTAATAATGTAGAGAAGATACTGGCAACATGTCTATCTATTCAGGTAAAATTTCCCCAACTCTATTGTTTGTGTTTGGACACATGTATAAGAAAAGGCTCCTCTTTGGTGGGCTAAGAAGATTGAAAAGATGCTTTGCAGATAGAAAACACTTCAGCCTATGACCTCCACTCCACAGATCCAGAAATATACTTTTGTTATTCTTCAGATATTGTGTCTTTGAGAAGAGACCTTTCAGTTTTATCTCCACATTCCTAGACCCTTTCAGTGCAGGTAGGTTGGTCCTGTACAAATTATTGTTACAAAGCATTTTGGTACTAATCAAATACCCTTCCTGGCTGAAGCAGAATGTGTGTGAATGCTCAAAGAATAAATGTTGTCCTGAACTAATGGCCAGCCTCACAATGGTACTGCTGTGGCATGGAGGAAGGAGGAGACTGACACAGGCTGCCACTTTCACAGATGGGCTCTTCAGAGATTGCTCTCACATGCTGGACAGCACAGCAGGCAAGGTCATCCTTGCTGCAGCGCTGTGTCTGAAATCCCTTCCCAAATGCATGTATTTGCTCACAGTTGGCCTGGTGGAAATGATCTGTGTGCCCTTCTGATGCAGTTAGCCATCCTCAGAGGGCTCAGAACAGGCAGAAAACAGTGGGCAGTCTGCCCATTCTACACGTTGAATGTGAGATCCTGGGCACAGGGCACCTACACTGCATTTGCCCTGGGAAAACCCCAGCAGCTGATCTCTGGATGCTGCAGTGGCCCTGGGGTTTGGGGGATCACTGCAGCTGCCTGCCAGGGGTTGGCAGGAGGCAGACATGGCTCAGCCCTCTGCACCACCACTACCCCACCCATCACAAACCCCTCTGCCCTTGGGCTGTTCACCCATGCCAGCTCTCTCCTCTGCAGGTTCCATTGCAGTGTGGGCACAGCTGCACCCTGGTTTCAGCAAGTGCTCAACCTCTGGGTCTCTGATTTGTTCACCTTCAGCTATCAAGAGCTGGGCATTTGCTTATCTAATCTGAGGCTTGTTTTCTGAAACTCACCTCTGTTGAAACATGGCTTTTCTGTTAAGTTCTTTGATCTACATTGTGCTGCTTTGGGAAAGGCTGGGCCAGTCCTGTGTTGCTCTGTGTTACTGCAGTGCAGTGCTGGTTGCTGTACCCTGATTTTTCTGGATGGGCCAGGAAAAGGTGGTGGCAGGTCTTATAAAGTCTAAATATTCAATTTTATTTTGCTGACCCTTATGAGGATTATGTCACAGGAAGAATGTACTGTATTTGGAGCAGGAGCTTAACCAGTGTCATGTATCTGCAAAGACACATTTGCAAATCCTTTTTCAGCTAAATCCCAAGTATAAAGTAAGTAAAAGAAAATAAAACCAAACCAAACAAAAACAAAAACCACAAACAAAACAAACAAACAACGCTCCCCCCAAAAAAGCAACAAAAAAACCCCACAAAAGAACACTGAAAAACTCCCCCAAAAACAACCAAAAAATACCCCCAAAAAACCCCAAACAAACCACAAAAGGAATAAAACTCCACAGATTATTTCTGCTGTGTATTAATATCTGAGCTGTTTATTATATGTGTAATAGCTTTGGACCTGACTGTGCTGCAGTCATTGAACTTCAACTTATGGATGAAATGAAAGTTGTTTCCATGAAAATTTTCTCTGACCCATCTACAGGCAAAGTTACTGCTGTCTTTTTTATCTTGTCTTCACATCCTGCTGAGAAAGCAGTGCTGAAGCCAGAAGTTGCTGAAATGAAATATTTTCTGTCTGTTTTGTCACAGTAAAGGGTTGTGGAAAGGAAACATTTGAGGATGGTGACTCCAAGATGCCATCCCAGCATTATTTTCTGTTGCAGGAGTGCCAGACATCTCCTAAAATCAGTTCTCATAGCCCTTGGAGATGATATTCATTTCAGACAGATCCAACTCCAACTTCTATGTGCTTTACTAGCAAAGATTAAAGTAAAGAGAAGTAAAGAGACTTATTTCCTGAAAACTTTTGTCTAACTGTTTGGAATATGTTTGCAGGGAGAAAACAACTAGCAAACTTTTAATATACAATAAATTGAGCTGGATTTGCTCAATTGCTGTAGCAAATTTAGCTATTTGCTGGTGGTTCTGTTCTTTCAGCTGCACCAGCCATGAGAATAAATCAACCCTGTTTCAAAGAGGAATGCACTCCTAGTCCTTAGATGTAGAAAAGCTTTTCAAATTCAAAGTGTACCTTGAGAATTATTGGAGAGCTTGTAGCAAAAATTTGCTCAGACCTGTGCAAAACATCCCATTCCTTACAGCCAAGGAAAGCAAGTGATGCAACCTTACTTAGCATTACAATTGACTAACACTGACAGCTGAAGATAAAATAAAATTATCACCTACCAGCAGAATATCTGAGATCTTTGAACATGATGCATGCTGACTTCTTAGGAGTCACCTCTATCTGTTGAGCATTTTAATGCATGGAGCTTCTTCATTAAGAAGTGGGAGGACATATCTATTCTTCCTCCCCAGCAGCCTTGTTGTGTCATCCATTACACATGAGAGGCCAGCTTTGCAACTAGTGCAAATGATTGTTAACTCTATGTTGGTGAAAATAATAAGATTATTCTGATTTATACCATCAGGCTTTTATTTTGTCTATTTCTGTCATGAGTCCATTAATAGATGAGTGTAGGGATCTCAGCTTTTAGGGATTTTCATGGCACAAGCGTGGCAGTGAGCTGTACTCTGGTGAGCACCCACTGCTGTATTCCAGCCCTTGGCACACAAACTGCTTTGGGCCAGGGAAATGCCATGGCAGAACCAGCAGGTTCTTTGCCCAGGGACCAGTGATTTGCCAGGTTATTGTCCCATGTCAAGAGCAGCAGCCAGCTGAAGTGCTCTCCACTGGGCCAAACCAGCCAAGGATATGAAACTGGGGAGAAATTGATACAGATTGGCCAAACTTCCCCCACCAAACCTGACTCCTTTGAGGATAAGAAAGGTGGATTTCCTAAAATGTGAAAGGAACGACTCCTTCTGCCATCATTAGTGGCTGAAGGCAAACCCTCATGATGGAATTAACAAAACTACTACCTCTGTAATGGTTGGAGGCTCTCTAGAGAGAGACACTGACTCACCCTTCTCAGCCCAAGCAGGAAAGGATGTGTGCAGAGTATGACACACTTGAATCTCAGCAAGTGGGAGAGGTACCCTTCTTTCACATTCTAACTTCAATGTCAGGAACAAATTGGTATGCCGGTCAATCCCAGGATTCTAAATATGAATGTTTGCCTTAGCAAATTAGGTAGCCTTATTTTGCATGAGTTTTCAAGTTCTCTTCTTATTTCCCTCTTTGTTTTAAAAATAAAAGGTCAAAAGTAGAGCTGAGCTAGGACCTTGAGTGGGAAGGGGGCTAAAATTGATATCTAAAAAAAAATTTTGAGGGGAAAAATAATTCTCTTGTGTCCTCTTTTTGTTTGGTTGGGCTTTTTTATTTTAAAATGAAGTGGGGAAAAAAGCTCACCAGTTTGACTCCAAAGAGGGCCTTTTGTATGAAAACCTGCCCTGTGAAGTTTGGGGGTGATTTCATTACGTTTTGGATGCATTTTCACAATTTATGTTTAAAAATGTTATGCTCAGGTGATAATTAAAGGACTATTATGTTTTTATTGAGAAAGCCAGAACAAACTGGTCCCCCAATGTCTTTGTTTTTGTCAGAAGGTGCTAATTTGATTTGCTCTGTGTTTCTGGTTTCTTTTAATAGAGATTTGTGTTTCTGGTCAATTTTGTTATAAGTCTACATCAATGCAGGCAGTGTGTAGTAATAAAGAAGAGAAAAATAACGATCTATTTTCATAACTCTCAGAAGATTTTTCTAAAAACTTGTCTTTCTGCTTTCTAGTTAATTGAATTTTTTTCCCTTGATGCACTACTTTCAAGGGCAAAACCAAAGGGCTTTTTCTGGGCTCAGTTCCCATGAAGAAATGTGCATGGTAGCCACTGCCCACTGCCTGCAAATGTATTTTCTGAAGGTCCCTCCTGGCTTTTTTCAAATATGCTTGTTGATTTTTTTGTTTAATCAACCATTTCCTCATTAGTTTTAATTATGCAGTTTAACATGCACAAAAATAGCTGTATATATCTAGAACATGAAACTAGAACATGAAATTGCCACATAGCCAAATTTCTGTTAATATACCAAGGTAAGTGTATCCTTTCTTCTTCCCCCCAAAAAATCCCTACACCAAAGGAAAATAAAAAAAAATCCAAACCAAACGCCATTAAAAAAAATCCCTGAAAAACTAAACCCCAAGGAAACCTTATCAACATTTAGAAAAATAAAAGTTAGGCTTGTGATATTATTTAGAAAATTGAAGCTCTTCTTGTTCTTTTCCACTTGAGGAACCAGACCATGTCTTTTTCATGGTGGTATCTTATGAAAGAAAGGTAATTCCTCAGGCAACCAGATCAGATAAAGGACCTTTGTTAAAAACCTACTTATCATTATTGCCTGGACATGTGCTGAAATTGCAGAAACACGTCCCTTGATAAATTTACAAGCAGTTGTGCCATTGCTTCTCACTGGGTATCTACACAGACTCCTGAGGTGCAAAAATAGATAAATCCTGGGTAAAGAAATCAAAATTTTTGCTGTCTTGTAATAAATGGCTTAGAGAAAGATGAGGCATGCAATAGTGTCTCCATGTAGGTGAAATACTTATCTGCAGTTATATTTTAATCACTGACACACATGGATTTGTTAGAAGAACTTCATGCCTTAGGGTGTGGGTGGAAAGCCCAATGACAGGAGCACCTGTTTCCCCACTGATCTTCCATGTGATAGAATAAAGACAAAATCCAGGTACATACAGTCTGGAAACATACACACATCACAGAAATTGAAGAACTGTAAGGACAAGGGAAAGATCAGATCAGGAGAGAGTGTGTTTCATAGTGTCGTGCCAGAACTCCATGTAAAACACTTAAAACTTACCAAGTTACACCTGCTTTGCAACAAGGGTGTTAGTCAAGGACTCTGCTGTACATTGCCCTTCTTAGTAATTTTCTGGCATTTGGTTACTGAAAAGCTAACATATATCTTTTTATGCTTTTGTACATTCACATTCTTTGAACTGAAATGTATTAACTTGAAAGATTCTGGAGTTCGATTTTTATCTCACCTTTGTGCTTGATTCTGGAAAATGGTCCCTAGGTCAGTCAGGTCTAGTACAAATTAGATGTCATTTTTAAACTAACATAAAATGTTCTTATTCAGAGGAAAATACTTAGGTGAAAATACAATGGATGTAACATCCCCCTCTATTTCCCTCACATTTTCCATTGATGCCTCCCAGTGATAAGAAGTGCATGATTATGTACGTTTCTTGCTGGGATTCTGTTTCTGGGGGACATTTTTTGGTTTAAGTGCTCCTTTGGTAATCCATATTTAGCTGTATTTTTACCATGAACCTGATATCAAGAAAATGCAAGTCCCCAACTAATGAAAGTCTCCTTTGACCTCTGCTTTTGAGAGAAGCTTAAGGAAGCACAAAACAAATAATACACTTTCTGTGCTGTTTAATGTAGAAATTGTGTCGTACTCCACAAGGTTTTTCTTTGAACATTCCCCTAAAACTAAAAATAACTTCATAACCAGAGCGGACATTGCAATTTTTACTTATGTGAGCATCTCTCCACAGTGTAATAAGACACTGCCTATTTCCATATGAAAACCCAGGACACCACTTGGCCCAGGTGGATCTAATCACTTGACCTAGGGCAATGTGGATGTGAAAACTTGCAGTGGAAAGGTCTACACTGCTGCACAAGGCACATCCCTGCAGAGAGCTGAGAGGCAGTGCTGGTGCTGAGCTAATCTCACATGCTCTGCTTGGTGAAGGGCTCTGCTCTGTTTTATTTTACAGTAGTAAAAAAATATACCAGGAAATATTTTCTTGGTATTTCACTTTTTATGACAGCCTTTATAATACTTTATGGCACAAATTTGTGTTAAGGAGGTTCTGCAAATGAATATTGCCTTAATGTGAACTCCTAAATTTTTCCCCCAGGGGAAAGTAATGTGTTTTTCAAGATATGTTGTAGTCCTTTTCTTAATGTTGTTCTCTTGTGGGATCCAATATAACCATTCTTTATTTTCTGGATTGCCACTTCTCTTTGCTACTGTCCTCTTTGGAGAGAAAAATCCCAGGAAACAGACTCAGATGTGAATGAGGAGAAATAAAATAGAAAGTCTCTCCCAGGCATAAGTTGCACTTTTTGAAATTGATACATCTGGGAACATCCAAAAAAGAAATATTACAGTATGTGATTTCCCACATCCCTTCTTCTGACAATCTCTAATGATGAGTATTCAAAAGCATTTTAAAATCAACCTATAGAGTATCAGAAAAAGATAATTATCATTCTGAGGTTTTAAATTACTTCCCAGTAAGATCCAGGGGGGAATTCCAGGTGGATTGTGCTTGTCTTTTCAGGGGTGAGTGGAGGACAACAACTGGATTTTGAATTTTGCTGTTTTTCAGCTGATTTTTAATTAGGATGTATTTTAAAAACACTGAACTACAGCAGGGGTGGTGGGAAGATGCTTCTCTTCAGTTTGGTATGGGTCAAATGCAGATTTTAACCCTGGATTGCTGCCATTTAGGAAGTTTAGAGACTTGAGCTCAGGTATCTCCTTTAGGCTTTTCTTTGAGAGCTGTGCATCGTGGTGACAGATTGAATGTCATCTGGTTTGGATGGTACCTTAGACTTTGGGGATGAGTTTTAAAGTTTTGCTAACTCCAACTGGATTTATTCAAGTGTGTCTATTAAATAGCTGCAAAATTATTTTATTCACAAAGATCTTGTGTGGACTTAGAGACAGCAACATGAGCAATGTGCATTTCTGTATTTTATATATCTGTGTGTGTGTGTGCATGTGTGTGTAAAACAAGGCATAGGAATACTGGCAATTCTCTGTGTTCACTCATAGATGGCACTAGAAATTCTTGTAATTCCTGTCTTTGGAAAGTAAGTAAAATAATTTTTTCTTTTCTACCAATAGATGGAAGTAGTTCTGTCTTTGCTTCTTATGGACTGACTCAAGGAGCAATGCTTTCCTCTTCCTACCTCCATTTAGTCAAAAAGTAAAATGCAAGCAAAAAATCCCCCACATCCCAATTTTCCCACCAGCACCTCTCAAAGAGCAATCCTCTCCCCTAAGAGAATAAACAGTATTGAGTTTATTTCAATACACAAGCAGAGCAGGCTAGCAGAAGCAAAAGAAGAATTCAATGTGATTTTGAAGGGAGGGTGCTGGCATTCTCCCATTCCCAAACAAGCTGGAGAGCCAGATAGCCTAGCTCTATCCCTCATTTTTATAACTCCATTTTACCATCTGAAATCAAACCTTGAATGTGATGCAGCACAGCTGCTCTCAGGTGTTCATTCTATCCTCATCAGTATTCTTGAGATAATGCTAAATGCATGAAAATTAGGGCAAATGGTCTAATTTCATCACATTTAAATTAGGTTACATTCACCTCTGATAGCTAAACTTAGAAATTGGCCTCCTTAGTCTTCCAGCATTTTTTCCTCCTATACAATGCAGATGTTGCTGTTTTAATTGGAAATTATCAAGCATGCAGGGCTGATGGCCTCCTAGATTGATGTTACTGGAAAGAAGCACTTCAGGAGAAGGTGAATGAGGCACTGTCCAAAATGAAAGGATGTACTGAGAGCCCCTGAAAGGGTGAATACATCTCTTATTAATGTACAGCAAGGGCACCAGGATGAATGGGGCTGTGTGTATCTCTTAGCTTTCTGATGGCCTGAATGAATTAGGCTGTCTCAAAGCTTTATCAGTTCCCTTTCTTGGCTGAGTGACTTTTTCCTCTGACAGAGTAAGGGAAGAGACCCAAAAGTTATCAGCTGTATTTTTCTCACCTCACATTCCTTGGTTGCCTTTCAATGATGATGTGTACATCTGTGTATTCATAAGGAAAGAAAAGAAGAGCCCAACATCTGCACACATGGGGAAATAATTCCTGTTTGTAAGAACCAGCTGAGCAACTCAGCAAGCCAGCATTCTCTCAGATGCTCTGCAGCACTGAAAACAACCTCTTCTCCAGCTCTGTTCCCATCATCCAGTTTAGCACTGCTTTAACACTGAACATAGGAACCCTATGCACAGGAAAATTTATGGATTGCACACCATTCCCTGCTACATGGTATTTCCTGTCTCCCAAGGGTCATGAATGGTACCAATGGCAAGGCTTTTTTTGCATCTGTCTTGCTGTGCAAGAGACTCGAGGTACTCCTCGAGTTACTCTCTGGTTAGGAGAATACTGCAAACCCCTAAACTGCTCGTTTGCATCTGCCTTGGCAAGGTCTCCTGCATGGCCATTCCTTGGGGAAGTGCCTTCCTGCACTGGGAACATTTCACTCCATATCAAAACAGCCTAGATGAGTCTTCTCCAGTGGGGTCCCCAACATACAGATCTTTGAGGAGAAGAAATTAAGGAAGAAAAAGCAGTTTTCAATACAACTTTGTCAAAAAGAAAAGTTTTAATTTTATTTTTGAATACTCGTCCTCCCTTTCCTAAGAATGATTTTTCTTGACAGCTTTTTAAAATTGTTCATTCTCTGTATTGCCTTGACTTTTAACACCATCTTTGTATCTGATGCCAGCAATACTTATTTATGCATTCCTATTGCCTATAGTAAAAAGAAGGAAATTAGTGAAAAGTGAATAATATTGTGCAATAACTAGGGTTTTGCTTGTTTCCATCGACAGTAAAACAGGTTGGTCAAAACAGGTTGATATACCCAACAAGAGGATCAGCTCTGTGGTACTAAGAACTGTGGTTTGTTAACTTTATGAAGTTTGGTTGTGTCCTGGGTTGGTGTTTTGACTGACTCCTCACCCTGCCCCCCTTGGCCATGAAGCTGTCTGCTCCCGGGGGAGGGGCCGCCTGGGCTCGGCTCTGTGGACTGGCCTTGGTTTTTTTTCTCTTCTTCTTGCGGTGGCTCGCTTGGCTCTGGCTGCTGCTGCTGCTGCTGCTGCTGGCTTTTCGCTGCTGTGGTAGTAGTTCGTTGCCTGCTTGCTGTTGTTTAAGGCTTGCTGGCTGTTTTTTCTTTCCTTTTTCTCTCTCCCTTTCTCTCTCTCCCCCTCTCCCTTCCCCCCCCCCCTCACCTCCCGAGGATCAGCACCAGCTCGCTCCGGAGGAACCCTGCGGCTGCCTCTGGACACCGGCCAGAGAAGCATCTCGTCCTTCTGGTGAAGATCGAATCGTCCACGTCTCTTTTTTTTCTCCCTCGGTGAAATTTTTTTTTTGCATCTGGATCTGTGCTGGGAAGTGTTTCCCTTGTATGTGTTAATAAATAGGTTTTTTCCACTTTTCCCCCTGAGTGAAGTATTTTTTTCTTAAGTCTAGTGGGATAAAGAATTGGGGGTTTATTCCCTGGGGAGCTCTTCTGGGGTTTTTTTTTCCCCTAAGTTTGTCCAAACTAGGACATTTCTTATTTGGTGGCCCGTACGGGGAAGGAGAAAGTGGAAAAAACTTTAATAACATCTTGTTTTTAATTTGCTTGTATTGATATCAGTATGTTTTTTGAAGCCATGATGTCTTTTGGATTGGAAGCCTGTCTGTATGTTTGCTCTTTAGAGTTTTTTGAAATCTTAATACCCCTGTGGTCTTTGGGCCTGTTCTCTTACTCAGAGATAGCCCCAGTGTTGTCTCTAGCACGTAGTTTTTTCATGAAAGGGGTATTAACCAAAATACTCATTGGGCTAGGCTTGGTTGTTATGATCTGCCAGAAGTTTATGAAGGTGTTAGAATCCACTTCAGGGATGTACAAGTCGTGGTTTGTGTTGTGCACTCAATTCATTAGAGGAGAAGCAAGCAAAGAGGATTTCTTGCCTTTATTTTCCTTCTTCTCCCCTGAATTATTTACATCTCTGTTAGAAAATGTTCAGCTCTCCCTGAGTGTAAAGGAAACCATCTTTCTGGTATTTAATTTAGTAAGTTTTTTCTATACTGTCTGCAGTTTATACAGAATGAAAGCTGAGATTTCTAGGGATGCAGGTGTTACAACCCCTGATTTGGTAGCAAAGCAGAGTGGGAAGAATTCTGAGTGGTGTGGCAAATGGGAGGAACTGGGCCAAATTCTAAAAGAGTTTTCTGAACCTATAATCTGGGATTTTTCATCTGAACAAATTCAAGACCCAGTCAAGATTGCAAAGTACTTAAAAGAAAAGTGTCAGGACAATTCTAAGAAAAAGAAAATCACTGCAGTGAGCTGGGCTCTGGCGTACGCTTATCGAACCCTGTTAGATAGTGCAGGACAACAAACAAAGGAGAGGGAACAGGGAGATAACGTAGCCACTATTCCAGTTACTCAGACTGCAGTTAACTCCTCAGGCTCCAGGACAGGGGCAAAATTAGACAGCAAGCCTCAACCTATGGCTGTGGCTACCAGTACCAGGAGTAGAAAGTGCACAAAGAAAACAGATCGGCCAGGGGAGGATGAGGATGAGGAGGATGCAGGAGAAGGACCTTCAACTCCCCCTGATGTAAAATCTGAAGCTAAAGTGACTGATGGGAGATCAGAAACTAATAATGAGTCCCTTTCTCTGAAAGATCTTCGTGGTCTAAGAAAAGACTATACAAGGCGACCTGATGAATCCATAATTAGTTGGCTAGTTCGGCTTTGGGATGCGGCTGGTGAGGCAACCATCCTGGATGGCACGGAAGCGAGACATTTGGGATCCCTGTCTCAAGATCCAGTCATCGATCAAGGTATGATGAGGGGAGCTAATCCTCAGAGCCTCTGGTCACGTGTATTGGACAGTGTGGCACAAAGATATCTCTGCGCTGATGACCTGTACATGCAGCAGACCAAATGGAAAACCATCGAGCAGGGAGTCCAACGTTTGAGAGAGATGGCGGTGACAGAAATTATTTTCTCAGATGACGTAACAACTAGAAATCCAGATCTGGTACCATGCACACCGATTATGTGGAGGAAGCTTGTGAGGCTTGGACCATCTGAATATGCCTCAGCTCTTGCAATCATGAAACGAGAAGACATATACGAGACAGTGCTTGATATGGCAAAGAAGCTTCGGGCGTACGCTGATGCTGTGCATGGCCCAACGCATGCCAGGATTGCAGCCGTAGAAACACGTTTACAGAACTTGGAGGATAAGTTGGAGGAAAACCATAAGAAGCTGAGAGAGGAAATCAAGGAGGATCTCCTCCAAATCTCAGCTGTGCAAATCGGACGTCCTGGCAGTCAACGCAGACGCTCCTCTGCTGAGGAGAGAAGGTACACCCCACGTGCGGAGTTGTGGTTTTTCTTGCGTGACTGCGGAGAAAACATGAAGAGGTGGGATGGAAAGCCCACAGCCGTTCTGGCACGACGAGTGCGTGATTTGAAGGAAGACAAGGCTCAACAAGAAGGTTCCATCAGAAAGAGAGCAGCTCCAGTCGCCCGGAATCACAGTGCCACGTATGAGGAGGATGATGACGACATGTCTGATTCACTTGAAGGAACTTCTAAGACCTATGCCCCCGTCAAAAAGGATAAACAGGCTTAGGGAGACCCTGCCTCTAGCCAGGGTGAGGCCAGGGAAAACCGAGTGTTTTGGACCGTGTGGATTCGGTGGCCTGGCACATTGAAACCACAGAAGTATAAAGCTTTAGTGGACACTGGATCGCAATGTACTATATTTCCATCAAAATGTGTCGGAAAAGAGACCGTTTCTATTGCTGGTGTAACAGGTGGATCACAGGACTTTACCATAGTGGAAGCGGAAGTGAGTCTAACTGGAGGAGAGTGGAAGAGATACTCGATTGTGACTGGCCCAGAGGCCCCGTGTATTTTGGGAATAGATTTCCTTCGAAGCGGGTATTTTAAGGACCCAAAAGGCTTCAAGTGGGCATTTGGGATAGCGGCTGTGATGGCAGAGAGAATCCAGCAATTGAACACCCTGCCCGGACTATGTGAGAATCCAATTGCCGTGGGACTCCTGAGGGTAGAGGAGCAGAGAGTACCGATTGCCACTTCAATAGTACATCGCCGGCAATATAGGACAACTCGGGATGCTGTGATCCCGATCCATGAGATGATCCGGGAGCTGGAGCGCCAAGGGGTGGTGAGCAAAACCCACTCACCCTTCAACAGTCCCATCTGGCCTGTGCGCAAGTCTGAAGGAGAATGGAGATTGACAGTAGACTACCGTGCATTGAATGAAGTCACCCCACCGCTGAGCGCTGCCGTGCCGGACATGCTGGAGCTGCAGTACGAGCTGGAGTCCAAGGCAGCAAGGTGGTATGCCACCATTGACATCGCCAATGCGTTTTTCTCCATTCCTTTGGCAGCAGAGTGCAGGCCGCAGTTTGCTTTCACCTGGAGGGGCGTGCAGTACACCTGGAACCGACTGCCCCAGGGGTGGAAACACAGCCCCACCATCTGCCATGGGCTGATCCAGGCTGCACTGGAAAAGGGTGAGGCTCCAGAACATTTGCAGTACATCGATGACATCATTGTGTGGGGAAACACAGCAGAAGAAGTGTTTGAGAAAGGAAAGGAAATTATCCGAATTCTCCTGGAAGCCGGTTTTGCCATCAAAAAGAATAAAGTTAAGGGACCTGCTCGTGAGATCCAGTTCCTAGGAGTGAAGTGGCAAGATGGAAGACGTCAGATTCCTACTGATGTTATTAATAAAATCACAGCTATGTCTCCACCTACTAACAAGAAGGAGACACAAGCTTTCTTGGGTGCTATAGGCTTTTGGAGAATGCACATCCCCGAGTACAGTCAGATTGTGAGCCCTCTTTACCAGGTTACTCGGAAGAAGAATGATTTTCATTGGGGCCCAGAACAACAACAAGCCTTCATCCAGATTAAACAAGAGATCGCCCATGCAGTAGCTCTTGGTCCCGTCAGGACGGGGCCAGATGTGAAGAATGTGCTGTATTCTGCAGCTGGAAACCACGGTCTGTCTTGGAGTCTGTGGCAGAAGGTGTCAGGTGAGACCCGAGGCCGACCCCTGGGATTCTGGAGCAGAAGTTACAGAGGGTCTGAAGGTAATTATACCCCGACAGAAAAGGAAATCCTGGCTGCTTATGAGGGAGTCCAAGCTGCTTCAGAGGTGATTGGCACAGAAGCACAACTCTTTCTGGCACCCCGGTTGCCAGTGCTGGGGTGGATGTTCAGTGGGAAGGTTCCCTCCACCCACCATGCCACCAGTGCCACATGGAGCAAGTGGATAGCCCTCATTACGCAGCGCGCCCGGATCGGGAAATTAAATCGCCCAGGGATCTTAGAAATAATTACCAACTGGCCAGAGGGAGAAAGTTTTGGTGTGACAGACGAGGAACAAGAACCAGTGACCCGGGCTGAAGAAGCACCACCTTACAACCAGCTACCGGCAGAGGAAATCCGTTATGCCCTGTTCACCGACGGTTCCTGTCGCATTGTAGGGACAAAACGGAAATGGAAAGCAGCTGTATGGAGCCCTACGCGACGAGTTGCAGAAGCTACTGAAGGAGAAGGAGGGTCTAGTCAATTCGCTGAACTCAAAGCTGTCCAACTGGCTTTGAATATTGCCGAAAGAGAAAGGTGGCCAAAGCTCTATCTTTACACTGATTCCTGGATGGTAGCCAACGCTTTGTGGGGATGGCTGCAGAGATGGAAAGAGACGAACTGGCAGCGCAGAGGAAGACCAATCTGGGCTGCAGAAGAGTGGAAAGACATAGCTACTCGGTTAGACAAGCTACCCGTGAAGGTTCGCCATGTGGACGCCCATGTCCCCAGAAGTAGAGCTAACGAAGAACAGCAAAATAACCATCAAGTAGATCAAGCAGCAAAAATAGGGGGGTTGGAAATAGATTTAGATTGGAAACATAAGGGAGAGTTGTTCCTGGCTCGATGGGCCCATGATGCCTCAGGCCATCAGGGGAGGGATGCTACCTACAAGTGGGCACGAGACCGAGGGGTGGATCTAACCATGGACAGCATTACTCAAGCTATTCATGATTGTGACACTTGCGCTGCCATCAAGCAGGCCAAGCGGGTGAAGCCCCTCTGGTATGGAGGACGGTGGTCCAAGTACAGGTATGGGGAGGTTTGGCAGATTGATTACATCGCACTGCCTCAGACCCGCCAGGGTAAACGTTATGTGCTGACCATGGTGGAAGCCACCACCGGATGGTTGGAGACTTACCCTGTATCTCACGCCACTGCCCGCAACACCATCCTGGGCCTGGAAAAACAGGTCCTTTGGAGGCATGGTACTCCTGAGAGGATCGAATCAGACAATGGGACTCATTTTAAGAATAACCTTGTCAACACCTGGGCTAGGGAACACGGTATTGAGTGGGTGTACCACATCCCTTACCATGCACCAGCTGCAGGTAAAGTGGAGAGGTACAATGGATTGTTAAAGACCACCTTAAAGGCATTGGGTGGGGGATCCTTTAAGAATTGGGAGCAGCATTTGGCAAAGGCCACTTGGTTAGTCAACACTCGAGGTTCCACCAACCGAGCAGGTCCTGCCCAATCTGAGTGCCTTAATACAGTAGATGGAGACAAAGTCCCAGCGGCCCATGTCAGAGGATTGCTAGGGAAGACAGTATGGATTAATCCTACCTCGAGTACAGGCAAACCCATTCGGGGGATTGCCTTTGCTCAAGGACCTGGATGTACTTGGTGGATAATGCAGAAAGATGGAACAACCCGCTGTGTACCTCAGGGAGATCTGACTGTGGGATGAGACAGAAGGAATATGTAAATGTTGAAGGTTTGAGCAAGTCAGAGGAAGTGTTCATATTGTGTTTAATGAGTGTATATCCCAATCGTGTGTCAATGATCACGATATGGGATAAGGGGTGGAATGTCCTGGGTTGGTGTTTTGACTGACTCCTCACCCTGCCCCCCTTGGCCATGAAGCTGTCTGCTCCCGGGGGAGGGGCCGCCTGGGCTCGGCTCTGTGGACTGGCCTTGGTTTTTTTTCTCTTCTTCTTGCGGTGGCTCGCTTGGCTCTGGCTGCTGCTGCTGCTGCTGCTGCTGGCTTTTCGCTGCTGTGGTAGTAGTTCGTTGCCTGCTTGCTGTTGTTTAAGGCTTGCTGGCTGTTTTTTCTTTCCTTTTTCTCTCTCCCTTTCTCTCTCTCCCCCTCTCCCTTCCCCCCCCCCCTCACCTCCCGAGGATCAGCACCAGCTCGCTCCGGAGGAACCCTGCGGCTGCCTCTGGACACCGGCCAGAGAAGCATCTCGTCCTTCTGGTGAAGATCGAATCGTCCACGTCTCTTTTTTTTCTCCCTCGGTGAAATTTTTTTTTTGCATCTGGATCTGTGCTGGGAAGTGTTTCCCTTGTATGTGTTAATAAATAGGTTTTTTCCACTTTTCCCCCTGAGTGAAGTATTTTTTTCTTAAGTCTAGTGGGATAAAGAATTGGGGGTTTATTCCCTGGGGAGCTCTTCTGGGGTTTTTTTTTCCCCTAAGTTTGTCCAAACTAGGACAGGTTGCCTAACATTAGTTTGTTTGGCTGGGCTTTTATTTTTCATTTACTTAATTTTTCTCTAGTCTGAGTATCTCTGCAGAGCTGCTCCAGAATTTTGCCATTTTAATAGTTAGAAACCTTTAGTTTCCATAACTGTTTTTATTTATGACTTCTTTACTGTAATTATAATTATTTCTAACTGGCTCTCTCCTCTTGGAGTCTGTTTGCTCCTCGGTGTGGAGCACAGGGCTGTTGATGTCTACTTGCACTCTGAAGATGCCTATGATTATAAAGTGCCATATTGTCTACCATATTACCTTTAAAAAGCTACTATTTTCACATAGAGAGAAACAAGAAGCAGCTTGTTCAGAGGCTGGTTGGCAGAGGAGTTGCAAGGTGAGAAGGTGCATCCTCAGGCAGCACATCAGCGTGTCCCAGCATGAGTTTGCTTGGTCTCCTGGACTCTAATATTTGTGCTCCTAGGCTAGGATATCAGTCTTGGGCTGTGTTTCTCACAGTCATATTAGCCATGTAATATGTTTCCTTATCACCTGAAAAGCAGTTTTCTGATGTAGAGACAGCACAAAAAAAAGGTTACCTCATCCCATGACAAAAATTGTTATTAGTTTCAAGGTATTTTGTGTTCTAACTATCTAGAAACCTGAAAACTTAGCTCCAAAATTGAAAATATTTCTTAGCTAGCTCCCCAATGGTTAGAAAACTCATCTGAGAGGAAAATTGCCAGCTTTGGTTCTCTACTGCTGCAGTGCCACACTAAGACCCCAGTTACTCATTTACTGTCAGTCAGGGAGCAGCTTCTCAGTGGTTGAAGTAGCAGCCACTGGGCACGCTGGTTGTGCTCAGAAATCTCACTCAGAGGGTGAATAACTTTGCTGTGAAATGTTTCCATTTGGGGGAATCATCCTGAATAGCTGTGTTGTCACAACAATCTCTGCTGGCGCCTGGCCAGCCACCAAGGAGCTTTTACACAAACGCTTGCAGGAGTGTGCGCGCTAGGGGCAGTGTCAAGTGCTGATAAACATATTCTCTTGTAAATCATGCAGAAAGCTCATTAACTCTCTGAACCTGCAGTGCATGGCGTGCCCTCAGCTCCCTCCAAAGTCAAGGATAAATGGGTGCTGCCTCTGCTGGGGGGACACCAGTCTGTGATTGCTGACCTGTGCTCTTTGTAAACGCAGAAAAAGCTGTAGGACAGCAGCTGTGGGAAAGCCACCTGAAGGTCAAGGAGTGCCTGTGGCCACACAGCTCTGCAGCCAGACCCACATTCAGCCATGAACTGAACCCACCTGAAACTGTAAGAGCCCTTCCTGAGCAACACTCAAGAGCAAGATCCTGTCCCAGCTACTCAGTAGTATTGTCTCCACACTGACAATTATTTTTTCCCCATTGAAACAACACAGTCAATAGTAATGCCAAGGAGAAAAAGCACTTCTGAATGAGGCAAGGGCAAAATTACTGGACTTTAAAATTTTATTCCTTCTTCATTGAACCAGAATTTAATAAAAGCAAAATCAGTCTGGGGTGGGGAGCATTTGTATTAGCTGTTGTGCAAGTGGGTTTTGACATCTATTCATTAGTACTCACATGAAAATATAAGTTTCTCCTTGCAATGTTTTAGAGATACACAGCTTAAAATCACAGGTCTACTAGGCACTTTTTACTAAAAAAAAAAATTCTGCAAATAGTACATATCTGAAGTACTTAAACCTCACACTTTCGCTTTCCCAGACCAAGTATTTAATTCTGTTTTGCACAAAATTTTGAAGTTGGATCTCCCAACAGTAGAGGAGAAAAAGGTATTTTAGGAAGAGCAAAGCCCAGCTGGCAGTGTGATGGACAAAGAGGAGACAGACACTTCCCAAACTTGTTCCTCAGATTTTAATTTTAAGTTACTGTTCAAGAAAGTAAGAGAAACAAAAATTCATTGGTTCCTGCACTAATGCTGCTCAATAGCTACAGTGCAACTAGAAAAGAAAAGGTATGTAACTAACCCCACTTGCTGTCCTGTATGCTTAAAAGAAACCCTGAACTTAGACAGTCAAAAGTCAAGCCAAGCCATTGTCCTGAGTGTGGGTATTGCTGCCTTGGTAAACAGAAACTGAGACTTGATAACCAAGAATATTGCTAAAGTAATAAAAGTTCATGGAAGCTGCAAGCAGAGAGAATTTAGATACAAAATAATTAACCATGAAATTATGATCTCAGCCAAGAAAGAAGTGCCAAGATTCATTCAACTAATTTCAGAGGCTTTTTTTCATGGTCATTATAAAGACAGAGAGAAGAAAAATGATCTTATCTTTCATTTCTCCTCCCACTGTGCAAGAGTGGCTGCCATTACTTTTTAAGCTGATTTGTGGGAAACTACATTTATTGGTAAGAAGATAACACAGTTAAGGGTATAAAAAAGAAATAACAAGCCTGGACTCATGGATGTCAGCTGTTTGCAGCAATACCAGAGGGATTTGTGCACAAAGATCAAAGACTGGAAAGTCCCATCGGCTGTTGGCAGGGAGGCAGGTACAGCACGATATTCCTATGACAGTGCTTGTCTCAGGTCGAGCCTGACTCAACTCCTGCAGAACCAACTGGAAATTTTCAGGACTTTGAATCGACCTTGATTTTCAAATTTTCATTATTTTTTTCCACCTATGTTTATCTGAAAATTGCTGTGAAAAGGACTCTGTGATTAGACCTGTGGAAGTTGAACATGTGTGTGGGTGCTCCAAACTATTCACAGTGGCCGTGGGCTGGAATACAAGAGTGGGTGAAGTTTTTGCAGCAGAGGAAAAAGCATTTTAAAAATGGCAAATAACTTAAATAGAGACCATACCATCTTCAAACTTTTTTTTTTTTTTGTTTCCTGAGAAATGCATTTCAGCTTTTTATTTTGTGAAATATCTATCTTATGGATAACACTGTAAAATTCTTTTTCATGGCTGAATCATATAAAGTTAAAATTAAATACAATAACACAGAAATTAAAAAGAGGGGCCAGAAGGAAGATCTGGGGAGGCACAAAAACACTGGGAATTTGGTAAGAGTTAACCAAAAGAAAAAAAAGCCTGTTGACCCAGAACTGACATGTCCAAGTGCAAGAGCAGAGGCAAAGTCTGCTCTGGAGAGAAAAAAAAAGGAGATAAAGTCAGAGGCTAATCTATAGTTACTCCATGAAGAGGCAGTGAATAGCCTTAGGATATGAATCCTAAAATAAGGGTAGAAGCATTTAAGACTGAGACCAACATGGAGGTGTTTCTTGTTGAGGGCAGAAGCTACAAGTCCAGATAGACTTTAAATTTTTGCCGATATAGAACTTGGGGTTTTTTTACAAGAGTATGCAAATCATGCTTAATAAACTCTGTCTCGTTTGCAGTTAAAGAGTGTGTCTTTCACAGAATCATCAAGGGTGGAAGAAACCTTCAAGATCATCTTGTCCAGCTGTGAACCCAACACCACCACAATCTGTACCCCTAAACTGTATCTCCAAGTGCCACATCCAGACACCTCCTCTGTTGCAGTGACTCCACCATCTCCCAGACAAGTTATTGCAATGCCTGACTGCTCTTTCAGTGAATATTTCTTTTCTTAATATCTAATCTGAACCTTCTGTGACACAGCTGAAGGCCATTTCCCCTCATCCTTGCACTTGAGACATGACAGAAGAGCCTGAGCCCCACCTCCTACAGCCTCCTCTCAGGTGATTAGAGAGGGCAATGCAGTTTCCCCTGAGCCTCCTTTTCTCCAGGATAAACAACCCCAGTTCCCTCAGCTGCTCCTCACAGGGCTTGTGCTCCAGACCCTTCACCAGCTTCCTTGCCCTTCTCTGGACACAGACCAGCACATCCATGTCCTTTTGAGGGACCCAAAGAGGGGTCCAAAGAAACCCAAGTGAGGGGCCCAAAGAACACGCTACTCAAGGTGGGACTCCACCAGCTGTTAGTGAATTTCTAAAGAGAAGAGTGAAGAAAATTGCCTGCAGCCTCTGAGTGCTGTGTACAGTCATGAAGCTCCAAGACATTTAAATTTTGATAAGTGACAGTGGAACATGAATAACAGAACATTTGCAAAGCATAACTTTACTGTGACCAGAGCATTTTCCCACTGTTTATAATTCAGGGAAAAAGACAAAATTCATCTGGTGGGGGGAAATATATGTACCATGTGGAGTTAATATAAGGTTGGACACAAGAAGCCTTGGTTCCTGGATGTACCTGACCGTCTGGAACTTGGGAGAACTTTGAGCTTGGTGCTCAGCAGACAAAGCCCTGTGAAATGCTGGGAAGCTCCAGGCTGAGCTCATCTGGATACCCACTTTGTCATGCACGGGGTGAAGGCTAGCCCAAAGCCCTGTAAGATGCCTTGTGGGCTGGGAGCTCACAGCAAGCTGTACCCGCCAGGCAAGATGACATCAGGACAAGCCCACACATGTTCTGGCACAGAATTACAGAATGGGTGTGTGGCCCTTCCCACAGCCCTCTCAGCCAGCAGGAGCTCTGACAGCACATCTCCCTGCTCCCAAAGCCTGCATGGGTCAGCCTTGCATTTTATGCTATAGGTGAGAGGCGAAAAGAATAATGCAACACAGCTCCTCTTGCAATGGAGAAGCAGAAGAGAAGAGAGAGCTTTATTCAAAGAAACACTACACTTTATAGGGTAGTACGTGAAAAACAAAATAGAAAAGGCTCATTGGTCCAAGAAGGCAACACCTCTTTGAAAACATGCTTTCTGCAAAATATCACGAGACACACACAGCTCCCACGCACCTTGCAGGTGTTTAATCATTGTTATAACTTCATGTCCTTGTGGAGCCTGAGAAACTCAAGGCTTCAAGGCTGCTTTTTCCCTGGTTCCCAGCAGTATCCAACAACAGGTCAGTGCCTGCAGGATGCTGCTGCTGCGAGGGACACCCGAGTGCAGCTACCTTCAGAAAGAAAAGACTATGGGGAAGAAAAGGACTAAAATATTAATTTAAATTGTGTTTGATCAATTTTTAATATGGTGAGACAATGAGTTGAAGGCCAAATTTACTTTCATTAGAAAATGGAATTACAGTACTTTGTAAAATGAAACCAAAGCTGGGATTTTGAAGAGTAGGGATTTTTTTCTGAGCTCTACTCCAGCAGCAATACTGTGAGTGACTCATTTCAGCGAATAATAGCCCTGTGTTCCACTCCTTGGTGCTTTCACATAATTTACATTAATTTGTGAACGCAGGTCTCTTGTACTGGATAAGCTGCTTTTCAAGGTGACATACAGCCATTGTGGCTTCGCACAGAATCTGTGACAATTAGGAGATTTTCTATTTTACTCACTTTCATTCTGGGAACACTAAATATGGCAAATCAAGATAAAATATTGACCTGCCTGTGAAAAGAAATGTGATTCAGCTTGAAGAATAGGGTGTTTTTCACACATGAAGAACATTACATCCCCTTTTTTAAACAGTGTTTTGCAGGCCTAGGGTTAATGTGCAATCTGAATTTGTCCCTGCTGGCAAAGGGTTTGTCAATGTATATTTTCTTCAGATCCAGGAGAAATTAATATATTTTCCTTCAAACTTAAAGATATATTTTGGAATAAATAAGTGACTGTTTTAGGAAGAGAGAAGATAGTAAGCTGGAAGGACTGAAGCTCTAGATGCAACTTATTATTATTGGGTTTTTTTCTACTTGATTAACTAGAATCAAGCAAGTTGGACAAACAGATTAAATCAGAATCTATAATTTCTATTGCATGCCAGCTGCAAGAGAGAGATCTTATTTATGTCAGTCTTGCAGGTAATATTTTTTAAATGGTCTATGTTAAAAAAGAAAAGCAAAAAAGAAGCTAAAATACCCAGGAAAGCATCATGCAGACTTTTTGTTTGGCTTAGACATCTGTATTCTAAAACCAGGCAAAAACTTTGATTATGCAGCCCCTATAGGAAGCACCAAGGCACATACACTGATGAGAGGAAAGAACAGAGATCAGAGTCTGAATTTTCCAACATACAATGGTGCTTTTTCCAAACCCCAAAAGATAATGTTCAGCCTTTTGACAAAATCAGTAGGAACCCCATCCTCTAAATATGCTTCAGTTTTCTTTTAAAACTGCAGAGCATAGATGGGACATCCAGAAATTAATCAGATGGGAGCTGCCTGGTAGCAATGAAGGGACGTGGGCGCCAACCTCCGCAAGCAGCTCGGAGCAGCAGTTCATGATGTTTCCACAAACCTGTGGCTGTCAGGCATGATTGCTCACTCTTTGTCTTATTCTGCACTGATGAACTTCCTACTTTATTTCATATTTTAATTTGAACTAGAAATAATCATATGCAGAATTGTGTATGCATTGCCTGGTGTCAGAGTCTGCCAAGCAAGCTGCTGCTGATATATTCCCTGAAAATGGCAGGGCCCCTCCAGCTGCCTCCTCCATCCCCCTGCCCTCCCCTCCCTGCCCCTAAAGGTGCATGCCCTTGCCCAGCAATGGCTGGAAAAGCTGGGTCACAGGTTAGGAATGTGTTTTTTATGGCTTTTATATCTTGTACCATTTTTTTATGTCAGTGGGAGTGGAGAGAGGGACATTCAAGACTAGCACCAAAATACACTCAGGATTGTCTGTGGTTTGTTATTTTATGTTTTGTGCTTTCTCAAGCTACTGTTCATTCATGCTTCCCTTTGAGTACTGCCTTTTGATGGGCTTCAGTCAGGGTCTTGTGCTGGCTGCCTTGTTTATTCATTTATCACCAAAATGTTTGCTGCAGTGGAGACCTCTGGCTGCTGGGACTCCACTGACCCACTGCAGCTCTGAGCAGCACTACCTGTGGCATTTGGCATTTTTCTAAAGGTAATCTTTGGCTCTACAGTTTTTCCAGCCAACTAGTGTACTTGGCAGTTTAAATGTACTGCTCATCCAAGAGGCATAGAGATCTTTGAAAATGGAAAACACCCAGATTTGCTCTTAGACTACTGATTTATTTTGATTTCAGTTGGAACTTTGGCTCTGAAGTAAACATTGAATTGGTGACTTCTTGGTAGCTTTTAACTTCCATTCCCTATTGTTTTAAAGCTCTGGTGCAGCCAGCAGCAGAGTCAGACTTTAGGTATGGAGGAGCTGCTGAGAGCTCTTGTCTGCTTGAGCCTCTGGGGTGCCCATACCAAGCTGAGCACCCCCCCAGTCACTTTACAGCTGGAGTTGAAAGTCTTACCAGTCCATTCTTGAGGACCTGAGCAGACTCAGCACCTGGCTCCTTATGCACCTGCTCTGGGCATTGTTCCTGCTTCTTACCCCTCCCTGCCTTCTAGGCAGAACTTAAAAGTTGCCTGAGAGCAAGACTTACCCTAATATATCAGGACAGTATCTGTGCTTCTCTGGCTACCCAGAGGATGAACCTCTGTTCCATTAGGGAAACTCCCTGCCACCAAGAAGTCCACATGTGGGGCTATGTGGGTAGGGGGACCCGAGCCAGGGCACCCAAAAAAAGATAGTATTCCAGCCTGGCTCCCCATGCAGTTTGCTATCAGGCTGCAAAAGATCTCCACTTAATCTTTTTTTCAGAAATAAATTTGCCACATTTATTCCTTACCTTGATTTCTTTCCTTACTCAGGCAGTCAGTGTGTGGTTTAGCTTTTATATCCCAGTTGGCAAGGGTTTTGTTTGATGTTGTTGTTAATTTTGCCGGATTGGAAAGTGCTCCTGTGAAGGACGTTGTCTGAATGAGCAGTGCTGTTATTTATTAGTGCTCACACATTTGCACACAGATCATGAAGGACAAGATGATTTCTGTCGAAGTAAGGAAAAAACAGCATGGGTATCATTTGTTCAGGCAGAGAGTAACCTTGAAAGTGCCAGCAGAGAATGAAGTTGCCTCACTAGATGGGGAATAGTGGGAAAATTTGCTGTACTGAGCAAGAGTGAGGAGGATTTAGTGAATTAATGGAGAGAGGAATAAATTTCTATCTTAAGGCCATGTTGTGGTTGTATGATATCTCTGCTTTCAAGGCTTTGTCCTCTCCTAGAGTCAGCATATATATTCTGCCTTTATATAAACACAGCCAGTATAACTTATGTAAGAATTTTGGCCTAGGATTTGTACAACTATTATAAATACGTGTGTTCTGTATTTATGGTATTCTATATTTGTACATATGTATGATTGGAACTATGTATAGAATACATTATCTCAATTTTACAAATTATTTGTGTTATAGAATCAGGTTGCAGTAGATTATATTTTAACAGGCAAATTCTCATTATTAGGAGTAGAATAAATCTTATTAACAGTAAGGCATTAGTTAGAGAACAGCTGCAGATGAAGGACATTTTGTTATTTTCATTTCTTTGTAGCATCAGAACTTTTATAAAAGCAAAATTTTTTAAATTTCAAAGGGTACTGATTCAGCTAAGTTAAAAACTCTTGGTTAAATTGAAACATTTTGTTTTGATGCTGTTAATTGGGTTTTATTTTGACCTCATAGAGTGTTTGATTAAATCAGAATGGATTATGTCAACCCTATATTTCCTGTAAAATGACAGTCAGTGCTAGGTTCCATCCTACTCATTTAATCAGATTTAAATGTGACTTTATTCTGTCTTTGTGGGAATACCAGTGTGTCTGTTTTTCTGTCCTGGTTCTAACCAAGCAAAGAGAACCCAGAGAAATCAAAATTTCCTAATGGTGCCAGAATTGATTTTCACTGACCCTAATTCTCTTACACTGAGTTTCAATTTATGAAAAACTGATTAATAGTTGTCTTGATTTCTGTGGGGCTTGCATTCAGTGTAGTGAGTGCCACACCCCCATCAATGTCCTTTGACAGAAAATGAGTGAAGAGTGAGACTGACTCGGCAGAGGAGTAGGGGGATGTGAGCAGCCCTTCAGGTACAAAAGAAGCAGGCCTGAAGAGATATTCTCAGAATTCCAAATTAGTTTTTCCATACTGGATCAAAATGCCACAGTTCAGGAGAACTCTCTGCTCCTTCCCCTCTTTTCTCAGGCTTGGGAGAGGTATTTTGGCAGCCATCTGTACAGGTAGGGGAAAGAGAAGCAATAGCTAGCAGCTGGCTGCAGAAACTCACTTGTAAAACAGAAATATAATAGAGCTTGCCTGGATTTTTCTCCTCCCTAATTAGGTGATTTGTGACTATATTCTTATCAGTGACCTTGTTAATGCATCTGTAACCATTCTCATTAGCTTCTGAGTTATCCTTGGGATTTGCCTAATGAGAGTGTGCACTATCAGGACATCAGATGCATTGCACAGTGGCCCTCACTGGCAGTATAATTTCCAGAGAGAACAGTCTATGTGGGACTGGCTGGAGAGAAGAAATGGGCTACATGAAATAGATGCATTCACTGATCTCCATAACATATTTTGCAATTTTCTAACTTGTCAATAAATCTGTATGGTGACAAGGCAGGGTATTTTGGTGCCCTGCATGCTGAAAAGAAGGTGGTCCTGGAGGTGCTAAGGGTAATCATGCAGACAAGCAGGAGAGATGGGCTAGAGCTGGGAGATGATATTATAGAGCTGCAAATGATATTATCAAAGGAGTTACTTTAGGACTTATGTTTTGGTGTACCCACTATTTAAAGGTGTCAGTTTCAACAGTGACAAAAGAAACACATCCAAAACATCCAAAATTCCTATGTTTGTTATAGCAAGTGGTTGGAAAATGAGCCACAGAGTATCATGAGCCATGAAGTATCTAGATTTATTCCTCAGAATGGAACAGAAATTAGAATTCTAAAGGCTATTTTATGAGAATGAGAACAACCTGAGGAAAACTGAATCGCATATGAGAAAGTGATCCTTCTTTGACTTACTCTGATCTCTGCTGTAGTCGTGAGTACTCACACAAATGATGTGCAAAATCCTACCAGATCAGAAAGGGTCCATTTTATATACATGGAAAAGATGATGGAATCATAGAATATACTCAGGTGGAAGGGACTTACCAGGATTGTTGAGTCCAGGTCCTGGCCTTGCAAAGGACCACTCCAAGAATCACACCCTGTGCCTGAGGCATGTCCAACACTTTCTGAACTCTGTCAGGCTTGGGAGACTCTTCCAGTGCCCAGCCACCCTCTGAGTGAAGAACTTTTTTCTAATACCCAGCCTAAACCTCCCCTGACACAACTTCAGGCTGTTCCCTTGGGTCCTGTCACTGATCACCACAGAGATCAGTGTCTGCCCCTCCTCTTTCCCTCATGAGGAAGTTGTAACCTCAATGAGTCTCCTCCTCTCCAGGCTGAACAGACCAAGTGGCCTCAGCTACTCCTCATTTGGCTTCCCCTCAAGGCCCTTCACCATTTTCATTCCCCTCCTTTGGACTCTCTCCAATAGTTTAATGTATTTCTTATGTCGTGGAACCCAAACCAGCCTCCAGCACTGGAGGTGAGGCTGCCCCAGCTCAGAGCAGAGCAGGACAATCCCGTCCCTTGCCTGGCTGTGATGCTGTCCCTGATGCCCCCAGGACAGGGCTGGCCCTCCTGGCTGCCAGGGCACTGCTGGCTCATGGTCAGCTTGCCATCAACACACAGTGTGGATGGACCTGTGGAGAATCTCTCTGCATTACCCATTTGCAGCAATTTACATGCTTGAGGCCCCAGCTGGAATTGAAATTTGCAATGAAGTGATCTAATGTAGATCTAAGTAGTATTTTTGGGCCTAAGGGCCTATTACACATGCAGAGGAGCTGAGGTGAGCTCTTGCTGATGTCCTCACTGAGTACCACAACAGACCCTTTGCTGTGCAATGTGCTGTGCTAGCCTGTCATCTTGGAGGTGTCTCACCCAGGTGTGTTATCCTGGTCACCCACCATCTTCTCCAAGCCTCTCTTGTGGTGTCATCTTGGGAAAAGGGGAGCAGTGATGCCAGCACCACAGTGGGAACCACAGGCAGCAGCAACAACACTGTTGGATGCCAGACACATCATCTCCTGAGCACCATTCTCAAAATGCTAAGCTGTTTGACTTGTCACATTCCTCACTCTGCAGACAACATGATGACCTTTCCACTAATGACAGATTTTTCTGTTTGCTTCAAAGTGATAAAGCTGCTGTTCTCCACGAGTTCTATACTGGCAGTGTTACTAATATATCTAGGCCATTTCCACTCCATTGTGCTTATTGAACATGGACTCTAATTTTATGAATCCTCCCTGGTGCCAAGCTACCCGGGGCATGTGGGTTGGGGGAAATTTTTCTGTGTCAGAGGACAAGGTTAGAAGTGATGGCAAGGCAGCTCAGCCCTGAATTAATGAAAGTGCACTTGATTGCTTGATCTGTGGCCAAGTTACTTCCAGTCTGGAGCAGAAGTGAGGCCTGGAATGGGCACATGTCACTGCAGGAAGTTTGTCTGCAAACTGAGGATTGTAGATGGGAAAATAAAAAAAATATGTCCCTTATTATTAAAAAAGTCTAATTCTGCAAGTGTTGAGGCTATTCTCCCTCCATGTGTAGATCCAGAAAAGATGTGCTCCAAGGGCTGGACTATTTTTCAAGTGATACATCCACATTGTGGGACAGAGGGTAGCAGGAAGAAGCACTCCAACCTGCCCTGTGGGAATGGCTTGCCTTTAGACCTTGCATTCAGACATCAGAAGGCAAGAAGGAAAACTCTCCTAGCTGCTTTTCCCCCAAGCTGGAGCTGGAGCACAGGGAGCAGGGCCAAAAAGCAGATTACATCATATGTGAACAGACAAGGATCAGGAGCACACCAGGCATCCCAGAGGTACAGTTAGTTCCTTATACACAATCTTCTTGCTCAGGGATTGTGGCCAAGCCAAGGTGCAGCCAGCAAGTGTGGTGTTGGCAGCCTGATATGGTACCTCCAGAGGGTAATCTAGGGCCCTAAATGTACTGTCAGGCTATTACAAATGCTAGTTATTAGAGTGTTAACTGTGACCACAATTCGTTCAGCTTCTCCTTTGTCGTGCAGGCAGTTTACCAGCTAAGCTACCCCTGATGCCACTGTGAATTAGTTGCCTGGTGAGACTTCTTATGCAGAGAAGGAAACAGGCTCCAAAATGCTCCAGGACCTGTATTCTGTGTCGAGCTTAAGTTGGATTTTAGTTGCTCTGTGCCTTTTACAACCTGGGTTAGAGGCATTTGCAATTATACATCTCCTCTGTTAGAGTCTCTGTGTTCCACGTGCTCCAGCGAGAGGAGGAGGAGGAGGAGGGGAAGGATGAGCAGCAAAACTGCAGCAGCACTAAGGAGCACAGCAGTGTCAGTGCCAGCAGGCAGAGAGGGGCTGACATGCAGAGAGACCAATTTGGCCATGCTGAGGCAAGGGCTCTCTTCAGCTGAACAGAGCCAAAAACAAACCTTGCTTCCCAGTAAGTGCCTCTGCCTTACACTTTCATAGCTGCTAAATAAGGGTACTCTGGCAGAACCATTAAAGCCAGGGAGGTTTATGACTTTCAGCAGGATCACACACAGCTTTGACTCAAAAGATACCTTTGGCTATGATCTTAAAACCAGTTGTATTCATGAGAAGAGATACAATACTTTGTCTTTATTTATTTTTTTTTTTTTAATTAAACATATTTGAATTGATAAACAGAGGCACTCAGGCAGCTTCAGGGCTAAATCCCCTCATAAGAAGTGGAATGTGGTATTCAGATAAATGGCTTAAACAAAGAACTGCCATTATCTTGCCCATAAAGTGTTAATAAGGATTGTCTACATCATTTCAGACTGTAAGGGTTATGTAGGAAAGGTATATCTCTGTGATGCCAGTAAAATACTGACTGCAGCCAAAAGAAGACCTGGATATTAACACTGATTTAAAGTGAGCCAGCACTGTAGTAGACAGGCTTTTTAAAATTGGACTGCTTTTGCTTTAGCAGGTGCAGCAGTAATGGAGCTGTGAGAGTTCTGCTTGCTTGATTTGTTCTACATGGTTTTTCTGCTGGGAAGGTACTCATAAGGGAGTTGGGACCTACACTGTTGTTGTGGTGATTTATAAAAATCATTGTTATTTGACAGATTAGCTCAGATATCATTCTGTTCACTGAGTCCTCTGTTCTTTTGGTAGAGTTGTGTATGCCAGCCAACTGAAATTTCAAGTGAGCTATGTGTGCATGTCTTGTTTTTTCCATTGCTGTCATCAAACCATCATTGTTTGACCAATGGAAGCAATATTCCTTGTGCAAAGCAAAGCTGTATGCCAAAGCCATATACTCATGATATTGAGTCTGAGGATCCTTCCATCAAATATGGAACAATGCCATGAATTTGCAAAGATCGTTGTATCTTTACCAAAAATACAGATTTTCAAACTATTCTTTCAAATCCTATTAGGAATTATGAGAAACAACGTGCATGTAGGATTTTTTTTCTGTAATTGTTGTAGCTTTATGTCTAAGAAAAAGGGATTCTGTTTTTTCTGGATACACTATTTTTCTTATTTAAGGGACAAAAGACATATTATCAGTATTTCATTTCCTCAGTCATCTATCTTTTAAAAAACCCCATTAATACTTATCTCTCTGCATTTCCCCTGAAACAACTGGGTTATGGAACGTTTAATAGCTTTATCTTCTTTAGTTAATTCCCTGTGATTTAGATAATTCCCAGTCTGACAGTGCCTTGAACTTTTTACAGCACTCTTCATTGGAGGATCCCAGAGTTCTTCAGCAGCAAATCTAAATACAACTTTACATTACCTTGAGTAAAAAAAGGGGAAGTAAGGAAAATTTGCATGTGGGAGGAAACAAGTGACAAAAGCTGAGGAAAAGGCTTAGGTACATTATGCATTTTTTGCCTCCATCTTCAATAGTAAGGCCATTGTTCTCTGGATACACAGCCCCCTGAGCTGGGAGATGAATGGAGAGCAGAATGAAGCCTAATCCAAGGAGAAATGATCAGTTATCTGTCATGAGACTTGGACATGCACCAGTCTATGGGGCTGGGTGGGATCCCCCTGACAGCACGGAGAGGCTGGCAGATGTGCTCACTGAGCCACTGTCCATCCCTCACCAGCAGTCCTGGCTAGTCAGTGAGATCCCAGATGACAGGATGTGAGAAAATGGGACAGCCTTCCACAGGGAGGTTCAAAGCAGAATTCAGGGGGTTCCAAGCCTATCAGCTGGGGAAGGTCATGGAGCAAATAATACCAGTTGCCATCAAGTGATAAATGCAAGACAACCAGGATGAGATCCAGCCCACAAGGACTTATGAAAGGCAGGTCCTGCTTGACCAACCTGGTCTTCTAGGTGATCTACCTAATGGATGAGGGAAAGATTATGGATGTTTTTTGCCTGTACTTTGTTAAGGCCTTAGACACCCTTTCCCACTGCATTTTCCTGGAGAAACTGGCTGCCCATGGCTTGTAAAGGTGTACTGTTCATTGGGTTAAAATTTGTCTGGAGGGCCAGAGAGTGGTGGTGGATGGTGAGACATCAGTGGGTCACCAGTGCTGTTCCCTAGGACTCAGTACAGGACCCTGTTTAACACCTCTGTCCATGATCTGGATAAGGGGATTGGGTGCACCCTCAAGCAGTTTGCAGATAGCACCAAGAGGGGCAGGAGTGTTGATCTGCTGGAGTGCAGAGGGATCTGCAGAGGGATCTGGACAGGCTGGGTCAATGGAACGAGGCCAGTGGTGCGAGGTCCAACAGGGTGAATGCTGCTGGGTCCTGCCCTTGGGTCACAATAAACCCAGGCAGTGCCACTGGGGACACAGTGGCTGGAAAGCTGCTCAGAGGAAAAGGAATTGCTGGTTGACAGCAGCTGAGCATGGGTCAGTGTGTGCCCAGGTGGCCAAGAAGGCCAATGGCATCCTGGCTGTGTCAAAAAAAGGGTGGCCAGCAGCACCAGGGCACTTATACTCAGTAGTGTACTCAGAGGCTGCATTTGGAATCCTGTGTTCAGTTTTGCGTTAGTTTGTCCAGAGAAGGGCAATGAAGCTGGAGAAGGGTCTGGAGCACAAGTGATGGGAAGCACCTGAGGGAGCTGGGATTGTTTAATCTGGAGAAAAGAAAGCCCAGGAAGGATCCCTAAAACTACATGAAAGGAGGTTGTAGGGAGATGGGGTTTGGTCTCTTCTCCCAGGTACCAAGCGACAGGAGGAGAGAAAATGGCCTCAAATTGTGCCAGGAAAAGTTTAAATTGGTTATTAGGGAAAAATTTCTACATTGAAAGGGTTTTCAAGCTTTGGCACAGGCTGCCCAGGGAAGAGATTAAGTAAATATCTCTGAGGTATGTAACAAACATGTAGATATGACACTGAGAGACATAGTTTAGAGTCGCTTGATTTGTGGTTGAACTTACTAATTTTAAATGTTGTTTCCAATCTAAATGACCATATGATTCTATGAAAAATTGTATCTGTCCAAGATCAGGAAGCCAAGGGCTTGTTCAGTTCTGCTCTGCAGACTTCAGCTGTACAAGTCTACAAAGGGACATTCTCTTCTCCTAACCAATTTATTTTCTTTCTTTGCTTCCATAAATGGTATTTTTTAACCTAATCAGTCCATCTTTTGAGATAAAGTAGGCTTTAGAGAGCCTTTAACATCCACCTGCCTCTGCAGTGTGATTAAACAGGCTTTGAGAGTCTGAGTGAGAAGTTATGCAGTGCAAGCTGCTGCTACATGGAGCTGGGAACCAAACTTTCCATCTCCTGCAATCTCTTACAGAAAAGACTCACAGCAGTTTGGGGTTTTCTTCACAAAATTTGCTAGCTTGGTAAATTAGCTGGCTACATGGAGTGGTAAATCAGCAATTTTAAGGAGATGTATTCACATGAATCCATCATAATAATTAGCAAAAAAAGGGAATCAGATCAGAACTAAGTGTCTCTGAACACTGTGCTATGGGTGCACCTCTGAGTCTCAGACTGAGCCCAGGCCTCTCCTCAGGTGACAGTTTTTACCCTCTGACCAGCACAGACCTTAAAACATTACCTAGGGACATGCAAGTTACATACTGTGGAAATTTCCCTTTTCTGAAGTATGAAGCTCTGTAGGCCACCAGCAATTGTGCTTGGTTCTGCTGGACATTGAGACACATCCCCAACAGGAAGGTAAAAGGGAAGTTTGGCAATGCCAGCTCACTGCAGCATGGTTGTAGTGGTTCTTCTCCCAGGTTCACTGATAAAGCATTTGTAAATTAAATTGGAGTCTTAAGCACAAATATACCTTAAACCAAAACTGGCTTTTGAGTTGGAGACCAGTGCACTGGGATGAAACATGACACACAAGTTAAACCTAAGTCAAGTTGTTTGTCCATGATTGCTAATGGTCCAATCCACAGTCCAAACAGTATAACTGGATAATAATCCCTGCTTCCCTGATTCCAAACCAAGCCATTATTGGAAAGAGTGAAACAAGAGCATATAGTGATATCCTGGAATCTACATTTATTGGGCAAAACTAGGAGCAAGCCTGAGGATGCCAAGCTATTTGTGGCATGCCACTATGTGTTGGCGAGTCAAGGCAGGTATTCCTTTCAGTTCAGTATTAAAAAAATAGTGAAAGCTGATTTATTTGTCAGGTAACAGAAAACTCTGCTGGATACTGTAGTCTCTGCATAGTTTCATAGCTGTGCCCTCTTTAATTAGCAGTATGCAGTGAATTAACATTTTAGGAACTCACAGAGGAATAATTAATATGCTGATGTTGTTGGTAATAATCTACATAAAAGCTTTATAAGAACAAGTTTGCTGGTTTAGCCAGGCCAGAAAAAATAAAAAGACTCAAATAAGCAGTTCCTTCTCTTCAGGAAAAGATATCTGTAGTATCAGTGCTGTGGCAAATGAGTCCTTATAATCACCAGCAATAAAGCAAGGAAGGACATCAAATTAGTAAAATTTCATCAGTAGAAGGGCAGCTGTGGGTTTTTTACAGCCATCTTTGTTGGAGGGAATTGCAAGAAGAGGAGAGGTAGCACAGTGTGAATGGTAGAAAATGTACCTTTCTGAAGGCAGGAGATGGTCTCCTTCTGCAAGGAGCATTGCCTGAAAGCTAGAGGGTTTCTGCAGGCAGGCCTGGAGTGATGCTTTCTCTGCATTGCCTTCACAGGATGGCTTAGCTGGAATCAGGAGTCATTGTCTCTGGAAGTGAGATCCTCTCTCCCGTGTGGCACTGTTTGATTTCAACCCAGAGCCACAGCACCAGGACAGAGGAAACTCACAGTGCATAGGGTACACAGAGTTCTAAAGGCTACAAACCAGGAGTGCTTGTGAGCATGAGCTGCAGAGAGGGATGCAGCTGGAAGGGAAAAACATGAAAACACATTTCACTAGAATTAAGTAACATTGTCCCAGGAGCTGACCCAAGAATAAGGATATGCACATGTTATAAAGGAACAAAATATATTTCCCCACTTTAAATGTTCACCTTGCAACATCCAATGTAATGTATTTACCCCTACGCAGAAAGGGGGATGTTAAAAGCAGTGACAAGCTGCTGTTCACTCCTCCAGAGAGAGATGAATATTTCCAACCTAGTTTTATAAATCAAAATCATCCAGGCATAGTCCTAACTACATTTGCCCATGTGCCTCAGTAATCCAGCCAAGCCTCCAACCTCCTTCAGGTTTATATAGAGGGAAGGTCCCCAGGGATAAGCTACAGAGACTGCAAATGAAACAGGCTTGAAATCCTTAGAGGGAAAGCTTTGCAACAATGCAAACCTATACATAATAGGGGTCGCTTTCCTACTCAATTCATGTTTATTAAAAAATTTACATAGTCAGATGCTGTAAATATAAATCACTGTTTTAGTACTCATTTAATGAAAAATAAACCAGTGCAGATATTCCACTGGGAAAGCTAGGGTATGTTTTTCAAGATCCCTAAAGCCAAGAAATTCTCATCTGCTTCATTTAAGAAGTAATAGTTATTTGTATTTGCTCTTGGAGGCAGAGGCACCAAATCAGAAGGGATTTAGGAGGACTCCATCTTCCATGACTCAAGGGGATTCTGCATATGTTGCACATAATAAGCTCAAATTCAGCTCTATGTAAGTGTTGTTTTGTGTTGTTTTCTGGCTCCACTGTGCCTTGACTGAGACACAGCTATCTTTGCAAATGGCACTTTAGGTTCTGTGCCAGGGAACAGTGATGGTAATGACAGGTCTCATTGCAAAGGCATGGTAAGGTTAATCAAAAAGAAGATGACAAGTTCCTAAACTCTTTTTAAGCTGAGTTGTGTGCATGAGGCCACTGAGTGGCTGTTTTGCATTGTGGGTGTTAAGTGAAGGTCAGCAAGGGAGAATAAGCTGATGTTCTCCATAAGGAAAGAATACTGTGTTAGAGCCATGCAATACAATGCCCTACCTCTTTCCACTGACCACTTTGTTGAGCTGGATTTCACCTGCTGACCACACCAAGTAAAACCAGTAACAGTGTGTATTGGGTGTAGGTGGCAAGGTGTTACCAGCACAGATGGGCCTATTATCTGTTCAAAACCTTCTGAAAAACACAGTAAAAGAAGAAGCCAGTGGCTGCCCTGTGCTGGACACAGCCATGTCTGCATTGGACCCACACTCAGCTGAGCCCATCAGGCAGTGATGGGCTCATCAAGGACAGCTCAACTCTGCACTGCTTGGGTGGATGATGAGGCATCAGGTATGAGGGAGTGAAGCTGAGTTTAGGGAGAAAAGCAGGGTGTGGATAGGGAGAAAGGGTTGTTTTCATTTTTTTTTTCTTTGTTTCTCACTACCCAAATCTATTTTAATTGGCAATAAATTAGCCTAATTATACCCGGATTTCTTTGCCTGTGATGGCAGCTGGTAAGCAATCTCCTTGTCCTTGCCTCAACCTCCTGGCATTTTCATCATTTTTTTCTCCCCTGACCCTGTTGAGCAGGAGGAACAAGAGGGTTGCTGGGTGGATGCCTGGCTGCTGGCCAAGGTTAACATAAATGAATATCCAAGTGGTTTATTTACTGGGTCCCTTCTCATTCCAGTCTTATACCTGACACCATTTGCCAGCCTGGTCCATACTTCATGTTCTACTCTTGTCTCACTGCCAGCTTTTCAGCACCACTGCCTCTGATCTAGGAGGAATTGGATTTCTCAGAAGTGTACGGGGAGGCGGAATAATCTGGTCTGCCTGTGGCAAGGGTGGGATTTAGGAAGGACCTGCTGAAAGCTGACACAGGAAACATAATGGGGTGGAGAGAAAATGACACAGTATGCACATCAGCTAGGGGAGATGTTTTCTGTGTGTCTGGCACAAAGGTAAGTGCCTGCTATCAGGTGGCTTCAGGTCCACATGCCTGTTTACTTGGTAGCACAGCTGATGTACAGTGAAGTCTTATTGGCACAGTGCCATATCTTGTGTGCAAATACTTATTATAGTAGGGAAGATTATGTGTTTAAAAATACATGGGAAGGAAGATAATTTTGACACAGCTGCTAATCTGCTTGGTATTGCCATCAAATATAATTGGTATAACCAAAAACTATTTTTAAAAATCACACAGAGCACATTACTTTCCTACAGAATTACCCAGTTTTTATGTTTAGTATTCCTGGGTACCTTTATTCCATTGATTCCACATTACAATGCATTACATGGTACACCTATTCTTTTTTTCCCTCAAAGATCTGCATTATAAGCAATAGCTTCCTGCAAATATCATGTTTCTGTGTGCTAGTTCTTTGAGTACTTTTGCCAATACAGAATTTATCAAGATAGCAAATCAAGACATACTCTGAGATAATTGTATTAAGTAAATGGCAGACCCATCTCTCTGAGAGGACCTTTTTGGAAGGAGTTTGTTGCTGGAAATTTAGAAAAAGGTTTTAATGTATAATCTGTTAGCAGCTTTGTGTCTCCTCCCATTTAGTTACTTTGACATACATCCTAGAATTCCTGCTGCAAAGAAAAGTGAGAACCAGATTCTATGGCTGGGTAATTTTTTGTGAAAGTTTGTAGTTGTGTAGATATTTGCTCTTTGAGTGGAAATTGCTTGCCAGAATCAGCTCCTGACCATCAGCATTTAAGTATGGTGTTTTTTTAAGAAGGTTTACTTCAGAAATAAATGACTGTATTGGGTAAATCTATGATACAATAAGGGTAATATTAGGATGTACTCATCTAGGAAGTGCAGAGGAATAGGACATAGGTGTCTTGGGTGAATATTTACCCCAGGGAATGATTAATTTTATTATTAATGAAAGGGGTTAGAGAAGGATTAGCATACTGAGTTTCTATCTACTAAATCCAAATATGGCTGAGGCACATCCATTAGTATGTGGACACCAAGGTATTTTCTTCTCTTCCTCTGCATCCTAGCATAGAAGTTGCATGACTAAAGTTAGTGACACACAAATTACAAAGCTGACCAGATGGTTAGGCTAGGCAGGTAACTTAGTGACTGAGCCATGTTCACTGTTGTATCCTGCCAAATTCCCTTGATAGGTACTATAAAAATACCCTCTCTTACAAATAATCTGGTATTGGGAAGTACTTCTGCCCCTGAGTTCATGTTTACTTCTCTACCTATATCTGTGGAGTTACTGAAGGGAATAGTGTTTCATCTGCCACAGAGTATTTCCCACTCTTTTGGGAATACTCTGTTTAACATTAGATCTCCCTGTCCATAGCTGAGAGTTTCTACTATGGAGCTGGAGTCTACAGAAGCGTAGCATAAGTTATGTGCTGGCTTTTACAGGTGATTTTTCACAGACAGGTGGATGCCTCTTTGTTACACATGCTGTCCTTCATCCTAGCACTTAACTGCAAATGCAAGCATCTGGATCACTCAAATGGAAACTTTCAGCAGACTGATATGAGAAAAAAGAGGGCTGGAGAAAAATATAAATAACAGTATACTTATGGGAGTGACCCAGAGCCTTGATCACACTGATGGGCCAAAGTCACTTCTGTGGGTAATTCTTGTACTATACTGTATAGGTGTGAATTTTATCCACTGCATGAAATGGGATATATTTGGCAAATTACTTCTATTCTTTTCTTTGAAAAATTGTGCATTATGAATGATCATGTCATCTTAATTCCTTGTTATTCTTATTTAAGAAATTATTATTTGGAATGTTTACTTGGGACATTTTTATTTACTGACTTTCTCTGAGAAATACCTAGCAGACCAACATCTTTCAGTGTTGCTCTATCATCTCTCCTTGCAGCTTAAAGATGGGCTGAAAAGCATTCTGAGCCTCCTGCAGGCATTGAAGTTCTGTGTCAGGATCATAATTTGTGGCAGGACAGTTCATTATAAACTAGCCTATTCACAAGTGTGAAACCCCAACCCTTTTTCAAGTAAAATGCCTAAAGAATCAAGGGTAATGTAAGGTATCTCACCACACTGGAATGCCAGGCACCACTTTCAGAGCTGATGAGGAATCTGGCTGAGTCCCACAGCTTCTCACAATGCAGGGAGGCTGAGACTTTAAATATGCATTCAGATGGCACCTGTGTGTGAGCTGAGCCACTTTGCCCAGCTGGATGTGCCTCCTAGCCCTGGAACAAACAGATGCAAAACTTATTAAGTAATTTAATAGAGTTTAACTGTGAACCTGAGCCCTGTGTCTCTTCTCAAAGTAGCCCATGTTCTTCAGGATCTTCTCACAATTTCACTTTCTCTACTGGTAAATAAAGAAAAACATGGAAGCCTAAAAGTTCCCCAACCCTCCATATATCTTTGCCACCTTCTAATAGTCTGGAAAACCTGAAAATCACAAGAAGCTTGCCGGAATGACAATTTTAAATAAATAGCCATCATTGTTGCTCACTAAAAGTAATGCATCCCAAGAAATAAAAAGTAAACTTTCAGCTTATGGATGAGATTTTTTTTTTTTTTAATTAAGCACTTCATATCATTCCAGGAATCCAAGATCCATTTTATTTTCCTCCTTCAAGGTCTAATCAACACTTGCAGAGACAGAATTGTGTTATTTGTGTTTGTATAGATGTGAGTGCATTTTCCTTAACTAATGGGCTGGAAGGTTTTATATTGTTGTATTTAAATTTGCTATTAGTGGTTATAATGAAGTTAGCAAGGCAAAGAACTTTGGACTTTCCCAATATATAAGGAGAGGGCTTGATTGCCTTTGAAGAGTGAGACTTCTGCTGGAATTTGTGGAAACACAAGGGTTCAGCATGAAAATGCAGCACAGAAGGGCTTATTTGTAATATTTGCCTTAACCTGGAAGATGCCTTTAATTTAATTTCAAACTTATTGAATTGAATGTCTAGTCTAACCGAATTCTCTCTCCCACAGCTGGTGGTAGCTTCAGTTAACAATTCTTCCTTCTGGTCTCAAGCAGCTGACAGTTCCTGCTCTGTAGGAGCACAGATAGGATAAGTGGACTACAGGGATCAGGGCAAGTAACTTAGGGTTAGGTGCTGATGTTTCAAACATCTGTAAGTCCAAGCCCAAAATGACAGACATGCTTCTGAAACAAAATTACTGGAAACAAACATACTTTGGGTAACACAGAAAACACTGCCTACTTCTTACACTGGAAGTAAGTTCTAGAAAGAAAGAAACAAGTAGTTGAGTATAGTGCAGACTACAAGGCTTGGCCCCATTCTCCACACAGATCCTGCATCTTTTTAGGTATTACAAACCACCTGGTCCTCAGCTGTTTCCCCAGACATGTGTGGGGGTCTCCTGTGAGGTTTGAATCATGTCCTGCTAGATGCCCTGATAGATGGATAGTCCCATCTCTATCCAAGATGCACTGTACCATCCAAAAAGGCAACAGGAGCCCATGTTTAAGCAATTGAAATGCCTCTGCTCTATATTCTGTCAGCAAACTTCCCCTTTTCCAATAGCTGCAGTACTGGGAGCTGCAGTGTAGAGTAGGAGGAGATACACCAACTGTGTTTGAAACACAGACCCAGATGAGGCTTACAAATAAATGACAGGCCATGGAGTATTTTGAAAGCTTCTATTATTCCAGCTGTTCAAGGAAGATGCAAAGCTTTTTTATTTTTTTAGACACAGGGAGCTTCTCTTTAGTTTTTGTGTCAACAGGAGATTTCTTCACAATAGTAATTGAAATCCCAGATATAGCTGCACTTTGTATTCATCTTTAGTAAGGAATTCAGGCTGTGAAGTGGAACTGTACTTAACAGTGTCTGTACATCAGCCAGAAAAAGCCATATTGCAGCAGGATGCTGAAAATGTGATAGTGAACAAAAAAATACGGGAAACCACATAGCTCCACGTATCCTTCTTAATACCCTGTCCTTCTTGATCAGTGATAGCCAATCCCCAGATATTCTGAAACCTGCAAAAGCATTAAAGAAGCAACAAGTGGTATCATCCTTTGAAGAAATTGAAAATAGGCTCTGTTTTCCTCTCTCAGATGCAAAAAAAAAAAAAAAGTGATGGTTTCTCTTCCCAGGTTACTCCTTTTGTAGCTTGTCTGTTCCGAGATCAAACTTGCTTAGATTATTTTATAGGCAAGCTCTGCCTGAATGGCAGACCTCAGAGGGTCATGATCAGCAAGGCAGAATCCAGCTGGAGGTGTGTAGTCAGTGATGTTTCCCAGCAATCAATACTGGCTCCAGCCTTATTCAAGTTGTTTATTGATTACCTGGACACAGGGATAGAACACACCCTGAGCACATTTGCTGATGGTGCAAAATTGGGGAGAGTGGCTGATACACCTGAAGTCTGAGCTGCCATTCAGGGTCTTGAGAGGCTGGAGAGTTGTGTGAAGAGAAACCCAATGAGGTTCAGCAAGGGCCAGTGCAGGGTCCTACACCTGGGAAGGAAAAACCCCCAGTCCCAGCACAGGCTGGGGTCAGACAGTCTGGAGAGCAGCTCTGTGAAGAAGGACCTGGAGTCTTGGTGGATGACAAGTTGACAATGAGCCAGCAGTGCCCTGGTGGCCAGGAGGGCCAGTGGGATCCTGGGGTGCTTTGGGCAGAGTGTGGCCAGCAGGTGGAGGGAGGTGATCCTGCCCCTCTGCTCAGCCCTAGTGAGGCCACATCTGGAGTGCTGTGCCCAGCTCTGGGCTCCTCAGCACAAGGAAGACAAGGAGGAGCTGGAGAGGGTCCAGTGGAGGCCACAAAGATTATTTGGGGTCTGGAGCATCTCTCTTATAAGGAGAGACTGAGGGAGCTGGGAATGTTTAGTCTGGATGAGAGGAGACTGAGAAGGGATCTCATTAATACATATAAATATCTCAAAGGTGGATGTCAAGAGGATGGTACCAGACATTTTTGGTGATGTCCAGTGACAGGATGAGGAGCAATGGCCATAAACCAAAACACAACCTCAACCTGAGGAAGAACTGCTTTACATTGAGCTGGTAGAGCACTGGAACAGGCTGCCCAGGGAGGTCATGGAGTCTCCCTGTTTGAAGACATTCAGAAGTCACCTGGACACATTCCTGTGTAACATGCTCTAGGTGACCCTGCCATAGCAGGGGGGTTGGACTGGGTACTCTCCAGAGGTCCCTTCAAACCCTACCAATTCTGTGATACTGTGATTTCAAAGAAGAAAAAAAGTTCAGATTAAGTGACATGAGGAATTGAGAGAAGGATAAAAGGAAAACGAAACGTATGAGACAGGTAAAATTTGAGAAAGAAGCAGTCCTGGAAGTTCACAAGTTATATGTACTTTGGTTATACCACTACACAGACACAGGCTCCTGATCTGATGAGATGAAATATCAGCAGCAGAGGCAAACAGTAAACTTCAGAGACTTGCTAGCAAAACCACAGGCATTGTTAAAAAAAAAGAAAACAAAACCAGACCTGCTATTTATAACATTTATCAAAAAGTGCAAGGCCATGCAGGCTTGTCTTATGAAGATTGCCCTAAAATAAAAAAAATATTTCTGAAATAAGAAAGACATACTAGGTGTCATCTAGTGGTCCATTGTCTGTGCCAGTAGGAGCCATGTGGCTTTTCCTAATCCATTGGCTTTGCAAAGGCTTCTTCTCCAGGGTTTCCATCTACCTTCTTCCTGCCTGTCATTCCCAGCCAGCACCAATGGAGACTCAGAGATGACACTGCAGAGGTATCTGTGGCCTCCTGATCGCTCACAGTAACTCACATGACACTCAATGAATGTCACAGCTGCCTGTGAGGAGCACACTGCAGTTCTGCCCTGCAGCTGGGGTGCTGCTCGTCAGGGCCAAGCAGCAAATGGCTGCAGTTCCTCATACCAGTCACTTGGGAGCATAAGCACACATAAACACAAGGACGTGCTAAATCTGATGGGTTGCAGGTGACTCCAGTGTGTATTAGCTGGATGCCTTCAGCACGGGAAGGAAGAAGAATTTTGCATTTTTGAAAGAAGCAAACCAAACCACAGATTCACTCGACCCAGAGCTATGAAGGATTTGGGGTCTGGATACAGATTAGTGCTTAACAACTTGCCAATTTCTAACCACTGTCCAATATCTTCTCACTGTTTTCTTTTTCCTGTTGTTTTCATTTAACCATGTGTCAAAGCACTGAAGCAGCTTGTTGCTCTGCTACGATTGCCAGCTGCTCAAGCATATATGGCACAGAAGCAGTTTTGGTGCCTGGATAGGAAAATATTGTTGGCTGTACTGGATACCAGCAGATGGCAATTTCCCTCTTTCTGTCATCACATAACACATTTTCACTGAGTTGTTTCAGCCAAAAAATGAAAACCAATCATGTGCTTTAAGTAACCTGAGTTTGTTTTGACCAAACTTGACTCTCTTTTCCTGTTCTCCTTAGCCCTCCTTACATCATTTCAGTTCCCAAGGAACTGGACATGGCTTCATCCCCCACTAAGCACAGGTTATCTGGGGACAACACCAACAGCCACCTGGCAGGACCGTGGTCACGTGTAGGCTCCCTGTGAATTTGCACTGTTCCTCTGTGCTTGTTTCCACTTCTCTTCCAGTTTGGTGGAAAAAACCTTCTTACATTATTTATTCCTTCAGTGAGCTGCATTGTCTGCATGTCCTGTGCTGAGTCAGAAAATAGCAATATATGAGGTGACAGTGCACAGCAAGCAGTGCTAAGGGGCTGTGATGCTTGCCAAGAAGAGAACTACAATGGCAGAAAGAGAGGGGCTGCCATCCCTCTGAGCACATAACAAAGCCTTTTGTTGCCTGACCACAGTTTTATTCCCAGGAAACTGTGGCTGGCACACAAAGTGGATAGTACCCAGTTTATGGGTAAACATCATATTTTCTTGTTCTTTTATTGTTTAATGGGCTATTTACCAAGAGCTGTACACGAAATGAGTAATTCTTTGTTTTGTGGGGCTTTATGCAGCACTTGAGAAACACTTATTTGCCATGCTGCTTCAGTCAGATGGATCATCCTGATGGATGCACTTTGGCAGTAGTGATTCCACAATTCATGGCCACCAAAAAAGAGCTTGGCTTGTCTTCAGCAGAGGTAGGGAGAGAAACCAGCCCTTGAAGTCTTCATTCAGGAACTGTGGCTTGAGATGGACTGGGATTGAGGGGACAGTTCTCCATGGCTTCTCCACTGCAGCATGGTTAGCTTTGCAGGTTTCCCACAAACTGTTTTTTATCACAGATTAAAAGCTGTATTTTAAAAGCAGCAGCTCCATAGACTGGTCCATCCCAGAGGAGAGTTCTTTGAAAAACACATGAGATGTGATAGAGACAAAACAGCAATCTGGTACATAGAAGTGAGGTAGGTAAGTGAAATACTTTTAAATTTCTTTGGTGATTTCAGTGTTAGCACAGATAAGCTTTGGCATTTCACTTTGAAAGAGTTTTCTTTTTTAATGTACAGATTAGTTCTATCCTTTTATTTATTGCCTAATTCTAGGAGGTCTATTATATTGTGTCTTAGGTTTTAAAAATATGAATGAGAAAATGCAAGGCTGTTTTTCTTCCCCCTCACCACTGCTGAGGGATAAAACAAGGTCCTACTCACATACATGACTCATTCAAATCCATGTGCCACAGCACTGGGCCTTAAACACAGTGTCTTTGGTCTAAGTTAGCTGCTGAAGCCAAGGAAGTGCCTCTCTGGGAAGGTGTAGGGCCATTACAGCTTTTTGAGTGTGTCATCCTGCACTAGGGCAGCAATAGGGCAGGACACCCAGCAGTGGGGCAGCAGCACCTGATTCACAGCTGGACACCCCTGAAACTTGCTGCACAGGACCTGCCCATGCTGGTCACTGAACTGAGTGAAATCCTACAGACTGGGAGCTATGAGATATGAGGAGTGGCCCAACAGATAAGTCACTCAAAAATGTCATTGCTTGTTATTTCTCCTTCATTCAAGTAATTTTCTTTTCTCTCCCACTTAATGTTGACTGGAATAAAGAGAATTGTTCTGTAAACATTTTGTCATGTCAGACTTCAGCTTTTGCCTTAAATTTTAGTTCTAGTAATTTTTTTGCATAACTGGTATGATTTGAAATCAGTATTTTTTTCTGTAAAAGTGATTTTTTTTCTTAAAAAAAAGTTTTATAATTTTTCTTCTCTTTTATCCCTCTCTATGCACAGCTCTTTTCCAGTCACCCTGACAACGGCAAGGCTAAATACTGAGTATCAAAAGGCAGCCTTTTTCATAGTGCACTGTGAAAAGTCCTCTCATGTAGCCAGAATGATTACTGTCAGGCTGATTATTGCCTGATGACCATATTGTTCTCTGTCTAAAAAAAAAAATACAAGTGTTCTTCTATGGGCTCTCCCCTTTATGACTCCACTCAGGATATTGTCATCGATGATGTTGTATAAGCATTGAAGGGATCTGTCTTGTCAAGAGTTATACTTTGAAATTATTGGATTTTTCTGAGGTGTTAGCTAGGTTAATATTTTTTTCACTTTCTGGAATGTGGTCTTTAATTATTATCCCTTTCTTTTCCTTTTTCCATATGCTATGGATGCACGTGGCAACTTAAGGCAAGAAAACTTTTGTTGACAATCCATGCTGTATTTCCCATAAGTAATAAATGTCAATCCAGACCTGAAAGAACTGAACCCATCTGTTTGATGTATGATCAGGTCATTTTTTTTAATCTATGACAGAACATCCACCCAAATATGAGTAAAACAGAAATTAGGCAGTTGGATTTCTATAAATAAAACCATCTGCAGTAATGTTAAATATTCAATATCACTATGTTGCTATTTTATGTCTGTATATGCTTAAAATAACAAGTCTCTCAAAACTCTAAACATTATACAACACCAGCAACATACACAGGATTTTAGGAAGTTTCCTTGCTGCATATGACAAGTAATATGAGAAAAAGAGAGAAATAATTTCCCATTTGATTTCATTTATTTCTTTAACTCAGTTGTTTATGTTATGAAAAATAGATGCTATCAATGTATAGGAATGAGGCCAAACATGCATTTAATTGCCAAAGAAGAGAAGGTTGCCTGTTTCTAGGGGAACATTATAAATGTTTGCATGAGATCAAATGATGGGTTTTGAACATCTGTTTTACATTAAGTATATGTGTGCAAACACACACCCTCCTATATTGCTTTTCACAGCCTTTCTAAAAGGTATCTGAGTATTCACCAGTATCATAAGGGGGTTTCTAGAGAAAGGCCACTTCTTTAAAAAACTTAGTCCCATTGGATTTCCAGAGATTTGGGCGTGCATCCCCCTAGTCTCTGAAGCATCACCCTGAATCTCCTGGGTAGCAGAGGTGCCAGCCTGTGAGTCATTTAAGGTGGTGGGCACAATGTTCTCTGCCCTGCTGGGGTGGAGGTGCACCCTGTCATGCCAGACAGCACAACACAAAGGTTTCACAGGACCCCAGATCCCGGGACACCAGCCATTCCTGGATGAAGAATGACACCTCCTTCACCTACAAGGCACACCCAAATCTCTGACCCTGTCCTGTCACCAGGACACCCTGTGACACAGGCAGGACACAGGATGGTGGCAATTAAGAGCAAGCAGGCCCTCTGAAGCTGTGGACCATCATCTCCTGGAGCCTCCTGAGGGCCTGGCCATCTCTCCCCTGCAGCAGCACTCTGTATTCAGGACCACAGCCTTTTTAATGATGGCTGTGTGGGGAGGGACAGACGTCTCCCCTGGTCCCTCTCTGACTAACCCCAGGCTGCTGACGTAGGTTTGGCAATGGAGGACTGGTGGCTGACTCACTGTGATGCCAGGAGCATGGGGGAAATATGCCAGGGACAACTCAGGGTGATGGATTTTGGACCCAGCAGCTTCTCCCTGTACATCCGACAGTAAACCTCAGCAGCACGTCCCAGCCAGCCAGAGTGGTTTTATTACTGGTACTTATATTTTTAGAGTTTGTTCCATGACAAAGCACCAAAGTCCTAACCCCCACAAACAATGCATGATTAATATGTGAGGCAGGGCAGACTGCAAGAAAATTACTGCCTTTTCAGTTTGAAGATCCCAATTTAGTAAGTGAAGTACCTGCCACTGAGATCTCTGGCATTCCCATCTGTACTGAGGCAGGATAACAGAATTTCAGAATATTTATTCTGAGTTGGAAGAGAACCACAAGGATCATCAAAACCAGTTCTGGAGTGAATGGCCCATATGGGGATCAAACCCACAATACCAGCATTATTAGCACCATGCTCTAACCAAGTGAGCTAAGCAACAAACACCTGTGAGAGAAAATAAAAGTTGAGAAACTTTGATAAGAATTAATCAACTAAACAGAAAAACAACTGAAAAGAGGGTTTTTATGGTGTAACACACTTGCACATCAACTTTTTCCACTATTCTCTTAGGGTGCTGATGGGACTGCTGATACAGCTACACACAAAATCAAGCAAGACCAGGGTTTTGTACATATATTAGAACAGAGATCTGATCAAGCATTAAGTTTCTTTTTTATTTAAAACACAACCCATTTCTTTAGTCCTCCCCTCAGTACTTCAGTCTCTTAAACAAAAACAGATTTTTGTTGTTTTGTTTGTAAAACCCAGGCAGTTTCCTCTGTGTTTCTTGTTCACTTTGGCAGGAGTTTACATGCTACAGCATGACCTTAGTACAAGCCTCTCCTGCTGTGTTAGGGCAGGGGGTTATGTGTGTTTCCCTGGGGCTGTGGAACACAAATGTCTTATAGGGAACCAACACACACTTTTCTATATCATTATAATATAAATACATTATGATGATTTTCATAGCTGAGCAAAAGAACAAGAAGTGTGGCTTCTCAAGGACCTAGAGCTCTTCATGTTCCCTCAAAAAACTTAAGCTGAAACTTCACCTGGGAAAATGAGATTGAAGGTGAACTGAGTAAGATGACTTTCTGATTCCACAAATGAAATCTTACATGTATTATGCATTTCCCAAATGTGAGGCTTTGACAGTTTTCAGTTATAATTTTAGTTCAGTTCTTCTGCTTTATCTTATAATGGTGAGGATATCTTCATTTGTCTATTTAAATAATCGCTGAAACATGTACCGAGCAAAAAAATAAATGTCTATATTCACATTCTGTTGTAGCAATTCTCTTTTTTTTTCTGTGAAAACTGTAAACAAAAGCTGACACAGCATTAATAATCTCCTGTCAGTGTAATTAATATGAAGAAGAGACACATTTCCCAAAGGAATGCCTAATCCTCTTCATTTCTATTTATCACAGCAGTTTACTAGTAAACAAATCTGTGTTTATTTTACTTCATGTAACCTATTCACTGTTATTTCCAAAACAGGACTCACTCTAGCAAAGCCTTGCTACCATAGCTACCAGGCTACCTATACTTATAGCAGGAGCTGTGTCCTCTTCTTGTTTGCTTCTGCAGGGGGTAGTTAATCTGTGTGAGCACAAAGCAGCAAAGCCTCAGTATCTTGCACGACTTAAAGAATAAATATTTGTTTAATGTGACAGATCCCTGAAAGAAAAGGGAATAACATCATGATGCTTTATGATATTACTAGTAACAGCATATAAATTTGAAACACAGTAATGTCTAACCACAGCATTCAGTGGGATTACACCTGGAGTTGCTGCCATGGCTTTTTGTGCAGATAAATAACAACTGTGCAGTTGGGAAAGGATTTTTTTTTTTTTACAACCTGAGGAGATTCATGCTGGTGCAAGAATTCTGAAGTTGGTAACAGATGTCAGTCAAACCCAGCTTTTGCCTCAGCAGAGATAAGGAAGCTTAAGCAGCAAGGCTGGGAGGAGCCCTTCAGGCACCCGTGGGTGCAAGGGTAGGTAAGCAGTGCCCATGTGAGTTGATACTCAGCTGCAGTCTCTGCTAGCAACCTCTGAATCAGATGTGCCTGCCATTTCCCTCAATTTAAGGGGCTAAGGATGAGAAAATTTAATGGAAAATGAAGGGTGCTTATCTGGTCATGGGATAATGGTGTTACTTATAAACACTGAAGCAGACACAGAAAGTTGAACAGCAATATATTATAGAAAAATTTAAATGCAGACTGCTTAGACAGTTTTTTTTTAATATAGAAAAGTTGCTTTTATCAAAAAAATTGATCTGTCTGCCAGTCATTCTAGATATATTCAAAATGCAATTGTAAATATATTAGATTGAGATAGTGTCTGGTATTTCCAAAAAGCAATACAGGGCACAGAGCCAGTGAATTGCAGGGTTTTTATGAGGATGCAGTGCCTGTAACTAATGGATGGTCAAAGCTTTTGAAGTGCTGTTCTACCCAGAGGAGAATCACTCTCAGTCTGACTGGGAGGTAACAGTTTCAACTCAAGTAATTTCATACCACAAAATCATTATGCTTATCTGCTCAAACAGGTGATGGTCTTCATTCAGGTCTTTAATTTAGATTCTGCTATGTTAACATTACTGACGTTAAAATTATACACATTAATTAATAGCACTCCATTATGTCCCATTCCAAAAGCCTGAAAGTAACAGTGATGTAATGGTTACTCATAGACTTGATTCTGCATCTGCCAAAATCCTCAGGAATCAGTAAGTGCCCTGGCAGCATTGGTAGTGGGCAGAGGAAACCAGTGCCTGTGGCATCATGAGCAAGCACTGTGTATCATCTTATCTCTGCACACTGCAACCCCAGCTCACCCCATGGCAATCAATCTACCAGGGAAACAGTCAGAAGCTGCAATACTACAAAACAGCTTGTGTTAGGTGACTAATTTTTTACCTTGCCAACCTGTCACACACTGTCCATGTTTATTTCTAATACTTATTCCATCCACTGTCCCAAACATGATTCATTAAGGTTAACGATTCTTCTGTCTTCATGCATCAGTCATTCTAAGCTGCATTAGTTCAACTCCAGTGTATTTAAGGACTTATCATTAATTAAATACAGCTTGAACTGAGATTTGTAAATGTAAAGTACTGTCTAAAGACTGACTATTAATAATTGTCAGGTTCTTCTTAAAATTATACAAGCACATCCATATTTTGCCCCATCTGCCTTCCTTGGTGGGAATACAATCTCTCCATCAAATTTTGTCTATAGAGAGATGGATGTGGGTCCTCCAGAGAAATTTGTTTCAGACACCTGTGTTCAGTTCAAGCTCTGTGTTGCAGCATGTAATCCCCTTCTATGCCTGATGCCCCCTTTCTGTGTGTATGCTCAGCAATTGTGTGCATCATCCCAGGAGCTAAGGTTTTTGTCAGCTTCCTGGAAACACAAAGTACCCTTTATCAGGGACTCTTCAGTGTTTTCTGCACTGTAATTGTGGCTTCAGATGTGATTTTGCTGCATCTTGCAGGGCAAAATCACATCTGAAGGGGCAGTGTGGGGCAATTCTTCTGCTTCTTCTGCAGCCCATTTGCAAATATTCAGTGAGTCCAAATATCTCATCTTGCTTGGACTAGATTTTGAATATACCTGCCTGCTAGTGAAAAAGAATAAAGATAACTATGCAACAGAGAACTCTCTCAGAGAAGAAACAGTGGTGGAGAAGAGATCAAGCCAAAAGCTTAATTCTAGATCATTTCCATACTTCAGTCACAAGGTCTGCTCTTGAGGATTTACTGAGATGAGACATACACCCCTTTGGCTTTAATGATAGTTGTGGAGGAGCATAGCAGTGTATTCCAAAGCCTTTATGATTTCTGTGGAGCTCTTGTTTCAGGTGATATTACTGCAAGGTTGAAGGAGCCAGTGTTGGGCGAGTCAAAGATGCAGAATTTCACAAGTGACTTTGACAGAAAGTAAGATTTCATATTTTCTTGTCAAAGAATGCAACACTTAGAAAAAGTTCAGATCTTCGAGATGAATGCTTCATCCAGGGAACACTTCATCTTGTTGTAAGCTGACAGGACATGCCCCATTTCCACTCCTTTTCCTACTCATATGGTCTACTGGAATAGGGAACACTTCCACCAGACTTACTCCAGGGAAGACACTTCCACATACAAGGCTTTAAAGGGAGACAAGTTTGCAAAGGACTAACCAGCACTAAAAACTAGCAAAAAAAAAAAAAAAAATTAAAAAGAGATATATATATTATCATATTTGGTTTTTCTGTTCCAAATCTTGTTCCATCACATGTTGATGATTTGTTCTGACAGCTGATGACCAGATAAGAGTGGAAAAGATTCCTCCTTACTTGAGGAGAATTTGGTGGAATTTTGCTTCCATGTTCAGTATCAAAAATCTCTCAAGTATCAGACTGCTGGTCTCTGTTAGCCATTAACATTAAGGCTGACCCAAATTATGTCTACCAATCTGCAGCAGAATGGTAGACATCATCTTGTCATCAGCTAGGTTGAAATAAACCCTCAACACTGGATATCAGATAAAAATGTAATGAGTGATAAATTGATTCCATTTACAGGATGTATAAAAGCAGTTTGATCATATGATTATTAAGTATTAAACTGTGGCATTTGCCACTCTTGCACATTTTAGGTATATGCACCTCTTTCAATCAGGAGTAGACCAGTCCACTTACATAGGAAAAAATTGCCTTGTTCTGCTGTATGTGGCATAAAACATAAAATACATTTGCTTCTACTTCCTGCACTGCTAGAACCTGAACAAGAACTTTTGATTTGTTGTTCAACTCAAGAATAAGTATCTTTTTTGTTTATAGACATCCTACTCTTTACTTAATTCAATAAAAGCCATAGACTTTTAAATGTAAGCATTCTGCGACTGCTAAAAAGAAGGTAAATAGTCATTTTGAGTAGCTCATTTCAAATCCAATCTTAATGAGCCAAACACTGTTAGCAGACCTTATACTGATTTTTGGTTATTTGAATTTTATACTCACTCTGCTGAAATAATTCTCATACTGCTGAAATAGTACATATATTTCGTAGAACAAATAAACTTTTAATGAAACATAGATCTTGTGAAACAATATTCAAGCACATTTAGGTTTATATTGCCACAGCTAAAATTTATACTTGAATGGGAGCAGGTGATGAAGCAACAGAGAAATACAATAGCTGCCACTGAGAAAGTGGTTAAGCTACAAATACTGTAAGTGAAATACTTTTGACAGATAGGAAAAATGAAATGTGGATCTACCACCAGGAAAGATAAAACGTGCAGTAAACATTTTGAGAATACTAAAATGCAATAAGCAAGTTTTAATATGGTCTATTTGCACATTTTTCATCCTTTTATTTTTTTATTTTTTTATTACAGTCTTGGTTATGACTTAGCTTCCAGGCTATTCTTCTTCAAAATCCAGACAAACCACTTCACAGTATTTTATAATAAATATGTCTGGGAAAAGTCTTCCATGAACAAGTCAGTTTAAAAATACTCTTCAGTGAGTATATTTGTTTTGGTGGTTGTTACTCATCACTTCTCAAAGCCCTGAGGAATTCATTAACACTTTTTTAGCTAGTACTTTTTATCTTTCAGCAGTTCTTTTCTTTGTGACATAGGTACATGTGGTTGTGTGAGTGTGCAGAGGATAATTTCTATGCACCAAAATACTTTAAAAAGAGAAAAAAAAAGTTAATCAATCCAAATGTTCAATAGAAATGAAAAATTAATCCCACGCTTCCTAAAATGTGAAATGAAAACTAAATAAATTTGCATGTAGAGATATGTTTTCTCTCTTTTTTTTGCTTTACCACCACCATTTTATAACACACCTTCTTTCTTCAGACCTGTCATCAGAAATATTTTTCAAGTCTCATTATTTGCTTTTTATCCACGTATTCACTCAGTGAATCCCATCCAATCTTCATCTGATCTCCATGCTCTACCCCTCTCTTGTTTTGGTTCAGGGACATTGGTCCTCATGTCCTGTCCGCCTCCTATTGCTCCTGTTCAACAGTAAATATCTCTCTTATATCTGCCATTCTTTCTGTCCTAGGATTTCATCCCTACAGATTATTTCTCATTATATCCTTCCTGCTTGTCAAAACCAATTACCCAGTGGCTCCTGCTGCTCCTGCCCCATCGGTTTCCACTTCTCCTCCCACCTCTGTGACCAGGCAGCTCCACAGTCATTGTGTCTTGACTTCTGCAAGTCTACCTCTTGTCCCATCTTCACATAAGTCACCACATTTTTTTTCTGCCAGAATTGTGCAGGATGCATGGAGAGCTTGGACCTTGCCTGGAGCAGACATGTGGGACATAATGGAAAGCAAGATTTTACAATTGATCTTGTGGAATAGCCTTTCTAACACAAAATGGGGCTGAATTTGTATATTTATAAATTAATTTTTATAAATATTTTTACCATAATGTTTTGATTACCTTCATTTTCTTGCTGCTTGGAATAACATCACACAATTGTATGTGTGCTCACTGATTAAAAAAAGATGTGGATGTTTTTGAATGGATTTGAAATACAGGTTGAGCACATAGATATGTACACAGAAATATGTGCATGTTCTTAGGTTAATCCTGATTTAATATCTTAAAGAATAATTCAGTGGTTTAGATGTAAGTTTTTATGATTCATTCACTGGCTCTTTTATTTATTCATATAGTTGTACTCTACACCCTTAAGCTATCACAGATATTTTATATGACAGTACTTAATTGTGTTCATCCACCAGAAATGCTGATTGAAAATTAAAATGTTCCTGCTCATTTCTTTCTGGGGATATGCACATTGAAGATTAATAGGTTCATTTTTATTACGTACATGAAAGAAACAGGACTTGTTAAGATGGTGAAATCTTTAAATTGATAGTTTCATAACTAGAAAGTCTACCTGAAGCAGTTAGTTTGGGCTTTAATGGGTGTTCCACTTTAGCCATGATCAGCTCACTAGCAGTCCTAGTACTTGAGCTTTATCTTCATTATTGGTTTAATGAGCTGATAAAAAGGACCAAGCTAAGTGCATGTAAACCTTCCGTGAAAGTATGCTGAAACTCATTATAAGCAAGGTAAATTCATCAAGCAGGGGTTAAACTGCCTTTCACAGCAGATGAGGTCCATTCCTGCATTTCTCTGGGAAAGGAAGAATGGAGGAGAAATGAGGGATCCCACAACATATCTCATTGGAAGAGTAGATGAAGGGTGTTTTCATTTCAGTGCATCCCATTGCAGTATGTTGGTGCTGAACACATGGCCAGGCTGTCCTTGGCCCCTCTTTCTCCTGTCCTCAAGGCTGACCCCAAGGACTGGAGGGAGCAGCCTCTTTCTTGTTGCCTATCCTCCACCTCCTCTCTGGATAAGTGATGTTTACACTCCCTTTCCTACAGAAAGGGACCAAGGGGTTTGAGGGGCAGAGCCAGTGCTGAAGCCCTCGAGAAGAGCAGCCCCTTCAGGGTGTGAGTGCCCTACTCTTGCCCTGGGCTACTGACAGCAAGCACCTCCTGCTGCTGCCATCCTCCCTGAGGAAAGGAAGGGAAGGGAAAAATTAAACTGGGCCTGAGGTCCATAGACCTCCCTGTTTTTTCCTGGCTGAGGGAAATTGCATCCCATTTATCAGTCTCAAAGAGAAAGGTTCATCCACTTCTCTTTCTCTGCTGAAGCTCAAGCTATGATTGGGAGGGAAGACTAGAGAAGCACTGCCTATAGGGCAAGTATATCAGAGAAATATGATCTAAATTCATGACTTACTGAATATCTGGGGTCCTCCTGAGCATCTGGATGTGGCATTTCCACTTTGGGTTTAATCCACCCTCTTCCTCATGGTCTTACAAGGTTGGGCTGGGGGGAAAGAAGAAAAATATTTGGTATAGTTACACATTTAACCCACATTTGACCTTGAAAGAACAGCAGATTTTTTGCTCTTGAGCCTCTCCTAGCTGGGAAATGAATGTTCAGCTGCTAATGAATACATTTCTGCCTGAAATAAAATTAAAAGGAGGTAATGGCCTGTTTTTCTGGGCAGATGCCAGTCTAAAGGCTGAGTTCTTTATGCTGGGTATAGAATAAATGCCTATGAAACACTTACCCTGGAAATAAATTTGCTCCCAGACATCATGTGTTTCCAAGTATTCCAGTTTGAAAACCTCACATCCTGTGGCACAGCCATGTACCATCTAAATGTGCCAAATTAGAAATATTGGTAGATAAATAGAAAGGTTAGTGTTGGTTTTTTTTTTTTTTTTTAATTTCTTTAGCCCAGTTGCATAATATTAGTCATTACAGTCTTACATTAAGAGATTTTTAGATGAAATTTACTCCTTGTGCTTGAGATTAGGCTAATATGTATGAAATGTCTTTTTTTCTGCAATATGTTCTGCTGGCCCCAAGCAAAGGAAATTGGGAAGAGAAAATCCCCTTCTGACTTATAGGATTAAAATAGAGAACAATATGGAAAACTGATTATATTTCCAGATTTTATGGTTTGCTCTCATTTCAGCAGTGGGACTATCAGATCTGCATCATGTAGAAGCAAAGACAGATAAAATATCCCAAGTACAAGATGGAAGTGGGTTTGGTGGCTTCACAGAGTGAGCATGACATCTATTTGCAAATGTTAAATGGTTTAGAATTCAGTGCACCTCCCTTCTCTCTAAACACATGCATCACAGCTGTGAAAAGTGATGTTAAGTCGTAAGCTCAAACCTCCTGCCCAACATTCCCCAACTGGCAAGTCTTTAATTACATTAACATTCACATTTGCTTGCTCCCATGTTCCTAAAGTGAAGATTAATTTTCATCATGTCAAAGTTCTGAATGTCACAGGATTTCTGTAGTCATCATTCACAATACTTGCTGGGAAGTAAGAGCAAAAGCAAATCCAGCTGTTGGTATGGAAGTCTGGAGGTTGATGAGGACTAATTGCACAATCATTTGAGAAGAAATATGGAGTGCTAACCCACTTCTTGATATGTATAACTTTATTAGTGCTTTGCTTAAATTTCAAAGCAGCAATGTGATTTCTACAAGTTGCAATGCATGCTTTGTTCCTAGTTAGTGTCTGCAGGCAGTAGAATTGTTGAGGACATAGCACTAGGTAGAGAAAGTGAGTTGATATAAATTAAGAAAAAATTGAAAGTTCTGAGTTATGAGTAAGAATTGTGCTCTGTGCTGTAACTTGGGTGGAGGGGCATTCATTATTTATGTTAGCAATAAAAAAACCCCATATAATAATTATAATAAATATATAATAAGCTGCTTTATTAATGTAGTTATTAATTTATTCTTTATTATGCATATGAAGAGAGATGAATTACCTCATAAACATCCTTCCCTAAAGGCTGTGCACTAAATGAATGGTAAACAAGGCTGTGGTTGCAGTAGCAGGTAGAAATAGGAAAAATGTTGTTGTTAGAACAAGATAATGAATGCCTTGGATTGAGAACCAGCATTAGAGATTCTGCAATGGTGTTATGCTTCCAACCTTTTTATTCAACTGCAGCTGCTTTCCTGTTTCTCCTTGTTTCTGGCAGAAGATGTATTACAGCAAATCTTAGCAAGCTGAAGTGACAGCAGAAGAGCAGGACAGGTAAGAGAGAGCTTAACAACTTCTACAGCAGCTCCACTGTACAAAGAGCATCTGAGCTGCTGATTCCAGACGTCTCCCCTGGTGGGATCCTTCTGGAATATGGGTAATTCCTTTTTTTGGTTTGGTTTGGTTTGGTTTTACTGTTTTTGTTTTGGTTTTGGTTTGTTTTGTGTTTGTTTGTTTTTGCTGTTGTTGTTGTTGTTGAGGGAAGTTTTTAAATGCTGTTGTGATGCCTTAAACACCCAATCTTTCCATGAAGAGAGGGCTAAAGAGGCCATGCTCTGCTAAGGCTTAACTTTATTGTTCTTTCCCACACCGAAACTTTCAAAGGCAAAACCACAATAAGATGGCTGATTTTGAGACATCAAACTTAACCAACTCCATTTATTGAAAGTTGAATTCAGTGCTGACATGCTGCTGTTCCACTTCTGTTGCTCTGCCATGACAACTTCTGCCTTTGCAGCAGACTGCCTCTGGACACTGCAGGAGTGCTCACTGCAGAAAGGAGATTTGTGCTACTCCTGCAGTGCATCACTTTGTGCCAATAAAGCAGGAGTGGTCCATTGAGGTCTGACCTTTTTTCAGGGGAGGTCACATCCTAACAACATGAAATTTAGTTTTTATCTTTCCATTAGTGGTAACAAGCAGGTTTATGACTGATTCAGCAATTATCTTTCATCAGGTATGTTCTGCTCATCCTAACCAAAGTACCCAGTATCTGATTGCCCCCACAGCACTGCAGTCCCTGTTACTCTCAGGTGCAGCTGAGCAGGTTGATATGAACAGAGTTCATCCCACCCCATCTGAAATTCAACAATTCCCACCCTCAGAGGGATTGCTAGGCCTGCCCTGATCAGAGCTGGCTATCAAAGGCCACTGCTGGACTAGATTACCCTGTGCTGGAAGCAATCTCAGCTGCTGGCTGAGGTAATTTTGTGCTGCTTGTAAGGAGAAGGGGTTTTTGCAGGGCAGAGATATATTTTAAGCACTTGGACAAAACAATGAGGGAGAAGATACAAGAGACATCACAAAATCATATATTTGTTAATTAAGGAGTAATTGATTACTTACAAGAAGAGCAATCAAACCATTTTAGGAGCATTTGTTTCCAAATTGCTTTTATCTGGCAATCAAATGGAATAATAGATCTGTGTGGGGGCATGACTGACAGACTGACTGGCATTACAACTTGCTGGAATAGCATAAATGCTCAGCCTAGGCTTAGTTTACCTATGTTAGAACTGTAAAATGGATTCTGCCTTTGTATCCAACCAGTATGTAGTGCTTGCCACTGATGCCACAAACTCCATGTACCTCAGGAGATGCACTGAGCCTGAAACTGAAATGGGTACCATTTTCCCTCATGAAAAGGAAACAGCCTGTTTGAGATAGATCTGCCCAGGTTCTCTTACAGTTTCTCAGAAATGCACTTATCTCATCCCTGGAGAGTGTTTTACGGAAATATATTTACTTAAAATGTATGCAAAGGATTTCCAAAATGCAGATAAATCATGAAATGTTCAGTAACACAAACTGGGAATTGTGGTTGCAGAATCTTTTGTACATTTTCTAAGACATTGGGGATTTGAATACATACCTGGTGAGGTCTGTAGAGGTATCACAGTGAGCTGAAACCTGCAGAAATAAATTACAAGCTATTTAGATATTTCAGAAAATCCTCCTAAATGCATAATCATTTTCTTTAGAAACCCAGCCCTTCCAGAAATCTTGGCCACTTCTCATATCTTCAAACGGCTATACAATGCAGGACACAACTCCAAGGAAAAGGAATTTACTGTAAACTAAGTCCTTCTCATAAGTGATTTGGATGAGCAGAGTGAGATTTAGAATTTGAACCACTGCTGGTAAATAATTGAGCTACAGACTTCAGGATAATGAAATGTTTTTGAAATCTTCCAGCCCATTCCTGTTTATAAGAACTTTTTTTTTTAATTATTCTTGTATTTAAAAAAAAAAAAACTAAAAAATTGCCACTACATTTTTTCATTTGCAAGAGGATCAATATTACAATAATTGCACAAATGAGACCTTGATGGTGAATGCAAATACAAAGCCACTTAAAGTGATTTTTGTTCCACTTGATTGTATTGGTCTGTTAAACTCATTACTGGTTTGCAGTATTTTGGCTTTCATTCCTCTCTCTTCAGTTACTGAGGCATCAAAAGGTTCCCCTCCCCTACTATTATATCATTAGCATTCTCCTAAAAACTCCAATGGACAATCTCTACCCCAAAATTAATGTCTAGTGACAGATAATAGCAAAGAGTAGTTAGTTAGCAATCCTTTTAAATGTGGCTTGGAAAACTGGCTGCTGAGCCAAGCCATGTGGCCTGAAGCTATAGAGATACAGATTTCTTTGCCTCTAACAGCTGGTGAGCACTGAACAAGACAACCACTGAAGAGATCTTCTTCTGAGAGATTTCTTGCTTGTTATTCTGTGAAGTTGTCAGGAAGGATCATAGAATGGTTTGGGTTGGAAGGACCTTCAAGATGTTCCAGCCCCCTGCCATAAACATGTATGTCACCCACTAGAGCAGGGTGCTCAAAGCCCCATCCTGCCTGGCTTTGAATGCTGCCAGGGATGGGATATTCACAATCTCTCTGGGCAGCCTGTTCCACTGTCAAAGGCTTTGCACAACTCCAAGTACATGTAATCTGGTTGGGTAACTGTAGAATTGTAATAGGGAATAAAATCCTGGACTTCTCCTGATTTTAGTCTTTGGTGATGATCCAGGATGGCTTGAAGTTGAAGGTGGCTTACTCCCTTAGTGAGTGCCAGATCCAGCAGGATCCTGCTGGTGCTGCAGAGAGTATCAGAAGTGATGAGTTAACTCAGTAAGGGTCTTTCTGCTCAGGCACCAGCCAAAGCCAAAAACCACTAAGGGAGATGAGCAGCAGAGGCAGATGGTGTTGCCTGAGTTAAAGGGACAGCTTTAGCTAGTGTGCCTCTAACACTGGGACTACACTGCTCCCAACCCAAACTGCAAATTGGCCTAAGCACAGCAGAAACTGAGAAAAATGGGGGTACAAGACACTTCTACATTGCATGTTCACACTAATTGCAGGGGAGACAAGTCTCTAGGCCTTCTGCTTGTCAGACTTTTAATTTATCATTTGTCATCAAAAGTTCCTCCAACCAGTCAGGTCCTCACTAATGTTCATACAAAGAATTTTTTTGACAGTAAATATGAGGATGAGATGTTTTCGTGCTGCAGGGATGCCTCAGACTAACTTGCTTGTATTTGCATATTTGAAGAAGGGAGGGACCCAATCTTAGCTGGCACAAGTTAGCCATTTCCAAAAGCAAGACAGAAATTTTGGAAACGTTCCCTAAAAATACCTGTCATGGTAGTGTTTGTAGACCAGCTTAGTCCTGTTCATGGTGTGTGAGAGGCTTTTTAATGCCTAACCTGCACAGGACTAGAGAAAAACCATGTCTGACAGGATGCTGAAGTGGAGAACCACACCACACTAGCAATGGTGTCACATGAGGTTTTCATCTAGAAGGTGACTTTGTGACGTTCAGCATGACTTCATTTCTTGGCCAACTCTCCAGTTTTGCTTTGCTCTTTGATTAATGCTAAGCCATAATGACTGGTGTCTGGCTTTCTCCTCTTACAGTCTTGCCTTTGCTGACTAAATGTCCAGAAAAAAAGTTTCCTTCTTACTTCACCTTACTGCATTATCCTCAGCCTGGTGTCCTGGTTTCAGCTGGGATAGAGTTAATTTTTTTGCTAGTAGCTGGTACACAGCTGTGTTTTGGGTTTAGCATGAGACTGATGGTAGCACACTGATGGTTTGGTTGTTGCTCAGCAGAGTTTACCCCAAGCCAAAGACTTTCAGCATTCTATGGTCTGCCAGTGAGGAGGTGCTGGGAGGCAGCATAGCTGGGACAGCTGACCCAAACTGTCCAAAGGGATATTCCATACCACAGAATGTCATGCCAGTATGTAAACTGGGGGGTTACTGGGATGGGCTGATCACTGCTCAGGAACAGGGTCTGGCATTAGTCAGCATGTGGTGAGCAACTCTATCATGCATCAGTTGTGCTTCTTGGGGTTTATTCCTCTCTCTTTTTGTTATCTCCATTTTTATTATGATGATGAGGATGATGGTTTTTTTTCATTAAACTGTGTTCTTAACTCACAGGTTTCATCCTTCTTTTTTCAAATTCTCTTCCCCATCCTACCAGAGGAAGGGTGAGGGTGGGGAGTGAGAGAGCAGCTCCCTGGTTCTTAGTTGCCTGACTGGGCTAAGCTATTTAAAGTCTAATGTCAGCTTAATATCTTTTCTAGATAGCGCCACTCAAGAGGGAGCTGGTGGGTAAAGGTCCACTGATACCCCATCCAAAAGTGTTGTAGACAGATTATCTCACAGTGAGATGCTTTTGTAGTCTTTGTGCAATGTGGGTAAGTTATTCCTCTGCCTGCTTAGGTAATGACAGCTTTTAATTAAAACAGCCCACTTGAGGGAGGCAGGAGTTTGTTACTTTTATTTTAGTACAAGTTTCCAATGTCAGCGTGTTGTTTAGGGTAAAGTTTAACTTTTTTTTTTTTTTTTTTAAGAAAAGAGATTGACACGTCTTCAGACCATCAGGACTATATCCTAATTTTGTGGTGCTGAGGCTTCGTGGCACTGAAGTGTATTATCTGACTGCTGAAGATAAAAACCTGATGAAAAAGGCAGCATGTAGTGTAGGAAGGACAAGGAAATGGAGAGTAAGATTTGCAAAGTTACACAGTCAAGGACTTTAATTCCAAAATCTCAGCTGACCTCATAGAGCTGAGATAGATACCATACCACACTGCTTAAAAATAGTCTGCACAGAAGAGAGGAGAAAATTTGATGCAAAATCCATTGTCAGTAAAGGGTTACCTTCAAAACTTTATTTTAAACTTGATCTTTGAGATAATTGCAAAACTAAAAGTGTCTATTTTTAATATAATTCCTCCTACCAAAGAAATCCCTAAAGAATGAGAAGTAGTACCTGTTTATAGGCAAAATTGGTGCTTATTGCAGTTATGCTACATGCAAAAACTGCTACATAAAGCTTGCTCAAGTCTCACAAACTGATTGCCATTTGCAACACGGTGGCCTCTGAAAGTCTCCAAAGTGACACTCAGCATTATAGCAGAATTACCAAAGTGTCCTCAAATTTCTTGGTATGAGAAAGGGAAAAAAATTAAATTATTCTCCACTATGTCTGACTTATTTCAGATAATGGTAAGTGATTTTTATTATGAAGTGTTGATTGTGAGCCAATCAAGTTGTATTATGCTGCACTGGGCACCAGCATGTATAATATACTGCAGAAAAGGTTCAGGATAAAGGAATGCCAACTGACATGCAAAAGCAAAAGAGGAAGAACAATGGGGCATGGAGAAACAAAGCATGTACAGCAGCAATTTCTAGGAATCTGCTGGTCTTACAGAGTTTGTAAGAGAGAACATCTTGCCACCTGTGTGGCCTGAGCCAGTGCCTGTCTCTGGGTCACACTGAAAGCTGTGGGTTAAAAGCCAGGCACTAGATGCTTCTGTTTTTTCTGTTGAGATTTACTTTTGTCAATTAAAAAATACAAAACAACAACCTAACCTGATTTTCCTGGGCACCTGCTGTTTTCATGGCCAGTGGCATCCTGGCCTGTATTGGAAGCAGCATGGCCAGCAGGACCAGGGAAGTGATTCTTCCCCTGCACTCAGCACTCAAATCCTCTGGTCAGTTCTGGGCTCTTCCCTACAAGAAAGACATTGAGGTGCCCAGGGAAAGGCAACAGAGGTGCTGAAGGGTCTGGAGCACAAGTCTGAGGAGGGGTGGCTGAGGGAGTTGGGGCTGTTCAGCCTGGAGAAGAGGAAGATTGGGGGACCTGACTGAGCTATAACTACCTGGAAGAAGGTTGTGGCCAGGTGGGAGTCGGTCTCTTCTCCCATATCTCAAGTGAAAGGATGAGAGGAAGTGGCCTCAAGTTGTAGCAGAGGAGGTTTAGATTAAATATTAGGGAAAAATTCTTCACAGGAGAGTTTGTCAAGCACTGGCACAGGCTGCCCAAGGAAGAGATTGAGTCACCATCCCTGGAGGTGTTTAAAAGACATGTAGATGTGGCACTGAGGGACATGGCATAGTGACATGGACTTGGCAGAACTGGGTTAATGGTTGGACTTGATGACCTAGAGATCTCTTCCAAACTCAACAATTCTGTTATTTCACCACACCAGGATTCATGCTGGAAGGGAATTTAAGGTGGGATGATGCCCAGCCACCTCCCAGGAGGTACTGCATGCCAGCTAAGGCAGCAGAACAGTGAGCACCTCTGCTCCTCATCTGCTGCAGTTTGTTGCTAAAAATATGTGAACAGGCTCAAATCAGCAGTAGTTTGGGGTTTTGAGCTGCTGGAGCTCTGGAAAAGTGGCACTGCCTCTGTCCCTGGGACAGTAATGTCTAGTGGAGGTGCCAGCATAGATACCAATACAGCATTTAAATCACAGTGACCAGAAGGCAGAACCTCAATTCTCATGTATTATACAACACAGGCTAAAACCCACAGAGATCATTAGGAGTGACCAAGCTGGGGATCAGGGTGTGAGAAGAACATTCCAAGGTATTGTAACTAGATTGGAAACCAAAGCCCCCAGGGCAGGAGCACATGGACACACACATATATGTTCTCATTGCATGATATGTGGATGTGCAGGCTTTGCCAATGAGCCCTGGACAGCAAGCCCATGCCCAGGGAAAGCAAGCAGACATGGCACAGGTTATGTGGATGAGTGACAAGTGCTGTGCTGCTCCTGAAAGTGCCCTGCAGTCCTACAGCAATTTACTGTTTATTGTTGAATTTATTGTTCATTTATTCTGTATTATGCTACCAAAGCAGCACTGCTGCCTGTAAGCAGCTGTGTATTGCCATACAGATAACCTCTGACTGGAGCTGGGATGGCAACAGGGCAGCCAGCAGGATACAGCCACAGCTGCAGCAGGCTGGGGAGGCAGAAGACAGGGAGCTGCAGAAGTTTTGGGTTCTTCTCCATTAGGTGTTTTAGGCAGCCACAACACTCACAGCAAATCTGGCTGTGCTGCTTGCCCTGAATTTCTCCAAAACCACAAGCTGATTGTAAAGCTAGCACTTGGGAAACAACTTGTGGTCATGTGAGATTAAAGGAAACAGTAGCTTGAGCATTCATGAATACCAACAGCAGAGGAAATGGTGCATGCATGCCCTGAACTGTTTATTTTTCTTACAGTAACATGTATTGATAATTCCCTACTTGGGAAAAGGAGAAAACTCTCCCAAATTGCAAAGCATGGCAGTTCTATAAGTATACTTTCTTCATAGATGGTCCTTGAACAACCCCTGGAGATATGCCTGAGAGAGGGAGTTCTTGCAGTATCTGAGGACAGGGGGGAAACCTCACAAAACATGAACTGTGCCCCCTTGATCTTGATTTCATGGAGCTTCAGACCCTTACACTAGTAGGGTGGTCACAAATATTCTCAGCATCAGGCTATTTATCTGTGGAGCTGTTCTGTCTCTTAGTCAGCAGCACTGAAATACTGCTTCTGCATTCAGCTCCAAAGTGAGATTAGCAGTCTGATATGTACTGTAGCAAGGTGCTTTAGCACAAACTCCTCTCTTCTGTCTTCTGAAGAGAAGAGCTGAGTGAAGTTAGTTCGTGGCACATTTTTCTGAGCCAAGGATTACCTTCAGCTTTGTTACTTTGACATTGAGTCCTTCTCTTGTGAGAGACATTTTCCAGCAATAAACAGCTAAGTGCTCCCTATCCATGAAGAAGGACTGTGCTTCTTTCAGCTACAAGCCCAAATGATTTTCATTCAATGATTCTAGGTAGACTTTAAAACAAGGACAATTCTAGAGGTAAAAATCAGTATACAATTGCTATTATGAAGACAGGCAAATCTCTAGCTGAATTATCTTCTCCTCCACAGAACATACCAATTTCTTGCAGCTTGATACCTCCATCAGGGAAGAGGACTGAGGGCAGCTCAGCTTAACCAGGCTGTCTTTGCCCTGGAATCAACAGGTAGTAGTTCATCTCCAGCTGCTGTGGTGGAAAAAAGGAGTCCTTTCATAACCTGCAGAGCTTTGCACATATATCTTCTACATATGCCTGACTATGCTTTAGAGTCAGGTTTCTTTATATTGCTGCAATTTGCTTGCTGAGAACTTAAATTTTACTTTTAAGGTAGATTTGAGCTTCCAGAGAGGCCCCAGAGATTGGTAGCAGCAGGACTGAAAACTAAATGTGACCTTTCCAGCACCTAATTTATGAGAAGCTCTCTGCCTCCAAGGAGAGACTTGCATGCCCATTCTTCCCATCTTGTTGAGTTACTAGCACTAGTTTCTAGCCTGACTGGGGAGCTGCAAGTCACCTGCAATCAGCCAAATTTGCATCCTGCTGCAGCAGGAGTCAGGCAATGCCTTAGGCACTTATCAAGGGCTACAGGGCAGAAGCTCCATCTGCCATCTAGAACATTATCATGGGGGAAGATGGCACCTTAGATCCATGTCTTGTTAAAGAAAACCCAGAGCAGAGAAGGAGTTTCTCACCAGCATGGTTTTGTTTGGTTTGGTACATTTGTTTATTATTGCAGCTTCTGCATAAAATCCAGTGGTAGTCTTGAGAGTTCTCATGAGTTCTCAGCTGAATGCCCCCTTGACACACCAGGCATTCACACCCTCCCTGTTCTGATTAAACTCTTTTCCAGCAAGGTGGCACAGCTTCCACAGGGAGATGCAGCGTGCTGATTTCTTGTTGGAAACAATCCCTGAGAGCAGTTGTCCCACTGCAAAGACAACACTGCACCTTGGAAAGGTGTAGGGACATGGAAACTGAGAGTGCAACAGCTGCCATCACTGTTCCAAATGTCTGTGAACAGATTTTGTTCTGTGCCCTGTCCTATCAGTCCAGCAGGCTCAGGCAATGGTTACTGGAGGCAGCTCACCCTTTTTCATGGACAGAAGAATCCTCATCTCCTGAATTGTACTAAGTTTTAGCAGAAACAGAGTGCACAGTCAGATAGCCCATCTGGGAGAGGAGCGCCTTATTGCACAGGATGATGCCCAGTGCATGAGCAGGTTTTCAGTCAGACACAGTGAACCCAGGCACCTTCAAGGCACTGACAATCAAGCTGAGAGAGACATCCTTTTGGCTGTTGCTGGAAATATCCAGAAGCCTAAGTCCATTTTTGTTTGTTGGATAAACTGCAAACCCAGTCCCATTGAATGAACTGCAAACCCAGCCCCTGCTCCATTTTGGATAAGCATGTATCAAGGCACTGTCTTGCAAGTACTCGGAATTTTATGTGAAATGTCTTCACAAAATATGAGTGGCAAACTGCATGCCTATGAACCAAAGCAGTGGAAGTGCCCTGTAGGCACAGCTTAAAAAGAGCTACACCACCCCCTCCTCCCCAGTAATTGCTGAATGCACATAATCAGGTATTCTTCATTTTCTGTTACAAGATTTCCCTGGTTTAATTTTCTCTTTGCTGTTGAAACCTATTAAAATAAAATGATGGAGCAAGCAACTAGAACTTATAGGTGTAACGTTCAGTTGTTTCCATAATCACAAGAAAATAAAGTCCCATGGATCATGTAATAGAAAAATGAAGAAAATCTGACACCATCCCAAGCAGTGTTTGCTTAATGAATATAAGACAGTGTTGATAACAATATTTCTTGTTGGTGGTACTTTATCATGGGATGAGGACCACATTATGCAGCTCTAATTCTGGTTTGTGTTTTTTAATATACTTTTAATGAAGAAAAATAGAGCTCATGGCTCTTAATGAGTGTGCTTTTCACTTTTTGGTAGAAGGAAGGGGAAGGAAATAGCTTTGGAAAAAAGAAAAAAAAGAAACACCTTCTATCAGAACAGGAAGAGAATAAGGGGGTCTTTCATGGAATGGTACATTTGGACCTTCCATGTCCTTTTCCACCAGCCACACAGATCTCTGTGTAACCAATCCAGTTTCACAAGAAAAGCGCCTCCAGTCTTGAAATCTAGTTTCCAATACTTATTAGTGAGAACACATTTAGCAACTGTTGCTTTTCAAAAGGCACTCTTACAGATGTTTTCACAACTGTATCATCCTTTGGTAATATTCCCACAGACCTAGGGCTCTCATGTGCATGCAGATGCCCAAGGACATTTACATGCATAAGGTATGCATATAAGCATAAGCTTCTAACTTATGCCTTTGGGCTGACATAAGTCAGAAACTGAAGCGAAAACCTTTGTTTGAATTTCTTAATAAGGTTCAGAGGGAATTTAGTAATAAATGGTATTGTGAATGCACAAACCAAAAGTTGTTCTTTTTGAGTAGCTTCTTTGTCATTGGTATGAACTTTACCACAGGGGGTAGATACGCAGAAGTGGAAAATTCATAGTACATTGCCCTCTCTGCTGGAACTATTGTTTTTCATTATATAAATAACTGAAATGAACTGTTGAAAGATTGGGTGAGTAGAGAAAGATATCTTTTCCTTTTAATGTAATTCTTTTTCTTTTAGTTCCTGTTACACATCAAAACTGTGTAGGCTAAAATCCTTTCTGAACCTCTTCCCAGAAACATCAATGAGAATTTGCTTTTAAGTGCCTTGGCCACCCCAGCTGTGGAATAAAGCAGAAGTTTGCTGCAATTCTTATGCTCTAACATCTTATGCTAATTAATCCCAACCCCAAACAAAGCTAAGGGGAGAGAGAGGGGGAGAAGCAATGAGATAATAAAACTAATGCTTATGCAATTAGGAAAGAATATTCCTAGGTGGTTAGCAGGGTGAGCATACAGCTCATTTTTATCTCCTCTGTATGCCCCTTTTTGCTTCTCTATTTTATCAGTCTTCTCATTTCTTGCAGTAATCCTGGATGAAGGAGCAAAGCACAAGGTAAACCCTATGCTCCTATAGGAATACTTCATTATGCCATGGCATGGGATGATGCATGCCTATATCAGTCAGGAATCCCCTAGCCAGAAAGTTGTTTTGATATTAACAAATGTGTGAATGATCAAACCAAATCATATCTGTGAGTCTTCCCTGGGAAGGAAAAATGAAATGCCTGCATTTACTGTTTTTTCACTTTTACAGACTCAAGTGACTCTGAAGGTGAAATCACAAAAGTTCGTACTGGAGTAGACAGCACAAACTTAGGAGATCAAAATAATGTTCCCATACCTCAAGGAGATTCCTCAACACCCTGTCTTCATGGTAATCCCATCCTGATCTCCTTCCTTCCTCCGCCCTTTATGTAGGGATTTAAGGGTGTTTAGGCAGCTTATGAACACTCAGGCAATAAAACAGCTTTCTATACTGAGATTATTAGAGTTCTTTCTTATTGCAAACCTATCCAAGGCACCATATCTGCAAACTTGTGTAATGTATCTTGCCTGGTTAAAAATGTGATGACACCCTGTGTGAATGAAGGATCACTTTTCTTAAGGATGGGGGGAAACTGGATACCAGAATTTTAAATAAATCATAGTAGAAGCGTGCAACACTTTGAATTCTGAGTACTTCCTTTTGAATCAGATGATCCAAGAAAGAAATCTGTAGCCAGGATACACTGTGGCCGGAAAGTCCCTGCCCTAAAAATCCCAGTGCAGAGCCAGTGTCCTCAGCCTGGCTGAGGTGCATGGAGCGTGGGGTCCTGACCACAGCTGCTGGCACTGCAGCACAGCACCTAGAAACCATTTGGAGCAGGTCTCTTCTGCAGAACTGCTCAGTCCTGATGTGCCACCCTATCACAGGAAACAAGAGCTAGTGCTGAATTGAAGAAGCAAGTGGACAGAAGAGGTTTTTGCCATGTAATTTTTGGGAACACAGCACACCTTGTTTCTCCTATCTTGCAAGCGACAGACATGACATTTCCAAATATAATGGACTTCAAATGTCAGGTGTCATCAAGAGACTGTGAATGCAAATGAACTGTTTTCATAAGTGCAATCCAAAAACCAAAACCAAATTACAGCTTCCCTGTCATGGCAGTTCTGCTGTGTGAGGTGAAAGCAGCACAAAGTCCTGGGATGTGAGCAGAGGATGTGCATTTTCTCACTGCACTTGGGCACAGGCACCCTTGAGACCTGAGAGGGGAAAGGGGTTCCTTTAGGTGTGGTTAACCAAGAAATGAGGGAAAGCTGTGATGAAAATACAGAGCAGTTGAATTGGAAATAAACAAAAAACCAAGCGACTTCCTGATGTTTTCTTTAATTACTGCTTCTGTCCTCTATCTGAAGGATAAATTGGTGGTCCCAAATCCTACAAGAGGATGTCTGCTACAGAAGCAGGCTATCTGGTCCTTCACATGTCATCTATTCCCTGGTACCTGCCTGTTTCTTTTGGGCATCACTGAATTACTCAAGTTGTGATCTGGAAACCTGCCTTCTCCTCTACTACCGCTTTGAAATTATTAATACTTTATTTTACTTTAGAAAGACAATCTTTCATGAGAGCTGAAATGAAGATTTTAAGATTACTCAACCACTCTATGCAAACAATAACTAATTTTTGCAATGCCCTGGTGAGGTAGGTAATTATATGTTATTCTTTCTGACAGGCAAAGACATTAAGTTTGAATTGGCCCTAGACCAGAGGAGATTTTTGAACTCAGTTTTCCTAGGCTGAGGAGAAATTTTGAAAAAAGCTCTAGTTTGATCAGATGCAGGTTTTCATTTTCCATTTTTGTCTCCTCAAGAAACCAGGTTTGGAAGAATATCCCTTGGCTGAGTTGCCAGAATATGCTCATAAATGATTCACTTGAACCTTTTGCAGTCAAAAACGACACTGAGAGTACCATGGAAATAAATTTTTGAGAGTAGATGAGTCACCTGGGTTGCATTGCAAGTAATGACAAAAGCTGATTCTGTTACTCACATGAGTTTTATCTTCATTGCCTAAAATGCTTTTGCTATATAGTGATCTGGCTGGATTGCTCCAGCTCCTTTTCCAGTTTAGGGTCCTGTCATAGATGAGGGAGTGTGCTTTGGTTGTGCTACAACTCTGTAAACCTGAAGTGAACAGCACCCATGTTAGGTGTAGGCCCTCAGTAATCCAAAATTGGCTTGTGGTCTGAAACAGGTTTTGTATCTCTTCCAGAATCTGCCACCTACAACAGCTCAATTATCTTAGGAATGACTCACTGAGTTCTTGTGGCAGTGAGCTCCTGTCCTAATTAAAGGAACAACCACCTGAGCTCTTTCCTTGCACAGCTTTCCTGTTCCCCTTTTATCTCCTCTCTGCCATTCTGTAACTCACTTTGCTGTGACCTGTCCCCAGCTCTGTGCCCATGCTTACCTTTCCCACTCACCACATTTACATGCTCAGCACCACTCTGAACCCCTTCTGCATGAATTTAGGTCACCAGAAGGGTTCACAGAGCCCCAGAGGCAGCAACATGGGGCAACAGGGGGTTACAGGGCAACAGCACTAGGGAAAAAACACCATTTCTTCTCCATAATTACAACTTGCTCAGCTCCTGATCTTTGGGCCATAGGTGGGCTCTCACTGGAGATGTCAGACTGCACTTGCTGATGAAGGACATCAGCCATGCTATTTGATCTCTGAGTACCCTGGGACAGCCACAGTTCATCCCTGAGCACATCCTGCTCTGACATTCAATTACCACTACCACTATCCTCTTTAGTTTCAGAACAAAGTCATGAGGAGATATGGAAACTTGTGTAACTTTTCCTGCACAGCACAACATCTGGGTCCTGTAAAGTATTCCTAGTCCCATCCTCACAACAACTCCAGCACAGCCTCTTGAGAGAGGCACCACATAGGACAACAGAACTCATTTATCTGGTTTTGCTGCAACCACCTCAACACAATTGCTGATTTAATAAACATCCTTTGCTCCTGGTGGCTGGATTCATGTTCACCACAGGTATTAATTACCTCTGAAATGCACGATGACTACCAATCAGGCTCAGGGAGAGGCACATTTTTCAATAATAGATCAGTGTCTGAACATGTCAGCAGCTCATGACATACCTAGGGCTGCTAATGCTAACACTGAAAACAAAGGTTCAGTTCATAAGTTCAGAGGACTTAGCTAAGAGAAGCAGGAGCACATTAACCAAATGCATCCCTACCATGTTAGACAAGGGCTCATTAGCTCTTGGAAGGTGTTTGTCCCCAGTAGTGCAGGTTCTTTCCATTATTCTGTTTACTCATTTTGTTTTCAGATGCTTTCTCTCACATGTGCTGCCAACACCTGGGCATCCCTGTGACTGTGCACTTTCTACAAGAGCTCTCTCTGGACATGTGTCCCAGGCCACATGTGATACTGGGAGCATCAGACGTGGGAAAGGATTACAGAGCCCTGATTCTCATTGTCAGCAGCTTGCATCCTGGCCAGACAATAAAAGGAAAGCAATACACAAAAGTTCTGTGAGTACTGAGGAGCAGCAGAAAGTGAGATAACTGAAGTATTGTGTAAGAGACAGAAATCCCATTTTAAGCACATGTATAGGTTTGATAGGTCCAGGCTTGTGCAGGGGTATATCAGCAGAACATGTTATTCTTGCAGCTTTAGCCATCTACACAGATCTAACTTGGCTTGGGCCAGAAAACTGAGAAGATTTGCTTTTTGTTTAAAAAATTGGGAATCTGAAATCTCCATTCTGAGCAGAGTGAGAAGAAAATCACCTTGCTCAGAAAAGAGAACACAGATAAGAGAGTCCAAACAATAATCTGAAAATTACTCTGTGGACAGAAATTGGCTGAATGTGATGGTCACAGGAGTAAGTCTGCCTGCATTTACCATGATTCAAGCAGCTTCTTGGACAAACAGATTTCTGAAGAAATAGCTTTACCTCCCAAATCAAACTACCATGTTTTACATATTTAGCCAAATAATTACCAACCTAAAAAGGGGAGGTAAGAATTTCAGTTTGTGCCTCATGCATCTCAGGAGAATGTTTTAATCATTAAGCACTGGTTGGTGTGAATCTCAGTCACTTTCACCTCCTAGAATCAATCTGGGGCTTAGTAAGCCTTCTGGATCAATATACCAAGTTAATTGAACCTTTTAATGGAAAAGTTCTGTTTTACCTGACCAACATTTTCTCTTGGGAAAGACAAAATATCTCCATATCAGTATCACTTCATATACTGTGCATGAAAATGCTGTCTGTTTTAGCAGCCTGTTTTAGTAGAGATATTTGGGGGGACAACAGTATTTTTTTTTCCAATTGCTTTTTCTGATTTTGTTTAGATTCTATACACAAGGGGTGGCTGAGAAATTCTTTTTGCTATACTTCTCCTCTGGAGAGTTTTTTTTTTCCAACTCAGAGCTGCTGCTGAATTCAGATGAGCATCAAAGCCTAGAAAACACTGAAATTTTGTCCCTACAAGAGAAAGATCATCTACTAAAAAAACCCCAGCCTGAAATACCAGAAAATCTCTCAAAATAGCTATATAGTGTCCTGATGAGTGCACCTGACTTAGCACAGAATTGGAAAACAACAAGCAGGAACAGACAATGTCATCACTCTGCCATAAGTGACCCTACTGTATTATGAGCTCTGTTTTAGGGTGGTTTTGTCACATCAACCAAACACCACACTGGATGCTTTCCAAAACACAAACAAAAGTAAAACAACATAAATGTGATGGTGGTCTTGAGGTGGCATTCATCAATAATATGTAGTATACCCAAAAAGGTGACTTCCACATACTCCCTACAAATGCAAAGCTTTCCATTCTATTTATGTTTTTAACTGTGGTGCCCAGAAGGCAGCTCCATGATCTAAAAGATGAGACTTGGGGATAATAGCTGGTGGGTCCAGGTTATAAGAAACATGAGACAGAAGAGAAGAAAATAACTGTGAAAACAGTAGAAGTTTTTGAGCAGTCAAAGTGCAAGTAGCCCTGGAAGAATAGCAGAAGTTACAAAGAACTGCAAAAATACAGAGTCTTAGGCTTTGGAGTAAGCTCTAAAATCCTTTTTGTCTAAAGCAGATAAAGTGCTTGAAGACGGTATTTCACAATATCTTTGCAGCTCTTGGTCTCAGATCTCAGGAGAAGAAGGAAGGCATTTATTCACATATAAAATGGATGCAGCTGAAGGGAATGTAGTAAATAAGGAACAGCCACTCAGCCACGTGGAGGGACTGCTGGTCAGGCACCAAAATAAATTAAAATAGACTGTTCACCACCTATGCAAGAATAGAAGTTAGGACTAAATCTTACATAAAAGTCAAGGCTAAGATATTTCAACTCTGCAGCTGTGGCAGATGATGCAGAATTAGAATGTGCTTGTAGAAAAACTAACAACAATTACCAACCTTGTCAAAGCTCTCTCTCCACTTCTCTTTCATGAATTGTTCTTAATTACACTACATTGCAAATGTGGTTACTATTTAATAAGAATCTTCAAAAGAAAACAGAGCTAATTGACAAAGATTGTAAAAAAATGCCTAATTTCTTTGGGTTTAAACCTTTGTGCCAAATAAACTGTTGTTTTCTCAAATTTCATAACTTACTTTAGAAAAGTTAATTGTCTGAGAATGAGTATCTGCAGACAAACAAGCAGACAAAGTTTGGTATAAATGCACCCACGCCCAGTCAAGCTTTCATTCTCAGCCCCTCAGAGAGAGTACATTAGTGCAGGAAAAAAAGCAAATCCTATGGTAGCCAGAGTTCATTAGTCAGTGTTTATCATGTGTCCCTTTATGCACATTTTCCCAATAATGCAAGAGCAGAGCTACCTTCTAATCTTATATTTGTTGGTCTACATTTCTATGGAAATGATGATATTTATCTTGCTGCCCATTTATCTCTTGCTGCCCATATATGAATGACTTAAATTTCTTCGAGCAGGTGTGGATTGGAGCATTACTGACTAAAATTCACAGAGCAGTGAAGAGAAGCCATTTCCCCTGGAGGCACTTTGATCAAAGGAAGCCCATGAGATATAATGCTGAGGGTCACAGAAGAGGGACAGCTTCTGTCACAGGAATACACCCCAAGGCAGGTGGATTTGCAGGAATCAGGAGAGGAAAAGGGGAAAAAAGGTAAGATACATGGCAGGAATTAATTTTAACTGCCAATGTAAGAAGTGGCAGGGAAGAGAAGGACATCTGTGAGAAGTCAGAAAAGCCCAGAACAAACATGGTGAACTGGCAAGGTAGAGAAGAAGACAAGCTCAGAAAGTTACCCGGATGCTTTGAAGGTATATTGAATGCTAGATAGAGAAAGGAAACTAGTTTGTGGGCCTAAAATTACCCTCAAAATGAAATGGAAAAATCAGTGATGGGAAAGGAAGGAAATCCTTGATGCAAGTCCCTCAAATACCTGAGGGATAAAGCAGGGAAATAGTAGAAAAGGCTGCAGGTTCCAAAAATGCATGTTCACCTAGGTTTCTTTGGGTATATATTTGTTTTTTTTCTTCTTTCTAAAAAATCTAAATGGGGAGGGCTGTTATTACTTCACAGTTCAACGTTTCTAGAATTCACCTGGCTTGGCCAAAGGTGCCAGGATCCTCCAGATTCCTGACACTGCTGAGAGCCCCACTTGGGGAGCTGATGTTTGCACCCCTGCTACAAAACCTTGTCACATAAACCCACCAGTGACTTGCATGGCTATTGTGCAGCAGTGCAGCTGATGCAACACTTCCAGAAAACCAGAACTGGAGCCCAGCAAGCAGCAGCTCCACAGCACATGTGCTGTTTTAGGTCCTCAGAGTAGTCAAGGTGGAAACTGGGATTGCTTTGATCACAAGTAGAGGAAAAGGAGGAAGCAGGTATTGCCTCAACTGTATTTGCAGCACTCTGACATTACTGCTTCTATAATAATTGGGGTAAAACCCAAAAGCATCACAGAGTGCATGTGTCTCGCTGTCTGCCCCAAGTGGTGGGGCACAGTTACTAAATTAAAAGAACTGAAAATTTTGACTTAGGGCAGGCAGTTGAGTGCAAGAGAAATTATGATGGCAAAATACAGGAAGGGAAAAATACACATTAGTCATAAGGTAAGACAAATTATGTCTGTCAACTTGATGCTTTTCTTTGCTTTCTTATATATATATATGTATACATAGATATTTAAGTAACCTCTGAAATGCTTAGTTATAATTCAGTGATTTATAAGAAAGTATCTTCCTTGGTACTTTGCATGTTTTATTCCCAAGACAAGAGAAAAGAGGTGGAAACAAAACTGTTCTCAATACAAATCTGATCAGCCCCTTCAGTTTCTTTGTTATGATAATTGGTAATTACAGGGGGAAAAAAAAATCTTCATTTAACATGAAGATTGCTTCAAATGTCTTCCCTACACATGATCTATCACAGCCCACCTATGGATGACATGTGTACTGAAGGTTAGGCCAGGTCACACAAACTCTCTGAACAGCCACTGTTCTCTGCTCCCCCATTCCCCAGCACCTAGGGAAGCACCTAGGGCAGGACCAGGATCTGGATACCTGAATTTGGCTCCAACATGAGGCAGCTGTTTGAGATACTACATTTCCCTCCCTGTTTAGCCCAGTGGATGGAAATTTACCTGGTGCCAGTGAAGCCATCAGGAAAGCTTCGGGGCAAAATCAGAAGCATAAAGAGGATTAACCCCATTCTGAGAAGAGTCACTGCCTAGTCATCCTCTGATTGGGCCAGACAAATCCTTGCTCCCTGAGGATGACTGTGGCTACAGGCATCTGGTGCTGGGTCACTGCACACCTACTCTGAACTGAACCTTTCCAGCAAAAACCTACCCAGCTTCATGCCCATCTGCTGCACTACACAGGGATGCATCCCAAGTGATGACAGGTGGGTCCTGTCCTTCAAAGTCAGCTTCTGTGCATGTCACAGAATCACAGAACCACAGAACCACAGAATCACAGAACCACAGAACCACAGAACCACAGAATCACAGAACCACAGAATCACAGAATCACAGAATCACAGAATCACAGAACCATAGAATCACAGAATTGTCTGAGCTGGAAGGGACCCACAAGGACCATTCATTCCAATGCTTATGTCAATGGCCAGAAAAAGGATCAAACCCACGATCCTGGTGTTATTTGCACCCCTAAAAGGCACTCAGTTTCCAAAGACCAGCTTTGGGCTGTGGCACTCACACTAACCACCAGATTCAGACCTGGATTTCATAACCAGTTTCTGTTTACATCCTGGCTTTAACCTTTCCTCTGAGGTTCACTGTGGCCTTCCTGTCACAGGTCCTGACACTGCCCCACCTGGAGGTGAGTTTTCCTGGCAGTCTGTGGCAGATAAGCTGTGCTCCCAGCAATGTGGGGGAACTGCTCTGACGAGTCCTCAGGGGCTCTGGTGGCAGTGGGGAGGGTGATGGGACATGGCAAAGGGCTGACTAAGGACATAGACCTATTTCCCCAGCCTCTTGATTGTCCTGCCCCCTTGCCTACACACAAGCACATGTGTGGGTCTGCACACACACACACACATACACACACAAGAGCAGCCTTTCCAAGTTCAGAGTTCTGCTATGCACAACTTGCACTTATTTATTTTTTTTCCTGAAGCAAACACGTGATATCTGTGATAGGGAGATTAGATTTGGATAAATTAGATGCAGTGTCAGGCAATTTTCAGAGCAGAACTGAGCGTTTTTAACTGGTCCTGGAAAAGGGGAAATATTCATATTTCAGAAAAGTATTTGCTAACACTGCTGAAAGGGGTTGCAGTTTGATTCAAGGGTAGCCTTGTTTCTTTGCTTCCTTCTGAATGCTTTTGGGAGCTTGCTTTCTACTCTTGACATGCTTATGTATGCCCATTTTATACTGCTGTGCTCTTGTGGATTTTTCTGAAGTATTATAAAAAAATGAAACAGAAAAACCCATTGATGTGAAAAAAATTTCCAGTTGAATTTAGGTGCTTGACAGTGTGTACAGGTGTGCTAAAATAAATACACAGCCTATCAGAAAATGTAAAACACACACACATGCACAGTACACTGCAAACAAATCATTTCCAACAGGTAATGAGTGAAAAATGTTGGTGACTACTAAACCTCAAACAAATATATTCCACTGTTATCCAGGGAACGTGTGAACTCAGATGTAGTCATAGATTCTACAATACAATTTTATGGGACATTGTCTTTATCAATAACACCTTTAAATGTAAAGGTAGAAGGAACTGACTGTGTGAATTCAGGAAAAAAATACCTAGCAATCATTCAACATCAATGGGAGACACTATTGTTTGGAACAAAGCAAAATCAGCTTCAAACCTTGCTTCCAATAAGAAGCTGAGCAGTATTGTATATAGATAATGCGAGAAGAGCTGACAAAATCTGTTGTTGTCTGGGTTTTCTGGCTTGCAGCAAGCACTTCTTTGTTGTTTATTGGTAATTTCTCAGTGTAATGGAGTTAAACTGGAATTACATTGGTGTTATCGCTAACGATTTTCAATCTGGTTTGCTTTATGAGACTTTTAAAGAGTTGTTTTGGTGTTCCTATTACTTCTTTCCTTTATTGTACAGCCAGCTGCAGGATTGCCCTCTCTCACTATATAGATTTTGTGTATGCTGTGTTTGTGTAAAATGTTTCATCAGAGCAAAGTAATGACTTGTGGTAAAGGAACTCATATGTGAACTTCTTCAAAAGTGCACTGCTCATGCACATTAAAAATAATATTTATCCCACAGAACCACAGCAGTTTTCAACTCTGAGTCACATGTTCCCCATTTTTTTAGCTTTTGGCCATTTGAGCCCCAGATCAGAGAAACCACAACCTGTAAACCCGAGAGCAGACTCCCTCAGCACTGAACTGCCAAGGGTTTTGCTGGAGCCAAGGCATCCCCTGTGGATGGGGAGCTCCCAAGAAGGACATCAGCATTTTCCACAGAAATAAACCTTAGATCTTTCAGCTGCAGTTAGGAAAGCAGGAGGGGTGTGCAGGAGCTTTCCTTGGGAGCCTCATTTCTGTGTCTGTGTGTCCTCCCTCTGTCTAGGGTTGTACCCTGCCATTCCTGTATTTTTTTTCAGTACCAAGAGCTCAGCCCTCTGAAGGGGCAGGTGGCTGTTGCTGTGCCCTGCCTGCAGAGGTCCAGAGGCACCCTCTGCCTGTGCCCATCAGCTCACAGGAATGCTGGCAGCAGCTCTGGCTCTGGGGTGTTTGGAATGCAATGAGTGGCCTTACAGCAGCCCCATTTCTGTGCCCTTGCTCCCTAGATTTGCCTGTTGCAACAGGATCCCAGTGGGCCTTGGCTGTGTTTTCTGTGCTAAACTTTATGATGTTTTTAAGGTACAAACAAATGTCATGCATTAAATCATTACTTTTATAGACTCATTTAGTGCGAAATCACATTCACACTTCATTTACCAGATCCCAAAGCTCCAGAGAAATCAGGCTCATTTGTTCCTAACCAGGCAGACATAACTGAGAACAGCAACAGAGAACAGCTGTGAGGGGTTATCCAGGTGTATCTTAAAGCCAGTTTACAGGTCAATAAATACAGGTATATTCATTATAGCTGTATCCAGAGGCTGCACAGAGATGAGCTCATGATTGCAGACCATAAAGCTTTCTGATGTTGTTCCAGAAGGATAACACTGAAATCGATGCTCCTGCCCACTGTGAAGATGTGGTGTAATGAACAGCAGAAGAAAGCCACTGCCTTTGCTCAGAGACAGCTTGCACTTTCTAAGTGGCTTCTGAGCAGGTGAAGTAAACCAGCTCATGCCAATGAGAGCAGAGTTAATACACACAACAATATTCATTTAGCTGGGGAGACTGGAACTGGAGGTGAACAAAGCAAAGGTAGAGTTGCTGGGAACCTGATTATCTTTTACAAGGACAATCCTGCCATTTTATACAAGGGGGGGAAATCCTTCTAAACTGGAACCAGGATATAAGAAAATCCAAATTTTGCATTACCCAAAATTTCTGGGAAATATTGACTTGGTGCTTAATAATTTTCTCACGAGTCATGTGTGAGCAATTTATTTCAACGTGATAAAGACCTTTCTCTTTCTTTACATTTATGGTTAATTTCATTTACAGCTATGCCATATGAAATGTAATGTAAATTCCCATAAATCATTCAGTGAGAATCTCTCCTGCCTCGACATTGTGACTTGTTGCAAACAGTGTCTACTTAAGAAATCATCACATTCCCAAAGGCTGTATGGCAAGAGTTACACTTGGAGCTTTCTGTGTAGTTTATAGTCAGAAAGGAATCCTGCACTTGTTAGATTGCAGTTTGGAGGGTCAGATTATTTTTCTGTTGGAGCACATCTTGGGAGAGATAGGAAAGACTTATTGGAATACCCTCTGTCCCCTTCATTTTCATCAGCATTAATTTGCAGCTTCCTTGGTCCCTCTTGCTTCCATATTTTTCCTTTAATGAGCATGGGGAGAACTGGTGTGTTATGAAACACCAGTAAGCTACAGATGAAAGTATATAAATATGAATAGTTTTAATCAAGACAGCAAGAAGACCTCAAGTTCTACTCCCACTCTTCCCATACCTTAAAATCATAAGAAATTTGACAGCATTGTCACTGGAACTGAAACTTGTTTCTGTGAGATGAATGAGGACAGGCTGTACATAGGGCTGGCATATCCCAATAGATAAAAAATGGTCAAAAAGACCAACAAAATAATTCCTGCCACACAGCTTACAAAATCTGTGTCTCTGCTGGAAGGGCAGCACTAGTGAGGTGCATCAGAAAATATCTCAGCAAATGTGTTTGCTATGCAGAATTCACTGTATTTCCCACACAATTTATTTAAAGTGTCTCACAATGGATAATAGTACATTACAAAAACACATTTTATTTTTTATTTCTTTATACAAATATATACAAATATATTTTTATGTCTGTGTTTATAGAAACAAAATTCAGAGCAGTTTTGGCAATAATTCATTGCATTTTTGCCCTTCATCTTTCAAAGTTTAGATGCATGAATCTGTTGGGATTTCTCTGAGTTTCCCTTGAGTTAATTGCCTAACATGGGGCTGGGAGGCTCTTTGAGATGTTCTGTGCTCTCCCACCTGGCCTCCTGAGGCTGCCCCAGGGACCTGCCAGTGCTGTGCAAACTTCCCTGCAACCTGAGGGTGCCCAAAACAGCACTGCACACCTGAAGAGCTGAATCCCAGTTTGCAGCCCTTCCAGAAAGAGAAATTATGGAGGGAGAGAAGCCTGAGATGCTGACATGCAAATTCATGTTTCCAACTGCTGCTGCCTACATTGCAGCTCTTGCAGCCTGGCAGCTTCTTTTAAAGAGCTGCTGCAGGATGGATTTGCTTTTTCCCTCTGATTACACTGCTGTTAGAGCTGCCTGGCAGAGCTGCAGCCCTTCTGTTTCCTGACTGAGTGTGGGGATGGATTAAGTGAGGCTCCCCTCCTCCATTCCAGTGGGAATGGCTTCTGTGTGTTCTTGGTTCCCTTCCCAGCCTGGTTTCTCTCCATGCTGCACACACTGAGATCAGGGGTGCTGAGGGGTGGAATTACATGCAGTGCATCCCTGCAAACCATGCAGAGCAGGATTTGGGATGTTTAATGGGGGCAAAGAGTCCCTCCAGCTCAGCAGCAGTGTGGCCTGGGCAGGACATGCTGTTCTGGTTGCCCAGAGCTCCCCACTCAGGATGACTCCCCAGTCCTAGCCCATCTCCAACACCTTGCTTTTTTCACTTGTCTCCCTTCCCATTTGCTACTCAGGATGGAGCTGCATTTTGTTCACTCAATTTGAGAAAGCCTAATGCTTTGGAAACACTTGTGTGCCAGAAGGACTTGGCCCTTTCTGTTTACTGACATGAGGGAATTAGCACTGGCTCAGGCAGAAAGGACCTCCCAAATATTCTGGGGACAGAAATGGAGGTGTATGAACCATGGGACTTGTCAAATTGGTTATAACCTCTGCTCCCACTTCTGCCATTTCCTGAGTCCAGTGATGAGGCATTCCAGTGATGCTGGTGCTCCTTTCCAAACAGGAAAATGCATCTTGGCCTCCTCAGAAGGGGATTATTTTGTGCCCTGAAACATGAAACCTTAATTCCTCCTACAACCACATTTCATTTCTGTGAACAGCTGAGCCTTCTTCAATATTTTTTGTACCTGGAAGAAAAGGAGAATTATTAGAAGTAAAATATGTTATTAAATGAGAGCTGACATGTGTCAGGCTTATTGATGGGAACTTGCATAAAATGTGATATTACTTCATTCCTACCTTAATTGAAGATATTTTCAGCCTAAGTGATGTGTAACTGCTCGGTGATTTAGCTCTCTTTTATGAATAATTATATTACATGTATTCTCTCTGGGTATTTCCATTGATACATAGGATAAGTGTCTCTCAGAATAGCCTGTAAAGGGGTCAGGCAGATCTCACTTCATTGAATCCCTTTAAAAATAGCATATTTTGCCTTCTTAAAAATCAATGGTTAAATTAATAAACACAATGAGAAACCTTTCAAATGAGAGGAATATTCCCTCTGCTTATGATCTAATTCCCTGGACACCCACTTACTAAAGATTTGACAGGAGTAACATGAAGCTACAGCATTCACTATGTGGTTCATTTTTTATCAAACAAGACAGAAAGAATGAGGCCTTGTCTGTGTTTGAAAGCTGTATCATGTTTCTGCCATTTCTTTAGGCATTCTTACAGAAACCTTTTAGTTCTCCCTTTCTCATCTGCTGCAGGCTACTGTATTAGCAACATCTTTTCAGTGATTAACAATATAATGGTGACTTTTGCATGAAGCATAGGAAGAGCCTAATTCTTACCTGTGTACTCATGAAATAGCCAATTTCAAACTGAGATGAGAACAGAAATAATTATAAACACTTCAGAAAAATAAAGAAACCTTCAAGAGCTATATTTAATATTAAACACCACACAGAAAATTTCCCAGGCAACAGGCCAAGCTGAGATTAACTGGATCTTCTTTAAGAGGTGTTTGTAATGTAAATTTAAAACCAAATAATAAAAAACACTTTGACAAACCTTTACATCATTGCCATAATCTGCACCTAGACCAAATAAAATAATAGATAGGAAAGCTGCCAGCACCCAAGCCAGGAGTATGAAAATGCCATATTCTGCAGCTCACTGATAGCAGCTGGAGATCTGAATCTAACAGCACCACTTCAAAGCTTTCCTGGGAAAGAATTGAACTTAATGAATTTAAAGTCACAAGATAGGTCTAATGCCAAGTTTATTTAAATTCATTTACCTAGCAAATGATCAACACATATGTCTGGAAGATGCTTACCTCTGTGTGTGTGTGTTTGCAGCCCTGCTAGAGTGGTGAATAGAATGGATCTTGTCCCAGGACATTGGATAGGAAGTTGGTTCTGGATGAAGTGAAAAATCCACCTTTCAGACCACAGCATTCCTTTGATGTATTTGTTTATTTACAGCATTTATTTGCTGCCAACTGGGTCAGCTTCCAAGGCAAACTTTGGAGGGTATCTTTCAAAATGCCACAGAAGACTCAGATTTGCCTGGGGCAAAGAAGCAATGGATTTTGTTTAAGGCATTTCTGTGTGATGTTGGTGTTTCAGTACCAGCTAAGTTGGCTTCTGTCAGCTTGAAGTAGAGAGGAGAGGGAGATCAACCAGCAAAGCCACGACAGGACAAGTACAGGAACTTCTCTCTGTCCCGTTTCTCAGAGTGCTGAGGGGCACCTTGAAATGATGAGGCAGTACACATTTAACACAAAAACAATCCTGTTCCACACCACTTCTAATTGAAATGTGGCCTTCATCACCATGGTATGTGCACCTGCATTACCTGAGGCCAAGGTTGTCATGTGCTCCCCTTGTTCCTGCTCACTTGCCACGTCCCAGGCACACTTCATTTGCACCACCTCTGGGTGCCTGCACTACATTTGGAATGATTCTCCACCTCTGCTCATCATCTCTTTTGGTCCCAAGACTTGCTGTAACCTTCTCTGCCCTTCTACAGGTCAAGCTCAAAGTATGCTGAAGGGTTACTGCAAAGTTCTTCATAGGGCCAAGGGCAAACTAGAACTTGCCTTGTGGATAAATAGGAATTTTCAGCTCTCAGGTTTCTGAATTAAAATATGTGGCCTCAAAAGGCTGTGAGATAAGTTAGTGAAAAGCACTGTGTGTAAAAATATTTAAGAGTCTTACAGCATGAAAAGGGGAAAGAGAAACTCCAACCAGCCTGGTCTTGCAGAGGGTTTAATCCTTCTTTATAAATTAGCCTCTTTGTACCGATGAAACGTGTTTGATCAGATTCCAAATCATGGTAGTGATTTGTGCCAGCTGGGAAGCTGAAGAGTAGAGGAATGTGGGATATTTAAATATTTTACCAGCCCTTCATCTGGGTTAATATTTTATTAGCAGCAAATATGCCTTTCTGCTAAGGAGTCTACTGCTCACCATGCTGAGGTGTGGGTACCTTTGCCTTGCACAAGGGCAGTATGAAAAACAAGAGTTGGAACAATTGGTGCCACTGATTTCTCTTTCCTAAGGGTGTACCAAATGCATCCATATTGATTAGTGTTTGCATTCCTGAGTCTCCCAGTTCAGCCTTTTTTCCATGCACATTGCTTTCTGCAGTACCACTGTGTAGCTGCACCATGCAAACCACACCAGATCCCTGAGTCTGTGTCTGATCAGGATGGCAGCTAGCAGGTCAGGAGGACAGAGAGGATTGCAACATTATCCATAGAAACTGCTCTGACCTAGTTCTGACAAAGTGGCTGCCAGTGGGACAGGCCAGCCCATGACCTGTCTTCCTGCACTCCCCAGCAAATGTTCCATGGTTGGGATTATTGGCCTCTCCTTCTGCACGCATCTTTGGCAAGAACACCCCAGGTCTCTGACCAGAGCAGGCATGGATATTGTCATACAGCCAGACCTAGGACCTTGGAAGGTGGTTAGCTCTGTGCTCAGAGTGCAACAGGTAGAGCAGGATGCAGGAGCAGACTCTGTTCTGTGCTGCCTCCTGATCCAGCCATGAGCAGCCATGTTCAGTACAGAAATGTCTCTGTAGATAATTATTTCAAAAAAACCCAAGGCAGCTTCTCTGAGCAGCTGCATCTGAAAAGGGTGTCAGTGAAGTGGCAGTGTAGAGGTGAGCTGGTAGCCTGGGAGCATGGAGAAGCTGCAATGATAATTAAACCATCCACATGAAACTGATATATTGAAGTATTGATATATTGAAATAAACTTTGTGGGAATTTACCTGATTTTGTAATATTTCTAAGTCCTGAAACTTTATTTTTTTATGCATATCAAGCTAAAAAATTACTCCCAGTCTTGCTGGTTGGTCAACTCATAGTGGACTATTTATTCTACCAAAAATACTAAAAATATTTTCTCCCAGTATTTTGGTTGAGTTATTGTGCCAAGGAATACCTGGAATTCACATTCAATTTAGTATTTTTGGAGATGATGGCAGTGACTAGGACCACCCTGCTTTGTATTCTTCCTCCATTCTTTCATACTATATGTTCAACTAAATTAATTAAAAAATTGGGGAGCCCTCCAGTGGCTAAAATTATAGAGCCTAAACTGCCAGTGTATTAAAGAGGCATCCAAACATTTGATGGTGTCATCCAGCTTCACAAAAATCCATACAATTTTAATATAGAACTTTATAAGGTGTTATCTTTCTGCTGAAAGCACAATTTTTGAAAGGTCAATCCAGTTAATTATCTGTGGAGATACTTGAGGAAAAATTACTCTAAATGTTTTTTGTTTTTTTTTAGAAAATACCCACAAATTTAACATGGAAAATATCAACTTTGAGCTCTTAGAGATTTCCTTTTAAAGATAAATGTCAGGAATTTAAGAATGTTCTGCATTTGGTAATACAATTGTCCTCCTACTCCTCAGATTCTTACTTCGTATTCTGCTTTCATTTAAAAAAAACCAAAAGCAAGCCAACCATCCTCTGTGTGTGTTGGAAATCATGACTCTTGACACTCTGACAATCTCTATATTGATTCCTTGAAAGTCTGTATATTGCAGGTTTATCCAGAAAATGTGCCAACAAGGTGTTCTGTTAAAAGAAGAGAGAAAAATAACCCAGGTTTACAGCCCAGCTGAGATAAACAAAAAGTGTTGAGGGACTCTGCTCTGGATCCTCCTTGATCTCAGTTCTAAAATGCTCGTTGATTTCCAGAGAAGAGATTTAGACTAAAAATCTGTGGGAGATGTTGCAAAAAAAAAAAAAAAAAAAAAAAGCTTGGGATTTCTGTTAGATCATGGAACCAAGCACAGACGGATCATAAGTAGGACTCTTATTAATGAGGAAGTTTGGAACAATTTAATATGTATCTCATTGCAACAAATTGGAAACCCAAGGCAAAGCCCATTTAAGTCAAAAGCTTTTGGCTTGGGCTTTTGAAGAAGGATAAATGGATCAAAAAGATCCATCAAAAAGAAAAATGCCAAATCTCCCTTTGAGCTGGGAGACAATCCTTGCACGGGAGGTGACTGCTGAACTGCTGGGTGGCTTTGCCACCGAGTGGGGTGGTGACACCCAGCCCAAAGCCTGAGCTCCCACTCATCTGTGGTTGTTGCTGCTTGCTGGCGGCCATGAAGCAGAGCCAGTCTGGTCACTAGCCCAGAAAGAGACTCCTGCCCTCTAATTAGCTGTGAACTGACCTCACTGACTTGAAACACCTCACAGTTTGTTTTCTTCTCTCTTCCTCTCAAATATTCCATCAGGTCTCCATCACCTTGCTTACTGTTCCACAGCAGACAGGTGATCACAGCTTTGTAGGCAGTCTGAGCCAATACCCCAGAGCCTGTACAGTGGCTCTGTAATCCAGTAACTAACCCAGCTCTGCAGCCCAGCTGGGTCTGGATCCTCCTCAGTCTCACTTCTAAAATGCTCATTGACTTCCATGAGAAGAGATTTGGACTAAAAATCTGTTTGGTATCACAGGAGGATAGTTCCATCACACAGACTTATCTCAGGGTACAATCACTGACCTTGGCAGTGCTGGGCTGCAAGGAGCCACTGTGAGAAAGTTGGAGCATCAGCTTCAGCCTGATGGAAACACCTTGCTTCCCAAGGATGAGGATGGCCAAATTCTGCACTGCACTGTGACCACTGCTCTGGAAGCATTGGCTGATGCTGTTGGAGAAGGGCAGTCTCAAAGCCCCCTCCTGACTGCCACAGCACTACAAGTCCAAGAGAAGAAGGTGCACAGTGCAGCCATCCATCATCTGCAGAAGCATAAAAATAGCATGGGGTGCTACAAATTGAAAACGGTCTGTGTCAAGAGCTGTCAAAAGCTGTGGTTGCCACAGGGATAATTGGTTTGTGCCAGCTGTAGTTGATGGGTACCAAGCTGATGAAAGGAGACAGGATAATATGCCTTCTGTTGTTTAATTAAGGATTTTCTAAATCTGAAAGCTCTGGATGTTGAACACCACCCAAATGCACCCCAATATTTGTAGCAATGCCAGAATCCTGGGGAAACAGGGTTCCTCCTAAAAAGTCCATGCACTCAAAAAATGCCATCCCTGTGCAGGAACAGGCTATTTGGTGATGCTCTTGCCCTTTATTTTCCACCAAATTGCTCCCTTCAGATTAATGCTTTTCAGAATCTTCCCTTATCACAGGGGTTGCAATCTTTACTTAATACCCTGAGGGAGGGACATCTTGGGTTATTTTGCACAGAACAAGTGATTGAAATATGACAGCAAACCGTTAACATGATCCCAAAACTGCTGGCTCCTGGCCCAATATCTTTTCTACAGTCATTTCAAAGAAGCTGATTAATGGCATGTCAGAGAGCTGCTCTGTATACCAAACATTACTTGAAGGACTGTAAATAGATAAAACTGAACAATCAACAACTGTATACTGAAATAAGGCCAGGTACCCAAAGGGTTCTGGGAATCTCAGTTGTGATTTCTACTTTTATTGTTGTAAATGGTAGGTATCAAGAGGAGATGAATAGCTCTCAAATTAAATTTGAAGCTAATCTCATAGTAGGTGGCAAAAACTCTATCATAGAGGCAGCAGCCTTATCTGGAGGATATAGTAATAAAATCCAACCTGAACAACACAAGCTAATACACCCAGAAGAAATGAAGAAACACATGTAGCTATTTGATGGGGCTGGAGGTGTTTAGAAAGAAGCAATGCTGGAAAAGTGCTGGGTGAGATGATGTGCAGCAAATCCATGAAACTGGCTATGAGCTCCCAGCATGGCATGGCAATTAAGCTGGACAGCCTGTGAAACCAAAGTTCATTGCTGTTGTGAGTCTGGGCAACATGAAAAGAATGACATTCATTTCACAGGATTGGCCTGCTGGGGGAAAAAAATTACTGTTATGCCATCCAGTATTAAACTTGTGAGGAAAAGGCTGGTGATCTCAGAAGTGTTTATCCTTGAAGCTCCTCCCTCTCTGAATTCACTCCCTGTCCCCAGCTTGCCCAGTTTTTCTGGATCTGCTCCTGCATCAACTCTGAACCAGGAAGAGCAGGGGTGGCACAACTGTCCCCCTCTGCCAAAAATCACTGCTGGGGGCTGGTGAGTGCCCTGTAGCCCAGCTGTGCTCTGCTTCTCAGCTGCAGAGGTGGTGGGCATCTTCAGAAGAGTGACTAGTACTGGGTAAAAGTCTGGTCTCAGCAACAGAGGCAGTGCTGGCACTTCATAAATGTAGTATTGCTTCACAGAGGGCACATCTGTCCTCATCCTAAAAACAAGAGGACAGGAAAAGATTCAGAGATGGGTTAACCAGGATATTCAAAGAGTGGAATGGCTTTTACACCAGAAGCAGCCACAGAGACCAGAATTCTCCATGCCCAGGGACTAATGTGCTCTAGGTCCATCACAGAAGCATGGGTAGGGAGTGACTGTTGCTGCCCAACGTGAGTTTGATGTCCCACCAGGATGCAGTGACACCAGAGAGCAGCTAGGGCAGAATCGGCAAAAGGAAACCGTTCTTCACAGAGACAGGGCAAAATATTCACATTGGACCAAAAACAACTGGGTGAATTCACAAACATCCACTACAGCTTCTAAATACCAGAAAAATTCTTCTGGACTGGGAGCTGCACATTTTCAAAGGCTGGAGATTATTCTGGGGGAACAGACCTAACCTGTTCTTGCACACTTGCTTGCGTGTCTGCTATGGCTGTGGGCAGAGACTAAATACTGGGTCAAATTGGCAAATAGTTTGACTCAGTATGGCCACTCTGATGTCCCTGGCAATGTGTATGTGCCACAGGTTTCCCTGTGTATTTCCTCTTGCCATAGCACAACAGCTGCACCAGGCCAACCCTGATGTCTCACTTCTCCCTGTATTTACTATGGCAGTGGATATATGATCAAACTACACATTTCTGTGCCTTCAGTAACCATCTCTTTCAGTGGTCACTATCTTCTCCAAGGCAGGACAGGCAATAACAGAGAGGAGTATCTAAATTGGGGAAGAGGGGTTTTCAAGGTCTTCCTGAAAAGTGAATTTTAGGTTTGTACATTGAAGTCACTTTTACCACTTTCAGGTCTTGGTCGTGGTACGTTTGGCTGTAGTTCCCACAGTCCCAGACTTTGCCAGGGCAAAGCAAGATACAGCTGGATCAGTCTTCAGGATCTCTCTACAATTTCCAGGTGATGAGTTGCTTCAGGTCCTAGACACTCATCCTTGTCTTAAAGAAATGTCTCTTGCAGCAGCTCATCTTGTACCAACCCCCAAAACCCCCATCCCCAAAGCAAACATCACCTGTTTGACTGCACACTGCTACCCTGATCAGGGTATCAGGTTAACACCACTTGCCTCTCCCAGGTCTAGTGGGCTTGGAGCAACCCCTTGTTACCTTACAGGTAGAACTGGCAGCTCTCCAGAGTATGCACTGCACGTACAGCTTCTCCATTTCTGCCCTGAAATACAATCTGGCTGCTCCTGAAGGCTGTAAAAGTAATCAATAATAGGTTAAACTGCACATTTTCTCCAGGCACTGGGTCTCCTTACATGTAATAAGTGTTTATGAACTGAGAAAGGAACCCCAAATTTACAGAAATGCTTTGGTAATCCTGAAGCTAGATTTTTTTTTTTTTTTGTGCCTGTATGTTCTGTGATACCAATTTTATTGTGCTTAGGGGATAAATTTTTACTCACTAACACAGATTTGGATGGGTTTGCTTACATCACATTTAAAAACAGGAGGCTAGTCCATTCCCCCCCACTTCTTACACTACTATTTCTTAATGATGTGCTTTTGTCAGTGAAGATGAGTTGGTAAAGGCATGAGGATTACATTCAAATTCAGCTGTATTTGTAGTTCAAACACGCGGGAAATGAGATGAGGGGAGGAAGAGCTTATGCTAATCCAGACAAATGGAAGAGCTTGTTTTCACATGGTTTATTTGAAGTCACATTAAATTCTATTTGTAACAAGATGCATCTGCAAAACTGGGCCTGCCAAAATATGTATGCTTACCTGTTGTTATACAAGCACTCTAGGGCTTTTAATGAACTGTCATGGAGATGCTTAAATCATATGCTGCATATGCAAAGCACAGTATAATTTATTAGACAACTAATCCACAAAAGCCCATCTTTTAATTAATTCAGGTGGGCAAATGAAGGTAAAAGGACAGAAATGACCAGCTTATGGCCCCACAGAAAACCTGCCCAGAGCTGGGATAACAGTCTGGGAATCTGGCATTACTCTCCCAAGCCCTAGCTCCTCCCAGGGCTGTGGTGAGCCTGTACCTTGGTGTCCCAAATGACTGATTAAGCAGCATGAGCAGTGTGTCTCCCAGCTCCAAAGAGACTGTTTTACAGAGGAAAACAATGCTTCCTGGGCAGCTAAATAATCACCCCTCTCATCTTTGAAAGGCACTAAAAATGTGCTCGTGTGTCCCTTGGGCTTGGCTGTTTCTGGGAGATGGTGCTGGCTCCCTATGCCAAGTGCTCCATCAGCCTGAGTCATAGCACATCCCAGGTGAATGGGATAGCTGGTCTTGGAGCCATCAAGGAGATGAAAGACAGAGAGCCCCTCCACCCTGAGCCAAAGGTTTGGCTTTTCTAGTCGTGAGGTTGGCCAGAGCAGCGTTTCTGCAAGTGTAATGGACTGGTTTAAGCTAATTTCATCCTTCATGCACAAGGTAGAAGAAAACAGATAGAATAGAGGTACTAGAATAGAGGCACTGTCAGGGTTTGGTGGGGTGTCACTCTTTAAAGGGTGAGCTGCTTTCAGTCAGACCCCACAGATGCTACCCAGATCTACAGCAAGAGGAGATACCCTGCCTGTATCAACCTTTCCAGTTGGTCTAATGAGCATTTCTGTGAAGAATCAGAGAGGGCAGCTCACCAGCTTGCTCATGGATGGTTTCCACTGCTCCTTGGAAAGCCACCCTAGCTCAAGACACCAAAATGACACTGCACGTGTCCCTCGTGCAGCCATTCAAACTGTGCCTTCTGAACAGAAAGTGCATCATCCTCTCCATCAACATGTGTGTTAAACTGAATTGCTTCCCTACAAAATAGAAACACATTTGGGATTTTTGGAAACTTTTTCTGCACTTTTGTTTCTATTCCTCCCCCTTGCTCCTTTAAAGCAGGTCTGATGGCCTACATTTGCAATGCTGAAGAAGGTGTTAACAACATTTGCAGTGTTCAATATTTTTGTTGAAACCATCTTGAGAAAATAATATTTAATTAAACACATTTACTATTTCTCATCTCTGTGTGATCTGTCTGATTTCCTAACTCCTTAAAATGATAAAAAACATTTGTCTGTTCATAGATGCTGGCCCAAAGCCCATCACACCCACAGGCTGTAGTTTTATGATATGAAATGTTTGCCTAATTCTACGTACCATGGAATTATAACCTTAGTTTAAGGAAGGAAAAAAAATCTGTTACATAAGCAATCCCACCAGAACATGGAATTAAAGGACAAATTCCAATCTAGGCAACTCAGAGGAGTGGACATGTATTTACTCTCTGAGATTACCTTTCAGCAAGTGCTAAGATACCACAGTGAGAGGTGCTGTTATAAAAAGAAAACACAGATTGCTGGAGCTAAAGCTCACCCTCTCCAGAGAATACCAGAAAATACCTCTTCCTCTGCTTTCTAGCACTTGCTCTTAGCAGGTACCCTGCACAGCAAGGGGAAAAAAACAAAAACAAAAACTCCAAAAAACCAAAACCCAAAGCCTCAAAGTACCTTATTTTGCAAGAAGCAAAATATTTCAGGTAGATGTTAAATGACCCCAGCTCTTGATTTCAGTGAAAGCTAAACGTGCTTTTCTGTGCCACCAGGCAAGGCAGGAGAAGGAGGAGGATGGCTCAGTACTTTCATCAAGAAGCTCTACACATGCCAGCTTTCTTCTCCTACGGATGGGATGAGACACAGGCAGTATTTCTTGGTAAGTTGTGTGTATTTCTGCAAATCACTTTCATCACGTTGCAGCAATTCCAGCAGATAACATGACATTTTTCTCCCCTTTTGCATGACACCTTTCTCCCCTTTCTTTTATAAAGCACTCATTTGTGTCTTGTAGGTTTAGGAATATAATCATCACTCAGTCACATGGCTCAGTACAACATTCTGTTTCTTACATCTAATAATGCTCAAACACTTCTTGGTATCACTGTATCTACTTTGTATTTACTGATACCACAAACTGCTCACAAACAATAGATGAATTGTTTCTGTAGCTTCCCTTTCCCCCAAAACTGACACAGCAACTTCATTTTGAATACATCAGTATTTCCCAAACTTGCATTTTTCAGGGTTGTCACATTCTGTTCTCAGCATGCCCCAACATGCTCCTGCCTTGATGATGCTGAGCAGCACAAGGGCCAGTCCCTTATCACACATCTCCCCTGCCTGTGCCACCAGCACAGCCTGACCCAAGGGCAATGGCAAACTCCTGCCCAGGAATGTGCCACAAGAGCTGGATGTCTGCAACTGCTTTCTCCTGGAACAGGGCCCTGTTTATGCTGCTCCACTTTGCATGGGATAAATAAATGTTCACTGAGGGCAAGAAAGAGCACAAGATTGAATTTGCCTCTGCACAGCCATGGTTATGGGTGGTGAGTTTGTATGGAGAGGCAGGATCTGAGATGTGCTCAAGAGGAAAGGCATGGAGTGCAGACCATCCCTCTACCCAGAGGAATGCTGAGACCAAACTGGCCTTGGGCTACCTGTGACCTCTTCTGTCTTCTAGCTGGTGCTTAGCAATGCCATGGAAAGACAGACAACTCCTCCAGGAGAAGCATGAGTGCCCAAGTTCCACCTCTCCTTGTTACAGCCTGCTGAGGTGAGAGACATTGGCCTGGGTTGTCTTGAGCAGGGAGCAGCCTTTGTCACCTGTATGGTGAGCTGGCTACTGACATACAACACTGAAATGCTTCAAAAACACCCAAGGGTGGAAAACACAAGAAGTTTAAGCATCAGTTTCCAGGTGACAGCAAGGACCTGAACGTTTTTAAGAGAGAAGTGGCTCCTGGTACTCTGCCCTGAGATGGACATGTTTAAAGGACCACCTCCCCTCAATGTGTTCTCTGGGCTGCTTGCAAGCTCCTGTGCTGGCTTGCTGATTCCTCTGGCACCCTGCAGCTCCAGCACAGGTCACCAAGTCAACCTGGGCACTACCCTGCCTGGAGACTGGACATTTTTAATGTGCATGACCACAGCTGCCACTCAGAGAGGATCCTAAAGTAGAGAAGAGCAGCTGACAACACAGTGACAAGCACTGGTCACGGATCCTGAGTCCATGAGGGCGGCAGCCAGCACAGACAGAATGCTGCCTGGCTTTGGCCCACTTGTGCTGCCTGTTTCCAGCCTGTGGTGAGCACAAGGTAGACATAGCACATAAAGAGCCAGGAGCCATGCCATAGGATGTACCCTGCTGAAGGACCCTTCACCTGAACCAGCCAGTCAGTGGTGGCTGCTTGGCCAGCAAGAAGCCATGAGGATGCTGCTGCTTTCTGGGAGAAGAGGAGCCCAAGCATGCAGCCAGCCTGGGGTGAAGAGCTGCCCTTGGCAAAGGTGTGCATGCTGATGAGAGGCAGATCCCATTTAGCAGGTCTGGCATGTGCCACTGAGCGTGCACTGCAAGATCAGGCACCTGTGTTCTGCTTATGCTGCAGCTGGCCCCAGGGCTCCTCTGCTGCTGCTCCTCTTTGCTGGTGCATGGCTTCCTCCTCAAACCCTACCAAGAACATACACAGCTTGTGCTGCAGGTAATCAACTAATTCCTGAGGACATGAGAATCAGCTTTTAGAAATGGCAGCAACATCTTTCACTTGTTTCTTTTATCCACTTGAGTAGGTGAAACAAATTAGCTATGCATGCTGCCTTAAGTCACTGATTAACTTCAAGAGAGTCCATATTTTTGTCATCTGAGGTTTGCAGGCAAAAGTAGTATTGCTAGTTAGATCAACTGGTATAATTTGAAAAGTAGCCAAAGTTTGGGACATATGGTTTCTTTTTTAGGTCTGGAGTGGAAGAAGCAGAACTAATACATTTCTTTGCTATACAAGTGAATCAAAGCAGTTTCTTCTCTTGTTTTGACAAAACTTCATTATTTTTTTTTGCACCCGATTTTCACATCAAATAAATATCAGAAAAAAACCCAACTCACAATGCTCTCAGTTTTCATTAAAAATGGAATAAACATAGTCAAAAGAAACATACACGACTACAACTCATTTTGCAATGAAGATTTTGTACTCATGACAGAAAAAGTTCATGTTCCAGACTGGAATCAGTTAATAAAACCACCTTGTTCAAAGAACATGTGCTCACAGACTCATAACCATATCAAGACCTATTGAACTATTAAAATCTACTGGACTATTGAAATCAGAAGTGATATGTCAGTAAGATCCAAATGACCTTTGAATGTCTCCCTTTAAAAAAAAAAAAGAAAACCTGGAGTTGTCACAGTAAGTTTCCCCTTTCCTAGCTTGATTAACAAGAATGATTGCAAACACTCAACTCCTTTGCATACTCTTCCTCACTGGCTTTTGCAAGGAGCACAGCAAAAGTGATCAAGAATACTAAGTCTGCATTCCAAAAGTTCAAGAGATGGGTTACCAGGTACTCCAGGTTGAACTGTAAGGGCTCCAAGCAGCTCTGGAAGAGGGATCAGAAATGCAATTGATTCTCACCCACTGCTGTAAATTCATTGTTTCTCTCCTGTCAGTCACTGTCAGAGGTAGTGTAGGAGAATGACTGAGAAGCAGATGGCTCCATCTAATAAATTTTGCAGGCTCATTTTTAAACAAGTGAGGCAGTCAGCACTGACAGTGCTTCACAGAAGCCCTTCTGCCTATCCCAGTGTCAGCAGCAGCACTGAAGATGGCTGCACGTCCCTGCTGGTTAGTAGGCTGGTCCTGCCTGTTTCTCAGCTCCCTCCGTGGTGGCACAATCTCTCTCACTAGCAGAACTCTCCTGGGGGTGGGCAGCTGAGTAGAAACCTGGTGGATGGGAAGATGTAAGAATATATTCTTATATAAGGAGGATGTTTTTACAATGATGGTGGTGGAACACTAGAACAGGTTGCCCAGAGAGGTGGTAGGTAGCCCATCCCTGGAAACATTTAAGGCCAGGTTGCAGCCAGACTCTGAGCAACCAGATTTGCAAGTGTCCTTGCTCATTGGAGGGGGGCTGGACCAGGGGACTTTTAAAAGTCTGTTCCAACCCAAACTATTCTATAATTTGATGATGCTATGATTCTATGACTCCTCAAAGCATCAGCTTGCACCTATTTTGATGCTCCCTGATACAATGGTCCTCTTCAGTAAGCATAAGCAAGGAGGACTAAATGGTAAACGGTGCTGCTGGTGGTGGTGTTATTCTCACTGGGGCCCTTTTTCACTTCCTCACATCTCCAGCAGCTATTCTCAGCACTAGGTCAGCTTGGCCCAAGCTAAATGCAGAATATGCCTCCAGTAGCTTTTCCCAGCAATGCTACTTTAGCATGTGTATGCACTCACATATGCATTATCTGTGTAGGCAAGAATATTAGGCAGACCCTCTTTGCAGCTGCACCAAGCACCTTTTCTCTGAGGAGAGTGCAGCAAATCGATTCCTGTTGTCAGTACAATCCAAGGGGGAAAAAAATCGGTCTTCATGGATTCCTGCAAGTGAAATATTTAACATCTTCTGAAGCCATAAGTTAGTTTTCTCACATTTCTCCCATTTTGTGAAGAAAGTAGTAGTGCATGCATATTCATGAGTATATGAAATTGATGGGGAATAATTATGCTATTCCGGGTAGTAGTAAAAATGGTTACATTTTAGTCACTTTTAGCTTGAGAACCTCTGTGGAAATAGTCACTCAAATGTTTAGAAAATAGATTCCTAAAGAATAGAGGATTCCTGAAGTTTCTGTGTATCACAACAGTCTCCCCTTTAGGAAGGTCAGCAAAAAGTAGATTAGATTGTCAAAAGATGCTTTATTTTATATAGAATCTAGAATTTACTCTGAATTTTACAGACAGTATGTTTAATTATATAATACATCTTATATATAATAGTTTGTATTTTTCTGACAAACTATTTTCTGACAAAACCTACAGTGAAGCAGGTAAATGATTATTACATTTGTTTTGTCTAAGGTCAGAAAGTCCCAAGCAGTTCTGTTTTGGGCTTCTGCAGATGTGTTGCAGTACACTTGCCAGAATAACATGGCAGCTCTCATGCAGGACTTCACAGTTATTCATGGGGAAAAGGAAACATTTCAAAGATCTGCTAACCAAGAAAACTGCTGCCTAGAAAAATCACTTCAAGATTTCTTTTTTAGTTCATATTGCAATTATATGAAAATTTTGATTGGTATTTAACAACAGCTTCCTGACTAAATCTAAAATTCTCTTGGTTTGGTCTCTGTGTATATTCTTGTATAAAAGCAAACCATTTGGCTGAACATTCTTAAAAAGCTATTTTTGGTATGTATAACTAACCACAACTTGCAAATCTTACATAAAAAAATGCACCTCAGCATTTCAAACATCATTTGAATACCATGAAACATATAATCACTTTCAGGTTGCAGAATGCTCTCATGCAATGCTAAAGGCTTTACACAGAGAAACTTTGCTGTGAAAAACATGGCTATTGGACACCTGATTGAAAAACTCTCTGTTCAAAGACATAAAATCCAATTCACTGGCAGATAAAGCTATACTCTTGATACAAATATGGCATTTCTCATTTGCTTAGAGAAGCCTAGGCTGATTTAATGCCTACAGACATAATTAATGCAAATGATGCACTTCTGTCAGAAGACAGAGTTTCTAGACCACATGTTCATTGTTGACCTCTGCTTCTTCATGCTACACCCATATGGGGAAATATTAAGCATCTATTAAAAATGTCCTTTATACTATGTCATTTGTTTCTGAGTTTTCCTGTTAAAGATCAAAGGCAGACGATTCCTCTCACCTTCAAATACCAAGGAAATAGATGGCAATTTTGGGACATGGAAAGGGAAAAGTCAGAAATCACCTTTCTCAGACCTCATTTTTTGGAACCTATTATAGTGAGCTGGACACTATTACAGTGTCACAGAGGTTGTTTTGTGATAGAAATCTCTATTGATAACTGACTCCCCATGCACTCTTTCCTCACACTGAGGAATCTGTAACTTCAATGACCAAAAGTGCCTAATACCTCCTACATACCCCAGCACTCTGGAGTTACAAGTATAAGTACTTTCTAACACAAATCTTCTTTTCTAACTGAAAGTATTTCACCACAGATATAAAAATAATGTATAACCAAAATAATTATTTTAGTAAAAAAGCAGTGTTCTGTTGCCCATTCTTTGTTCTCCTATTACAGTAAAAAATGCTTCCATTTTTTTGTGGAGAGACAATCAAGATATGCCACTGTATGATCTGCTTTATTTCAATATACATCTTATGGACTAAGAGTTCCTCTCATTACTGGTTATGGAACAAACCTCTGGGAACTGGAACATTTCTAGCCTTACCCTAAGCAGAAGGTTTAGGGGTTTTCCTGATTCTTTTGTGTATTTTTCCTACAGCAAGTATTGGGTTTATGAAAATAGGGCAGGGCATGAAAGCAGGCATGTGGGCCTTCTTCCAGTTTTAAGAAATTTGGTTTATTATTGTGATTTCAGCACATGCAGAATATTCAGTTATGCTCACAAAAATGCAGATACTCAATCCTGGCTCCAGAAGAAACAGGCTTCAAGGTCCTGATCCAATTTATGGACCTGAGCAATTTATCATTGCAGGTGATTCTATTGAAATAAGGAAAAGTTCTCTGCTGATGCAGTTTTTATCAGCTGGAGATCTGCTTTTTGGATTTGGGCCCTTGAATATTATTTGAAACATCTTGTGATGAATTGACTTGTGGTGGGTTACACATTATTCTGCGTGGACTCCCACTGACTTCAAGTGCCAGGACCCACTCAGAAGTCAAAACCTGGCCTCAGGCACAACATATATTAACTGATCAAAAATTCATTTTGAGTTCTCTTTGGGGAAAGCCCTGTGCACCTCAGTGGGTGACAGCCATCAGTGTGTTTGGTGCTGCTTTCTAGCTATCCTTGGTGCAGGAAAGAGAAAATTCATCAACTCTGAGGTTACATGGATCACCAAGAGCTCTGGCACAGCATTTCTTACAAGTCAGCATGTTTACTGCTCCCACCCTGCAGACTTTGGGGTTCCTATCAGCATGTCACCCTGCCCTTTTATGAGCTTTAGTGAAGTTATTTGTGTGCTTTCAGTTCATTTTGGGCTCTGGAACAATATGCCAGTGACAGCAGAATGAACCTTCTAGAACAAATAAGATCCTCACAGCTAAATTCAGGGGAAACTCCACAATACTCTATTGATTTTTTTTCCTTCTCAGTGCTAAATAAAATTTCACTTCACTCTAGAAGTGTAAAAAAATGATAGGATTGCATGTCCCATTTACCAGGATGTCATTCCTAAGCATTAAAGGCCTGCTTTTAAAGGACACAGGTTCCCCTTGACCATTCTGTCCAAAGAGGGTACGAGCACAAAACCAGATAAGAATTTCTGTATTGAATTTCAGTGAAATGCTAATGGTTTTATGGCTGGTTCACTGCAGAACTTTGAACACTAAGCAATGATGTTATGTTTACAAATACAGGAACGTCATCCTACTGAGTTATTTGTCCACTTCTGTCCAAGTATAGACAGGTATATTTCACATCAGACACTTTCACAATGAAATTACGTGAGTGCTCAAAACAAGGGTAGCAGAGACCAACCAAAATCTTTCTGTTGGAGAGGGAGGAGAGAAAAAAGAGCATGAGAATAAGACCCTCTTATTGTGTCTTACTCATCTTGGTGAGAAATAAGGGAGTGCTGTCCCATTACTAAGACTGAGTTATAAATAATTGTCACTTTTGGCCTCGAGTAAAACAGACCATATGTCTACACTGCAGCCACTGCAGGTTGCATGAGTAAACCTGAGTGAGGCTGGAGCTCTCTCCCAGGCCTGCCTTGGCAGCAGGGACATCAGTGCAAATTCACCTCTCTGATCAGCCAGCTCCTTTGGCAGCATCACTGGGCATCTATGGTCTGAGCAGTGCCTGTGCCAGCTCATGGCTTTGTCTCTATGATTGCCAGCTAGGTGCAAAAGAGTGAAAACAGGAAAAGAAGAAAAAAGAAAAAGAAAAAGAAAAAAGAGGGGTGTAGGGGAAAGGAACAGTGAAAGTTACAAAAGTCAGTATTGTCCAGAACAATTCATGCCAGGTGCTCTGCATTAACCATCGAGCCACAGAGGGAGAGGAAAGATAGCGACAGCAACCAGGAACCCAGGAGGGAGGAGTGAGCAGAGCAAGGTCCTGGATGACTCACAGTGGGGTTTCAGCACTCACCAGGAAATGTGGCCACTGATCACTACACTTCCATTTGCAGTCTGAGGTGTAGGAGGCATGGACCTCAATATGCATGAGCAAATGGCAGTGTCTGAAGGCTGAACCACTACAGCTTTAGCATAGTATCCCTCTGTATTTCATTCCATGGGAAGGACCCTTTCATTAACTTCCTGCCAGAAGATACCAGTGGCAGAACAGCCTGGCATCCCTCATCAGTTACATCCAACTCCTCACTCCCTGGTCCATCAATCTCTGGGACACTCCCTGCTACATTTCTGGTGGCTGCCTGACAAAGGAATACTCATCCATGGAGTAAGTCAGTTTGGGAGGTGGGTGCAGTAACTCCTGCCCACTGAACAAAGCAAACACAGCAGAATATTTCACAGCTATGCCATACACATTTACAGGCACAACCAGACACATGTCAGGCTTACTCCAACACAGGATTATGGTGTGGTCTGTCACAACAAGTGAGATCCATGCTACCCCCTCATTCCCGTGGCACACACAGTTCCTGGCTTTGGTGTATGTATAATTACTGAGAAGTGATTCAGGTGAAGTTTAGATCCTGCACTACGCATTTTGCTGCCCCTTTTCTTCCAAGTCACAGAAGTAAATATAAAAATATCTTCACAAGAAAATTACTATTATGTTTCTATAAAAGACTTTCAAGAAAGTAACAGGTGACTAATATCACTGATGTCACAAGAATATAATAGGTGAATTTCAGCAGTAAATCTCAGTCATGTTACCTATGCCTTAGGGTATTAAGACGTGATGCAGACTTGAGAGCTTTAGAGACCTCTGATCTGTATTACATTACAACGACATGAAAGCACTGTCTTATAAAAACAAGTGGGGGAAATGAAATAACACTGGAGTTTTTAAAAAGTTGGTCTGTTTTCTCACATAAAAAGAAAATATATTCTTATTGTATTTCTGATGTCATCATGAGCCTTCAGCTTGAGATCTTGACAGAGTGTTGCTGTACTAAAACTCATACTGAAAAGTTTCCATGGTCTCTTTTTTAAATAAATCAATTTAAATTTTTTTTTAAATTTTTTTTTTTTTTATGCACAGCTTTAAACAAAGGGAAAAAAAATTCTGGAAGTAGCCACAGGTGAAACAACACACTACTTTCTAGGACACCAGTCCAACTGGTTCCAAATGGATATAGGGAAAAACAAATCATTAGGAGGAAAATTAGGCATTAGAGCAGGTTGCCCAGGGTCATTGTGCAATCTCCATCCTTGGAGATTTTCAAGACACAACAGGATAAAACACTGAGTACCCTGGTCTGATTTGAGAGCTGACCCTGCTTTGATTAGGAGGCAGGACTAGAGACATCCTGAGGTGCCTTTTGACCCAAGTGCTAAGCTCAGCTGAGTAGCAGGCAATGATTCTTCTTTGTGGTGAAGCATTTTTTTAACATGTAGAACGGGGTTTTTCCTTTCTTATTAGGAAAAAATGAAGCCTTCTGAATATTTACATGAAAATGGAAGGTGTAGGAGTGTCAGCTGCACACATCTGAGCTTTCTGGCTAGGGTGGTGGCTCAAAAGGTGGGAGTCCCAGCTTCACATCCTTGCTGCATGACTCAGAGTAGAAGTTTGCCCCCTGCACCACTCCAGATGGGTTGCCAATGTCACACCATTTGGATCCATGCTTGCCTCAGCTTGCTTGGAGATGTCTTGGATATGTTTGTGGTGACATTACGTTTTTGGCTCAGCGAGGAGCGTGGTTTGGGGATTAAGTCCTGAGCCCTCTGGAATCCAGCAGCGGTCAAAGGTGGTACAGTGCCTGCTGTGGCTTGGCCCAGCCTCACACTGCTCTAAGTTGTTTGTGGCCCCTCTTTGTTCACTGAATAGCTCTCTGAGACTCACAGTAGCCCAAGAAGGTCATGTTGCTGATTTTCTCCTTCTCAGCACATGCCTGTCATGGCCTAGTTCTGCAAGGTAAATATGGATAACAAAGGCCAGCACCCAGATCCCAGACCAGTCCCCTTTGTCACCTTACAGAGAGCACACAGAGATTGCAAAGGAGCCTGAGGGGAAGCACAGTGTTTTCAGCATCTCTGAGAGCCCATTCAGTGCCCTTGGAGGCTGGCTATGCTGCACAGAGCCAAAAGTTCCCAATGGCTAATCTTGCCCCTAAAACTGTCTCCTTCTGTGCCTCAAGCCCAGCATTTCACCTCTCTGTTGCAATTTTTTCATCTGTAAAATTGGGATAATGACATTTTGCTAACACACAGGACTGCTGTGAACTTTAATTAAGGTAGGTTTTGTAAAATGCTGTAATGAGGAAAAGCACTAAGAACAAGTAGATTATTTTGTTAAGCTGGCTGAAGTGGTGCTGACAGGCTTGCCTGAATAACTCAGGATCTGTATGTACACACTGGAGATTGCTATTCCATACACCTTCAAAGATAAGCATTGCAGGGCAGTCTTGGGCAGGCAGGATTCATTTTGGGGGTGCCTCTCCCAAAGAAGACTGGTGTGCTGAGAGTGACAGAATGGGTCAGGTTGAAAGGACCACAGTGGTCATCTAGTCCAACCTCCCTGCTCAAGCAGGGTCATCCTAGAGCACATGGCACAGGACTGTTCAGATGGCTTTTCAATATCTTCAGAGAGAGGGACTCCACAGCCTCTCTGGAGAATCTTTTCCAGTGCTTGGTCAATCACACACGAAAGAGGTTCCTCATGTTCAGATGGAACTTCCTCTGTTCCAGTTTCTGCCTGCTACCCTTCTCCTATTTCTCAGAACCATTGAGAAGAGCCTGGATCTATCCCCATTACACCCTCTATTCAGATGATCAGAGACATTGATGAAATCCCACATTTACCTTTACTTCCCACCTTCTTTTTCTTTATTCTCCAGACACCAAACAACTTTGCTTTACCAAGATCCACTTTAAAATGGAGTACAAATCCAGATGTGGGATAGTCTGTGACACCAAGGACCAAATGCATAATATCCTCTCTAATCCCCTCTTTCTGTGTATGGGGAAAACCATAGGCATATACAGATTAAAGGTAGGAAACCAAAGAATTTTTGTACTGCAGTGGCAGGTATTACAAGGTGACAGCATTGCATCCAAATGCCTTTTCCTTAGTGTGTGAACAGGAGTTTTGTGATGGAGTTGCTCTGTTTTGGTGCCCCCATGCAGCCCCAGACCCCCCTCTGCCATGGGCCATAACTTGCATAAGGAGGCTGAGGCAGAGTTTCTTGCAGGGAAGCAAGTGGTGTGTCCACAGTGTGCTGCAGGGGGATAGAAAGGATTGCCCTGCCTGCTGTATCCAACTCTTCAAATGCACTCAGGCTTCATGTTAGTATTTTCTCTACACTGGATAGCCAGACAGCAAGGCCTTGGGCATCTGGCAGCACTCAGCAGAGGGGTGGCTATCACACAAATCCATTCACAGTGTCTCACAGGTACGTGTCCACCTGGACACTCTATTTCATTGTGCACCTTATGGCACCCAGCAGGCCATGACTGTCATCCTCACATCTTTCTTCCAGTTCCTTTGCTACTTCCTGGGCCAGGGAAGGATGTACTGCTGTGAGCTACACTGAACCATTGAGCACATGGATGGAGAAAGACAGCACCAAGGCAGGGAGGACTGGGAGCCAAGCTGTGCCTCTGGTCGCTCAGAGAGCAGGAATCAAGGGACAATGCAGGGACACTGTGCCTCTCTGTGGGGCCCTTTCACTGTCCTTCTTCTACACCAGCAGAGGCAGGTGTCACCACAGCCTTGCCCAAGGAACAAGGCCCTGCTCTGCTCCTTCTCCCTTCACATATTGCCTGGTTGCATCCCTTGCATGAGAAAAGACAAGTCTCTCCAGTCAGTTCATCTGGAGCAGTGGTGAGGTCTGGGACTCCATATTCTTCTCTGAGGAAGATTTAATCTGTCTGGCTCTTAATACCACCCTGTTACTCTTTGATCAAAGATTATTTAAGCTATTATTGAAATATTGTGCTCAGACTTCTATTATGGCTGGTATTCACAGAAACAATGCTCCTCACTAGCTGAACAAATAATGTTGAGCTGTTTGTTTTAGACAGAATTCCACATATTCACTTTATGTTACTTCCACACTGCTGGTCACGAACAATGACACTTTTCCAGGGTTACAAATAATTACTGGGAATCATATTTCGGCGACATTTCCAGCAAGCTTCTACAGTGAAAATTCATTTGCAGCACTTCCAGTTCCTAGGTATTTCTTTAAGAACCAGACATCTGATTGGTTTTGGGGTTTTGTATTCTGATGAGTGCCAGACTTCCTCACTGTGTTTCCATTCTTTACATTTTAACCATGTTTGCAAAATGTCAAACATCTAAATCAGTTTGTCTTTTGTCAGATATGGAAGATTATTGTCCGTAATGATCAGCAGCCACTAACCTGGCTGAATCCAGGCTGTTTGTTTGGTAGTTCTGCTATGGGCACCTTGGCTCCCAGGTTGAGGCAAGCTTCTCAAGCTTGAGCATTAGCACAGTATCTTTCTTATTGCAAGATTGTTTAGAGTAGCAAATACAGAGTCAGAGCAATGACCACAGACCAAGACTAAATGTTTGATGCTGCTGCTCAGTTTAGATACCTGACATGGCATATATGGACATGTATTTTCAAAGCAGAGTTTCTTAGTCCAAACTGAAATATTAAGCTGTGGATGTGAGCTATAGATCAAGCTTATGAAATTAGTAGATGCTATTGACAATCCTGGAACTTTGCCAAAAACGTTCCTGTCAAGCTTTATTTTTTTTGTTGTTGCTTCAATTCAGTTCGTTTTTTCAAGTGCTCCTGAGAATCATAGAATCATCATAGAATCATAGGATGGTTTGGGTTGAAAGGCATCCTAAAGATCATCTAGACCAATCCCCCTGCCATGGGAGGGACACCTTCCACTACACCTGTTACTACAACAGGTGGTGGCTCAAAGCCCCATCCAAGCTGGCCTTGAACACTTTCAGAGATGGGACACCCTGCTCCCCTTTTTTGTTTGTTAGTTTTTAATGAAGATTTCATAAAGTTGTTTCCAAGCTATATTTTGGAACAATTAGTGCATTTCAACTGCTGCCCCACTTAACAGAGAGAATTTGCATTGTTGAGATTCATCATGCATTTCAAAACTGTTGTATGGCAAGTCTAATAATCCAAATTATTGTTTGCTAATCCAATTAGGCATTTTAATTAAACTGTGCAAAGTTCAGTGCTGCTGTGAGGTTTTATATCTGCCTCTTGGTTCATTTTATAATTTTTAGGTGTTATCAGATGACAGAGCTCTAGCTCAGAAAAACAAAGGTGAGTGTCTGCATATTGGCACACTGAGTGGGTAGCTCTCAAACACTCCCGTCACTCTTTCCTGAACAGTCAAGTCAGATAAAATTGCAGATCCTATCATTAGCAAAGGCATCCAGTCCATTCCTCTGCCACTGGCTCACTTCTGGCTGTATGTTTACTTCTGTTTCCTTGTGACCATCACCTAGACTTCAAATCTGCTCAGAATACTTTAATGGGATCTGGGCCCAAACTGATGTGAAGGATTTGTTACATAAACTAGAAAAGCACAGAAATAGACTGAGGGAGTGCACATGAACTCTGTTAATTCCACCTAAAAAAGGCAAACTAAAGTATACCTGAGCTGGAGTTGCTTTGTACTTGACAAAAGAGCCCTACTGTTTAAGCACACTCTTCACAACATGTCTTGTTACATCTCTTTTCATTCTTCTGGAACAGAAGGAAGAGGAGAACGATAACTCCTCTGTGTTATGGGTCCCCAGATATTGGAATCCTTTCCCTTCATATGTGAGTGTGACCCACACAATACTCTCTTCTTCCTAAGCAAAGCTGGAGGGAGGCAGAAAACCAGCCTTCCCGAGTGGAGAGGTCTGATGAGCTGTTCCATCCCAGTGTGCTGCTCCCAGCTTTGGGCTAGCAACCAACTCTGCTCTAAGAGTGCAATCTTTCCTTTCCCTATGCACAAATAGTGCTGATTCTGAACCAACAAAAAGTGACTGACCATCCTCTTAGGCAAGCAATATGACCATGACTACTCCTCCTCTGCTTGTAGATGGGATATCTGATCTTCCCCCCACTGGGTGGATGGAAACAAAAGCAGTGCAACTCACTACAAGCACAGGAGTAGGACAGGCACTCATCTTTCCTGACACTTCTTGGGAGGAAGACTAGCAGAGCTTTAACTCTGCTCCCTGCTTCTACAACAACACCACTTGGACAAGAAAAAGAATAGAAAATCAGCTCTATATTTCTTTAATTTTATTATAAAGAGCTTTACTCTTTTCTTTGCCATGTTCATATTGTCAGAATAATTTATTTTATTTTTAATTAGTTTAAACATAAATTCTTTTACTTTGAAGTTTTTGGTTTTTTTTGGTTTTTTTTTCATTTTGCATAATCTTATACCTCCAAAAGTCTGCTCCAAATCTGTTTCAGGAAGACTGCTGTGATGTGGGATGTTAGGCAACCCTGCTGCTTGATGGGTGAAGAGCCAGGTTCCGTGCTGGCAATGGGATTCTCATCAACTGCCGATTGAGATTTGTAAAATTACACACAGGCTGATAGCTGAGATCTGTAATTGTGCTATTAACTATGCCTGCCAAAGGAGGCAGTAGGAAGATTCCAGCCAGCAGGCCACCACTCCTGTTAGCATGATCATTAGCTCTGTCCTGCATCAGCCTTTAGGATGTGCTTTACCTGGGATTGGACTCCAAGGCCACCCACTGCCACCAGCAGCCCAGCTACCCATCTGTCGCTATGTATTCCTGCTGTGGGAAGCTTGGTGTTGGTGTAACACAGATTGCAGTGTCTGGCTAGCAGCTTCACCTCGTGCTAAAGGTTACTTAAATCTGGAGTGTGGCTATCCCCCTGCTCATCCTTTTACCCCAGCTCCAGCAGAAGCAGCCAGGGAGCTCTTCTCACCCTTTCTGTTGCATCCTCTGTGTTTCAGAACTGGAGGCTCTACCCCTGCACAGCCCCCAGCTCGCCCAGTTGGCTGGGCAGAACTCCAGTTTGGGATTCAGTTTGGGATTGCAGCCAGGCTTATCTTATCTGCAGAGGTTTTTGCCTGAAACCAGGCCTGAAGGGTTTTCAGTCCCCACAAGCGAGGGGGATTTTTTGTCTGACTTTCTACCAGAGGAGGCTGTACGGCTCTGGGTTTCATTCCTTTTAGATAAACAACTCTCTAGCCTGTGTAGATGTGCCTCCAGGCAGGTATAGATACATTTTCGGATCTGAATAAATACCTCAGCTACACATTTGATCTTGGCAAGCAGGGAGCTATTTCACCATGCAGGATGAAGATGGCCCTTGTAACATAGGTAGATAAGAGGTAACTTTCCAGAGATACACTTCTGTTCTAACTTATACATGGCACTGTTCCTTTCTGGGCTATCTGAAGCCTCTAAAGTGATTTTCTTCTATCCAATGTGCTTTAAATATTCATAGTTTTCACCCTTAAAAAACCCCCAAAATTTTCATGATGGGGCAGGGAAAGAATAAAATGCATGCCTAGTTTCTGAGCTGGGGGGAAGGGTGATAACCATGACAGTCAGAGAGAGCACATGATGATTCCAAGCACTAGGCATGGCTGGGTAGAGTTCCATTTATTCTGTTGCTCTTGGAAAATAAAAAGGGATCACCTTTCTTCCCCTGCCTAAGCAGGTGTTTCACAGAAACCGTCTGACTGGCTGAGGGGGCAGGCCACATTCATCCAAAACACAATTTTCCGAGAAGTTGGTATTGGAAAGAAGGAGTGCATCAATAAGAAAGCACTTTCTCCATCCTATGTTTTGTTTTTTTTTGTTTTTTTTTTTTTTAAGCTGAGAGGCGAGTCCTTCTCCCACAGTGTAAAAACCCTTGGTAAACTCCAGCTTGGGAGCCCAGCCACTCCTAACATTAGCTTGCACCATTATGCAAATGCAGCCCTGGTGTTCCCACAGTCTGGGGAGGGACCCAATCCCAGCTTCCCACAGCATCCAACAGCTGCCTACAGCCCGGGCTCTGCCACCATTGAAGACTGCAGCATTTGCCTACACTTCAGTTCTGACTTGGGTTTCGCCAGCTTCTGTCACTGGGTGTACTTGTTAAAGCTCTGTGCTTGAGAGTCTCCCTCTGCTTTAGTTTTCAAATGCAATAAAACATTAATTGCTGAGAATACACACCTTCAGCTGCTAACGTTTAGAAAGACAGTGAAAGCAAGATTTCAAGCATAATGCTTTATCTCAATGTCTACATGTAAACCTAATCCAGTAACTTTCTGTTTACCTTTTCTGGATAACTGTATAAACCTGCTCAGCAATTTCAAAAGACATTGGAAAACCACAAAACCCTCAGTTTTTTTTTATTTTTAAATTTAATCTCCCAAGAAGCCTGAGAAAACATTAGACCTCCTGACAAAAAAGTAAGCAGTCATTTCTCCACACTCAGGAGCTATTCTGGTAGTGCACTGAAACTCTTTTTCACTCAGGGCAAACAAACTACATTGACTCCATTTCTCCACTAAGATCCCAGTCTGGACACAATGGGCCTCTAATGTTATGGGGTTCCAAGCTGATAGCTGCAAGTGTTTGGCTCAATGGTTCTGGGACATGTTTTGGACCCTGGCTGAGATGGTAACATGCTGGTTATGCCCCTGTGGAGAACCAGGTCCAGAAGAGCTGAAATCTCTTTTCTTCCCACCTCTCTTCAAAAGGCCCCCTGACCTCCCTGGAGCGCAGAAGAGCAGTCAGTACCCCTCACTCTATCACTGATCCTCTTGCATCATGCAAGGCAACCTCAGTGAACAAATGTTTACAGCCCAGTCTATTCTCCCATTTAATTTTGCTCATCTATGATGGTGAGAATACTTAAATATCCAAACAGAGAATACTTATGGTTGCCTGCCTGTTAGCACAATTTTTTTTACGCCTGCCTCTAAAACTGTAAACATGGGAATCAAACATCTGTTGTGCTTTCAGCAGGAAAAGAAATTACAGTGAGGTACAACTACTAACACTATTTCTGGCTCAGATTTTTTTTTTTAATTGCTAAGAGTTTTAACACAATGCTTTTACACACAATATAAAAGAACTTACTAAACAGGCTTACAATTATTTTCACTACATCTTAATAATTTGAATGACACATGCCTTACTCTTTTATGAGTTGCCAGGGTAAAAAAAATCCTGTCTAGCGCAGCAAAATTTTCTCTGCATGGCTTCACAGCAGTGAACAGGAAAGGAACACTCCACAAATCTCCAGTCATCATCTAAAGTTGCCCCCTGACTTTCAGGTCTGGAAGTGGTCCTATTGTCAGGAGGTAAGACAGATATCTTCTGTGCTGCAAATGCTAGAAGAGTTCATACATCCAAACTTGTAAAGGAGTCAGAATCATGGCATTACTTTTGAAAGTAATCTGCATCCAGTCAACTGAGTTAAGGTGTGGCTGAAGGCACACCAAGTATTTTGGAGAAAATAACTATGGGGATTGTTGTTCAGATAAAAATGATGCTATGTAAATTTATTTGTTCATTTCAGGCAGAACTCTCTGTATCAGTCTTTTTTTTTTTTTTTTTTAGAATGACTTGATTTTTAGACAGATTTCTTCTGCACTGTAACTTGGATTACACTTAAGGGAAATAGAGCTAAACAAAGAAATAGTTGTTTCCATTTCTTCAGCAATGTGTTGTAATACTGCCAAAGTTATCAAACTTTCTTATGAAAATATAAAACCATTTCTTTATAATTAAATCATAGCATACATAAAAGAAAACTTATTATATTATTAATTTATACTTTTTTTAAACTTCTCTGGCTCAAGATGCAGTAGCCAGCACTGTGCTGTGTGTCATTATGCAGCCCTGTCTTCTAAGGGCTGCAGAAGCAGCCCTTCATGCTTGTATTTTAGAGGAAACATATCTTTCTGTATCACTGACTTTAGAAAGATGAGAAAAATAAATTTACTTCTCAGTATGTTTGGGATTCACTGTGCTTCCTCTTGATAAACTTGAAGGATACAAATTTCCTCCCACTCATATAAGGAGGATCTTTCTGATCTTTCTGCATACTCCAGCCAGTCTATATGACTTTACTTTTGTTATTGGGAAAGGGCTTCTGAAAACCTGACAGAAGTTTTTCCCAGTGATTCCAGCTGGGAAATGAGAATGCCTCAAGACAAAGATGATATGAAGCCCCTTTCCTACCCTTTGGCAGCATCACAACCCCTCCTGTGGTCTGTGTGTCTCTCTACTTTACGCTGCCATCATCCAACAGAGGATCCAGAGAGACTAAAAATACTGTTAAATAAAAACATGTTTATGTGACAAGAGAGAGAAAACAGACTCAGAAGAATGTTAGAGTGTTCTGATGCTGTCACTGCAAGATGGTACAGGACAGTGTGTGCACAGCACAGTGCCTGACAATAAAGGATGAAAATGCTGGGCAAGAAGGAGCCTCTGTTGACAGTACATGTACATTATTAACATTTGATGGAGAAAGGGAAGGAGAGGAGAATAGATTTCCTTCAGCTGGTGCTGTAGTTCTTATGAAATTAAAACCCCATAAACTCAGTAGGAAAGTAGCATGTCAGGAGATTTTAATGATCAAGTACATGTTAAGTCACAAAAATCTCTAAAAGATTTTCTCCTCTAGGTCATCTATTATGAAGAGACATTGCTTTCCAATCTCTTTTTTGCTGGGATAAATTTGCATTTGTGTCTGACAATCAATCTAGGAAGCTAAAGTTTATACACACACAAGGGAGGACTGTATGCTTCCCCCTAGTTATGCCATATAACAGAAATGAAAAGCCATGCTGTAGGGTGAGTGATTCAGTCCTCCTACAATTTTCCTCTTTTGAACACCAATGCAGCTTTACTAGTGCAGCAGATTCCTGTTCATTGGGAAGTTGACAGTGTTTCATTCTATACTCAGGTTATCATTCAGATATAGGTAACATTTTAATCAAGATATATTTCACATCCCAGAATGAGCTGTTTGCTGTTTAGGAAAATGCAGTTTCTAAAAAAAAGAATTACAAAACATTTCTACTTTATGAAGCAACTTTGTAGTATGTCAACAGTTTGGTTCCACATCCCTCAGCAAAACCTGTGCTACATAATACAAGATTAGAAATAAAAATTGAATTTTTAAAAAAATATTTTTGTTTAAACTATTGGCACTGATGGTTCAGTATTTCAGTTTGAATTTTTCCTTCCTGTTTTCTTGCTACTGGTAGGCACAGGACAAATAAACTGACTCAGGAGCCTTGTCAGTGGCTTCATCTTTTTTTGTTGCTTTTCCATTTTTGTTCCCTCAGAAATACTTACTTTTATTGACTCATCTCTTCATTTGTTGACTAGTTTGCCTCCAAAAAGCTCCCCCTCTTGAAGTACAGTTCCCTGGCTGCCTCCTGTCCCTCTCTCTTTCAAACCATTCAACAGGTGAAGAGCTCAAGTCTCCAGATAAGGAGGGGATCTTCCTTCTGCCACCAGCCTAACATCCAATGGATTGGAGTGCCCAGAGTATCTGACTTAAGCTTCTTTTAATTAACCAAATCTAATGTGATGCATGTTCATTACAACCCTCACCTTCGTTTTATTGCTCCGATTTTTAATATATATTGAAGGTTTCCAGCAGCTCTCATAAGTGGTTTGTTGCCCCATCAGACCTACACAAGGTATCATTCAGCACTGCAGCGTCAGTCAAAGGTATTTTTGTTGCAAATTTTAGACCTTATTAATTCATGCACAGCACAAGAAGCCATGGATATCTATTTTCAGTGGAGATATAATTAAAAGACGCATAATTATGGTTAGAAAATATTCCTAGAAAACTTTATTCTTTCAGCATGTGATGTTTCCTTATAGGTAACATTCTGAGCAGTCTTCTAGGCTCACCAAAGATTAATATCAAAACAGTTCACCACTGGAAAAATGCCTCAATTTTTCAGCTGAGCATCTGTTACCTTCGCAAATTTAACAAAGCATTTTAAATAAAAACTTTTTTTATTAATGCATCCAAATCTAATCATAATTTTGAATATAAATAATATCAATACTATTTATATGCACTGAAATCAGTACAAACCTGATAAAATTCTCACTAAAGGAAAGAACATATGATTAAGACATATCAAACCTGCTTATTAGATGGACGGGAGTCATTGCAAAGTGCTCACTCATCAAGAAATGTTTTCTTTTTGTAGATTTTCTAATGGAAAGGTTTTTGTTCTTCCATGTTTATGAACAAACCTCTCTGGATATGTACAAGAAAAGCTCTTTAAGTGGACACATTTATTCTTCAGTGAGCTACTATTTTATTTATTCTGACAAAAAACCCCAATTTTTCTTTCTGTATATATGGATTAACACGAACAGCAATAGCCACTAAAATTCATGCCTACTGAAGCACTGATATTCTAAATGGAGAAGTATTATTTTTTTTTTCTTAATGGACTACTTTTGAAACACTGTTCTACTACTTAGAGTAGAAAGTGATAAAGGAAAGTCCTGACTACCTAAGATCATGTGGTACCTTTTGCAGGAATTTATCCACCAGCTCCAGCATTGTGGCTCTATGATTTGCGTAACTTTCTGCCTATTCAAACACATATTTCCATCACAATTGCATGACAGAGATTCTTAGTATTTTTCTCTGCTGTTAAACAGCTGCTGCCTTTCAGTGTTGGTAAAATAGTTCTACACATCATTTCCCTTTTTTCAAATGAAAGTGCTTTGGGATCTCTCCAGCTGAAAGATGGACTAGAAATTCAAACTACCATAGCTACATAACTCAGAATTACCTTTGTATTTTATTCTAAATCTGTATCTGGATATATAAAAATCTTGAAAACCAGTGACATTAGACCTGCTCATATAACTGACATGTTTTTTGGTGAAATAAAACAGATAGAAGTGCCAGCTGCTGCAAGAACGTTGTAATGGAATGAGTGCTAATGCTGAAAAGTATCTCCTTTAATGAACTTTTTAATACAAAAATTAAATTTAATTTATGTGTTTAGAAAAAAAAAGCCCCAGAAAATTAACATCCAAAAGCTTTAGTGAATTTATGTTGTAACTACTCAAGTTTCTTTTTTCCCCCAGTTTTATTAACATAGACATTTGGGTTTGCACCAATACTCTTTGTTTATGTAAGTTTCCTCCAAGTAATGACTGTAACAAAACATACTCTGGCAGAACCTTGCAAAATATAAGCCTGTTTAAGTTACTTGGTAAAGATAACATTTCTTCAAAAATGCAGAAACTCTAGCTGCATGCAAATTAAATTTAGAACACTCCTTTGCATAGAGTGAAAGTCTGGCAGGCCAGGAAAAATCCACAAATGTGATTGCAGTGACAGAAGGTAAAACAAGAAAGAAGTCCTTGATGTCCAGGCAGCACATGCATGCCCTGTGCAGAAGTCTCTTCACAGAACTGTTGATGGCTTTGCTCCCCCATCCCCATGAGATGGTTGCCTCCCTTTCCAAGCTTTCCAAAAGCTTCCAAGCAAGACTTGAACAAAACCAAAACACTAAAGGAAAGAGCAAGAATAAAGCGCCCATCAAAATTTTATGCAGTTATTTAGCTACAAGCAGCAACAGGGGCTCCACTGGTTAGAGATTTCCCCATCTTGCTGCTACTCCACCAATGTGAGGAAACATTTTGGCAAATGCTCTCCCATTTACACACTGCTCAGCACCATGGCAAAGCCATAGGTAAGACTGGTCACTTGCAGGGATTGCTACCAGAATTTCGACATGGTTTGGAAAAGCGGTTTGCCGAGGTCACCACCTTTCCAGCAGCGGCAGAAATCCAATCATGGCTTCCAGCAGAGACTGGAGTACTCCATGGCAGGTTGATGTTGCAGTGGAAGGCTATTTTGATAAAGATTTAAAGGAAATGCCCTTAACTGCAGTACAGGTGAGGACCATGGCAGTTTTGGCTTGTGTTTCTCATTGGAAAGCAAGAAAGCAGCAGGCACTCTGAGGAAGGACTGCAGGACAGGTGCCAGCAAACCAAACCCCTTCAGGGCCTGTCCATCTGAAAATGGAGAGAGGATGCAGATGGATGAAACATACATGGACAAATCTGAATATAAATGCTAGCTAAATACTTCTCAAGGCATCCTCAGTAGCACTGCTGCTCAAGGGTTTTGTTTCACGGCTAAAGATAGCTCTGCTGGTAACGTGAGACAAAATAACGGTGGAATTGTTTTACTCCAAGAGAGGCTGGGTACTAAGGAACCAGCTTTATTTCCTCCCACCACCAGCCTCTTCTAAAAGATCCTTTACTGTGAGCATTACCTTGTATTTCTTAACATGAGCCTAATGTAAGTGCAGGACTGACTGCCTCTGGGGTAAGGCCATTGGCCTGTATCAGGTGTGCTGCTAATGTAAGTCAAGCAAGCCTACGTTTATGCATTTTAAAATACCAGACTTCTGTTTCCATGACAGAAGTTGAAAGAGACAAAGGCCTGAAATCTCACAACTTCAGAGTAAAAAAGATTTTTAGCATGGAAAAAGACTTGCTCGGTTTTCTGCCAGTCCAGTCCCAAGTGATGCAAGACCTCTCTTCCACCCCACTCTCCTTTGCACCAGAATTGCTGTAGCTCCCTCAAGAGATAAGAGTATTTCTGCTGAATTTCCAACTCTTCAGGTAATTTGTGCTGCTTGTGGCATGCAAACGAGCTTTATGGGACTGGGATATCATCACAGTGTTTAAAGCAGTGAAAGAACCCCAAGGTACACCGCACCATTCAGGATCTGAAAGAAAACTGAAATTCTGCTCCCAATTCAAGGAAAAAAAAATTGAAAAAAGACTCCATAATCTGTAATAAGTGTCTACTTTTGATCATGAACATTAGCAGGCAGAGATTAGCACCTTTCCACTCTGTTTCTATAAAAGCTTTTTTATGCAGCCATAAAGTGCAGAAGGGCTGCGGGTAGATCTCTGCCAAAGATCATGCAGTTTAGTGACGGTCTTGGCTGAGGAGACACTTCAAGACCTGATCCAGGGCATTGAAGGAACATGGGAAAGGATGCAGAAGCAGCAGGCAGTTACCTAATACTATCAAGTCTCAATAAAAAATGACAAGCTGAGACATCTTGGCAGGCTTTTTGAATACCAAATAGGACAATGCTTGTGCAAACGGGCCTGGAAGCGAGGTTAAGAAAAATAAATTCACAGCAGAAAAAAACCCCAAAGCCACACTTTAGAAGCAGCAAATTATTTCAGTTCAAAGCTCTTCAGATCACATCTGACCATAGGGCGACAGAATTAGCCTCACTAGTTGTTTTTGCAAGCCATGATTCACGTCCAGTATTTTATACCCAGTAATCGAGTAAAAACGCTCCCACCCGAGCCAGAACGCATAAATATTTTTAACTTGTCGGCAGAGCGACAGTGAGAGTACTTGTACCTATGGATTTGCTGTGACAGATAAACAAACCCCTACTCCCTCCTCACAGCTACAGAAGCGAAATGGAGCAAAACCCCGGGACGTCGGGAGGGTCTGGTTTTTCCACGGGGCCAAGTTCTCACAGCGATTTTCCTTAAACCCCAGACCGCGCCGATGGCCAAGGCAAACGCGGGGCATTCCCACGCACCGGGCAGACGGGTGTGTGCACAGGGACGGAGGCGGCGGGACAGGCGGCGCGGAGCCCTCCTCCTCCTCCTCCTCCTCCTCCTCCCGGCCGGATCCGCCGCTTCGGCCACCTCCAGCACGGCCGAGACCCGCCCTTCTATCTGCGCCCAGTTCTCCATCCTCCCCTTGTCTTTTTTTATTTCCAACTAACTTTACCCGTCCTCTCTCCCGCCCGTCCGAAGGGGCGGAAGCAGCAGACGGGCGCGGGGCGCGGAGAGCTCGGCGCGAAGCCGGGCCCGCCCGGGCAACGAGGCTCCTCTGCCCTCCCCGGCCCGGGGTCGGTGGCGAGCGGCTGCCGGGCAGTTTTTGGAGGCGAGGAGCAGCGCGGCCCGGCTCGGCTCTTCCCCAGGCGCGCCGCGGGGCGCTCGGCCCGGCCTCCCCCACAGGTGCCGGCCGCCCGCCTCAGCAGCTCCCCCTGCCCGCCGGTGCCGGCGGCGGGAGGGGCCGCGTCCCGCCCCGCCCCGCCCGCCGTGCCGCTGCCGCTGCCGCTGCCGGGCGGCGCTGCAGAGGGCGGAGCGGGCGGCGGGGCGGTGCGGCCGGCGCCCGGCGCGGGCTGGCTCCCGGCGGGCGGCGCTGCTGCGTTGCTCTGGGAGGCGCCGCGGGGCCGGGCGCGGAGCTGCGGGCTCGGGGGTGTGAGCGGCCGGGCAGGGCGCCCCCAGGATGCTGCGGTTCCTGCGCAGGACCTTTGGCCGGCGGTCGATGCAGCGCTACGGGCGAGGAGCCGGGCGCGGAGCCGGGCGCGGTGGGCTCGGCGGCGAGGGGGACGAGCGGGACGGGGGGCTGCGAGGAGCGGCCGCCGCCGCCGTCGGCTCGGGAGGCTTCCCCTCCTCGCCGCTCCCCGGAGGGGTCGTGCACAGCGCCGGAGCGCCCGTCCACATCCCGGCGGCCGGCGGCAGCAAGCCGGTGCTGCAGTGCCGCGTCCTTCTCCTGGACGGCACCGAAGTCAACGTGGAGCTGCCGGTGAGTAGCGTGCGCTTACCTCCGCCGCCTGCAAAACGGCGCCTGCAGCTACCCTCTCCCCTCCTCCGCATCGTCCCCCCCTCCCTGGCGACGGGCACCTGCGAGTGCCCCCCCCCGGCCGCACAACAGGCGCCGTTCGCCGGGGAAGCCTCGCTAGTTTCGTCCTTTCCTCCGCGGGCGCCCTCGCCGCCGTCCCCGCCTGCATGCACCTGCTGCCAGGTGCGCGGCGCGCCTCCCCGCCATGACCGCCGCCCGTCCCCGTCCTGCCTGCCGGAGCCGTCTGCGCCCTTCTTCCCTCTCCGCGGAGCCAGCGGGGAGGTGGGCACCGCTCTCCTCCTCCCCTGCGCCGCCGAAAACAGCCCCTCGCAGCGCTGCCTTCCGCGGCGCCTCTCCCGCCGGGAGGGGCCGTCCCCGCGGAGCGGGCGCTACCTGTGCCTTTCCCCTGCTGCGGGGGTCTGAGCCCGCCCGACGGCCCCGCGGCTGTGGGAGCATCCCGGTGTGCCAGGCGGGGGGAGCGGAGCCTGTGCGGGGCAGCGGTGCCTTTGCCTCGCTGTCCCGTGGCTGGCAGCCCCCGGCCCCGAGCACCTGTGGCGGCGTGGGGTCGCTCCGGAGGCTCCGGGGGTCGCCGCCTCCTGCTTCTCCTCTGTTGTGTTTCTTACCGCCCCCGCTGCCGGGGCCGGCTGAAGGGCCCTCCGGGGTGCCCGGGACGCTCTCCCCGTCCCGTGGCGCCCGGGTGCGGGGCCGGGACCGGGGGTGAGGCCGGGCAGCTCCGGGGGTGCAGCCCGAGCCGGGCCGCGGGTGCACGGACGGTGCCGGCGCTGAACTTTCTCCCCTCGGCCGCTGTGCAGGAGGAATGAGGAAGGGATGGTGCTGGCCTGCGGGGCTGTGCTGGGTTGTTTGTGCCTGCTCGCTGGGGTTGGGCCGCCTTTGAGGTGTTTCAGCATCCCCAAAGCCCGTTGTGTGTCCTTCTGTCCCTCTTAAAGGCAGCTGCACGGTGTGTGTTGGTGATTTGTAGTTTTGGTGTTTTCATTCCTCGCAGCTCCTAAATACCACTTATCCTCTTTTGCTGACCTTTTCTGTCCGTCTTGAAACCCAAGTTTCCCATGAACTAGTATGGAAGTTTATTGTGTTTGAAAAACATTTAATCTTCTTTCCATTTCAACCCAAATAGTCACCAGCCAAAAACAGGTGGGAGAACTTAGTAATAGTGAGTGTAACAACCTGAGAAATTGTGCACTGCTTTCATCTCCAGCAGTATAAAAGAGAAGATTTTGTCAGAGTAATTTTAGACTCTTGTTAGGTGCCTTTCATATTAGCTGTCATAGTATATATTGGCATTATTTCACTGAAACATGGAATTTGGCAACGCTATTGTTTTTGCTTAAAAGAAGCAGAAGAGATTGAGTAAGACTCTTACAAGTGAACACAGAAGTATGTGAACGGAGCCACCTAGAGATACTTGCTGCAGCATTATCAGGCCTCCCTTGCCTACGGACTGCATCGCACATTTCCAGATATTTGAAATGCTAATATATTTCCTCTCCTCACATCTCCTTCACAACTTGCTGCACTCCTCCTAGCATCTCAGCACAAATCTTTTATGAAGTAGACTTGATGATTGTTATCAGCGTGCTAAGGGTTTACTTATAGAGGTCTGTGTCAATAAGCTTGGTAAATATTTTGTTTAAGGTTATATTCTGATTTATCAAAGGTCAGACATTGCTGTAGAGCCCGTTTAAGATGGTCTGAGGATTTGTAGGATCAGAAGGTGAGGTAATGACACTCTTAGTCCTTGAGTGCTGAAAACATATGGATATATCTGCTTGCTCTGGTAAAGGAGCTGTGGACCACTCTTCTTGAACTGATCTCCAAATGAAGCTTAGACTTCCCAGTGCTCTCAGAATGTGAGCTGCACATGTTCTGGTTGTAGCTCAGCTGTCCAAAGACAGAGTAATAAGTTGGGTTTTTTTTTCCCACCCAAGTCCCTAGACTGATGGAAGACTTTGGAGCATATAATAGCTGTCAGTGTTTTGAGGATTAAAAACTGTTCTGTTGAATTACATATCTGTTCCTCATGTTTTTTTTCCTTTTTTTCACAGAAAGTAACACCCACACTGAGAGTTACAAAAACTGCAAGAGGCATTGCACCATTTATAGAAGTTGATCAGTAAAGTTTCTCTGAGCTTTGCAGGTCTAGATTTCATGGGAATAGGGCGTGAAACAGAAAGTGCTTTAATACTCAGGAGATGAGGTATGGGACTGGTTAAGCTGAATGAATTGAGTAGCATCTTTTAAAAAAAGTGTAAGGTGCTTTCTTTCATTTCAGCTCAAATTTTATCAAAAGGAGGGAGTGTGGGCTTCATCACCAATCAGCAGCTTACTCATGAAGTCAAGTACAGAGATGATTGCAGAGGATTTCACTGTGGTGCTGATTGTGTTTGCAGACACTTACTTCAGGAGATACTGATATCTATAAAATGTGCTATTCATGCTGGCATTGCACCCCTCTTGCCTTTCTAGTTGAAAAAGGAACTTATATTAGAACACAATGCTCTTGCAAGTACAACTTTTTAGGCTATCTCTAAGACTTTGTTTAGAAGTAATTGAAAGGTTTATTAGATTTCAAAGACTACAGGGTTTATTTACTTGTGTGGAGGAATGACAGAAAAGACATGACTGGAGGAGTCACTAGCTATTACACAGAAAAAAGGTTCAGCATTGCTGCTAGCTATTACACAAAAAAAAAAGGTTCAGGTTTGGTTTTTTTCAGTTGTTTCATTTTATTAAAAATTCCAATAAAACTGAAATTTTTGTCCAAGTTAAATGTATCATGTTCTTCCGCAGTGTTTTCTTATGGGTGAGGACTGTTAGAAAAATAAATCCTGCATCAGTAAGTTGATAACTGTCTTTGTGGTTAATGTTATAATTTGTGTGATAGTGAAAGTATATGTCTTGTAAACCCTTGTCAGTTTATGTTGGTAACAGAAGCAGAGATCTACTCTGATCTCCAAGTTCTTCCTTAGCTTGTTCTTCTCTAGGCTGTATAGCAGTAGTGAACTTGAGTAATCTTTCTTCTTTATCTGTGCTTCCACACCCTCTTTCTACTGGAACATTTGCACTTTATTCTTTTTCCTGGATGTGCTCTGCCCTTGGACTACCCCTTCTGCTAGCCTGCCCTTCTATGTGCAGTGTATTCTTTCATTTGTAGGTGTTCTCTGGCTTTCACAAACTTGTTTCGTACCCAGCTGCCCCCACACAAATGTCAACATGAGATTATTCTAAGCACTGCAGATACCCCTGGATAATGGTTTCTATACTCAGCTTCTTGCATGAAATTTCAAGGATTGCTTAATGATGCTGGCTTTTTTCTTCACTCTTAAGGGAAGAATCATGTACTTTAAAAGTATTCTTTCTAAACAGAATAATGCACTGGATGGCTTTTTAAGCCCACAAGCTCCTCAGGGCCCTGTATTGAATGTGAGATGCTATTAAGGTTGGATCTGCTATACAGGAGTGAGTGGCAGTTGACTAGTTCTGTTGCTGTGGGATGATTTCCCATGGGAAGGGAAACATAAATCGTGTCATTACTTCTTCTTGACCTGACACCACGTGTCTGCACATCTGAAATCCAGTGATGAGAACTGATGCAAGAAGAAAAACACTTCCATTAGAAGCTATCTCCCCTTCTCACACATAGTCTGTGTTTTTCTTTTTACCATTGGGAACCTGTTCAGTGTTGCGCTTTCACTTACACTGGAGGCTATTAGCTGGTCAGAGTTTGCAACTTGGTTGTAGGTAGATGGAAGGCTCACTTGCTCATTGTTGCCAAAACAGTTCTGCCTCTGTTTTTCTGGAGGGCTCGTGACTTTAATGAAAGAAAAACTGGTTGTAGGTAATGCTGTGTTCTTACAGGAAGAATGCAAGGAGAGAGCATTGACATTTAGGTAGCAGTGATAGTGCCTGCTAGTTAATACATAGATGGCTCTCAGATAAAGTCAAAAAGCCAAATTTTTCTTAACTCTAAGGCATGATGGCTGACATTTCTAAAAACTGAGCCTTTGATTTTTAATTAGGTGCATCTTATGAAAGCTTAAAGGGCAGATATGAAAGATGGCTATTCAGTGGGACTGTCCAGAGTAGCAGGAATTAATATCACTTAATGGTGTTGACAACGGTATTTTCTGATAACTTGTGGGAGGGCAGGAGGAGAATGAACATGTGTGGATTGTTCTTGGCTTTCTGTAGTCTTAAGTGGGATAAAAGAAGCAGCAAATGGTAAGCTTCCTCCACTATGAAAATCCTCGTCCTGCAAAGCAGATCTAAGATACCTTACATTTTCTGTGATGTGAATCCACAGCAGTCAACATGTTGTCTGTTATAAATACTTCATTCTAAAAATCTTCTTGCTCTGATAAATTCCTCTGCTGCTGTGAGCACCATTACAAAGACTTGTGTGATGTATTAGAAAGTATGTAATGTTTAAGGATTAGATTAATCAACAACTCAAGATAAATGGCTTTCATATTATGTCTTTGTCTTCCTTTTGGTGTATCTGTTTTAATAATTGTTTTGGCTGCTATGGAAACACTTCAGGATAGGAATAGTAAATGTTCTTCAATACTGTTTTTAATCTCTGATCTGCTACATGTTGTATTCTTATTGGGGCAACATGAACATAGCAAAAATTGTTGTCTAGCCTCTATGCTTACATCAAATATAAATGTTAATTTAACTCTTGAGCAGTCATCTCAGTTTTATTGATTAGTGTGTTTGCCTTGATAAAATTGTAAATATCAAAAGAGAAGTGCAACTCATTTTTTCTTTCTTTCGTGACTTTCAAAGAATGTTTCATGAATATTAACTCTAGAGAAATGCAGTAATATCCATGTAGACAGTTGGATTCAGGTCACGCTCTGGAGTTAGGAATAACTAAGCAGTTATACATGTACATACACTCCCCTCCAACAGATATATTACATCACATGGATGATGGGATTTTTAATAAATTCTTTAAAGCTTTTATCAGTTATAAAATTGGTAATATGCCTTCTTTATGCAGAAGTTTCCTTTCGACAACATAAAATTAGAGTACTTGTTGGAAAATGTTAAAAGCATATTTGCAACACCGGAAAGGCCTCTCACATTCATGAGCTCCTGTGAGCACCAGCACCAGTAATTTCCTTCATAAACTGATCAGGCTCTGTTGGTAGAAGAGATTGGATATTTTTGCTTCTTCAGTTCACGTTGAAATGCCTTTTGAGTACCTTACAGCTCTGATTAAGCAGCTGTAGCTAGAACTCAATGTGTTGTCTGCTGGTAATAACCTTTAATTATGTTATCCCTGTTCCATATGCCTTGATGCATTGCTGCAGCGTTTACTGAAGGTGTGGGAAAGGCATTCACAGTACAATCACATCCAGGATCAGGAACATACACAGCCCCAGAGAGAGAGAAATGAGATGGGGTGTGCACACATGACTGCAGCCATGCTTAAGAAATGCAGGATGTTAGGCTCTTCAGAGAGAAGAGGGGATTTTTGGCCCTTGATGTGCTTGCCAAACATCCCCAATAAATCTACAGTAGATAAAAGAAACATAGTAGAAAAGGGAGTACATAGTAGAAAAAGGAGAAAAAAAGCAGTGTTTTGTTTTGGCATATGTAAGAGAAAGTCTGCTTGTGAGTTCCATTAGTTATTAATGAGAACCAATACAATTTTTCAGTGTAATAGAGCTAAGGATGACAGGAGTGCTGCTGCAAGGAGCTGACAACCAGGGAGGGGGAGAAATCACTGCCAGTGATAAGAGCAGTGTAATGCAAAAGCAAGAGCACCTGATACTAATTTTGATGGACAGCTTATGTGTTTGGAGAGATGGGGAGAAGATAAGGTTGTTGTATGCACTGGGTCAGAAGTGTTTTTGCAGTGGACTACAAGACAGCTATGCTTAGAAGAGTAACCATGTGAAATGTCAGTGTGGCTCTCGTTTATTGGCACAAAAATACATTTCATAGCAGATATTTGCCCTGGGCTTACCTATAGCAAACCTTAGAGAAACTTTGAAGACCTCCATGGATTTGAAGGGGGAGGGTCTGTACAAAGGGAACTTACAGAACAGTTTGACCGTGCAGTCAACAGTGTACATCTAATATGTTTTGGGGTTTTGTTCCAGTGATTCTGTTCTAGCCTAAATTGCTGGTTGGCAAGCCTGTAGCTTCAGGCTCTTAGTAGGAGTCCTGAAGAGGAGAAAGAACATCTGGGTGTGTAAAAAGTTCCTATGAGGCAAAAAATTGGAGGAAAGAGACTTTGGAAGTGCAGTACATGTGTAAGAGGAAGCAGAGAGCTAGTTTTGTTTAGATTGCAGACGATGGTCCAGGAAGAAAAAAGCTGAAGAGACTATATATATTACTGTACAGCTATATATAAAGTAAGGATTGTATTGTTCATCTGTTTCTTTTCTGAAGCCAGAAGGGGACAGCTATCTCCTGCTTCTCTGCACCTGCTTTGTCTTCATGCAGTTCCTTGTGCTCCTATTTGTAGTGCCTCTGTAAATACCCTTTTTATGTAACTTTCTTCAAGAGGCTGGCTTTGTTTAGTGTCTCACCTTCTTCAAGCATAAGTCCATTTTGCAATTCAAGGCTTCTGTTGTTAAATTCCCAGCTATTTCAATTCTCCCTTTTCATTTACAGTCTCCTCCTTGAGCAATTATCTACACTTTCTCTGTGTGGGTATCATCTGTATTACTAGCATGATACATAATGAATTTTCTTTTCCATAAGAGCAGATTTCTTGTAATTTTATGGGTTTTCCTTTACTTGACTCTGTTTTCCCAGTCTGTAAAAGTAGTTTTATATTTCTCCCTGGAGTAGCTAGCTACACAAGCTGTGAGGGATCTCTTCTGGGAGGCACTTTAAAGAGCATTAGAGATCTGCTTCCTTCTGGTTTGGAGCTTAAGCATAGTTCCCTGTCCTGTTCCCACTTACTAGTTTAGAAAATTTCTTTGGTTTTCTGCAGTTGTCAGAAGTTGGAAACCTCAGTCCTATTGCTTCTCTAGGAAAATTCAATTTCCTGGCTGTGGCCATGAGTCTCTGGCTGGCTCGGCAGCTCATCCAGCCAGCTTGACTCGCCTAAGTGCCCTGTCTGCCAGGACACAAATGGTGCAGGCTGAGGACAGCTCGTTGTGAACCTTGCAGAGCTGGCATTAGGGAAACACTGGTAACTATCAGTGAAATAATTAATTCAAAGGTTAAGCCTCCATACTTAAAAAATGTACAGTTTCACAATGGAAACAAAAAAGGAACTGAAAACTCAATTGATGTGGACAGGAGGTGGGGAGAACATACACATCATTGAGTTTGCAGGCTCTTTGCAAAGAAAATGGAAGGATAAGGATAAGTATAGATAATTTCTTTTTTTGTTAGAAAGAGGAACTCAACAGCTGCTAACAGTATGTACAGTGTTTCTGGGTTAGTATTTTAAATACTTGAGAAACAGGGCTTTTAGTACTTGTTTTCCAATGTAGACTATGGTAAATGTTCTTTTATTTTTTTCTGCATTAGAAATAAATGGGTTGGAGGGCAATGAAGTGTTTAGAGTGACCATCTGTTCTTCATTTGACTTATTATTTCCATTTATTTCTATGTATCAATTTCAGTGTGTCCTGGACCATTAACTATATTGTGATGAGATTATTTTGAAATATTTGTTGAAGTTACAGACTCAGACTCTGGCTATGAAGCATGAAAAATATTAAGAGTTAATTTATGTTGGCTGTTTGGTTTTGATCTGTACAGATGCAGATTGTTTCCCTTCCTTGTTGTTATGGAACCACAGATAGTTTATCCAAACAAATACCAAATGTTGTCTTTTCTTTTTCTTTTCCTTTTCCCCTTCCCTTTTTTTCTTTAAGTATGCCAACAAACACATGGAATTTATTCTACATTTCATTATCTTAATACGTGTGGTACAGTTTGTATTATAAGAGACAACTGGAAATCCTAATAGAAGAGCCAGTTTAATGTTTGGGAAATATTACAAATAACTCTACACATATACATAGAGAATGGTACTTTCTTTTGAAGAACTTCTCTTTATATGAACATTGTGCTGTCAAATATACAGTTAGAAAAACAGTGTTACCATTTATGGATTGTGACCTGTAATTAAATTATTCTAGCCTGCAGCGTTATTTCAAAGAAGAACTTACATGAGGATTAATTCTTTTGTGGCTGTTTCAAAATAATGATTTTCTCAGTAGTTCTTTGTAGCACTAGTAATTGATTCTATGTATTATTTTCATTGGTATGTTATGTGTATATATATATATATATATATATATTTATTTATTTTTTAAATAAATGTAGACTTGAGAGGATTTTTGTAATTTAGCAGTCTTGACTGGGAAAACACCTGTTTCTTTTTTGTCCTCAACTGAGACTAAACAAGGATAGTGCTTCCCATTTTTAAGTTTAAAATTCCCTTTTGTCTGAGGTCCTGTAGGTTATATATTGAATGATAAACAATTTCAGTTTTCTTTGTTAAATTATCCCAGGTTCTGAACAAGTTCTCACTTTAATTTTCTTAAATAATATTAACAGGCTAACTCTATCACATCTCTCTTGTTGCTATGAGGTCCAAAGGTTACCTGCTTTAACTGTACAAGTGAATATTTTCCAAAATTTCGGAGAAAAAAAAGCAGTCCTATGAAATTTTTTCCTTCTTCTCCCTTATTTCCATCCAGAATTGGTCAAGGCTGCTTTTTGTAATTTAAACAAATCTCTTTCATATCTTGTTAATGGTTCCTGGATCTATGATACTGGTATGATTTTAAATTAATAGCTTACATTTATGTAAAAAGACCAAACTCAAGAACTTCCACTTTTGTAAGCAGGTCTGAACACACCAGTGTTCAGTGCAATCATTGTGTTGCAATAAAGATCACTATTCAGTAGAGATGCTGATCCTCAGTGTGGAGGTTTTATATTCAAGCTACTTACTGAGTAGAAATTCTTCCCAAATAATGAACCTTCCATGAGTGCTTTGCTTTGAGAGATGATGAATGATGAGTCTGTTATCTCTTTGAATTAAGCAAATAAGTGAAGAGTGGTTGTATTCTTCAAAGTAGGTCGTATTGCTAGGAAGGGCAGCACCCTGCAAGTGTAAAGTCCAGTGGGCAGTATCCACTTTTCTCTCAATTTTTGGTCTTTGGATGCCAATGTAAATTGCTGTGAATTCAGACATCCTGCTGTAGCTCCGTGGAGGAACGAACTGCTTTAATAGTGTAACAATATGACTCTGTTGTGCAAAAGACTTGATTTCTTTTCCTCCCTCTTCCCCCTGTTTCATGTTACTGGCTTGGGTTTAGTTTCTTTCCGTGCTGTTCAGCAGTGAAGAGAGGGTGGCAGGAAATGTTCTTTTTTGTGGCTGGCATCCCCTTTCCCTGAGGAGGAGCATTTCCAGCCCTGCTGCTGTCCCAAGCGGGGCAGGGGTCTCATGTGCCAAGGCCAGGCTGTGAGCACCCAGCTGCAGGGGGGGTGTCCGTGTGCCCAGCATCTCTCTGGCACTGGTGATTCTGCATGCTCTCTGCAGCACACGGCAGCTTGGTTCTTGACTGCCAGTTAATTAAGATGTTAATTTCGATGGGTTTTCTTTTTAATGGGGGAACTTGCTAAGACAGCAGAGATCCCTGGTTCCTTTTACAGAGACAGTGAAGCCATTGAATGTTGGCTGTAGCACTTTTCCATTTCTCCTTTAAGCTGGTTGCTAAAGCAGTTGTCAGCCTTTATGTGTGTTCTGTCTCCCTTCATTCCCTTCTTCTCTTATAACGATATTTCACATTTGACTTTTTTCTGTCTATGAGCTGTTTCAAAACTTATAAAATCAACCCCCTTGTTTTTAGGTGTGGAGATCGGGGAGCCTTTGGGGCATCAAAACTCAAACTCTTGCAAACAGTAGGCACTTGGAGAGGAATTTTTCTTTTTAATTAAAGAGGTTTAGTTCGTGAAAGCTGTGTAATATATTTTGGAAGGTCAATCTATGAGGAAATAATCTCAGCAAGAAATGTTTTATACAGTATTTTTAAACTTAGAATGGAAAACAAGATGAGGTTATTTACCCATTATGCCTTCATGTTTTCCCTTGAACTCTCTGAGCCATCCCCTCTTTTGTTGAGTTTTGGCTTTTTTTCTGTGTAGCATGTTGATGTGTTATAGGCATTAAAATTTGTCCTATAGTAAAACTTTTCTGATGTGTCATTTCTGGCTTTAGAAAATAAAGACATTTACTTTAAAGATGGATAAAATGAGGAAGGAGTTGAAGTATTCGTCTGTATATTAGCAAAAAAAAAAGGCCTAAGTTGATGACTGCATTTCTCAGAAGGGAGTGGGAATAGAAAAATTCAGTGCTGTGAAACAAAAACAAGTGGGTTTTGTTTGCTGGTATTGAAATTTGCCAGCAGATATTCTCATTTTACAGTTCATAAGCTTGGATTTTGATGTATTTTCACAATAAACACCCAGCATATTTTGGTCTGTGATTTGATCATAAAATATATTTTGTAAAAAAAAAAAAAAGTTAATCTGTTTCAGCAAAGGTTTTGCTTTAACAACATTGTTATGGTCAGGAAAGCAGACCATGATTTCATCCCCCTACATGTTATTATATTAGCAACAGATAGAATGGTTTCTTCTTGAAGAATTTAATCTCACTTTGACATAGCAAAACAGATCATCTGATAGCATTTCCAGTGTGATCAGAATATTGAAAGATTGTTGAACAAAGCAAAAAGATATGCTCTTTCATAAATAGAAAATACTGTTCATCTAAATTCTGTTTCAGAAAGCAGATTTTTCCCTGTAAAAGCTGCCAGTTTCTCGGCATTTGTGTAATGCCAGGAGGGGAGAACTTTCCCAGCTGTTTCAGTAAGTTGTGTGCTGGAAGCTTTCTAGGAAGAGGAAATAGTCTGAAGAACCTCTGTGTGACACCTCTCTGAGAGCTTGCTGTGACTTTCAGCAGCTGTTGAGAGTGGGAAAGCTGCAGTGCCAGTGCTGGCTTGAAGGATAGCACTCAAAATGAACTTTCTTTTGCATTCTGTAAGGCACCTTGCTGTTTACTGAAATCAAAAGTTACTTCTTAATTTAAGGCAGATAGAGCTTTTACATAATACTAAAATCTTCAGTAAGGTGTTTGAAAAGTCATTTCTTGCAAGCTACAGGGCAGATGACTGCTTAGGTTGTGAGAGAGATAGGGAAACATTTAAAGAATATGAATTCCTCTTAATTGCATATGCACTAACCTCATTAGCAAGATAAGGCTTTCAAGGCTGGGGCAGCATTAAATCACTTGTGGGAGCCAGCAAATATAGATCCTGTGAAAAGCCTCAGGCCTGAGGAGCTCTTCCTACAGACAACAACTCTCTATTGCACTGCCTGCTTCCCTTGCACAACTTTTGGATTAGACTCCAAGACCCTGGGAAGGTCTGCATGGGGAGGAAGATGTTCTATCAGTTTTCCTTTTGGATCTTGGAAAACTACATATTTGTGTACTAGTTCCTTAAATGGTGCAGTTGTCTGTATTGCAGAACTGATACAGGTGAGGTGGAGGGTGAAGTTCTTTTGTTTTCACTGTCTTGTGCATGATGTGGAAGTGCTCACTTTAAACAGCAGATAGTTGGCTGACCCTGTGTGATCCAACTCCAGCTTGTGGTGCTGAAGAAAAGTCTCTGGAAGCAAAACGTGAATTCAGTGTAGTTCTGGAGGGACAAAATGTCACCAGTTCCTCTGCTTCCGAGACTGTTGTCTGCTTTGCTTGGAAAGTACCTTCTGTGAAATGCCAAACTTGGGTAATCTCTGCCTCTGCACAGATGGCAGTGGAAGCTCCCTGAGAGGCAGACCAGGGCGTGGGAGGCTGGGTGCAGGGCTGATGTTCTGGGAGATTCAGGGGGGGCCCTACTGCTCCACAGCTGCCTGAAAGGAGGGTGCAAGTGGGGGTCAGTCTATTCTTTCAGGTCACAAGGGATAGGACAAGAGGAAATGGCCTCAAGCTGTGCCAGGAGATGTTTAGATTTGATGTTAGGAAAAATACCTTTGCTGGAAGGGTTGTCAAGCATTGTAGTGGGCTGCTCGGGGAAGTGGTGCAATCACATCCCAGATGTGGTGCTTAGGTACGTGTTTTAGTGGTGACCTGGCAGTGCAAGGTTAGTGTTTGGACTTGATCTCAGAGATCTTTTCCAGTCTTAATGACTCTGTGATTCTGCAATGAAAATATATGCTTTGGAGTATACTTCTGTGTCTGTCTTGTACATGGACATAACCCACTGTACTAATAAATTTTGGAGTGCTAAAGGATGGGTTATAAATGCAGAAATAGCACCATAGACAAGCCTACAGGTTAGGTTTCAGTTCTAAATGAATTTATGGTAGTACTTAAAGTGTCTTTTGTATCTCAAAAGCCGCTGTGAAACTGCTGGTTCCTGGTGGCAGTAAGAAATTGAATTTATGTTTGAGGTAGCTAGGATTTATGATGCACATTTTCTTTTTGTGTTGGAATAGGGTAGAAGACAATGTTCTTAAGGCAAGGCTAAATGAATATAAACTTACACATACTAACAAAACTTCTTGTTTTTACAAGTAATTATTTTTCAAAGGGAATTATTAGAATGAAATATGTGCAAAAAAATCACTGATTGTTGTTACCTGCTTTTATTTCCACCCCGCTCACCCCCAAAAAACTGTCTACTTCACTGCTACTGTATTTGCTAAGAAAATTTACTTTGCATTAGTGGTAAACAGATGTTCCAGCTGTGTGTTCCCATTTTTTCCTCCTTTTAACATATTTTTTTAAGGTTCTTAGGATGATATTGAATGGAAGTCAACTGACCATTCTCCTAGACATAATTTCTTCTATCACTCTTTATATTGGAGAGAGTCATATGGATGGCTTGTAAATAAATAGGATCTGAACTGTAGATTTGTTTCAGGTCAGAAAGGGTCATTGTGAACACAATCTGTTCTACTCCTCTGATCAGTCTCTAGAACTTCTTCCAAGAATGTTTTAAGCGTGTCACTTTTTTTACTGTCAGTGCTCTCCTTGGATCTCATTAGTTTATCTGTCTTTAAGAGTCTTTAATGAGAAGCAATTACTTATTCATGTTGTGTGTGGTCTTAGCAGTATAATAATTGGTCTTTTATTGTATCTGATATTTTTATGGTCCCTGTTGTCCCCTGTCTTGGACTTGAGCAGGCAGGCAACAAAAAGTCATGGAACTATGGAAAAAAATATTCTCCACATGCAGGTAGTGAAATTTGTATACATGCCACCCTTAATCTTGTCTATGTCTAAGTAGGTAAAAAAAATATTTACAGATGCTTTTCAGGCGCAGAAATATTGTTTATAGTTTTTTTCTGACTCTGTGAATAATGTGCAGACATTTGGGCTGGGCACAGCAATGTTGTGTTATAATGGTTTGCTGAATGTTATATGAAATGGCATTGCTTCTTACCTAATGCTCCTTGTTTGTTTTCTTGGCTGTAACATTACACTGAGAGGTCACAGTCCATTGTTTTTCTGTTGTTTTCTATACCAAGGTTCTTGCAGTGCTGCTGAAAGTCAGGGCACTGTCTTTGACCTAGTGAGTGCAAGTGAAGCTCACATTCCTCTCTTTGTGACCTGTGATTTCACTGAATTCAGTGTGTTGATGCAGTTCTGCACCCCCAGGAATTGCAAATCAGTATGTACAACCAACAGGACCCATCATCTGCTACTGTGCCAGTTTTGTTCAGCAGGAGTAATTTTATTAGTTCCCTCTCAGGGAAAACTAGTGAGTGACTGTGAGAAGAACACTTTAGGGTTGCACTGCTTCTTGCTGGCTGCTTTCCTCCTTTCCCTTTGTGATTAATTTTTTTTAAAAATCTGCCTCTTGTGAACTACACACATCTATTTTAGGAATGCTTATGCTTGCTTCTGTCAGACTCATCAGCTGTGTTTTGAGAGTATGGGTGTTTTGTGGTCAGTTTAATTTGAAACAGTTCTTGGCTTCTCATCCCATTGTGGTGCTGTAGACAGACACCTGTGCTTTCAGCTGTTTGTGCTGAAAGCCAGGTCAGGGATCAAACCCAGGGGTATTTCATTGTGGGGGAAAAAAAAGAAAAACAAACAAAACAAAAAGCATTTGCAGCATTGAATGTCAGAAATTTGTTGAAAGTGTGGCATAAGTAAATGGTCAAGCAGTGGACAGAGGGCACAGGAGCTCTTTAAAATTAAAGTTCTGCAGCAGCCTGTGTTGTTGAGTTTGGGCCATGAGGCTCTAAGCAATCACTTTAGGAATGGATTGATTCAAGTACTTGGTGCTCTCATAGCTTGGTCATGTGGGTGCTTCTGGTCTGCCCCACCAAAGTAAGACAGGTTAGTGTGGAGAAGAAATAAGTGCTTGGCTGCTGCAGTCACGTTGTTCAGTGACAGAAATGGTGGAAAATAGCTGAAGCTAGATCTGCAAGAACTGGTCTGCTCCAAAGTCAGAGATCTTGCAGAAATTTACCTAAGGTTTGTTATGGCTGGAATCAAATAACAGTGTAGCTTTATGGAGGAAGAATTTAGACTTGTTTTATGAGGCAGTTTTCTTGAGATCATGATGAGTGCTACAATTTATGCTGCTGTTATCTAATCCATTGCTGACTGGACCCAGCTGTCTCTAGTTTTTATTTTCAGAATTTAACAGGGAGCTAGAGTTAAGAATAACAAAGCTGATACTGAATTTGGAAAGACACTAGGAATTTTAGAGAAAGTCACCTTTGTCTAGGCTTCACCAGTGGAGTTTCAAATGGAACCAGGACTGAAAAGCGGTTTTAGAGTTGTTACTTGATCTGGATATCCTGTGATGGAGTGCATCCCTGGTCCCTTTAAGGCTGGCTGCAGGTGAGGTGGAAGGAAATTCTGCTCTTCAGGGAAAATGACTGCTGCATTTAGCAGAGCCTGGGTTCCTAATCTATCAGGAATCCATAAAATTTAAGTGGTCTGAGTTTAATTTTAGATCTCAATTTGTAGGTATTACAGAAATGGGTCTTGCTACTACAAATACAGTAATTCTTGATTGTGAATAAATGTCAATTAAATTTTACCTTTCTGTTCCTAATACCTCAATTATTTTATGTTTAGTCTCTCACTTGGAAAGTAGACTATGGATGAATTTGACTTCATGTTACATTTTCCAAATTAACCTTTTAAGGTTTACTATTAAATTACTGCATTTATGGAAGGAAGCTTTGTTTAAGAGCATGATCTAAATCAATTTTAAGAAGCAGGTAGAAAATTAGTCTTGAAAGAACAAATGGATGGCTCTGAATCATGCTGAAAATGTTCCAATAGAAAATATGCTTTTACTTCCAAGTACACAAGTTACATTAGAATGACAAGTTTCTATTAGAATGACAACTATTTTAAACATTTGAATAAACATACTTTTTTTTTTTTTTTTTTTTTTTTTTTTTTGAAGGGAAAGCCACAGAAAAGAAGTTTTGCTTCAGGATTTTCTTTCTTATGACTAAGTAGTTGTGTTCTTTTGATGGCTTGTGGGATAAATCCTGTTTTCAAAATGCTAAAGAAAAAACAGAGTTCCCAGGCCATCTGGTGCTTCTTTGTGTACATGCATGCCTGCATCCATTTACAGTCAGGGCTGCTGTGCTGCAGCTCCGGGGTGAGGGAGGATCTGGGAAACTTAAGGGATGATGCCAACCAGTGCTGGGAAGTGTTTTAGTGTTCATGGGTGAAGGTTTCCAATTGAATTTTTATAAATTATTATTTATTTATTTTAAGGTGCAGGCATTTGGTGCTCCTCTTATGATACTCCTAAAGCATCTTTGGAGGTGTTATACTGTCTGGGTAGTAAGGTGACGATGTCTGTTATCCCCATCTGGACAGGAGACTTGAGGCTGCAGAAAAGATTACTGGAGATTGCCTAAGATATTATTGCCTTCAGCTGTCTTGCTCTGTGAACTGACAGAAGGGTCTGCTGAACTGACAGATATGAGTCTAAACCATGAGAGACACTGAGCTGCAGTGAGATAAAGTTGTATGTGTGGTGTCATGGTTTTGGTAGCGTACCAATGTATTCAACAGCTTTGCTAAGGTTGCCCTGTCAGACTTCTTGGTATGGTTCTGGATTGCTCTTTCTGTACTCACAGTATTCTTCTGTGCAGATTTTTGTCTGGAAAGCCCCTGAAAACTATTGCCATTGTACTGTGGGAGTAAATGTTTGAATTCTGCACTGGCCAAAAGAGGATCTGAAACACTGCTGGAGAGAGAAATGAGATTGTTAAATTCTGAGTACTTAAGACGTATTCTGTAGATGCAAAGCCCCTTCACTATGTGAGACTGAGCAAACAAGTTTAGCTGTAGTGCCTCTTTATCTGGACTTTGTTCTAGAAGCAAAATTTCACCTTACACAAATACTGGGAGCTGACTAAAGGTATTGCAGTGTTACAGTACAAAGTTCTTTTTGCTTTGACAGTCTTTGTTGAATTGAGGTGACTGTCTTGTGATAACCTTGCAGGGTAGAAGATATGAACTTTACTTGTAGAACACCCAATAAGCCTAAATTAAAGGGTACCTCTTTTTGCATGAAACTGGCAGTGAAGAATTTGGTTAAGAGCAGTGATAAAGCATAAAGCTGATAATTTGCTAAAATACAAATCTGTCTGTGCTACAGCTAATCTAGATAGATTACAGGTATTATTTATTAGTGACTTGTTAGATAGTTGAAATCACAGAAAAAACACATGTTCATCATAAGCTTTTCAAATTACTGAATAAAATTTGTTTTGAAGTTCCCCCAGCCCTAGTACTTTAGATTAACAGGGTGGAAGAGGGAGGTTGAGGAGGCCGTTTCAAATTTATGAAGCTAAGACCTCTGATTTCTTTTGAGACTTTTGTTAAACATGTCTCCTGATTCTGAGAAGGAGAGAGAACCAATTTGCCTGTTAAAAATGTATCAGAATAGAACTTGAGACTTTGAACATGTTACCTGTTAGATTTTTCTTACTTAATTTTATGACTTGTCTAAACACACAAATCACTAGTTCACTGTTAGTGTAAAACAAATCAAAACCAGTTAAGTTTAAACATGATACTCTTACATTGTGCGTCATCTAAAATGCTCTAATACACTTTCTTTACAATTTTGCCAGACACAATGAAATAGATGTTTGCTTGTAAACTGGCAGACTTCAGCTAAATTATTTTCACTCTTAAATGCTAGATTCATGGTTTTCTTAGTGTCTCTAGTTGGAGGTCTTTTTCCCCGATGTTCCTGACCAGTACTTAAAAGATGTGGATGTTCTATTCTTTTGGTAGGTAAATATCTGAGAATCTGCCTGGTGACCACTGCAGTTTCTCTGAACTTCATACTGCTAATACCAAGGGCATCTATTTTACCGTGATAATCCTTTCCCATCTGATTCAATTGCCTTGGCCAGTGTATCAAAAATTGTCATGAATGTGGCTGGTGCTGTAGCTGAATTTTTTTGTGTTATTATGCCTTTAACTGAAATAACCTGTCTCCCCCAGTGATTGTCCTTCTCAGGCCATTTCTATGCACTTTGTTTCTTTCTCTGAATCTGTAGTATTCTGTTCTGGTGTGCCAGGCTCATAGCATATTGTTTTTCAGCCTGGTGGACAGCATGTATAATTCCATAAGTGCTGTGGGTCAAGAGTTAAGAGGTAATTATCTCTTCATGTCTGCAGGAGCCTACTCTTTCCTCTTGATTTTTGTCTTGAACTTCATCTTTTGCTAGAAATTTCAAGGCTAGAACTTGTTCATTCTGATATGAAGTGTGGTTTTGGTACTTCATGAGAGTGTGTTGAAGTCTTTACTGCTTATGTCTTTATCTAGATTTTGACAAGTGTGTCTCCTTCAAAAAGTAAACCAGTGATGGAAATCTCATTTCTTTAGAAGGCATACCTGGTGGCTATCTGTAAAAGTGTGTCTTAAGAATAAGTCAGGAGAGTGCTGCTGCCAACCTCAGACTGCTAATGTAATTTTAGACAATAAGCGAAGTGGGACTACTGTATTTGTTTTGATTAGGTGAGGAGTAATGCTGTAAACTGGCTTTTATGGAGACTTTGCAAAGGAAGTGTTCCTCAGGCAGTCAAGTATGATGCTCTGGAGTTTGATGCTTAAGTGGGCAAAAGATTTGACAAGTTGTTCTGCTTAGGCCTTCTAGTGACCTACAAGACCATGTCTTGTAGCTCAGTAAAAAAATAACAGTTGAAAGATGGGTTAAACTGGCCTTTATAACCTTAGTGATACTTGGATTTAGTTAAATGGAATGTTAAGCATTAACACATGAAAAGATTATTGGCAAAATACTGAAGTTAGAAACTGAAGAGCTTATAGCAATCCATTCAAACTGCATTTTTCTAAACAGTGATAAACTCTTATATTTTTGTTTTAAAGGAGAAATTGCATTAACTACTGCAAGCCTGTGTAATTTATCATAATTTGTTTATAACAGGAAGAAGGAATGTAACAAACCATGCAACTCAGTGTAATCATTCTTCTTTTTGACATGCTGAATTTGCATGCTCATATAAGTTTTGACAGAAATAACGTGTCTTCAGTTTGCTGCACATTTTTAAGGGGAAAAAATCAACCTGAGATTGTCAAGTATGGGTATACCATCTTTAATAATTTGAAAGTTTGTTAACTTGCATAGAAATAGGTGCAAATATGAAATGATGTGAGTTGAGAAAAGACCTGGGGGTTTTAAATGCATAAACACTTGGTATATTTGAATTAAATCTACTGCATTCCTCAGTGATCTTATGCTCATAGAATGCAGTAACTTGGTGGTTTTGCTCTAACAATGCTAAAGTGCACCTGGTTGTTCAAATAAACTTCATTATGTATGCTTTGTGACTCTAATGATCTTTGTTTTGAGTAGCTGTGACTCATCTGGGGATGGGCTGTGGTGACAAACTCATGACACTTAACAGCTTTCGGGTTTTGCTTCCTGAAGCTGTTGTGTTCTTCACATGAATTTTTGATGATTGTTGCCTGACTTCCCATCTTAATTGTATGTTGGTTCACTCTGCACTTGCTTTGGGCAAAGGAAACTCAAAATACAGCTCTGGGACCCAAAGATCTAGCATGTGATAAAAGCTTATAAATCAGTAGATAAATTACCTGGCAACAGTACTTGGCACAGTGTTGGGGAAACTGCCATCTTGATATAAAAGCAAACCTGAACTTGGGAAGATAAATAATGAGTTTACCAAGAAAATAAGAAAAACACCTGTTGCCTTTGTTCTTCCAGCATTGAGGATGTTCTTGTTTAGTTTGAGGAGAGAAGTGGAGGAATAAAGAAGTTTGTGGGTAAAGTCAGACTTGTATTCTTCTAGAAAATGATTCTTTGATAGAATAGGGGAAAACTTACCTGTTGTCATTAGGATAATCATCTTCTATAGTCAAGTAGTAGTCAAATGATTTCTATTTATTACAGAGTTTCTGTCATAGTGAGCCAAAGGATCTTTTCTTTGTATAAATTAGGTTGAACTGTCATGCTTGCATTTTCTGGTGTTGGATTTCTTTTTCTTAAAATTTTTATGCTGACATAGGTTTTTTAAATCAGGTTTAACATAAGGTTTCTGGAAACTAATGAGACTAAAACCTCTTCTGTGGAAGGTGTGGTGTAAAGGTTGAGAACCTTGTGTTAATTTAAAATGTCACATGAATAAAAGTAGAATAGAGGGGAAGGGCAAAGGCAGTAAGAATGTGACTTTGTTTTTGGCTGTGTCGTGCACACCTTGAGCCGCTGCAGATCACAAGCTCTCTTTGTTGACAGTCATCACCTCTACATGTCTGCCAGTATCATAGAATGGAGTAGGACCCTTGCTTCCTCACTAAACACACTGAATGTTTGTGCACTTTACTAATAACAAATGCAGGCAAGGGACACATCTGTAACGTACTCCAATCCTAATTCTTCTTGCTTCCTCCCTCATGCACTCAATGCTCTTTATAGTAATAAATGTTTTACCATCCCTTTGTGCAATTTAAAGGTCTAGGAAAGATAAAGTACATATTATGATGTTATTTTGTTGAGAAATTGAGATGACTGTGCCATCTTCTTCTGAAATTAAGAATTCTGGCAGCCTGAAATGAGCAAGAAGTATTCAGTAGGGTGAAATATCTGAGAAAGATCCTTACTTAAAAAATAAAGTTCTCTTAGAGTAATTGGGAAAAGTAGAGGAGCTTATCCAGCAAACACCAATCACTAAATGCTGTTATTTATGTTGTCCATTTAGCATGAGTGCCAATTTTCAGATAAAGGAAGTTGACGGGAACAGATTCAGGTCAACAGAGTTGGTACTATTCCTGTTGTTTAAGGGATTATGTTCTTTTAGTTCATGTTATTAGAAGCTTTTTGCCAGAAAAATGCATGAAAGACGAAATGAATCAACTGTATGAACTCTATTCAGTAGCTGAAACATCGTTGGCCACAATATTTATGTATTAAAGTTGAATGCTTGTCTACTTTGCACAGGTCTTCCAAAGTAATTAACATGTATGTATTGCTACATAGTAATTTAAACAAGTCATTTAAAAGACTTCATTAAAGCTAAAAAATGCCAGGCTCGAGGAAGCCATGTGTGTGTGTGGTTGCTGGAGTGATTTGTCATTTGACTTGAGAATGAAGCCCCTATTTAAAGCAAATGAACTAGGAACGAACTGATCCAACTGTATTGTAAATGAGCCTTAGAATGAGTATAAGACCAGTGTTTATTCATACTGAAAAATGTAAGATAGCTGCCTGTGACACTGGAAGGATGTTTAACTGTTGCAGGATGATTTTATTTTCCCTAGGGGTGTGATATAAGGAGGTGGGAGATGTTTGTGGCAGGGAGCAAAGCACTGAAGGAAAGCTTGTAGTGTGTCCCCTTAATTAAGGGCTCTAAGCAGGCTGATAAGGTGACATACTATCAGTCTTGGTACTAAATGTGAACTGTCTTAGTACTTATTTAAATAGGGGCTTTTGCTGAAAGTATGTCACTGGTAAAATCAGTGAATTCTGTTTTGTAACTGAGTATTTTTACCTGTATGGATCCATTATTTTATGATGTACACTTTGGGCATACTGAGATTGTATTATTTTTGTTCAGTAACATCACAAATATAGCCTATATATTTTTGCATTTCCCTCCTTGAAGCCATGTTTCAGGTCCTGTTTCACTCTAGATCTTTGTCTCAGAGAGCCATTTGACTCCACAGCACTGCACTCGAAACTCAGGAAGGCACAACTGCAGTTTTTTTTGGAAAGAACCAGAGTAAGATGAGTATTTCTCAGTTTATTGTAGTGCCAGCAAGCTGGGACCTGCTTATACCAGTGCTCCACCCTTGTCAGGAGACAATTAGGCAGTGCAAACAGTGATATCTCAATAGGCCTTTCACCTGCCCAGAACAAACACTGATCTGGTAGACACTTTTTGGAGATGATATGTAGCCAGCTATGATGAATTCGTCTTTCATAGTTCAGATTTGGTGTAGATCTGTTTTTCTGTACAGAAAATATCATGCTTTGAAGCAGGTGTCAAGCTTCAGACTGCCTTTTTTCCTCTGTAGTCTCTATACTTGCTTCTTTCTAAGTATGGTTTGCAGGGTGGGGATTTCAGAAAGCAGAGGGTCAATGCAAATCTAGCAGTCAACAGCATTTAGATACCCCTCAGATGTGCTGTCTTCCATTTAAGAAAGTGGTTTTCTTAAGAAAATAGGACTGGTCCATCATGTATCAGAAACCTTTTGCAAGACTGCATTATTGATAAAAGTAGGTGTTTTTCACCTGAGCTCATCTCTTAGATTTCATTATTAAAAAATTCTAGTGGTGTGTTTTATGTTAGCCCTAGTTCCTGTGTATTCAGCAATTTTGCCTTTCCAGTGTTAAAGTGTATCATAAGCCATTTTTGAGCCCTGCTAATGTACTTGTCTTTAGATGCTGATTTTTGAAGCTTATCCCCTGGAACAATTCAGTCTGAATACCTAGGTCAGCCCAGCTCTGTCTGCTTTAGTTAACTTGAGCTAAGGTGCTGCTGTGGTCCTCCTACCTACTTTTTCTACTCCAATTGCTTAGCATGTTGGGTTTTTTTCAGTTAAACTGGAGTATTTGTTCTACTCACTTTTCCCAAAGTCACTTTTACACCTGGAAGATCTTTAGGTCCATTAGTTTTGCTGGTGGGGAGAAAATGAGGACTTTGTTCCTGGTTTGCCCAAGGAAACCTCTAGCTAACAGAGATGCTTTTTTCCACTTCAAAAAGAAGTCCTGGCAGCTTCTGTCTGTGTGGAAAAGTATTTGTGTATTGGATGTCTGTAGGACTGTTGCTTCATCCTGGGTGTACCTTTCCCCGAAATAATTCAGCAGGAGCCCAGTTCTTTTGTTCTTATTTAGGTGGCTAAATGTAGCTAAGACTCAGATTCTTATCTTGCAGACTTTGAGGATTTACTTTTTTGTTGCCACAAGTGGGATGAGAGCAGGCAGAATGTGAGGAAATGAGAGAGTAGATCTTACACAACCTGTGGTTGTTTGGGCTCTGTGCCAGTCTTACTTGACTAGCATTCCTCCTCAGCCCCCTTCGTTGATGATGAGATGAGACATTAGCCAGGAAAGTGGTACAGCAGAGCCTAAGCTGACTTTCTCTAGAAACTGCACACATCTGGAGTTATTGGGAAATTCTAGAGTCTGTGCACTGCATAGATGAGCAGTCTCCATGCACTGTGCCAGTTGGATGCACTCTGGAGAGTTTGAGGTGCTTGCCTGGGAGATCTGGAATCTGCAGGGATGTGTTTTCTTTATAGAGACCCAGTTACTGAATCACAGAACCATTTAGGTTTGAAAAGAGCTTTAAAGAGAAGTAATGCTGGAGAGCTTATTCCTTTGTGCAAACTGGGACTGTATTCTGGCCTTCTCAAGAGTGAGAGGGGGCAGAGCAGGAGCTCAGAAGAGAGGAATGTTTCTGGGCACTGAATGAAAATGAGGGTATTATTTCCTTGTCTCCTGCCTGCCTTCTGATAAACATAGAAATTGCAGTGAAATTTTGCAATTCTAACCTCTGGTATATGGCTTTTCTTGTTGTATTGTAATCTACTATTGTATGATAATTAGCTATCCAGAAGATAACAGAAGCCCATAATGATTTTTATGCTAATTCTCCTGTAGGCCTAATTTTATTTTCTGATTAACTGTATAGTTACATTACCTATGTAACATGCCATGAATAATATCTCTTAGGAAGAGAAAAAGAAGAAAATCAGCAGCACTATCCACACAAATTGATACATTGATTGCAGATGTCTTTACAACCTTGCCTGGTCATCACAAAAGACCTTTGGCAAGAACTTTTATAATTTGCCCAGTTACCATGCTTGCCTGTGATAGTGAGATAGTTTCAGAACCTGCATGTGCAGGGAAGATTTTGCTCTTTTTCAGGCTAAGGCACAGATTTCTAGTGGTGTTCTATTTCTGTTGTACTCTGATAAGGCTCCTGTATGTTTGCTGTGCACTTGTACTGTGAGCTACATAAAGGAGCTAATGGTACAAACATTTATGTCCCTTTTTAATCTATTGTCATATAAACAAAATTTTGCTGAAAGCATCCAAAAATGTTTTTGTTTCCTTTTGTGAATGCATGCCTCAATCTTGTTCTGTATCACAGGTATGTATGTCTTGTTGTTCAGTTGCTGAATGAAAAGGTAGAAGAATTAACATTCCCTTGGAGAGATAATCAGTTTTCTTGGAATAGCTGCTTGAATAAATGAGACATTGTGTTTTACCCTTTCTTCCCCTCGAATAAAGGCTGAATTAACAGATGTTTTCAAAACAGCCTTTAGGTACTCTGAATCTTAATTTAAACGTGAATGAGGCTGGAATGTTGTTTGTTCTTGTGTATGTGTGTGCAATTTGAAAAAGACATTTATGCTACAGCTTTTACTATGTACATCTGTTTTGACTGTTCTCTTTTTCTAGTCTTAAATGACATACATGCCAAAAAGGATTGCTTAATTTTATTACATAACTTTGAAGAAAACTCAGATTAATTTCTTGTTGTACTTCTCCAAGATGTTAAGGTGTTACACCCTTAGAATAAAGGACCCTTAATCCTATTCCACAGAAACCTTTACATGACAGTTGATTTTCTGAATAAAATAAATATTTTCCTGAAAGCTGCCAACATTTAAAAAATAAAATAAAATCCAGGTTCTTTTGGTTTTTGGGGTTTTTTTTGGTGTTGGGTTTGTGTTTTTTTTTTGGTTGGTTTTTTTGGTTTGTTTGTTTTTTTTGTTGTTTTTTTTTTTTTTTTTTTAATTTAGTTTAGTTTGGTTTTTTTGTTTGGGTTTTTTTTGTTTTTTTTTTTTTTTTTCTTTCACATATTTGAATGGATTAATCAGACAATTAGAGCCATCGGAACAATGACATTAAATACTTTTTTTTTCCCTTTTTTTTCCCCAAAAACAAGCTGTGAGGGCATGGAACACTTTTCTGCCAGTAAAGATGAAAAAATCCCAGATAGCAGAGAATTTCAAAGTTTCAGTAAGTTAAAGCATTTTGGGTATGTAGAAACCAGCCTAATTGCTTGCAATAAAGCAACAGTGCTTCAGGTGAAAGCTGAACCTACGTTCCTGGATTATCTGATGTGTATTATCAAGAAGTGTTCCTCATATGTTGGAGGAAATATGAACTCAGTGCTGTTAAATAGCCTGCAATAAAGCAAGCTTCTGCCAGTCATAGCTTGCTTGTTGCAGAGTACAATACAGAGGAGAAACTTATGCAGAAAGAATCATTAGAAACCATCTCTCCATCTGAGTTTTGGGTGTTGAAATAGCTGACTGGTAAGTGAGAGTTTGCTTCTGTATTTGGAAGCAGACAAGTGCACAATGACCCTGAGTAGAACACTCTTACTCACAATATTATTGGGAATAAATTCAGTTATTTATAAACTATGTTTCCAGTTAAATTACTTGGACTTTGTGCAGGCTTAATTTTAAGCAATATCATTCTTTGCTTATGTCTCAAAAGTTCAAAGACAACTCTTTAACAAATTGAAGAAACAAGGGATTGGAGCACTAACAAAATCTAAGGAAGTCTGCCTCCCAGCACTGAGTTATTTCTGTTGGTTACTGCCTTGATTGGTTTGATTTTTTTTTTTTTTTTTTTTTTTTTTTACTTATTTGTTCTTTATTTGAACCTGAAGTATAGCTGAAGGTTATGTGCCTTGGAGGATGGTGCTATGGGCCTGAATTTCATTTCATTTTAGCTGGGTGCACACTCCTTTGGGCTGCTTTGTAAATACAAACCTCTGTGTATGTGTGTTTCTTCTTAATCTTGATGGCATTTGTTTTGTTCCGTTTGATCTTGGCATGCATATATATTAGCCCCTGGTGGAGATGAGTCACATCTGAGACATGGTACATGTGCAGTGCTGTTTATCAAGCAGTAATTTCAGACTTCATTTAAATATATTTCGTTTAGCTTGAAGGTGTGTGCCTTGAAGAACAGGCTTGACGAGATCTTGAAGTGTAAGTAGCAGCAAGGCAAATGGCATCTGTAAGGAGTTTATAGCTCTGAATAGTTGTCAAAATGTTGCAGGGAACAGAAGAAAGATTTAGTAGAAGATGGAAAAATATGGAAGAATATAGGGAATAGAGAGAGAATGAAATAAGACAGTTGGGAAACAGGTTGCTTAAACCAGTCTTGAAAGGAAGGATATAAAAATCTTACTTTTACATTCCTGTCCCTTACTGAAGGCAAGTGCCAAGTGCTGCACCAAGGGAGGAGCAAAGCCAGGCATCAGCAGATGCTGGGTTGGAGGAAAGCTGCTGGGAAGCAGCTGTGCACAAAAATGCCCTGGGGGTCCTGGTGGGCAGCAAGTGGCACCTGAGCCAGCAGTGTGCCCTTGCCACAAAGGAGGAGACTGGCATCCTGGAGCATGCTAGATGGAGTGTCACCAGCAGGCTGAGGGTGGTGGTCCCTGCCTTCTGCTCTGCACTGCTGATGTGTGCTGCAGTGCTGGGCCCAGTTCTGAGCTCCCAGTTCTGGAGAGAACAGAGAGAGCTGAATGAAGGGCTGCTAAAGTGATTGAGGGGCTGGAGCATTTCATGGGAGCTGGGGCTGTTTAGCCTGTACAGAGTGGGGAGTGTGGGGAGACACAGGGATGACACACACAGCTTGTCAGTGTGTTTAAATACCTGAAGGGTGGGTACAGAGACAGGCTCTGTTCAGTGGCACCCAGTGACAGGACAAGATTAATGGGCTCAGACTGAAACACAGGAGGCTCCATCTGAACATCAGGAAAAGTTTTACTGTGAGAATGGCCAAGCATTGGAATAGGTTGTTCAGAGAGGCCATGGAGTCTCCATCCATGGCTGGTGAAGCAGTTTGGACACAGTCCAGGACAGAGTTCTATAGCTGGCCCTGTTTGAGCAGGGTAGGTGGACGAGGTTTTCAGAGGTCACTTCCTACCTCAACTGTTCTGATTTCCATTTCTAACATGGACAGTTGTTAAATTAAAGAACAGATCTATTCTGAAGATATCATGGACCTAGTACTGCAAAGTCACTTTGTACCACAGAAGTGCAAGTGATATTGTTCATTTGCCCAGGATACTGGGGCAGAATTAAGTCTCTGGAGTATTTGTCAGTCTAGTTCTTGCAATCATCAGAGGCAAGAGGTCTCACAGCACCCTTGGATATATCCTGCTCCTTTGTTTTAGTGTTCTAACTATTTTTCTAGTCCAAATAAGCTCAGCTGCAAGTTCAAACTCTCTGTACTGTGTAGAATATCACTGATTGCTGTCCTCTTCATAAAACACTTGGGTGTATTGAAGAAGTGAGTATAGAGACCCTTGTGATTGGGCTGTGTTCTTAGAAGGTAGCATTTTTGAGACAAACATCCAAGCAGCCTTGTTTTATTTTGTTCTATATAATCCACATTTGTTAAAACTGTTGTCTTTGCAGTTCTCTCTTGGGTGCTTTCTGTTTTTCTGTCAGCAGTTTTAAACATGGTGCTCCAAACTGAGTATGGGATTCCAGTTGTGATTTGTCATTAGCACAGAGGAACTGCAATTGCTTTCCAGAGACCTCACTGACAACACTTCTAGGAGGGATACCACTCCTGCTAGGAAATCAGACCTGCTTCTTTGGCCAGCAGTCTGGTATTGACTGCATGCAGCTTTTAATCCACTGTGAGCACCCCATTCTCTCTGCTCCACTGCTTTCTTGATTTTATCTTCTTTGTATGGTATCTTATGTCTAAGGGATTTGATTTTATTTTTTTAATGTTGAAACTTCATTTGGTTGATGCTTTCTTTACTAGTGCTGCTTTGATTGTCCTGGTTTAATCTTAAAAAAAAAATCTTGGTACAGAATTGTTTATTTTGGACACTTTCACCGAAGTTATTTGACCTATGCCTTGATAATATCTATAAATTTTAAAAGCATACCTGTTCTGTCATCCAAGTGAACAATTAAAACTGTTGGAAAGAATCACATCCAGGAAATAATGTAAAATGTCAATTTCCTGGTTATTTAGCTGCTGTCTTGTGAGTACAGTATCAAGGATGTGAGTCCCCACATCATTGTACTTTAGATTACATTTCTCTAACTTGCTGAGGAGTGTATTTAGGAAAATATATGTCTTGGGAGCACATTAAAATAGGCTGATACTTCACCTGTAGTTTTCCTTCCAATCTTTGGATTAATTGCTGTGCTGAAATAGAATGGGGAAGGTTTGCCATTACATAACATCTGTCTTAGTCCTCCTCTCAGATACATCTTCTGTACTCTGTCTCTTAAGTAGGAGACCTGGATCCCTGCGGAAAATTTGAAAGTAAAATGTCCTGTGAAAACACTTAAAATGCCCTTGTCTGAGGGAAAGGAAAAAAACAAGAAAGTAGTGCAACATCTCCTCCTGTGAAGAGAAGCCAAATATTTTACACTGAAGCCTGAAATACTGAGAATTTGCAAAAACAGCATGTTCTAACTGTAAAGAAAGGGCAGTCCTCTCCGATCCTGATAGAGGCCACAAGCTGGAGAAAGTGTAGCCCAAGAGTAATTGACTTTTTATTTAAGTAGTAGGATTGAAGAAATAGTATATGAGTTGGGTCCTTGCTTGTAAATGCATTTGACTTCATACTATTTGCTGTGCCATTTTCTAGAGAAATAACTACCCTCTAAGGTATACTGAGGAAAAATACATACATTTTAAAAATGTTTCTCCAGGACTTTTTTTTTCTAAGTGAATGTGCTATCTGAATTGTGTATTAGAAGGATTTTTATTTTTATTTTTAATGTGAATTTTCTTGCTAGTAAATAGAAGAGCTAGGATCCAATAGTGTGGAAGAGCTTACTTAAACTGCTTTCTTGGAGTGGAGTGTTTTATATTTTGAGAGTTTTTTCCTTTGTATTTATTTCACTGAAGTGCCACTGTGTTATGAGGATTTATTTTCCACTTCAGTGGTAACTTTTCTCATATAATGATTGGTTATGAAAGCAGCTTTGCTTTTCTGGTATATGTTGACAAAAGAAAATAAATAGATAACTTTTCCATTTTAAAAAATGCACATGGAAAATTGGTTGGCATCAGCAGTGCAGAGCTGCCTTGTGTCTGCAGTCTGCTTTACAGTGGGGCTGTGCAGGTTCAGGGTTCCAGAGCAATCTGCACCTCTGCAAGGAGAAAGCCAGCTGGCATTTTTGGGTCTTGTGTGTATTATACCTCAGCATGTAAATCCCTCCATTTGTAATAGAGCAGAAAGATTCCTACCTTGTCCCTTCAGGACAGAAGTATAGACACATAAATGCTTCATGGCCTGTCTGCAAATTGATAGATACCTCTTGAGTTGTTCATTGTTGAAATCAATTATTCCAGCCTTCTGCAGAAAAGGCTGTTCCTTCTTCCACCAGAAAATGCCATCTACTTCAGAGATCTCTGAGCATTGTTCTATTGACTGCTGGTCAGTGCAGCATTTTTATTTGCCTTTCTGCTCTTGTCAGAAAGGATCAGGAATTGAAAGAGTGCTCCTCCCTCTCTTAAGGGAGGAGAGATACTGTGGTCTGTGTTCTCATGTGTATTGTATTGCAACACACTGACTGTTGTTTCTGTACTTTTCAATATAGAAGTACTTTTAAAATGTTGGAAATACCTTCAGATGCCTTCTTCTATCAGTGAATAAATATGTTTATTCTGATTTTTTCACAGAAAAACCTTGAAGTGTCTTAATATTGAGGTGTTTTTCTTCCCTCTTTGAATTCAGTTTTTCTTTGTGTCATGCTACCTTTAGAGGCCATAATGAATTGTCATGAGGTGATACTTTGTAAGCTACTGAACTGTAAAATCCTGAAGCTATAAAACCAGTTGGAATTCTCTAGTGGAAGACAAAATGATGTGGTATATAAAGAGGGAAAGTTGCTATCCAAAGCTTCTGTCTTCATGGGAACTTGAACAGAAAAATGCTTAGAACTAGAGGATATTCTTGTTGTTAGAGAGCTTTCTAGAGCTTTTAGTTCATAGTCATGTAGGTTGTTCCAAGCTCTTACTCAAAGCAGAGTCAAAACTGAATTTAGACTTTTTATTTGAATTCAGATTGAGGGTATCATCTTGTCTTGAAAACAGTGATGAACATGCTACAACTTCCTTGAGCAATCCTAAGGGAAAAGGTTTCTAGGACATCTAATTGGAACCTTTTCTATTTTGATTTTTCTCTTGTTCTCTTACCATGCATCTCAGCAGAGATCCTGGCTCTGTCTTTGCAGTTACTTAGCTATCAGATTGCTCTTCTGTTTTCCAAACCTTCTTTCCTCTTGGCTAAACAATCCCAGCTCCTTCAGGGGAAGGTGCTGCCTTTTGCAGCATTCCAGTTATCCATGTCGTTCTTGTACTTGTCCTAAAGCTGGCTGCCTTCTCCCAGATGTGATCTAAGAAGCATGGAGTAAAGAGGAATAGTGAGTTCACTCAGTTTACTTGTAATGCTCCTGTTGCTACAGTCCAGTGTGTTTGTTGCTTTCCTTGTTACCAGGGCATATTCCTGGTTTGCCTCGGAGTGTAAAGTCCTTTCCAGCTGAGCTGCTCCCAACTAATCAGATCCCAGCCTGTACCACTGTAGGGGGTTAGTCTGTACCAAGTGCAGAATTTCTGAGATTTCTATTTGCCCATGTTGAATTTAATGAGAAATGTTCCTCTTGGGCTATTCTGCCAGCCTGTCTAGGTTACTTTGAGTGGCTGCCCTGCACTTGAGTGTGACTAGATCCTCAGCTCACTGTGTTACAAAATCTCAGTGAGGATGCATTCTGGTAGAGGAATTCTACTTGTAGCTGCCCTCTAGGTATAGTATGGACTGATAACTGCTGCCTTTTGAGCCAAATGATCCAGCCAGTGTTTCATCCCCCTGGAGTCTAGATGTGTTACCTATCAATACATTCACCTGCATTCAGGGGTGCTGTCAGATAGGATGTTGGAAGTTCTTTAGTAAAAGGAGCAACTTTGATTGCTTGCTTCTTGTTCACAGATTTAGTCCCTTCATCATAGTGGTCAGTTGTGTTGATCAAGCAGATTTATCCTTGGTAAATACATACTAGTATTTTTCTCCATCATCTGCTTTGCATGCCTTATAATATTGTGGTTAATGCTTTCTGAAAATAACTAGAGGTCTTCTGCCCATTGCATCACAGAGGCTTTCAGCCATCCAGACATCTGCTAAGAAGGCCTCAAAGTTTTGGGCAGATGATGTTGGAAGTTCCTGGAAGTTGTAGCAGATGAATTCCTAGCAGATGGGGCTAATGCTCTGTTTGTCCTATTATACAAAAAAGATGAAAGAGTCTGGTGGATCTGGAGTGATCATGAGATTACTCGGGATTTGGAGTAAGTTGAAAAGCTGGACAGTAAAATTAGGCCTGTGAACTGAACTGTTACTTATCTGAAAAGTTGTTAAATTAGGATCCCTGGGGGAGGTGTTTAATACAGGACTTAGCAAAGGAAATTTAAAAATCTTAGCCGTTGAATAGCTCAAGAAAACACCATCTCATTTTCCAGGAATATCAGGACTTTGAACAGAAAAGTCCACTTGACTGAACAAGAGACTTCTTTATGAACAAAACCACAGAAAAGGATGTATGGGAAGTGGAAACATGGACCAGCAAAAAGAGCATGAAAGCATTACTCAGGTATTTGAGAATGAAAAAGAAAGGCCAAAGCCCAGCAGAGTTAGGACTAATGAAGATTAACAGGAAGGGTTTCTACATGTATAGTAGTAGATAAAGGAAAACTTATGGGAAAAGGCTAATCGTATGCTCATCTGCAAAAAAGCTGTGGCAAAACTCTGAAAGTGACAGGCTAGTCAGCTTTATTTCCATCCCTGAAAGGCTTGTTTCCACATCAGTTAAGTTTGAAAATACATGGTCAAGAATCTACTACTTAATAGTGTGCATTTAACAAGAGTGTGCTTACTCAATCTCATTGCCTTCTGTGGCAAAATGGCTCTTGGAATGAAAAAAGTGTCACCTTCTGAGGTTACTAAGGTTTTGAATGATGTCACCAACTTCATTCACATTTAGAAGTCTAAGGAAGTACAGGCTGGTTGAATAAGTGCTTAATGGGTTGAAAATCAGCTGCACTATTATCAGTAGCTCAGCATCCAGCTGGCAGCTGACTGAGTGTATTATGCCAAGGTTTGGTTCTGGGGTCCATATTTTTCAATGTGCAGTGATTTGGATGATGACATATATTTACAAATTACACTAAATTAGTGGGAGTGTCTGACATGACATATGGCCAAACATAAATCCCAAGGGATCCTGAAAGACTTAATGCTTGGGCCATCAAAAGCTTCATGAAGTACAACACGAAGTGCAGAGTTGTGCACCTGATGCATAACAATACCATGAATCAGTACAGCTGGGAAGTGATGGGCCAAGTGGCACCTCTGCTCAAAAGAACTGGGGATTGTGGTTGAAAGCAAGTTAACTATGAACCAGTAGTGTTCCATCATTTTCAATACATTAGGAGTACAGCCAGTAGGTTATGGGAAGTCATTGTTGCTTGGTTCTTGGCACTGAGGATCTTCTACTAAGAACGTTCCTTTGGGCCCACTAGAAAAGTAAATGTCAGGACAGTGCAGATGTTTCAGTGGATGGTTGTCAGGGTGGTCTGCAAGGGGAGGCTGAGGGGAGTGAGCCTTGTCTGGTGTAGAGTGAGCTAATAACAGTCTGCAGCTGTTTGAAGGGCAGTTACAAAGTTGATGGAGCTGAGCTTGTCTTGATAGTGACAGATGATGTAACAACACCAAAGATCTATTTTCATGTTGAGAGGTTTACAATGAACATTATGAAAAATTACTCCACTGGGAAGGTAGTGTAGCACTAGCGAAGGTTATCCTGAGAAACCATGAGATCTCTCTCCATAAAAGTTTTCAGGAGCTGGGTGGAGGGATATCCATCCATCTCTCCTTACTGTATTTAAATATGCAAGGCAAGGGATATATTGAAGCCTCCTGCCCTTTGATAGTTTTATGTTCTCATTTTGTTTTTTATTTTTCTTGGGAGTGTAGTTAAAGGTGTGAGATCTCTCTGAATTCAGTGGAGATGCTATAACATGCCCTAGCAGCAAGTTTTGCAGTTATTGAATGTACCTCCAGTGTGTAGGGAAAGAGATGGGAAAAGAAAGAGACACAGTTGTGTCCCTTTAAACAAGAATGCTTTGTTCAGCATTGGCACCAGGAGTCTCTTGGGCTTTGTCCTAGGGAAACGTGGTAATATTTCAGACTTCAAGATTACAGTCTGGCTTTTCTTCCTATCAAGGGTGTGGGAAGTCTAGGCAGAGTTCTACTAGACAAGTTTTGTTGGTTTTTATTTTTATCTTTGCTATTATCATGAGACATTCCCTCCTACTAGTGGAATTCTAATACAGCTTTTGGGGAGCCCTTAGTGTCCTTGTAGGCTTTGCTGGTTCAAATCAGCCTCTTGACTGAAATGGGGCTGAGAAAGTGGGATCTTAAGTGTGCCTGGGTATCTTCACATGTGCACCCATGCTCACATTTGACTACTTTGGGGAGCTGGGAGTTTCTCGGAAGCAGTTTGTTCTTGAGCTCCTTGTACTTCACTAGATCAACATCTCTTCCACAAGAGCTTTCTCTGTCACTGATGGATGGCAATTCAAGTTCAGCATAGCAGGAAGCAAGAAACTGGAAAGCAGCAGAGAGCTTGAGAATTCTTAGATGTTTAGTAATCCCTGTCTGTGGCTTCAAGAGTTAGTAAAGACTAGGTGTATTCACACCAAAAGACTGAGTTAACTCTGAGAATAAACATTGACTTGCTGCAGCAACATAGTCTAAGCCTATGCTTAATATGTTTAATGTGAAATAGTCCTCTATTCTCACTAGGATAATACTGATTATCCCCCTACCTTCATCATAGTCACTGATGGTTACCTTTCAGAAGTAGGGTGCCATACCTCTACACTTGATACTGTTGTCTGGAACTGACAGTCATTTTATAATAATCTTTAAGTCTAGCTCTTGTGTTGTGGGCAGATGTGGTAAACTGGAGGCATAATATCTGAGTGAGTTGCTCATGAGTTTGTGTTTGAAAGCTGTAGCATGGTAATGGGTTGTGTGAGAGCTGTGCTTCCTTTCTCCTAATTTGAGGCACTGGCACTTCAGAGTTCGTTGCACAATTTTCTGGAGCTGTTTGTCTGGGCAATGTGTTGCTTGGGCAATCCTAGGCTGTTGATTCAGGGCATTCTGCCAGCTGATTGCCCAATTCTTTTCCCTCCTGTACCTTGATTCTTGCATTGTTGTCAGTTCTCCAGGACAATTATTTATACATGCAATAATTTTGTTGGTTTTGGAAAAATTGTTTATCTTTTCTGCTTAACTTTTCTAATGCCATCCACTTTCCCCTCTGGGCTTTTCAATTTCAGTTTTTACATTTGTTTTTGTAATTGAAGAAATTCTTAAGTAGTTTGAACTTAAAATAGCTGTGTTGGGCAAAAAGTAAACAGAAAGTCTCCTTGCAAGTCTTGTAGCTGTGCAAGTCATAAAGATGAGCATCTAGATCTCGTTAATGGTGCCCAACCAGGCCTAATTAAGGCAGGATTGTGCTGGGCATTGCAGGATCATGCAGCAAGATAAATATATGACCTTAAACTGGTCTTGTAAGACTCAGTATGTATACCATCTAAAAGAGACTGGTGTCTTTTGTTGTATTAATGCTGGTAATCTCTATGGGTTCCAGGCTAGTAGATGACCACCAGCTGGTCTCCTGTCTTCTTCCACATTTTCTCTTTTGAGGTTGAATTTTTCAATTCTACCTTATATATTTCAAAATTTACTTCTGCATCTGTGATTCTTGTTCCCTTCTTTTTTCATTTTATTGCTATCTTCTCTTGACTTTTCAATGCTGCACATAGTTGCAGCCTTCACTTTTTTCAGTCCAAGTCTTTCTCCTCTGCTTCACTGAAATGACTTTGATCCTTTGGCTTCTGAATCAGTGGTGTACGAGATGTTAGATGTCCCCTCCTGGTATTGCATGCTTTCTTTGTCAGCTAGCCTACCATTTTTATTACAGAAAAAAACACTCCACTCCTTTTTATTAATAGTATTTCTTGACTCTGCTAACCCCTACCGTGTCTGAAAACATCAAAATAAGATTTCATCTGTTTATAGAGATGCTGCAAAAAGAATTCAGGATCTATGGCTGGGCTGCTATGAAGTACAGAAATATAGATGCCATCTCAAGCTGTTGAGAAAAATTTAGATTTTAGTGCATGATACAAGTATGGTATGTGATGTCTGTTCCATTACATAGTGTTACATGTACACCAGCTTGTTTTGACATGTAAATAAGGCAGTTCTGGTTTCCTTATGAAGCTTTGTAAATAGTGCAGCCTACCTGCTATCTTCCAAAGGGAGGAACACGTTTGCAATTTTTGCAAATCCTCATATCTAGGTATAATGCAAATATTGTGAGTGAAAAACACCACTAAGTACATACTACACTGAGTTCTTTTTCATCTTGATGGGTTATGTTGAGAGCTACTTGTAGTTATTTGGGGTTTTATTTTAGGGATTGTTTTTTATTATTTCAATAAATGTCTTTGGTTTGCCTTTTAAGCCCTTTTTAGTCTTTGCTGAGTCAGTCTCCCTATGCAGTGGAAAATGATATGTGTTTAACCTAGTTTTTAGTATTAAGACTTAACACCCTAAGCAACTTAGCCATTGTAGTTCTAGCAGAGTTGCTCTGCTGTGGTTACTTTGCAGACTTCCTTTTCTGAAATGGGTGCTGAGCTTACTGAAGTGCAGGAGTTACTCCAGAGCAAATTGCTTATGGCACAATCTCCCCATGAGGGGAGTGGAGTCTCAAGTTAACTTACTGACCACAAAGGCATCCACCTGTATCCAGATGGTAAACAAGCTCATTCCTTCATCTGTGTATCCCTTCCAGAGTCTTGGAGACACCTGGTGACTCTCTGGAGGATGATGTTTTAAGCATTGACTGTGTTGGTTTACAGCATATTGGTTAGACATGTATATTTCTGAAAATCGTTGTTTGATCTTGTGTCCTGGGAAACAGATGCATTACACCGATGTTGTTTTTTTTTATATGCTTATTTTGAGTAGTTTGGCTTTAATTTTTCATGCAGTTATACTTGATTAAGTGGGGGCTTCAGAGGAGAGTAACAAAGATAATTGTTTGAGTTTGATGTCTACCCTTATCTTGTGCATCAGCAAATCTTACAATTTAATACCCGTCCTAGATCATGGTTTATCCTGAAAATTCAAAACAACCTTCAGCTTTACCAGTGATGAAAACTAGAAGACAACTGGAACATAACATGAGAAAATGCTTTGCTTCTAAATGCTACATGTAAACCAAATGGCATTAATTCAGTATGAGTTACACACAACATCAGGAAAGGCTTGTTACCAACAAACTGTCAATCTTATGTCTGTTCATTTGCAGGAAACCTAAATTAGGGGGTGGGGGAAAGTGGGAACATTTATGACTCACATGGATTGGGAGATAATAAATCTAAACCTATGTTTACATTTAAAATAACATAAAGCTTTAAAAATGTTTCAAACTGTTAAATATTTGTCATATTTTAGTTTGTAAGTTTTGTGTCTTCATGATTCACTGGGCAAAATTAATTCACTGGGAGTGAGAGAATAGCACAGGCTGAAGAAGGATGGTTTCCAACACATGAGATTTCACAGCCCCTGGATGTTGTGAAAATGAAGCTGGAAAGCATTTGGCATTGCTTGCAGGCAGGTGTGTGCTCCCTGCTGACTCCCTGTGGCCCATGGAGTCTGGGGGCACTTCCCTTTGCGTGGAATGTCTGAGCAGAAAGGAGAGAGTGCTTCACATCAAAATAAGCTGTGTTTTGTTGGTTGATTGTGTTTGTAGCAGTAAATATATTCTATTAAAAGGTTGGTTTTTAATTCGGTGGCTGGAATTATTGAAGAACAAGTGTGCAATCATTTCCTCCTCTGAAAGTTGGGAGTTGGGAGGGAAGATGAGAGAGACAGAGAAAAGAGGCAGCCTAGTTCTCAGCACCTGAAAGAGTTTTTATCCCTCGTTGAGGACGTGAGTTCAGTGACATTGTCCGTAGAGGGAGTACTGCCTTTCAGTAACGATGAGTATGGCAGATCTAAGATAACCTTGTCTTGAGCTAGTACAGCAAGACTCTCTACCCTCCTCCTGAACCCTGGCTATTTTGAATTTCATGCTGATGGCCCAGTAATCTGTGATGTATGAGAAGCCTACATACCAAGGTCAAGACAGTGGAATCTGCAAAAGGCTGTAAACACATGTATTGGATTTGTATGGCAGGGTTTGGTAGCAGGGAGGCTGCAGGGATGGCTTGTGTGAGAAGATGCTGAAACTGGCCTCGTGTCAGATGGAGCCAGTTCCAGCAAGTTTCAAGATGGAGTTGCCACTGGCTAAATCTGAGTCCATCAGCAATGTTGGAGCACTTCTGTTACATTTAAGAAGGTGAGAAAAGCTCTACACAGCAGCTGTGAGGGGAGCAAGAAAACTGTGAAAGAAAGAGTCCTGTAGACACCCAGGGTCACTGGAGAAGGAGGGGCAGGAGGTGTTTCGGGTGCTGGGGCACAAATTCCCTTGCAGCCTGTGGTGAAGAGTGGGTTGAAGCAGGCCCATGGCTGTCTTACAGCCCATGGTGGCCCACGGGGGAGCAGAGATCCACCTTCAGTCCCTGGAGGACCCAAAGCAGGAGTAGATGGGTGTCCAAAGGAGACTGTGCCCCTATGGAGGGAGGAGCCCATGCTGGAGAAGGCTGTTCTGAAAGTCTCTGCTCTATGGAATGATCCCATGCTGGAGCCAGTCCTGAAGAACTGTAGGCTGTGAGAAGATTGTACTCTGGAGAAGTCAGTCAAGGACTGCATCCCATGGGCTTGGACCCTATCCTGGAACAGAGGGGGGAAGGAGCAGAGAAGAGACACTACCCATTTTCCCCAGTGCCACTCAGTGAGGGAAGAGGTAGAGGAGTCTGGGGTGAAGTTAAGCCTGGGGGGAAAGTATGTTTAGTTCTGATTTTGTGTCTCACTATCCTGCTGTTATTAATTGGCAGTGAGGTAAATAAATCTCCTCCAAGTTGAATTTGTTTTGCCCATCACAATAGTGATCTTTCTGTACTTCTGTCAACCTGATAGGATATATGATCCAGCCTTGTAACACTGATGTAGCTTTTCCCTGATCTCTGGCTTGTCAGTGTCCTTGTGTACTACTTTCACACAGGTCAGCTGCACACCCCAGCTTGGTGTCTTCTGAAAAGTGATGTGTTCCATCTCTTCCTCCGTATGCAGGTGTTGAACAAGGTGGGTTCCAGGATAGATGACTGAGGGAATTCCCATTACAGCATGTCTCCAAGTAGTGTTCAAACCACTGCCCACTTCCCTTTGAGACCAGTGATTTAGACATCAATAATCAACCTATCTAGACTGCAGTGCCCCAGTGTAGATGTGGGGATGTTGTGGGAGACCATGCTGAAAACCCAACAATCGAGATAAACAGCTTTTGTTGGTATCTCATCCAAGATGATAGAAAGGCATAATTAAAGATCTTCAGTGTGTGTGATTGGTGAGTGAGCATTCAGCTTATCACTCTCCTCATCTAAATTGCTTGTTTTCCCCCAACATATGGTATTTTCTATACAGGGAGATGAAAGATGAGTCTCTCTTAGTCTGCAGACTCCCTGGCTGTATCAACAGTCATATGTGCTTTGTTGCTCAGCCTGAATAAACTTCATGCCATGCTGTCTCTTTCAGAATAGGCACAGCTGAACAAGTGAGTTGACACTTGTTCTTCCTAAATCATTGCTGTGATGTTGTATTTGGTTGCACATAAAGGCTCTGCTGGCTACATATGTATGACTTTGAAGTCATCTGAGTTGCTGGTGGCATCTAAAAGCTGTCAGACAGCAAAGCTGTCCCTACAGCCAGAGTTTGGTGTGCAGAACTCTGTTCCAACAGAAGAACCTGAGTTTGCCCTTGACTCTGTCCAAGTCTGTATGTCTGGTAATGAGAAACATTGTTCATATTAATAATGTCTCCAGGACAGCAATGGATTCTCCAACATTGTCCACTTTGAGTTTGACCTGGACAAGGTGCTTGTGTAGACTGTGATTTTGCCAAGGAAGGTTGGACCAGATGACCCTTGAGGTCCCTTTCAGCCTTGTATGCTATGATTCTAGGATTAGTGCTAGAAAACAGAATTAGGGGAACAAAATATGATCCTCCAATGACTTAGTGACTTTTCAGACTGCCAGAGTGCTTGGTATTAATGCTGATAGTTGTTCTGTTGGATTCTCTTCTCTTCAATGCTTCTCTTGAAGTATTGTGAATCTGTGGGAATTCTCCACTTGCATTCTCCTTCATGAAATAAAATTCTTATGAGACAAAGGGACTGTTACCAATTTTGTTTCCTTTATAAATTAAGGGTTTTTTTAATGTCTGCAAAGAATTGGTGGTACAGCCCTTGCTGGAGCCATCAAAGAGTGGTTTAATTTTTAAGTAGTTCATTATCCATCTAAAACCTATTCTGTGAAGTGTCTTTGTGTTAAAGTGATGTTTGGATATGGACTTCGATGTATTCATACTATGAGTAAGGCCTTAGTGACGTTTTTTTCCCTGAAACAAGAAAAATGTTAGAGTTTCACTTAAAAAATCAAGTTGTTATTTTAAGCAACTGAGGTGGTAGCAGCTCAGCCATGTGTGACTGGCCAATTTGGAGTGTTAGGTCTGATCAGTCTTGAGATTCAGACTCTTAAGAAAAAAAATTTTGCAAAAATTATCAAGCGTTGCAAAACTTCTGTTGAGGTAAAATGCCCAGGTGAAAAGAACCAGCCACAAGGAATGCCCCATTAGCCTGTCACAGTGAACTGGGAGTGTCACCAGTTTAATGAGTTCTGCTGAGTCTCTGGCAGTCACTACAGCAGTACAAAGTTTCCCTGTGTTTGTGTGGTGGTCTGAATTAAACATGCAAGTTCCTATTGAGATGATGTTAAAACACACGTGTAACAAGCCAGCTGAAAAGCTGATGCTATGTTTTTTACTCCTTTATGGTGCTTGGGCTTAATTTCCATTAGAGTTTTTTGATTCTGTTTATTTCCTCTTGATCTGCAGATATCTGGAATCCATTTCATGGCACGGAGCAGGCAGAGTAGCCAACCCTCCAAGTGAAGGACTCAAACTCAAACCTTCCTGCAAACTACTAAAAGCTGCAGCTTCCTGCAAATGGATTTTCAAATCAAACCATGTTCTAGCTATTGCAAGTCTGTCTATGCTCTCTATGTACCTGTACCTTTGATCATGTCTTTTCATCTGTATTTTTGCCTTAAAATTGCTGAAGGCTGTCTTTTAAAATGCATCCAGGGGAAGTGCTGGCACTCAACACTCCCTTCAAGTGGGCAGCAAAAACTGCAGCATGCAGGGAACCTGACAGGGAAAAAGCCTGACACTTGTGCAGATTAGTGGTTCTTCTTTTCTCTCTTCTTCAAAAACATCACTTTTCCAGATACTGATGAATACTGACTCTGGGGTCAGAGATTTTATTAATAATGACACCTTTTATCTTCTCAGCCTCTTACCTAACAGGATTGGGTGACCTGTTGGTTGACACGAAATATTAACAAATCATTTTTAGCTAAAACCCAGCCTTTCTGCTCTTCATATTAGCTGTCAGAACTTCTAAGTTTATTCAGTAAAAACCCTCAGACATGAGTCCTTGTTCATCTTTTATAATGAAGATAAACAGAACGTTGTGCTGCCATACCAATTTCAGTACAATAAGGTCTTCACTTGTCCTTCCAATCTGAATGTTTATAAAGAGAAAGAAGTTAAATACTATAGCATGATGGAATTTTTCTCATATAATTGTTTTGCAGCAGCAAGAAGATTAGAGTGCTAAACTTCATTATAATAAACCTAGGTCTGCTGTTGGTTTTAACTGAGCAGTAGCATCATGTGAGAGAGGTATTTTCTATTAGCTTGAACTGCTATTATTGTTTATAATTCTTCTAATGAAGTTTTTTTAATAAAAGCCACATGGCTTTTACTCTTGCATATTCTGTCTTTCTTGAAAGAAATGTAATTTGTAGTCATCATGTTTAATTGCATATACTTGTCTAATTATGGTTGTGTTTAAAAATAATTACATTTTTTTGGCTGTTCACTCAATGAAATACTTTTACTGGCAAACTTCCCCGGTCTTCTTCTGTTTTTAAATCTGCTGATTATAAACCTGCAGTTTAGGAGGGTTTACTGATTTTTCTGGATTTCTGGCTCTCTTCAGAGGGAAGCAGATAATTGAGGTTGATTCTTTGGAGAGGTTCTATCCTATGACTTAGTGTATGAAAGAACAAAGAGTGAAGAGTTCTGAAGTCAGTTGGCTGTCTGAATAAATAACTTCAAAAAGTTTCTTTGCATTTTTAAATCCATAGAGCTTCTGAGGAGAAGACCACATTAGAGCTTTGTCCTCAAGTTCCAAACTTCCTTTTTGGCCACTGCTTCTGTTTCACATCTTTAAACTTCCTTTACTGGCTGTAACTGTCAGGGTGATTAATAATAAATATGATTTATATGGAAGGTTTAGCACATTATAAAGTAATTAATATAGGTAATTAATGCTAATGCTAGCATGCATGTGGAATTAATTTTGTGCCATGAGAAGTGCCACAAATAGTATATGTTATTTAAGTTATAAAAAGGACATAGAAATAATTGACTATGGATTATGTGGACATTAACAGAGTGCAATTTTATGCTGGAGGAGAGGAGTGGCTCTAATGAACTTCTTGTTTTATCCAGACATAAATAAAAGTGAATTCAGGCAGCATGCATGATGTGATACTACTAAAGGAATCTGCATCAGGGTCAGCAGGTGGTGGTGAGGATTCTGTTCTATACACCCAAAGGCCATGC